>NC_054830.1:4836666-6045833 GCF_018345385.1 Vulpes lagopus
ATCCATTTCCAGGACTTTTTATATTTTGCAAAACTGAAACTCTGTCCCTACTAAATATAACTCCCCATTCTCCCTCCTCTGGCCCCTGCCCCTGACTCCCACCATCTACTTTCTATCTCTGTTAATTTGACTCCTCTAGGGACCTCCTATAAGTGGAATCATACAGCATTGGATGTAGCTATTTTTTTTAAGATTTTATTTATTCATGAGAAAGAAAGAGAGGCAGAGACACAGGCAGAAGGAGAAGCAGGCTCCATGCAGGGAGCCCGACATGGGACTTGATCCCAGGACTCCAGGATCATGCCCTGGGCCAAAGGCAGGTGCCAAACCGCTGAGCCACCCAGGGATCCCTATTTTTAAAACTTTTTAAAAGAGCTTAGATAATTCCCTATTACCCCATCACCCAATTCACCTCAGGCTAACCAACAACATGGCTATATTACAATGATGAAAACTAAGGATTTAATATTGATATAAGGATGTTAAACAACAGCCTTCTTTCCCCCCAGTTTCACAGTTATACTCCCAAAGCCTTTTTTTTTTTTTTCCTGCTTCAAGAACCATTTAAGGGATGCCTGGATGGCTCAGCAGTTGAGCGTCTTCCTTCTGCTCAGGTCCTGATTTCCAAATCCGGGATCAAGTTCCACATTGGGCTCCTTGTGGGGAGCCTGCTATTCCCTCTGCCCATGTCTCTGCCTCTCTCTCTCTCTCTCTCTCTCTCTCTCTCTCTCTCTCTCTCTGTCTCTCATGAATAAATAAATAAAATCTTTAAAAAAAATAAGAAGAACCATTTCAGGATCCCATTTAGTTGCCACATTCCTGAATTGGCAATCTGTAATGGATCCTTAGTCTTTTCTTGTCTTCCATGACTTAGACATCTTTGACAGGAAACCAGAAATGCCCTTTTGCACTTTGCTTTTTCACTTAATTATATATCCTAGAAATTACTACAAATCACATAGAGATCTTCTCCATTCTTTTGTGTAGCTGTGTGGATGAACAAGAGTTTATTCAACCTTATTCTACATAGGGGCATTTTAGTTGAATACTTAGGCTCTTTCCAATATTTGTAGGAGATATGTCTTTAGAATAGAGTCCTGGAGGTGAGGTGACTTACTTAAGAGGTAAATCCATATGTAGCTTGAATAGCTATCCCAAATTTAATTCTAGAAAACTTGTACCAATTGGCATTCCCCAGCAATACATGAAAGTACGTGTTTCCCCATAGCCTTGCCAATAGAGCATGTTGTCAGAACACATTGCCAGGTGAGAAATGGTATATCAATAGATGTTTTATGGTCCTCTCTTATGAAGAACAATTTTTTTAAAGTAATCTTTACACCCAACACGGGGCTTGAAGTCATGACCCGGGGATTAAGAGTTGTGTACTCCTCCCACTGAGTCAGCCAGGCATCCCTAATTATGAACAATTTTGAACATTTTGTGTTACAGGATAATTTTATATCTTCTTTCTGAATTGTCTGTTCATGTCTTTCCCCTACTTTTAAAAAATTGAATGTTCATTTCTTTTTCTCCCAATTTTTGATTTCTTTATATGTTAGAGATTTTGGTCCCCTGTCAGTAGTATATATTGAGAATATTTTCTGTCTGTTTGTCAATTGTCTTTAGACTTTGTTTGTTTATGTTTTTAGCCATGCAACTAATTAAAAAATTTTTTATGTAGGCAAACTTATCAAGGTACTTAAATAATCATAAAAATGTTTTCCCCAGGATGCCTGGGTGGCTCAGTCAGTTGAGAGTCCAACTTTTGATTTCAGCCAGCTAGTGAACTTGAAGGTCATGAGATTGAGCCCCACTTGGGTACTGTGCTGGGGCAGAGCCTCCTTTGGATGCACTCTCTATCTTTCCACTGGCCCCTCTCCCTCCTGTACTCTCCAAAAAATAAAAAATAAATGTTTTTCCCTACACTGAAATCAAAGAATTCACTTCTGTTTAATTCTAATACTTATATGGCTCCATTTTTACATTTAGATCTTTGATCCATGTAGACTTTATTTTTAAGAATTGTGCGAGATCTGGGTCTCATTTTATTTTATTAAAAACCTTATCCTGGGACCCTGGGTGGCTCAGCGGTTTAGCACCTGCTTTTGGCCCAGGGTGCAATCCTGGAATCCTGGGGTCGAGTCCCACATTGGGCTTCCTGCATGGAGCCTGCTTCTTCCTCTGCCTGTGTCTCTGTCTCTGTCTCTCTCTCTCTGTCTTTCATGAATAAATAAATAAATAAATAAATAAAATCTTAAAAAAAACCCTCATTCTGAATCAGGATAAAGGGGAATCCTATTCTAGACAAGGGAGTGTGCAGTGGTATAATATGCATTTGTTACATTGTTTGAGACTATTTGGTTCTGCTGTAGAAGAAAGAAAAAATCCAATGGGATATATGAAATGCATAAGTTGTGTTAGAATAGGTAAGTAGTTGGTGGATAGAGCATGTGTGTGTTAAGCATAGAATGGAATGGAGAGACCAAGAGTAATAGTCATGAAGCAATAAATATACACAAGGCACATAGGGGCTAAATGCTTATGGCAAATTAAATAAATAAGTGTCTTTTAATGCCCAAGATACAAAATATAAACAAAATATACACAAGCACTTAATATTTATTAAGTCTTCATTCAGTCACTCACTGGTGATAACCACTTTGACCCATATACCCTCTACTCAGAACACACACACCCATAGCCTGATATAACCCATAGATTAATGGGCAAGTTGCAACTATTGGTTATATGTACTTGTCCTGAGTCCTTCCAACAGAGGGAATAAATGTAAATCATTGACTCAGGGCAACTTCTATCTGTGGGTCCCTTTGTTTGAACCTCATCTCTGGTCCATCAGGTAGATGGAGCAGATAGATGCAGGACACGGGAAAATAGTACATGCCAGGATTTAGATGGTGGGAGCCTTTTGCTTCATTTGTACCATTTCCTAAGGGTATATGCATTTGCCCTATCTCTTTCCTTGCTTTTCACAGTGTGTTTTAAATTGATTTAACAAACTGTGTGATCCAAGTATAGAAAGAACCATTTGTCCTTCTTTAGTGGTTTGACATACCACCATCATCATGACTCTAAAGCTCCATATATACTTGGGTCTATTTCTGGACTTTTGGTCTATTTCATTAGCCTATTTATCAATTCATATATCAGCACTCATTTTATTTTATTTTATTTTTAATTTTTTTAGTTGGAGTTCAATTTGCCAATATATAGCATAACACCCAGTGCTCATCCCACCGAGTGCTCCCCTCAGTGCCCATCACCCAGTCACCCCAACCCCCCACCCACTTCCCCTTCCACTACCCCTTGTTCATTTCCCAGAGTTAGGTGTCTCTCATGTTTTGTCACCCTCACTGATATTTTCACTCATTTTCTCTCCTTTCCCTTTATTCCCTTTCACTAATTTTGTATTCCCCAAATGAATGAGACCATATAATGTTTGTCCTTTTCTGATTGACTTATTTCACTCAGCGTAATACCCTCCAGGTCCCTCCACGTCGAAGCAAATAGTGTGTATTTGTTGTTTCTAATGGCTGAGTAATATTCCATTGTATACATAAACCACATCTTCTTTATCCATTCACCTTTCTATGGACACCGAGGCTCCTTCCACAGTTTGGCTATTGTGGACATTGCTGCTATAAACATCAGGGTGCAGGTGTCCTGGCGTTTCACTGCATCTGTATCTTTGGGGTAAATCCCCAGCAGCAGCACTCACTTTATTGAGGCTTTAAAGTATGTTTCAGTGTCCAGTAAAATGAGTCCCCACTGGAGAGTTTTTCTGGCTATTCTTGCATGATTGTATCCATTGTTTTACTCCTTAAAGTCTGGCTAGATGTTTTTCACTAGGATTGTATTCATTTATAAATTAACTGGCGGAGAACTATCACTTTTCTAATAGTGAGTCATCTTATCCAAGAACAAATGCTTATGAATGATGGTGGGTACTTGAGAGTCCCTGTGCAAAGTAAGTTGGGATAGTTTGCTGAGAATGAAAAATAATGTTTTCTCTTGATTTGCAGATATTGATGAGTGTAAGGCTGGGCTGTCAAAGTGCAAGAACAAAGCATACTGCAGAAATAAAATTGGAAGTTATTACTGCAGCTGTATCTCTAATTCTATCTTCAACTGGGTGGCTAGCTTCATTAAAGTAGATCGTGAAGCATGTTATGGTAAGGATTTCCAAATACTCTTTCCACCATGGCAAAGGAAGTGTGGGAAGACTTTGAGGGCTCCATCAATTTCAGGCCAGGGTAAGAGAGCAGAGATCTGTACTGGCTCTTGTTCTGCATCCCATTGTTGTTCCTGGTAATCTTCTCCCAGAAGGTACCACGCAAGCCCCCAGCACCAATCACCATCTTCATGTGGCTGCCTTGCAAGAGTATGTCTCCTGTCTGGGTCTCTTTCCTGGGCTTCCAAAATGACATCTCAGATTTTCTGCTGGACTTCCCTACTTGTTTCTCCCTCTCTCACTTTAAATTCAATTTCTGTATTTTTTTATCTGTCTATATACCGAAGCCTATGAGTTCACACTGATACCTCAAATTCCCATCCAACACCAGGGCTCATTCTAGCCTTCCTTCTGTTCTTATTTGTAGCTGCTTCTGTGTTACTGAGAACCTGGATCTCACTAACCACAGCATGTTTACTAGTTGCTCATTCCTAGTATAATTCTGTGTTTTGAGTTCAATAGATTGGACTTAACTCATGGCTCTATCACTTATCTACCCACTTTTTGGATAATGACCTAACTTCTATATGCCTCACCTGTAAGTGGGAATAATAATAGCATCTACTGTCTGAGCTATGTTTTGCTGCATAACAAGTTACCCAAATGGTAGTGGCTTAAAACAACACATATTGTCTCACAGTCTCTGTTGGCCAGGAATTTAGGTATAACTTCCCTGCATCCTTCTCTCCAGGGTTTCTTACAGCTATAGTCAAAGTGTTGGGCAAGGATGAAGGCTCACATGAAGGCTCATCTAGGGGTGGATCTGCTTCCAAGCTCATTCATGTGGTCGCTGGCAGGAGTCAGTTTTTCAAAGCTACTGGACTGAAGCCTTCAGTTTCTGTAGTTGGTGAGAGGCTGCCCTCAGATCTTAGATATGTCAGCCTCTCCAGCTTGCTTTGTTGTAGTGAGCACATGAGAATAGCTAGAAAGAGTGTGAACAAAACAGAAGTTGTAGTCTTTTATAACCCAGTCTCAGCAGTGACACTTTATCACTTTTGCTGTGTTCTGTTCATTAGCAGTGAGCCACTGGGTCTGGTCGGGGGGAGGAGGGTTCCAAATGGCAGGGATCACTGAGAGTCACTTCAGAAAACTACTTATTTCATATACTGGGGGGAATTGAATCTCCCTAAATTCATGTCCATCTGGAACCTGGGAATATGATCTTATTTGGAAAGAAAGTCTTTGCAGAACTAGTAATAAAGAGGAGGTCATGCCAGATGAGGGTTGGCCTCAATCCAATATGACTGGTGTCCTTATAAGAAGAGGGACGTTGGGTGTAGAGATACGCACACATAAAGAGTGATACGCAAAGACAGACACAGAGGCTGTCACAAGCTGAGGAACACCAAAGATTGGTTGCAACCATCAGAAGCTAGGAGAAGCAAAGAAGGATCTTCCTTAGAGACTTCAGAGGGAGTGTGGCCCTGCCAATAACCTTGATTTTTTACTTTAACCTCCAGAACTATGAGAAAATAAATATCTATTGTTTTAAATCCACCCAGGTTGTAGTACTTTGTTATAGCGGCCATAGGAAACTAATACACCTCACCTACCTGTTTTGATTAAGGTGTGTAAAATATTCATGCAGCGCTAGGCACCTAGGAAGGCTCAATAAATATTAGCTCTTAAGCTACCTAACCCTGTTCTAGAAACTTCTGTGTTTCTTTACATGAGATAGTGTGTATTAAGGCACTTTATATGCCATGTTGTGTTGACAACTGCAGGCATTATTACCATTTCTGTGTTATTAACCTAGTTAGTATTCATTCCTTTGGGAAGCCTTCTCTGAACCCTTCATATTCTAGGACTTCTCTGTGTGCTCCCAAGGTATCTTATCCTATATATTAAGAACATGCTGGACTGTTGTAATCACTTAATCATTTATTTGTCATTATTTACCTAGTGACTTTCCCACCAGACTGCAAATTCCACAAGGGAATACCCTTCGTTTCTTTGTGAACTTATTTCCATAAGGTTTAGTATTATTCCTGGCTTTTAGTAGCTGTTCAATAAATACTGTTGACTAAATTCTTGAACTGGAGGCCTTGCCCTAATCCTCTTTTAAATTTCTACTGTAGAAGAAGACATTTGGACTTCTTAGAGGGGGCTTGGGCAAGAATGGGAAGCATCAGGGAGAAACCCAACTCGAGAGTAATTAGAAAGGGGTTGTAGGCCAGGTGTCTTACCCCCCCCCTCCACATTCCACTCAATGGCTACTTTTTTTTTTTTCCCCAGAGGGCACCAGTAAGGGGACATCATCCTTAGGAAACATTCAGGTGAGTGAAGTGAAGCCTAGATCTGGGAAGCAACTGGCCAGTCTTGCCTTATCATTCTCTTGTTAAAATAACTACCATGCCCCCCCTCTGCCTTTCAGAACACACCAGCTCTCACACAGGAATGATTTGTCCTTTCTCCCAGGAGACATCTGGCAATGTCTGGGGACATTTTTGGTTGTCACAACTAGGGTGCTACTGGCATCTAGAGGATAGAGACCAGGAATGCTGCTAAACATTTTGCCATGCCTGAGGACAGCCCCCACATTATCTGGTCTCAAATGTCAATAGACATTGAGAACCTGTGGGAAAGGCTTTCAATGCCTCAGCTGTTGTTCAAGTACCAGCATTATGGCTTCACTCTATCCCTGTCACCACTTCCCATCCTCTTCCTATCTTCTTCCTCCATAAGGCACTTTTCATGGATTCTAGACACCTCATCCTTAGGCCCTCATGTTCCCATAAATACAATGGAGTGAATGATATGCCCTTCACAGGGCTGTATGCGGTCAGTGAGAAGACACATATCAGGTTGAAAGTACAGAGCTTACACCTTGATCAGTGCTATTGCCTCCTGGGATCATCCAACCACAACCAAGTATATTCCTGCTTTTTCAAGTTTCAGGAAGAGCCTACTTAATTAGCTTTATTTCTTTGAAAGGAAATTCTGAGGAACAATGGAACCACCAAAGAGCAGATTGCAAAGATAGCTACACAGCTATTTCAAGAAATGGAAGTGAACATATGGACTGAGGGTTTAGCTTCTCCAGGAAAGCATGATAATTCTACACTTGGTATAGGTAAGAAACAACAGTAATTTCCTTATGACCAAAACATTTTATGAAGGCGATCTATTTTGAGACCTTGTGTTTCTATATTTATGTGACATAGAGAATTCATTCAAGGGGTTCTTCCCAAATGCAGACCTGCTCTCAGGTGACTTTCCTTGGAAAATTTTAAATATTTAGTTCTCCTGCTTAAAGACTTAAGTTACCAACCCCCTTATCAGGCACTCCAGTATAATTATTTAAATATTTTTTGATCTTTTAAATATTATACATAAAGGATGAGCTTGCCACCTCTCCAGGAAGCATAGCCATCCCCTCTCTTCTCCTGGGTTGCTGTGGCCACTGTATGCTGCTTAGGCCATTTTGACCATCTGTAAAAGGGAGGGCCATTGGTCTACCATGCACGCAGAAAAAGAAATCATCAGTAGGGAATCTTTCAAAGAAGGGAGTTCTTCAACTAACTTCTTATGCATGAGAAGCAAGCAAAGCAGGACTCATTTTCTTAATGTTTCCAGTCTATGAAATCAAGAGGTGCAATGAGACAAGTGAGAAGACTGTTCTGGAAGCTGGAAATAACACTATGAATATCAACTGTACCGATGCTTTCAAAGGAACCACAAGAGGTACTGTGTTTAAGATGGATTCTTCTGATCTCCAAATCCTAGGCACTGTTGTCTCATTTCTAGGTGATTGTGCCAAGAGGTAAGGACTTAGAAAGTTTTCAAGGTAGGGAAGACTCTACATGATGACCACTACCCTGGCAATCTGGGAGACATAGTGAATACTTTGTGACACACTGAGGTTCAAACAGGGAACACTTGACATGCTTCCTTAAAAGGGACTGGCTGATGCATGCTCTGTTTCCATGTGATAGTGTGACAAGGCAGCACTTGAAGGCAGCAGATGATTGTTGCCTTGAATACTCTTTCCATTGAGTAGTGTTTAATGATCACCTTATTTAATATAATCCCTAGTCTTCCTCTGTCCTACACATCAGCAAACTTTTTCTGTGAAAGGACCAAATAGTCATTTTTTCTCAAGTTCTTATTTAAATACCAGTTAATTAACATATTGTGTAATATTAGTTCCAGATATAGAATTTAGTGATTCATCACTTTCATACAACACCCAGCGCTCATCACAAGTATCCTCCTTAATACCCATCCCCCATTTAACCCATCTCACCACCCACCTTCCTTCCAGGAACCCTCAGTTTTTTCTCTATAGTTAAAAATCTGTTCTATGGTTTGTCCCTCTTTTTTTCTTTTTTCCCCTATGTTCATCTGTTTTGTTTCTAAATTCCACATGTGAGTGAAATCATATAGTATTTGTCTTTCTCTGACAAACCTATTTCATTTAGCTATACTTTAGCTCCATCCATGTCATTGCAAAAAGCAAGATTTCATTCTTTTTTGTGCTAAGTAATATTCCATTTTCTATCTATCTATCTATCTATCTATCTATCTATCTATCTATCTATCATCTACCTAGCCATCTATCTCCCACATCTTACATCTTTTCCATTCATCAGTTGATGGACATCTGGGCTCTTTCCATAGTTTGGCTATTGTTGATAATGATCCTATAAACACTGGGGTGCATGTATCCCTTCAAAGCAGTATTTTTCTATCCTTTGGATAAATATCCTGTAGTGCAATTGCTGGATCGTTGGGTAGTTCTGTCTTTAACTTTTTGAGGAACTTCCATACTGTTTTCCACAGTGGCTGCACCAATTCACATTCCCACCAACAGTATAAGAGGTTTCCCCTTTCTCTGCAACCTTGCCAACATCTGTTGTTTCCTGTGTTGTTAATTTTAGCCATCTTGACAGGTGTGAAGTGGTATCTCATCATGGTTTTGATTTGTATTTCCCTGATGATGAGTGATATTGAGCATCTTTTCATGTGTCTGTTAGTCATCTGTCTTCTTTGGAAAAATGTCTGTTCATATCTACTGCCCTTCTTTCAACTGGATTATTTGTTTTCTGGGTGTTGAGTTTTATGTAAGTTCTTTATAAAACTAACCTTTGTCAGATATGTTATTTGCAAATATCTTCTCCCATTCCAGAGGTTGCCTTTTAGTTTTGTTGATTGTTTCCTTCACTGTGCAGAAGCTTTTTATTTTGATGAATTCCAATAGTTTATTTTTGCTTTTGTTTCCCTTACCTTGCTTGAGCCAGATGAACTTTAACTACTCAACCCTGACATTGTAGTGGGAGAACAGCCATAGCTGATATGTAAATGAAGGGACATGTGTGTGCCAATAAAACTTTATGTACAAAAATAGGTTGTAGGATAGATTTGATTCTCAGGCCATAGTTTGCCACACCTGCTTTATTCCATCATCTCATTTAAATTTCTGCACAGCATGCACACTATGCACTTTTTCTTAATTTATTTGTTGTCCATCACTCCCACTACAATATCAGCTCTCTTATGGCAAGAACTCAGCCTGTTTTCTTCACTGTTGCATTGAAATGCCTAGAACACTGTCTGGCACACACTAGATGTTCAATAAATATTTGATGAAAGAATGAATAAATACATTAGTGAATGAGTGCATGACCTAGTTCTCTGGAGAGAGTGAAATACCTACTGTATTTTCTCCAGAAAATTCCCAATCACTGATTAACCACTACTCCTTATTGTGAGCTGTCGGATGAGAAGGGGGAGGAAAAAGATCTCCAAATGAGTTGATTTTTTTTAATGGAGTAAATAATAATACAGGTGGTAAGTGGATTTGGCTAAAACTGGGATGGTGGCCCAGGAATAATTGCAGTTTAAGAAATACTACATCACACTACAGAGCATCATATGTGAATTTGCCTTCTGTGAATTAAATTATTGTTGCCCAAAAAGGAGAAAGAAAATGAGAGGGAGAGGAGAGAAACAGAGAAAGACAGAGAGAGGGAAGGAGAATGAGAGAATGAATTAAATAGAAATGTGTCATCCTGCATACCTTTCCATAACTTTCTGAATTAGATAACCCAGAATGAGCTTGAGATGGAAGATGGGAATGTGTGATTTCCTTATACTACCTGAGTTCTATTTGCTCTTTTGAGAACAAACATCTTGCCTCATGATTTTGAGGTATAAGTGCTCGTATATATTCTTACAACACGTTAACAGGTATTTTACATATATATCTCTTATAATGTGTGGTGCATTATAATTTGTATTATATATACAAAATGCTGTACCTCAAACCACATGTAATGTATTGGTGGGGCAACATAAGGGATTCCCTTTTTTTCTTTTTTTAAGATATTTATTTATTTATTTATTTATTTATTCACGAGAAACAGAGAGAGAGAGAGAGAGGCAGAGAGAGAAGCAGGCTCCATGCAGGGATCCCGATGTGGGACTCGATACTGGGACTCCAGGATCATGCCCTGGGCCAAAGGCAGGCGCCAAACCACCGAGCCACCCAGGGATTCAACATAAGGGATTTCCAAGAGTGATGTAATGTTTGCCTTATGACTCTCACGCAAGACACTAGTATACCGATTTCCCATAATATGGATGCCCTCTAAAGTGATTTCTCTTCTGTTTTCTCAGATAAAAGTGCAGTTGCAATCATCACTTATCAGAGTTTTGGGGATATTCTGAATGGATCCTTTTTTAATGATGAAAGAGGGACACAGGAAATGAAACTGAACTCTCGTGTCGTGAGTGGCACCATTAGTATGAAGAAAAAAGTACGTCTGTCTAAACCTGTGTTCCTGACCTTCCAACATATTCAGGTGAGCAAAATCCATGACTGATTCTCTATGCATTACCTCAGAGAGGTGTGTTATCAGGGTCCTGTCAAGAAACTGAATCTAACTCTGCTCATTCAGTTAACAGAACCAACAAGAAATGTTGAGGTACTCAGAGATTTGCACCGGGGGAAGGGGAAGCTATTATCACATTTAAGCCTTAAAAGGCAATGGAGGGATGAGCATTGTTGAGCCCAGTGCGTGCTGGAGGCACACAGAAGGGTTGCCCTGCTGGAGACAGAGATATCCTGAAGCAGAAGCAACTGGAAGAAACACCTGACCTCCTCCTCCTCTTGTTTAAGGACTTCTCACCAGTTCCTCTCATTAGTTGTCCCAATGATATGGAGCCTGGGGAAAGCAGTTCATAAAGGTCAATCCCTGAGGCTCTGAGGTGACCAGAGAAGGGAAGAATAAATGAAGAATAAACCCCACAGCAGGTGTGGTCATATGAAACTCTTTCTCGCTAGTGTTCTAGATAATGGGATTTTCCTATTCCATTTTCCAATGTAACACATCCATGACTAACCTATAAAATTGAAATAATAAAACCAGAAACAGCTCCACTTTTATGCTATTCTCTTTTCAGCCTGGTGGTGAAAGAACAAAACCTTTCTGTGTCTTCTGGGAAGGATCAGAGGAGGGGGGCACCTGGTCAACAAAGGGCTGCTACCATGTGCACAGCAATGATTCACACACCAAATGCAAGTGCTTCCACCTTTCCAGCTTTGCTGTCCTCATGGATTTTGTTCCCAAGGTACCATGATCCATGGTCCCCTCCTAGTATCTGATTGTGTCCCAAAAACTGTGATATTGTCCTCTCCATGTCTTAGAAAAAGACTCTAAGATAAGGAGTCAAGTGGAAGTATCTTACGTGAGAGGTAATTCCAGGAAGCACCAGTAAGGGGCTGGGAAATGAAACAAGAAAAAAATAGAAACTAACACAGAGAACGTTATCAAGCTGGTCACTACTGTGGGTATCTAGGACTTAATTCCCTCTCAAGTACTCTGGGAGTCAGTGCAGGAGATGCACCTGAGTCATCCTAACTGAACAGCAGGAGAGCTGGGGTATCTATACACCACCTCCTTTCAGGTATTGGTTGAAACGTACATCTGGGGGTGGGGAATGTTAATTCTGGCATGTCCATGGGCACGAGCAGAGTGAGGTTAAGTTAGCAGAGAAAACCCTCAAACATTGGAAACTTTGGGTTGTCAGCCCCAACAGTGGTGGGATCTAAGATAATCTGGACTCAAACATCCATTACTCTGCAAAAGAAAGTTACAGCTAGTCAGATGGGAAAGAAGGCAACTGACTGCCACCAATGAAAAAGCATAGGGCCTTGAACTTCCCAGGTCCCAAACACATCTAGGATAAGCCAGGCTTAAAGAAATTTCTTCTCCTACTTATTTACGCTCTCATTTATTTAACATTTACTGATGACAACCATTATATTACACATTTAAATACATGGTTTCATTTTATTCATTCAACAAATTTGCATATGACTGCTTACTATATGCCAGATGCTATTCTAGGCATTGAGGATATGGCAGAGAACAAAACAGATAAAGAAATCCCAACCTTCATGGATTTGACTTTGGGGACCTATGTTGTCCAATAGGATCATCAGCCACATGTGGCTATTGGGCCCTTGAAATGTGGCTAGTGTGACTGAGAACCAACTTTTTAATTTAATTTAATTTAATTTTAATTTATGTAAATTAAGAAGCAGTGTGAAATATTTTCCATTAAATACAACTTCACTGGTAGGACTTCATTTCACTTTTATCACTGAAAACAATAGCATCTGAACTCAGATGTGTCATAAGCAAAAAAATATGCGCTGGATTTGAAGGCTTAATATAAAAAAAGTATCAGATATCTCATTTTTTAAAATTATTTTATTTTTTAGGCTTAAGTCCAATTAATTAATATATAATGTATTAGTTTCAGAGGTAGAGGTCACTGATCCATCAGTCTTATATAATGCCCAGTGCTCATGACATCAGATGCCCTCCTTAATATCTGTCACCCAGTTACCCCATCTCCTCAGCCCCTTCCCCTCCAGCAATACTCAATTTATTTCCTATGATTAAGAGTCTCTTATAGTTTGTCTCCCCCTCAGATTTTGTCTTATTTTTTCTCTCTTCCCGTATGACCATTATTTTGTTTCTTAAATTCCACATGAGTGAGATCATATGATAATTGTCTTTCTCTGATTGATTTATGTAGCTTAGCATAATATCCTCTAGTTCCATTGACGTTGTTACAAGTGGCAAGATTTCTTTTCTTTTCTTTTCTTTTCTTTTCTTTTCTTTTCTTTTCTTTTTGGTGGCTGAATAGTAGTGCATTGAATATATATGTGTATACCACATCTTTATCCATTGATCGATTGATGGACATATGGGCTCTTTCCAGAGTTTGGCTAATGTGGACATTGCTGCTATAAACATTGGGGTGCAAGTGCCCCTTCAGATCAGTACATTTGTACCTTTCAGGTAAAAAATAGTGCAATTGCTGGGTCATAGGGAGCTCTATTTTCAACTTTTTGAGGAACCTCTGTACTGTTTTTCAAAGTGACTGCATCAGCTTGCAGTCCTACCAACAATGTAGAGTTCCTCTTTCTCCACATCCTCACTAACATTTGTCGTTTCCTGACTTGTTCATTTTAGCCATTATGACTGGTGCAAAGTGGTATCTCATTGTGGTTTTTTTCTAATTATTTATTTATTTACGATAGTCACACACACACACACACAGAGAGAGAGAGAGAGAGAGAGAGAGAGGCAGAGACACAGGCAGAGGGAGAAGCAGGCTCCATGCACCGGGAGCCCGACGCGGGACTCGATCCCGGGTCTCCAGGATCGCGCCCTGAGCCAAAGGCAGGCGCCAAACCGCTGCGCCACCCAGGGATCCCCTCATTGTGGTTTTGATTTGTATTTCCCTGATGGCAAATGATGCGAAGCATTTTTTCGTGTGTCTGTTGGCCATGTGTATGTCTTCTTTGGAGAACTGTTTTTTCATCTCTTTTGCCCATTTTTAATTAGATTATTTGTTCTTTGGCTGCTGAGTTTGATAAGTTCTTTATAGATTTTGGATAGTAGTCCTTCATCTGATAAGACATTTACAAATATCTTCTCCCATTCTGTCCGTTGTCTTTCAGTTTTGTCAACTGTTTGCTTTACTGTGCAAAAGCTTTTCTTTTTTTTTTTTTTTTGCAAAAGCTTTTTATCTTGAAGTCCCAATAATTCATTTTTGCCTTCGTTTCCCTTGCCTTTGGAGACATGTCTAGCAAGAAATTGCTGCAACTGAGGTCATAGAGGTTGCTGCCTCTGTTTACCTCCAGGATTTTGAAGGATTCCTGTCTCATATTTAGGTCTTTCATCCATTTTGAGTCTAATTTTGTGTGTGATGTCAGAAATGGTCCGGTTTTATTCTTTCACATGTGGCTGTCCAATTTTTTCAATACTATTTGTTGAGGAGTTTTTTTTTTTTTCCCCATTAGATATTCTTTCCTGCTTTGTCAGATTAGTTGACCATAGAGTTGAGTGCCCATTTCGGGGCTCTTTTTCTTTCTTTCTTTCTTTTTTTTTTTTTGTATTTTTTTTTTTAATTGGAGTTCAATTTGCCAACATATAATATAACATCCAGTGCTCATCCGGTCAAGTGCCCTCCTAAGTGCCCATCACCCAGTCACCCTGTCCCCCCACCCACCTTCCCTTCCACTACCCCTTGTTCATTTCCCAGAGTGAGTCTCTCATGTTTTGTCTCTTTATTCTGTTCCATTGATCAACGTGTCTGTTTTTGTGCCAGGACCATACTGTCTTGATGATTACAGCTTTTTTTTTTCTTTTATTTATTTATGATAGTCACAGAGAGAGAGAGGCAGAGACACAGGCAGAGGCAGAAGCAGGCTCCATGCACCGGGAGCCTGATGTGGGACTCGATCCCGGGTCTCCAGGATCGCGCCCTGGGCCAAAGGCAGGCGCCAAACCGCTGCGCCACCCAGGGATCCCTGATTACAGCTTTATAATAAAGCTTGAAGTCTGGCATTGTGATGACATCAGCTTTGGTTTTCTTTTTCAACATTCCTTTGGCTCTTTGGGATCTTCTCTGGTTCCATACAGATTTTAGGATTATTTGTTCTAGCTCTGTGAGAAAAAGTTGACGGCATTTTGATAGGGATTACGCTGAATGTATAGATTGCTCTAGGTAGCATAGACATTTTAACAATATTTGTTCTCCCAATCCATGAGCATGGAACATTTTTCCATTTCTATGTGTCTTCCTGAATTTCTTTCATAATAGTTCTCTAGCTTTTAGAGTACAGATCTTTTACCTCTTGAGTTAGGTTTATTCCTAGGTATCTTATGGTTTTGGTTGCAACTGTAAATGGGGTCGACTCCTTAATTTCTCTTTCTTCTGTCTCATTGTTAGTGTATAGAAATGCAAATGATTTCTATGCATTTATTCTATATCCTGCCACATTCCTGAATCCCTATATAAATTCTAGCAATTTCAGGGTGGAGTCTGAAAATATGCAGGGAAAGATCTCAATCTTTTGGTACAGACTGAGAGCTGATTTGTGACCCGGTATATGATCTATTCTGGAGAATGTTTTTGGTGCACTTGACAAAAATGTGTATTCTGTTGCTTTAGGATGGAATGCTCTGTATACATCTGTGAAGTACATCTGGTCCAGTGTGTCATTCAAAGCCCTTGTTTCCTTGTTTATTTTCTGCTTAGATGATATATCCATTGCAGTGAGTGGAGTTTAAAATCCCCTACTATTAATGTATTATAATCTATGTGTTTGTTTAATTTTCTTATTAATTAGTTTATATAATTGGCTTCTCCCATGTGAGGGGCATAAATATTTACAATTGTTAGATCTTCTTGTTGGATAGACCCTTTAATTATGAGATAGTGTCCTTCCTTATCTCTTATTACAGTCTTTGGTCTAAAATCTAATTTGTCTGATATAAGGATTGCCACCTCAGCTTTCTTTTGATGTCTATTAGTGTGATAAATTTTCCAACACCTCATTTTAAATTTGGAGGTGTTTTTAGGTCTAAAGTGAGTCTCTTGCAGACAGCATATCAATGAGTCTTGCTTTTTTATCCAATCTGATATCCTATGTCTTTTGATTGGGGCATTTAGCCCATTTATACTCAGAGTAATTATTGAAAGATATGAATTTAGTGCCATTGTATTACCTGTAAAGTCATTGTTTCTGTATATTGTCTCTGTTCCTTTCTGGTATATGGCAACCTTGAACTAAGAGCCCGCTCCTGGGCTCCCTGATTGCAGCTAGCTTCATCGTTCTGATGCCTGGGAACTCTACCACACTCCAGCACCCCTACTCTTCCTATGACCCTGAGGATCCTGAGACCACACTGTTCCACCTAGGATACAGCTTGGTTTCACCACTTGAGCACCTTTCATGCAGGGACATCCCTCACTGGAGCAGACTTCTAAAAGTTCTGATTTTGCTCTCTGCTGCTATATCACTTTCCGGTAGCCAGCTTCTGGATGTTCCCTCCCCTCCATGATTTATCTTCCCAGATTATCTCCTCAGATTCACTTCTCAACTCCTTCTACCTTGCAGAAAGTGGTTATTTATTTATTTATTTATTTATTTATTTTAATTGGAGTTCAATTTGCCAACATATAGCATAACGCCCAGTGCTCATCCTGCCAAGTTTGCTTCAGTGGATGGAACGGAGGGTATATGCTGAATGAAATAAGTCAATCAGAGAAATACAAACATTATATGGTCTCATTCATTTGGGGAATATAAAAAATAGTGAAAGGGAATAAAGGGGAAAGGAGAGAAAATGAGTGAAAATACCAGTGAGGGTGACAAACCATGAGAGATACCTAACTCTGAGAAATGAACAAGGGGTAGTGGAAAGGGAGGTGGGCGGGGGGGGTGGGTGGGTGACTGTTTAGAGTTGCAACTATTCTTTTCTTAGATCTCCGGTTGAGTTTGCAGGTGTTCAGAATGATTTGATAGCTATCTAGCTGAATTCCCAGGACCAGATGAAACTAAGGTCTATTCCTCCACCATCTTGGACCCCCTCTCTTAAATATCTCATTAACAATTATTTTACATTGATTGTAATCTGAACTGATTGCATTTTTGTTATATTGATTATGTTATATTCAATACATTGTACTGATAATATTTTGAATATATACGATTAAGTTAATTTGACCTGATTCTTTTCACATTTTAAAAGGTATGGCTACTAGAAAATTTAAAATTCCACATGTGGCTCACATATTTCTTTTGGATAGCACCAGGCTAGGGTTTTGGTTTCTTGATAGCCTTGTGTGCTGGATGCTATGAGTGCACCCATTTTGAAGATGGAAACATCAAATCTCAGAGAGGTCAAGTCAGTTGTATAAGGGACTGAACTGGGAAGCCTATCAGACTCTCCATCAGAAACATAACTGCAGAATTGGAAACGATAATGGATTCTTCCTTTGGTGGCTTATAGGTGGATCCTGTGCTGACTGTGATCACCTATGTGGGGCTGAGCCTCTCTCTGCTGTGCCTCCTCCTGGCAGCCCTCACCTTCCTCCTATGCCGATCCATCCAGAACATGAGTACCTCCCTCCACTTGCAGCTCACCATTTGCCTCTTCCTGGCCCACCTGCTCTTCCTTACAGGGATTAATCAAACTAAGCCTGAGGTAGGTGATTTAACCAAATCACCTTGCTGTCATAATCAAATCTAGCCATCTTGTCTTGAGGAAGGAGGGAGAAGACAAGAGACAGCAGTGATGGTAACAGTATGGATGGAACTAGAGAGTATTATGCTAAGCATAAGAAATCAGTCTGAGGGATGAGTGGGTAGCTCAGGGGTTGAGCCTCAGCCTCTGGCTCAGGTCATGACCCCAGGGTCCTGGGATTGAGTCCCACATCGGGCTCTCTCTGGGGAGCCTGCTTCTACCTCTGCCTATGTCTCTGCCTCTCTCTTTGTGTCTCTCATGAATAAATAAATAAAAATCTTTTTAAAAATCAGTCTGAGAAAGACAAACACCACATGATTTTACTCATATGTGGAATTTAAGAAATAAAACAGATGAACATAGGGGAAGGGAAGGAAAAATAAAATAAGATAAAAACAGAAAGGGAGGCAAACCATAAGTGACTCTTTTTTCCCAGGATTTATTTATTTCGAGAGAGAGAGAGAAAGCAGGGGGAGAGGCAGAGAGAGAGAATCCCAAGCAGACTCTGCTGAGCATGGAATCCTGTGAGGGGCTTGATCCCACAACCTGAGATCATGAACTGAGCTGAAACCAAGAGTTGATTGTTCAACCAACTGAGCCACCCAGTGCCCCCAAAAGACTCTTAACTCTAGGAAACGAGGGTTGCTGAAGGGGAGGTGGGTGGGGGGATGGGGTAATTGAGTGATGGGCATCAAGGAGGACACTTGATATAATGAGCACTGGGTGTTGTATACAACTGATGATTCACTGAATTCTACACCTGAAGCTAATAATGCACTATATGTTAACTAAATGAATTTAAATTTTAAATTTTTTAAAATAAGTAAAAAATTACAAAATAAAGAGTCAGCAGTGATGGTATTAGGGGGAAAAGCAAGTTTCCATTTCAACTCCCCTCATCTGTAGCTCTGAATGAGACCTGTACTTGCTGAGAAGCCATTTATCAAGCTGATTGAGAGTTAGGCTGATGGTATTAAGTAAGGTAACAATAGTTCCTATAATAAATAAACTCCAAAATGTCAGTGGGTTATCACAAGAGTGATTAATTTCCCCCTTCTGTACCATAGAGGGTGGACAAACAGGTTTGAAAAGTGTCTATCCTCCAACCTCAGGCTGATGAAAGCTTTTCTGTCTTCTATGCACAACTTTATTTTTTTTAAGATTTTGTTTATTTATTAATGAGAGACACAGAAAGAGAGGCAGAGACACAGGCAGAGGAAGAAGCAGGCTCCCCAAGGGAAGCCCGATGTGGGACTCCATCCAGGACCCAGGAATCACACCTTGAGCTGAAGACAGATGCTCAACTGCTGAGCCACCCAGGCATCCCTTCTATGCACAACTTTGTTTATTTTTTGTTAAATATTTTTTTATTATTTTTTACATATTTTTTATTTTTATTTATTAATTTTTTAATTTTTTATTGGAGTTCAATTTACCAACATATAGTATAACACCCAGTGCTCATCCCATCAAGTGCCCCCCTCAGTGCCCGTCACCCAGTCACCCCCACCCCCCGCCCACCTCCCTTTCCACCACCTCTAGTTCGTTTCCCAGAGTTAGGAGTCTCTCATGTTCTGTCTCCCTCCCTAATATTTCCCACTCATTTTCTCTCCTTTCCCCTTTATTCCCTTTCACTATTTTTTATATTCCCCAAATGAATGAGACCATATAATGTTTTTCCTTCTCCAATTGACTTATTTCACTCAGCATAATACCCTCCAGTTCCATCCACGTCGAAGAAAATGGTGGGTATTTGTCGTTTCTAATGGCTGAGTAATATTCCATTCTATACATAGACCACATCTTCTTTATCCATTTATCTTTCGATGGACACCGAGGCTCCTTCCACAGTTTGGCTATTGTGGACATTGCTGCTATAAACATCGGGGTGCAGGTGTCCCAGCATTTCACTGCATCTGTATCTTTGGGGTAAATCCCCAACAGTGCAATTCCTGGGTCATAGGGCAGATCTATTTTTAACTCTTTGAGGAACCTCCACACAGTTTTCCAGAGTGGCTACACCAGTTCACATTCCTACCAACAGTTATGCACAACTTTAAAGGTCATCCAAGAGTCCTTTTCATTTCACCCAACTGAAAAGAAAAAACATGGCAGAGTCCCACCAGGGAGGTTTATACAGGCCCTCTTAGAAAGTTGTGTAAATCATGTCCCTTCACATTCTACTGGCTATAAATCCGTAGTATGGTCCTACCTGATAACAGGGGAGGAGGGTGGTGTATTCTCTAGCTGGGAAGTCCCATCCTAATGACAATCTATAGTCTGGAATCAGAGGTGGAGGGAGTTTTTAATTCTGAGTGACAGTGGCTTTGCTATACTAACGACATTAGCTTTTGTCTCCATTATGATCACAGGCATCATAATATCCAGTAAGAATTGGAACTAGCTGTTTTCCAAAACTCCTTTTAACCCTAAAAGACTATGATCTCAGAGCCAGAAGGTTACAAGCACTGTTTTCCTCCTTGGGAGGCAGTACATTGCTATGGTTAAGAGTAAGTAAAATCTCTGGAGACAGGGTTGCAAATACATTTTTATTTTTTACTAGCTGTGTGATCTTGGGTGAGATCTTTGGGCTCCAATTTCCTCATTAGGAAATGAGCAGATTGACAGAGTAAGTGCTGAGGCACCTGATCTCTGGCCCACTCTGTTTCTGTAAAAAAAAAAATCAGTTTTTATAAAACAGTCTGTTTTATTTATTGGAACCACAACCACCAATGTCTGAGAGCTTGATGTCCCAGCTCAAGCAGAGAGAGCAAATTCTCCTTTCCTCCATATGTTACTTTTAGACTTCAGATGGAATGGTTGATGCCTGCCCTCATTGGTCAGTGTGATCTTCTTTACTCAGCCTACTGACTCAAATGCTAATGTCTTCCTGAAACACCCTATCAGACACACCCAGAAATAATGTTTTACCTGTTATCTGGGCATTCATTACCTCAGTTGAGTTGATACATAAAAATAAGCATCACACCCACACAAAGGGCAAGGGCCATGGACTATTCATCTACCAACTTTCATCTGTCATGGATCTGAGGACTCTTCCTATGACATTCATTCCTTGGCATTTCTGGCTTGCCCTGTATATGAGGTAAGCATGGAGTCACTGAGAGCTCCCCAAATTGTGTTGCTCCCAGGTAAAATATTACAGGTGTTACAATTGAAAATGCAGGCCACACCCAAGTAATGCTAAATGCTGAGGACATAATTGGGTACAGGGGTACAAACGACATTCCTAACTCTTGTCTCCCCTCCAGGTGCTGTGCTCCATCATTGCAGGGGTGCTGCACTACCTCTACCTGGCCGCCTTCACCTGGATGCTCCTTGAAGGGTTGCATCTCTTCCTCACTGTTAGGAATCTCAAGGTGGCCAACTACACCAGTGCAGGCAAATTCAAGAAGTTCATGTACCCTTTTGGCTATGGGATTCCAGCTCTGATTGTGGCTGTGTCTGCAGTAATAGGACCCCAAAATTATGGAACACACACACAGTAAGCATGATGTATGCCTTGATGGTGGAATTGGTGTCTATGGCTGACACACGATCAGAAACCAAAGACATTTCAGTCCATTTCCCATTGTAAATTATTCCTCAAACCAGGCTCTTTATAAGCCAGAATTCTATTTTCTCTTAGAAATCCCTAGAGAAATGGTTCTCAGCATCTTTGGGGGCTGGATCATTTTGAGACTTGGTGAAATCCAGGGCTTATTTCCCCAAACAGGGAAATGTACCTTTCAGACAAATGTACTTACACATTAAATTTTGATTACAACTTCAGGATATTAGGGACAAAAAGTACATTCAATAACTTTAAGGATGAAAAAGCCCACCTGGTAGCCTCTGTGCTCTGTAGGATTCTGAAAGAGTGGCTGAAGAGGTTGAGATTCATCCCCAAAATGAAAAGAGTGACAATAGCAGCAAATTGGAAGGCTTGTGATGCCTCAGAGATAGCCTATATTTCATCTCATTCTCCCTGTAATCCTGTGGGGTCAGCACTGTTCATGATGTCATATTGGGGCTTAGTGCATCGAAGAAACTTTCTCAAGATCACAGCTGAAGTCAGAATTCTTCACTAAAGGGATTATTGCCTTACTAAGGAAGTTTGCAAAGCTCTGCAAAGTTAGTTGAAGATTTTAGTGTTTTGGCAATGGGGTTTCTGTTAGGGAGTAGGCGGGCATGTGCTAAAACAACGTAATAAAGGTGATCCCCTTGAAGGAAAAAAGATACCCTGTCTCCAGCTTAAACCAAACATCCTGCCAGAATGATTCTGGGGATATTATGGTAGCATAGAGCAGGGGTGGACAAAATTTCTATAAAGCATCAAGTGGTAACTGTTTTTGTCTCATGAGCCATATGGTATTTGTGACAATTACTGAACTTTGCCCTTGGAGTGGGGGAGCAGCCAATTCATAGACCATATTAAATGGATGGATGTGGCTGTGTTTCAATAAAACTTTATTTACAAAAACAAGTGGTGGACTGGACTTGGCCTGTGGGCTATCATTTGTAACACTTGGTATAGAACATAAGCACAGGAGCTTTTCTGTTCACTAAGTGTTGACAAACTTGTTAGATTTAATAGTTTTATGCTGCCAGGTTTCTGTTCAGAATAATTTGACTATCTTTGCCAACATAAGCCATGACATAATAAAAAGTACTTGGGCAACAGCATACTTCGTACATGAATATACTTCATTAGCATTGGTAGGTTTTCTTGCTCTAGTTAAATTACTATTTTTACTCTCTTATACCAATCGTTACTAATAGGGTACTATTAACTGAGCCCCACCTCTTCGCCAGGAAACATATTCAAAACCTATATACACATGATCTCATTTGATCTTTCCTACAAGATCCAGATGAGGAAAACCGCAAAAACGTGATGAAAGAAATCAAAGAAGATTCAAATAAATGGAGAGATGGTCATTGTTCATGGAGAGGAAGAATTAATATTGCCAAGGAGTCAGTCAATTCTTTCTAACTTGACCTATAGGTTCAATTGCATTCACAACGACAATCCCAGAAAATTATTTTGTAGATATTGATAAACTGATTCTAATGTTTATTTAGAGAAGCAAAAGATCCTGAAGAGCTAACACAATATTGAAGGAAAGAACAAAGTCAGAGGACTGACTCTACTTAACATCAAGATTTGGCAATATAGCTGCTGTAATCATTTAATCTTTTCAATACTTCTGTTTGCCCCCACTTACATTTGGGGTAACTGAACTTAGAGTATACAGCTTGTGTCAGATGCGAACCCATGTGTAACCTTCTCTCGACAGCTGCTGGCTCAAGCTCGATAGAGCGTTCATCTGGAGTTTCATGGGACCAGTGGCTGTCATTATCTTGGTGAGTAACTAGTGATAGTTATTTATGGGAGTGCCTGCCCTGGGTTGGCCAAGCATAGAGTGTGATTCTTTCTGTGAAAGTAGAAATGATGTGAAGCTAAGAAAATATAACCTAATGGTGATGAACTCCTCTTTCTGGAAATGCTGTCGTCATCTGTCTTTCCCTGCTTCCCCCTGGTTCACTTGTTGCTTTGATGGAACATAACCCTCTACTGGGAATTCTTCTAAAAATCCCACGTTTCTTCATTCAGCAAATATTTAACAAGTATCTACTCTGCACAGAGTGACATGTTCTCCTGTTCATCAGGAACTTCCTGATCACATCCATTGTCCCGGTATAGATATTAATAGTACTCTTTCACTTTCAAGGTGACTTGGTGTGAATGTTAACTATATAGTCACCCTAATAAAGCACCAAGTGCCACAGATACAAAGACATACAATGCGCTGTATAAAATAGCAGAGCAGGGATTCCCTGGGTTTAGCAGGAAGCAGTTTAGTGCTGCATTCAGCCCCGGGCGTGATCCTGGGGTCCAGGGATCGAGTCCCACATCAGGCTCCCTGCATGGAGCCTGCTTCTCCCTCTGCCTGTGTCTCTGCCTCTCTCTGTGTGTGTGTGTGTCTCATGAATAAATAAATAAAATCTTTAAAAAAAAAAAAAGATCAGAGCCTATATGCATAGCATTCTATGAAGCCCGTATCTTTTGGAAAAAGATTCTTAGGTATACCTCAAATTGAGTTGCCTGCCATGGCCTCAAAATAAAATTCCAATTCAGGTTTTCATTCTGTGTCCACAGATAAACTTGGTGCTGTACTTCCAAATTCTGTGGATTTTGAGAAGCAAGCTTTCCTCCCTCAATCATGAAGTTTCTACCATTCAGAATACCAGGTAAGAAGGTCCCAGAATCAGTGGTATCCACAGGTTTCTCCTACAGGACTACTTTTCTTTCTACCTAGGAAAGAAAAACCCATACAAAAATCTGATACAACATTTCCTAGGACTGGATAAAGGGTATGTGAGGTACAACTTCTAGAGGTAAAAACTATAATTTTAGGTAGCTTCATGTACTCCTTGATCTCTTTATTCAACAAATATTTATTGGGTGCCTCCTTTGTGTAACATAATCATCATATGAAATTCATGCCAAGAGAATCAATGTTATCCTGCCTCCCCCACCTTGTAAATCCACCTACTTCTAGGGACTCTGTTATCCTTTATTGGAGATGTTCAGTTCTTACTGCTGCTGATCCAAATGATTGAAAATAATGATAAGAGCAACTGACGTTAACTAGGGACTTGGTAGATGTTGGAAATTTACCAATATCCTTTCACTGATTGCTCATAACTCCAATCTATGTGGTGGATATGAGTACCAGCCCCCATTGATAAGATGAACAACTGCTTATTTTATCCAACAGTGGGCTAGAACCTTGCATTGGTGAGTCATGTATACAGAACTTAAAGGATATCTGTCCAACTTCAAATCCTGGCTTCGATCTCATCTGCCTATCAGACTAACCTAACATTTCTAAGCCTTAGTGTTTTCCATCCTGAAGGGTCAGAGCATCACCTTTCTAGGCACTTCCTCACACCTCTATACATGTTGGATGTGAGTAAGCTCATGTCCCTGTGCACGTGCGCGCGCACACACACACACACACACACACACACACACATATCATCTCTTCCAGACAGTTGCCTTCAACCACCCCATTCCATTTTATAAAACACAATTTTCCTTTGAAGGATCCAACAGCATATTATGTTCTGAAGTCATGACATTGTCCTCAATACACATTTTCTTTTTTTTAAGTTTGTATTTATTTGTTCATGAGAGACGGTGGGGGGTGGGGGCAGAGACATAGACAGAGGGAGAAGTAGGCTCCATGCAGAGAGCCCAATGCAGGACTCAATCCTGGGATTCCAGCATCACACCCTGAGCTGAGGAAGACACTTAACCACTGAGCCACCCAGGCGTCCCCTCAATACACATTTTCAAAGCTAATTCCACGAAGGCATTTTTCACATAACTTCCAATAGATCTAGGTTAAAGATTTCAAGAAAAATTATTCCAAAAAGTAGGAGAAAGCATTATTCCCAGAAGCAGCCACGGGTTTCTCTCATATTTGAGCTGTATGATTTTGCATAAACCACTTAAGCACATGAGGTTGATGTAAAGTTTAACTCAGGTGATTTGTGCAAACCCACAGTGCACAACACATAGTGATCAATGATAGTCATTATTGCTCCTTTTCCTTTGCAGAGTCATAACATTTAAAGCCATTGCTCAGCTATTTATCCTGGGCTGTTCTTGGGGCCTTGGATTTTTTATGGTTGAAGAGCTGGGGAAGGTGATCAGATTAGTCATGGCGTACACATTCACCATCATCAATGTCCTGCAAGGCATTTTGCTCTTTGTGGTACACTGTCTCCTTAATCGCCAGGTAAGCCTAATTATTTTGTCTCTTGCCCGCCAAGACAAAAAGTCTTACTGAATGGTTGGTCCCATTCTCACCCTTATCTGATGTTTTATGTTTGTATTTGGTGCTGCTTTCCTTCTGGGAAGAGGGTTTAGGTGATACTTCAGTATGCCATGTGCTCTGAGCTGCCCTAGCTCCTAACTAGCCTTCGCATTCCAACCTATCTCTTAAGAGTGTGCTTCTGTCTGCTGCAGATGATATCAAAATACCATAGACTGTATGGCTTGGGCAATAGAGATTTCTCTTATAATTCTAGAGGCTGGAAATCTGAGGTCAGTGTGCCTGTGCTATTAGGTTCTGGTGAGAGCTCTGTTCTTTTTTGCAGAGGGCCACTTTCTTGCTCTGGCCTTACATGGAAGAGAGAGATTTCATGCTTCTCCTTTTCGGGACATTAATCTTTTTGGATCAAGGCTGTACCCTTATGACCTCATTTAATCTTCATCATTTCTATAAAGGGCATCATATCTCCAAATACAGTCACACTGGGAGGTTAGGGCTTTCACATGTGAATTTTGAGGAGACATAGTTCAGTCCATAGCAGAGCATGTATCAGTCAGGATAAGGGAGATTATACTGCAGTAACAAATAGCCATCACCCCTTGATTTCTGTGGTTTATAAAAATAAAGGTTATTTCTTGCCCAATCTACATAGCCATGGCTTGATCTACATTGTTTTCACTCTGGGATATAGGCTAAAGGGCAGCCCTTATTTAGATATTGGTATTCTCGTGGGACTGGTATTCTCATGGCAAAGGGAAAGGAGATCCTGATAAGTGTAGCTTAATTAGCTTTCTTTCATTGGCCAGAGCAGATTACTTGGCCATACCTAAGTTCACTAGAAAGACACATAATCTCTTATAGTGAAGTGCACTTTAAGGAGGGGCACTGAAATATTTGGCTGAATATGCCAAAAACAGAAAGTCTTCAGCTCTAATGACAGGTTTTCCACTGAGTATGTTGCCCTGTGACCTTGGGTAGCCTTCCTACCCTCTCTGAGCCTCAAACTTCTCACCTGTGTAAATGGCAACACCTGCCTCACAGGGTTGAGAATTAGATGAGCTATTGCAATATAAATCTCCTAGCACAGTCCTTGGCACACATTAAGTTCTTAGGAGGGTCATCATTATATTTTTATTTCTCTTAGAAGATTGGAAACAGTTTTCCCAGCTTCCCCCCCCCTTTTAAAAAAAAGATTTTATTTATTTATTCATGAGAGACACAGAGAGAGAGAGAGAAGCAGAGACACAGGCAGAGGGAGAAGCAGGCTCCATGCAGAAAGCCCAATGTGGGACTCCATTCCAGGTCTCCAGGATCAGGCTCTGGGATGAAGGAGGCGCTAAACCACTGAGCCACCCGGGCTGCCCACTTTTTTCCCCTTTACTATTGGTCAGAACTACCAGCAATGAAGATATTGGTGACAAAAATGCCATCATAACACTTCATTAATTTCTCTTTCATCTTCTAGGGCCTTTTTAATGCTTGGTACTCCTCACACCTAGAATAAAGCACAACTTAAGTGTCTTAGTGAAATAATGTTGAATATGAAATATTTAAATATCTTCTTAAAACATGTTAAGTAGGTCTCAGGAAGGAATTCATGAAATCTAAGGATTGGTTCAGCATAGTGGTTAGTGTCAGGGCTCTGGAGTGAGAATGAAGAGGTATTGAATGCTGGCTGTAGGATATGAGACAAGTCCATTTATTTCCAACAACTTCAGCTTCTTTATCTTTAATTGGGGATAACAGAAGAGCCTTCCTCACTTGGCTTATGTCAGGCTGAAATGATATATTGTGTATAAAGTGTATTGAAGATCGCTAGTGTTCAATAAATGGTGACCTTTATCGTTTTAATCCCCACCACCACCACCATCATCTTCATTGTCATCAGAGTCATCATCATGACCATCACGCATTCCATGATCACTATCACTTTCACTATTCTCCTCCCTCATTGTCAGGATCATCAACTGACATTTAGTAAATACCTTTTGTATAATGAGGAACTTGAATTTTAGAATGAATCTACAAGAGGATTGCCAAGAGTGTACAGAAAATCAATGAGAAGGTAGTCATGGGTCTTCGCATGTATGTCTTTTTAACCTTCTCCCTAACCAAGCTCCTAATGTGATACAAACCTCTGTATTCCTCAGGTGCGAATGGAATATAAGAAATGGTTTAGAGGGATCTGCAAATGGGCTGAAACTGAGAGCACTGAGGTAACTCATCCTGGGACCCAAATCAAAATGGTAAGACCAGCTTCTCTGCAATGCTGTGTACTTGCTGAACCCAACATCTTGTACTGCCAGGAGCTTCCTGGTCCCTTGATCTGAAAGAAAAGAGAAATTGCATTACTTCCTCCATTACTCTGGTGGTTTTTGGTTTTTGAGACCAAAACCAGTAGAATTCTTTTCCCTTATTTCTTCCTTTCCTTTCTTTTCTCCTTTCTCTCTTTTCTCTCCTCTCATCTCCTTTTCTTTTCTCTCCTCTCCTCCCCTCCCCTCCCCCTCTCTCCACTCTTCTTCCTTTCTCTCTCTCTCTCTCTCTCTCTCTCTCTCTCTCTCCCCAGTCTTTCCACAAATATCTAAATAATATTTATCAAAATTTAAACATAACAACATTCATTTAACAAATATTTACTGATTATCCCATATATGCCAGTTACTGTTTTAGGTTCTGGGGAAACACCAGAAGATACATTGACAAAAATTCTTGCCCTCAAGAACTGTTGTTATATAGTAGAGGATGACAAGCCATAATATGGATTATTCAATATTTCACAAAGTGATGAGGAGTATTGAAAAATACAGAGCTGTGAAGAGAAATCAGGACACTTGAGGTGGAGGGAGTTTGGTTTCCAGGAAGGGGGTCATGGTGACAGCCTTTCACTGTCTATTACCACCTTCTATTTTAATTCTCTGCATGACATGCCTCTCTGTATGATATTTCTCTTAGTCTGGAAAACATGAAAGTGTTTACCTTTGGTCAATCTCTGCCCCCTGTAGGTTCAGTGATGTGGTTACTATCATTTTCCTTCTTCCTAGAGCAATGCCTAGCCCACAGAGGATGCTCATTTAATTTGCTGAGTGTCTAAGGTCCTTGTTTATAGATGAGGACACAGAGTGGGAAAGTCCACAGGGTTTGCTCAGAGCTACTCATCTGGGTACAGGGATTCACTCCAGATCATCAACAACTTTAGGACCACTTCCTGGGACATGTACTTTCACACAGAGGACAACTGGCTGCTGATAGTGTCCTAACAGCATATGCCAGTGGCTCAGCCCTTGGCTGAAATCGCCAGCAGTCAAAGGTTATGTCTACCTGGACTGTGTAAAAGAACTGTCCCAGCCCATGTGGTCTCCAAACACATGTTGCATAGTGGAATCCATAGCATGGATTCTGGAGTTCACCAGATTTGAGTTGGAATCTGGATTCTTTCAGGCTCTAGCTGGCAGATGCTGGGCAAGTGGCTTAACCTCTCTGAGCCTCAATTCATTCATCATTGAAATGTCTGATGGACTGAGGAACAAAACAGTGTACATGGAAGCTTTTTGTTCTACTCTGAACCATGTCAGCACTACTTTTATTAACACCAAATTATCAAGAGTCAATTATACAGAAGGCCCCAAACAGTAATCCTATCCTCTTATCTTCGGACAATATGTTATATTCTATAAAGCACATATTCAGGGTGTCTGGGTTGGCTCAGTCAGTGAAGCATCCCACTCTTGATTTTGGCTCAGGTCATGATCTCAGGATCATAAGATTGAGCCCTGCTTTGGGCTCCATGGTAGGCATGTAGTGTGCTTGAGATTCTTTCTCTTCCTCTTTCTCTTCGCTTTCCCAATTCAATCACAACTCTTCTTAAAAAATTAAATAAATAAAAATAAAAGTAAAAAATAAAAAGCAAATATTGAACCTTACAGTCATTATTGATCCTCTGTAGCATTTAGTGATATTTCACTGTGTGAAGGGAGGCAAGGTGGCTGAGGGCAAGTCCTAACTCCACTACTTCCAGGCTGCATGAGGTTTTTTTTAAAGATTTATTTATTTATTCATGATAGAGAAAGAGAGAGAGAGACAGAGACACAGGCAGAGGGAGAAGCAGGCTCCATGCCGGGAGCCGATGCGGGACTCGATCCCGGGACTCCAGGATTGTGCCCTGGGCCAAAGGCAGGCACCAAACCACTGAGCTACCCAGGGATCCCCAAGTTTCTACTAGCCTCTTATTGTCTCTCCTTCAGGACTTCATCTGTAAGATGAGGATGGTAATAGTATCTATCTCATCATGAGAAGTAAGCAAGGTCGTATGTGTTAGGAACTCAGAGTCCTGCCTGGCACAGGGTAAACAAACACATTATAAAAGAAGATGTGGTTTATGTATACAATGGAATATTACTCAGCAATTAGAAATGACAAATACCCACCATTTGCTTCAACGTGGATGGAACTGGAGGGTATTATGCTGAGTGAAATAAGTCAATCGGAGAAGGACAAGCAGTGTATGTTCTCATTCATTTGGGGAATATAAATAATAGTGAAAGGGAATATAAAGGAAGGGAAAAGAAATGTAGGGAAATATCAGGAAGGGAGACAGAACATAAAGACTCCTAACTCGGGGAAACGAACTAGGGGTGGTGGAAGGGGGGAGGAGGGCGGGTGTTGGAGGGGAATGGGTGACGGGCACTGAGGTGGACACTTGACGGGATGAGCACTGGGTGTTTTTCTGTATGTTGGTAAATTGAACACCAATAAAAATTAATTTAAAAAAACAAAAAATAAAAGTTTTTGAAAGGTCAGATAAATAAAAAGGTCATCATAGATGGCATTTGGGGTGGGGAGAAGGTTATAAAGTCAGATATTAGGACTTTTTTTTTTCTCTTTCCTCTGCCTTTATTTCATCCTCCATGTCCAGAGACAGAAACTATAATTTAACTTGAGCAGAAGTTTAATATCAATAACTGTTAATAATAAAAGCATAGGAATAATCAAGATGTAAAGAGAATTTTAAAATACACGAAGAAGAAAGGACAAAGATGGGTGAATGCATCCCCTCCCCAAGGCTGGGATACAGATCTCCTTTTGAGAAATTGTCATTACATCCCATTGGAGGCAGAAAATGTTCATTGGGCTTCTGCAGCCAGAGAGGCTGAAAATACCCCATTCCCATTTCCAATGCAGGTGGACAGACAGAAAATTATATAGAAGCAGTTGAGGTGTCAGGAGCCTGGGGTACATACACAGTGAGCCTGTACATACACAGTGTGCTGTCGTCAGAGTTGTAGAAGCTACCCTGCTACCCTCGAAGGTGTGGGCTGACTGAGGCTGGCCAGCTAGGGTGGGGAGGGAGATGGAACTTTGGGACCGCTGGCTGCCAGGGAAGCAGAAGGCTCTGAGAAATGCAGTGTCTATTTAAGGAGGACGGCAGAAATGTGGTCACCAGGTCAAGATGGGGACTGCAAGCTTGCTTAGAACCTACATGTTCTGGGTTTATTTATTTATTTATTTTTTAATTAACTTTTATTGGTGTTCAATTTACCAACATACACCCTACGACCCAGCAATTGCACTGTTGGGGATTTACCCCAAAGATTCAGATGCAATGAAACGTCGGGACACCTGCACCCCGATGTTTCTATCAGCAATGGCCACAATAGCCAAACTGTGGAAGGAGCCTCGGTGTCCATCGAAAGATGAATGGATAAAGAAGATGCGGTCTATGTATACAATGGAATATTCCTCAGCAATTAGAAACGACAAATACCCACCATTTGCTTCAACGTGGATGGAACTGGAGGGTATTATGCTGAGTGAAATAAGTCAATCGGAGGACAAACAGTGTATGTTCTCATTCATTTGGGGAATATGAATAATAGTGAAAGGGAATATAAAGAAAGGGAAAAGAAATGTTGGGAAATATCAGGAAGGGAGACAGAACATAAAGACTCCTAACTCGGGGAAATGAACTAGGGGTGGTGGAAGGGGAGGAGGGCGGGTGTTGGAGGGGAATGGGTGACGGGCACTGAGGTGGACACTTGACAGGATGAGCACTGGGTGTTTTTCTGTATGTTGGTAAATAGGACATTTTTATATATACATTTATATTAGGACGTCTTTACTGAGCTTAGGATCTTAGAGAAATTCTGGTTTGTCATTTCCTAAGGTGTTAATTTCTCCTCAGATTGTTCTACCTATTCTCTCCCCAAATAGGTGGAACTACGGACGTCATCAGAAGTCTTTCCTAGAAGAGACCTTGCTTCTGTGTAACTACAGCCAGAGACTCCTGTCTGTGCTATTTGACAAAGAATGGAAACCTGAGCTGGTCCTGGACAGCACCTCCTGTGGTCACACATGGATCAGAAAATGCCATCACCTGTATCTTCCTCCTGAAAGCAGTTCTAAGACCTTTCTTTATTTTTTTTCTTTTTTTAAATTGTTTTATTGGAGTTCAATTTGCCAACATATAGCATAACACCAGTGCTCATCCTGCCAAGTGCCCCCCTCATTGCCCATCACCCAGTCACCCCAACCCCCCGCCCAATTCCCCTTCCACTACCCCTTGTTCATTTCCCAGAGTTAGGTGTCTCTCATGTTCTGTCACCCTCACTGATATTTTCACTCACTTTCCCTCCTTTCCCTTTATTCCCTTTCACTAGTTTTTATATTCCCCAAATGAATGAGACCATATAATGTTTGTCCTCTTTCGATTGACTTATTTCACTCAGTATAATACCCTTCAGGTCCCTCCACGTTGAAGCAAATAGTGGGTATTTGTCGTTTCTAATGGCTGAGTAATATTCCATTGTATACATAGACCACATCTTCTTTATCCATTCATCTTTCAATAGACACCGAGGCTCATTCCACACACCTTTCTTTATTTTGGCTTCTGTCTCAAGAGATAGAAGAGGTCACTGGGAGACCTTTGAGACCCTTGCTCAGTATTGTATATCATGTGCCATTAAGTACTCAAGGAATGATTTTTAGTAATGAAGGAAAGTGTATTTTCTTCTTCCAGCTATTGCTACCTTGCCCAAGATTTATTGGCCAACATCTGGATTCACCTGACAGGTTTTTCTCTCTGGGCAATCAGTTGCATTTTATGCTCCTGAAGATTTTGCATCATTCAACATTTTCAGAATTCAATAATTCCCATATGAATAAATATTAAAAAGTGTTGCTCTCTTACAATGCAAAATTCCTCCACCATCCTGCTTAGGAGCATGTTGTCACCAGAAAGGTCTTGTAGTCAAAACACCTGCATTGTCTTCTTTGCTTGATGATTTTCAAACCTACTTGTTTCTTGGGTTGATTTTGTTTATATAATATCATTTCAGGGGATCCCTGGGTGGCGCAGCGGTTTGGCGCCTGCCTTTGGCCCAGGGCCCGATCCTGGAGACCCGGGATCGAATCCCACATCGGGCTCCCGGTGCATGGAGCCTGCTTCTCCCTCTGCCTGTGTCTCTGCCTCTCTCTCTCTCTCTCTCTGTGACTATCATAAATAAAAATAAAAAAAAATAAAAAAAAAATATCATTTCAAACCTATCCTGTGGGAATACTCCCAGACCAACAGCATGGGGGGTCACAGCAATTGTTTCTTTCTTTTTTTTGTTTGTTTTAATATTTCTAATTTCTTTTTCAAAGTTATTGGATTCTAGGAGTGATTTCCAGACCTAGAATTAATAAATGCATGGCTAATTTTGTTACCAGATGGTGTTTTAAAAACAATTTTACTTGATAACAGCAGAAAGCATAGAAATAGCATCTGAGAGTCACCATGATTCATTTGAAAAGATTTCATTTGCAGTTTTTAGGTGGTGGACCAAAGACTGTCCTTTTCTGCTTAATCTGTTCAAGTGTCTCCTCCACATGGCAGTGATACAACCAGAGTGTATGATTTACTCACTTGCTGGCCTTAAAATTTCGTGATTCCTCTTGAACACTCAAAGTTTTGGGAGGTTCACATGGTTTCCAAAGGCATGCCTGTGGTGCTCTTTTTATGTCATGCAACATCAAATTTGCACAAATTAAACTTACACAAAATGCAAGCTTCCTGGGCAGTTGACAAATCCTTGCACTGAAGCCCCACAAATTTTCTGCTGTTTTCGTGTCCAAGATAGCTGCAAGAAGAGGATAAACCAGCCAAATGTTCTAGGTGCTGTGGGTTTGGACCTCTTTAGTCAAAATTTTTCCTCCCTCCTAATATGAAATCAATTTTTTCCCTCTTTTCTACCTCTTTCAACCCTTTGCTTCTTTAAGTACTAGCCTCTACCTCCTTCAAGAGCTTTTTCTTCTTCTAGCCCTCACAAATCCATCTCCCATCCTTGGTCTATTACCATCCATATGACTTGACTTACCATATATTTTGTGTGCTATTGTACACAATATGTGTTTGCTTTAAATTATGCCCACCTAGATTATAAGCTTCTGGAAGGCAAGAATGATAAATGTTTTAATGATAAATGTTTAACAAGATGGTAAGTGAAATCTTCCTTGCCTCCACTTAGAGCAATACTTCTCAAGGTCTTCACTGTTGACATTTTGGGCTGGAAAATATTGGTTGTGGGCAAGATATGTTGTGCATTGCATGATGTTGAGTAGCATCACTGGCCTCTACCAGCTAGATACCAGTTACCACCCCCACCCCAAACGATCATCACAACAATCAAAAATGCCTGCAGACATTTTTACTAAAGGCTCACCTATGTCTAAAACTAGAGGCCTGCATTGCTAGTGTTTCAAATTTCTTCCCTGATCCTTTTGCCTTTGTCATATGAGAGCTCCACACATGCCACGTAACTTTGTCCCTAAGGTCATTGCCAATGGAAACAGTATGACTGCCTAGGAGGGATCCATTCATTGACTTGATCTCTAACCATTCAGATTTTCAGTCTTAAGCATTTGAACTAAGAGACCTGCAGGTGTTTAGGAAAAAATGATATTCTGACTCCTAGAAAAAAAAGTCATTTAAGAACACTTGTTAAGAACAAAAATTCAGGCTTTATTCAAGAAGGGAACATCACAATGGATATAGGGACCAATCCAAAAGGGTCTTGGAGTCAGGAAGAGATTGGACTCCATTCCAATTACATCAATGCAACTAGAGATTTCTTTCCAAGGTGCAGAGTGGGGGTTAAGGGCTTAAAATCAAAACAGGTAAGACCCAGGCCATGGGAATTCTTCCTGAAGGCAAGCCAGTGTGGTAAGATATGGAAGGTGGTCAGATACCAAGGGTGGGAGATTTTTGCTACCCTGATTTAGCAGGATTTTTGCTCAAACTGGATTCTACAAGGACAGAGATGAAAGCCCAAGGTTGAATCTAGTCCAGCAGAGTCCAAAATGAGTCTTTGTCAGAGGTCCCATTAAAATGGCCATGAAGGATCCTGTTCACCAAGTGGAGAAAGTCAGTCTACAGAGTGAAGAGGACAGACTGAACTACGTTGTAGGAAAAAGGAACAATAATTATGTGATTCTATAGCACAGAGACTAATGGCTAGAGCTGAGGGTTAGAAGGGCCCAAGTGTGGAGTCCCAGGTCCACCAGGCTTGGGCAAGTGGCTCAAACCTTCCCAACCTACCTCTCCTACCACAATGTATGGAATTTCTAGGTTCTTGCTGCCCCTCTAAATAGCATAGTTTTCCATCAATATTGATGCGAATTTCAAATTTACTACCTAGGAGGTAGACAAGATGTTTATCTCTACCTCAAAGTATAACATTGACTTCATTTAGCTTATTGGGAAAATCATCCATTCTCCAACTAGAAGTAGAGGCTGGCAGTAGGGCATCTGTAATGGGGATCTGAGCTGGCAGGCAGGTGAGGTCAGACAGGGGGAAGTTCCAAGAAGTGAGTGGCTAGAGTCCAAGGAACTGAGAATTAGGACAGTTAGTATTTCTATGTCTGCTTGCAACAGGCAGGGACAGGGCAAGGGAGAGGATAAGAAAACCTGTTTCGAGATGCCTGAGTGGCTCAGGGTTGGGCATGGGCCTTTGGCTAGAAGCCATGATCCTGGAGTTCTGGGATGGAGTCACACATCGGGCTCCCTGCTGGGAGCCTGCTCTTCCCTCTGCCTGTATCTCTGCCTCTCTCTGTTTATCTCTCGTGAATAAATAAAATATGTTAAAAAAGAAAGAAGCCCTGTTTCAAAGTAATTTCTGCATGGCAGAAATACCATGAAAAGTGGGAAGAAAAGCAACTTCACCTCACAGATCAAATCCTACAAGTCTGAAATGTGGAACTGAAATGTTCCTATATTACTATTTGATAACTCATTCTTTCATTTACCTACACGGAGGGGCACGTGCTAATTAATATTCAATATCTAGTTGTGTGGGTTTGATTCAACTTATTTTTTCTCCCCTCCAGCAGGCTTTCCTGAGGTATGATCAACAAATAAAATTTGTATATATTGACAGTGTACAACATGATTTCTGGATAGACACAGACACTGTGCAATAACCACACTCAAGCTGATTAACACACGCATCCTCCCATAGTTACCATCTCTTAATTTGATGAGAATACTGAAGCTGCACTGTCAGCATGTTTCAGATATAGAAACCCATGTTGTTAGCTCTAGTCCCCATGCTGTACAGCGGACTCCCCCAATTCATTCATCTTACACAACTGAAACCCTAAATCCTTTGACCAGTATCTCCCCAGTTCTCCCTGCGCCCAGGTCCTGGCAGTCATTGCCCTAGCCTCTGCTGCTATATGTACTCAACTTTCTTAGATTCCACCTAGAAGTGAGATCATGCCGTGTGTGTCCTTCTGTGTCTGGATTATTTCACTTAGTATTGCATCACCCAGATTGATCACATGTTGTTGCAAGTGACAACGTTTCATTCTTCTTTAAGGCTGAATAACATACGTGGGTATATATTTCTGGCACATCTTTATCCATTCAGGCTTTGATAGACAGGTTGTTTCCATATCTTGGCTATTGTCAAGAATGCTGCAATGCACATGGGAGTGCAGATATGTTTTTAAATGTTGCCAAGCATTCAGGGTTTGCAGGGTGGTTGCTGGCTTGGCTGATTAGCGCCCCAAAGTCAGAGATGTCCTCCTTCCTTGGTCCTTATTTCTGTGTCCAACGAGTGACTAAGTGACCAGAGAATTCTGCAGTAAGCATGATATGGATGCAAATGGCATCTAGAGGTTTGTATTAATAATGTTGCCTTACTTTGACTTTGACTTGACCTGTAGAAATTACACTAACAGATCGTGATCCTCTTGAAACCCCCGATGCTTCTTGAGAAATAGGAAACAAGACTCTACAGTTCCCTCTCTGTTATCAGTTATCAGTTAGAAGGTAGAGGAGCTATGGCGAAGAGGACAAACTTTCTTCTGTCTGGTGAGTGTTAAATATCTTATTTTCTTTGGTTCTAGAACATTTAAACTGTTCAGTTGAGCTGGTGGAGGGCTGGCCTGAGGACATCTCCTGAGATGGGGCATGTCTGGATTTCTAAGTGTGTCTTAAAATTGATATGGCCAATATTTCAATGCCTTTATTTGCCACTTATTTTCAGATACAATGTCTAATGTCCTTGAAAGTAAAAGCAGCATTGAAAGTAGTGCTTCTCAACTAGGGGCAGTTTAGTGCCCCCACAGGGGACCCTTGGTAATATTTGCAGACAGTTCGGGTGGTCTTGCCTCAGGGTGAGGGTGTGCCTGGCATTTAGTGGGTGGTGGCGAGGGGTGCCACCCAACACCCTCCAGCGCACAGGCCAGCCCCTGTATGAGGAAGTATCAAGGCCAAAAAGTCAATAGTGCTAAGGCTGAATAATCCTACCTTAAAGGAAGCCATGAAAATTTAGGGGAAAAAATGGAATGGCATGAGCTAAAACAACAACAACAATGTACACCAAATTGGAAAATAAAACAAAACCAAAAAACCTCATGGAGAGATTCATCAGCAGAAAACTCAAAGTCTCCATCCATGTTTTAACCATTGGTGTAGTTGATTTTTTTCTTAAGTTCCAGTGTAGAGTATCTCCCTTCTCTGGACTTGTTAGCATGTATCTATACACATCTGAAGTTGACAGAGGACTTGGTATTTGGGGAGATCTTGGCTCCAGTCCATGAGGCTCCTCAGGGCGTCCTGAGTCATGTAAGCAGAGTCTGAAGAGAAGTGAACTCTCTGTGTCTTGTTGAAAGAATCTCTTCCAAATGGACAGTGAGGGGATCTTACCATGCAAGCTCTCTCCTCTCCCTGTGGCACAAAACAGGACACTTTCTGGTCTCCGGGACTGTTGGTGTAGTAAATGTAGTGTTACTAAAAGGGGCAAGATCTCAGAAACTAAGATTGTGAAGGAGCACTTAAGGAATAAGGTGAGAGGTTGGGCTTTGCTGCTTCCCCGTTGTGTTCTCCTGGGCAAATTCTTGAACCACCATGACCCTCAGATTCCTGTGCTGTAAAATGGGGATGAGAAGAGGCTCTGTTCCTTGAGAATGTCAGGGGGAATCCATGAGATGGTCATACCTGGAAGGTGCTTATCAGTGCTTACTCAATACTGGGTATCACTGTTGGTAATAGTGGTTCCCTGTCCACCTTCTCTGCTGTAGCTGTTGGCATCAAAACCACTAGTTTTAAATTTAATGTTTAAAAATGTTATTGGGACATAATTGGTACATGACATTATGTAAGTTTGAGATGTACACCATGTTGATTTGGTACATTAACATATGGCAGAATGATGGCCACCTTCACTTTAGCTGACATTTTATGGTATCACGTAGGTACCATTTGTTGTGTTTCATGGGAACGGATGAAATCTAGTCTGTCGGCAGCCTTGAGGTTTCTCCTACTGTGCTGTTGTCTATCATCACTATGCAGTGCACTTGATCTCCAGGACTTACCTGTTTACTAGTTCCAAGTTAGTGCCCTTAAACATCATCTCCCCAGGCCCACCCCTGTCCCCCCAGCAACTGGTACCACCATTCTACTGTCTGTTTTTATGAGGTCAGTTTCAACAGAGAGGTATAATTACAGGGACATTTTGCTTCTTCAGCTTCCATTGATCCTCAGCCTCACTGATGAGTCCACATGTTCCACCTTCACCTCTGCTCTCCTGTTTTCTCTACTCCTCTTTCTCCTTCCCCCTGGTAAAATCTGAGCCAGAGTTACAGGGCAAGGTGAGCAGGGAGGAAAGTGTTAGGCAGTGGTCAGTCTGTTCCAGTTCCTTTTGGGGAAGACACTCTAGTTCTGCAGGAACCACACTGACCATCTGGATCCAGCTACCTCTCAGGAGCATGGAGTTGGCACCTACCTGCTGGGCTGTGGAGTTGATACTGGTTCACAACCCTCCTTTTTGGGAGATTCCTAGGTATGATCTGAAACGGACCCCATTATTCCAGGGCAGGGAGATACTGGAAGAGATAGGTCACTCTAGATTGGGGGGGGTAGCAGTTTTAATAAGCAAAGGGAACTTGCATACAAGGTTTGTCTTGAGCAGCAGCAATATAAATGGATCCCTACACCATGTGCTAAATCTTGTAAGTTTATATATAGAGAGGTGGGCCTTAACTGGGTTCAGTCATGCATACACCACATCACTATCTCCAGGCAATGTCCCTGAAGCAGACTCGGGAGTAGGAAAGGCAATGGAACCCTCTTTACAACGACTGGGATGAGTAGTCTGAGTGCCTGGGTCCAGTTCATGGTCAATTGGCAGTCAAGTCTTTTTTTTTTCAGGTTTAAAAAAGGGTTTAAAAAAATACAAGGAAGAGGCCAGGCAGGAGGGTGGGGGTCACCTGAAAGCACAAGTCCCTGAGAGCGCCTACCCCTACCTCCTCACAATGCCACAGCTCAGTGGCTGCAAGCAGGTCCCAGTGACCTCGAGATCCTTGGGGGAGGACGGAACGGGTCTCTCCAGGACCCTGGATGCTGAACAGGGGCCAGGGACATGTCCTCAGCCTCCTGGGCCCTCAGACCCATGGTCCTCCTCCTGTGAGAGGCACCAGCCAGGGATGGGGGCAGTCAAATCTTTTCAATGACTTCATCAGCAGTTGGGCTGACTTGGAAAAGAGGAACACCGTCTGGGTCTTATTGGTTTCATCAGAACAACCAGGATGACTCATACAAGAAGATGGGGTTTTAACTGCTAGGGCAACCAAACTCTTTGCTTTGTCTTCAAAATAATCAAGGGTCACCATGATTAAAAATCATGAGTGTCACCAAAAAAGGCAGGATTCCTGTAATGATGGGGCTGGTGATGGTGGTGATGCTTCTGATATTTTTCTCAAATGCTGGTATTTTTGAACACTTTCATGGCTTCTGTTCCCCAGTATCATTTTGTATTCTCCGCAAAGACACAATAGTACTTCCTAAGTCACTAGGCAAGTAATCCATGTTTACTCTAGGAAAAGTTAGAAAATGCAGATAAGCAAATTAAAAACTACCTAGAAATGAGCACTCTTCACACCCAGGTCTATGTCTCCTCATACTTTCTCTCCAGCATGTATGAGTACACATTTCTTTTGTGTTCTTCTTTTCAAATCGGCCTCCAGCCACACCAGCATAAACCTGATGTAAGTGCTTAGCAGCTTTGGAAGAAGAGTTCATTTGAGTAAGTTTCTAGCATTTGTTAGTTTTATAAAATTGGTTAGAAACTTAATGAAATGATTCTGAACATTGTTAGGATCAGGGAACTGAATCTCTTTAAATGGTCAAACTATTACTCCTGGTATGAGAGCTGTCTGTGTTAAGGATAATTTACTCCTATTTAGCATGCTGCCATCTTTGTAGTCAAGACACTAAGTTCTATGTTGTAAATCAAAATCTATCTTTGGGAGAAACAGGCAGGTGGCCCAGTCATGTACAGAAGCTCCCTGAAAGACTCAAGGAAGATTCCTGAAATGTTAATACCTTCCTTTTATTTTTCTCAGGGCTTTCCTGCTTGATCATCTTTGTGACAAAACACAGTTCATCGGGCAGAGGTATGTTGGCACTTGAAACCAAAAGCAAGCCTCTTTTTAAGTCACTGTCCAGTATATATGGATACTGAATGCAACAGGGTACAGTCCATCAGGATGTGGGCTTCCCCCATGGCCTCAACAGACAATTGCAAAGCCTGGCAGGCATCATTTCTAAGAGCTCTACAACTCTTTTTTTTTTTTTAATGTATTGGCATTTATTTATTTATTTATTTTTATTTATGATAGTCACACACACACACACACAGAGAGGCAGAGACACAGGCAGAGGGAGAAGCAGGCTCCATGCACCGGGAGCCCGACGTGGGATTCGATCCCAGGTCTCCAGGATCGCGCCCTGGGCCAAAGGCAGGCGCCAAACCGCTGCGCCACCCAGGGATCCCGAGCTCTACAACTCTTAGTGGATTAGGACGAGCTACACTGATTGCCATTTTTGTAGGTCCAGAGTGGCCAAATACTGGCAATTTTGTGCAGTTCCTCAACTATTTATTCTACAACTTTTGCACTGTGTTCAGATGGACGACTATGCCCAGTTTCATACAAAGGTGGAATGAGAAAGCAGGCTTCTGTTTTGCCTGACACTTTCAAAAGATCCACCATGCCTCTTCAATACAACCCCACTTTTTTCCTGGTATCTTTACTTTGCTTCCAGCAGATTCCAGAAGCATCCTTAATCTCTTCCTGTCTTTCCCACGGTCCCCTAAGTCCAGTCGTCTTCCTCCTTACATTATCCTTTAAGCAGGGTCCCCATTCTTTTCAAGTGGGCCAGTGCTGTCCAATCGAAACAGAATGCAAACCCAATACATACACTTGATTCTTTTTAGCAGCCCCAGTTAAAAAGATCTTACCACTCACTAGTTGGGCTGGGCATACTCTTTCCAGACTGGAGGGATTGAAAACTATCACGTCTTCATTTGCTGCTGCCACCTGCAAATGCAGAGTGTTCCAGATGCCAGAGATTGGCAGCCAAGCTTGCCTCCATCTCCACAACCTTTCCTTTCACCTTACAATGATGAATATTAAAGATTCCAAAGTGCCTCTTGTTTCTTGTGACAAAATCAACTGCTTCTCAAGATGCCTGGAGGTAGAAATGATCATCCCTTCATTTTTTTTTTTTATTTATGATAGTCACACAGAGAGAGAGAGAGAGAGAGGCAGAGACACAGGCAGAGGGAGAAGCAGGCTCCATGCACCGGGAGCCCGACGTGGGATTCGATCCCGGGTCTCCAGGATCGCGCCCTGGGCCAAAGGCAGGCACCAAACCGCTGCGCCACCCAGGGATCCCTGATCATCCCTTCAGATCGTAGTTTCTGGAGCCAGACTGCCTGGGTGTGAATCCTGGTCTGATCACTTACTACCTGTGGGACAGTAGACAAGCCAATCTCTTTGTGCTTCATTTCCTAATCTATATAATGGAGATAATCACAGTAACCATCTCATGGAGTTGTTCTAAAGTCAGTAGTATGATATGGAAAGGGCTGAAATAGTCCTGGCACAAAGCAAGTGCCCTATAAGGGTTGGAGAAGATTTCTCCCATCCTTTCTAGGTGAACCACACTCAACTAGCCAAATGAGGTCTTGCTTCTTTTGGTCCAGACACACAATAAAAAAAAAAATCTAATGTTGATCCATTTCTTCCCTCCTTCTCTCTCTCCCTACCCTTCTTCCTTCTTTGATGGAAACTTTTCATTTTATATAGTTTCAAATTAATAGAAAAATTGGAAGAATATTTTCAGATCTTCCCTCCCTCCCCTGATTCATGAAATGTTTATCATATAAGTATTATATATAATAAACATTATATATAGACACATATAGATATCCGTTCAGTTGTGTATATAATACATACACATGGAACATACATTTGTATACTCTGTGTATGATATATATAGTATAGTAATTTCATACATGACATGTATATATATACATATATATATACTACACAAACACATAATCTTTTTTCTAAATGACTCGAGAAGAAGCTGCATACATCATACTCCTTCACTCCTTAATACCTCAATATGCATTCTAAGAACAAGGACATGTTCTAAAATAATCACAGAGCAGTTAACGAAATCAATGCAACTGACCTATTAGTCAGAGAGCCCTTACTTAGCCCAATCTGCGGTCACATTGTTCCACTCTCAGTTTAAAGGAGGACAAGGAGGCTTGGAGAGATTTCAGAAATCAGCTGAGATCCCAGTTAAGTAAGTGGTACAGCAGTAAGGTTACTTCATTCCCCCACAGTGTAAAGGTTAGTGAGAAGAGATAAGGAATTATAATGTATTAAGATTACAATGTCATCACTTTAGTTTGAGCTGCAAACACTAAAGTGCATCTAGTGACTAGGTAGGAGCCAAAACAGGAAGAATGTGGATTTTGGACAGGATAATGTCTCCTAATCAAACATAGCACGATGGTTTTCTTTAGTCAACTTTTTATTTTGGATATTTTAAATCTATAGAAACATTGCAACAATAGTAAAAATGATCACCTTATATCTTCACCTGGATTCATCAATTGCTAACATACTGCCACATTTCCTTCAGGTTTCCTAGCTACCTATCTATACCCACAAATATCTATTAGCAAAAGTAATTATAGGCAGCTCTCAGTGAAAATTAATAAATGGAAACCTCACTAATACGAGGTCTGTAGGGGAGCTCTCCTGTCCTGCCACTTGTGGTTAATTGTAAATCCAATAAGAAGAGATGGACCTTGCAAACCAATACTACTTCACTCCATCAGCAGGAGGAAGAAAGTCTCTTCAGCCCTGTTTCCCTCCTCCCACCCCAACTGACTAGCCAATGAGAGATTGTCACAGTCAGTGAGACACAGCCACAGGCCAGTCAGTGAGAAATAGCCACAGCTCAACCAAAGAAAGATGGTCACAGCTCAGACAATTGGAAGCCACTATACTTCAAATTCCCAGTCAACTCCAATGGACTTTTTGTGTAGAACATCCCTGCCCAACTTCCTCTTTGCTGTATAAAAGAGCTATCTCCTTCCTCCTTCATGTCATTGGACCTCGAACTTTCCTCTGGTGTTTGCTTTAGATATGGTTGCAATTATCTTCCATCCCAAATAAACCCATTTTTGCCAATAAAATAATTGGTTCTTTTAGTTTTAAGGTTCACATATCTGTATACAATAGATATATCTTCCACTTAGTTATATGTCACTTGATATTATATAGTCGTTTTAAAAAATGATTCATATACATATCTATATTTTTTTCTGAATCCATTGGAAAATAAATTGCAAGTATCATGCCCCTAAATCCCTTAGCATTGATCTAGTAAGAACGACGTATTCTTACATGTCATTTTAGGAAATTTGTCTCTGATACAATTATTTAAGTACATAGTTCAAATTTTTCTATTGCTCCAGTAATGCTTTTTTTCATGTTTAGGATTTATTCAATAATCACTTAGGCATTATATATAGTTATTATGTTTCTTTAGTCTCCTTTAGTCTAGAACAGTTATTTTCAGCCTTTCTTTTTCTTTTATGATATTGACATTTTTGTCCAATTGAGGCAGTTATATTAGAGCAGTGAGTCAATTGAGTTTCTCTGAGATTTCCCCATTATTAGGTCTGCTTAGGCATGTGGGGCAGGAAAAGGACGTATGTAATGTTGTATATTTCTTTGTATCAAATTGTAGGTAGCAGATGACAGAGGAGGTAAGTTGTTTGTCTAATATCAATAACAGAATTCCACTTATTTAACCAGCTTATTAACTGACTCCAAAACTTAAAAGTGCATCTAGTGACAGTACTAGAAGAAAGACTCTTACTTTTTTTATTTTTTGTATATATTTTATTGGAGTTAAATTTGCCAACATATAGTATAATACCCAGTGCTCATCCCGTCCAGTGCCCCCTCAGTGCCCATCACCCAGTCACCCCATCCCCCCACCGACCTCCCCTTCTACTACCTCTTGTTCCTTTCCCAGAGTTAGGAGTAAAGTCTTTTGCTGACATTTTAAGACACAAGACTTCAAATGGAATTAGATTGATTAAATATTGAATACAATAACAGAGAACCCACAGAGCTGCCTTCTCTCTCTCTTTTTCTCTCTACAGATCCATGTACAAGCAACCCCTGCCCTCATTTTGCTTCCTGTGTCTATGAGAATGAAAAATACTACTGTTCTTACCCTGAATATGTCTCAACCACAGGAAAAGAAGCACTCACAGGCAAGAAAGTCACACACAAAGGTGATGCTGGGCCTGTAATAAAAGTGGCATTACTGCAAGAATATGCAAATCTTGGAATTGAAGCTAGCCATAGGCTTCTCACAGGGAAAGAACTTCAGTATCCTGCCTGAAGGTCTTGTTCCTTTTCTCTGTAGCCTCATTATGTGAGAGATGGCTAAGAATTCGAGGTCCAGGTTAAATTGACTTGTGTTCCATCTCAACTCTAATTAAGTAGCTGTGCAATTTTAGGGAAAATGCTTCGATTCTCAGTCTCGAGTGTATAACCTGTAAAATAGAAGTAATCATCATACCTTTTGCAGATGAGGGAACTAGAAAATATGTTTGTTTAAAGGACTCAATCTCAAAATTAATGATATACCCAGTTTAAAAAATAAGTCCTCTTCTGCATCCAAAGTCATGCAGAATACTTCACATATTTACACCATTTACCACCACCCCATAACATGGATATCTCCTTTAAGTTGAAAGTCAGCAAAATTTTACTATAAAGGGTCATCTAGTAAATATTTCATGCTTTTCAGGCCATGTGGTCTCTGTTGCAACTATTCAACCCCATCTTTCTAATGTCAAAGCAACCATATACATGAATAGATGTGGCTGTGTGCCAATAAAACTTTATTTACAAAAAAAAAAAAAGAAAACAGTCAGTGGGCCAGCCCAAACCCATAGTTTGCAAACTTAGCTTAAGTAATAATAAGAATATTTGCTGTCTCTCCAAATTCCCTAATATATGCAGTAGGAAATAGTCATATTTATTTGAAAAGGAAAATGGTTTGTTTTGCTGGGTTTGAATTTAAGTATATCTCCACATATTTTCTAGCGGAATGTTTTCTAAGAGAAATCTGACAGAAGCCACTTATGTGAGCTACACAAGTAATTTTAAATTTTCTAGTAGCTTCATTCAAAAAGTAAAAACAGGAAATTAATTTTAATAACCTACTAAACTCAGCATATGCAAAGTATTATCATTCAAACTGTAATTTATATAAAAATCATTAATGAGACCATTTGTATGCTTTTGTTCACATTGTCTTTGGTCTCCAGAAGGCATTATGCTTATAGTACTTTTCAGTTCAGACTAGCCATAGCCTCAGGTCGCTGGTGGTTCCTGTTTTGGACAATGGGCTTCTTAGACCTGACTCCATTTGTTGTGACCTTGGGAAAAAAAAAAAGTCCAGCTCTTTCAATTTGGGAATCAAGAATGAGATGGAAGTTGAATTCTTGATTTACAATAATTTTTCTCTCAGAAATTTATACATATATCTTCCTTATTTTTAATGTATACTATTTTCAGTTTGATTATTATTTCTTTATAATAAGTATTTTCCACCCTTTCTGGATCCTGCCAAGACTATGGAGACAAACCTGTCCTAATTAAAGTAGACATGGTGCCTTCTTTCCTCTGCTGAATCTATATTCTTTTATTTTCTAGAAATCAAACAAGAGACTTGTTCTAACTTGAATAATAGTGAGCCAACTTTCCAAGACTGTCAGAAGCAGGTAAGGTTTACCAATTCATGGGTTTGCATTCTGCTTGCACAAGGTGTACAGAAGCAGACCATCCTCAGAATACAGTGAGTGACATAGGGTGGGATAGCGCACCATAGTGTGCAAGTATATTTGATATATATTCTTGTGTAACAAGTGACCCCAAAACATAGTGGCTTAAACAATATTTATTATCTCCAAATTACTATGGGTTAGGAATCCAGGGAGTCCTTTGCTGGATGTGTTGATGCAGGGTCTCTAGCAAGGCTGTCATCAAGGTGTGAGGATGTGAAGTAAGCAGCAAACTCATTCATGTGGAAGGGAAAGAAAAGCCATGGAGCTTCTTTGGTGAACAATCTGGCAGTATCTCAGTTAAACATAGAATTACCATATTATGCAGCATTCCACTGCTAGGTATATACTCCCAGAAAATTGAAAATACAGGTCAACACAAAAGCTTGTACCAGTGTTCACAGTAGCATTATTCACAAGAGCCAGAAAGTGGAAATGACTGACTTGCTTAGTAACTCCTAAGTGGACAAAAGAAATGTGGCTGTTGCTGAGCCATAAAAAGGATTGAAGCATTGACACATGCTACAACATGGATGGACCTTGAAAACATGATGCTCAGTGAAAGAAGCCAGACACATAAGGTCACAGAGAGTGTGATTCCATTTACATGAACTGTCCAGATAGGCAAATCCAGAGACACAGAATGTGAACTAGTGATTGCCAGGGATTGGGGGATAGGATGGAGGGATTGAGAGTGACTGCCCAGGATTGCAGATTTTAGGGGAGGGTGGAAATTGCTCTAAAATTGATTGTGGTGATGGTTGTACAAATTTGTGAATACACTAAAAGCCATTGAATTATACATTCTAAATGGTTGAGTCCTGTGGGTTAATTATAGCTCCATGAAATTGTTCAAGAAAAAAGACTGGATTGGTCAGTGTACATAGTTGGTCCTCCAATATAATTATTCAAAGACTTTGACTGCCTAAGGAAAACATAAAGACCATATGTTTTGAACCCCTTTGTGTTTAATGAGGGATCCTGAGGCCCAGAGAGATTTCAGTGATTTTGCCAAGGTCACACAGTGAGTTGGTGCCAAAGCTGTGTTTTGCTAACCAGTTTTAAACTATATGTTTGGGGCTTATCTATAAAAACGATTAGACAGCCATCCCAAGCTGATTAAAAGGAAAAATAACAAATACTCCTTTTCTTCTTCTCTCTTAGTTAAATTTGAGTGGTTCTCAGGACAACAGCAGACAGATCTGCACCAGTTTCTCAAAGCTGTCCCATGGCTGTGGAAAGGGAAATACTGCTCTATCCCTGAAGGTCTGAGTGCCTTTCCTTTGGCTCTAGGTGCTGGTGGATGCTTTCTCCACCACCACCCCTCTTTTAAGTAGACTTTGTTTTTTAGAGCACTTTTAGGTTCATAGCAAAGTTGACCAGAAATACAGACTTCCCATATATCCCCGTCTCCCGACCCCCACCCCCACACAGGCACAGCTTCCCTGGCTATCTTGCACCAGATGGTACTTTTGTGAACCTGCAATGTCATGTCAATGTCACCCAAAGGCCAGAGTGACATTAAGGCATCAGTCTTTTTTTTTTTACAGATTTTATTTATTTATTCATAAGAGACACATAGAGAGAGAGACAGAAACATAGGCAGAGGGAGAAGCAGGCTCCCTGCAAGAAGCCAAATGTGGGACTAGATCCTGGACCCCGGGATCATGCCCTGAGCCGAAGTCTCATACTCAACCGCTGAGCACCCAGGCATCCCAGACATCCTAGACATCACTCTTGATGTTGTCCATTCTGTGCATTTTGCCCAAAGTATAATGACATGTATCCACCATTATAGTATCAAAAAGAATAGTTTCACTGCCCCAAAACTGCTCGAAAACACTCATCTCTGAATTTTAAAAAATCTCTTTTACTAACAATTTTATATATCCAGGGAGTGCATCATGATATTTTGACCTACATAATGAAATGATAACTACAGATAGCTAATTAATATACCCATTTCATCACATTTACCTGTGTGTGTGTGTGCGCGCGCACGCACGTGTGTGTGTGTGTGTGTGTGTGGTAAGAGCACCTTAAATTTCTTGGCAAATGTACAGTATATTATATAGTGCTCTTAACTAGAGTCATCATGCTGTACATGATGTGTCAAGACTTATTCATCCTACATAACTACAACTTTTTAATCTTTGACCAATATAGATGGATTCTTAAGCAAATCAAAACCAAAAACTACTATGATAAGCAAAAGTATTGAAAGACATGCTGAGGAACTGAGTGTACTGAGACTTCCTGTCTTAGGATATGAAGTGTGTGAAGATTCTCAGAATTGGGCTCAACTAGGGTTTGCCAACTCAGGGGAATCTCATTTCACAGACATCCTTTAGAGTCTGTGCATACTGGGGTATGAAATGTTCCCAGTAAGGCTTTGAGTGCCCTCAAACCTCTGTCAATGAGAGGAAATACTCCTCTTATATGCTTCATGTCAAACTTAATTTTCAGTTATTACATGGCAAAATATTGGGGAAAGGCAAGGAAAATCAAAATCTCCTCCCAACTCCCAACCCAGAAAAATACACCACAAAAGTCTAAGAGAAGTAAAACAGTTTTATTATAGAATAAGTTTATATATACATATTTTTTGAAGTTTGATTTGCCAACATATAGTATAACACCCAGTGCTCATCCTGTCAGGTGCCCCTTCAGTGCCCATCACCCAATCACCCCATTCCCCACTGACCTCCCCTTCCACTACCCCTTGTTCGTTTTGTAGAGTTCGGAGTCTTTCATGTTTTGTCACCCTCCCCAATTTTTCCCACTCATTTTCCCTCCTTTCCCCTATAATACCTTTCACTATTTTTTATATTCCCCATGTGAGTGAAACCATATAATTTGGAATAAATATTAAACTAACATGCTTTTGCTTTTACAGTCCCAGATCCTGGGCCTGGGGCTATTGGTAGATTTACCTGGCCAAAACACAAGCTTGTTTGATTTGTTTGATTAAAAGACTTTGACCTCTCAAAGCCTCCTGTTCATCTAACAAGCCTTATTTCTAACAGGAAATCGGGGATTCCTACCTTAATTTCACAAACCTCACTTCCCAATTAACCACTGGAAAGCCCAAAGAGAAAGCAGTGCTAGTGACATTATACCTGCAGAATATGGAGAAGGCTGTCCTTGCAGCTGCAGTCAGAAATACAAAAGAAAGACAGAGTGTGGAAGGGCCTTTTATGGGTAAGGAATCGCAACTCTGGTAAGCACAGCTCCTCTTCCATGTTGTCAGTCTCGGTTCTAGGGTGTTTGTGTATCATCTCACACAATCCTCCTAGCAATGCTGGAGTGTAGGTGTGATTACCTCTATTTTATAATAAGGATGGTGATGCCCAGAAAAGTGAATGAATTTCTGGCCTCCTCAATGGTGGAAGAGCCAGGAATTAGACTTTACACTAGGTCTGAGTACATATTCTTCTTTCAACCAGTACACAAACAATCAATGTGCACTGCCTGGTACAATTTTAGATTTCATGAATTTATTTTCCTCTATATTGACCTACTGTCAACAGTTTGGAGGTAGACAATTTCATTAGGTACTACAAAGAGAAAGAAAATGAATAGTATGTGGCTTTAATTTTGGATTTGAGATATCTATTTCATGTGAATATTCCAGGAAATACAGCTCAGCAAGAAGAAAGTACACACCCTCTATAATCCTAGAGATTCAGAGAAAAGTATTCTAGCTTAGAGTACTAGTTAATGATTGTTGCAAAGCAAGAGATCACAAGCAGCACATCTGTAATTCATAGTTTCCATGGGTCCAGGAGTCAGGACATGGCTTAGCTGAGGCCTCTGATTCAAAGCATCTCCCAAGACTGAATGAAAAGATTGACTGGGGCTGAAGTCTCATCTGAAGGCTTGAACAAGGGAGAATTTGTTTCTAAGCTCCCATGGTTGTTGGCAGGATTCATTGCCTTGTGGGGTGTTTGAGTGAGGGCCTTGATTTCTTGCTGGATGGAGGTTGGAGGCCTCCCTCAGTGCCTTGCCACTCTGTAGGGCAGCTTGTTTGATCAAAGTCCTCAAGAAAGTGTCTGTTAGCAAGATGGGAGTTACTATCTTATGTAATATAATCATGAGCATGACACCTCATCATCACCTTTGCCATATTCTATTGCTTATAGAAGCAAGTTGTAGGGCCAGCCCATACTTAAAAGGAAGAACTTACCCCAAGGCATGATTACCCCAAGACCAGGATGAGGGTCATGGAGTACCACCTTAGTCTCTCTACCATGCTCAGTGAATTGATTCTTGGCATTGGACACTCATTAGAATGAATGGGACATTTAAAAAATACTTATAGAAGGGCCACTTGGGGATGAGGCCTGCACATCAGTGATTTTAAATGTCCCCAAGTGATTCTAATGGACTCTGGGTGAGAAGTATTCTGTACTGGTTAAGAGCCAGATCTTGTCAACGGACCTGAGTTTCAAAGAACAATTTGTCTCTTGGCAGAAGGTGGCCTTGGGTTAGTATCCTTATCTCACTGAGTCTCTGTTTCCAGATCTACAAATTTTATGTATAGAAATTATATATAATATATACATGTGCATTATATGGAATACATAGTATAAGTTATATCTACTTTTTTATATGTGTGTACATAGTATACATATGTAATATATATCATATATACATATAATCCCCATATATTTATATATACATGCACATTTTATAAAATACATAAGTTATATATACTCTTATATGTGTGTATATAGTATACATATATAATACATGTTATACATACTAGTATATATATATAACCCACACATATATACAAATAAAGATATCCTAACTTCCTCTTTTTTAAAAAATAAATTCAAAAAAATGAATTCAGAAATATTCCATTCATATGATCTTTGTGTGTGTGTGTGTGTGTGTGTGTAAAATATGATTTTCCTATTATAAAGATACTATGTTGCCAAGAATGTGATTTTAATTCTTGATGTTAATGACAGGATGGTTTATTTTTGATACAGAAGTCTGCAGATGCTAGTATTTCCATTCTACACAGGTATATATTTTAAGTCCTTTGTGGTCCTTACTAGTTCCAGGTTCAGACACCAGAGAACATAGAGGAACTTCTGTTACCTGCACCTGGGTGTGGAGATTCTATCCTCTATCAGGGCTTGACCTGACATTAATCAACATGTACATAAAGGAGGCATTAATACACTCTTTCCCTTTTCTCACTAAAAAATACCTAACTCTGGGATACAAACAAGATGTAGTAGAAGGAGAGGTGGGCAGGGGATGGGGTGACTGGGTGATGGGCATTGAGGGGGACACTTGACGGGATGAGCACTGGGTATTATACTATATGTTGGGAAATTGAACTCCAATAAAAGGATATACAAAAAAATGTGATGAAACATAAAAATATTTTTAAAAGAAAGTAAAAAATAAATACCCCAGGTAGCTAAACCAGAGTGCATATTATCCGCAATCCACGAAGCTAAGGGACCCTGCCTGTCTCAATCACAACTATGGCTTGGCTCATCATACATGGCCAAAGAATGCACACTAGTGATTTCCTTTAATATTTGGTAACTCCTTAAGGCTACCAATGTTATTATCCCAATCTTGTAGATGAGGAAATTGAAGCTAGGAAAGATTAAGCCACTGACCCAAGGTCACTCATAGCACATCATACATATAAGGTGGTGGCTCCAAGGTGAATCCCAAACATCACAGTTCTTGTCAACATCACTTTCAATGTGTTGCCTCCCTTGTTGATTTGGAAATGGTTATGTCTGCTCTACCTTCCCTCCTAGCCTGTAAATCAGTGCTGGGTTGAAAAGCAAAGGGCAACACTTGACATCCACTTGGAGGCCTATTACCAAAAATAACAAGCATTGGTGAGGATGTGGAGAAATGGGAGCCCTTATGCACTGCTGCTGGAAATGTAAAATGGTGCAACTATGTGGAATTTGTTCCTCAAAAAGAATATACAAAAAAAACTAAACATAGAATTATTTCATGACTCAGCAATTCCTCTTCTGGGTCTGTACTCCAAAGAGTTGAAGGCAGGAACTCAAAGAGATATTCATACATCCATGTTCACAGCAGCATTGTTCGTAGCAGCCAACAGGTGGAAGCAATTCAAGTAAACATTCACAGATGACTAGATAAGTAAAATGTAATGTGCCCAGACAATGCAATACTATCCAGCCTTAAAGGAAGGATATTCTGACACTCGCTACAGCACAGAGGACCCTTGAGAACATTGTGCTCAGGGAAATAAGCAGACACAAAGAACAAACATTCCATATCCCACTCATAGGAGATCCCTAAAGGAGTCCCATCCATGGAGACAGGAAGTAGATAGTGGGAGGCAGGTGTGCATGAGGGTGTTTAATGGGAACAGAGTTCCAGTTTAGGAAGATAAGAAAGTTATGGAGAGGGATGGTGAGGATGTGACTGTGCTTAACACCACTGAACTGTATGCTTAACTGTGGTTAAAATGGTAAATTTCATGTTATGTGTATTTATCACAATAAAGACAAAGAAAAGAGTAAATGTACCCGGTTAATTCCTAGTTCACTTTTTGAATTTGATTAAATACCCACAGGATTTGGCCATTTCTTTCCCACACCAATCAAGAGTAAGCAGTCCCTAGAGTGCATGGGCTTTTCTTTTTGGTGTCCAGTGCAGGTGATTATCATATTGTAGCAGGTGGATAAGGAAATGTTGCTGTTAACCAATCATTCTCTGTTTTTTAGACATTGAAACACGAAGGGTTAAGAAATGCAGGCTGAGAAAGACATTCAGGCTGAAGGCAGGAAAGCAGACCATGGACATTCTCTGCACCACCATTCAGAAGGAAAGCTTGGGAGGTATAGTATATTGAGGTCCTAGAACTTAGACATCAGCCCAAGAATATTCCCAGTGGAATTCCATGTTGCTCCTATAAAACAGTTCCCAGAGGCCCTTTATCATACATGAGGAAGTTCTGCGGATGACATTTCTAAAGCCTAGGTCTGGGAAATTTACACTGGGCTCTTACAGCCAGAAAAAAAAAGAAGAAAAGAATCCAATTTCCTATACACAATTGTGTTTACACTGGATGTGTTGAAGTGGGACTGGAGTTGAGATTTCTTAATGACTTCCCATGTGTGCTCCTTGCTTAAGTCACCTCCACCCTCTAGGGAGCTCTAGGCTGGTTTCCTTAAATGGATGTCTTTCCCCTGCACATGAACAGTGAATGGTTCCCCATTTCCTGGAGAAGAAACCTATGAATAAACCTAACCAAAGAGGTAAAGGATCTATACCCTAAAAACCTAGAACACTTCTGAAAGTAATTGAGGAAAACACAAAGAGATGGAAAAATATTCCATGCTCATGGATTGGAAGAATTAATATTGTGAAAATGTCAATGTTACCCAGGGCAATTTACACATTTAATGCAGTCCCTATCAAAATACCATGGACTTTCTTCAGAGAGTTGGAACAAATCATCTTAAAATTTGGGTGGAATCAGAAAAGACCCCGAACAGCCAGGGGAATATTAAAAAAGAAAGCCATAGCTGGGGGTATCACAATGCCAGATTTCAGGTTGTACTACAAAGCTGTGGTCATCAAGACAGTGTGGTACTGGCACAAAAACAGACACATAGATCAATGGAACAGAATAAAGAATCCACAAGTGGACCCTCAACTTTATGGTCAACTAATATTCGACAAAGCAGGAAAGACTATTCACTGTCTTTTTAACTTCTGAATACTTCTGTTTATTTTTATTCATTTCTTTTTAAATTTAAGTTTTAATATTTTTAAAATTTTACTTGAGATATAATAGACATAAAACATTATATTAGTTTCAAGTATATGACATATATGATTTCATTTTTGTCTAACTCATTTTTAAAACTGTGTACAGTCTATTATTAATCATTTTTAAGATTTTTCTTTTACTACTTTCCATATGTCTTTTCCCTCCTGCAAAATTACCTCCTACCCATCTTTTTCTCCCTCCTTCACTTCCTTGCTCTCTCCTTTATCTCTTTCCTTCCTCTCTCCTTTCTATCTTTCCTTCATTTTTCTCCTATCATCCATCTTTCCCATCTTTCATTTTCCTTCCTTCCCTCCATCCATTGAGTCATCCACCCACTGTCCACATATCACCCAGCCTTCCTTCTTTCCGTTCTTCCATCCATCCATTCACACATCCATCTATCCATCCACCCTTCCATCTATCCATCCACTATTCCATCCTTCCTTCCCTCCTTCCATTTATCCGTTCTTCCCTAAATCCATCCATTCTTCCTTTCCTGTACCCACACATTCACCCATCTCTAACCTGCCTTCTTGCCTTCCTTCCTCTATCCCTTTAGCCTTCCATCAGATTCATTGATCTGCTTTGCAATTTTTGAAAAATAAAATAATGACTTTACCTTCCAAGCTCGAACTGAAAGTTATTTATTATCTTTAATCTTGTCCTTAACTGTAAAATACCAAAGAAAATTTTCCCTATCAAGAGTGGTAGCATCTGACTCTAAAAAAATAAATAAAAAATAAATAATAAAGTGGTAGCAAGGATGAAATTATTATGTAAATTTTAAAACACATTTAAAATTAAAAGAGTATTACTTAATGTGAATGACTCACCACATTATCCCATAGTAAAGGCTCAAAGATGGTAATTGAAATTATTTTTTTCAGTGGTCTGACATCCTATCCAAAAATTAAAGCTACCATAGACAATTTGTTAAATCTTTGATGTTGCCTTCAAATGAGCATCACTGAACCTAGGTGGGGTTTCTTCTTTTTGTTTTTTTGTTTTGTTTTGTTTTGTTTGGGGGGGGGGTCTTCTTTATCCAGGTGCTGTCGCATTTATATCTTATGCTTCCATTGGTTCCATCATCAATGAGAGTTTTGTGTCTGAGGAAAACCTAATGACGAAGGAAAAGTTGCATAATTTCTACCTGAACTCCAAGGTAGTGAGTGGTACAATGGGATCCAGAAAGAACACCTCGCTCTCCATGTCCATTAATTTCACATTTCAGCATGAAAAGGTGCGTGAGAACCAGGTGACTCCATTACATCTGCAGGGATTTTGCAATTAACTGGGAATGTTTCCATGCTGATGAATTTACAGGTTGGAAGTTTATAAAAATGAGATAGATTCTCACTCATCTGGGGGACATGGTGTTAGAAAGTCTAAAATGAACCCAGAGTGAGAAACTGGGCTACCCCTGAGCTTTACTGAGTAGATAACCTCAGAATCAACCCCTCAACTGTCCCCCCATCCAGACCAGCATATAAAATGAGTGATAGTCATTAGGAGGTTTTGAAATGCTTCTCAAGTGCTATAACACGGTATCAGACCAGGTATATTTCAACAGGAAAGTTTTCTGGGTTTTAGAACTTGCCAAAATTAAAAATGATTCTGTCTTCTTTGAGGGGGTTGTTTGCTGTGTAAGTAATTTCCTCAGAACTAGGCAACTTAAAGTGATATGCATGTATTACTCACTTGCTTTCTGTGGGTCAGGCATGTAGGAGGGGCTTAGCTGGGTGGCTCTGGCTCAAGGTTTCTTCTAAGTTTGTCATCAAGAAGAAATGTTGGGAAATATCAGGAAGGGAGACAGAACATAAAGACTCCTAACTCGGGGAAACGAACTAGGGGTGGTGGAAGGGGAGGAGGGCGGGTGTTGGAGGGGAATGGGTGACGGGCACTGAGGTGGACACTTGACGGGATGAGCACTGGGTGTTTTTCTGTATGTTGGTAAATTAAACACCAATAAAAGTTAATTAAAAAAAAAAAAAAAGATGTTGGCTGGGACGTGTCGCCTGAAGGGTTCATTGAGGCTAAAGGGTTTGTTTTCAGGGTGCTTCCCCCATCTGGCTGTTGGCAGGAAGCTTCTGTTTCTTGCCATGTGGGGCTCTCTGAGAGCTGCTTCAGTGTTCTCACAGCATGGCAGCTGGCTTCCATGAGTGCTCCAAGAGAGACTGCACCTAAGGGAGTGGAATTATGCTTGACATTTTGAAGGGAGTGCCAAAGAATTGGTGGACATTTTTAAAACCACTACAGGGAGAGAGGGAGCTGAGCGGTCTGGGTTCAAGTCCCATCTCCTTTCCTACTCACCACTAGGCAAGTTACTCAGCCTTCTGTGATAAGCTCAGCCCAGGAGCCAAGATTCTGCTACTGCTAGTAGCAACGTGCCTTGTTGGTTCATGGGAGAGATGAGTCAATGTGTATAAAGTCCTTAAAATAGTGCCTGGCATCAGCAAATGGTGCTAGGAAAACTGGATATGTGTGTGCCGAGGAGTAAAGTTAGACCCTTACACCATATACAACATGAACACTAGATGGAACAAAAATGTAAGACCTAAACTATAAACCTTCTAGAAGAAAACAGTGGAAGTTTCATTACTTTGACATAGAAAGATTTTCCTAGATATGACCCAAAAAAACAGGCAACAAAAGTAGAAATAGACAAATGGATTATATAAAACTAAAAACTTCTGTGCATCAAAGGACACAGTAAATGGAGTGAAAAGGTAACCCATGGAATGGTAAAAAAAAATACCTGATAAGGGATTAGTACCCAGAACACATAAAGAACATCTGCCATTGAACAACAGCAACAAAATAACTTGATTTTTTAAAAAGAGCAAAGGATCTGAACAGACATTTCTGAAAAGATGATATACATATGGCCAAGAATCACATGAAAAGATGTTGGAAGTCACTAGCCATTAAGCATCAAATGAAAGAACAGTGAGAAACACTTTTATGCACGTACCATATTTTGAGTTGTGTGTGTTACTTAACATGTCTGTGTCTCTATCCTCCAACTTGTGCACCTGGGAGAGTAGCAGTATCAACACCATAAGCTGCTGTGGAGGTTGAGTGATTCCATGCTGGATCTATAGATTGGTACCTGCATACATAGATAGGTGTCAGTGTTGTCTGTGTCAGTGATGAGGACAATTGCAATGGAGATAAGGACTATTTGTTGGGAATTCAACAGATGGATTCCCCTCTCCAGGAAATTATATTGCCCTGACCTCAAAAATGATCTCCTTTTCTTACTTACCTTACAAGTGACAGTGGCAGTCAGGTAGGATGGTTAAGATTTATGGCTCTGAAGGCAGAAATCCAGAACTGGAATTCCATCTCCTCGTTTCTCACCACAGGACAACTATCAGTTTCCTCCTGTGGAAAAGGGGTATATGAACACCTGCCTCACAAAGGGTTTTGTAAGCAGCAAATGAGATAGTAGATATGAAATGCCTAGTATGTTTTGGAGTACAAACAACGATCAGTAAATTTTAGTTATTCCATGACTGGACTAAGGCAATGTGTTTATTCTCCAGATAAAGAGAGAAAATGAGCAGCCCCTCTGTGTCTACTGGCAAGGGTCATCATGGTCTAATGAAGGCTGTCAAGTCATTTCCTCAGATGAAAATCAAACTGTTTGCAGCTGCAGCCACCTCTCCAGCTTTGCCATTCTCGTGGCAACCACCAAATTAAAGGTAATATCTACTTCTGTAAATAAATTGACCTTTCATTAAAGTGGAACATTACCGAGTTCCATGAAAAAGAGAATTGATTGAGTGTTTGCATTCTGATATTGAATGGAGAGAGATTTTAAAGCAAGCCCTCTACTCGTGAAAGGCTGTTGAAATTTTCTGTGGAAATCACGAGAACGTTGACCTGGAAATGCAAGCCGCTACTTCTCAGTTTCCTGTTCCTATCACAAGAGATGCTTATTTTAAAATGCATTTTCTTGACTCCATCCCTGAAAGATTTGGATTCTGAAAACCTAGAGTGGGGGTCAGGGATGTGCATTTTACAAGGGAATTCTTTCCTTAGACAAATATTTGTTGAGCATCTACGACTGCCAGGCAGATTTGAAGTGTAGAGTAGATAGCCACCACCTTTGTGAACAGGGACATAGTAAATAATGGATGTCAGAATAAGTGAATTGTGTTGTATGTTAGTAATTTCTCTCTCTAATATGCAAAAATGATAACAGGGACTACTACTCTGCGCTCCCTCAACACCCAGGGAAAGAATGTCAAACATCCCCTTTACATTGATCATACATTGAACAGATAATATTTGGAACCTAATAGGTTAAAGAAAATATACTAGCAAATTATGTTCATGTTTCTTTTTCACATTTTTAATAGGCCTAATGGAATATGTAAAATTATCTCATAGGATGTATCTTTTTTAAAAAAACAACTTTATTTAGGCATTCTTTTTTTTTTAGATTTTATTTATTTATTTATTTATTTATTTAAATTCAATTTGCCAACCTATACTATAACACCCAGTGCTCATCCCATCAAGTGCCCTTCTTAGTGCTCATCGCCTAGTTACCCCATCCCTCCACCCACTTCTTCATCTGCAACCCTTTGTTTGTTTCCCAGAGTTAGGAATATCTCATGATTTGTCTCCCTCTTTAATTTTTCCCACTCAGTTTCCCTCCTTTCCCTTATAATCCCTTTCACTATTTCTTATATTCCACATATGAGTGACAGAAACATAGATCAATGGAACAGAATAGAGAACCGAGAAATGGACCCTCAACTCTATGGTCAACTAATATTTGACAAAGCAGGAGAGAATACCTACTGGAAAAAGAACAATCTCTTTAATAAATGGTGTTGGCAATGAGGAGGGCACTTGATGGAATGAGCACTGGGTGTTATGCTATATGTTGGCAAATTGAACTCCAATAAAAAATAAAAATAAATAAATAAATGTAAAATAAATAAACATTTAAAAATGAATAGTGTTGGGAAAATTGGACAGCCACATGCAGAAGAATGAAACTGGACGATTCTCTTACACCATACACAAAGATAAATTCAAATGGTTGAAAGATCTAAATGTGAGACAAGAATCCATAAAAATCCTAGAGGAAAACACAGGCAACAACCTTTTTGAATTTGGCTGCAACAACTTCTTGCAAGATACATCTAGGAAGGCAAGGGAGACATTCTTGACATTAAAAAAAATTAGATATATATTTAAACTGAGGGGGGCACTTGATGGGATGAGCACTGGATGTTATTCTATATGTTGGCAAATTGAACACCAATAAAAAATAAATTTATATATATTTAAGGTGAACAACTTGATGTTTTGGTATATGTGTATGCACTGTGACAAGACCATCACAGTCAAGCTAAATAACTTACCCGTCACCTCTACATGGATGCGATTTCATGTGGGCATGTGATGGGAATTAAGATTTCAAGCAAATTTCAAGCATACATTACAGCATCGTTAACTCTTGCCACCACACTACACATTAGATCCCCAGAACTCATTCAGCTTGTATAACTGAAGCTTAGTGCCCCCTGGTCACATCTCCTCATTTTCCCTATGCCCAGTCCCTGGCAACAATTATTCTACTCTCTGCTTCTGTGAGTTTGACTATTTTAGATTCTGCATATAAGTGAGATCATGCAGTATTGGTCTTCCAGTGTCTGGCTTGTTTCACTTATCTGATGTCCTCAGGGTTCCTCCACATTGTCACAAATGGCAAGATTTCCTTCTCTTTTTAAGGCTGGGTCTATTCTATTGAATGTATACACCTCATTGTCTTTACGCACCTGTCCATCGATGGATATTTAGGTTGTTTCCATATCTTGACTCTTGTGAATGATGCTCATATGATATTTCCATGGGACAGTGCCAGCTTGGTGGTTTCAGGTTTCCAACATCCCTGTGTAGAAAATGCTATCTTTGACTCTATTAGATTGCTAGGACTGCCATAACAAAGTGTCACAGACTGGGTGGCTTAAACAACAGAAATTTAGTTTATCACAGATCTAGAATCTGAAAGTCCAAGTGCAAGGTGTTGGCAGGATTGTTTTTTTCTGAGTCCTCTCTCCTTGGCCTGTAGATGGCCTCCATCTCCCTGTGTCCTCATATGGTCCTCATTCTCTACCTGTTTCCAAATTTTAAGAATTTATTTACTCATGAGAGACACACACAGAGAGAAAGAGAGAGGCAGAGACACAGGCAGAGGGAAAAGCAGGCTCCATGCAGGTAGCCTGATGTGGGACTCGATCCCAGGTCTCCAGGATCAGGCCCTGGGCTGGAGGTGGTGCTAAACCACGAGGGAGGCCCAATGTTTCCAAATTTTGAATAAGGACACCAGTCCTGTTGGACCAAGACCACCCTAATTATGTCATACAACTCAGCTCTTTAAAGACCCTGTCTCCAAATACAGTCATATACTGAGGTGCTGGGGACTAGGACTTCCACATATGAATTTGGAGGCAGGGGACACAATTCAGCCTGTAATACTGCCTCCATTTTAAATATGGGGACATCAATAAATAAATAAATAAATAAATGGACATCAGATCTCAGTGAGTTAAAGTCATTTGTTTGGGGGACTTAACTGGGATGCCCGTCTGACTCTCCATCAGGCACATAATAACAGTGCTGGAAACTACAATGGATTCCTTCTTTGCTGGCTCATAGGTAGATCCTGTGCTGACCATGATCACCTATGTGGGGTTGAGCCTGTCTCTGCTGTGCCTCTTCCTGGCAGCCCTCACCTTCCTCCTTTGCCGACCCATCCAGAACACCAGCACCTCCCTCCACCTGCAGCTCTCCATCTGCCTCTTCCTGGCCCACCTGCTCTTCCTCACAGGCATCAACCAGACAAAGCCCAAGGTAGGAGAATGAGTGAAACTCACTTTCTGTGAACAATTCTAGTGGCTTTGCCACTATGCACCTAAAGCCCAAGTAGGGGTTGCTGGATGTAGGAAGAAAGAAGAAAGGTCCAAAAATTTGAGTGGATAGTCCACCTTCCCATTGCCAAGAGCTGCTCATGTTAGTGCTGTCAAAAGTGGGCCTCTGGGTGGTGCAGCGGTTTAGCGCCTGCCTTTGGCTCAGGGCGCGATCCTGGAGACCCGGGATCCAATCCCACGTCGGGCTCCCGGTGCATGGAGCCTGCTTCTCCCTCTGCCTATGTCTCTGCCTCTCTCTCTCTCTCTCTCTCTCTCTCTCTCTCTCTCTGACTATCGTAAAAAAAAAAAAAAGAAAGAAAGAAAAGTTTCATATAAAAAAAAAAGTGGGTCTCTGGGAACAAGTGTTAGAAGGGAGTTCCCTGGCTATGAAATGGTGAAAATGGATGTGCCTGGGTGGTTCACTAAGCATCCGAGTCTTGTTTTTGGCTCAGATCATGATCTCAGGGTCATGTGAACATGTGCCTCATCTGGCTCCACACTCAGCAGGGAGTCTAATTCTCCTCTCCTATTTCCTCCTCTTCTCTCTCTCTCTCTCTCTCTCTCTCTCTCTCTCTCTCTCTCAAATAAATATTTAAGAAATGGTGAAAATCACATATCTAGTCAAACTAATTTAACTTAGCAATCTTGAAGCTCAAGCAGAGGAAGTAACTTGGCTGAAATCATATAATAGGTTTTTTGAAGTTTTATTTTTTTTTAAGATTTTATTTATTTATACATGAGAGACAGACAGAGAGAGAGGCAGAGACAGAAGCAGACTCCATGCAGGGAGCTCGATGTGGGACTCAATCTCGGGACTCCAGGATCACACCCTGGGCTGAAGGCAGGTGCCAAACCTCTGAGCCACCCAGGGATCCCCGGTTTTGTGAGATTTTAGATAAGAACCTAAGTGTCCTTCATTTAATCCAGGGCACACAGATCTACACCAGCATTTTCCAGCAGAACTTCCTATGAGGATGAAAGTGTTCTGTATCTGAACTCTTCAGATTATGGTAGACATTGGCCATTATGTGGCTTTTAAGCACTTGACATGTGGCTGGTGTAACTAAGGAAGTGACTCTTAAATTGTGTTTAATTTTAATGAATTTTAATGTAGACAGCCCCATGACTGTCTCCTAGCCACAAGTTAGACTGAGCAGATCTGTAGATATCAAGCTTATCTAGCAGATTAAGAAGGATGCTGAGGTGTTTATTTTGTGATTAATTGTGATTTATTTTGTGATAATATAGTTCATCTAAAGCCATTAGGTCATCTTTCAGCACTTTGCTAAATGAAAACTTTTAACATAGGATAGTCATCTTTCTCAAATAGTGTCATATTCATGAGCAAAATTAATCTAAACTAAAGGTCTAAAATTGTTTCCCAGGCCTAACTGGTCAGCAGTTGTTTTTTGTTGAGTCTGCTTGATGGTTTTTAATTTAAAAAAGAGTTGCCAGCATCTGGGTTCTTACCTCAAATAATTGAAGGCAAGTTCTGAAAGAGACATTTGCACACCCATGTTCATAGCATTGCTCACAATAGCCAAAGGTAGAAACAACCCAAGTGTATTGACAGATGATGGGGTAAACCAAATGCAGTATATACACAGGATGGAATATTATTTAGCCTTAAAAAGTAAGGACCTCCTGATACCTGCTACAACATGGGTGAACTTGAGGACATGTGCTTAATGAAATAAGCTAATAACAAAAGGACACATCCTGTCTGATTCCACTCATAGAAGATCTCTAGAACAGCCATGCACACCCACAGAGACAAAGAGTAGATAGTGAGAACCAGGGGCGTATGAGGGGGTGGAAAGTGAGTGTTTCAAGGGGAAAGATTTCTGTTTTGCAGAATGAAAAGAGTTCTGGAGATGGATGGTGGGGATGGCTGCATAACAGCAGGAATGTACTTAACACAGGCATCCACTGAACTGAGAACCATCCACTCAAAAATTGTTAGCATGTTGAAATACAAGGCTTTTTTTCCAAAAAAAAAAAAAATGTTAGCATGGTAAATTTTGTGTTATGTACTGTGTGTATTTTACCACAAATTTTTTTAAAAGCTGACAGCATTTAAAAAACAGATTTTGTACAACAATTCATATTTCCAGGTGTGTGTGTGTGTGTGTGTTATTTTTTTAAGATTTTATTTATTTATTCATGAGAGACATAGAGAGAGAGGCAGAGACACAAGAAGAGGGAGAAGCAGGCTCCCCACAAGGAGCCTGATGTGGGACTCGATTCCGGACTCCAGGATCATGCCAAAGGCAGACGCTCAACGGCTGAGCCACCCAGGCATCCCATGTCTGTGTGTGTGTGTGTGTGCACACGCACGCGCGCACACGCACACCTTTTAAAGAAAAGAAGCAATGGCAATATTCAGTTCACATTCTTGCATGGAAACCACTGCTAGAGATGAAAGTAACTGCTGCTTCTCAGAAGGGTCACATGGCACAGTTCCAACTCCTGCCTATTCCTGAATGTTTGCCTGCTTGACAGATACGTGCTGCCTGCCTGGCCCTCCGCAGGTATTTGAGTTTGCCATGATGAACCAACCCAGAGAAGTATGGGAACTCATTCTAAGTATCTTGCTCTGCACAACTATGTTCCATTTACCTTGCATTCCCTTTGCTCCAAGGAATAGTGGATATTGTTCTCTGTGCACCTATCAGATTCTCCCAACTTTTGTCTCCCCTCCAGGTGTTGTGTTCCATCATCGCTGGGATGCTGCACTACTTGTACCTGGCCTCCTTCACCTGGATGCTCTTTGAAGGGCTGCAGCTTTTCCTAACTGTCAGGAACCTCAGGGTGGCCAACTACATCAGTGCAGGGAAGTTCAAGAGGAGGTTCATATACCCTTTTGGCTACGGGATCCCAGCTGTGATTGTAGCTGTGTCTGCAGGTGTCGGACACAGCAATTATGGAACACATACTCAGTAAGCACAGTGTCTATGTCATAAGGAAGTAATAATATATGTATGAGCTCCCATGTATTAAACATCTGGTTTCTGAGCTGTTGTAGGCTCTGTGGGGACCCCAGGACAAAAAGCAGACAATAAGCAAATAGATATATGATATAATGTTAAGCTATGACGGCTACCACCACAGAAAGCAAAGTAGAGAAATGGGAATATATGTGAGGTGATATTTTAAATAGTGTGGTCAGGCGGACCGCTGAGAGGTAAATGCTCTATATCATATGTATCTGATTTTTTAAATGTCTTACTGTGTTAATCTCCTGTTGCTGCACTAACAAATGAGACCAAACTGGGTGGCTTAGAACAACACAATTTTATTATCTTAGAGTTCTGTAGGTCAGAAGTCCAACATGAGTCTCATTGAGCTAAAATCAAGGTATCAGCAAGTACATTCCTTCCTGGGACCATTCCGGATGTTGCCCATATTCCTCAGCTTATGTCCCCTTTCCTCTGTCTTCAGAGCTGGCAACATTATACCTCTCTGAACATCCTTCACATCTCCTTCTGACTCTTCTGTCTCTCCTTTACACTTCTAAGAATACTTGTGATTATATGGGATCCACTCGGGTAATCCAGGATAATCTCCCCATGCCAAGATCCTTGCACTCAATTGTATGTGCAAAGTCCCTTTTGCTTTGTAAAGTAGCAATTAACAAATTCTGTGCATTAGGACTTGGACATATTTAGAGTGGTGAGAGGCTCATGTTATTCTGTCTATCACACTTATACATTGACCTTCTTTTGTAATTTGTTCTAACTTGCCAAATTAAATTTAGTAACAAGTGGGCAATCTTGGGTTTAGGGTGAATATAATTTTTGGAATAGAAACAATGTACACAATGTAATATTACTCAGCCATTAGAAACGACAAATACCCACCATTTGCTTTGACGTGGATGGAACTGGAGGGTATTATGCTGAGTGAAATAAGTCAATCAGAGAAGGACAAGCATTATATGGTCTCATTCATTTGGGGAATATAAAAAATAGTGAAAAGGAATAAAGGGGAAAGGAGAAAAATGAGTGGGAAATCTCAGAGAGGGAGACAGAACATGAGAGACTCCTAACTCTGGGAAACGAACAAGGGGTGGTGGAAAGGGAGGTGGTCAGGGGGTGGGGGTAACTGGGTGATGGGCACTGAGGGGGGCACTTGATGGGATGAGCACTGGGTGTTATTCTATATGTTATCAAATTGAACTCCAATAAAAAAAAAACAATGTACAAAAAAGTATCCATTGAACTAAGCAGTAAACAACTTACTTTGGAAATGCGACTTGAGGAAAGGGTACTGCCTTTTATGGATGAAAATCAGAGTTGAAACTAATATTTTTGTTACTAAAAGCCAAATACGTGTTTATCCTGTTATTGGTCTATTGAAATGATTTTCAGCTACGGGTGATTTTTTTTTCCTCCACACGGGACATTCAGCAGTGTCTGAAGACCTTTTTGATTGTCACAACTTGAGGGAGGGGTGGCCAGACATGCTGCTAAATGTTTTGTGATGCACAGGCCAACCCTACCATGAAGAACCATGGGCCCCAAATGTCAGCAGTGCCAAGACGGAAGAATTCTGGTCTATTCAAAGTCACCGCTCTGAGTTTGTAATTGAATTCTGATAGTGGAAGGACATGGTGGCGTTCAGTAGGTCCCCTGTGCTTAACTGAATGGTCTGGACAACTATGCCAGAATGTAGGTCTTCCATGAATAGTAACCATTGTTCATTTTTTTTTCTCCATGTTATGACTGTCATTGTTATATTATTTACTTCTCCTGACCAGTTCCTGTGCCCATTTTTCTTCCTGTTTCAGTTTAGAGGCAGATTTTTTTTTAATGCATTTGCTTCTTTTTATGAAGATCTGGAAAGTTGTTTATTCTGTTTTTCAGCTGCTGGCTCAGCTTTCATGGAAAATTCATTTGGAGCTTCATGGGACCTGTTTTTGTTATTGCTTTGGTGGGTTTATAATTTTTGTTGTTGCTTTGAATATATAAGATACCATGTTTAGCTGATATGAAAAAGGGATAATTGGATAAATACCTATGTAAATTTTCTTTAGAGTCCTTGGACTTAGAACAAACATACCAAGAGACTATGGACAACTTTTCTTTGTGGAAACAGTCACATCTGAGCTGAAATTAAGACATTATATGTTACCTTGTTGGCATCAGTGATGATTTGGCTTTCTGAAAAAAATTGGCCAAGGTCAATCAGCTTTTTAAAATTATAATAAGAATAATTAGCATGAGCTGTATCTTCAAAGTAAAATTTCAGGTGTACGATGCTGTATTGTCAACCATAGACATGATGTCATACAGCTGAGTTCTAGAGCATAATCAGTTTGCATGAATAGAATATTATACCTCCTGAATTATAACTCCTTATATCACTTCTCCACCACTCCGCTCTGATACCACCATCCTACTCTCTGCTTCTATGTCTTTGACTATTTTAGATACCTCATGCAATCATGAGGTGATTGGAATGGTGATTGGTATGATGGAATCATACCATATTGGTCCTTCTGTGACTGGCTTACTTCACATAGCATAATGTCCTAAAGGTTCATCCATGTGGTCACATATTGTAAGGTTTCCTTCTTTTTTAGGGCTGAGTAATATTCTACTGTGCCTATCCATCTATTTATCCAACTAGATATCTCTATCACATCTTCTTTATCCATTCTGCTAATGGACACCTAGGTTGTTTAAACATCTTGGCTATTGTGAACAATGCTGCAATAAATATGGGAGTGGATATCTCTTCAAGATTTGGGTTTCAGTTCTTTAGGATAAGCACCCAGAAGTGAGACTGCTGGATTATATGTCAGTTATATTCTTAATATTTTTAAGAAGCTCCATACTGTTGTCTTCAGCAGCTGCACCAATTTACATGCCCACCAACAGCGCACAAGGGTTCCAATTTCTCCACAGGTTTACCAACATTTTATCATTCTCATTTTCAAATAACTTAAAATTCACAAGAAGTTGCAAAAATAATACAGAGAGTCCCAGGTAGCCCTCACTCAGCTTTCCCCCAAAGATAATGTTTTATATAATCATAGCAAAATATCAAAACCAGGAAAATGACGTTGGTATAGTCACATCAACTAGACTACAGACCTTATTTGGATTTCATTTCTGAACTGATAAAATATATTTGCAAACAAAATCTGATTGTCAATCTTGGGGGGTTTTAATGGTTGTATAAAACATTTAATACATAATTTTTAAATTTTATTATGCAAAAGGCATGCCAATGGGTGGGGGAAAAAACACCTTAGTAAATACAAGCACCAAAATGGAAATAGTGCTTATCTCTGTGTATTGAGTTTCTTCTCTGGAATTTCAGATAAGTTCTGTTTGTTTTTCTGCATTTTCCTAATTTTGGATAATGACCATATATTGCTTCTCTGATCAGAAAAAAAGAAAGCTAATTTTTAAAAATCAGGGCATATATCCAGTGAGTTTCAGGAATCTGAAACATATTTTACAAGTTTCAAGAATAAATTCCTATGCTATTTCCTATTTAATTATAAATATTGGGTATTAGCCTACTTTAAATTGCCCTTCATGTCCCTTCCACAGATCAATTTGTCCTTCTATCTGACCACCCTGTACATTTTAAAAGACCAGCTTAGCTCCCTCAATAACGAAGTATCCAGGATGCACAACACAAGGTACGTGGGTACAGAGCCAGAAAATGCAAAAGAGATTGGGTTTTTTTCCTCCAGACTATTTCACTGTATAAAGTGAGGGCAGTGATTCTAAACTGGGGGCAATTTTCTAAAGACATTTTTGGTTATCACAACATGGGATGGGCAATGAAGAGGGAAAAGTTGCTACTGGCATCTAGATGTCAGAGGCCAGGAATGTTGTTAAACATCCTACAACACACAGTACAGCCCCCGCCACAGAGATGATCCAACCCAAATGTCGGTAGTGCTAAGGTTGAGAAACTCTGAGTTAGGAGAATAATTTAGCCTTTGCAGTTTTCTCCATTTTTTATGATTTAGGAAACTTATATGGTCCAGGTGAAAAACACAGTTTATCCAGTATATGAACCTCTAAGGATTTCTAAAGAAGTCATTTTCAGTACTTAATATTATGAACTATATATTGTAATTAATATTATTGTATAAACTTACTGTTTTATGCAGGTGTTATTTAGGTACAGAGTAAGAATAATAGATCAAGAGACAGCTCCCATTGAAAAGATAATTTGTTATACTCACGGACCTCAAGAGGAAGGGCATGTTGTGCCAGGAGAGGGAGGATGTCCTGGGGAAAAACACCAGAGTTGGCTAGGAGGCAGAGAGAAAGGAGAAATTGTAGGCAAGTGCTTTTATTGTGGTGTCTGTGGGAAGAAGGTGAAGCTGGGTAAACAGTTTAGGATCAGATAGCTTGAAAAATTAGTGGGCTCCCAGGCATAGGGGCTGTCCCCAGTTGTTTAGTATGTGGCCTTGGGGTGATTAAGGCAGGTGGATGTGGCCTGGAATGTGAGAGCCCCACAAAGGAGGTGGTTGAGGGTGTGGGCTCTGGATTGATTGGTTTGCATTCGAAAGGCATGTTCTAAGAATTGTCTAACCCCAGGAGGAGGAGGCACTCCATATTCAGCAAGGTTCCACCTGTCGGAGCAACAGAATACAGAAAATAAAAAACATAGTTAATACATTTATAGCATACAATTATAATAAATGCCATTACATTAATATCATGAATACTGGAACATATCCTATTTCAATATACCAAACATAAATATATATGTTTTGTATTATGTAATGTATTACTTTCTATAAATAATGACATGAGATATATAACACTTCACAATATATTATCCTAGCATTACATATCAGTGAATCTCTATAACACTCCTGCCAGGGGTAATCATGCTGAACAGGTTGACATTCTAAGTAGTCCCAAGCCCTGCAGCAAGAGTGAGAGATGGGAGAGAAAGCGTTGCCATGAGCTATGGAGCTGAGATGAATAGCGTCGTTCTGCATCTTTGTTTTGGCAGGATGCTGACGTTCAAAGCCATTGCTCAGCTTTTCATTTTGGGCTGTTCTTGGAGCATTGGCTTCTTTCTGGTGGAAGGAGTCCTGGACCCCATCAGGTCCATAGTGGCCTATTCCTTCACCATCATCAATGTCTTACAGGGCATCTACATCTACTTGGTCTACTGCCTTCTCAATCACAAGGTAAACCAGTCTGCCCTCCACACATTCCCCTGCCTGTTGGTGTCTCATGTTTTACTGCTACTTTTTGTCTCTTGGACTTCTCCAGTGCTTGAGTAATGGTTGTGTATGTGTGTGTGTGCAGGGGGCTCTTTCTTCCACATCTTAACATTTGTCCCAGGGATCACCTTTCCAAGATTTGTCTCTCTTGCTTCTAGTCATTTGAATTTGCACTGGATAGAGCCATACAAGGTCCACAATGAGACCCTGAGAATCTTACAATGAGAAAATACGCGCACACACACACAAATGGGGAAGGGATAGTAAATACTGAGAAAATCTTGCTTAGGGCTTGATTTAGGAAAAATCCCCAACTATGAAAACAAGTCTGGATTGTTACATTTGAAAACTGAATTTGGGCAGGAGGGGCAAGATGGCGGAGGAGTAGGGTCTCCAGGTCACCTGTCCTCAGCAAATTACCTAGAAAACCATCCAATCATCCTGAAAACCTACGAATTCGGCCTGAGATTTAGAGAGAGACCAGCTGGAACGCTACAGTGAGAAGAGTTCGCGCTTCTATCAAGGTAGGAAGACGGGGAAAAAGAAATAAAGACACAAAAGGCCTCCAAGGGGGAGGGGCCCCGCGAGGAGCCGGGCTGAGGCCGGGGCGAGTGTCCCCAGGACAGGAGAGCCCCGTCCCGGAGGAGCAGGAGCTGCACCGACCTTCCCCGCGGAAAGGGGCTCCCGGGGACTTGGAGCAGGATCCCCAGAAAGGCGGGGACGCCCTCGGGCTCCCGGGGACAGTAACAGAGGAACTGCGCCCCGGAGAGTGCGCCGAGCTCCCTAAGGGCTGCAGCGCTCGGCGGGGCCCGGAGCAGCTCGGAGGGGCTCGGGCGGCGGCTCCGCGGAGGGGGCTGCGGGGCTCCGGGAACAGCTCAGCGGCGGCGGCTCGGGCGGAGGAAGAAGCTCCGCGCGGAGGGGGCTGCGCGGCTCCGGGAACAGCTCGGAGGGGCTCGGGCGGCGGCTCCGCGGAGGGGGCTGCGCGGCTCCGGGAACAGCTCAGCGGCGGCGGCTCGGGCGGAGGAAGAAGCTCCGCGCGGAGGGGGCTGCGCGGCTCCGGGAACAGCTCGGAGGGGCTCGGGCGGCGGCTCCGCGGAGGGGGCTGCGCGGCTCCGGGAACAGCTCAGCGGCGGCGGCTCGCGCAGAGGAAGAAGCTCCGCGCGGAGGGGGCTGCGCGGCTCCGGGAACAGCTCGGAGGGGCTCGGGCGGCGGCTCCGCGGAGGGGGCTGCGCGGCTCCGGGAACAGCTCAGCGGCGGCGGCTCGCGCAGAGGAAGAAGCTCCGCGCGGAGGGGGCTGCGCGGCTCCGGGAACAGCTCGGAGAGGCTCGGGCGGCGGCTCCGCGGAGGGGGCTGCACCGCCGGGAGCGCGAATCCAACAGCGCAGGCCCCGGAGCACAGGGCGCCGGGACACAGCCCAGGATCCGGCCTCCCCCGGGACAGGCAGAGGCCGGGAGGGCCCAGGACAGCAAGGACGCTCCTGCCTGGAACTGAGCAGATCAGCGGCCCCGCCCCGGAGCCCCCAGGCCCTGCAGACGGAGAGCCCCGGAGTTACTGCGGGGGCTGACTCCAGGGTCCCAGAGCTGCCCCCGCCACTGTGGCTTCCTCCCGGGGCCTCACGGGGTCAACAACCCCCACCGAGCCCTGCACCAGGCAGGGGCAGAGCAGCTCCCCCAAGTGCCAACACCTGAGAATCAGCACAGCAGGCCCCTCCCCCAGAAGACCAGCGAGACGGACCAGTTCCAAGGGAAGTCAAGGGACTTAAACTACACAGAATCGGAAGATACTCCCCCGTGGTTTTTTTTGTTTTTTGTTTTTTTGTTTTTGTTTTTTTTTGTTTTTGTTTTTGTTTTTTTGTTTTGTGCTTTTTTTTCTCTCTTTCTTCTTGATTTCTGATTGCTTCCCCCACCCCCCCTTTTTTCTTTTTTCTCCTTTCTTTCTTTTTCTTTCTTTTTCTTCTCTTTTTCCCCTATTTTTTTCTTCTTTCTCTTTTTTCTTTTTCTCTTTTCTTTCCTTCTCTCTCTTTTTCTCCTTTTCCCAATACAACTTGTTTTTGGCCACTCTGCACTGAGCAAAATGACTAGAAGGAAAACCCCTCAAAAAAAAGAATCAGAAACAGCCCACTCTCCCACAGAGTTACAAAATATGGATTACAATTCAATGTCAGAAAGCCAATTCAGAAGCACTATTTTACAGCTACTGGTGGCTCTAGAAAAAACCATAAAGGACTCAAGAGACTTCATGACTGCAGAATTTAGATCCAATCAGGCAGAAATTAAAAATCAATTAAATGAGATGCAATCCAAGCTAGAAGTCCTAACGACGAGGCTTGACGAGGTGGAAGAACGAGTGAGTGACATAGAAGACAAGTTGATGGCAAAGAGGGAAACTGAGGAAAAAAGAGACAGGCAATTAAAAGACCATGAGGATAGATTAAGGGAAATAAATGATAGCCTGAGGAAGAAAAACCTACGTTTAATTGGGGTTCCCGAGGGCGCGGAAAGGGACAGAGGGCCAGAATATGTATTTGAACAAATCCTAGCTGAAAACTTTCCGAATCTGGGAAGGGAAACAGGCATTCAGATCCAGGAAATAGAGAGATCCCCCCCTAAAATCAACAAAAACCGTTCAACACCTCGACATTTAATAGTGAAGCTTGCAAATTCCAAAGATAAGGAGAAGATCCTTAAAGCAGCAAGAGAAAAAAAGTCCCTGACTTTTATGGGGAGGAATATTAGGGTAACAGCAGACCTCTCCACAGAGACCTGGCAGGCCAGAAAGGGCTGGCAGGATATATTCAGGGTCCTGAATGAAAAGAACATGCAACCAAGAATACTTTACCCCGCAAGGCTTTCATTCAAAATGGAAGGAGAGATAAAGAGCTTCCAAGACAGGCAGGAACTGAAAGAATATGTAACCTCCAAACCAGCTCTGCAAGAAATTTTAAGGGGGACTCTTAAAATTCCCCTTTAAGAAGAAGTTCAGTGGAACAATCCACAAAAACAAGGACTGAATAGATATGATGACACTAAACTCATATCTATCAATAGTAACTCTGAATGTGAACGGGCTTAATGACCCCATCAAAAGGCGCAGGGTTTCAGACTGGATAAAAAAGCAGGACCCATCTATTTGCTGTCTACAAGAGACTCATTTTAGACAGAAGGACACCTACAACCTGAAAATAAAAGGTTGGAGAACCATTTACCATTCAAATGGTCCTCAAAAGAAAGCAGGGGTTGCCATCCTTATATCAGATAAATTAAAATTTACCCCGAAGACTATAGTGAGAGATGAAGAGGGACACTATCTCATACTCAAAGGATCTATCCAACAAGAGGACTTAACAATCCTCAATATATATGCCCCGAATGTGGGAGCTGCCAAATATTTAAACCAATTAATAACCAAACTCAAGAAATACCTTGATAATAATACACTTATACTTGGTGACTTCAATCTAGCTCTTTCTACCCTGGATAGGTCTTCTAAGCACAATATCTCCAAAGAAACGAGAGCTTTAAATGATACACTGGACCAGATGGATTTCACAGATATCTACAGAACTTTACATCCAAACTCAACTGAATACACATTCTTGTCAAGTGCACATGGAACTTTCTCCAGAATAGACCACATACTGGGTCACAAATCGGGTCTGAACCGATACCAAAAGATCGGGATAGTCCCCTGTATATTCTCAGACCATAATGCCTTGAAATTAGAACTTAATCACAACAAGAAATATGGAAGGACCACAAACACGTGGAGGTTAAGGACCATCCTGCTAAAAGATGAAAAGGTCAACCAGGAAATTAAGGAAGAATTAAAAAGATTCATGGAAACTAATGAAAATGAAGATACAACCGTTCAAAATCTTTGGGATGCAGCAAAAGCAGTCCTGAGGGGGAAATACATCGCAATACAAGCATACATTCAAAAACTGGAAAGATCTCAAATTCAAAAGCTCACCTTACACATAAAGGAACTAGAGAAAAAGCAACAAATAGACCCCACCCCCAGCAGAAGAAGAGAGTTAATTAAAATTCGAGCAGAACTCAATGATATCGAGACCAAAAGAACTGTGGAACAGATCAACAGAACCAGGAGTTGGTTCTTTGAAAGAATTAATAAGATAGATAAACCATTAGCCAACCTTATTAAAAAGAAGAGAGAGAAGACTCAAATTAATAAAATCATGAATGAGAAAGGGGACATCACTACCAACACCAAGGAAATACAAACGATTTTAAAAACATATTATGAACAGCTGTATGCCAATAAATTAGGAAATCTAGAAGAAATGGACGCATTCCTGGAAAGCCACAAACTACCAAAACTGGAGCAGGAAGAAATAGAAAACCTGAACAGGCCAATAACCAGGGAGGAAATTGAAGCAGTCATCAAAAACCTCCCAAGACACAAGAGTCCAGGGCCAGATGGCTTCCCAGGGGAATTCTATCAAACGTTTAAAGAAGAAATTATACCTATTCTACTAAAGCTGTTTGGAAAGATAGAAAGAGATGGAGTACTTCCAAATTCGTTCTATGAGGCCAGCATCACCTTAATTCCGAAACCAGACAAAGACCCCACCAAAAAGGAGAATTACAGACCAATATCCCTGATGAACATGGATGCAAAAATTCTCAACAAGATACTAGCCAATAGGATCCAACAACACATTAAGAAAATTATTCACCATGACCAAGTAGGATTTATCCCTGGGACACAAGGCTGGTTCAACACTCGTAAAACCATCAATGTGATTCATCATATCAGCAAGAGAAAAACCAAGAACCATATGATACTCTCATTAGATGCAGAGAAAGCATTTGACAAAATACAGCATCCATTCCTGATCAAAACCCTTCAGAGTGTTGGGATAGAGGGAACTTTCCTCGACATCTTAAAAGCCATCTACGAAAAGCCCACAGCAAATATCATTCTCAATGGGGAAGCACTGGGAGCCTTTCCCCTAAGATCAGGAACAAGACAGGGATGTCCACTCTCACCACTGCTGTTCAACATAGTTCTGGAAGTCCTCGCCTCAGCAATCAGACAACAAAAAGACATTAAAGGCATTCAAATTGGCAAAGAAGAAGTCAAACTCTCCCTCTTCGCCGATGACATGATACTCTACATAGAAAACCCAAAAGCCTCCACCCCCAGATTGCTAGAACTCATACAGCAATTTGGTAGCGTGGCAGGATACAAAATCAATGCCCAGAAATCAATGGCATTTCTATACACTAACAATGAGACTGAAGAAAGAGAAATTAAGGAGTCAATCCCATTTACAATTGCACCCAAAAGCATAAGATACCTAGGAATAAACCTAACCAAAGAGGTAAAAGATCTATACCCTAAAAACTATAGAACACTTCTGAAAGAAATTGAGGAAGACACAAAGAGATGGAAAAATATTCCATGCTCATGGATTGGCAGAATTAATATTGTAAAAATGTCAATGTTACCCAGGGCAATTTATATGTTTAATGCAATCCCTATCAAAATACCATGGACTTTCTTCAGAGAGTTAGAACAAATTATTTTAAGATTTGTGTGGAATCAGAAAAGACCCCGAATAGCCAGGGGAATTTTAAAAAAGAAAACCTTAGCTGGGGGCATCACAATGCCAGATTTCAGGTTGTATTACAAAGCTGTGGTCATCAAGACAGTGTGGTACTGGCACAAAAACAGACACATAGATCAATGGAACAGAATAGAGAACCCAGAAGTGGACCCTGAAATGTACGGCCATCTAATATTCGATAAAGGAGGAAAGACTATCCATTGGAAGAAAGACAGTCTCTTCAATAAATGGTGCTGGGAAAATTGGACATCCACATGCAGAAGAATGAAACTGGACCACTCTCTTTCACCATACACAAAGATAAACTCAAAATGGATGAGAGATCTAAATGTGAGACAAGATTCCATCAAAATCCTAGAGGAGAACACAGGCAACACCCTTTTTGAACTTGGCCACAGTAACTTCTTGCAAGATACATCCACAAAGGCAAAAGAAACAAAAGCAAAAATGAACTATTGGGACTTCATCAAGATAAGAAGCTTTTGCACAGCAAAGGATACAGTCAACAAAACTAAAAGACAACCTACAGAATGGGAGAAGATATTTGCAAATGACATATCAGATAAAGGGCTAGTTTCCAAAATCTATAAAGAACTTATTAAACTGAACACCAAAGAAACAAACAATCCAATCATGAAATGGGCAAAAGACATGAAGAGAAATCTCACAGAGGAAGACATGGACATGGCCAACATGCACATGAGAAAATGCTCTGCATCACTTGCCATCAGGGAAATACAAATCAAAACCACAATGAGGGATCCCTGGGTGGCGCAGCGGTTTGGCGCCTGCCTTTGGCCCGGGGCGCGATCCTGGAGACCCGGGATCGAATCCCACGTCAGGCTCCCGGTGCATGGAGCCTGCTTCTCCCTCCGCCTGTGTCTCTGCCTCTCTCTCTCTCTGTGACTATCATAAATAAATAAAAAAAAAAAAAATTAAAAAAAAAAAAAAGAATGAAATTTACAAAAAAAAAAAAAAAAAACAAAACCACAATGAGATACCACCTCACACCAGTGAGAATGGGGAAAATTAACAAGGCAGGAAACAACAAATGTTGGAGAGGATGCGGAGAAAAGGGAACCCTCTTACACTGTTGGTGGGAATGTGAACTGGTGCAGCCACTCTGGAAAACTGTGTGGAGGTTCCTCAAAGAGTTAAAAATAGACCTGCCCTACGACCCAGCAATTGCACTGTTGGGGATTTACCCCAAAGATTCAGATGCAATGAAACGTCGGGACACCTGCACCCCGATGTTTCTATCAGCAATGGCCACAATAGCCAAGCTGTGGAAGGAGCCTCGGTGTCCATCGAAAGATGAATGGATAAAGAAGATGTGGTTTATGTATACAATGGAATATTACTCAGCAATTAGAAACGACAAATACCCACCATTTGCTTCAACGTGGATGGAACTGGAGGGTATTATGCTGAGTGAAATAAGTCAATCGGAGAAGGACAAACAGTGTATGTTCTCATTCATTTGGGGAATATGAATAATAGTGAAAGGGAATATAAAGGAAGGGAAAAGAAATGTTGGGAAATATCAGGAAGGGAGACAGAACATAAAGACTCCTAACTCGGGGAAACGAACTAGGGGTGGTGGAAGGGGAGGAGGGCGGGTGTTGGAGGGGAATGGGTGACGGGCACTGAGGTGGACACTTGACGGGATGAGCACTGGGTGTTTTTCTGTATGTTGGTAAATTAAACACCAATAAAAGTTAATTTTAAAAAAAAATAAAAAAAAAATAAATAAAAAATATGGGCAAAGGACTTAAATAGACATTTCTCCAAAAATAAATACAAATAGGTAATATAGACTTGAAAATATATGTAACATCATTAGTTGTTAGAGAAATGCATATCAAAAACACACTGAAATCCTACTTCACATTCATTGGGATGTCTAAAAACAAACAAACAAACAAAAAACCCCAGAAAATAACAAGTGTTGGTAGGATATGGAGAAGTGTTCAACTCTTGTGCATGGCTGGTGATTAATGTAAAATGGTTACATTGCTGTGGAAAATGGTACCTCACAAAGTGTCTCAAAAAAAACATAGAATTACCCCAAAGCCTACTAGTTCTACTCCTAGGTATGTAGCTCCTAAACTGAAAACAATTATCAAAACAAAAACCTGTACACATATGCTTATGCCAACACTATTCACAGTTGCCAAAAGATAGGAATAATCCATATGTTCATCAACTGAAGATTAAAATAACAAAAAATGTGGTGTATTCATGCAATGGAATATCACTCAGCTCTTAGGAATGAAGTTTTGATACCTGTCCCAACATTAATAAACATTGAAAAAAAAAATGAAAACTGAATTTGTAAATTGTAAATGTGGGCTAATTCTTAGAAAGAAAAAAGAATCAAATGTCTCTTTCGAGGGACATTATTTTAGGCATTATGGCATGAGAGCTATGATATAATGATTTTTATGTGATGCCCAACTTTTATAAACTGCAGTGCAAAGCACAAATATCTTGGGATTTGCTAATTTTACAAGGATCTCTGAATCTTTTAATATTCTAATCATTTTCTTGGGTATGTCTGCCTTGTTATGATTCTTTTTTAGAGTTTCACTTCTTAAATTATCTAGTCTAATTTGCCAGATTTTTATTTGTATATAGTAAGGATTGACAAACTTTTCTCGAAGTGTCAAATAGTAAATAGTTTTGGCTGTTAAAGAAATATTCTTGCTGTGGCAGCTATTCACTTGTGCTCTAGTAGCATGAAACTGCCCATAGACAATATGCCACTGAATGGGCAATGGCTGCATGCCCATAAAACTTTATTTACAAAAACAAGTAGTGGATTGCATTGGGCCTGGGGGATTAGGTTACTGATTCCTGGTCTACTGTGTTTTGAAAATTCTCTGACATCACAGTCATTGATTTCATGAGCTTGCGTATTTTTACAAGATTTTCAATTTCATTTTGCAATCATTTGCATTGGGACTTACTAATTGGATCTTTTACTGTCTGGTAGAATTATGGATGTGGGGAAGTACAATAAGCACTACATATATTGCAATTAAATTTTTTTTTATTTTTAAGTCATCTCTCTACCCTGTGTGGGGCTCAGATTCACAGCCCTGAGACCAAGAGTCACATGCTCTACTGACTGAGCTGCCAGGCACCCCACATGTAATGCAATTAATGGTCAATCATTAAATGTGACTAGTTAACAAAATGAAGTAAATCTTTATCAATCATTTCATTGCAATTTAAATTTAAAATACAATAAAAAATTTAATAAAACTGATTCTTTAGAAACCAGGAAAAATAAGACAGCAGACAAAGGTACACAAATACAACTATTACAAAACTTACCAAACTTCAGAGTATTTTAAAATGCCAGCACTGAAAAAATTTTTTTAATTTTTATTTATTTATGATAGCACACAGAGAGAGACAGAGAGGCAGAGACATAGGCAGAGAGAGAAGCAGGCTCCATGCACCGGGAGCCCGATGTGGGATTCGATCCCTGGTCTCCAGGATCGCGCCCTGGACCAAAGGCAGGCTCTAAACCGCTGTGCCACCCAGGGATCCCCTGAAAATACCAACACTGGATGTTCAGTTACGTTATCTGGTACCACTACATTTGGTCTTCACTTTCGGAAGGCTACAGGAATATTATACTATATTTATTTTTATCACTTCCTAGGATTGATTACATTAATTTTGTAAGACCCAAAAGATAAAAAATTCTCTCTCCTACCAGCCAACTTTATTTTTTTAATTCCAGTGTAATTTTTTAATAATAAATTTATTTTTTATTGGTGTTCAATTTGCCAACATACAGAATAACACCCAGTGCTCATTCCATCAAGTGCCCCCCTCAGTGCCTGTCACCCATTCACCCCCACCCCCCGCCCTCCTCCCCTTCCACCACCCCTAGTTCGTTTCCCAGAGTTAGTTCTGTCTCCCTTTCTGATATTTCCTACCCATTTCTTCTCCCTTCCCTTCTATTCTCTTTCACTATTATTTATATTCCCCAAATGAATGAGACCATATAATGTTTGTCCTTCTCTGATTGACTTATTTCACTCAGCATAATACCCTCCAGTATGTTAGTTTCAGGTGTGTGATATAGTGAGTCAACAATTCTGTACATTACTCAGTGATCATCATGATATGTGGACTCTTAATCCCCTTCACCTATTTCACCCATCCCCCCACCCACGTCCCCTCTGGCAACCACCAGTGTGTTCCTTGTAGTTAAGCATCTGTTTCTTTTCCGTCTCTTTTTTCATTGTTGTTCATTTGTTTTGTGTCTTGCAATCCATACGTGAGTAAAATCATATTTGTCTTTCTCTGATTATTTCACTTAGCATTATACCATCTAGGTCCATCCATATTGTTGCAAATAGCAAGGTTTCATTCTTTTTTATGGCTGAGTAATATTTCATCACACATACACACACACATACACACACACACACACACACACACACACACCACTTCTTCTTTATCCATTCATCTATTGATGGACACTTGGGATGCTTCCATAATTTTCCTACCAGCCAAGCTTAAAGGATAATCTAATGATGGGTTTATGATGAGGACAAGACTCAGCATCACCTTCTGAGTAGATTCAAACTCACTCTTAGTTTATTAATCTATGGGACCTTATAAATTCATGATTTTTACATACAATTTTAACTTTCCCCTAAATAACTTAGTCTCAGACCTATCCATATGGCATCTACAAGAGACCCATTGTAGACCCAAAGACATCTCCAGATTGAAAGTGAATGGGTGGAGAACCATTCAAATGGACTTCTAAAGAAAGCTGGGATAGCAATCCTTATATCAGAAAATTAGATTTTAAACCAAAGACTGTAGTAAGAGATGAAGATTAACATTATAAAGTGTTTATCCAAAAAAAAATAAAATAAAGTGTTTATCCAACAAGAAGATCTAATAATTGTAAATATTTATGCTCCTACTTAGGACCAGCCAATTATATAAAACCAAACCAAAGAAACACATGGATAAAAATACAGTAATAGTAGAGGACTTTAACACTGCACTCACAGCAATGGACAGATTATCTAAGCAGAAGATCAAGGAAACAGAGGCTTTGAATGAGACACTGGACCAGATGGACTTCACAGATATATACAGAGCATTCTACCCTGAAACAACAGAATACACAGTCTTCTCGAGTGAACATAAAACATTCTCCAGAATAAATCACATACTGGTCACAAATCATGTCTCAACCAGTACCAAAAGATTGGGATCATTATCTGCATAATATCAGACCACAATGCTTTGAAACTAGAACTCAACATCACAAGAGGAAATTTGAAAGGAACTCAAATACTTGGAAGTTAAAGAGCATCCTACTAAATAATGAATGGGTCAACTAGGAAATTAGAGAAGAATTTTAAAAATTCATGGAAACAAATGAAAATGAAAACACAACTGTTCAAAATGTTTGGGATGCAGCAAAGGCAGTCCTAAGAGGGAAGTATATAGCATTACAGGCCTTTCTCAAGAAACTAGAAAAGTCTCAAATACCAAGCTAAACCTTACACCTAAAGGAGCTGAAGAAAGAACAGAAAATAAGCCTAAACCGAGCAGCAGAAGAGAAACAATAAAGATTGGAGCAGAAATCAGTGAAATATAAATCAAAAGAACAGAAGAGATCAGTGAAACTGGAAGGAGGTTCTTGGAAAGAATTAATAAGATCCATAAACCCTAGCCAGACTTATCAAAAAGAAAAGAGAAAGGACCCAAATAAATGCAATCATAAACAAAAGAGGAAATATCACAACCAACACCAAAGAAATGCAAACGATTCTGAGAACATATTATGAGCAACTATATGCCAATAAATTTGATAATCTGGAAGAAATGGATATATCCCTAGAAACATATAAACTATCAAAACTGAAACAGGAAGACATAGAAAACCTAAACAGACCCATAGCCAGCAAGGACATTGAAGCAGTCATCAAAACTTCCCAACAAACGAGTCCAGGACCAGATGTTTTCCCAGGGGAATTCTACAAAACGTTTAAAGAAGAAAAAATACCTATTTTTCTGAAACTGTTTCAAAAAATAGAAATGAAAAGAAAACACAAATAAATCAGTCAAGAAACGGGCAGAAGACGTGAACAGACATTTCTCCAAAGAAGACATGCAATAGCAAACCGACACATGAAAAAATGCTTCACATCACTTAGCATCAAGGAAATACAAATCAAAACCACCATGAGATACCATCTCACACCTGTCAGAATGGCTAAAATTAACAAGTCAGGAAACAATAAATGTTGCAAGGATGTGGAGAAAAGAGAATCCTCTTACACTGTTGGTGGTAACACAAGCTGGTACAGCCACTCTGGAAGACAGTATAGAGAGGTTCCTCAAGAAGTTAAAAATAGAGCTACCCTATGATCCAGCAACTGCGTTACTAGATATTTACCCCAAATATACAAATGTAATGATTACTCAGCCATTAGAAACGGCAAATACCCACCATTTGCTTCAACGTGAATGGAACTGAGGGTTTTATGCTGAGTGAAGTCAATTGGACAAGGACAAATATATGGTTTCATTCATACAGGGAATATAAAAAGTAGTGAAAGAGATTATAGGGGAAAGGAGAGAAAATGAGTGGGAAATATCAGAGAGCACCCTCTCAGAACATGAGAGACTCCTAACTCTGGGAAACGAACAAAAGGTAGTGGAAGGGGAGGTGGGTGGGGGGACGAGGTGACTGGGTGATGGGCACTTGATGGGATTAGCACTGGGTATTATACTATATGTTGGCAAATCGAACTCCAATAAAAAAAAACTAAATAAATTAATTAAATAATTTTTTAAAAGACCAGTTTTAAAAAAAGAATAAAACACAAATGTAATGATTCGAAGAGGCACCTGCCCCCCAATGTTGATAGCAGTAATGTCCACAATAGCCAAATATGGAAAGAGCCCAGATGTCCATCAACAGAAGAATGGATAAAGATGGAGATATATATATGTGTGTGTGTGTGTGTGTATATATATATATACATATATATATATACACACACACACACACACACACAATGGAATATTACCCAGCCATCCCAAAGGATGAATACTTACCATTTCCATCAACATGGAGTGAAATAAGTCAATAAGAGAAAGACACCCATCATATGGTTTCCCTCATATGTGGAATATAAGAAACAGCACAGTGGACCAAGGGGAAGGGAGGGAAAACTGAGTGGGAAGTCATCAGAAGGGGAAAAAAACATAAGAGATTCTTAACTCTAAGAAACAAACTGAGGGTTGCTGGGGAGAGAGAAGCTGGGTCAAGGGGTGGGACAACTGGGTGATAGGCATTAAGTAGGGCATGTGATATGATTAGCACTGGATATTGTACTCAACTGATAAATTATTGAACTCTACATCTGAAAGTAATGATGTGCTATATGCTGGCTAATTAAATTTCAATTTAAAAATAATTAATAACTTCAATTGTAAAAAAGAAAAACTATTAAAAAAAACAGTAAAACTTAGTCCCCAAATTTTTGTTTGTTCAGCTTCATGTAATCTAATATCCTGCCATTATATATATTAATCTGGTCTGATAGCATTTTTAATTTATTTAAATTCAATTAGAAATAAATACCTTATAGTACATTGTAACCAGCAAGATCATACAATTATATCACATGTTATACTTACTAGAATATTCTAGAGGTTTTATATCTCAAGAGGCAAGGGAAGAATTCTTCTCAGTTTTTCTAAGACAGCTAATACACCATTTCGCCAAACCTCTGGAGTGAAGCATCTCCATTCTTGTTACAGTTCCTTGTTTTGGGTCAGCTGTCCAATTTGCCCATTTTCCTTATTATTTTCCCTTCCCTCCTTACATGGAAAAAAGTATGTGGTCATATTTAAACAGACATACTCAGGGATCCCTGGGTGGTGCAGCGGTTTGGTGCCTGCCTTTGGCCCAGGGCGCGATCCTGGAGACCCAGGATCGAATCCCACGTCAGGCTCCTGGTGCATGGAGCCTGCTTCTCCCTCTGCCTGTGTCTCTGCCTCTCTCTTGCTCTCTGTGTGACTATCATAAATAAATAAAAATTTAAAAAAAAATAAAAAAAAATAAACAGACATACTCAAAGAAAAATAACATCACATGTCAACACAGTCTTCTTTCCAAGGTGAATACATTTGCATATTTTTCATATTTTTATATTAACTTTTCTTTTTCCCAGAAGCAGCATGGCTTTATAGAAGTTTACAGATTTGGCAGTGTTACAAATATCTCTAGTATGTTCCCTCTCCATGCTCTGGCTCCAGGGAGCTCCGTGTAGCCTGCTCCTTTATTCTTTCCATTACTCCCTTGACATTTTGGAAGCATCCTTGTTCCTTGGACACCAGGGGTTCCAGACCCATCTAAAATGTCTTTCTTAAAGACATGGCATTGGGGATGCCAGGGTGGCTCAGCAGTTGAGCATCTGCCTTTGGCTCAGGGCATGATCCCAGGATTGAGTCCCACATCAGGCTCCCTGCATGGAGCCCTGGTGGCTCAGCAGTTTAGCACTGCCTTCAGCCCAGGGTGTGATCCTGAAGACCCAGGATCAAGTCCCATGTCAGGATCCCTGCATGGGGCCTGCTTCTCCCTCTGCCTGTGTCTCTGCCTCTCTCTCTTTGTGTCTGTCATGAATAAATAAATAAAATCTTTAAAATAATAATAAATAAATAAATAAATAAATTCTTAAAAAAAAAAAAAAGACATGGCATTGACCACTCCCAAAGGAGCCTGGTGTATCAGATGAGTCCGTGTATCATTTGGCTGTCACCAGATGACATACAGAGATTGAGATATTTGGTTTGTGCTGACATTTGCAATTCAATTCCAACAAGACTAAATCCTTTCATAATTTAGCACTCTCTCCCATGAAACATTCAGCCTACTTCCTCTTTAGTAAATGTCCTTACACATCCTGCAAGACCTGCCAAGTCAGCTCTCTCCCGAGGTTTTGTGCCAGTGTTTCCTGTTTCTGGGGGCAGAGAGCTCAACAGTATGAGCTTCAGTTGTAAACCTCAAGAGTACAGAGACATTTGAGCCATTTTTCTCTCTGTAATAGTGCACAGCTATAAGACTTGTACAATTTACATGTAAGAGACCATTTTCTTTTTTTAATTTTTATTTATTCATAAGAGACAGAGAGAGAGGCAGAGACATAGGCAGAGGGAGAAGTAGGCTCCCTTTAGAGAGCCTGATGCAGGACTTGATCCCAGGATCCCAAGATCATGACTTGAGTCAAAGGCAGACAGTCAACCACTGAGTCACCCAGGTATCCTTAAAAAGACCATTTTCAAGAAAAAGTATATTCTAAAATTTCTGTATAGTCTTTGTATGACCATTCTCTTACACCATACACAAAGATACACTCAAAATGGTTGAAGGATCTAAATGTGAGATAATAATCCATCAAAATCCTAGAGGAGAACACAGGCAACAACCTTTTTTAATTTGGCCACAGCAACCATTGTATCTTGCATTGTATCAACCATTTGTTTCTTGCAAAATACATCTATGAAAGCAAGGGGAACAAAAGTAAAAATGTACTATTGGGTCTTAATCAGGATCAAAAGCTTCTGCACATCAAAAGAAACAGTCCACAAAACTAAAATACAACCTACAGAATGGGAGAAGATATTTGCAAACGACTTATCAGATAAAGGGCTAGTATCCAAGATCTATAAAGAACTTATCAAACTTAACACTGAAGAAACAAACAATCCAATCATGAAATGGGCAGAAGGCATGAACAGAAATTTCTCCAAAGAAGATATACACATAGCCAAGAAACACATGAGAGAATGCTTCACATCACTTGCCATCAGGGAAATACAAATCAAAACCACAATGAGATACCACCTCACACCAGTGAGAATGGCGAAAATTCACAAGACAGGAAACAACAAATGTTGGAGAGGATGTGGAGAAGGGGAACCCTCTTGCACTGTTGGTGGGAATGCAAACTGATACAGTCACTCTGGAAAACTGTGTGGAAGTTCCTCAAGAAGTTAAAAATAGAGCTACCTGTGACCCAGCAATTGCACTACTGGGTATTTACCCCAAAGATACTGATGTGGTGAAATGCCTGGACACATGCACCCCAATGTTCATAGCAGCAATGTCCACAATAGCCCAACTGTGGAAGGAGCCATGATGTCCTTTGACAGATGAATGGATAAAGAAGATGTTATATATATATATACAATTAAATATTACTCAGCCATCAGAAAAGATGAATACCTACCATTTGCTTCAGTGTGGATGGAACTGGAGGGTATTATGCTGAGTGAAATAAGTCAATTGGAGAAAGACAATCATCACATGGTTTCACTCATACATAAAATATAAGAAATAGTGAAAGGGATTATAAGGGAAGGAGGGAACTGAGTGGGAAAAATTAGAGAGGGAGACAAACCATGAGAGACTACTAACTCTGGGAAACAAAGTGTTGCCAAAGGGGTGGGGGTGGCTGGGTGATGGACACTGTGGAGAGCACTTGATGGGATGAGCACTGGGTGTTATACTATATGTTGGCAAATTGAATTTAATTTTTTAATAAATTTATTTTTTATTGGTGTTCAATTTGTCAACATACAGAATAACACCCAGTGCTCATCCCATCAAGTGCCCACCTCAGTGCCCACCACCCAGTCACCCCCCACTCCCTGCCCACCTCCCCTTCCACCACCCCTAGTTCATTTCCCAGAGTTAGGAGACTTTCATGTTCTGCCTCCCTTTCTGATATTTCCCACTTATTTTTTCTCCTTTCCCCTTTATTCCCTTTCACTATTTTTTATATTCTCCAAATGAATGAGACCATATAATGTTTGTCCTTCTCTGATTGACTTATTTCACTCAGCATAATACCCTCCAGTTCCATCCATGTCAAAGCAAATGGTGGGTATTTGTCATTTCTAATGGCTGAGTAATATTCCATTGTATACATAAACCACATCTTCTTTATTTTTTTAATGTAAAAAAAAGAACAAAGTCACTCTAGGGACAAAACTAACGCCTAATGATATGCTGGATGGTCAAAGCTAACATTTAGCAATTAGGGACATCTGACTGGGAATCAAACTTGAGTGCTCTGCTTTTTAGGGAATATTGTGGGGGAACAATATCTCCTAAATATCACAAATGCTCTCATACTTTGTATTTCTTTTCACTATTTGCATTGCATGTTCATGAGGTATCATTTAGAATAATAGCCATTTAGATATAGTCCTTAATGCACCATTTAAAATTATTTTCATGTTATAAACTTTAAATTAAGTTTTAAGTTTTATTACCTGAAGAGTGTTATATAAATATTGTTTGATACATAAATGTGATATACGTATATGATTCATAAATATGATTCAAAATTAATTAAAATTTCATGAATTCCCAACACTACAATAAAGACATAAAATCATAGTTAACATCATTACTATCCATCTATTATCACTTATTCAATCAATTCATGGATACCTATTTGGAATGGTGCATACAGCATACTTCTTCAAAAGAGATAGGAACTGCAATGATCATTGGTGTACAAGTATCTGTCTGAGTCCCTGTATTCAAATCTTTCAGATGTAGCTAGGAGTGGAATTGATGGATCATGTGGTATTTCTATCTGCATGTTAGAGGAACCACAGTGGTGTTCCACAATGGCAGCACCATTTTCCATTCTTACCAGCAATGTACAGAGGTTCCAAATTTTCCTCATCCTCACCAACACTAGTTATAATTTTTTAAAAAATCATATGGCCATCCTAGTAGGTATGAAGTGGTATCCCTCACAATGAATTGCCATTCAGCCATAAAAAAGGAATGAAGTTCTGATACACTCTACAGCAAGGATGAATCTTGAAAACATTACACTTAGTGAAATGAGCCAAAGTTAATGGGCAAATATTGTGTGATTCCATTTAAATGAAATACCTACAATAGCCAAATTCATAGGAACAGAATGTAGATTAGAGGTTACCAGGGGCTGGGAAGTGGAAATGGGAATGTATCGTTTAATGGTTATAGGGATGATATGAAAGTTTTAGAAATGGGTAGTACTGATGGTTGCACAATGTCATGAATATAATTAACACCACTGAATTGTATACCAAAAAAATGGTTACAATGGCAAATTTATGTGGTGTATGCTCCACCACAATGAAAATCATTTAAAAAAAGAGTTAATGATATAAATGCACCTCACAAAACATTAACAGGAGGGTCACTATGGCCAATGACTAAGGTTGCAGGTCATTTGAAAAACTGGCAGGAGAGGGGAGGCATGAATTCACGCCTTCCTGAGCCTATTTTGTGGCACTCATCTCTTGTTCATAGTTTCTCTGAAATCATGCCCATTTTTGTGTGCTCACATACTCAGGTACGAGAAGAATACAGGAATTGGTTCAAGAAGATGAAGAAAAGGACAGAAACTAACAACTATGACTTGTTTGGCTCAGTCACCCACACCAGAATGGTAGGATTTCCTCTTCTCCCATTCCATGCTTTTCCCCATGTTTGACCCTTCGTGATTTCATCCATTTGAGAATCCTGATCCTTGGGAGTAGTCTTCATGAATGAATACCATCAGCCAAGGGTGGAATCTTTCTAGAATTATTTGTACAAAACTCTCCTAACATAATTCACACTACTGTGAACTTCTTTGAAGGCAAAAACATGGAACTTCTCTGTTGTTCCAAAGACCTAGAGCTAGTCTAGTTCACAAAAGCAGACACTCCAGAGCCATAAGCAACAGAAACATGAAGGGAAAAGTTTCTTGTTTAAGTAAAACTTCTTCACAAGTTCAGAATGGTTACTAACCTTGATTGACTACATTAGGGTTGATCTGTTAAGTTTTCTTAAAAGGAGAAGAGAATGGGTCTCAAGACAGCAGCAGTAGAAGGGACATAATAGAGATACTGTTTGCTTCTCCTCAATATTTTATTATGAAAAATCTCAGACATAGAAAAGTTTTAATAATTTTACAATGAACATCCATATATGCACTACCTATAGTCTATAATTAACATTTTCATACAGTGGCTTTATTTCATATCTGCCCATCTATCCATCCCCAATCACTGCATGACCCTTTCTTATTTTTTATATGATCACATTTTAATCATTCAGTTTGTAGCTTTCAGCAAGCCAAATCTGTTGCTTTTGTTCTTTGAGGGCAATCATCCAAGAACACGTAAATCAATCAGCAAAAAAATTTTTGGTCTATTATAGCTGTTCTGAATCCTAGGAGTCATCTCCGAATGAAATGAGTTAACACTAGTAAAGCATTTAGAACAATGCTGGTAGGTAGTAAGAGCCATATCAGTATTTGTTAGATAAAAGTTTAGTGAATAGTGCAATCCCCACAGTGGAGATCATGGGCATTGAATACGTGTGCTCCCTTCAGTATTCCTGCTCACGGATTTATCTCAGAAGCTGGGGACACTTGGTTGCCTGAAACCCATGGTCGGAAGTTTGTTTCTTTTTTTATAATAAATTTATTTTTTATTGGTGTTCAATTTACCAACATACAGAATAACACCCAGTGCTCATCCCGTCAAGTGCCCCCTCAGTGCCCGTCACCCAGTCACCCCCACCCCCCACCCTTCTCCCCTTCCACCACCCCTAGTTCGTTTCCCAGAGTTAGGAGTCTTTATGTTCCGTCTCCCTTTCTGATATTTCCCACACATTTATTCTCCCTTCCCTTATATTCCCTTTCACTATTATTTATATTCCCCAAATGAATGAGAACATATAATGTTTGTCCTTCTCCGATTGACTTACTTCACTCAGCATAATACCCTCCATTTCCTTTTCATGATGAACAGCTTTCTCTTTTGTCCCAGAGTCCTTCAAAACTAAGCCAGGCATTTCTTCCTCTTTGCTACTTCGGACCTTTAGAAAGGCCGGTGGGAATTGAATGAGGAGCTTGATTGAAAGGTGTAAATCAAAAGCTCAGAATTAATGCATCATTTATATACATAAGCTGTAACAATAATCTGAGAATGGTGTGGTTTAGTGGAAAGAGCAGAGTAGGGGAAGTGGGATACGGAGAAAGGGAGAAATAGAGCATGCAGACCTTCTGTTGGGAGTGAGAAATGAAGGGATCTCATCAACCCCTAGAAGGTGTTGAAGGTGGACCCATTATAGTTTCAGCTCAGCAACCTTCTCTTTAGCTGACCGTGAGCAGGTGTTTTCACGTCTGTGGTCCTCAGCTCCTGTCCGTTGAGGATGCTGAAACCATGTGATCACTCAACAAATATGCATGAACAGCCTGCTCTGTGCCAGTCACTGTCTACGCATTGAGAACATGATGGTAAAGAAGAGATGCTGTTCCGGCCTTAAGAGAATTCAGTCAGCAAAAAGATGGGGACTGAATAATCACCACTTAGGCAATGACTCACCCAGTTCTCATTCTGGCAGATTACTTGAAACCTCCAGCAGATAATCTTTTGATACAATAGCTTATATGGCTCCTTGATTTTAATCTGGAAAGTACCTGTTCTTTTACTTATAATTGGCATATCATTAATACATTTTCTTTCCCTTCTGTCAATTTCCCAAATGGAGATGGAAAAGACAGTGGGCTTTCCCGGGAAAAGCAGCAACTTATCTTCATGGCATAACGTAACCCACACTCCAGACTCATCATCTTGCTTTCCTGAGAGTAAAAAGGAAGAAGAGTAAAGCGACTTACTAAAATGCGTTTGGGTAACTCTTCCATTATACCATGGACATGTGAATGGAAATTATGTTTTTATTCCATAACACGGTTTGGAGAGCTTCCTTCAAGATCTTGACTCCTACTCTCCCCTATACTTGATACATATGTACCCAATTTGCTGTGAAAGCAAATTGTTTTCTTTCTCTCTCTTTCTTCCTCCCTTTCTCCCCCTCCTACGCTCCACACTCCCTCCTTCCTTCCTTCCTTCCACCTTCCTTCAGTTTATATTGGAGCATGGCAGTCTCTGCACCAATTTTCCCACTATGCCTGCCTGGTTTACATGAGTCTCATCTCTTTGGTGTATTTCCATATTCCATACTATTGTTTTCAAACTAGATGGTCTGATCATTTGAGAGAACGCCGGGTCTTTGATGCTGGAGACTCAAGAGAAAGACACAGGGCAGAGAATTTAAAGAATGAACTGCTAGTTTGAGCATATAAAGTTTGTGCTGATTTGCACAGTGTTTGAATAACTGTGGAATACTCGATACTGATATTATTGCTACTCCTAGCAACTGGTTGCTCCACTTGCTCTTCCATTTTATTCACATAATATGAAGATTTGAAGTTATCTATAAAATTTACATATCTGTGGCGTGTTATTAAGGTAATTAAAATGAATTTTTCATTATTTGAAATAATGTGGTTTTTTTAAACATAATTTATAACAGGAACTGAATGATTTACAGTTTTTCTCTTGCAGCAAAAATATGGGTGACAATTTCTTATGTGGTCCAGACTGTATGTACTCTGTCTTCATGTTCTCGGCTCTAACTCTAAATTTGTGTTCTATTATCAAAGCCTCAAGAAATGGGGGAGTGGGGTGGGAAAGAGGGAGAGACAGAGATTGTTAACCTTACCTGTCTTACAGTGCTAAAAAGCTTAGTACCAGTTTTGGAAAATCCTCTTGTAAGTTATCATCATGGTCAGAGTGATAATACTGATGATGATAAAGTTTGGTGTGATGTCTGTGGGTGGTTCCAAACAGCACTGATGAGATTCATTCACTCACTCATTACTGAAAGAAATATTCAGTTTGTTATGTTTCCCTATTTTTCCACATACAATGTTGAGGAAGATGGAAGAACATATAATAAAATGTACCAAACTGTAAAAATAGGCATATTATTTCAACATTCTTATGGGTATGGATGACTTCTTTTAAAAAGACAATCTTGAGCCCTCGGTGTTATACTATATATTGGCAAATTGAATTTAAAAAATTTTAATGTAAAAATAAATAAATAAAAATAAAAAGACAATCTTGGGGGAACAGTTTTAATTTCACAGAAAAGTTGAGAGGAAGGTATTGTGCCCCCTAACCCCACACATGCACAGCACCCCTCCCCACTATCAACATCTCCCACCAGATGGTACATTTGCTAAAATCAATGAACCTACACAGACACAGTATCATCATCCAAAGTCCATAGTGGACGTTAGGGTTCACTCCTGATGTTGTACCTTCTATGGGTTTGGACAAATCAGTAATGACATGTATCCACCACTATGCTATCATACAGAGTAGTTTCATTGTCATAAAAATCCTCTGTGCTCCATATCTTTATCCTCCTCACAACCCCCGGCACCACTGATCCTTGTCCTGTCTCTATAGTTTCATCTTTTCAGAATGTCACAGAGTTGGAATCATACAGTGTGTAGCCTTTCAGACTGGGTCTTTTCACTCAGTCATAAGTACTTAAGGTTCCTCCATGTCTTTTCATGGTTTACTGGCTCATTCCTTTTTAGTGCTGAATAACATTCCCTTGTCTGGATGTCCCACAGTTTATTTGTCTATCACCTACTGAAGGACATCTTGGTTGCTTCCAATTTTTAGCAATTATGAAGAAAGCTCCTATAAACATCCTTGTTTAGGTTTTCACATAGAGATAAATTTTTATGTCCACTTTTGTGACTGCACAATATTTTTCAAGGTGAAATTTTCTCAGGGTAAGACCACCTAAGACTGGGATCATCAAACTATGGCTGATGGTTCAAGTCCAGCTCATCACCTACGATTTTTAAAGACCAACCATAAGCTATAGGTGGTTTTTACATTTTTAGTTCATTGAAAAAATCAAAAAGAGAATAACATTTTGTGACATTGAGAAATAAATTCAAATTTCAGTGTACACAAAGAAAGTTTTACTGGCATGCAGCCATGCCCGTTCATGTACATATTGTCAGTGGCTCCTTTTGTCTACAACAGATTTGAATAGTCACAACAAAGACAGTTATAGCCCACAAAGATGAAAATATTTACTATCTTATTTACTTTTTTTATATGGATATAGTTGACACACACTTTATATTTTTATGAGTATAGTTGACACACCATTTTTTTGTATTTTTTATTGGAGTTTGATTTGCCAAAATATAGCATAACACCAGTGCTCATCATGTCGAGTGCCCCCCTCAGTACCTGTCACCCAGTCATCCCAACCCCCCACCCACCTCCCCTTCCACTACCCCTTGTTCATTTCCCAGAGTTAGGTGTCTCTCATGTTTTGTCATCCTCTCTAATTTTTCCCACTCATTTTCTCTCCTTTCCCCTATAATCCCTTTCACTATTTTTTATATTCCTTGTATGAATGAAGCCATATAATGATTGTTCTTCTCCAATTGACTTACTTCACTCAGCATAAGACCTTCCAGTTCCATCCATGTCAAGGCAAATGGTGGGTATTTGTAATATTCCATTGTATATATATACCACATCTTCTTTATCCATTCATCTTTCAATGGATACTGAGGTTCCTTCCAGTCTGGCTATTGTGGACATTGCTGCTATAAACATTGGGGTGCAGGTGTCTCAGTCTTTCACTGTGTCTATATCTTTGGAGGTAAATCTCCAGTAGTGCAACTGCTGGGTCATAGGGTAGCTCTATTTTTAACTCTTTGAAGAACCTCCACACATTTTCCAGAGTGACTGTACCAGTTCACATTCCCACCAACAGTGCAAGAGGGTTCCCCTTTCTCCATATACTCTCCAGCATTTGTTGTTTCCTGCCTAGTTAATTTTCCCCATTATCACTGATGTGAGATGGTATCTCATTGTGGTTTTGATTTATATTTCCCTGACGGCAAGTGATGCAGAGCATTTTCTCATTCTCCTACGTGTGGCTGTCCAATTTTCTCAACACGATTTGTTGAAGAGACTGTCCTTTTTCCAGTGGGTAGTCTTTCCTGCTTTGTTGAAAATTAGTTGACTCTAGAGTTGAGGGTCCAGTTCTGTGTTCTCTATCTGTTCCATTGACCTATGTATCTGTTTTAGTGCCAATACCATACCGTCTTGATTATTACAGCTTTGTAATAAAGCTTGAAGTCAGGTATTGTGATGCCACCAGGTTGGGTTTTCTTTATCAACATTCCTCTGGCTATTCAGGGTCTTCTGTGGTTGCATACAAATTTTAGGATTCTTTGTTCCAGCTTTGTGAAAAATGTTGATGGTATTTTGATAGGGATTACATTGAATGTGTAAATTGCTCTGGGTAGTATAGACATTTTAACAATGTTTATTCTTCCAATCCATGAGTATGGAATGTGTTTCCATTTCTTTTTTTAATAAATTAAATTTTTATTGGTGTTCAATTTACCAACATACAGAATAACACCCAGTGCTCATCCCGTCAAGTGTCCCCCTCAGTGCCCGTCACCCACTCACCCCCACCCCCCGCCCTCCTCCCCTTCCACCACCCTTAGTTCGTTTCCCAGAGTTAGGTTTCCATTTCTACACATCTTTCTCAATTTCTTTCATAAGTGTTCCATAGTTTTTAGAGTACAGATTCTTTACCTCTTTGGTTAGGTTTATTTCTAGATATCTTTTGGGTTTTGGTGCAACTGTAGATGGGATTGATTCCTTAATTTCTTTCTTTCTTCTGTCTCACTGTTAGTGTGTAGAAATGCAGCTGATTTCTGTGCATTGATTTTATATCCTGCCACGTTGCTAAAGTCCTGTATGAGTTCTAGCAACTGGAGGGGCAAAGTCTTTTGGGTTTTCCACATACAGTATCATGTCATCTGCAAAGAGTGAGAGTTTAGCTTCTTTGCCAACTTGGATGCCTTTTATTTCTTTTTGTTGTCTGATTGCTAAGGTTAGGACTTCTAGGACTATGTTGAACAACAGTGGTGAGAGTGGGCATCCTTATTATGTTCCTGACCTTAGGGGAAAAGCTCTCAGTTTTTCCCCGTTGAGAATGATATTCACTGTGGGCTTTTCATAGATGGCTTTTGTGATATTGAGGTATGTTCCCTCAATATCCCTACACTTTGGAGAGGTTTTTTTAAGATTTAATTTATTTATTCATGAGAGACACAGAGAGAGCGGTAGAGACATAGGCAGAGGGAGAAGCAGGCTCCCTGCAGGGAGCTGACGTGGGACTTGATCCCAGGATCTCGGAATAGTGACCTGAGCCAAAGGCAGATGCTCAACCTCTGAGCCACCCAGGCATCCCTGTTCTTTTGATTTCTATTTCATTGACTTCTGCTCTAATCTTTATTATCTCCCTTCAGCTGAATTTAGGTTTTATTTGCTGTTTATTTGCTGTTCTTTCTACAGCTCCTTTAGTAAAACATTAGGTTGTTTTGAGCTATTTTTATGTCCATTTTTATTTCATTTTTGATCCTTTGTTCTCCAAGAATGTGTTAACTCCCAAAAAACAAATAATATGCAGAAGACATGAACAGACATTTCTCCAAAGATATCCAGATGCCCAACAAACACATGAAATGATGCTCATCACCACTCATCATCAGGAAAATAAAAATCAAAACCCAGTGCTCATCCCATCAAGAGACCCCGCCCTCAGTGCCCGTTACCCAGCCACCCCATCCCCCTGCCCACCTCCGCTTCCACTATCCCTTGTTCACTTCCCAGAGTTAGGAGCCTCTCACATTCCACCACCCTCTCTGATTTTTCCCATTCATTTTCTCCCCTTTCCCCTATAATCCCTTTCACTATTTTCTATATTCCCCATATGAGTGAAACCATACAATGTTTGTCCCTTTCCCATTGACTTACTTCACTCAGCATAATACTCTCCAGTTTCATCCACATCAAAGCAAATGGTGGGTATTCATTGTTTCTAATGGCTGAGTAATATTACATTGGGTGTTATACTATATGTTGGCAAATCGAACTCCAATAAAAAAACATACAAAAAATCAAAACCACATGATATTACTTCACACCAGTCAGAGTGGCTAAAACCAAAACACAAGATATAACGAGTGTTAGTGAGGACATGGAGAAATAGGAACCCTCCTACACCTTTGGTGGGAATTCAAACTGGTGCAGCCAATCTGGAAAACAGTATGGAATTTCCTCAAAGTTTAAAATAGAGCTACCCTATGATCCAGTAATCACACTACTGAAAATATAGAAACATTAATTCAAAGAGAGACATGCATCCCTATGTTTATAACAGTATTATTTACAATAGCCAAATTATGGAAGCACCCCAAGTGTCCACTGATAGGTGAATGGATAAAGAAGATGTGGTGTATATATACAATGGAATATTATTCATTCATAAAAAATAATGAAATCGGGATCCCTGGGTGGCGCAGCGGTTTGGCGCCTGCCTTTGGCCCAGGGCGCGATCCTGGGGACCCAGGATCAAATCCCACGTCGGGCTCCCGGTGCATGGAGCCTGCTTCTCCCTCTGCCTGTGTCTCTGCATCTCTCTCTCTCTCTCTCTCTCTCTCTCTCTCTCTCTCTCTCTCTGACTATCATAAATAAATAAAAATTTAAAAAATAAAAATAAAAAAATAAAACTGTATAATTCTTTTAAAAAAAATAATGAAATCTTGCCATTCGCAACAACATGGATAGAGTATAGAGAGTATTATGCTAAGCAAAATAAGTCCGATAAAGACAAAAGCCATATGATTTCACTTATGTGGAATTTAAGAAACCAAACAAAGGAGCAAAGCGGGGGGAAAAAGAGAGGATGGGAAACCAAGAAACAGACTCTTAACTATAGAGAACAACCAGATGGGGGAAGGGGGGGTGAAATAAGTCAAGGAGATTAAGAGTACATTTATCATGATGAGCACTGAGTAAAGTATAGAACTGTTGAATCAATGTATTGTACACCTGAAACTGATAGAATACTGTGTGTTAACTGTACTGGAAATAAAATACTTATTTTAAAACAAGTGTTTTGTTTAACTTACACACATTTGTGAACTTTTCGGTTTTTCTCCCGTTATTGATTTCTAGTTTTATACCATTATGATTGGAAAAGACACCCTGGGTGATTTCAGTACTTTTGAGTTTGCTGAGACTTGCTTTGCAGTCTAGCATATGATCTGTCCTGAAGAATGTTTCATGTGCTCTTGAGAAGAATGTGTATTCCTCTGTTGGATGGCATGTGCTCAGTATACATCTCTTATATGGTTCCCTTTAATACTCCTGTCCTTTATCCTTTATACTGGAGTTAAATGGTTAACACACTACCATATTAGAGTATTAGAGTATTTTGACATCCTCACCCTTATCAGGGTTTATATATTTTCACATTTTTGTGTTACCAATTAGTGTCCTTTTGGTTCCCCTTGAAGAATTCCTTTCAGCACTTCTTGTAAGGCAGGTTTCGTGGTGATGAATTTCATCAGTTTTTATTTGTCTGGGAGAGTCTTTATCACCACTTCATTTCTGAAGGGTAATTTTGGCAGGTAGAGTATTCCTGGTAGGCATTTTCTCTTTCTTTTTGCAATTGAATATACTGTCCCACTATCTCCTGGTCTCGTAAGGTTTCTGCTGAGAAATCCCTTGGAGATTAAATTATTCTTCTTTTCTCTTGCTGCGACTAAGATTCTCTCTTTATCTTTGATTTTTGACAGTCTTATAATGACATGTCTTGGTGAAGGTCTTTGGAGGTTTAGACTGTTTGGTGATGTATGCCTTTCATGAGCTTGGGGAACCAATCCCTCCCTAGATTTGGGAAAATCTTCTTTCTTTCTTGTTTCTTTAAATAAGTGTTTTCTTTCTTTGTCTCTCTTCTCTTTCTGGGGCTCCAGTAATTCACAAATTGGTTCTTTTGATGGTATCCAATAAATCATGTTGGCTTTCTTCACTCTTTTTCACTCCTTTCTCTTTGTTCTACTTTGACTGGATAATTTCAAAGTTCCTGTCATGTGTCTTATAGATTCTTTCTTCTGCTTGGACCATTCTGCTGTTGATAATCTTTAACACATTTTTCATCCCATTCATTGAATTCTTAAGCTCCAGAATATCTATTTGGTTCTTTTTTATGATTCCACCTTTTTAAAAAGATTTTATTTATTTATTTGAGAGAGAGATCACAAGCAGGAGGGAGGGGCAGAGGGAGAAGCAGACTCCCTACTGAGTGGGGAGCCCAATGTAGGACTCAATCCAAGGACCCTGGTATCATGACCTGAGTTGAAGGCAGTCACATAACCAACTGAGCCACCCAGGTGCCCTCTTTTTATGATTCCTATCTCTTTGTAAAACTTGGGTTGACATTGTTTTTCTGATTTCACCAAATTGTCTTTCTGTTTTCTTATATCTCATTGATACTATCTTGAGTTGCTATTTTGAATTCTTTTTCAAGTAAATATTAGATCTATTTTTGTGTTTGGTTACTGGAATATTATTAATATTATTCTTATGCTTTGGTGGAGTCATGTTTCCTTGTTTTCGTGTTCTTTGAAGTTTTCCCTTGCTGTCTTTGCATGTGAAGTATGGTTCCTGTTCTAATTTTTACTAAGTGCCTTCAGGGAAAAATACCTTCTTCTGTCAACCCAGCTAGAAATTCTGAGGCTTTCTTTCTCAGATCTGTGGTTATACCAGCTCCATGCTTCTTGTTCCTTCTTGTGGCAGAATTATTACATTTGTGTGCCTTCTCTCTATCATGCAAAATACTAGATCAAGTGTTTGGGTAAAGGCTCTCTCATACATGGGTGATTGTCTAAGTCAGTGTTTTCTAAGGGCTCCTCAATTATGGCTAAAAGAAGCTGCACTTGGTTCAAGAAACACGGCAGGACCCTCAGCTGGGGCCACAGTATGTCTGCCGTTACCCGATGCAAAGGTGGGTAAGAGTCCTCCCAGGTCTCCTGACATAGTGCTGGAACCCACAACTCCTACAAGGTACTTTTGTTCATGAATGGATGCTGGATTTGTGTTGGTGGGGGGGAGGGGTACAGGGAGGGCAGAAAAGGCAAGGGTGTCTTATGCTGCCATGATGCTGACATGTGGCCATATATTTCTTTTTTTTTAATTTTATTTATTTATGATAGGCACACAGTGAGAGAGAGAGAGAGAGGCAGAGACACAGGCAGAGGGAGAAGCAGGCTCCATGCAGGGAGCCCGACGCGGGATTTGATCCCGGGTCTCCAGGATGGGGCCCTGGGCCAAAGGCAGGCGCCAAACCGCTGTGCCACCCAGGGATCCCTTCTTAAAATACTCTTTCTGCCCCTTTCTTCCTCTGAGACTCTAGTGATTAGTAGATTGTTTCTCTTTTTATATAGATTTTTTTTATTTATTCATGAGAGACACAGAGAGAGAAAGGCAGAGACATAGGAAGAGGGAGAAGCAGGCTCCGTGCAGGGAGCCTGATGTGAGACTCAATCCTGGGACTGTGGGATCACGCCCTGAGCTGAAGGCAGACGCTCCACCACTGAGCCACCCAGGTGTCCCAATTGTTTCTTTTTTAATGGTGTCCATTAAGTCCTGAAGGCTTCCTGAATTATACATCCTTTTTTCCTCTTACTCCTCTGATTGAATATTTCGAGTGATCCGACATCAAGTTCAGTAATTCTGCTTTATGCAGTCTGCTGTTGACAATCACTAAAATTCTTTGGTCACTGTTTCTCCAGATCCAAAATTTCTGTTTGGCTCTTTATGGTTTCTCTTTGTTGAGCCTTGTACTGTTTTCCTGATTTCATTCAATTGTGCTTTCTTCTAGCTCTCTGAGTATCTTTAAAACAATTACTGTGAATTCTTTAAAGGGAATCTCAGGTATCTCCACTTTTGGGGGGTCAGTTATTAGAAATTTACTGTGTTCCTTTGCGGGGGCCATGTTTCCCTGATTCTTTTTGAATAATCAAAGGCTCCCTGGAGCCTTGTATAGGTGTCTGCACATTTGAAGGAACGATAACCTCTTCTAGACTTGATAGACCAACTTCAATAAGGGAAGACTTTCAAGTACAGGGGTGTGTGTTGGCTCTGGATCAGGATCTCGGAACACAGGGGCAGGCACATGATGTCTCATCAGCTCAGGCTGCTGGGATCCATAGCATCAATAACCGTGTGGTCCTTGGCAAGTACTGCAGGGGATTCAAGGTGACTCTAAGGGCTGTTGGGGACCTCAGTTAGGGCCCAGGGCAAGGAGTAGTTGTGGGGCAGAGCCACTGGCATGTATGCACTCAACTGCGAGATCTAGTTGCAGGGGTCTGTGTAATGCCCAGGGGTGGTTGAAGACACACATGAAGTGGTGGAGGGCTGAGCCAGCTGCAGGTGCACCAGTATCTGTGGGGGTTCTGGCTGTCAACCTACACTCTTGAGGCTGTAGGGCCTTTCCATGGCACTGGAGGTGTAAAATACATGTAAAATACATGGCACTGGAGGTGTAAAAACAAAGTGGGGTTGGGGGCATGTGCATAAATAGATGGAAGGACTGGTTGCAAATAAGCATAAGGATATAGATAGCGACAACAGACAGAGACAAAGGTGAGCTTACAAGTAGCTAAGGGGGTCCTGGCTGTCTACGTGCTTTCCTGCAACATCCTTACTGGTACATAGCAGTAAATTCAGGTGGTATTAGTCAACCTGGGGGTAAACAGTTATACAGCTTGAGGCACTAGTTGCAGGTGAGCCCAGTGGTGCAAGTTAATGACTAGAGATAGGACTGAACTGGGGCCACAAGCAGCTGTGGGGGTCTGGCTATTGGCGCACTTCTGTGACTACAGGATATCACCATGGGCATGCAAATGGCAGTAGAGGCCTGTGACAAGAGTCAAGCCAGCAGCATTCAAATGCACCGCTGGAGGAACTAGCCCCAAGCACTTGCATGGAAAAGGTTCAGCTGCAGGTATCAGCCAGGTGTCACATACACAGGCAGCTTCAGAGGCCTGAGTTGTCTGCCAACATGCATCCCATCTTCCAGCAGGTACATAGAGGAGAATATGGGAGGTATTCTTTTTTTTAATAAATTAATTTTTATTGGTGTTCAATTTACCAACATACAGAATAACACCCAGTGCTCATCCCGTCAAGTGTCCCCCTCAGTGCCCGTCACCCACTCACCCCCACCCCCCGCCCTCCTCCCCTTCTACCACCCCTAGTTCGTTTCCCAGAGTTAGGAGTCCTTATGTTCTGTCTCCCTTCCTGATATTTCCCACACATTTCTTCTCCTTTCCCTTATATTCCTTTTCACTATTATTTATATTCCCCAAATGAATGAGAACATACACTGTTCAATTGACTTATGAAGGTGTATGAAGAACATACACCTTCTCCGATTGACTTACTTCACTCAGCATAATACCCTCCAGTTCCATCCATGTTGAAGCAAATGGTGGGTATTTGTCGTTTCTAATTGCTGAGTAATATTCCATTGTATACATAAACCACATCTTCTTTATCCATTTATCTTTCGATGGACACCGAGGCTCCTTCCACAGTTTAGCTATTGTGGACATTGCTGCTAGAAACATCGGGGTGCAGGTGTCCCGGCGTTTCATTGCATCTGAGTCTTTGGGGTAAAACCCCAACAGTGCAACTGCTGGGTCGTAGGGCAGGTCTATTTTTAACTCTTTGAGGAACCTCCACACAGTTTTCCAGAGTGGCTGCACCAGTTCACATTCCCACCAACAGTGTAGGAGGGTTCCCTTTTCTCCGCATCCTCTCCAACATTTGTTGTTTCCTGCCTTGTTAATTTTCCCCTTTCTCACTGTGTGAGGTGGTATCTCATTGTGGTTTTATTTTTTTTTTAATTTTTTTTTAATTTTTATTTATTTATGATAGTCACAGAGAGACAGAGAGAGAGAGAGGCAGAGACATAGGCAGAGGGAGAAGCAGGCTCCATGCACCAGGAGCCTGACGTGGGATTCGATCCCAGGTCTCCAGGATCGCGCCCTGGGCCAAAGGCAAGCGCCAAACCACTGCGCCACCCAGGGATCCCTCATTGTGGTTTTAATTTGTATTTCCCTGATGGCAAGTGATGTGGAGCATTTTCTCATGTGCATGTTGGCCATGTCCATGTCTTCCTCTGTGAGATTTCTCTTCATGTCTTTTGCCCATTTCATGATTGGATTGTTTGTTTCTTTGGTGTTGAGTTTAATAAGTTCTTTATAGATTTTGGAAACTAGCCCTTTATCTGATATGTCATTTGCAAATAAATATCTTCTCCCATTCTGTAGGTTGTCTTTTAGTTTTGTTGACTGTATCCTTTGCTGTGCAAAAGCTTCTTATCTTGATGAAGTCCCAATAGTTCATTTTTGCTTTTGTTTCTTTTGCCTTTGTGGATGTATCTTGCAAGAAATTACTGTGGCCAAGTTCAAAAAGGGTGTTGCCTGTGTTCTCCTCTAGGATTTTGATGGAATCTTGTCTCACATTTAGATCTCTCATCCATTTTGAGTTTATCTTTGTGTATGGTGTAAGAGAGTGGTCCAGTTTCATTCTTCTGCATGTGGATGTCCAATTTTCCCAGCACCATTTATTGAAGAGACTGTCTTTCTTCCAATGGAGAGTCTTTCCTCCTTTATCGAATATTAGTTGACCATAAAGTTCAGGGTCCACTTCTGGGTTCTCTATTCTGTTCCATTGATCTATGTGTCTGTTTTTGTGCCAGTACCACACTGTCTTGATGACCACAGCTTTGTAGTACAACCTGAAATCTGGCATTGTGATGCCCCCAGCTATGGTTTTCTTTTTTAAAATCCCCCTGGATATTCGGGGTCTTTTCTGATTCCACACAAATCTTAAAATAATTTGTTCTAACTCTCTGAAGAGAGTCCATGGTATTTTGATAGGGATTGCATTAAACATGTAAATTGCCCTGGGTAACATGGACATTTTCACAATATTAATTCTGCCAATCCATGAGCATGGAATATTTTTCCATTTCTTTGTGTCTTCCTCAATTTCTTTCAGAAGTGTTCTATAGTTTTTAGGGTATAGATCCTTTACCTCTTTGGTTAGGTTTATTCCTAGGTATCTTATGCTTTTGGGTGCAATTGTAAATGGGATTGACTCCTTAATTTCTCTTTCTTCAGTCTCATTGTTAGTGTATAGAAATACCATTGATTTCTGGGCATTGATTTTGTATCCTGCCACGCTACCAAATTGCTGTATGAGTTCTAGCAATCTTGGGGTGGAGGCTTTTGGGTTTTCTATGTAGAGTATCATGTCATCGGCGAAGAGGGAGAGTTTGACTTCTTCTTTGCCAATTTGAATGCCTTTAATGTCTTTTTGTTGTCTGATTGCTGAGGCGAGGACTTCCAGTACTATGTTGAATAGCAGTGGTGAGAGTGGACATCCCTGTCTTGTTCCTGATCTTAGGGGAAAGGCTCCCAGTGCTTCCCCATTGAGAATGATATTTGCTGTGGGCTTTTCGTAGATGGCTTTTAAGATGTCAAGGAAAGTTCCCTCTATCCCAACACTCTGAAGGGTTTTGATCAGGAATGGATGCTGTATTTTGTCAAATGCTTTCTCTGCATCTAATGAGAGGATCATATGGTTCTTGGTTTTTCTCTTGCTGATATGATGAATCACATTGATTGTTTTACGAGTGTTGAACCAGCCTTGTGTCCCGGAGATAAATCCTACTTGGTCATGGTGAATAATTTTCTTAATGTGTTGTTGGATCCTATTGGCTAGTATCTTGTTGAGAATTTTTGCATCCATGTTCATCAGGGATATTGGTCTGTAATTCTCCTTTTTGGTGGGGTCTTTGTCTGGTTTCGGAATTAAGGTGATGCTGGCCTCATAGAACGAATTTGGAAGTACTCCATCTCTTTCTATCTTTCCAAACAGCTTTAGTAGAATAGGTATGATTTCTTCTTTAAACGTTTGATAGAATTCCCCTGGGAAGCCATCTGGCCCTGGACTCTTGTGTCTTGGGAGGTTTTTGATGACTGATTCAATTTCCTCCCTGGTTATTGGCCTGTTCATGTTTTCTATTGCTTCCTGCTCCAATTTTGGTAGTTTGTGGCTTTCCAGGAATGCGTCCATTTCTTCTAGATTGCCTAATTTATTGACGTATAGCTGTTAATAATATGTTTTTAAGATCGTTTGTATTTCCTTGGTGTTGGTAGTGATCTCTCCTTTCTCATTCATGATTTTATTAATTTGAGTCTTCTCTCTCTTCTTTTTGATAAGGTTGGCTAATGGTTTATCTATTTTATTAATTCTTTCAAAGAACCAACTCCTGGTTCTGTTGATCTGTTCCACAGTTCTTTTGGTCTTGATTTCATTTAGTTCTGCTCGAATTTTAATTAACTCTCTTCTTCTGCTGGGGGTGGGGTCCATTTGCTGCTTTTTCTCTAGCTCCTTTATGTGTAAGGTGAGCTTTTGAATTTGAGTTCTTTCCAGTTTTTGAATGGATGCTTGTATTGCAATGTATTTCCCCCTCAGGACTGCTTTTGCTGCATCCCAAAGATTTTGAATGGTTGTATCTTCATTCTCATTAGTTTCCATGAATCTTTTCAATTCTTCCTTAATTTCCTGGTTGACCTTTTCATCTTTTAGCAGGATGGTCCTTAACCTCCACGTGTTTGTGGTCCTTCCAAACTTCTTGTTGTGATTAAGTTCTAATTTCAAGGCATTATGGTCTGAGAATATACAGGGGACTATCCCGATCTTTTGGTATCAGTTCAGACCCAATTTGTGACCCAGTATAAACCACATCTTCTTTATCCATTCATCTTTCGATGGACACCGAGGCTCCTTCCACAGTTTGGCTATTGTGGACATTGCTGCTATAAACATCGGGGTGCAGGTGTCCCGGCGTTTCATTGCATCTGAATCTTTGGGGTAAATCCCCAACAGTGCAACTGCTGGGTCGTAGGGCAGGTCTATTTTTAACTCTTTGAGGAACCTCCACACAGTTTTCCAGAGTGGCTGCACCAGTTCACATTCCCACCAACAGTGTAAGAGGGTTCCCTTTTCTCCGCATCCTCTCCAACACTTGTTGTTTCCTGCCTTGTTAATTTTCTATGGGAGGTATTCTGATGGCATCCAAGAATGTGAATATCTTTGGGTTTTCAGATACCATGCTAGCCGTTTGTCTCTTCAGAGGGGAGAGCTGCTGGGGTCCTCTGCACAGCAGTTCACTTGAAACCAGTGTGGCTCTTGCTGTGTGACTGTTACTGATCCTCTGTTCTTTTTTTTTCTAGCCTTCTCTATACATCTAAGGTTTGCTATGTGTGACTGAAGTGAAACAGAAGTAGGACCCTTGTGTGGTACCCCAAAAGCCCAGAGAAACTGGTTGCTCACACGGCTCTCCCTTTTCCAGTGAGGGAAATTCTTTCTAGGTAGCTCCCCAGTGGCACTGAGCAGTGCCCGACTGGAAGACAGGATGATGCAAGCAAAATTAAGATGTCTTTCCTTCCCTTTTTGTGCACTTATTCTCAAGGGGTTTTCCCCATAGTGTTGCTGACGTTTCTTACGTGGACATCTGAGCTCTCTCGTAGCTGCTTTTGTTTATGGATAGGTGTCTGACTATTGATCTTTGTGGGGGAACCAAGGGAGTCTCTATTTTACTATCTTGGTGTTGCGACTTCAAGGGTCTTAAGAATGCTAAATGAGGGGCGCCTGAATGGCTCAGTGGTTGAGCGTCTGCCTTTGACTCAGGTTGTGATCCCAAGGTCCTGGGATTGAGTCCTGCATCGGGCTCCCCACAGGAAGCCTGCTTCTCCCTCTGCTTGTGTCTCTGCCTCTCCCTGTGTGTCTCTCATGAATAAATAAAGAGAAGGGCAGCCTGGGTGGCTCAGTGGTTTAGCGCCTGCCTTTGGCCCAGGGCATGATCCCGGAGTCCTAGGATCCAGTCCCACATTGGGTTCCCTGCATGGAGCCTACTTCTCCCTCTGCCTGTGTCTCTGCCTGTGTGTGTGTGTGTGTGTGCGTGTGTGTGTGTGTGTGTGATAAATAAATAAATAAAATCTTTAAATAAATAAATATCTTTTTAGAAAAAAGAATGCTGAGTCAAAGGAAACCACAGATAGGAAGAGAAATCAGAAAGATGTGAACAAGTAAGGAGTACCAATTAAACACAGAAATTATTAAAACACACATACCAAATGAAAATTGTGGAGTTGTAAGTACAAAAGCCAAACTGATGAAAATTCATGAGATGGATTTGACAGCACGTTTGAGCAGGCAGGAAAAAGGACCTGTGAACTTGAAATTAGAACAATTGGAAATTATCTCATCTGAGGAGCAGAAAGAAAAAGCCATGCACAGAGGGAAATGTAATGCTATAAATGCTTATATTCAGGAAGAGGACAGATCTCAAATCAGTACAATGATCTCCCATTTTATGATACTGGAAAAAGAGCAAACTGAAACCAAAGTTAGACATGGGAAACAGATAACAACGATTAGATTCAAGGTAGATGAGAGAGAATGGTAAACAATACAGAGAATCAGTGGAGGTAAAAGTCAGTTCTTGGAAAAGATCGACAAAAAACAAAAATTTAAGACTTTATTTTTTCATAAGAGACACAGAGAGAAAGAAGCAGAGGGAGATGCAGGCTCCTGTGAAGATCCTGATATGGGACTCAATCCCAGGACCCGGAGATCATGACCTGAGCCAAAGGCAAATGCTCAACCACTGAGCCACCCAGGCATCCCAAAATCAATAAAATTGACAATCCTTTAGCTAAATCTACTAAGAAAATAAAAGATCAGATGCAAATAACAAAAATCATAAATGAAAATGGGGACATTATTACCAACCTTACAAGAAACACAAAGGATTATTAGAGAATATTCTGATCAAATAAATGCCTACAAAGCACACAATCTACATGAGATGGGAAAATTTCAAGAAAGAGTTTCAAAACTGCCTCCAGAAGAAAAGTAGAAAATTTGAACACACCTACTTAAAAGTAAAGGGGTTAAATCAGTAATCAAAACTCTGCCAACAATGCAAAGTCCAGCACAGGGTATATCTTTGGCAAATTTTTTAAAAGATTTTATTTATTTATTCATGAGAGAGAGAGAGAGAGGCAGAGACACAGGCAGAGGGAGAAGCAGGCTCCATGGAGCCTGATGTGGGACTCGATCCTGGGACTCCAGGATCATGCCCTGGGCCAAAGACAGGCACTAAACTGCTGAGCCACCCAGGGATCCCCTGTCATTGACAAATTAAAGAAGATTTAACATCAAGACTTCTCAAACTTTTCCAAAATATGGCAGGAGGAAAATGTCTCTTAAATCATTCTATGAGGCCAATATCCAATATCAAAGCCAGAAAAGAACTACAGTAAACTACAGACCACTATCTCTTATGAATATATACATATGAAAAATCATCAAAATAGTGGCAAACAAAATCCAATAGCACATTATAAAGAAAACAAGTACTACGAACAGTCTTCTGCCAATATTTTTAAATTTATTTTGAGACAGTGTGTTTGTGCGAGTGGGAGAGGGGCAAAGGGAGAGGAGAGAGTCCCAAACAGACTCCACACTGAGCATGGAGCCTGACAAAGGGCTCGATCCCACAACCCCAAGATCATGACCTGAGCCAAAATCAAGAGTCAGACGTCCAACCTACCAAGCCACCCAGGCACCTCTCTGCCCATCCATTTTATACACAACTTAGGTGAAATTTGCTGTTGTAAAGCACAAACTATAAATATGCACTAAAGAAAAATTAGAGCCCTGAATAGTCCTTTATCAATTAGAAAATTGAATGCGTAGTCAAAACTTTCCAAAAAAAGAAAGAAAATCCCAGTCTCAATTGGTTTTACTGTTGAACTCTACCTTGATGTACATATGCATTATAACATTCCAACAATCAAGCTCATGATCATATTTATCACCTACCTAGTTACCATTTTTTTTCTTGGTGTGAACTCTTAATTTGTACTCTCAGCAAATTTCAAGTATACGATTCTCTTAACTATATTCACCATGTTGTCCATTAGATTCCCATGACTTATTCATCTTACATAACTGAAAACATATACACTTTGACAAGCATGTCCCCATTCTCTCCTCCTTACAGCTCCTGACAATCACCATCTAATCTGTGCTTCTATGAGTTTGACATTTTTTATTCCAGATATAAATGAGATAATGCAGTATTGATCTTTCTGTGTCTGGCTTATTTCACTTATCATAATGTCCTCCAGGTTCATCCATGCTGCCGTAAGTGGCAGGGTTTCCTTATTTTAAAAGCTGAATAACATTGTACATATATGCCACATTTTCTTTATCCTTTTACTTATTGATGGACATTAAGTTTTTGTCCTTATCTTTGGTATTGTGAAGAATGATGCAATGAGTGCAGTACAGATATCTCTTCATGATAGTAGTATCATTTCCGTGGAATCATATGGTGGTTCTATTTTTAATTTTTTAAAGATTTATTTAATTTTTTTAAGATTTAGAAAGGTTAGGTAGGCAGAGGGAGAGGATCTTAAGCAGACTCCCTCTAAGCACAGAGCTCAACACAGGGCTCAATCTTAGGACCTTGAGATCATGACCTGAGCCAAAACCAAGGGTTGGACACTTAACCAACTAATCCACTCTGGCACCCCTTATTTCTAATTTTTTGACGAATCTCCATGCTGTTGTCTATAATGGCTACACTATCTTATACTTCCATTAACAATGTATAAGTATTCCTTTTCCTGCACATTTTTTCCAGTATCTTTTATCTTTTGACTTTTTGATGAGTCATTCTAGCAGATGTGAGAGGATATGTCATTGTGGGTTTTTACATTTTAATTCAATTACCCAACATATAGTACATAATTAGTTTCATTGTGTTTTTGATTTGCATTGAGTCGCTGACCTGATGATCAGCAACGTCAAGCATCTTTTCAAATCCCTGTTGGCCATTTGTACATCTTCTTTAGAGCACTATGTTCAGATCCTTTGCTCATTTTTAAAAATTGGTTTAGAGTTTTTTGAGATGTATGAGTTCTTTATATGTATAATGAATATTAACTCCTTGCCATGTATATGCTCAGTGGATATTTGCTCCCATTCTGTAAACTGCCTTTTCACTATGTTGTTTTTGTTTTGTTGTTTTTTGCTGCGGAGAAGCTTTTTAATTGGATGAAATTCCACTTGTTTATTATTGCTCTTTTTACCTGGGCTTTGGTCAAAAAGTTATTGCCCAGACCATTGCTAATAAAGTTTTTTCCTGTCTTCTTCTAGGAGTTCTATGTTTTCAGGTCTTACATTTAATTCTTTAATCCATTTTTGAGTTCATTTTGTGTATAATGGAAGATAAGGGTACAATTTCATTGTTCTACAGGTGGATATACAGTTTTGCCAGCACCATTTGTTAAAGAGACTATCCCTTCCTCATTGTCTGTTCTTGACACTCTTATGGAAGATCAGTTGACAGTAAATGTGTGGATGTATTTCCAGGTTCTCTAATCTGTTTCAGTGGGTCTGTATATCTGTTTATATGCCAGTATCACACTCTTGATTACTGTAGTTTTGTAAAGTATTTTGAAATCAGGAAGTATGATGACATCAGCTTTGTTATTCTTGCTCAATATTCCTTTGGCTTGTAGGGTAGCCCTATTTTTAACTTTTTGAGGAACCTCCATACTGTTTTCCAGAGTGGCTGCACTAATTTACATTCCCACCAAGAGCATAAGAGGGTTCCCCTTTCTCCACATTCTCCCCAACATCATTTGTTTTCTGTGTTGTTAATTTTGGCTATGCTGACAGGTATCTCCTGTAAGGTATCTCATTGTAGTTTTGATTTGTATTTCCCTCATGAAGAGTGATATTGAGCATCCTCTCATATATCTGTTAGCCATCTGTCTGTCTTCTGTGGGAAAATGTCTGTGCATGTCCTTTGCCCATTTCTTAACTGGATCATTTTTGGGGTGTTGAGTTTGATAAGTTCTTTATAGATTTTGGACACTAACCCTTTTTCAGACATGTGATTTGCAAATATCTTCTCCCATTCCAAAGGTTGCCTCTTTTAGTTTTATAGATTTGTTTTCCTTTGCTGTGCAGAAGCTTTTTATCTTGATGAAGTCCCAACACTTCATTTTTGCTTTTGTTTTCCTAGCCTCAGGAGACCTATCTAGTAAGAAGTTGCTGCAGATGATGTTAAAGCTACTCTGGAGTTTTTATGGCTCCATATAAATTTTAGGATTGTTATCTCTACTTCTGTAAAGAATATCATTGGAATTTCTTTATAAGGATTTCACTGAATCTGAGGATTACTTTGTATAGTTGTGGACATTTTAATTCTATAAATTCTTCTCATCCATGAACATGAGACATATTTCTATTCATCTGTGTCTTATCTAATTTCTCTCATCAATATTTCATAATTTCAGTTTACAAGCCTTTCATCTCTTTGGCTAAGTTTATTATTAAGTGTTTTGTTGTGACATATGTGGCTTTTTGTTGAGTTGAGGCATATTTCTTCTATGCCTGTTTTGTTGAGAATTTTTATCATTTTTAAATTTTTTTATTTATTTATGATAGTCAGAGAGAGAGAGAGAGAGACATAGGCAGAGGGAGAAGCAGGCTCCATGCACCGGGAGCCCGACGTGGGATTCAATCCCGGGTCTCCAGGATCGCGCCCTGGGCCAAAGGCAGGCGCCAAACCGCTGCGCCACCCAGGGATCCCGAGAATTTTTATCATAAATGAATGTAGAATTTTGCCTGTTTTTTCTGCCTCTATTGAGATGATCATAATTCCTCTTTAATTTTGTTCATGATTTATCACATTGATTGATTTGCATATGTTGAAACATACTTGCATCCCAGAGATAAATCCCACTTGGTCATGATGTATAATTCTTTGTTTTGTGTATTAATGATATTTGCATCTATCTTCATCAGGGATATAGACTTGTAGTTTTCTTGTGATGTTTTACTTGGCTTCGGTATCACAGTGATGTTTCACTCATGAGTTTGGAAGTTTTCTCTCTTATGTTTTTTAGAATGGCTTAAGAAGAATCAGCATATTTTCTTCTTTGAATATTTGGTAGAATTCACTCATGGAGCCATCTGGTCCTATGTTTTTCTTTGTTGGTGGGTTTTAAGATACTGATTCAGTCTCCTTTTTTGTTGCTAATTTGTTCAGGCTTTCTATTCTCCTTGATTCAGTGTCAGTAGAATGTATGTTTCTACAAATTTTCCCTTTTCTTCCAAGTTATCCAATGTGTTGGTGTATACTTGTTCATAATAGTCCCTTGCAATCCTTTTTATTTCTATGCATCCATATGTCTCTTCTTAAATTTCTGATTTTATTGAATCTTCTCTTTATTTCTTACTCTACCTAAAGATTTGTTGACTATATGTATCTTTTTTTAATCTGTTTTGTTGACTTTTTTCTATTCTTTCTATTCACTATTTGATTTATCTCTGCTAAAATCTTTATTATTTCTTTCCTTCTGCCAACTATGGGTTTAATTATTCTTCTTTTTCCAATCCCTTGATATGTAAAGTGTTTGAGATCTTTTTATTTATTTTAGAGAGAGAAGGGCAAGGGCAGAAGGAGAGAAAGAGAGAAAATCTTAAGCAGACTCCACACCCAGCATGGAGCCCCATGTAGGGTTCAATTTCATAACCGTGAGATCATGACCTGAGCCAAAAATCAAGAGTCAGACATTCAACTGACTGAGCCATCCAGACACCCTAGATCTTCCTTGTTTCTAAACGTAGGCATTTTTTTGCTATAAACTTTCTTTTTAGTAGTGCTTTTACTTCTCCCACAAGTTTTGTCTGTGTGTTTTCATTTTCATTTGTCTCAAGATAATTTTTAAATTCCTTTTGAATTTCCTCTTTTATGCAGTGGTTCTTCAAGAGTATTTTGTTTAGATTGCAAGTATTCATAAATTCGCCCATTTTCTTACTGTTGTTGATTTCTAGCTTTATAGCATTGTAGTCAGAAAACATAATTGGAATGATTTTGAGCATCTTAAATTTATTAAGACTTATTTTGTGACCTAACATATTATGTATCCTGAATAATTTTTCACATGTGCTTGAGATAAATTTATATATTTCTTTGCTATGAAGTGGAAAGTTCTGTGTGTGTATACATCTATAAATTCCATTTAATCTATGTTTTTCAAATAAGCCATTTCTTTATTTTCTTTCTGGATGTTCTATCCATTGCTGAAAGTGGAATACTGAAGTTTCCTCCTGTCTCTCTAGAGACAGTTTTTTACTTAAAGTTTATTTTATTTATTTTATTTGATATACATATAACCACTTCTTGTTTCTTTTGGTTACAATTTGCATGGAATATCTCATCTCTTTCAGCCCACATGCATCCTTAAATCTAGACTGTCTTGGGGCACCTGGGTGGTTCAGTGGTTGAGCATCTTCCTTTGGCTCAGGTCATGATCCTGGGGTCCTGGGATCAAGTCCCATATCAGGCTCCCCACAGGGAGCTTACTCCTCTCTCTGCCTATGTCTCTGCCTCTCTCTGTGTGTCTCACATGAATAAATAAATAAAATTTTTAAAAAAATAATAAAATCAATGCACAGATATCAGTTACAGCTGAGAGGTTAAATATTTTTTTCATGTTTTCTGGTTTATTTTTTCCGGCATTATTAAGGTATGATTGACAAATTAATTTTTTTTTCTAACTCTGGGAAACGAACTAGGGGTGGTGGAAGGGGAGGAGGGCGGGGGGTGGGGGTGAATGGGTGACGGGCACTGAGGGGGGCACTTGACAGGATGAGCACTGTTATTCTGTATGTTGGCAAATTGAACACAAATAAAAAATAAATTTATTATTAAAAAATAAAAAATAAATAGATAAAAATAAAATTGAATATAATTAAGGTGTACAGCATAATTTGATATACATATACATAGTGAAAAGATGATCCCAGTAAAGTTAATTAATATATCCATCACCTCACTTAGCTATAATTTTCTGGTGTGGTGATAATACTTGAGATCTACTCTCTAAACAAATTTCATTTTTTAAAAGATTTTATTTATTTATTCATGAGAGACACAGCAAGAGAGGCAGAGACACAGGCAGAGGGAGAAGCAGGCTCCTCACAGGGAGCCCAATGTGGGACTCAATCCCAGGACCCCAGGATCATGCACTGAACTGAAGGCAGATACTCAACCATGGAGCCACACAGGTGTCCCTCTAAACAAATTTTAATGACACAATTCATAATTATTAACTATAATCACCATGGTGGACATTAGGTGTTCACAATTTGTTCATCTTATGACTGAGAGATTGTACCTTTTGATCAAATCTTCCCCTCCCCACCCCACAACCCAGCCTCCAATAAATTCAATTGTATTCTGTGTTGTTGTATATTTGACTTTTCTTTAGATTCCATATAAAAGTGAGATCGTACCATATTTGTCTGTGTCCAGTTTATTTCACTTAGTATAATATCCTCCAGTTTTAGCCATGTTGTTGCAAAGAGCAGGACTTCTTTCTCATGGGTGAATAATATTCATACATATGTATACACACACACACACACATAGATTATATAATAATCATCTTTTCTTTATCTGTCAATGGACACTTGTGTTGTTTGCATACCGTAGCTACTGGTAATAATGCTGTAGTGAACATAGAAGTGCAGATGTCACTTCAAGACAGTGATTTTATTTCCTTTGAATAAATACTGAGAAGTGAGATTGCTGGATGATATGATTGTACTAGTTACATTCCTGCCAACAGGGCATAATGGTTCTCTTTTCTCTACACCCTCACCAGTACTCTTTTCACTTTTGCAGAATAGCCATCCTAACAGGTGTGAGATGGCATCTTTTTTTTTTTAAGATTTCATTTATTTATTCATGAGAGATACGGAGAGAGAGGTAGAGACATAGGCAGAGGGAGCCTGGTGGGACATTCGATCCCAGGACCCTGGGGGTCACAACCTGACCCAAAAGCAGAGACTCAACCACTGAGCCAGGCGGAGAGGGAAATTTCACTAAGTTAGTTCCAATGCCTGTTGTAGGAGGCACGAGGCCTAGCTCTCCACCTCCACTCACTCTCCACCTGTTTTTCAGTCTCTGACCCTCTGAAATCATGCTTCCTTCCTCACCTCTGCTAAAATCACTCTACCAAAAGTTTAAGGAAATCCAGAAAATGCCAGATCCTTCCAGAACCACATCACTTCTTTTCCTTCCTGACCCTTGTGAGACAGTCTCCCCCTCTGACTTCTGTAATATGACACCTTTATTCAACCAATTATTTGTTCACCATAAATGATTACAATGTTTACTGAATAAATTGTTTATGAATAAAATGAATTGTTTATTGAATAATTCCAATGTGTCCTATGCTGTGAGATAGACAAGTTTCATTCAGGGAGAAGGCAGTGAGCCTGCTACCAAGGCTTCTTCCTTATCACATGAAATCCAATCTCTTACCCACAAAACCACCACTCTTTCACACCCTTGTCTCTCAAAAGGGTTTAATGCAGTACAAGTTTGATATAACAAAGCACAGTGGTATAGAGCAAGAAATAAGATTGACATCACAACAGGAAGTGAAACTGGGGGCTGTGAAGCACCCCTCAAGGGCCACCTCATTCCATCCTTCCACACAACCTTTTCCCCCTTTTCCTCTAGTTGTCAGAATGTCCCTCTTGGCTTCTGGCTCTCTCCACCTCCCTGGCAGGCCTGTCTTCTCTCAAGGCTTCAGCCAATCTCTTTCTTGCATCTTTCACTCTCCATGTCTGTCTCCGGATATCTCCAGGTGTTACTACTGGCTCTCTGCAGATGGATGGAAGGAGACAGAGATCCACTCCTGGGATCATCCCCGCCCGAGCTGAAGATGGTACCATGCTGGGCTCAGAGCTGCTAAGTGGAGACCCCGCAGCCGCATTACCCAGTAAAATTATTTGTGCGATATTTATGAAGTCCAAAGTACTTAAAGTTTCTCCTTCGCTGCTGCAGGCCTGGAGTCCCTGCAGCCTCCTGTATGCACAGATTTGCTGGGGCTTCTCCAAAGTCCTTTCCCTTTCATTGTGCCTGACCTCATTGTCAGGATGAGAAGTTATCCTTGTGACTGGCCTCTTTAAAATGCAACTGGTCAGCCTTACAGGAAGTGCAACTCTTTCATGACATCTCCTCTTGGTCTTGGCTAAATGGACTTGTCTTTTCTTCTCTGAGGTCTGAGGCATCATGTTTCTTTTGAGTTTGCCCTTTGAAAACAAAATGAAATATGTTATTTGAATAAAATTGGGGATGAGGACCTCCAGCCACAAAGAATGTTCTCAACGTATTTGGATCTTTCAACCTCTCTCCATGGACAAATGTATCTTGAATTGCACTGTGCATCACAATCTACCAGAGCGTTGTTAAAACTGAGATTCCTGGACCTCAAGCCCAGTAGGTATGGGGTGGGGCCAAGAACCTACATTTCGAAGGGTTCCCAGGCAATGCTGCTGGTGTAGGCACCACACACTGAGAACTAGTTCCTGGGATGCCATCAAGCAGATATAAGTCAAGGACAGAAAGCTTGAGGTCATTACCCAGTGCCAACTCTGGACTCTTTCCCCTCCACCATCTTCCCTGAAGGATGTTTCCCTCTACCCACCCTAGTCAATGTCAACCACACACATGCTGCTACCCCCTGGCCCACCATCATTTGGACACATAATCACAGGTTTCTTTGTATCCCAAGACTTCAAAGTTTTAGTATCTCTCTACTATGCTTTAGGACACACTACCCTCGGTTATCCTAGCTCTCATAACTCATCTTCAGTGAGATCATGTCCCTCCCAACCCTGAGACACTCACTGTCTTTCACTTGCACACCCAAATCCCATCTTCACTCAACTATCCTCCTGTTCATAGATAAATAACTCAGAAACACCATATTCTCATCACACAGTTCCATTTTTTGCACAAAGACCTCCATTGTAAACCATTTTCCAAGGTTCTGGTCCAGAAAATTCTCCCTAATAATTTTCCTTCTCTTCTCTGTTAACATCAGCTTCTCTTTCTGACTTAAGAATTAGTGTTTCTTAGAAATCAATCCTGCTCTTACATTTGTTCTACATCCACACCCCTGTCTAGGCCATCCATCCATTTCCCTGGCTTTCAAATACCATTAGCACATCGAACTAGAAATGCCCATAGAATCTGCACAGATCTGACTCCAACTCAATACCATCCTCCCACTCACCTCTTCAGTGATAATACTGATGACTCCACTCACAGTGCCCAGATCCCAAGTTAAACTAACCAACTCCCCAAATAATTCACCACTATCTCAGTGTCCCCCCAACATGCTTGCTAGCACTAATGTCCTGCCTAAACCCGAGTGTCATTCGGGCCACTCTGCCACCTCACACTCATAACAATGAACCATCATCCATCCACCCTCCTGAATCCACCCAAACAAAAACAAAAAACCCAATCAAGAAATTGGCAGAAGACATAGACATCTCTCCAAAAACAAACAAATGGCCAACAGACACGTGAAAAAAATGCTCAACATCACTCAGCATCAAGGAAATATAAATCAAAACCACAATGAGATACCACCTCACACCCATAAGAATGGCTAAAATTAACAACTCAGAAAACAACAGATGTTGATGAGGATGCAGAGAAAGGGGAGCCCTCTTATTGTTGGTGGGAATGCAACCTGGTGCAGCTACTGTGGAGAACAGTATGGAGGTTCTTCAAAAAGTTAAAAACAGAACTACCCTATGACCCAGCAATTACAATAGTAGGTATTTACCCAAAGGACATAAACATAGTGATTTGGAGGGGTAATGCACCCCAATGTTTATAGCAGCAATGTGCACAATAGCCAAAATATGGAAAGAGCCCAGATGTCCCTCAGCAGATGAATGGATAAAGAAGATGTTGTGTATATGCAAAATGGAATATTACTCAGCCATCAAAAGGAATGAAATCTTGCCATTTGCAATGATGTGGGTGGAACTAGAGGGCACTACGTTAAGCAAAATAAGTCAGTCAGAGAAAGACAAATACCATATGCTTTCACTCATGTGGAATTTAAGAAACAATACAGATGAACATAGAGGAAGAGAAGGAAAAATAAAATAAGGTAAAAACAGGGACGCAGGCAGTCCTGGTGGCCCAGTGGTTTAGCGCCGCCTTCAGCCCAGGGCTTGATCCTGGAGACCTGGGATCAACCCATGGCCGGCTCCCTGCATGGAATCTGCTTCTCCCTCTGCCTGTGTCTCTGCCTCTCTCTGTGTGTCTCTCATGAATAAATAAATAAAATCTTAAAAAAAAAAAACAGGGATGCCTGGGTGGCTTAGCGGTTGGGCATCTGCCTTCAGCTCAGGGCGTGATCCTAGGGTAGCAAGATCAAGTCCCACGTCAGGCTCCCCACCAGGAGCCTCCTTCTCTCTCTGCCTGTGTCTCTGTCTCTCTCTCTCTCTCTGTGTCTCTCATGAATAAATAAATAAAATCTTTTTTAAAAAATAAGATAAAAACAGAGAGGGAGGGGCAAACCATAAGAGACTCTTAACTCTAGGAAACAAATGGAGGGTTGCTGGGGTGGAACTTGGTGGGAAGATGGGATAACTGGGTGATGGGCATTAAGGAGAGTACTTGATTTAATGAGTTTTGGGTGTTATATGCAACCAATTAATCACTGAATTCTACCCCTGAAACTAGTAATATACTATATATTAACTAAATTAAATGAAAAATTTTAAAAATCAGATAAATAAATAAGACTCTCAACTTCTGAGTAATTCTTGAACACCTCTCAGTTTCCCTACAAAATACTATTTCTGCAGTGACCTTTCTTGATCCAGCAATCAGAATTACATTTTCTGTGTTGATTTTTTTTTTCAGTGTTTACTGGTACCTGTATTATTTCTTTCATATTTTTTAAGATTTTATTTATTTATTTGAGTGAGTGAAAGAGTGAGAGAGTGAGGAGCAGGGGGAGGGAGAAGCAAACTCCCCATTGAGCAGGGAGCCGAGTGTGAAGCTCGATCCTGGGACTCTAGGATCATGACCTGAGCTGAAGGCAGACGATCAACTGACTGAGCCACCCAGGTGGCCCTCACTATTTTTAGATAAATTGGATATTCAGTGAAGAGATTATTAATGTGATTTTAATTTTTACACCCAGTATCCACTTACTGTTTTGCCTTAGAAGGCACTCAGATATATTAATTGAAAGAAATTATTCAAACTCAAAAATATAATTTCTAGATTTTTCAAATAAATTCACTCGACCACAATTATACAATGACATATTCTCTATGGTGGCAGACTGCACTAAATTATCACTGCCAAAGATTTTTTTTTTGTCCTTTCTCCCTGGAATTCATTATAGCATTCCATTTATCCACATTTCAGTTAACCAAGGTCAGCTGTGGTCTGAGGTCCAGAAGAAATGGTTAGGAATGTAATCTAACAATACATCACAATGCCTATGTCACTCACCTCACTTCACCTCATCATGTAGGCACTTTATCATCTCACATCATCACAAAAAAGGTGGGGGGTAGTGTACAATACAGTAGGTTATTTTGAGAGAGACTACGTTCACATAGCTTTATTATAATGTTTTTATAATTATTCTATTTTATTATTGTTGTTCATTTCTTGTTGTGCCTGCTGGGGATTTACCCCAAAGATACAGATGCAGTGAAACGCCAGGACACCTGCACACCGATGTTTATAGCAGCAATGTCCACAATAGCCAAACTGTGGAAGAAGCCTCGGTGTCCATCGAAAGATGAATGGATAAAGAAGATGTAGCATGTGTATACAATGGAATATTACTCAGCCATTAGAAATGACAAATACCCACCATTTGCTTTGACGTGGATGGAACTGGAGGGTATTATGCTGAGTGAAATAAGTCAATCAGAGAAGGACAAACATTATATGGTCTCATTCATTTGGGGAATATAAAAATTAGTGAAAGGGAATAAAGGGGAAAGGAGAGAAAATGAGTGGGAAATATCAGAGAGGGAGACAGAACATGAGAGACTCCTAACTCTGGGAAATGAACAAGGAGTGGTGGAAAAGGAGGTGGGCGGGGGGTGGGGGTGACGGGCACTGAGGGGGGCACTTGATGGGATGAGCACTGGGTGTTATGCAATATGTTGGCAAATTGAACTCCAATTTAAAAAAATAAAAAATTTCTTGTGCCCAATTTATAAATTAAACTTTTTAAACTTTATCATAAGTATGCATGTATAGGAAAAAACATATATAAGGTATATATATATATGGTTCAATACTATCCAAAGCTTCAGGTATCCACTGAGGGTCTTAGAACATGTCCCCTGGGGATATGGGAGGAGTATCATAGAAGAGTCTGATCACACTAAACTGTTTAAAATGCAAACTAGGGGCACCTGTGTGGCTTAGTCGGTTAAGTGCCTGCCTTCGGGTCAGGTCAGGATCCCAGGATTCTGAGATGGAGCCTTTCATGGGGCTCTCTGCTCAGTGGGAAGCCTGCTTCTTCCTCTCTCTCTGCCTGCTGTTCACCCTGCTTGTTCTCTCTCTCTCTCTCTCAAATAAATAAATAAAATCCTTAGGAAAATAAATAAATTGCAAACCTAATTAATGTACCTTTCCTTTTAAGTCAATCATTTCTATCATTTTTTTAAAAAGGGACACCATAAATCTCATATCATTCCTGTTGTCCTACCACAGTGATAATACCAATCCTTTCCATACTCAAGAGGTCCCAGTTTGGAGGGAAAATTATTTGATCCTCCCATTTATAGAGCACTTATTATATGCCAGGTTGAGCACTAAAACCCGTGACCGAGAATTCAACTTAACAAAGTCACTGCCCCTGCCCTGCTTATTTTAATCTTGATGCAAGGAAAGAGTTCATACAAAGAGTAATGAATGTCTGATATCTTGTTAGGTATAATTAATGGGTGTGATAAACAGTAAGGTTGATACAGAGATAGAGAAAGAGGGATGGATGAAGGAAGATAGTAGGGAGGGATAACAGGACAAAAAATTAAGTACAGTTATTAATGATGAAATTAGGGAAGGACTAACAGAGGACATATTTGAGCAAAGCATTCAATTAAAAATAAAATAATATTTGTAAAAGGACCAAGCACATTGTGGGTAAAGAATTTTCCTGAGAGGGGGACAATTTAAATAGTGCAGGGCCAAAGTCTATGTCCACTCCCTAGAGATGTTGTTGGTTAAAACAAAACAAAACAAAAACATCTAGCCTATTAGCCCAAGAAAACTTCATGTGTAAAACAGTACAATACCTTGAACTGAGGGGGCACTTGATGGGATGAGCACTTGGTGTTATACTGTATGTTGGCAAATCGAACTCTATATATGTAAAATACCTTGAACATTACTTAAAAAACATTAACACCTAAGAATCCGCTTTCAATACGATATCTCCTCATTTTAAAAGCTCCTGTCCGCTCACTTAAAAGAAGCTTTGCAGAAGGGTAAGTGTACTAATGGGCACTCGTGCCGTCTGTATGCCCCCTGTACTCACCAGAGTAGGCTGGTTTGGGGAACAGGCAGATACAGCTTCCTGCATGGTTGCAGAGTTGTCCTGATGCCTCCACTCCTGATGCAAGAGCCCGTGGCTTGCTGGAAAATGTGTGACTGCTGCCTCTGATTCCCCTTTTATGGAGGAAGGCAGTGGATAAACCAATCAGCAGAGAATCCAAAGAGATATCCTGTCTCAAATCCACGGGATTTAAGCAATTCCTAAATCTTTATACAAAGACACAAAAATTGGGGCACCTAGGTGGCTCATTGGAGGAGCCCATGACTCTTGATCTTGAGGTTTTGAACCCCACTTTGGGTGTAGGGATTACTTAAATAAACTCTAAAAAAACACACAAAAAATGTGGGGCTATTGACACTGTCAGATATTGTTGTAAATGTAATCATTGAATACATTTGTGTGTGACATACATTGGTATCTGCAGTTTCTATCCACATTTTAATGTTTCCTGTTTCTCCCACTATGGATACAGTTCTTAAAAACAGAAATGGAAGTATCTATGTATAAAAATTTTCATACATCTTATGTTTTATTAGAAAAAAATTAGAAACTGTTTCTTAAAAACAGAATGTCTGAAATATTTATTAACAATTCTAAGGAATGTATCACAAAGACATTGAAATATATTAATATTTTGTGCATCTATATTTCATTTAATTGCTGATGCATTTGAGAATATTTCAGCCATCTTATGCTTTCCCTACCATTTGACCTAAATAATGTTCCTTTACCCTCTTCATTTTACTGACTTTTAATTAACTCTTTTATTTTTTTATTTTTCCCCCTTTCTTCTTGTGTTTTCACTCCTATTTTTATTGCATTTACCCTACTGAACTTTGTATTTGCAAGTCTTTTTTTTCTTTTAGCATTTTACTTTATTTTATTTTATGTTTTATTTTAATTCAATTAGCCATATATAGTATAATACCCAGTACTCATCTCATCATGTGCCCTTCTTGGATTTTTGGGGGGTTTTGTGAGACAGAGCACAAAAGAGGGGGAGGAGCAGAGGGAGAAGCAGGCTCCCCTATGAGGAGGGAGCCCTGAGGCAGGCCCGCTGAGATCATGACCTGAGCTGAAGGCAGACATTTAACCAACTGAGCCACCCAGGCACCCCTAACTCTTTTATTATTCTATTGTTCTTTCAATAAACTTACCAGTTACAATCATATACAAATCTCCATGTAGTTAATGAGGGGCACCTGGCTCAGTCAGCTAAGCATCAGACTCATGATTTCAGCTCAGGTCTTAATCTCAGGGTGGTGAATTCAATCCTGCCTTGGGTTCCATGCTGGATGTGGAGCCTTCTTAAGAAAAAAACATCTTCATGTAACAATTAGATTATGAGTCCGTTACTTAATATAGTCTAATACAATTACTTTTACCACCTTCCCCAAATGTTAATAATTACTTCACTCTTCCAAGTACATTTTTTAACTTTTCTGAGTCTGCTTTACTGTTCTCATGGATTTCAATTCTACCTATATTTTAATCTCCAGAGAGATTTCAAGAATTGCCTCATTAAACAAAATTCATTTGTAATTATAAATCATCCTTTTGTTCTCTTCATTCCTTCCTGCATTTCTGGTTTTCAACCTGGGATTCTATTCCTTTGGACTGAAGAATTCACTCTAGTATCTGCTTTCTAGTTCAAGTCTGCTAACAATTGAAATGTTTCATCTTAAATTGTTCCTAAGACGTCTTTATTGCGGGCAATATCACTGCTGGGTATAGAATTCTGGTTTTGATACATTTCTTCTAGCATTTTAAAACGGTGCTCTGTTGATGTCAATCTTATTTCATCTTTATTTTAATAACACCAATTAACCTTTTTCTTGGTTATTTGGCATCTGCATTCTCCAAACTCTGTCGCCTTAACTTTGGTTTTTTAGACAATGACATATCTCCCTGTTGTCTCCTGTGTACTGACTTTGCTTAGGAGATGGTGATTTAATTACATCTGTGGGTTGGTGTCTTTCATTGACATGCCAGACACTGTTGTATCTTCACTTCTGATACCACTCTTCTGCACGATCTCTGAGCTCTTCTTTTTTTTTATTCAAATTCAATTTAATTAACATATACTGTAATATTAGTTTCAGAGGTAGTATTTAGTGATTCATCAGTTGCATACAACACCCAGTGCTCATTATTACATCACATGCCCTCCTTAATGCCTGCCACCCAGTCACCCCTTCCCCACCCACCCACCTCCCCTCCAGCAACCCTCAGTTTGTTTCCTAAGGTTCAGCATCTCTTAAAGTTTGTTTCCTTCTCTGTTTTCATCTTATATATAATTTTTATAAATTTATTTTTTATTGGTGTTCAATTTGCCAACATATAGAATAACATCCAGTGCTCATCCCATCAAGTGCCCCCCCTCAGTGCCCGTGACCCAGTTACCCCCACCCCCTGCCCACCTCCATTTATTTTATTATTTTTCCTTCCATCTACTATGTTTATCTATTTTGTTTCTTAAATTCCACATATGAGTGAAATCATGCGGTATTTGTCTTCCTCTGATTGACTTATTTCATCTCAGCTCTTCTTTTGATCTCACTTTTCTTTTAACTCTGTTTTGAGTTTACTAATAGTGTTTACCCTACATCTGATATGTTGGCTAATTGAATTTAAATTAAAAAAAAACTAATAGTGTTTACCCTATAGTTTTGTTAGGATATTTGCTAACTAGCAAATATCTAGACTGTCTTCTGGTTTAGTAACCCAGCCTTTTGCTGGAATCCATCCCTTCTTAATTACTTAAATTTTTAATTTCAATTCTACTGTAAAGACAGCAGAGGAGGAGCTCAGTTAAGTGTCTGCCTTCAGCTCAGGTCATGATCCCAAGGTCCTGGGAAGGAGCTCTGCATGGGACTCCCTGCTCGATGGGGAGTCTGCTACTCCCTCTCCTCCTTCTCCTGCTTGTGCTCTCTCAAACTCTCACACTATCTCTCATATAAATAAATAAAATATTTATATAAAATAAAATTCACCAGTAAGATAGAGGGGATGAACAACCTGAGTGAGAGAAGAAAATGACATCACACCAATCTGGTAAAGTACATCAAGCCAAATCATGTAAAGAATTCTGGCAAATAAAAAATAAAACTGAAAACCCAATAGAAAAGTGGCTCAAAATTCTAAAAAAAGCACACCGTAAAAAAGGATAAACAAATACTCAATTACGGTGTTAAAAAATAAAATGTTTAACCTCTTTAGTTTCAGGGAAATGCCAATAAAAGTCACAATAGAGACTATAAAACAGACATTAGCTGAAATGACAAGAAAGCAGTAGTCCCAGGAGCTGCCCAGGCTCTGATACCAGATCATTCCGGTATGGCCAGTGAGAATCTAAATTGGTAGAACCGGTTTGGAAAGTCAGTATCCTCTGATGGAATGATTACATCCTCAATACTGTGCACCTATGTTGGCAACAGACAGGTTTTAGTTTGGTCAGAATGACTGGAGTCTAAACAGCTCTTTGCTAGAAACGAATCAATTGTGTTACCTGCAGGGAATGGATATATACGGTGGTGTCTGCACCCAATGGAACTCAACCCGGCAATAGGAATTCACAAATAACTACAGAGAAGAATAAAAATGGACCTCACAAGTGTGATGTTGAGCCACACACCCACGGAAACAGCCTCAGGACAGCGAGATCCCGGTGGTGATTGACCGCTGCTCCGGGACTACACAGGAAAGCCCCTGGGTCCTTACAGAAGCTCCAGGCCCCAGGGGCTTCCAGGAATTATCTTTCCAGTGGTTGTCAGAGTAACTACAGCACGCAGGTAGTCGTTTTCAGGGTTGGTTGGGGAGGGTGACTCCCCTGGCAGCTCCTCCACCCCCTCCTTATCTCCTCTTTGAGCCTCCCCAGAGGACTGCAGAGTCCCAGCATGCATGTGATCACCTCCAGCTGTCCTGGGAGATGAGGTCCTGGTCTTGGTGCCACGGGCAGTGCCGCAGCTCACGCTCAGCAACGGGGTCCTGGTGGTGTACCTGCGCATGTTCTGAGGTCACAGAGGGCCACCAGTTATCTGCCCAGGCCTAGTGGCTCCATCCCTCCAAGCCAATGCACGTGGGGAATCAATATTAGAGAAGGATCCATCTCAGTCCATAGAGCAAAGCACATGCAAATCCCCCTTGCATTTAAGGAGAGCAAGGCTCCCCGGGGTCGGCCAGCCCCTCGCTGCGTAGGCACCCTCAGCCAACCATCCCGAGATTGGCCCCTCTTCCCTCAGTACATTGGTCCTGTAGCCTTTCTCCAGCTGCTGTCAACTGCCCATGCGCAGTCAGAGGATGCACCCCCGAAGGTCTGGGGTCCTGGCCCATCTCTGCACTCAGACCTCTGCCTCCCACACCAACCCGGGGACCAGAACCTGCCCTGTGGCCCATCGCAGACCAGCCTCCCAGGGCTGGAGGCGACTTTTCTAAAGGGATTGTCCCCAAAAGCCCACTCCTCTGTCAAGAACTGGCACATGCCATTCAGGAACAGTGGACATCTGCTTCTTCTAAGGTAGTGTACATGACCTCAGTCACCCGCACTTAGGAACACCACAAATGGAGATGCTGGGGGCTCTCACCCAGACCTTTGCTCTGGAACAGATGCCATTGTGAAATGAAAGAGACACCCTACAGTATGGGAAGGAAATAGGGGGATGGGGTGACTGGGTGACAGGCACTGAGGGGGGCACTTGATGAGATAAGCACTGGGTGTTATACTATATGGTGGCAAATTGAACTCCAATAAAAAAATTTATATATAAAAAAATAAAAAGTTAAAAAAAGCAAATCTCATTTATCACAAAGGACTAATACACAAAATAGAGAAAATCTCTGAATAGCCCTTACTGGGGGGGTGGGATCCAGAGGGAAAATAGAAGAAAGACTTCAACAGACATTACACCAAGGAAAGCAGTTGAAAAGCTGTCCAACATCACTCCATTGAGAGCAATGCAAATGAAATCCACTGGACATACCAGAATCCAGGCCTTAGGGTGGCTGCAATGAACATTGTAACCCTAAGGAGGACTGGGGAGGATATAGCAGCTGGAGTTCTAGCCCATTCCTTGTGGGAATGCAAATGGGACAACCACTCAGGGGAAATGGTGTGTAATTACTTCTTCATTAATTATACACTTACCATTTGCCCCAGCTTTTCCACTCTGATACGTTTACTTGAGAGAAATGAAAAGGTATGTTCATAAAAGCACTGAATGCCAATGGCCAAAAGCTAAATATGACTCCAGTTTCCTTCAACATTGAAAGGATTTTCAAACGGTAACCATCCCTCACAGGGGATGCTACTCAGCAATGAAGAAAATGAGATTTTTAAATTTGATTCCAAGTTTAACTATAGTAAAGTTATTATAAATACTAATATTTGATTTCATTATTTGGAAGATTATAAATCCACCTTGGAAAACTTAGCTCTTATAATGGGAAATCTTTTGAGATCTGCATACCAATCAAGTGTATCTGGTCAAATTTAACTTTGGAATTGAGTACACTGTAACTGTGAACACATACTGGATTTCCAAGCTCTGAACAAAGACAAATTATAACATATCTCACTCATAGCTTTAGTGTGAATTATAATTCAAATGATAATATTGGATTTCTTGAGTTAAATAAAATGTTTTAAAACTGTAGTTTATCTAATCTAAATGCGTTTGCTCCAAGTTTGGAAATGACATAGAGCATTTGTTATATATCTATTGGGCTTGGCTTGGATGAAGCCAGTGATAGCTAAGCCCACAAAAGTGGACAGGGTTGATTTCCCAAAGAAAAGGAAACTCCACCATCCCCTAGAGAGTGTAGTCACCCACCCTGATAGTATGTATGTGCATACACACACAAACTTAAAAATGTACCAAGGTTCCATCTCTTTCTCTGTCATACACACACTTCTCCTTACACAATTACAAAGGAACATTCACAAATACAATCTAAACTGGCACAAATCCAATGTAAACTGGCCTGAGATCAACCCCAAATTTCCATCAGAATTTCTCAAATGTCAAGGTACCGCTAATCTAAGAAGTCCTCATGGCTGCTCCCAGAAAAGGAAGTTGGAAGCCAGATTATTTCAACAATTGGTGGGAATCAAAACCAGAAAGTTTGTCAGGATGTCTTATGCATTTCCTTCTGCTTCTCTTAAAAGTTCAATACTTATGGATAACAATTCCTGTGGTGTTCTTTTTTATAAATAAATTCTTCTATGTAAAAATTCCACTTCTATTTACAATGGAAAATGGAAAATAAACAAGTAAAAATAAGTATTTCATGAAATGAATGGATAGGGTAGAGCAGACAGTGAATATCAGTTATGTAATACCTAGAGAATGGGGGTTGAGTCAGGGAACAGGTTATACTGGAGGAATTCTGATCGCTGATTCTGATTACATCTACCTCGTTGTCTGAGTTATCCTCAACCTTTTGCCTCTTCCTGGCCCCTCCTATTATTTAGCACCAGGGCCAACCAATCACATCAGACCTTGCTAACAAACCCACTGATTCTGCCCCATATGACAACACGTGGAGGATTCCTCCAAGACCTCACTCTGTTCCTGCACTCTTCTCCCATTGCGAGGCCATAGGAACATCCTTTCCAAAACTCAACCTCTGTGAGTGCCCACCTTCAATGTCAGTGGTGTTTGCACACTTGGGTCCAAGGAATCTGCAGGGTTGGCTTTTAACAAGGGTTTGAACGGAACTTGGACATGCAGCCTGGGACATCCACCTGCCTGTGCTCATGGTCTCTCATGATATAGGATGGAGACAGAGATATGAAGAGAAGGGGCTCGTGTAGGTCAAATTTCCCTGTGTTAATACATTCTGGTGTAGTCTCTATAGAATCTAGAATCCTAAATCCAAACATGCTCTTCCAGGCCATGATGAAGACACATTTATAAAGTAGGACAAGGGGAGACACTTTACTTGGAAATTTGTTCACTGTGAATACTTTAGGTATGTGAGAGTGGCATTGGTGTCAGTTGAACCCTTGCTCAAAAACCTAACAATCTCATAAGAAGGAACCCGGAGGTGGGGGATAAAAAGAGGTAGAACAAGGGATTCCACTTTTTGAGAAAAATTGTAGAATAAAATCTTAAAATATTATGCACACGTATCCTTTTCAAAAAAAACAAGGTTGAATTTCTAAAGTCAAGCCACTCATGGCTTGATGTGAGCCTAGGATCTTCCAAACAGGAGAGCCAGTTAGTGAATTGAACACCCAAGTGGGTCCTCCTCTCCTCTAACTGTTGCGTCTGAGCCTCTTGGCAGTATCTCGTCTTGTCTTCCAAGACTTGGGCTCATGCAAAGTTCTGTCTTCAGCCCAGAGCTCCTCCCTTTGCTCTGGAAAAGAGTCGCTGACCCTGACAACCATCTCCACTCCCACCCCAAAAGTCCCATCCCTCCCCCAGAAGATCCTAGAAATTCTAAGCTTTGGCCTCAAACCACTGACAAGGCTCCTGCAAATCTAAATAAGTTAGTCTAACCCATTTCCTCATCTCTGAGATGCAAGGTTAGTGCAGGTTAGAATATTTGCAATGCATACAACAATGTGGTCCATCCGTTTGCTCATCATTGTTATGGAGTATTTCTACACTTATTCTCCATGGAGAGTGCTAGCCACAAGTCTCAGGAGCTTATAATGTAGGAAAAATATATTTATTTAAAGTTATTTGTTACATATGGATGTAGACTTTGTGATAGGCCATGTGTTTCAAGCATTTTCAAATATCAACTCCTTTAATGCCCTAAATAATCTTATACTCCATCTACTCTTAATATTCTCAACTGACAGAGGGAGAGTTGTGGCAAAAACATTCCTAACTAACCCCAATTCCTATATCTAGTAAGTAGTGGAGCTAGAATTTAAATATAAGCCATTTAACTTTTTATTCCATGCTTTTACATTTGACATTTTCTAATTCTTCACACTATGAAAGACTTTCATTTTAAGCAGTTATATGGTTCTTCAAGTTAATAATTTTCATAGTATATCCAAAAATGTCATTATTTTATATGTAACTGAAAAACAAAACACCCAGATAATAAAAATTAACACACATACACATCCAAGTTTAAATCTACTAAGATCTGTTGTTTCTAATACTTAATACAGAGACCATTCCAAAATATTTCTTTCCAGCCTGCGAGGGCCAGGAAATCTGACTGACACCATCTAATAAGCCAAGAACAGGCTGAGAATGGGTCTCATGAAAAAGGGTGACCTCAGGAGTTACCAGTGAATCACAGTATCAGTGTGAGGGTCTTAGCAGAAAGTGGGGTTTAGGATATATAGTGTTTCAACCTGGGTGATAATTTTCTAGATGTATTTTTCAGGCTGGTGCTGAGGTACAGGAAAATAGGATGGGTCATTGTATCTTTGGAGAAATGGGATGAGGGAGACAAAGACAAAGAGGAAACTGTGATTTCCCTCCACAGAGTTTTGGGTGGGGGGAGGTAGTCCAACCTAGAAGATATAGTTTTGTGCCTAGAGTAACTGCAAGGGGTTGCATCTTCTTTGATCAAAACGTAAAGCCATCTTCATGGACCTGCTTCACCTAAAAAGGATAAAGAAAGATGGAAATGTTTCAGTGCTCCTACGTGATAATGCTATCGGTGAGAGTAATGACTGTGTCTTGCTCACCTTTGCAGCCCCAGCATTAAAGAGACTCTGGAGCAAAATAAGATTTCTATGGGACTGGCTGATTTAAGTCAAAGGGGAAAATGAAGCAGTTGGGTTTTCAAAGTCTAGAATAAAGTACAGAAAGAGAAGACCTACAGGGACCACTGGCCATTCTGGGGGATAGCCATGCTCCTCATGTCCATACATACTTGTTAGGCACACAGAGTTCAAGGTGAAGTCTGTAAGCAGAATTTCAAGGAGGTAGGTGTATGGCCCCTGGTGCTGAATAAAGTCGAACTTTCTCCATTGTATAGACATGTTGTCAAAAAGAAATTAAATTCTCACTTGACGGGATGAGCACTGGGTGTTTTTCTGTATGTTGGTAAATTAAACACCAATAAAAGTTAATTAAAAAAAAAAAAAGAAATTAAATTCTATCCACCTCCAAATCATTAACTAGGTCTTGACAGAATTGAAATCAATATCTTGAAAAGTTATTCTGTTCACTGCAACACTTTTCACAGTAACCAAGATATGGAAACAACCTAAATGTCCTCCTATCGATGAATGGATTAAGAAAATGTGACATAGATTATATATATAACATTTATTTATATATATAATATTTATTTATATATAATGTATATATACAAATATATATTTGTATATATAATGGAATATTATTTATCCATAAAAAGGGAATATAATCCTGCCATTTGTGACAATATGGATGAACCTGGAGGGCATTTTGCTAAGTGAAATAAGCCAGAAAGAGAAAGATAAACACTGAATGGTATCACTTATATGTGAAATCTTTTTTTAAGTCGATTTTATAGAAACAGAGAATGGAATGGTGGTTCCCAGGGGCTGGGGTGGGAAAATGAGGAGATTTTGACCAAAGGGTACAAACTTTGGGAAGGTTAAATAATTTCTAGGAATAATGTATAGCATGGAAACTCCAGTTAACAATACTGTATTACATACTTTCAAGTTGCTAAGAGAGTAAATCTTTAATGTTTTCACCACACACAAAAACAGGTAATTATGTGAGGTGATAGAGTTGTTCGATAACCTTTTGGTAATTATATACATATAGTTGTGTGTGTATATATATGTGTATATACATATATACATGTGTATATGTATATATACATATGTATATGTGTATATGTATATATACATATGTATATATGTATGTATACACATATACATACATTATATATATACATGTATATAATCAACACACAAAGTTTATATCTTAAACTTTACACACTGCTATATGTCAATTATATCTCAATGAAGCTGAAAAAATACAAGACGTGCTAATACAACTGGATATCTACATTTAAAAGGAAGAAGTTAGACCTCCTACTTCACACCTTATACAAATATTTACTTACGTCTTAGATATGACAACAAAAGCACAAGCAACAAAAATATAGATAGGACTTCATCAAAATTGAAAACTTTGAAAGGATACTATCAAGAGTGTGAAAAGACAACCTATAAAATGAAGAAACTATTTGTAAAGCATATATTTGACAAAGGTCTTATATTAGACTATATAAAGAACTCCTACAACTCAACCACAAAAATCAAACAACCCAATTTAAAAATGGGCAAAAGATTTGAACAAATACTTCTCCAAAGGTGTGTGTGTGTGTGTGTGTGCGTGTGTGCGTGTGTGCGGTCAATGAGCACATACAAAATGCTCAGCATCATTAGTCGTAAGTAAATGCAAATTAAAACCACAGAGAGATACATTTCATACCCACTATGATAGCCAATTTTTAAAAATTTTAATTTTAAAAATGGAAAACAAGTGTTGGCTAAGATGTAAATACACTGTATCCTTGTGGGAATGTGCAATGGTGCAACCACTATGAAATATAGTTTAGTGGTTCATCAAAAAGTTAAATATGAAATTACTATAAAACCCAGCAATATCTAAATATTAATATCTAAATAAATATTTATTAAATAAATAAATAAATAAATATTATTATCTAAACCCAACTCCTAAATATCTACCAAAAAGAATTAAAACAGATATTTAAATAAAAGTATGTAGATGAATGTTGATAGCAGTACTATTTATGTGACCCAAAAGGTGGAAACCACCCAAATATCTATCAATGGATGAATAGATAAGCCAAATATGGTATATCCATACAATGGAATATTATTCATCCATAAAAACAAAGTGCTGATACATGCTACAACATGAGTGTGCCTCAAAAACATTATACCAAGTAAAAGAAATTAAACACAAAAGGTTACATAATGCATGATTTCATTTATACAAGTTATTCTAAATAAGTAAATGGTAAATGTGTAGAGACAGAAAACAGATTAGCACTTGTCAGAGTTGGAGGGAATGGAAAATGAGAAGTAACTACTTAATGGGTATGGAGTCCCCTTTGGGAATGATTAAAATGTTTTGGAAATAGGCAACGGTTGTGCAACATTGTGAATGTATTAAACATCACTGAATTTTACACTTTAAAGTGGCTAATTTTATATTATGTGAATTTTACTTGAATGAAAAAGTCAGATTGCCAGATTAGATAAAAAAGCAAGACCCAATTATATGATGCTGCCTTCAATAAATGCGCTTTAAATATAAAGACAGGGGGATCCCTGGGTGGCTCAGCGGTTTCGCGCCTGCCTTCAGCCCAGGGCCTGATCCTGGAGTCCCGGGATCAAGTCCCGCGTCGGGCTCCCGGCATGGAGCCTGTTTCTCCCTCTGCCTGTGTCTGCCTCTCTCTCTCTCTCTCTCTCTCTCTCATAAATAAATAAAAATAAATCTTTAAAAAATAAATAAATAAATAAATAAATAAATAAATATAGACAAAAACAGAGAAAATTATGGAACAAAATATGCCATACTAATACTTGCCAAAAGAAAGCTTAAAAAGGTGTATCAATAAGAGAGAAAGTACATTTAAGAGCAAATATGATGTATCCATAGAGAATACTCCTTGATGAAAGAGAATAAGCTCAGAAGACAAACCATGAGAGACTCCTAATTCTGGGAAAAAAAAAACAAAAGGTTACAGAAGGGAAGGTGGGTGGGGGAAGAGGGTAACTGGGCGATAGGCATTAAGAAGGGCAAGTGATGTGATGAGCGCTGGGTGTTCTGCTATATGTTGGCAAATTGAATTTAAATTTAAAAATAGAGAATAAGCTCTAAGTATATGCCACAAGAATATATCTCAAAATCATGATACTGAGTGAAAAAAGCTATACAAAAACAACCTATATACTCTGCAATTCCATTTGTATAAAACTCTAGAATGTGCAAACTACTCTATGGTGACAGAAAGCGAATCAGTGACTCCTTGGAGAGGATGGGATGGAGGAGTGACAAACAAGCAGAAACTTTTGGGAGTGATGCATACTTTCACCATTTTAATAGTAATAATTGTTGTACAGACATATACATAAGCCAAAACTCATCAAATTTTATACTTCAAATACATACAGTTTACTGTATGTCAATTTTATCTCAATAAAGCTGTTAAGAGATTTTTTAAGTTGAATCTTGCCTAATGGCTGGACATTCATCCACAAGAAATTAAAATAAGCACCGCGCCCCCAAAATATTAAGTGCTTATTGACAAAATAGCCAGACCCTGGTCAACAGTGAGCATCCAAAGTTAATAAATATTTTATAAATACCACCAAATTTTATCCCCATCGCCATTCCAAGCAGTAATGCATATTTCCAAGAATCTGGTGGTTTTCCAGATATCATCTAGCCCAACCATCATGCCAGCATACGTGCATGCACACATGCACATACACACACAAACACACACAAACACAGAATACAAATTGAACATCAATAAAAAATAAATTTTAAAAATAAATAAATAAACGATTTAAAATAAAAAAAAAACACAGAATACACTAAGGAGGTCACTGCTGAGTAGTCACACAGCACAGTGGCTTGGGGACCATCTTTGGCCTCAGAGCACCATGGGTTCAAGTCCCAGCTCCACCACTTTCTGGAAGTGTGACCCATTTATAAGTTATTTTCCTTTTGGGTCTTGTTTATTTCTTATACATAAACATCATAATAGTCTTTACCTCTCCAAAGCCGTGGTGAGGACAAAATAACATTCACTTAGCTGATGACACTGTCAACAAGTGCTCAGTATTACTACAATTATCAATACAATCGATATGCAATTATTATACAATTACTACGACAATTATTACAATTAACGATTCAACAGGGAGATCTCAACTTTACTTTTTTTTTTTTAATTTATGATAGTCACAGAGAGAGAGAGAGAGGCAGAGACACAGGCAGAGGGAGAAGCAGGCTCCATACACCGGGAGCCCGACGTGGGATTCAATCCCGGGTCTCCAGGATCGCACCCTGGGCCAAAGGCAAGCGCCAAACCGCTGCGCCACCCAGGGATCCCTGAGATCTCAACTTTACAAAGCAGAGCCTTCCCTTTGTGTAAACAGTACTAAAGAATAGGGAAAGAATATGCTAAAAGTGATTGGGACTGCTACCTTGCTTTACACAAGTCCATAGGAGAAAACACTAACCCAGCTAGTCATGGGATCTGAAGAAGCTGGACAGACACTTAGCTTTGAATATAAGGCCTTAATAGCAGCACCACAAATTGGTGCTTTGTGGAAATGGAGGGAATGAAGGAACACTAAGATCACCCCAGCAACCCTCTCTATGGTCTTCACTTTGGCCTGAGCCCAGTTCTGCTGAGCACTTTGACCAGAGCCATCCGCACCTCCCGGTTCCTCAGACTGTAGATAAGGGGATTGAGTGTGGGGGTGACAAGGCTATAGAACAGGGAGACCACATTGTCCTGGTATGGGCTGTGGTAGGCACCCGGCACCATGTACATGAACACAGCTGCTCCGTAAAAGAGACCCACTACTGTGATGTGCGAGGAACAGGTGGTGAAGGCTTTGTTTCGGGCCTCCTCTGAGTGCATGCGTATAACGGCCCCCAACACGTGGCCGTAGGAAGTAGCAATGAGGAAAAGTGGAAGCACAAGGATCAGCACCCCCGAGGTGGACAGCGCCAACTCGTAGGCTGAGGTGTCTGCGCAGGAGAGTTTCAGCAGGGCTGGCACCTCGCAGAAGAAGTGGTCCACGATGCGGGAGGCGCAGTAGGGGAAGTGCAGAGTGATGGAGGTCTGGACGGAGGCGTTGAGCACCCCTGCTAGCCAGGAAGAGCCCACCATGAGCAAGCACACCTGGCGCCTCATGAGCACGGGATACTGCAGAGGGTGACACACGGCAACATAGCGGTCATAGGACATGAGGGCCAACAGGATGCCCTCAGCCACGCCCATCAGAGTCAGGAAGAATATTTGAGCTGCGCAACCCCCGAAGGAGATGGACCCGTCTCCCTGCAGAAAGTCGGATGCCATCTTGGGGATGGTGACCAGGGGGAAGCCAACATCAAACAGAGAGAGTTGGCTGAGCAGAAAGTACATGGGTGTGTGGAGCCGGGAGTCCGTGCGGATCACGAAGAGCAGAATGGTGTTGCCCAGGAGGCCCATGGTAAACGTGGCAGCCACCAGGGAGAAGAGTAGCTGACGTGACCCTGAGTGACTGAAGAGGCCCACGAGAACGAAGTCAGAGGTCACTGATTGATTCACATCCCCCATGTTTCACACAACGTACTTTTGCTGCAGGAAAGACACCAGTTGCAAGAAGGCTGAGTATGGATGGCAAGTGAGTTTTGACCCGCATGCCAAGTGCCACTGCTTGGTAGTGGCTGCCTGGAACAGTATTATGAGGTCACAGCCAGAATCAGCAGTTGGAAATTCCATGATTAATTAGCAATGTCTGTCACAGGCATGGTATGGGAAAGCAGGAACTTGCATCTCTGAATGAGATACTTGGCCACACCCCAGTGAAGAGTTACCACTTATTCTTGAGGTCCAAACACTGAAGTCTCAAAGACAGTAACCTAGCTCTAGTAGAATGTCTCAATACCTCTCCTCCCAATAGTCCTGTGTCCAAAGCAGAGGTGAGAGTCCAAGAAGGCTGGTAGGTGAAATAGAGGATGATGAAGCTGAAGCAATCAGCCAAGGAAGAAAACAGAGAAAAGCCTGGGTACAAGTGCCTGGATGACACTCTGGAGGAAAGAGAAATAGATGAGTAGCTTACCCTTGGTTATACTGAGGGTATGAATCTAGGGGGCGTGTGAGCCATAGAGGGTGGCTATGGGTGGCAGCAGGCTGGGGATCAAATGGCCTGGGTTTGGGTGGAGGAGGACAGTTGTCAGTGTACTTTATTGTACTTTATTGGTGACTTTGTTGCATTAGATGAAAAGTAGTGACCTGCGGGTGGTCAGACTGTAGGTACGCAGGGGATGAGGGTGGTCAGAGAGGGCTTCACAGAAGAGGAGGCATTGGAGCCAGATTTTGAATATCAATTAGGAGTTTTAGAGGCATCCAGAAGAAGGAAAGTCGTTCCAGGCACAAAAAAAAAAAATAGAGCACATGGGATTGGTACGAGTTGGTGGTGCAACAGAGGTCAGATTAAAATGAGCTTGAATTCCAGCTCAACTGCTTTGTAGTAGCATGACCTTGAGTAGCTACTTAACTTGTTTCTTCATCCATAAAATGGGTGGCAATAATCTGAGTCAAGGTATAGTTGTGAAGATTAAATAAAAGGATGAATGTTGAGGAGCCTGGGTGGCTCAGTCAGTTGAGCATCCAGCTGTTGGTTTCAGCTCAGGTCATGATCTCAGGGTCCTGGGCTCCCAGGGTTCTCAGGCATTGGGCTCTGCCCCTAGCATAGAATCTGCTTGAGATTCTCCCTCTCCCTCCCCCACTGCCCTCCTCCCCCCCCCTGACTTATGCACTCTCTCTCTCTCCCTCTCTCAAATAAATAAAATATTTTTAAAAGATATGTTAAGAGCTGACATGTGGCAAGTGCTCAATAAATTGTAAATTATATATAATAAATATAATTTATATAATTATATAATGAATTATACATAATACATATGAAGCATATAATTGTCTTAAAATTATTACTAATTCTCTAGATACAAAAAGCATTAGAGATCACTGGCTGATGCATGCTTAGCACGATGCCAGGCACATAAAACATTCTCATCAGTGTTGGTTTCTGTTATTACTATTATTCAACACTGTGGCCCCTTCCATGGTCAAGCCTGACCTGTCCAGTTCTGTCATCCTCTTTAGTGCTGCTCTGTGATGCCCTTGTCCATACTGTGTAGAAACCCATCTGCCCTTTTGCTAACCTCTAAGATCCCTTAGAGTCTTTAAAACTCCATTCATCCCCAACTCTGTTGCATTACAACAGGGTTTTCCACTGTGGCATTACCTGAGGACAAATAATTTTTTGTCATGGGAAACTGCCCTTTACATTGTATGAAGTTTAGCTGTATCCCTAGTTTTAACCCACTAGATACCAGTAGCACCCTCAACCACCACCCCTCATCATGGAAACCAAAACTGGTTCCACACGTGGCCAGACGTACCTAGTGAGGTAGAATCACCCCCAGGTGAGAACCTCTGGCTTAGAGACAGAACAACTGTAACCTGCATGGGCTTTACTCAAATCTTTTTTCAGATGTTTATTCTTAAATTGGATTAAGCTCAGACCCCACATAAATCCTGGGAGTATCTTACTATAATTACCATGTCTCCATACAGGAAAAAAAATTAACTCTTGCAATTTCCTCCTATCTTATACCCAATCAGTTGCCCCAAACCACCAAGTATCCTAGCCAGTGAAATAGCTTTTACCACAAGCTCCTGTCAAGAGCTATTTAAGTGTCCAAATGAACCTGGTCTTACTCTGTCCACTCATACATCCTCACTCTCAAGAAGCTGATACAAACTGAGTACTGATTGTGTATCAGGCATCTGACTAAGTGTTTTACATGTTTAACACTAAAATCTTCAAGTCCTGGAGATGGATGGTGGAAATGGTTTCACAAACAATGTAAATATACTTAATGCCATGAACAGTACACTTAAAAGTGATTAAAATTATAAATGTTTTTCTGTGTGTTTTACCACAATAAAAAAAACCTGCCTGTAGGCATTATTGATCTGTATTTTTTGGATGAGAAGACATGGACAGGTTCAGAGAACTATAGTGACTTGCCCAGCACCACCTAGCAAAGTAACAGCCAAAATTCGAACAAAATAGGAATCTGATTCCAAAGTCCCTGTTTTTTCCCTTGACAGTCCACATATCCCCCAAACACTGTAAAAGATATTTCAGAATTTGTTGCACATGTTCACATACTCAGCTCTATTTGCTCCCAAACTTGCCTTTCCTTTCAGGGTGCCCAGGTATTCCTCCTGTTATGCAAACACCCAGGATTTTGGGATCTCTAGCCAGCAGTTCCTCAGTGGCTGGAGATTCTGGTTGTGATGCCCTTGTGTCTTGAGCTTTTGACAAACTCTTTCCCAACAAGACCTCTTTTGGAAAAAGATTGCATCCACCCAACCACCCCAACCCCTGCCCTGCAAGTCAGACAGGGAGAGCTGAGCAAAGCTAGCCATGACTCACTCAAACCTGGGCCGAATCATCTGTGACTCCTAAATCAGTACTTCTCTTCTGGGTTGAAGAGAAGACCCTGGCAAGTCTCCAACATGTGATTTTACCACTTCCTTTCCCATTCTCCTCAGTAATGCCAAACTTGGGTCTGGGGGTCCCTTTGCTGATTCCAAATGACTAGGGAAAAGACACTGGCATTATTTACCTTCCTGTTGCCCATACAACTTTCATATTTCTCCACCATGACCAGGCATGATCTGGACCCTTGGTCACCTAACTAATCAAATGACAGTTTTCAGGACACTGTCATTTATATTGTTTATTTAATCCTCACATCCAATCACACAAGTTCAAGAATCCACAATAAAGCTTGCTCAATAAATAGTTGCTGAGTGAATATATTCTGTAAGGGAAGCAATATTTTGGTTGGAACTAAAGTTATTGACAATGAGCTGAGGAAGGGTATGTGACTTACCTAAACTCACACAACTCCTGAGAGGACAGGCTAGGATTTGGAACCAGCACATCCCCAGATGCTGCCTCTTTCTTGCAGCTCTTGTGCTCAGGAGGTGAGAACTGAGAACTCCTCTGGGGAATCACTGATGTGGATGGCCAGTCCTGAAGGTTTCCCAACTCATGCCAGAAGGGTTGTTCTGGTACCAGCCCCATGACCAAGGTCAGATGCCCATACCTGACTGCTTCCAACAGCTCTTATGGAAGGTCAACATGAGATGACCTTCAACATTGATTGAACATCAGCGTAGATGACCTTCTGCTCTCTAGAGACCTGGCCACCTTGGGTTCATAGCAATGAAGACAGAAAAGAATAAACATTCAATAAAACAAGACAACTGCCTGAAGGCTGGCAAATGTCAAAGAAGTAGACAAGAATTCATCCTTCCATTCTATTCCTGTCAACCCAGCTTCTCAACAGGAAACAATATCAGTTCTTCAGATCCATCCTGCCATAATGTCTAATATCTAAATCGTGCCTGGACCCCCAATATCTCCACATGCCTGGGTTCCAAGTTCTTGCCTCCAGGGTCTGGGTGTAGAGTAAAGGACCTTTCTCAATACCTCATAAGCATGTCAACACCTCTCATTCTAGGATAGTCCCTAATAACCTCCTGGATTCCAGCGTCAAGGGTTTAACCAAGGCTGCTTCTGTCTATGCAAGAATAGATATCAGGTAGGGATGGGGGCTCTAGGGAGACCTTTTGCATAGGAAACCACTCTGCATCTCCCTTTCTGCAAGGGGGAAAATTAATTGCAGTGGGAGCCTAGAGCCCCTGATATTTTGTCCCTGGAGGTTGTGGAAAAATATTTACTCATCTCTCAACTACAGGAAGGATGGGCAGCACTAATGTGAATAAATGAATTTGACAGATGTCCCAGTCTTTTTGTTTGGATCTAATTAGGAGGAGAAAATGAGGGAATCCATTGTTGCAAATGGATCCCTTGCTCCCCAAAGAAATTTTATGTCCAGGAGATTTCTTCTGAGTTAAATAATGAACCAGTGATGGTGGTAAAACAGCTACAAGACAGCTTCCCTGGGCTGTGATACTTCCTCCTCTAGACTCCATTCTTTAGGGGCTTCCAAGACTCAGGAGATGCAATGGTCCAAAGGTAGTTGTCCAATCGTTCTAGTGCCTGTGAGCATATTATGCATCCACAGCCAGAGCCAGAGGAAAGGGCAGATACCAGAGAGCCAAGCTACCCTAAGCAAGGATGCCCACTGAAGGAAGTCACAGACAAGGCTCCCAAGCCCAAGTGAATTATGAAGTGTTGCTAAAAACAAAGGTGGGTCAGACAAGTGGCAACAGGGTGGAACCAGGATAGAAGCAGGAATAAGTGACATGTGTTAAGGACTTGATATACAGTAGGCAACTACCAGCAAATTCCTTGTGCCATGCCACCACACTTGACTCCCAATTCCATGGCAGACATTAGTAATTGGACTCATGGCTTTCTACCTCTAAGCCTGGATGGAACTTCTCAGCTCAGCACACCCTATAGCCAGACCTTACAAATTGGATTTGACATTCCCATGACATCTTTCCAAGCAGATTCTAGAGCAGTACTCAAAGTAGTTGCGACAATCTGCCTGGAGATAGGGAGCTTGTGCCAGAAAGCTACTCAACACACTGCTTCCTTAATTGAGAAAGTCTTGTTCTGGAAGAAACATCAGTTGAACTAAAGCTTAGTGATATTGTTAATTCATAATCTGTTTCAAGGTCCTTTTCTCCTCAAGGGCCAATACTAGCTCGTGGACTACACTTTGAGTAACACTTCCATAGGCCATGAGTTCCTTGACATCAAGGCTCCTGCTATTATTGATTTCTGTATCACTGGTACCCAAAGCACATGGACACATGGATATTTATTGAACAGGGATAGCTGGAGGAGATAGGAGTTTGAAAAGAGGAATCAAGATATGGGGTAGTGAGGAGTGGGTCCTGAATCCTCAACACCTAGCATGTTGAACTGTATCAAGGATGGATGGATGGATGGATGGAACAAGCCATGCTTAAAGTTATTTATGGCTGAGCCATGTTGTTCTAAAGGATGGGGGAAGAGATGAAGATAAAGAAATTGTTACCACTCTAGACGTGTACCTCAAATATTAATCCATTGCACACCATCTTATTTGTTGCCATCTCCATGTGCCATCTTAACAGGTGTCTCCTACTTAGCATTAGTTATCCATTCCTGAAAATGACATGAACATAAAACTGTCAACTGGGACTCTCTTCTACATTCTTTTAAATAGGAAAGGTTGTATTTTACATCAACTCCAAACTTTCAACCAATTTTCTGAACTGTACCTAAAACCAGTAAAAAGCTTATGTATTGGTAACAAACTCTTGTGTTAGGGTATGAAATACTTCAAACATCGCTTCCTGTTGACTGCAAAATGAGCATATTTATTTACAGTTGCTTGATATGAAGTGATATTTCTCTATTGCTTCCTTTTCCAAGGTATCCTTCGGTCCCTCAACTCTTTGAGGACTCACTGTAGAAGTGTTAACCTTTGCTTTTACCAAAATGTAGAAAGCTCTGGGTCAGCACACAACAGCAGACAATGATTCACATTGAATAAGATGTCACAATAATCTCTCAACGCTGGCAGTACGTGAGATACACACTCACCTTGGTTATCACTTGGCACACTTTCTCTATGTGTTGCTTTCTTAAAATCTTGTATTTCACTTGATGTAAATATAAACAATTCCCTGTGTAACCATGAGCCAGAAAACGTATTGAGAGATACATACATCGTAGGAAGTTCAAGCATTAACACTAGGAGAGTTTGCATTCTGCTGGTAAAGATTAACCAGGTGGTCTGGTAGATAGTCTGCAGAATATACCTGTATTTTTCTTTAATCAACTGACTTTTAGTTGTTTTTTGAATTGACTTACTTTGCCCTTTTTTGCTAACAAACCATCATCACCTTTTTTCTTTTTTATTTTTTTTTTATTTTTTTTTTATTTATGATAGTCACACAGAGAGAGAGAGAGAGGCAGAGACATAGGCAGAGGGAGAAGCAGGCTCCATGCACTGGGAGCCCGACATGGGACCCGATCCCGGGTCTCCAGGATCGCGCCCTGGGCCAAAGGCAGGCGCCAAACCGCTGCACCACCCAGGGATCCCCCCATCACCTTTTTTCTTTGGACAAAAGCCTAAATTTAAGGAAATCACAAAGCAAGTCTTTTCTCGGTTTTTCTAGCTTTTTACTCAAGAAATTTTAAACCTACAGAAAAGTGGATTACCCATATGCCCTTCACCAATTGTTATTCTCTAATCATATAGCTTTATCTCTTTATATGGACATAAACACACACTTTTTTATTGAGACAAAATTCACATAAACATAAAACTAGTCATTTTGAGGTGTATAATTTGGTGGAATTTAGTACATTCACAGTGCTATGCACCCATCACCTTGATCTAGTTCTGAAACATTTTCATCCTCCGAAGGAGACTCCATGCTCATGAAGCAGTCACTCCCATTGCCCAGACTCTGGCAACCACCAATCTGTTGTCTGTATCCACAAATTTTATCTATTTCATATAAATAGAATCATACATGACCTTTTGTGTCTGAATTCTTTTACTTAGCATAATGTTTTAGAGATCTGGGATCCCTGGGTGGCGCAGTGGTTTGGCGCTTGCCTTTGGCCCAGGGCGCGATCCTGGAGACCCGGGATCGAATCCCACATCAGGCTCCCGGTGCATGGAGCCTGCTTCTCCCTCTGCCTATGTCTCTGCCTCTCTCTCTCTCTGTGACTATCATAAATAAATAAAAATTAAAAAAAAATGTTTTAGAGATCTATCCATGTTGTAGCATTGTTATATGCTGAATCATATCCCCTTAAAATTCATATGTTGAAATTCTAACCCCCCAGGACCTCATAATATGATTGTCTTAAGAGATAAGGCCTTTAAAGGGTAATTAAGTTGAAATGAGGTTCTTAGGGTGGGCTCTAATCCAATATGACCCAGGTCCTTATACCCAGAGATGAGCCACAACATCAACAAGATGGTGGGAAGCCCCAGACTTCCTTTCCCATGTGGACACACCAAGCCAACAATACACGGATTGATTCTCTTTGTGAAAAATTCAGAGGCTAATTGAGGGGGTCCTGCACCCCAATCAAGCATGAGACCAGCTCCATCGAAGCCAGTAGGAAAGTACATGACACCTTCTCCCCATAATGTCTCCCCCATCACAGCACCACACAATCAGGAGGAAGCTCCCAGCTCCCAGCTTATCCCTGAGAAGGTAAGGAAAGCACTGAACTGTAACTCAGTTCTAATATCTAATATCTTGAGGGACTCCCCAAGGGGTTGGTTTCTGTTTTGCCTGAGTCTGAGAACTGACGGGAAGGTGCTCCAGATGGGGAGCCACTGAGAACAACTGTGATGATTTGGAAAGCATACTCTCACTGGCCACAGACCTTTACCCACCTCAGCACAGAGCAAATAGGGCACAAAACCCAAATCCTGGCTTCCTATGGAGAGAAAGAATTAGAGCATTCATCCAGCATTTGGGGTAGCTACCCAAAGGACTGGCTCCTATGAGAGTCTTTTCTGAGAATCAGCCAGTCCAAAAAAGAAAACAAAACAAAAGACATGCACAAATAACAACAAAATAAAACAAAAACTACCACTAAGGAAGCCCCAAGGATACAGCCGATCCAGGTCACCCTAAATAGAAAACCAAAGTATAAACGAGACTAACTCATGTTCACAGAGCTTCCAATCACCTTCTTACCCAATTAACCAAACAGTATCTCGTACAAGAGACAGAGACCACAACAGTCGTACTGAAAATGAAAGCACTTTGGAGAAAACAGACTGAGGGAAGAAGACATCAAAAAAGAAACTCTTAGTAACATCAGAGCTATAACTGACTGGTATTCAGAGGTAAAACTAAAAGACTGTATCTGTGAAGCAAGAAAAAGATTTTTTCTTTTTTTTATATTTATTTATTTATTTATTCAGAGAGAGCGAAAGAGAGGCAGAGACACAGGCAGAGAGAGAAGCAGGCTCCATGCAGGGAGCCCAACGCAGGACTCGATCCTGGGACCCCGGGGTCACACCCCGGGCTGAAGGTGGCGCTAACCGCTGTGCCACCGGGGCTGCCCAAGATTTTTTTCTTTAAAGAACAAAAAGATGTTAGAATTTTTTAGTGGTAGGAGAAATGAAAAACAATAGGAGGATTAAAATATAAAATGTAGGAAAACATCACAAAACAAAATTAAAAGGCACAGAGAAAAATAGTAGAGAAATGGTAAATAAAACAGAACATCAATCCAGGTGGCCCAACATATATGTATGTACATACATATGAGATTCCCATACGTGTATATACATGTCTGCGTACAGTAAATTCCCATTCACAGAATCCATATTTGAGAACTTATCAACTTAAATGTATTTATTATAACCGAAAACTTAGTACTGCTGAGACCTTTATGGCCATTTGTGGACACGTACACAGCAGCAAAAAATCTGAGTTGCCTACATGTTTCTTCCCAACTGAGTTCCAACAAGGCAAAGCTCTGTCTTCTTGTTGCGCTTTCAATACCATAAGCAAGTTCCCTTTTCACAACCTGCTGAGTGCCCCGGGTTTCACACTTTTGTGTTTTCTTCCCGTGGTTTCACTATTTAAACTGGCCGGAAGCATCGTGCCACACTGCTGCCTAGCCTTTTCACGTGCAAGAAGACTTTGCTGTGCCTTGCAGAGAAAATGCGTATGCCTGACAAGCCTCATTCAGGTGTGAGGTACAGTGATGTTTGGCTGTGACTTCAGTGTTAGTAAGATCAATAGTATTTAAACAGAAACACGCATAACACAAAGTTATGTTTTGAATGGCTGATGAAAATGTTGTAACTGGAGTTCATCACGGTTTGTGGCAACTTTGTAGAACATAACAATGGCATTAAACAAAGAGAATCCACCACTGATTCCCTGAGCTTCTTGCCTTAAACCCTGTATGAGTTGTGTCTTTTATTCTGTATTTTTTTTTCCAGCTTCATGGAGATGTAACAGACATGTAACACTGTGTAAGTTCAAGGTCCACAATGATGGATATGCTTGAATACTGCAAAATGATTACCACCACATGTTTCACATCTCATAATCACTATTTTTGTGGTGAGAACACTGAAGATCTACTCTCTTAGCAGCTTTCAAGTATACATTATGGTATTGTTAACTATAGTCACTACTGTACATTAGATCCCCAGAACTTACTCATAACTAGAAGTTTGTACCCTTTGACCAACATCTCCCCATTTCCCCCATCCCACAGCCCCTGGTAACCACCATTCTACTCTCTGTTTCTACAAATTCAGCTTTGTTAGAGTCCACATATGAGTGATATCACACAGTGTTTGTCTTTCTCTGACTTACTTAGCATAATGCCCTCAAGTGTCACCTATGTTGCACAAATGGCAGGACTTCCTTCTTTTTCATGGCTGGATAACATTACTATATTTTTTATATAATACAGCTATATATTTTATATAATAAATTATATGAGTGTGTGTTTGCGCGTGCGCGCATATGAAGCTTTATTATGAGAAGTTTTCCTTTCATCCCCCAGATGTCTGCAAGGCTTCAGACAATGCTCCTCAAAGTGGAATCAGCCAACTGGGAGCAGGAGCATCACCTGGAAGCTTGTTAGGATGCAGATGCTCCGCAGGGCCATGGACCTGCTGAATCAGAATCTCTGGGCAGGACCAGAACTCTGTGTTTGAACAAGCCCTTCTGCAGATTGTCGTACACATTTAAGCATGAGAACCTGCTGATCCCAGAGAAGTGCCTCACAACCCCAGACTCCCAGTCCATCATTTCTGATTACCAGGGGGAATTAAGAATTTAAGATTTAAAAAAAAAAAAAAAAAGGAAGGAAAGAAGGAAGGCAAAAAGGAAGAAAGAATATGAGAATGTTGAAGACCCAGATCAATGGACCTCCACTTGCATCACATTAAGATCTCCTGGGAGCATTAATCACCCCTACTTTGTCTCCATCTGCAGAGCTTCTGACTCGAGTCTGGGGTGCAGGCAGAACATGGGGATTTTTTCCTAAGTTCCTCTGGTGATCCTAAGATGCAACCAACCTTGTGAATCCCTCAGCAACTGGGGGAAGGTCTTAGCAGAAAGAAAAAGAAGCTGGTGGTCTTGGGTGCCCTCTCTTGGCAGGAAGCTGTAGGACTGGATTCCCAGCTACCGCAGGCGGAGGTGGAAGGCGGGTTGCCCACACAGGTTTCAGATAAGCCCAGAGCACAGATCTGAAGTCTGGATGATATGTTTGCAAAAAACATGCCCTTTCAAGAGTAATGCCCATCTAAATCCCTAATTTCATTGCAGGGCTGTTGCTCAAATGTTTTGGTTTGTTTTTTAAGATTTTTTTTATTTACTCATGAGAGACACAGTGAGAGGCAGAGACATAGGCAGAGGGAGAAGCTGGCTCCCCACAGGAGCCTGATGCAAGACTCGATCCCAGGACCCCGGGATCACGACCTGAGCCAAAGGCAGATACTCAACCACTGAACATCTAGATGCCCCTTGTTTTTTATTTTTTTTAAAACATTTTTTTAATTTTTATTTATTTATTTATGATAGTCACACAGAGAGAGAGAGAGGCAGAGACACAGGCAGAGGGAGAAGCAGGCTCCATGCACTGGGAGCCTGACGTGGGACCCGATCCCGGGTCTCCAGGATTGCGCCCTGGGCCAAAGGCAGGCGCCAAACCGCTGCGCCACCCAGAGATCCCCCCTTGTTTTTTAAGATTTTACATATTTATTTGAGAGAGAGAGAGAAAGAGGTAGCAAGAGCTGAGGGATGGGCAGAGGAAGATGCAGACTCCCCATTGAGCAGGGAAGCCTACGTGGGGCTCCTCCATCCGAGGACCTTGAGATCACAACCTGAGATGAAGGCAGATGCCCAACTGACTGAGCCACCCAGGTGCCCCATACTCAGATGTTTCCACTTACTGGTTACTCACACACACAACTGAAGTGCACGATGCCTATAATCTGTGTAAACCTCACAAAGCATGATGTCCTAACATCACTGACCTAAACACTTCACAGATAACTCATCCGTCCACATAGCTACCCTTTGAAGTCAGCACTATTATTACCTCTAACTTGCTAACAGGGAAGCTGAGGCACAGAGACATTTAGTAGTTTGTCTCTCAAAAAAGCGAGGGGAGCCAGGGTTTAAACCCCAGAAGTCGGCTCTAGATCTGTGGTCTTGACCATGTCATTGCCTTGCTGCCTCCAATCATGATGCTCTCTGTCCTGTTCACCGTGGTATCCAGGAATGGAACATCTACTATGTGCCAGACACAACAGAGGAACCTGAGGCCAAGACAGTCCCAGCCTCTATTTCTACTATTTCAGATGGATCTCAGACCTCACAATTTTCCAGACCCACATTCAGTCACTGCAGTATCTCAGAGATCTGAGTTCAAATTTGCTCCTGTTCCATTCCAGCTGTGTGATTCTGGGGCAAATTACCTCACCTGTCTGAGCCTTTATTTCCCCCATCAGAAAAAAAATGAGCATGCTACCATAAAGATGCAGTGAGAATTTACCTGACCCTCATTCCAAGCTAGCATCTAGCGTCCCTCTCACTTGCCATGATGAAACGTTTATTTGTCTTAAATGACTATAACCTTAATTCACCAAAATACTCTTTCAGGGAGGTCAAGAGCCCATCCTCCAGAGTGATGGGGAATAATGGCAAGCACTTCCCCTTTGGCACACGCTGTATCACTAGCGATACCAAAGGCTGGGCAGTCTGTTCAATTCTTTACGGAACAGTCCGCCTGAACTAACATGCTGATGTTTAAAACTCCATCACAACCTCACACTCATTACAATAGCTATAATTAAAAAGGAAAATGGGGATAAAATAGGTAAAAACAAGTGTTAAGAATGTGGAGGAATTGGGACCTTCTACATCGCTAGTGGGAATGTGAAATGGTGTGGTCACTATGGAAAAGAATATGATGCTCCCACAAAACGTTCTGACACGTGCTTCCACGTGGGAGAACTTTGAGGAGCATGATGCTCAGTGAAATAAACCGGTCACAGAAGGACAAATACAGTAGGATTCCACTTCGAGGAGGTCCCTAGAAGAGTCACATCCATAGAGACAGAAAGTAGATGGTGGGAGCCAGAGGTTAGAGGAGGGGAGAGGTGGGGGGTTGAGGTTTCATGGGGACAGAACTCATTTCTTGCATACACATCATCCAAAAGAGGGTGCATTTGTGATGAAGGAATTGTCTCAAGTAAGGACAGCAGGTTTCACAACAGATCGGGAGAGTTGCCTCAAAATTTACTTCTGCTGGTGTTAGGTATCACCTGTTAATTAAAGTGGTGTTAAAAATTGCCAGCCCCGGTGCTAAATACGTCATAGGAATATGAAAGTAAGAAGGCCTCATGTCCCAGTTGTGTCCAGATTTAACCTGGGCCAGAGAGTGAGGTTGAGTTTTTAATTAATTGATTGATTAATTTTGTGTGCAATCTGATACATGTTTTTGGAAATGTTCATTTACTCAGCTATTTCTTTTTTTATATAAATTTATTTTTATTGGTGTTCAATTTGCCAACATATAGAATAACACCCAGTGCTCATCTAGTCAAGTGCCCACCTCAGTGCCCGTCACCCAGTCACCCCCACCCCCCGCTCACCTCCCCTGCCCCCACCCCTAGTTTGTTTCCCAGAGTTAGGAGTCTTCCATGTTCTGTCTCCCTTTCTGATATTTCCCATTCATTTTTTCTCCTTTCCCCTTTATTCCCTTTCACTATTTTTTTATATTCCCCAAATGAATGAGACCATATAATGTTTGTTCTTCTCCGATTGACTTATTTCACTCAGCTTATACTCAGCTATTTCTTGAGGGCCCATGAACTTCCCCACCCCTACCTTTATTGAGATGTAATGGACACTTAATATCGCCTGAGTTTAAGGTGTACAGTGTGTTGATTTGATACACCTGTATATTGTAAAATGCTTACCATTAAAAACAGAATTACCAAAAAAAATAAAAATAATAAAACTAAAAATAAATAATAATAAAAATAAAAACAGAATTACCATATGATCTGGCAATCCCAATTCTAGGTGTATGCCCAAGAGAATTGAAAGCAGGGGCTTGGAGAGATATTTGCACAACCAGGTTCATAGCAGCATTATCCACCAGAGCTAGAACATGGAAGCAATCCAAGCATCCCTGGACAGGTGAATGGATAAGCCAAATGCGGCGTATACACACAATGGAATATTGTTTAGCCTTAAAAAGGAAGGAAACTCCCTGGTTCTGTCCTGCCCCTTTTATCTTGCTGAAAGCTCCTTTTTGGATCCCACAGAGCCCCCCTCCCACCAAGGGGAAGCAGAAGAAATCCCTAGATAGGAGGTGGACACCCCTTCATCACCACCACCATGTGGTTGACGGGAGGGAAGTCGGGGAAGGCTTTCAAGGGGAGATGGTGTCTGGCTGAGATGTGAAGAGGCAAATTCCTGCTGTGCGTGAACGGGGCGGGGAGACTGTGCCAGGTATGGGGGAGAGCAGAATGATCAAAGAACAATACAGGGGTGTCTCTGCCTTTCCTTACCCCCACCTGCACCCCAAGCAGGCTTCTGTTTCCTTTAGGAAACCAGAAAGCCAAAAAAAAAAAAAAAAAGGAAACCAGAAAGCCACACCAGCCAGCCAACCACCTTCTGATTAATATTCCAAGGGCTAATATTTTAAATTAATTCTAAGATTAAATTCTAAGGAGCCTGCGGCTAGCTCTCCCTTACCGCACCATAAAGAGCTTCAAAAGGAAGCACCAAGAGAAGGACTCTTGCATCTTACTGGGCTCGGGGTCAGGAACCTGGATCAGAGGTCTCTCCTCAGGCACCCTTTAGCCCCCTCCTCCAAATTTGCCACTTTGGGGGTATCCAGAATAGACGAGTATTCTGGGAGCTTTCTCCGGCAGAGAGGGGCTCATCCTCATGCCCTCCCCTGTATTGTGAAGTCTTCTGAAGGGGGTAGCAGGCAGGATGATGTCATAGACCACTGGCTGGCTTCTCTCTCTGCCTGTGCCTGCCCCTGGTGGGCCTCAGCCTTTTCTCCTCACACCCCTGCGCCCCAGAGGAAAGTGATCAGCTTGCCAAGGAGCTTACCCAGCCACCTGCAGCCATGGATGCAAATCAGTCCAGCTCCCCGAAGCCCCAGCCCTCCCCAAAGGCCTCCAGGGCTGACGTGAGCCCCAATTCAATCCTGGTGAACAAGACCCTGCAGGAGAAGACCCCCAGCATGGTGGGGGACAGGTTGCCACCCAAGACCGGGGCAGTGGTCATCGACATGGGCACAGGCACCTGTAAGATGGGCTTCGCGGGGCAGGCCCAGCCCACCTACACCGTGGCCACCATCGTGGGCTGCCAGCCCAAGAAGCCGACCACCGCTGGGCAGCCGGAGCTGGAGACTTTCATCGGCGAGGCCGCCCGCACACGCCCAGAGCTGACCTTAGTGCAGCCGGTGCGCAACGGCATCTTGGTGGACTGGGACGCGGCCGAGCTCATCTGGCGGCACCTGCTGGAGCACGACCTCCGCGTGGCCACCCGGGACCACCCGCTGCTGTTCTCCGACCCACCCTTCAGCCCCACCACCAACCGCGAGAAGCTGGTGGAGGTGGCCTTCGAGTCACTGTGCTCCCCTGCCATGTACGTGGCCTCCCAGTCGGTGCTGTCCGCCTACGCGCACGGGAGGGTCAGCGGGCTGGTGGTGGACACCGGCCATGGGGTCACCTACACGGTGCCCGTCTTTCAGGGCTACCACCTGCCCCACGCCACGGAGCGCCTGGACCTGGCGGGCACGCACCTGACCGCCTTCCTGGCAGAGATGCTGCTCGGCTCGGGCTTGACGCTGGGCCAGCAGGACCTGGACACGGTGGAGAACATCAAGCACCGCTACTGCTACGTGGCCCCCGACTTCCCCAAGGAGCAGGCCCGGCTGGGTCAGGACTGCCAGCAGGTCCTGAAGCTGCCCGACGGGCGGACCGTCACGTTGGGCAAGGAGCTGTTCCAGTGCCCGGAGCTGCTGTTCAGCCCCCCCGAGATGCCGGGGCTGGTGCCCATTGGCGTCCCCGCTATGGCCAAAAAGAGCCTTCAGAAGGTGCCCCTGGAGGTGCGGGCCGATGTGGCCCAGAACGTGCTGCTCTGCGGGGGCTCCTCGCTCTTCCAGGGCTTCGAGGGCCGCTTCCGCGCGGAGCTGCTCCGCAGCCTGCCCCCCGAGGCCCACGTGGTGGTGGCGGCGCAGCCCACCAGACACTTCTCCGTGTGGATCGGGGGCTCCATCCTGGCCTCGTTGCGCGCCTTCCAGTCCTGCTGGGTCCTTCGGGAGCAGTATGAGGAGCAGGGGCCCCACATCGTGTACCGCAAATGCTACTGACGCAGGGCGGCGGGGTGCGGGGTGCGGGGTGGGGTGAGGGGAGGCAGTAAAGCTTCCCATACCCTGCCAACCCTGTCCTGCATTGCCCCTGGACCCAGCCCTGCCCACTCCTGGACCTACCCAGACATCCTGATTCTGCCCTGCCCTAACTCCCCTCCCATGATACAACCCCAGAGACACCCAGCTCTGACTCCCCAAACCTATCTTCCCGGTGATCAACCCACAACACCTGGTCCTAACCCTGTCAATCCCCTCTCCCATGACCCCTCCTCCAAAGCACTCTCAGGCCAGGAGCTTGCCGAGGCCAACCCCAAGACATCCCCAGATCCTCATCCCCTAATCTCATCCCAATAATCTATTGCTTTTGATATAAAGCTCCCCCAAGTTTCTCCTAGGCCTCTAAACCCCCAATTAGTTCCCTCCCTATGTCCCTGAAGGACCCCCAGCCCATCTCCATGACCTGTGCCTCCCCAAAGAACCTGCACCAGGTGCTCCAATCCCCCTCCCAGAACATTTCCATGAGTGTTTGAGTGTTCTAACTCCTAGGTGTGCCCTCATAATCTTTTTCCATTTCTAATCCCCCCTAAACGTACCCCCAAGATCCACTAGCCAAGACACCCCTAGCTCAAGCACCCCCAAATCCACCCCCTCCATGGTTTCCTCTGTGTGATTATCCAAAGTTCTACACCCCGATATTCTGAGCATCCCCCAACAAGTGCCAAAACTCCACACCCACCACAAAGATTCATGTTCTGATCCTCAAGGTCTCCTCTCTAATGATCCACTACAGGATCCTCCAGTGTCCAAAGCCCATCCCATACTCCCCCATAACTCTGCCTTCTCTGTATGATTTGTTCTTCCAGATTCCTTCCATCCATCCCGCACCCATCCCCCATCCATACCGCCCACAAAGAACACTATGTTCTGACTCCCCAGACCCCCAGATCAGCCCCCCCGCTTACCCCCTTGCTCTGTGTCCCACATGGTCTTCCCTACAATGTACCTTCTATCCCCCTTTCTCAGTCCTTCAAATCCTCCCAGGAAGGTTCTACTCCCCGGGACAATCCCATAATCACCCCACTAATGCCCTAGGCCCTCTCCTGCGTTCTGAACCCCCTCCCCACTCGCTCTCCAAAGACACTCTCCTAGGGTTGCCCCATGAGGGACACCCAGGAAATTCTACCCCAGAGTTTTCAGACTCCCCAGAACTACACCCCCACAACCAGGCCAGATCACAAACATTCAGCATTGAACCCTCTTGCCTCACCTCCTCACCAGGCAGGTGCCCTTTATCCATAGCCTAGACAAGAACCCCACAGGAGGTTACAGGCAAAACTTCTCATTCTTCCCACAAGGGGGCATCACCTCCAAGCTCAAGGCACTAAGAATGGCATCACAATGAGAACCACAAAGACTGCAGCACACCAGTCCTCCCAGACGTCAAGTGAGACCCACCCCACATAGTGGTGACAGGGCACTGCCAGCCACACACACAGAAGGGATGTGGGACAGGCTGGGTCTCTGATGCTACAGGAAGTGAGGAGGATGCAGAAACCCCCACCAATCCTGAGCTGCTGGGTGGTCTTTCCTTTAGATCAGACTGAGGTCCCCCAACTCCAAACCTTCCCTGATGCAGAAATTTTCTCTACAACCCTTATGATATGTGTCCCTCCCTTTTGGACACGCCCAGGGATAGAGAGCACACCGCTTCAAGCCTATTGTTAGAAATCTCATCTCCTCCGTGGGGTAATAGGGAAACCTTGGCATTCTCTGCTTGCCACACCCTATGCAGAGCACTCAGAGCACCAGAGACCCTCATCCTCCCCGTGCCTACACACCTCTCTGGAGTCTGCTCTTCCATGTGGATTAGGGGCCCCATCCTGGCACAGGCTGTGTGCATTCTTGTCCTGGGTCCTAGGAGAGCAGTACCAGGAGCAGGAGCTCCATATCATGTACTCCAAAAATAGGGTTTAAGGAGATATGTGTATACCATGTTGACACGAGGTGGACACGTGATGGTTAATTCTGTGTGTCAACTTGGCCAGGCAATGGTGCCCAGATATTTGATTAAACACCATACTAGATGTTGCAGTGAAGGTATTTTTTTTAAGATTTATTTATTTGAAAAAAAAAGATTTATTTATTTGAGAGCAAGAGAAAGAGAGAATCTCAAGCAGACTCCACACTGAGCATGGAGGCTGAGGCAGGGCTCAATTCCACAACCCTGAGATCATGACCTGAGCTGAAATCAAGAGTAGGACCCTAAATGACTGAGCCATCCCAGGGGCCTCTGTGAAGTTATTTTTTTAGATGAAATTAAGATTTAAATCAGTAGACTTTGAGTAAAACATTACCCTCTCATGATGTGATGAGCGCTGGGTGTTATACGCAACTGATAAATAACTGAACACTTAAAAAAAAACAAAAACCACAACATTACCCCCTCATAGTGTGGGTGGGCCTCATCTTATCAGTCGAAGGCCTTAAGAGAACAAAAACTAACCTCCCCCAAGAAAGAAGGAATTTTGCCAGTAGGATACCTTCGGATTCAAACTGCACCCCTTCCTGGGTCTCCAGCCTTCCAGCCTATTCTACAGATTTTGTGTCAACCTCCACAATTTTGTGGCCAATTCCTTAAAATAAATCTTTCACTACATAAGCATCCTCTTTGTTCTGTCTCTCAGAAGAACCCTAAGATACCTGCCAAGCCCCCTTCCTACCTCAGGACTTTTGCACTTGCTATTCCCCGTACTCACAATGCTCCTTCCCACTTCCCATCTTATCAGAGGTAGCCCCTTCCTCAGTATGACACAAAGCCCAGAAGCCTAAAGAGAATGATTAAAGCAGTTGACTTCATGTAAACATCCAAAAAAAATCTGAAAAGTAAAAAATCACCCTGAACAAAATCAAGACAAATGACAATTTCTTAGAAAAACAAGTAATACCTAATTTTTAAATGACAAATGGAGAAAGCTATAACTCACAACACAAAGAGAAAATGCCCATGATATGTAAAGACCTCTTGGAGAGAATCAATAAGAAAAATACTACAACAGTTAGCAACGGATATGAACCTTGAGCTCACAGAGAAAGAAAGACAAATGGTTCTTTGACCCAAGAGAAGTTACACAGTCTAGTCAGGGAAATGAATATGAAAACTATACTGCGGTATCATTTTTAACCAATCAGATTGGCAAAGACCAAAAGGCTTGATAACACCCCATGTTTTCGAGGCTGTGGGGAAACTGGCATTCTCTTACCTTGATGATGAGGAAGGAAGTTGGCACAACTCCTATGCAGGACAAATCTCAGTAACTACTTAAATGACAAATACCCACACCTTCTGGCCCAGCTATGGCACTTCCAGGAATTTCTCCTTCAGATATAATCACTCGTGTGCAAAATGATGTACACTGCACCACCTAAAGGTGGCAAAACATTGGAAACAACGTTAGGTGTCTCTGATGTTGTGTGACCATCCAGGAGAACAGGTTAAATGAATTACCCTCAAACATAGAGGAATACTACATGACTGTCAAAAAGGAACCCCAGCAAGCTGTGTCCACGGACACAAGGTGATCACCAAGATATATTTTGAGTGGGGAAAAAAAGGCCCAGGGACACCTGGCTGACTCAGTGGTTGAGCATCTGCCTTCGGCTGAGGGCATGATCCCGGGGTCCTGAGATCGAGTTCCGCATCGGGCTACCCACAAGGAGCCTGCTTCTCCCTCTGCCTATGTTTCTGCTTCTCTCTGTGTGTCTCTCATGAATAGATAAAAATGTTTTTTTTTAAAAAAAAAAAAAGCCCAAAAGGCTATGTGAATTCCATTTATGGGGGGAAAAAACAGGAATAAATGAGTACGTAGAGATTTGCTTGAAGATATGCAGAACATCTCTGGAAGGTTTCACGAGGAACCTGAGTGACAGCTGCTTCTAGAAAAGACCTTCCCAGTATCCCATCCGAAGGGGCAGTCACCCTTAGATATTTTTTCCGAACTGTCCCCCATGAAAGTTTAACAGCACAAATCAACTGTGTATCTGTATTTCCATGTGTATCTGTGCTTTATACTTGAAAACACATTTTCCCCACACTCTCCCCCAACTAATTTTTACCTCTTTGGGGACAATATCGTCTCCACTGAGGGCTGATGCTTGTGGGAGGATAGCCTGAGCATCAAGACCAGAAGGGGGCTTCCCACTGCCCACCCTTATGAAGTATTAGAATTCTGAATCACATGTTTATGGGTTTTTTTTAATATTTATGGGTTTTTTTTAATGTTTCCTTTAAGTTCCTCTGGCATCCACTCAGGCAGCTCCAGCGGTGATCACCTGATTTGTTTGATCCTTGTTAATAGATGGGGTCTCCCACTGAGGCCATAAGTTCCGGGGCCCCACATGTGTTATGCACCCAGCACTCAATCGAGTCCAGGAGATGTCTGTTGAATGACTGAATGAACGAGCCAGGAGTTCAGCTGAACTTATAGGAATCCTCCTATGTAGAGGCCCCTCTCTCTCTCTCATTCTCTGGCACAGACATGAATTCCAGTCATGCCTCCTCACAGGCTATGTGGCCTTGGACAAGTGACCTGATGTTTCTGAGCCTCACTCAACACACCTGTAAAATGGGGGTGATATCAGTGCTCACTGCAGGGGGGAAATTTGTAAAGATAAAGCACGACACAGGTGCTCTAGGAACTATAGAAGGACACATCTGAAACCGTCATTGTCTTTGGAGCTGCAGGGGATGCGGCTGTGATTTCTCATCTACTCTAGGTATTACTGTATCATTAGAATGTTCTGCAATGCAAACGCATCCATAAAAATAATTTCTTAAAGCCATTTTGAATAATACATAAAACGAATTTAATGCACTCAGTACACAGTAGGGGCCAAATAGATGGTGGCCTCTTCAACTAGAGGCCAAAGATAGACCTCAAGTCCTCCAGCCAGCCAGCCAGCTGGCCACCAAGGGTCTGAAGACCCTCTTCCAAGGGTTTGAGCAAGAAGAGGATCCACCCAGCCACTGTCAGGGCTCACCCCAGGTCCAGGCCTTCTGTTCTTTGGGGGACCCAGGGGAGGACATATTTGGAAGAAGTGGGGGCATCCCATAAGGTAAAGCACAGAAAGGGATGGGATTAGGGTGAGGTAGGTGAGGGACACAGGGCCAAAAGCACCATCAGTGCTTGTCTGTGTTTTAAAATGTGACAGCTTTGCTCATCAGGGGATTTTTTTTTTTTTTTGCTTAGCTTTTTTTTTTTTTAATATTGCAATAAGTGGTGCCTAGATGGCTCAGTCAGTTAAGCATTTGACTCTTGGTTTCAGCTCAGGTGATAATCTCAGGGTCATGGGATTGAGCCCCGTGGTGGGCTCCACGCTCAGCACAGAGTCTGCTTGAGATTCTCAATCCCTGTCCCTCTGCTCCCCACCCTGCTTGTCCACTCATGCTCAATCTCTCTCTCTCTCTCTCTGATAAAATAAATAAATAAAGTCCTTTTTTAAAATTGCATTGATGGGACACCTGGGTGGCTCAGCAGTTAAGCACCTGCCTTCAGCTCAGAGAGTGATCCTGGAGTCCCAGGATCGAGTCCCACGTCGGGCTCCCTGCATGGAACCTGCTTCTCCCTCTACCTGTGTCTCTGCCTCTGTGTGTGTGTGTGTATCTCTCATGAATAAATAAATAAAATCTTTTAAAAATAAAAATTGCACTGATGCCGGGGCCTGGGGGAGGGAGGAATGGGGAGTGACTGGAGGGGTACGGTTCATTTTGGGGCATGTTCTGGAACTAGATGGTTGCACAGCCTTGGGAATGTACTAACTGCCACTGACTTGTACATTTTCAAAAGGTAAACCTTAGGGTACGGGAGAGGATCTTGATGTAAAACACTTCTTTGTTTTTATGTTTTGTTTTGTTTTAAAGATTTTATTTATTCATGAGAGACACAAGAGAGAGAGGGAGACACAGGCAGAGGGAGAAGCAGGCTCCCTGCAAGGAGCCTGATGTGGGACTCGATCCCAGGACCCCAGGATCACGACCTGAGCCGAAGGCAGATGCTCAACCACTGAGCCACTCAGGCACCCCTAAAACTCTTCTTTGAACTATGATTTACCTTATAAGCCCCAGGGATCTAACACCCAACGCTGTGAAGACAGAGAGCAATGCTGTATCATCATCATCATCACACACTCGCTAAGAGACTAGAACTTCATTGCACCAACCACTGAAAAGAAATGATCATTATGGAACCAAAAAGAGGTGCTAATTATGGCCACAACAACAACCTCATATTAATACCTAAATGTATCGAAAGCAGCACACCTTAAGTTTGCAGTGTTATATGTCAAACCCATGTCAATTAAAATAAGAAACACTGTGCACTTTGATTACTGAGATTTCGGGTGCATCCTTAAGTTTTGCTCAGACAGATGCCTCATTTGCTGTGCCCTAATCCCAGCCTTGCAGACAGAGACACCAGGGAGGTGGCGGGGGGCTGAGACTGCCTGTTTGCTTGCGTGAGGCTGGCCCAGGAAGGAGAGACCGGAAGATCAGGCTCTTCGAGACCACGGCCGCAGGGCCTGCTTCCCACGGAAACCGGGAAATCACCCACACTGCTGCCCCCACCCACAGCGGGGCACCTGCATCGGCTGGGCCCACCATCACCCTGGCACAGCCCCCGGGGGAGGAAGAGTATAATTCCCGACAGACAGGGAATTGTGGCTTGAGCAGAACCTTTCCTACACTCACACACCTATACCCTCACCCTCAGCTGTCACCTGGGCATCCTGAAACTTTGCAGGGACAGATGGGGCTGCCAGATGTAGGGAAGAAAAGGGAAGGAGGGCTGGGCTGGGTGACAGGGTTCAAGATTTGTTGCTCATTGATTTCCCCAAAACCCAACCGATGCCTGGCTAACCAAGCCACTTGGCAGTTACCCCACAGAGGGTTCATCTTACCTCCTGGGCTTTGCTTTCCACCCCCTTCTCCCTAGCCCCATTCCCCCCCACATAGGCCAGGTTGCTATTCCCTCCTCCCCATGAGCACGCAGCATACCCATCTTCCCTCTCCGGTCTGCCCCCCTACCTCAAGCCTCAGGAATCTCTTCTGCCAGAAGCAACTCTAACCATGCCCCTCTCACATTCAATATCCTTTTGCTGGTTATTTGCTGGTTGCCCTTGGAGCTAAAGGATGTTCCCAGAACCCCACTGACAGCTGAACCAATCCTTGCTCACCCCTCAGGGCTCCTCACTGCACATGCCTTCCATTCCTACATACCTCAGCACTCTCCCGCCCACCTCAGGGCCTTTGCACAAGCTGACGCACGCTTCCACCCAGAACACTTTTTTCTTCCTCTCTCCTTAGCTGATGTCTATCCCTGCTTCAGATCTCACCTCTGGGAAGCCCTATGTGGCCACCCAGGTGGGTCAGGCCCATTAGCACCAACCTGATATTTATCAGGCTTATACATTCTATCTGCCTGTGTGACCCAACCCATGTTGGCCTCTCCCAGCAGACTATTACTTCCAGGAAGTAACTGGACCCAGCATGCAGGAGATTCAGGTTCTCAACCAACACTTACCTGTTGGGGATTTCAGAACTTTCTGCCCAGCAGAAGAAACAAACAATAAGTGCAAAGGGAAATAAGATTTTCAGATGGTGAAAAATGCCCTGGGGAGTTTGCAACAGAGCAATGTGACTGGTGATCACGGAGGATCTGAGAAGATGAGGGGAGAGCATTCCAGGCAGAGGGAACTGCAAGGGCAGAGGCCTGGTGGCAGGACGAGCTGGGTGTGTGTGAGGAACACAGCAGAGCGAGTGAAGGAGAGAGAAGAGGAGATGAGAGCAGGGAGGGGACGGGGCAGATGGGGACCTTACAGGCTGGGACAATATTGAACTTTACCCCAGTGTTGTGATCTTAGAAAACAGAGAATGTTAGGGAATCCCCCCACCCTTTGTGTTCCAGGAAACTGTTACTGCAAGGAACACCCTCCCATATGACTTAGATTAGACTCCCGGATGCTCCCTGTGATGGCTGGTTTTATGTGTCACCTTGACCGGGCCACACAGTGCCCAGAATATTAATTATCCTGGGTGTGTCTGTGAGGGTGACGGTGTTTGGGGATGAGATCAACACTTAAATCAGTAGACTGAGTAAAGTAGATTGCCCTCCCGAATCTGGGTGGGCCTCATCCAATCAGCTGAAGATCTGAATAGAACAAAACAACCGACCCTCCTCAGAATAAGAGAGAATTCTATCTACCTGATAGCCCTCGGACTGGCTTGCTGGCTTTTTTCTTTCTTTCTTTTTTTTTTTTTTAAGCCTTTGGCATTGAACTGAGACCCAGCTCTTCCTGGATCTCAAGCCTGCTGACTCACCCTGCAGATCTCAGGTCTTGACAGCCTCCACAATCCCATGAACTAATTCCTTAAAATAAATATATATACCAGGCTATAGGTATAATTCTAGACAGACATAGATGTTTATCTGTCTATAGATCTATCTATCTAGATAGTTATCCGTAGCCTGGCATACATATATCTATCTATATCTACTTATGGACATCTAATAGATAAATATATATATAATATACAGACATTAAAGACAAATAATACATAAAGATATCTATAAATACCCGCTGATCTAGATACATCTCTGTAGATCTATAGATATGCGTATTATATAAATATTATACAGATTACAGCTACACGTAGAGATAGTTATCTATCTGCCTATAGATGTTTGGAGAAATAGAACAGTAGGACCACAGACACATATGTTCACACATCGCCCTATATCATCCTATTGCTCCTGTCTCTCCAGAGAATCCCAAGGCAAATCCCCTTGTTTACCTATGACAAGGCCAGATGCAGACCCTCCAAATTCCTACTCTGCTGCCTCAGAAGTCATCTGCCAAAGTGCGGGTCCCCTCTGACCCATCAGCACGCAATGCCTGTTAACCAAACTTTGGTTAAGCCCCTGTCACTCACCGCAGCACCCTGGACGTAGGTGCTCCGAGCGAGCCCGCAGACAGCCCCTCCAGGGAACAGGCCGGCCCCAGGGGCACACCCTCTGATCCGCTGTCCTATCACGCATCCCCCACACACACACACCTAACTCTCACCGGCCTTGTGCACTTGTTCACACAGCAATGGCTTTGTGCCTAAGTCCTGAGAGGCTTGCAGACCTCGTGATCGGTGATCGGATCGCTCACTCCCTTTCCTCTCCCTTGTCCTTTTGAATACAGGCTCTTCTGACCCACCCAGATCTGTGTTTCATTCACAGCTGCAGGAAGGCTTTGGATTTTCTTTCTAGGAGCCTAGGGAGCCCTGGGAGGCCGTTGACGCATCAGGGCTACCTGAGAGGTGCGAGCTGGTGGCCAAGCTGGGAAGTCGTAGATTCAAGCTGTGTTTTAGGGGATGAGTGGGTAGACCATGAGTTCGAGGCAGGTCTCTGGAGGTCCCCGAAACCTCCAGCACCATAAATTCCAAGAGTGTCACAGTGTGGGGCTGTAACAGCCAAGGAAGGTGGCTCAGCATCCAGAGGAGCAGAGTAAGCTGGGGATGGAGGGTGCAAAGTGAGGTCATTCATCAGGAAGGCTTAAACCACAGAGCATCAGACTAGGGAAACTGAGGCACGGGCCGTGCAGCCACCCATCAGGGGCTGACCAGCACATCTATGGCAGAGTCAGGCTCTGAACCCAGGTTCCCTGCCTCCCAGCCCCAGCTGGTCCCACTCTTGTCCCTGCTTCCTGTGGAACTGGGATTCGAATGACCCCTGGGTTTGAGCAGGGGGATGGGAGTGAGGGCATTCTGAGTGGAGAAAACAGAAGATAAGGTGCAGGGCCTGGAGCAGGGAAAGTAAGATGCCGGAAGTGGATAATAATAGCAACTAGCATTATCAGGCCCTCCCTACCTGCCAGACACTTCTCTAACCACTGGCAGGTGTTATCTTCTTTTTCACTCCTCCCTCCAAGGTAAGAACTCATCTCCACTCTACAGAGAAGTAAACTGAGGCCCAGAGAAGCAACGTGAGGCCTCAGAAGCAGTGCAGAGCCCTCTCCCCTCTGTCTGGGGACCTGGGCTGAGAGAGGGCAGTTCCTAGCCTCTGCCCCTTTGCAGCCCCCACCCAGGCCCAAGACAGGAAGACAGTGGCCAGGACAGCCCTGTTAGAGGATGGGGGAGGGGCCAGGCCAAACCACGGACAGGATTTCTCAGAATTTACAGTAGAGGGAGGGGAGGGGCGGGGAATAGAGGCTGGGGGAGCCCCCAGGGCCCGCAGCAGTGGGGAAAGAGGGGGCAATGGGGGGCCCACACCTGTGGCCTTATGGGAGGGGGGCCCCTCTCCTCCATCCTCCCACATCTTTGAGCCTCCAGCCCAGGGGGTAGGGGCCACATAAGGGGAGCCTTGAGGGGACCCCTGCACACCCAGGCTCTAGCACAAGTGTGCATGCGTGTGCTACACTCAGGTCCCGAGCACACACATGCACACTTGGGCCAGAACGTGTGAATGTGCACGTGTATGTGAGTCATCCCTCCCCAGACAGGCCCAGGCATTTCACCTCAGTCCCCTAGGCACCCCACAAGGCCAGGGCAACAGGGATGCCTCCCCAAAGCCCCCTGAGGGTCATGTGTCCAGGCCGGGGTCCACTGGAGGCACCCACTCCCACATCCCCTCTGCTTGCTGCATGGGTCCCTGATCTTTCTTTCTCCCCAGATGACCCTGTGTCCTCCATCCTCCATCCTCCGGGCACAGGCAGGCTCACTGGCATTGTTTTAAATTGAGGTGATATTCACAACACAAAATTCACCATTTTACAGTGACCAGTTGAGTGGTATTTGGTGCATTCACAAGGTGGGGCAACCGCCACCTGACATTTTCATCTCCCCAAAGGAAACCCCATACCAAGTACACAGACTCTACTAGCTCTCCACTCCCAGCCCCTCCCGGCCACCAATTGCTCTCTATCTCTATGGATTTGCCTATCCTGGATATTTCGTATGAAGGGAATCACATAACATGTGGCCTTTGGGCACTGGCTCCTTTCACTCATGTTTTCTAGGACTCAGTTCAGATATCCTCAGAGGGAGCTTCCTTGCCCACCCCCCTAGTCCCTGACTGCCCCCACCTCCTGCTCTCAGCTCACAGCCCTTAGCAGCATCTGAAGCAACCTATACATCTCATTCATACTCATTCACTCAGAGTTTTTCCATCTCCTTCTCAAAAGGGCAGGCACCAAAGGGCAAGGAATTGCTTTCAATCTCTCTGGAAAGTCCTGAATGGATGGATGGATGGATGGATGGATGGATGAATGGATGGATGAATGAATCACCCATATGACATTCTCCTTCTTCCTTGTCTCCCTCTACCCCATAGCATGGTCCCTGCTTCCTTGTCAAATGTCGACTCAATTAGACAGCCTTTATCATCCACCTACTGTGTGACAGGCCCCATCCCAAATACCAGGGTTCCTGTGGTGAACACAACAGAGAAGCTCCCATCCCCATGCTGTTTTTGTCCTCCAGGAGGGACAGGCCATCACACCTGATGACACAGGATTGAACTGCACTCTAAGCTGTCATTAGAAGAATCAACTGTTCCTATCTGATTCGCTCATTCATTGAGTACCTACTATTGTAGGGTCAACGTAAATAACCAGAAGCACATTAGAGCAGGTGTTCAGCGAAAGCCTTTCCTGAGAAAGCAGCATGTGAGCAAAGACCTGAAGATGGAAAAAGAGAATCATTCAAAGACGCAGGAAAAAGCACTATTGCAGAGGGAACAGCAAGTGCCAAGATCTGAGCGGAAAAGGACTTCACAGGAGAGAAAGCTGGCGGTGAGGCCGGCGCAGTGATGAGGGGTGAGATGGCCCATTCTCCACCACATGCACGTTAGGCAAAGCATGTAATGCTCCAAGCCTCGTTTCCCCATCTGCTAATGAGGATAATAACAATGAGGCCTTTTGCAGAGGGCAGGCGAGACAAAATTCAAGGCGTCCAGGAAATGAGCCCACTTGTCCTGGGTGACAGACTCCTGGGATCATGGTTATTGAGGGGCAGGTGTAAACCTCTACCTCCTTCTCACCCCCTGGCCTTGCAGGGCCGTCCTCCCCACTGTCGCCAGCTAGAGCCATCTTATCTCCAGATTAACCCCAGCTCTTCTGGTTTACCTGAGCACACCACCCCACCTCAGCTATTCCTGGTCACTTCCTTGCTGACCTCCCCCACCTCAGCGGCCCTTCACCTTTCCTGTGTCCCTCACATGCACCCAACAGCCTGTCCTCCCATGTCTGTCCAAAGTGGCTATGGTGGAAGACAGCATGATTCCTCCTCATAGAGCAGCTTTACCCGCTTGCTCCTCAGGCCTCAGAAAGGGTCAGAATCGGGGATGGGATGAGCATCTTGGTTCCAAGGGAAGGCAGCATATGGCTGCCCGTGGGGAGATGAGCCACACTGACACTGTGGTCAGTCATCCCCTTTCTCAGACAGTGAGCCACCTCCCCTGTGCTAATGTGGTGGGTTTATTTATTTTCACTCAGCCTCACACACCACAGGATGGAGTGGGGTGGGAGGAGGGACAGTTACAGCAGAAATACATTCAGAAACTCCCCGGCACCCCCATCTCACTTATAGAAAAAGCCACGACCCACAGTCCCTGCATAAGCAGCCCACTCACCTCCTGTCCTCACCTCCTCCCTCTCAACCCCTTGCTCATTCTTTCTTCACCCCCACAGGCCTCCTCCATGCTTCTCCAACTCATGAGGCAGAGTCCTGCCCCAGGACCTTCGCATGGACTGTTCTCTCTTGCCTAGGCAGTGATCTTCCTCCAATACATGCACAGCTCACTTAAGCCTCTGCTCAAATGTCACCTTCTCTGCAAGAGAAGGGACATAACCTCCCTATTTCAACTATTATAACGCACCCACTGCCACCTCTCCTAAGTCATCTGCCTCTTTTCTCTCCATGACACACAGCACCAAGGATTCTACTTTGCTTCTTTATTGATCTATCTCCCCAACTAGGCTGCCAGCACCGTGGAGGCAGGAACCACATGTTTTGTTCACTGCTCTTTCCTGTGCCTTAAACATGGTATATGATCAAGAAATATTTGCTAAATGAGTAAATTAATTTTTTTAAAGTAGGTTCCACATCCAGTGTGGAACCCAACGTGGGACTTGAACCCTGAGATTAAGACCTGAGCTGAGATGAGCTGAGTTGTATGCTTAACCAACTGAGCCACCCAAGTGCCCCGAGTAAATTAATTTTTGAATGAATGAATGAATGAATGTTATGGTTTAGCCCCGAGGCCCCTGATGACCAAAACAAAAACTGAAATATGGTTACAGTCTCCATGGAGATAAACAATCCAATTCCCAGAGGAAAGCCCTGTGCCAAGCCACATATGTACTTCTTCTCACTTAAACTCTATAAGAAGCCTCTGCAGGGTGAGTATATTCAGAATCTCCATTTACAGATAAGCTAGGGAGGCCCAATGATGTGCCTGAGACCACCCAGCCAGGACAGGATACTGCCCAGCTCCCAAAGCCATCTGCTCACCACTACACCATCTTCTCCATAACTGGTCTATTGTTAAGAATCACCTAGGTCCTAGCAAAAAGCATAGATTCCAACATTTTCCAGATTCCTGGAAAGTCTGATGCAGGAGGTCTATAACTAAACAAGCACCTCTAGGTGATTCTTCTGATCAAGAAAGTTTGAATAATGGCACTTCATACAACAGAATGAGACAGAAACAGAAAGAGGCTGGTCTAAATACTTAAATGTGAAAAGCAAAACTTAAAAACATTTCTAGGAACATTTAAGAAACTATGCCCATGACCTTGAGACATGGAAGGATTCTTTAACGAGACAAAAACATACAAACCACTAGAAAAGGTTGATACATTTGAATACATCCCATTTTCCAACTCTTGTTGAAATAAAATACTCCGGGAATAAAACGAAAAGACAAGTCAGGTGAAAAAGTCTGTGATGTTCCTATGTGACCTGGAAAATATGAAGAGCTTTGAGAAATCAATAGGAAAAAGGTTAAATATCCTGACAGAACAGGCAATTCATAGAAGAAGGAATCCAAGTGGCCAATAGATTTTGGCAACGATGTTCAACAGAGGAATGCAGTTTAAACCATTTTACATCCTCCAATCCATGATTCTATTCCTGGGGATACACCCCATCAGCACACTATGGCCAACCAGCCAAATCTGGCCACACCTGTTTTGAGAAATAAAGTTTTATTAGAACACAGCTACACTCACTCATTTACATATTGTCTATGGCTGTTTTCAAGCTACAAAGACAGAGCTCAAAAAAATAAAAATAAAATAAAATTTTAAAAAAAGACAGAGCTCAGTAGACACAACAGTGGCTGTCTGACCCACAAAGACAAAAGTATCTACTCTCTGGTCATACAGGAAAATTTGCCAACCTCTGCTCTGGATCGATGCTTCTTAAACTTTAATGTGCATGTGGGTCTTCTGGGGGTTGAATGCATTAAAATGTAGGTTCTGATTCTGCTGTTCTGGGAGGGGCCTGAGGGTCTACGTCTCCAGCGGGTTCCCAGGCGAAGCTGGGCTGCTGGTCCATGGACCATGATTTGAGTAGGAAGGATCCAGGTAACACAGATGTCACCCATGATGTGTCTGTGAATCCTTGATAGACAAGACAGGGAAACGTGTTGTCATCAGCATCTTCAATTCCTTTCATTTCTATCCCCAGCAATCACCAACCAAGCAGACAGAATCTTTCATTCAATGTGTGCTGTACCCATTCTACGTGGATCAGACATACCTGAAGCAGGAAGGGAATTTCACACTCATAGGCAAAAAGATCTCACTAGCCTTCAAGGATGGGTGTCAAGGGACATAATGTGGTTGCACAGTGTCCTAAAATTTGGCCAAGTCAACCATGAGTGTGATAAACACAACCTGCGGGGCCCATGGATCATCAGGGGTGGCACTAACGGTCTTATAGCAGCAGCTCCCTGGAAGCCACATGGAAGGTTACCAGCTGCCCACTGTGCCTCAGAGGGCAGAGGCCACCCCTGTGGTCCCAGAGTCTATCACAGGAGAATGTGATCAACACGACCTGGGTGAATGTTCTACATGTTTATGCAAGTTTCCTCTTGTAAACTCTTCAGTCTGGAGCACCATTTGTCTCACCCAGGTTTTGTTTGACACATAGTAGAAGCTGAAATATATATTTGTTGAAAAGAATATATATTTGATGAATGAAGATATGTCATATTCACTTCCAAGAGTCACCATATATAAATAGCATTGACAAAAAAAAAAAAAGCCAGATCAGAGCAAATGGAAAGAATATTAAAGAATGAGAGGATATTCCCCCTGAAGAGAGCACTACTCTGGGGATGGGAACATGAGAGCTTTCTAAAAAGCAAAGAAAGAGAGAGAAGTTAACATTTGTTGTGTATAAAGTGCTATGCACACAATAAATGAGATTTAATCTTCTCAAACTATCTGCGGTGTGTGTGGTGTTCTCTCCTTTGGAGAGGAGGAAACAGGTTTCTACCATGCCAGCTACTTCTGAACAGAGGGAGGGAAGGGGGAGGGTGCAAAGGAGTTCTAAGTGGCCCCTTGTGGCAGGAACAAGATCATAGTGGAAGTGTGCAGGAAGCAGGTTTTGACTCTAGAGAAGGAGTAGCAATGAGTTTTAGAGGAAACGAGTTCTCCATTCCTAGAGTATTCAAGTAGAGACTAGATGAGCACCCATCAAGAGATTCTAGGGGTCCCTCCTAATGTGGAAAGTCTATGATTTGCTTTAGGCAGATTCTTCTCTGGGCTTTTCCAACTGGGGCTGGAAGGTTAAAAGGGACCTGAATGACCCAAGGGTGGCCAGTCCCTGCTCCTGTGCCCACAGGACATGAGCAAGCTGGTCCCGGACACCTCAGACACCAACTGGGTGGCACTGTCAAGAGGAAGCACCAAGCCACCCACATCTCAGCAATGGGGTGCCACACAGCCACCCCAACCTCCTTCCTCCCTCTCCCTTGAGCATTTTTTAATATCCCTCTGGTGAGAGCCGGAGCTTCATTAAAGGCCTTTGTGCAGGATTAGCCACAGCTGTGTGGCACCTTTGCGTTTGAGGTTAGCTCCTCTGCACCCCCAGTCTCCACCCTCCCAGCTATGAGCACTGGCTGGGGAGAAACAGGCCAGAGCCTCTTCCTCCAGGAAGCCCTCCTTCCTGCTTCCCCAGAACACTCTTGGGAGATAGGAATCTCCAAGCCAAAATCAAGGGCATTGGATATCTCCCCCACCTGCTGTGTCCAAGGGCAATGACTGAGTTAGCAGCACATCTCCTCAGAAGGGCAGTGCTGGCCAAGCCTCCCCCGGCTACACCTGTGACCAGCAAGATGGGGGTTCCTGATAAGGTGCTTGTTCTCTGCTCCCACTGGAAGATCAAGCACTCAGGGTGGGGGTGGGAGATGACCTTGCCTAGTCCCAGTCTGGAACCAGAACTAAGGAATAAGCAGGTAGAAAGGGGCTGGACAGTGATGTGTGGTTTTGCCATGCTGCCCACTAGGCGCAGGGCTCCTGGTTGGCACACATCTGTGCATCCGTGACTCTGATCAACCCATAATGACCATGAACCGCCAGCCCCTGAGGCTGCTGGGGGATGTGCTAGAGGCCCAGTGACCCAGCTGGTCAGGGGCATCCAGTGCTGAGAGACTGTATCAGCCCAGAGTGCTCCTTCTCACCCAGTTCTCCCCACAATCAAAGTTGGGGGAGTTTTATCCAGAATCTAATAAAAACTCTGACTTTTTTTCTTTAAAAAAAAAAGTGGTATCTAAAGGAGAAACTGGGGAGGGACAGTCTTTGATGACCTCTGGGGCTCCAGGGTCCCTTCTCCTGTCCATCCAGGAGTATGTGTGCTGGGCTGGGAAGCCCTCAGAGACGGTGCGCGGCCAGGGAAAGAGAATAAATGGACTCCCACCCCCACCCCACCCCCGATATTGCTGACCTGTTCCAGTGGTTCAAGACCCTGACCCAAGACCCTGACCCAAGACCCAGAGGAAGCCATCTGAACTGGGTAAGTCTGACTCCCAAACTAGCTGGTAAGCAGGCTCCCAAGGAGAGCCTAAGACACATGGATTCGACACCCTGAGACATCCCCTCCTCCTTCAGCAGGACCTTCAGTGTATGTCTCTCCCCAAGGCCCCACCACTACTGCCAGAATAGGAACCCCAAAGCCGGGAGGGAGTCTTCACACTTGTCACTAAGCTGAGCATAGGGGGAGGGTCCAAAGATTATGAGTGGGGGGGCAGATAAATTGTAAAACTAAATGGGTGAGAGAATGAATGGATGAACAGATGGGCACGTGAATGAGCAACTAAATGAATAAATGAAGAAAAGAAGGGTGGATGGATGAAAGTCAGGGAGAGAGGAGGGTGGGAGGGAAGGAGGGAAGGAAGGAAGGAAGGAAGGAAGGAAGGAAGGAAGGAAGGAAGGAAGGAAGGAAGGAAGGAAGGAAGGAGCAGACTACCCAAAGCATATATTTTAGGCAGATGGGAACCAGAGTATGATCCAAGAGGAAACCCCATCCCCTCCTCCCAGAGGCCTAGACACTGAGAAGTAGACTCTCCCCGCAAAGGCCCTTGTCTGGAAGCTGAGGCGCAAGCCACTCATCTTCCCCAGACAAACCCATACTCAATCCCAACACCACCTTGCAGGCCTGGCCCTACCCAGGGGAAGCTCTCAGAGGGGGCCCCGGCCATCCCCCCATCCTGGAGGTGCTCTGCCCGAGGTTTGGGACTTGATGCGCAGTTTGTGGGGCAAGGAGGGCTGAGGCAGGCCCTCAGGATGGTTCCCTGGGACAGGATAGGCCACCCCGGGAGGAAGCTCCATCAGATCTGCAGTGGGTGTTAGCAACACATCTGAGGGCCCAGAGGCCTGGCAACCAGAGGCCATGGGTGACCACAGCTCCCAGAAAGGCCTGAGCTCCGGCCTGGCCCCCCCATGTCCATCCAGGAGGTGATAGCTGAAGAAGGCAGCTGGGAGGGCAGCCTGCAAAGCCATGTCCGTTCTCTTGGGGTTGGAAGGCACAGAGTCCTGGGGGCACCTGGGGGAATTGGCCAGACCAGTCCACTTGTGAGCCACCAGGCAGCCCCGGCATCCTGGAACCCCAGTGTCCAGAGTGCATGGTCTCAAAAGGCAGCCATGGGAGCCGGGGAAGGAGGGGAGTGGCTCAGCCCTAGAGCGGGAGTCTCCAGTCCAGGGGGGCTCCCACAGCAGCGCCTGCAGAGGCAGGGTCCGGGAGCCTGCAGCAGAGGGCAGAAGGCCAAAGCGATGCCTGAGCGCCCACAGCTCAGCCCTGAGCAGAGCGTTCTCCTCCAGCAGCGAGGCCAGCTTGCCCTCAAGGGCCGCATCGTTGAGGCGTCGCTTCTCCCGGGATCTCTTGGCCGCTTCATTGTTCTTCCTACGCTTCTCCCAGTAAACCGTGTCCTTCTTCTCTTCGGGCATGAACTCCCGCTGCCGCCGCACAGTCGGGCCCCTACCCCGCATGCCACGCAGGGTCTTACTGCCACCCTGAGCTACAACTGGGAGGCTGGAGAGACCCACGTCCATGGCCACCTGGGGGACCTGGGGAACAGGAGAGAGGTCTTGGACAAGAGGCAGGAGGCTGACCTGGATGACTGTCCCTCTAATTTATCCTGTGATCCCACGGGTCACTGATGGGGGAGGACACAGGTAGAGTGGGAACCAGGCTGGAGACCAGGATGGAGGCCGAGAGAGATATAATGGAAAGGGAAACTAGTGGGATGGTTTGGTCCCTGGTGGAGCCGCAGGGGAGGCTGCCAGAGAGGCCACGTAGCTGGAAAAGGCTTAAAAACAAACCACAATGTTTACAGAGAGCTAGCAAGGCACCATATTCTCAGGAGGATGCAGGCTCCTTTCCCAGGGTTCTTACCGCTGAGAAGGTCAGTTGACTAGCCAAGCGTTCAAGTCAATCTGAGTTCCAGGCTAAGTTCCTTGGGGATTCACAGGGAGATAGAAAGAAGGCTGAACCTAGAAAGAGAGAAAGAATGTGTGTCCATGGAGTTAAGCTGAGCCAAGCTGGGGGTCAGAAAATAAGCCACTACTCATCAGAACTGGGCCTAGGTTGTGTCCCAAAAATCTCCTCAACATGTGGCCAGAATTTTACATCTGCCCAACCATCCACCCACCTACCCATGCATTTGTAAGGTGATCTATTCATCTGTCCACTCACTCAACTGTCCATTTGTCCATCCTGTTACTCAACCAACTCACCATCCATCCATTTATCCACTTAGCCACTCATCCTCTTATTTGTCCGTCCATCCACTCATTCAAACATTCATCTATCCCCCCATCCAATTGTAGAATCATCTATACGTCTACCACACACATGCTCATCCATCCAATTGTCCACTCGGTCACTGATAGATTCATTTTTTTAAATAATATTGTGCCTACAAGTAACAAAAGAAAAAAATAGACAAATTGGGCTCCATTAAAAAATCTTAAAATTTGTACATCAAAAGATACTGCCCATAAAGTAAAAAAACACCCACAGAATGAGAGAAAATATTTGTAAATCATACGTCTGGTAAGGGATTAATATCCCAGAACCTACAGAGAATTCCTACAACTCAGTAACAAACAAACAACCTGATTCAAAATGGTCAGAGAGCTGGAATAGATATTTCTCAAAAGAAGATACTCTAATGGTCCATAAGCAGACAAGATGCTCAACGTCACTGATCATTACAGAAATGCAAATCAAAACTACGATGAGATACCATATCATATCCATCGGTGGCTACCATCAAAACAAAACAAAACAAAAGATAGGAGGTGTTGGCCAGGAAGTGAAGAAATCAGAACCCCCGTGCACTATTGGTGGGAATGTAAAATGGCGCAGCCATTGTGGAAAACAGTATGGTGTTTCCCCCAAAAAATTAAGAATAGAATTACCCTATGATCCAGCACTTCCACCTCTGGGTGCATACCCAAGAAAATTCAAAGCAGGATCCCAAAGAAATATTTGTCCATCTATATTCACAGTAGCATCATCCATGATAACCAAGAGGTGGAAGCAACCCAAGTGTCCATTGACAGATGAGTCAATAAGCAGACTCGGGTCCATCCGTACAATAGAATATGATTCAGCCTTAAAAAGGAAAGTCATTCTGGGGCTCCTGGGGCTCAGTTGATTGAGCATCTGCCTTCGGCTTGGGTCATGATCCCAGGGTCAACACAGGATTGAGCCCCGCGTCAGGCTGCCTGCTCAGTGGGGAGCCTGCTTCTCCCTCCATGCCCCCCTCCTCCTTGTGCTCTCTCTCTTTCTCATGCTCTGTCTCTTAAATAAATAAAACCTTAAAAAAAAAAAAAAAAGGAAGTCCATTCTGAAACCTGCTACAACCTGGATGGACCTCAGTGAAATAAGCCAGACACAAAAAACAAACGCTGTAAGATGGCACTCATAAGAGGTACTTAGAGTAGTCAAAATCATAAAGACATGGGACGCCTGAGTGGCTCAGCGGTTGAGCTCTTGCCTTCAGCTCCAGTCATGATCCCAGTCCTGGGATCAAGTCCCACATTAGGTTCCCTACATGGAGCCTGCTTCTCCCTCTACCTGTGTCTCTGCCTCTCTCTGTGTGTCTCTCATGAATAAATAAATAAAATCTTTTTTTAAAAAAATCATAAAAACATAAAGTAGAACACTGGGTGACAGAGGGCTGAGAAAAGAGGAAATGGGGAGTTATGATTGAATGGGTAGAGTTTCTGGTTTACGAGTGTATAGGGGATGGATGGTAGTGATGGTTGCACAACAATGAGAATGTATTTAATATCCCTGAACTGTATATTTAAAAATGGTTAAGACAGTAAATCTTATGTGCATTTTACCACAATAAAAAATTTTAATACTACCACTAATATGACTTTACTGAGTGCCAGGCATCTTGCCATCCATAAATTCACTCACTGGTCTCACCCCTTCCATCCTGAACTCGTCCCTTCCTTCAACTATCCAAAAAGTATCCCCGCTATGTGTCAGCCAGCCTTTCACAAATCCATTCATTCATCTGTATATTCAACCATGGGTCCATCCATCCACCCAACCAGTGAAAAAGCAACCCATGAGGACTTGCCATGCACCTAGTTTTGAAGAACCAGAATGGTGAATGACAGAGGTGGAAAAAATAATCAAAATCATGAGACTCCCAGCTCCTAGGGTTGGGTGCCTGAAAGGATGCCCAGGATCCCAGGGATGCTCCAAGAACAGGGGAACATGTCCTTAGCATCAGCCCAGTTTCTCCTACTGGCTTTCCTGAAAATTCTAATCCAGGGTCTGGGCTCCATTAACTTCCTTAGTTTCCTGAGCCTAAAGATCTCCTTACCTTCTGTGATCCTGATATGAAACAGGTTGAGAGAAAAAGAGAAACCCCAGAGCAAGTCATGGGGGTTTTCCTGAGAAGTCAAAATGGGCTCCAAGAAAGAGTAGACATTGAGATCTGGCATCCTAGTTCAGAAAAATCTATGACTGACCCTCATGAGGGCAGGTATATGTCTTTTTTTTTTTTTTTTTTTGCCTAAAACTGTATCTCTGGTGCCAAGTATTGGGCATATAGACAGTAAGTGGTAAATAAACATTGTTGAATGAATGAATGAACAGATAAATGAAAACAGAACTTTGTTCACAAATAGAAAATATTTGGCCCTCCGAAAATAAGACAAAATCAGAGAAGGAGGCCAAGTATAAGAGACTCTTAACCATAGAAACCAACTGAGGGTTGCTGGAGGGGAAGTAGGTGGAGGGGATGGGGTAACTGAGTGATGGGCATAAAGGAGGTTGATGTGATGAGCACAAAGTGCAACTGACAAATCACTGAAGTCTACCTTTGAAACTGATGAAGGAAGGAAGGAAGGAAGGAAGGAAGGAAGGAAGGAAGGAAGGAAGGAAAGAAGGAAAAATTTGGCCCTCCTATTAACTGTCAATAGAAAACCATGAAGCCTACCACATTTTCCTTTTTGCTTTGGCCACCAGGAAGCTTAGCACTCAGTTTCAAGATAAACTAATGGCTTTCTTGATTGGGAAAGGAGTTTTTCTTCTCCAATGTTATTATTTTAAATTTACTCTTTTGCTCTGTGCTAACAGCACTTGGCTTTTGAGTCTATGGCTGCATAAGATCATTCAGATCACATATGAAAGAGGATTGAGGCATAAATCATCAAAAAAAAAAAAAAACATTCCTCAGAACTCTGACCATGATTCTAAGTCCACAATTCCCAAAATACGTTGTCAGGAACCCCAGTGCCAAAGGTGCTCTGCCAAAGAAAAAAAAAGATACAAAGCATTTAAGAAATACTGCATATCTTATTCCTTATATGAGAATCATTAAAGGCTCTGAATAGTCCTGAAAAAAAGGAAACCATATTTAACCTTTGCTTGATTTAAAGGTTCTCAATTTTTCTTTTTTACCCACGAAATACTTACTTTACAAAACACCTTGGGACATATATTTATTCATCCATACAACATAGTACCAGGTCCTACAATGGTTACTGGGGCAACAGAGGAAAATCAAACAGCCCCCTGTCTTCACAAAGCCTCATGGTAAAGGTGAGTGAGATGATAATGGAAAAAATTAAGAAAACACTAAGAGAGGGTCTGTTATCTGCCCAAGTCACACAGTAAGTTAGTGGCAGTACAAAGATTTGGACCCAATCTGTCTAATGTGTGGGTCTGCGTGCTTACAGCTCCAAGGGGATGCTATGTCGGGCAATCGAGGCGAGGCCTGGAGACAAAAGCCTTTGTGGGGCTCTGCAGTCATCTGAGTGGCCAAGAAGTCCTAGTCACCAGAGGAACTCCCATGCCAGTGCCTGGGACCCCCTATGAGAACTCCTGGTTACTGGGGGGACTTCAGCACCAAGACCCAAGACCTTGTCTGAAGCCCAACAGGCATCTGGGGCCAGCTCCCCAACTGCTGGTGCTTACGGCCATGGGAGGCAGCCCCACACTGGCCCACGTTGCACAAGCTAGAGAAGCATCAGCGGTCCGTGGACCCTGATCTACTAGAGCCAAGTGGGGAGCCCTAGGTTTGCACCTGCCTATGGCTCATACCCGGACTGTGTTCCCGGCAGCCAGACCCACTAACACATCCTTGTTCAGGAGGCCACGTTCACTGACCCCTTTCAGATGTCTGAAGCCACCACACCTCCTAGCAGGAGCATATCATCCTGCTCAGAGAAGAAAACCGAGGCTCAGGAGCTTACCTGGCTGACCTGGGGATACTCAGCAATTTCACACTCCTTCCCATCCTTTCCTCCCAACCTGGTGAGGGCCACCACCAATTCGAGCTCCAGAGCCACTACTGACACCCCTGGCATCCTCCTCCCCTGGCCCCACTCACCCACCCCCCGCTGATTCCCCATCCACACATGCACGCACCCCCTCCACACTCCCCACAGCCCAGGCTGCAGCCCAGGCATCTCCTATCCTACCTGAGCCCCACCCGCCTGCACCCCGCTCCCTTCAAATCCATCAGCAGCCCAGAGGAGGCTTTTCAAAACCCCACTTATCCTCAGCTTGGAAACCTCTGGTGTGTACTTATGAAAATGCAAGCACCTTAGGGTCCTGAACACAGTGCTCATGCACACCTCAGTTTACCCTGTTTGCCATCCCACGGTCGAAAGACACTGCATGAATGTTTCTTTAGAATGAACCAATAAATGCATGAATGAGTATTTGAAAAAAAATTAATGAGTAAAATGCAAGTGAATGAATGAGTAAGCAGATGAAGTAATGCTTGAGGGTCAGGGGCCCTGAAAGTGGGGTACAATAAGCCTAAATGAATCCTCTCTCCCCCTTCAAGGGCTGGGTGTGCGCCTTCCACTGCCCAGACAGCTCATATGAGCCCTAACCAAAACAAGCCCCTCGATAGGCTCTCACCCAGGGTCCCTTGTCCCTCCAGTCACAGCATTCTCCTGCCGCCCACCTGGCCCTGTATGGGGAGCCTCAGAAAGTGTCCTGATCACCATTTCAACTTCAAGGATGCTAACAAGAGCCCAATAACCAGCATGGAGCACATCCCAGGGCCCTGGGGCCAGCGTCTGAAGGCACCATCCCGGCTCAAGGAGAGAGGATGGAAGAGAAGGGCAGGCAAGCCCAGAGACAACTGGACCAGGGGCCAGATGAGCTAGAGAGGGAGGAAATGAAGCCCAGGGGTCCTTTAAGACCAAGTCAAAACCAGCAGATGCCCAAAGAAGACAGTGTGGGCTGGCGGTCAGGTAGAGGAGGGACGGGGGCTCTTGCGCCAAAACCAGTGGAGTAGATGAAGGCAAGTCTCACTGTCCAGCTCCCTTCCTGAGTCCCCACCTCCCTGTGGCTTGGCCTGAGCTCCCCTTAACCACCATCCCCACCTCCACAGGAACCCAAAGGGAGATGGGGCAGTAGATAGCTCAGCTGCCTGAATTTATTTAGAGAAGATACAGCGAGGCCTGGGCCAGGCCGGGCCTTCCTGTGGTCACTGAGGAAGCACTCATGGAAGGTAGTGAGTCAGGGCACTCCTTGTGCAACAGCCTGCCAGAGCAGCAAACAAGAAACTGGAAAAGGGTCTCCTGGAGAGAGACCGGCCCCAGGCAGTCCCACCCCAGCCCCCTCAGCCTCCGCAGCCTCCCCGACCAACCGTGGCAAACAAAGCTCTGCTTGGTCTTCTGGAGTGATGGGGCTCTCGTTTACTGTAAGTCAAGCCACTGTCAGGCTGCATGAGGGCTCAGGATCAAGGCTTTCCTGCGATGGAGCTACTACTACCCACCTTCACCAGACCTTTCCCTGTTTGAATTCATTCTCTCTGCTCGTGAAAAACTCCTCCTCCCTTTGGCCCCTAAATGCTCTGGGAATTTGATGGATTGACGCTCACATCCCCCCAGCCTCCGACTCTGGTCTGCTTCCCTCAAAGGAAAGCAGCTGTGTTGGTTGAGTACCTACTGTGTGCCAGGCACGGAACAGTGTCTCGCTTTTCACTTACCACCACTCAGAGAACAAAATTCGGTCATTACCCTCATTTGACAGATGAAAAGACAGAGGATCTGAGAAGTCAAGTGACTGAGCTGCCTGGGTCAGCACTGCCTGAATACAGGTGAACGGGCTCCACAGCTCACATCTTTCTAATGCACCAGGTTACACCTTCCTGGCTTTCCCTGCTCCTTCCACCAAAGACACAGTTTTGAGTTCATTTAGCACCTGTGACAGGTTGAGATCAGTGTCCACAGAGGGAAAAGGGATCCAAAAACCACACAGCTAACAATGGGACAGGGCTGAAATGAGCCCCCAAGCCACCAGGATGATGCAATGGATGACAGAGTTAAGACCTTCAGTCTGCTTGAACTGGGTTCAAATCCTTCCTCCTAGCTAAGTGTGTTTGGGCACATCACATCACCTCTATGAGCTTCCAATGCCTCATCTAAAATGAGGATAATAGTTGTACCTACCTCATTGGTTATATAAAGAATAAATGAGATCCTAGGTATTAAAAGCTGGTACATATAACAGTAAACCATCCACCTGGCTACTTCTTATTTAATGGTAGTGGGGGGTGGTATTAGAAGTCTCTCCCACTAGGCTTCCACTGAGCTGCCTCCATGGTTATTAATGTTGAAAATACCTGAAAGAACCTCAGAGACCACTCAACACACTGTATCAGTTTACAGATAACAAAACTGGATTTCCTTTCAAGATGGTGGACCAAGTGCACACTGAGGCCTTCACATTCCTCCCCAAACACTTAGAAATGACAGGAAAATACTAACTTGAATGAGGGACCAAAGAAAAAGTGCCTTATGACAAAGGTGTGCCCACCCTTGTAAATACGGGGCCCCTACTACATGAGATCAAAAGCACACATTCTCCAGAGACTCTGACCAAGGAGAAATATCCTGAGGAGATGAGGAATTCATGAAGCTCCCACAAAGTCTCCAACTGGGAGAATTTACATCAGAGGAAACAGAGTATTGGCACAATCTGAAAGGAGTTTTGCAATGAATAGATTGAGAGACTCAAAAAGATAAAGGATGGAACAATGGATGCCTGGGTGGCTCAGTGGTTGAGCACCTGCCTTTGGCTCAGGGCATGATCCTGGGGTCCTGGGATCGAATCCCGCATCAGGAAGCCTGCTTCTCCCTCTGTCTATGTCTCTGCCTCTCTGTGTGTGTGTGTCTCTCATGAATAAATAAATAAAATCTTTTAAAAAAATTAAAAAAGGACAGAACAATGGCCATAAAACAAGAATAGGAGGTTATGAAACAAAAACGGGTAGATTTTAAAAAATCAGAGCTCAGATGTGAAAAATATAGTTTCTAGAAAACAAAGGAAATGAGTTCTCTACCAGAAGGGGAAAACAAAACCCGGAACTGGCAAGGACTTGCCAAGGTCACACGGGATTTTAGTGGTAGAAATGGAATCAGAACATGGAGCCCAGATTTTAGAGGACCAGAGCTAAGGCCAAACTCAGGAGCTGAGCCTTGGGGCCATTTATGGAAACACTCTTCAGGGGTGTCCTGTGATTCCTTCCCCCTGCTTTCTTGGGTTTTTTTTTTTCTTTTTTCCCTTGTATTTTAACATTGCCACTGAGCTGGACTTTATAGCCCCTCCCTAATGAAGAACAGAGCTTCCATCCCCTGACTGGTCAGGGTGGGACAATGGGTATGGAGAAATGGCCACCATTCTCCTCCAAAATTAAAATTCAGTATTACTCAGCCATCGGAAAGGATGAATATTTACCATTTACATTGACGTGGATGGAACTGGAGGGTAGTATACTGAGTGAAATAAGTCAACCAGAGGACAATCACCATACGGTTTCACTCAGACGTGGAATATAAGAAATGGTGAAAGGGATTAGGAAGGAAAGGAAAAGGAGGGGAACTGAGTGGGAAAAATTAGAGAGGGAGACAAACCATGAGGGACTTCTAACTCTGGAAAACAAGCAAAGGATTGTGGAAGGGGAGGTGGGCGGGGAGATGAGATAACTGGGTGACGGGCACTGAGAAGGGCACTTGAGGGGATGAGCACTGAGTGATACTATGTTGGCAAATTTAATTTAAATTTTAAAAAACAGAATTTGAACGTCAAGAAAGGAGTTCACTGAGTCAAACTGAGAGAAGCAGCCAATACTGGCCATGGGATGCTGGACTGATAACATCTCTGAGCCTCAGATTCCTCAGCACTAAAATGGGCTCAAGGGTCCATGTCGCGTGCAGATGTTTTGAGAATTAAATAGAAGGTTGTATGTACAAGACACCTGGCATATCCAGGTGGTCTCACATGGAACACCTCCCTGGGGTGCTCAGCAATGCTCTTTTTTGAGTCCGTAGAAACTCCAGATGAGGACAGAGCTGCTGCAGTCACTTGGGCCACCAACAGAGGAGACAAATTTAAAACTTTGAAAGAACAAAAAAAAAGGTGAGAAAAAAAAGATGAATCAAAGGAGAGAGGGTAGGCTGACTTACAAATCCCCCACCTACGTGGTCAGAGGACAGCCCACAATCTTTCCCTTTACTCTGCGCCATGAAGGGAACTAAAAATGACCACAAACTCTCCAGTGGGTGTAAGCCTTCTTAATACTCACAGGCAAGAGATGACATTTGCGTGGCCGATGCACATCTGGAAAAACTGTTCACCTCCTTCCCTAACAAAGTAAATACTCATTTATTTGCAACTACACAATGAGACACCAGTTATTTTTGTTTTTCTGGCTGAACTAGGCAAGATTTAAAAACAATAAAACCCAATGCTAGCAAGGATGCAGTGAGATGGGCACTTGTGTCCCTAGAAGGTGAACGTGTATATTGCTTCCTGGCAAAGCAACTAAGCAATATGAAACAAAGTTGGACTCGCTCCCTGTTTGAGGAAAGAAGATGTCACTTCTCTCCCACTTGGATCATTGCTCCAGCCATCTCCCTATTCTGGCCTCAGGAGCCCCGGTGTCCCTCCTCAAACACGCCATTCCAGCCACTCAGAGACTCTTTTGCTTCCTGAAAAAGTGCTTTCTCGCCTCCACACACTATTTCTTCTGTCTTAAACATTCTTCCACGTGTCTCCCCTCTTCCCCAGCCAAATCCTACTCATCCCTCAGGACTTCACTTGGATATCACCTCCTATAACAAGCCCTCCCTCTAGGCTAGACCAGGAGCCCCTTCTGGGCTTCCAGCATTCTGGGGTGGTCACCGCATCACCATCAGTGATCACTCTGGGTCTGTGTCCCTCCACCCCCACCCCATCCACAGATTCCCCAGAATAGGTACTTGATAAATACAGGAGTGAAATATTTGAAAGAGAGGGTGTGCTCCACGTGGTCCCAGAAGGTTGAGGCAGGACCACAGATTGGGGGATAACCGTGCAGGCTGGAGCCAGCATCTAAAATTTTCTAGGGGTGCTTAGTCGGTTGGGGGGTGTCCAACTCAAGTCATAATCTCAGAGTCGTGAGATTGAGGCCCTCCCACCCCACTCATGAGGTCTCTTACTCTCTCTCTTAAAATAATGATGATGATGATAATGAATTTTCTAAAAATTCCTGCTTACTAACCCAGCAGAAGCTGCCTTGAGAGGTGATGAGCTGCCCATCACAAGAGGTGTGCAAGCAGGGGGCTGGAAACCACTCCTCTTGTTCTCCGACTCCTCCATTCCTCCTTGCCCAGATTCAGGGGCCAGGGATGAAGAAGACGCCCTCCTCCCTACGTTGTTCCACGTGGCTTTCTTCTGACGCTGAAGACTGCGCAAGGAGGTCTATGGACCCACAGAGGCTGTTCCCACGGAGCTGGTACAGCCCAGCCCATTCCTCAGAAAGCCCGCAGAGTCCCAAGAGGCTACACTCTCACGGGGTTTGGGGAGCCTGATGGAGCCTTGGGGCCCTCTCACTCTGAGAAAACCCCTGCCTCATAAAAGCCCCAGTGAAACCGACCTCTAAAACCGAGAACCCTCTGTGGGAACTCAGATTTCAAGGGGAAAATGCAAGGCACTCTGGGACTGCAGCGGGCCCTACCCCTCCCCGCAGCCCCCTCCTGGGCCCTTGGAGAGGCCGGAAGCCGTTGGTACTTCTGTGCCCAACCCACAAGCCCAGCTAGAGTCCCAGATCCAGGACCAGACTGAGAGGCAGGAAGAGGGTGGGGCAGGCATCAGGGTATCTGCCGTCTGTGCTGTGATCATGACACACTGCATGACCTTAGACAAAGGGCAGCTGCCCCATGAGCCTCAGTCTTTTCACTGTCGAATGGGTACAAGGTTGGTGCCTGGGTTGGTAAGTAACCCGGGTAAACGCTTAGTCCCGAAGCATAGCAGGTGTTTTATTCCTGAACTCTCTGAGCTTCCGGGAGGTCCCTGGGGCTCCTGGGGTCTGATCCAGTGTCACCCACGAGTGTCAGCTCAATGGAAATCGACCTCCTGAAACTGATGAGGAACAAACTCATCTCGGGGCATTTTAAGTCCTCAGCTCCCGGCTGCAAAGATCCCTCAGGCTCCACAGCCCCCTCTCTCCAGCCCAAACCAGAACAACCCCCAATATGAGAAGAGCCTTGGGAGCCCAGGCAGGCTGGATGCCTGGCAGAAGGCCCCCTGACCAGCCTGGAAAGGGTGTCACCAGGAAAGGGTGAGGGCACCTGACCCCAATCACCACCCAGACAGTTCAGAGGTGCCCCATGTCCAGCTAACTCCAGGACCCAGCCGATCCCTGCTCTCATTCAGGCCCTAGGTCTCTCTTCCGGGCACCTGCGTCCCTAAATGTCCCCAAAGTTGTCTAGACACCATCGAGACCCATGGGGCCCAACCCACACATCTGCCAATCCTGCTCCAAGCCTCGTGGCTGTGACTCCTCTCACTCACTCTGCTCCAGCCACATGGGGTCTCCCCTCTGCTCTCCCAACACTCCAGGCACGGTCCTGCCTCCCGGCTTTGCACAGTCTCTTCACACCTCCTGGAATGCTGTTCCCCCAGATACTCACGCAGGGTCCCTTCCTCACCATCCCCAGGTCTCTCCTCCTCAGGAGGATCTGTCCTGACCCCTATGGGCTAGATCACCGCCCCCACACACATACACCCTTCATTTCCTCTCCTTCCTATCCCCCTTTGTGTTTATCCAGGGCACTTGCCACACCCTGACCTTTTCATTACTGACTGTGGCAGTCCCTCTGCTGCTAGAATGCTGGCCCCTCAGTGCCTAGAACAGCACCTGGCACACAGTAGGTGCTTAATAGCTCCTTGTTGAGTGGATGAATGAATGTATGTGGACAGTGTCAATTCTCACAACCTCCCTGGGGGTCAGGTTCTCCCCTTTCTGCCACGGAGGCTCAGGGAGCTCACAGGGCTGACCACACAGTCGCGGGCGGGTTTGGAAGCTGGGCAGCTGGACCCCAGAGTCCACCCTCCAGGGACCTGAGATACAGCCCGAGGTGTAGCAGGTCCCAGAGGCACCTTGACACCAGGACGCAGCTCCTGGCTTGGGATTCGGTGCCCATGGAGGCCCAGGGCCTCAGGCTCCTTCTTGTGAAATGGGCCCAAGGATGTGCCAAGAGAAAGACCTCCTGGCTCCGGGAGCCCTGCCCTCCACCCCAGCAGTGGCTGTCCCTCCTCCTGTCCCTCCTCCACTTTGTCTCTGGAACTGCGCTCAAAGAAGCATCCCACTTTCCCCACCCCAACCCCAAGCCTGGAATACACCTTGTTCCCGGAGGCAGGCCAGAGCTGTGTCCCTGTGGCCTTCGGGTGGCAGGGCCTGGAACCCAGTGACTTCTCTGGGTTCTGAAACACCCACTGGCCTCGTCCAGGCCCTTTCTGGGTGCTTAGCTCTGCCCGTGCTAAGCACTTTACAGACACTATCTGCCAGAGGGATCTTTTCACCACACAGATTCTGCCACTTTCCAGCTCAACACCCTCAGCAGATGAAGACCGAGCTCCTTCGCACTACCTATGGAGCCCGCACATGGTCCCCACGGGGCTGGTCCCCTCTGTGCTCCAACCACTGGGACTCACCACAGGGCCCTTGTACCTACAGTCCTGCTGCCTGGACCGCTCTTCCTCCTGTCTCCCTGGTTTCCTCATTCTCATCCTTTGACTGCAACTTCTCCGTGCTTCTTAGCATTGATTACCTAAGTAATTTCACATTTACTTGTGTAACTTATCGACTAAATCTCTCTTTCTCCCATGAGGTGTTTCTCCTCCCCAGTGTATCCCCCGCCCCAGGGCCTGGCACATAGTAGATGCTTGATAAATACTTGAATGAATGGTTGCACTGGATCCCATATCATCCCCAGGCTCCCATTCTACAGGTGAGATGGAGGCTTGTTCCTGACTCCTCCCCCAGGCAGCCTCCTACCCCATCTCCAGCTCTGGGCCAGTGGTTCAGACATTTGTCAATGTTTAGGGATGTGTTTGGTTGTCATGACAAGGGGAGAGTGTTACTGACATCTGGTGGGTAGAGGCCAGGGATGCTGCTCAACACCCTGCAGCGCCCAGGACAAGCGATTATCCTGCCTCGAATGTCAGTGTGTGGTGGAGAAACCCTGCTTTAGAAGAAGTGCCCACACCCCAGCCCAATTGATGGAGACCGGCTAGGCCTGGGGCCGGGGACCGTGCAATCAGAATCAGTGCTAGCTGTGACGCTAGGTCCCAGGATCGATTTCGCCTGGACCCAGCCCACTGTTTCGGCTGTAAACAAAAAAAACAAAACAAAAAAAAAAAAGGCACCATCAGAAGACACTAACCACAGCGTAAAAAGGCAACCCACGGGATGGAAGAAAATATCTGTAAATAATAGATCTGATAAGGGATTAATATGCAGAATATAGAGAGAATACCTACAACTCAGCAATAACAACCAAAAAAAAAAAAGGCTCAAATAAAAATTGAGCAAAAGGCTTGAACAGACATTTCTCCAAAGAAGATAGAATCTAATTAGCCAATGAACCCATGACAAGAGGTTCAATATCACTAATCAGTTGGGAAATGCACATGAGAACAATGCTGGCCCTCGGGCAGTGTGGGTTGGACCTCGCGGGTCCACTCATGCAAGGGTTTCTCTATAAACACCGTCCAGGACCGTAAATGCACTTTCTCTTCCTTATGATTTCCTGAACAACGTTGTCTTTTTCCTGGCTGACGTCGCTGTAAGAACACAGCCCACGATACAGGGAGCACACAAAGTCGGCGTTCATCACCACCGAGGCTGCGGTCAACGGCGGGCTGATGGTAGGTTTTGGAGAGTCAAACATCGTATGTGGATTTCCCACTGGGGAGTGGGGGAGGTCCCACGCCCCCAATTCCCACATTCAAATGTCAGCCGTGCAGTGAGATACAGCCTCACACACATGAGGATGCTACTATCAAAAAAACAAAAACAAAAAAACAAAACCAGACAATAACCAGCATTGGCAAGGACGGAGTGAAACCAGAATCTTCGCGCACTGTTGGCGGGAATACAAAATGGTGCAGCCCTTGGTTGCGGAACACAGTACGGGGGTTCCTCAAATACTTAAAAATGCAACCACCATACAATCCAACAGTTCCATCTGGGGGTCTAGGCCCAAGAGGATTGAAAGCAGAGACTCAAAGAGGTGTGGGCACACCCCCATGTTCACACCAGCATGATTCACACAGGAGGTAAAGCGTGGAAGCAGCCCCCCAGTGTCCATCGACACGTGGATGGAGAAACCCAGTGTGCTCCATTGACACGATGGAACATTCCACCTAAAAAGGAAGGACGTCCTGATGCCTGCTACAACCTGTATGGACCCTGAGGACACCCTGCTTAGTGAAATAAGCCAGTCACAAAAGGACAAATGCTGTATAAATCCACTGATATGGGGTCCCCAGAGGAGTCAGAGACCTAGACAGAAGGTAAGTGGTGGGCGCCAAGGGCTGAGGGAGGGGGAGGGGAGTTAGTATGTAATGGGGCCAGAGATTCAGTTTGGAAAGATGAGAAAGTTCTGGAGATGGATGATGGTGACAGCTGCACAACAATATGGATGTATTTAAAATCACTGAGCTGAAAAAAAAAATAAATAAAATAAAATAAAATAAAATCACTGAGCTGTATACCTAAAGAGGGTTAGAAGGGCAAATTTTATGTGTATTTTACCAAATTTAAAAAAAAATTTTTTTGAAAAAAAAAAAAAGATGGGGAAACACCATGCAAGTGGTCATGTCTGGAGGACCCCAGACATGTCCAGCCCTCCAGGGCTCCCACCTCCCATAAGGTAAAATGCCAAGTCCTCCTCGAGGCTCAAAAGGCCCCACACAATCTGTCCCACCCCCTCCCTGCCCTCCTGCCTCCATGTCTCCCCTTTGCTCACTCCACATGGGCCACAAGGGCCTTCTTACTGTTCCTCCAACATACCTGGCCCAGTCCTGCCCCCAGGGCCTTTGCACGGGACATGCCCTCCCATTTCAACATCTGCATGGCCCATCCCCTCTCTCAATGTCCATGACTCTCTGTGCAGGACAGAGTTGTTGCACCCACGCAGTCCCCTCTAGGTCAGACTTGCAGTCTGGGGAACAAGCCCTGAGCTAGGCAGTGGGTGGTCTCTGAGACACAAACATCCAGGTGGTTTGCACCAGGTGAACCAGTGATTTCCACTCTCGGTGCCAACCATGGCTGGGTGCAGGGTGTCTCACCAGCTCTTCCCATCTGAGCAGGGCCCAGAGACTCCCAGGCACCTGCTGCCACCAGATGGCGGGCACAAAGCAATTGTTCAATAAACATGTGGATAAAAGTGCATTGTGAAGAGACAGAGAAGAGAGAGAGACAGAGGAAAAGAAAGAGATTCAGAGAGAAGCAGAAAAGGCAGGAAGGGCAGAGAGGGAAGGAGAGAGGAAGGCCTGCAAAGAGAGAGAGAGAGAGAGAGAGCAGATTGCCACTAACCCACGAATTACAGCCCCACACATGACAGACCCCAGAGGTCTGTAACCTCCAACTGTCTGCAACAGATGCTCACTCCCGTCCTCACGGCCACTGGAACCTCACAGCACTTGCGCTGGACTCCAACAACCCCCAAATCTTGACCACGAGTGCATCCCCACAATAGTCAGACCCCACAACAGACAGACCCTGAGGACACGCGCCCACAGGTCTCCACGGCAGCTGGACACCCCCTCCCAACCACCACATCCCGGAACACAGTGGGAACCCTCACCCCCGCCAGTGACAAACCCGACCCTCCCCTACGGCCGGACCCCTAGACGACCACACCACAGTAGACCTTCCCAGGTCCCCACACACCCTCTTTCGCGATGTTGGCCTCTACTCAGTGTGCCCTCCACACACACACACACACACACACACATACACACACACCAGTGGGTGTAGTTACCCGTAAGAACCAGCACGACCAGGTGATTTTGGGGGTTGCATGAAGCCTGTGATTTTCCACCCCTAAGTGCTAACCAGGCGACAGTAGCTGTCTGTGGCCTCCTAAGGTGGAGGACAGGGGCTGGGTGTGGGGGCAACACCCCCAGAAGGAGCAGAGATGAAGGCGGGAGCAAGGAGAGAAGGGAGCAGAAGGTGGGGTACACAGGGAAGGTGTGCTTCAGAGCCGCCCACTGGTGGCTGCTGGAGGGCCTTCCCCCAAAATTGAGGCAGGTACAGGGGGCTGAAGCCAGACACTCCCACCCGCGGCTGCGTGAGTCCTGGCCCTAGCTGCCACCCCACCGGCCAGCCCTTCCTGTCCCTTGCCCGGGGCCACACCACGCAGGGTCTCCCTCAGGGCAGCCGGGGCAGAGGACACAGAGCCCAAGAGGGGAGAGGACGGGCCCCTCTGAGTCGGAGAGAGGCCTGTCCTCCCTCGCCCAGCCAGGAGCAGGGCTTGGATGAGGCCACAGAGATGTGGCAGACAGAGACAAAGAGACACGCAGGTAGGGAGACACCCAGAGAGAATCCCAGAGAGCCAGAGACCCCCGACACAGAGAGAGACGCAGAGAAAGACAGAGAGACCCGAGGCAGGAAAGCTGGAAGGAGCAGAACAGACTGTGAGAGAGACAGAGATGGGTGGGGGAGGGGGAGCGGGGTGCGGGTCCCCGAGGTGCCCCCGGAGCCCTGGACGTTGGCCAGCCCAGGTGGGCCTCTACCTGCACACGGGGCTCACGTCCCAAGTCGCTGTTTCCCCAACAAGCCCTGCGTGAGCACCGAGCCACACCAGCTGCGCGGGGCCTCCAGACTCCTCCGCGGTGGAGGGAGTCACCAGCGCTTCCGTGAAGGTGACACCCCGGCCCCCAGCCTGTAGCTCGTGGCTTTCCCTGCAGAGCTGTCCCCCCCACCTGGTGTCTGCCCAGGGAGCAGGTGCTGTGGGCTGGCTCCAGCCCAGGCGGGGGTCACTGGGGAGCCGACAGCCCCACCGGGAGGCCACAGAGGGAGGGGGACCTGCTGGCCTCACCACTGGGAGCCCAGCAAGGGGGCAGGTCTGGCTGGCCAGAGCTAGAGCATCTCATTGCACCCCACTAAAACCCTTCTAGAAGGATCGGAGGGGCCAAAGGAAGGGCCCCTTTCTCTCCTTCCATGTGGGGATGCTCTCCTGCTCAAACATCCTCTGGGGCTCCCCACTGCCTTTCAGAGATTTTCTTATTCCTTGCCCTGGACATACCCTCTCTAAGCCACCGGAGGAAACGAGCACAGAGCAATGTAGTAATGTGTCCCCAGGGGGGGAAACGAGGCCCCATCTTTAACTTCAGTATGAATTTTTCTGAGTGGACATCGGTAAATGGGGATGGAAGGGATTCCGGGCAGAGGGAACAGCACGTGCAAAGGCTTAGACGTAAGGACTGCATGGTTATGCTTGGGGGATGCTGGGAGAGAGGTCAGAGCTGCTTGCAGGAAAGCCTTCGCACATGGGCCCTGGGAGCGAACAGATTAGGGGGCAGGGTGGGGGTCTGCAGGTGGAGAGGAGCCTGAGGCAGGCCCCACGTCCTGGGCGCCCCCACACCTCACCCCTCCCCACCCCACCTCCACCCCCGCTGGATTTGAAGATCCGAGGAGGTGAGGTTGCTCGGGCCTTGACTTGGGAACAGCGGCACCTGGTGGGTACCGTGTGGAACTGCACCCCCCCCTTCGGGGGTTCATTCAGGGGGTTCATTCATGAATAAATAAAATCTTTAAAAATAATAATAATAACTCCCCCTGCCTGCAACAGAAATTCACCTTCAGCAGATAATCATGAAATGGAAAACCTGTAACAGCCACAAAATAAACACAGATGGCGAAAATTTAATTACTATCCTTTAGAAAAATATGTACAAAGTGGCCAGTAACTAAGTAGATTTTATTTTTTTAATAATAAATTTATTTTTTATTGGTGTTCAATTTGCCAACATACAGAATAACACCCAGTGCTCATCCCGTCAAGTGCCCACCTCAGTGCCTGTCACCCAGTCGCCCCCTACCCCCCGCCCTCCTCCCCTTCCCCCACCCCTAGTTCGTTTCCCAGAATTAGTTCTGTCTCCCTTTCTGATATTTCCTACCCATTTCCTCTCCCTTCCCTTCTATTCCCTGTCACTATTATTTATATTCCCCAAATGAATGAGACCATATAATGTTTGTCCTTCTCTGATTGACTCATTTCACTCAGCATAATACTAAGTAGATTTTAATGAACCTGCAAACAGCACAGTGTGGGAAGCCACTAAGTCATACCACTGATGTACCATTTTATTTTCTTGACTCATTCATTAGTGTTAAAACAAAAGACAATTAAAAAAAAAGTTTTCTACACTTTTAATACCTTACGATTTGGTCAATTAAACTGCAAAAAAAAAAAAGAAAGAAAGAAAAATAAAGAAATAAAAAGAATAACTTTCCATTTTTAAGTAACTTTCCATTACTCCAACTCAGCACTGTAGTTCATGTGTGAAATATATAAAAATAATATTTACGCTTGCTTGCTACCGAAAAATATTGTCTCATGGTTTGCAGTGCTTCCCTGGGTTTTTTTTTTTAAGATTTTATTTATTTATTCATGAGAGACACAGAGAGAGAGGCAGAGACACTGGCAGAGGGAGAAGCAGGCTCCATGCAGGAAGCCTGAAGTGGGACTCGATCCCAGGACCCTGAGATCACAACCTGAGCCAAACACAGATGCTCAAACACTGAACCACCCAGGCGCCCTTGCTTCCCTGTTTTAATAAACACAAATCAAATCTCCAACTGTCATGGAAAAATACAAAATGATAATTATTACTATTAATAATACCATTATATTATTATTATTATTATTATTATGTGCTGCCAGCATGATTACTAAGTGCCCCGCACTGTTCTGATCCTTTACGCATAATAACTTTCATTCTTCACCCAAACCTATGAGTCAGGTACTATTATTACCCTATCTTACAGAGGAGGAAACTGAGGCACAAAGCGATCAAGGTAATGGATCAGAGTCACACAGCAAGGAAGAGGTGGATGGAGATATGAGTTTGGAGAGTTTGTGTTCTTGATGTCTGGGCCCTGTTGGCCTAGACTGAGGTCAGGAGGAGGGTGGTCAGGGACCACTGTCCTGAGGACATGGCTCAATGGTTAACCGAGAGAAGACGGGAATGCCAGGCAGAGGGACAAGTGGTGGGGGACAAGTCAGGAAAAATTCAGTGATTTGGAGGAACGGAGAGGAAGCCTATGAAGCTGGAGCCAAGTGAGGTGGGGACAGCAGGGGAAAATGAGGTGGAGACTGGAGCAGAGGCTGCCTCATCTGGAACCCCAGGGACCCGCTAAGGCTCCACACAAGGAAGGAGTGACTCTGGCTTCCTCTCTCCTGCTGTGCAGCCTAGCACATCACCTGGAATCAGTCAGGGTCCCCTTGGATATAAATGACAGGAGCAAGAGACTGGATCTCACACAGCAAGAGGGGTCCGGGCATTCTGGCTCTGCCCAGCCCTTGGGAGAATTGCCTTCCCCTCTCTGTGCCTCAGTTTCCTCATCTGTGCAATGGGGATAAGACAATATCTAAATCAGAGGGTTGTTGGAAGAATTAAATAGGTTAACACAGGTCAAGTGGTTAGAATAAGGGTCTGGATGTAGTAAAGGCTACATAATGTCACACATCATTATCTGCATTATCACAATAAAGATGACAGTCTATCAGCTGCAGGTGAAGTTTGATCCAGGTGCTCCCATGCTATCATCCAGGCTCTGCTGTCTTCCCGCTGCTATCCCAGGCTGCCTGGGCTTTATGTTCTGGCTCCACACAGCCCTGCGGTCCACAACATGGTCACTGCCATTTCTTTCATCCTCAAACCACACTGTCTAGGGCCAGATTGGGAGTCTCTTCCAGTTGACCCAAAGAAAAAAAGGTGGCGCGGAGAGACATGAGTCCCCAGAATCCCCAGCAAGTCTCCCTGACTCTCATTGGCTCCGAGTGGGTTACAGGCCCATTCTTGAGCCAATCGCTGTGGCCAGAAACATGAGGAAGAAGCCGGGAGCTGAGGTTGGAGGCAATCCCGGCTTGGGGTTGGGGAGCAGTGCATGGTCAGAAAAGAAATTCAGGGTCCGAGCTCTACTCCACTGGCCCTCATGGGCCCTGTGCTGGAGTCCTAGTTCGGTTGCCCTACTCTGCTGCAGCCCCCACACTTCACATCAAGTTGATTCCAGGGCACAGAAGTGGGGAAACCAGCCTCATGCTCCTGGGGGAGGGGGGTCACTTTCAGGCATTTATTCTCATCGATGCTCCCCAATAACCGACCCCTTTCCCAGCTTCCACCCTCACCCCCCTGCCCCAAAGACCAATGAGGCAGCTCACACAGGACAGAGGCTGAGTTTATTTTGAGAACTCGTTGTCTGAGGACTTGTAGGGTCATCCTTCAGTGGCCAGAGGAAGGGGGCTCCTCAGTGTAAGGAACGCCCCTTCCACTCCAGAGGGACCCGAAAATACCAGGGCAGGACAAGGCTACACAGCCTGTGTGGGTCGAAGAGGACCCATCTGCTCTAGGTCTTCCTCCACCCCACATCCCTCCTCCCCCAGCCAGAGAGGACAGAAGGGGGGATGCGAAGGTTAGTTTTGTGCCAACCTGGCTAGGCTAAAGTACTCGGTCATTCAAACACTCGTCTGAGAGTTGCTGTGAAGGCATGTTGTAGATGTGCCAACCTTGCCTTTGAGTAAAGCAGATTACCTTTTGCTATGTGGGTGGGCCTTGTCCAATCAGTTGAAGGCCATAAGAGCCAAAACTGGTTTCCCAGAGAGGAAGGAATTCTGCCCCAAGACTGCAGCATGAAATCTTGCTGGTTTCCAGCCTACCCTGAAAATTTTGCTTCAGCCAACTGTTTAAAATAAATCTCATAATATATATATTATACATATGTGTATATATAGGCACATATATGTACACACACACACACACACTTATATGCTATTGGTTCTGTCTCCCTAGAGAGTCCTGACCAATAGAGAAGCCTCACCCCCTACTACTGCCAAGCTTGGGAGGGGGGAGGAGTTGAGCTGACCCCAGCCAAAGTGAAGGCTCTGATTGTTAAGGGGAGGCAGAAAAGGTTAAGCCAGGTCATGAGGGTCTCCAGCCCCAGGCAGGCAGAAGCTCAGACACCCATATTCTTGGCCCCCTGTCCAAGCCCCTTGGGCCCCTTGACCTCACTGGCCAAAGTGTACCACTCCACCATCAGGAAATCTGAATGATCCCCCCCCATCTACAGAGGGCAAGACCAAGTAGAGTCAGGTCACAGTCGACACCCCCCAGAACCTGACCACAGGCAGGGTGTGAGCAAACGCACCCTTAGGGGGTCAAAAAAAAAAAAAAAACAAGTGGTGGCATGTTAGGGTACAGAGTGACAAAGAGATTCTTAGGTGTGAAAGCACTGGGTGTTAGCCTGGTGAGGAATTCAGTCGTGGCTGTGTCAACCTAGCACAAGGACAGCTGTTGACACCAATGATGGGGCCACCCTATGTTGAGTGTTGGCTGGTGAGGACCGGGGAACAGAACTCACTGGGTGTCAGGGCAACACTGCACAGGGAGCCGGCCTCCGAGGCTGGACTAAAGGAATACACAGCGAGGGCCGGGCACTGGTCTGCTCTGTCCAGGATCCAGGGGAAGCTTGGTGAGCTTGGCCAGTGGAGAGTTGGGGGGTTAGAGGAAGGGCTGTCGACATCCATGCATCTTTCAGGGTGTTGGAGGCAGGCCCCTTGGGTATTGGGGCATGCTGGGTGTTTTCTGATTTTGGCTAGTTACCAGATGTTGGAGAAGGGACATACTGCCCCTTAGGGTGTCCTTTTTTTGGACCATTTTGGTGTTTGGCTGCCAGACCTTAGATGGTGGCCAGTATCTGGGATGCAGATTTTGGAACACCCACACATCACATCAAACACTCGTCTAAGAGTTGCTGTGAAGGCATGTTATAGATGTGATTCCCATCTTCAATCTCTTGCCTTTAAGTAAAGCAGATTATTTTTTGCTATGTGGGTGGGCCTTGTCCAATCAGTTGAAGGCCATAAGGTACAGCGCAGCAGCCTGTTTGGGTGAGCACGTTGCCAGTCGTCTGACGAGAAGTTGGGGTGTTGACAGCGGTGGGATTTGGGATGTTCACATGTTGGGCTTCAGCCATTCAGAGGTGGGGAGTCAAGGCACTGAATGCTGGGGTGCTTCAGGGTTGGCCTCAGGGTTGGCCAACGTGTTGGCACTGGTTGATGGGAAACTAGGACTTTAGATGCTAGAGATGCTAGAGTATTCACCTGTGCCCTGAGTGTTGTTCCACGTGTGGGATAACAAGATGCTGAATAAAATTGATGGAGTATCGCAGGGCCAACGTGTTGGATGCCAGCTGTTGGGAGCCGGAGATTGCCGATGCTGGCACACTAAGGTTCTGGAAGTGTCCACAGATTGGGTGTGTGGGTCTTGGCCCAGTTGCTGCAGGGTCAACGCGCTGGGGGGTTGAATATGGATATAAGAGAGCTGGAGGTGCTGAGTGCTGAGAAGACCACAAACTGGGTGAGGGCCTTTGGGTGGGACTGCATCAGCCAGAGATCTGTTGGAACCTGCTGATTGGGCTCCAGGCATTGGGGAGAGCAGGCTTGGCCTTCCTCCCCCAGGTCCAGCAGTGGATTCAGCTAATCCCTTTCCCCAGTGAGTAGACTCAGGAGTGTGCATATTTGGGGCAGACACCCTCACCTACCCTTCCCACCCAGCCCTCACCTGCCTTGTAGGGCATCCAGGCATAAAAGGAGACCTCACCTATGGTGACTCAGGACATCCAAATGTCACAAAGGCTGGAGAACGGGGGAAAGTTAGTGCACTCCGGTATACACCAATGGACCAGCCCATCCTCATCTCTCTGGGGGTAGGAGGTGCTACTAGGATGGGACATAGGTGCAGTCACTGATGTCAGCACCCACTGCCAAGGAGAGACCAGAGTGACCTTGGCATTGCCTGATTGACAAGCAGGACACTAAGGGGCCGCTAAGAGAGTAAATCCTAAGTGCTCTGACCACAAATAAGAAATGGTAATTATGTGAGGCGATGGAGGTGGTACCTAACACTATGGTGGTGATCATGGTAATCACCCTGCAACATGCAAGTATATCAAAGCATCCCACTGTGCACTTTAAACTTACACAACGTTATAGGTCAATTATATCAAAGCTGGGGAAAAAAGAGTAGGTATAGATTAAATTCAGGGGAAAAATGTAAATACGTAACAATTGCTGATGGATTAAATAAATTGAATCATCCATCCAAAAAATATTTTTAAAAGATGTATTTATTTATTCATGAGAGACACAGACTGAGAGAGAGAGAGGCAGAGACACAGGCAGAGGGAGAAGCAGGCTTCTCACAGGGAGCCTCATGTGGGACTCGATCCTGGATTCCGGGATCACAACTTGAGCCAAAGGCAGGCGCACCCAACCGCTGAGCCACCCGGGCATCCCTCCAAAAAATGTTTTTAATAAAAATTTAAGTTGAGGGCACCTGGGTGGCTCAGTCGGTTGAGCATCAAATTTTTTATTTCAGCTCAGATCACGATCTCAGGGCCGTAGGATCAAGCCCCACATTGGCTCCACACTCAGCACAGAATGAGCTCAGGATTCCCTCTCTCCCTCTCCCTTGGCCTTTCCCCCTCACTCATGTGTGTGCTCGCTCCCTCACTCTCTCACTCTCTCTCTTTCCCTCTCAAAACAAATAAATAAACAAATAAAATATTCAAATAATAACAATAATAATAATAATTTCTCAGTCCCAGAATCACCTACTTGCCTGGTATGAAGAAATCCGGCTAAGATACTGGGAAGCAGTGCCCAGGTCCCTTCTGGAGAAACAGATGATAAGATTTCTGGATACCGCATTAGCGTTCACTCTGCTTGACAAGACGTGATCGTATGATTAATTACCAAGGATGCGACTTAAAAATCCACTGTGATTTAGCCCAATGCTTCACAGAAGAATACGGGTTTCAGGAACTTTCATGAACAATGACAGTAAGGGACGGACCACATTCTGATGTTTAATCTGTTTTATGTTGGGCTGAGGATCCTTTCCAGCAGCATTAAACATTTGCTATAGACTCTTCCCTTTTGATTTGTCACTTGCTACAACTGGACTCCTAAAGGGACGTTTAATGGTCACGACTATGGCATGGTTAACAATTGGTGGCAGAGGTCACCTTTGATGTTTGAAAAACAAAAACAAAACCTAAAACTAAATGTACTGGCAATCTAGACACGGTTTATAGCTCGCAACTATTTCCACGTTCAGAGGAATGAGAGAAATCTGACAAAGGAATTATTAAAACCAAATTGAAACTCTTTTTTAAAAAAATCACCATATGCCATGATTCCCAAATTGACACCTCTGTTTGCATCCTAGGTGGCCCCTGGCGACATCTCAAAGGTCATGTGACCCGGTTGTCTTCGCCAGCTCCGTTCAAGACACATTAGTTCTTCACTCGCTCAGGCCAGGAGCATCGGGGGGTCCTCAGCATCTCTCTGCACCGCATATCGAATCCCTCAGCAAACCCTAGAAGCTCCGGTTCAAAATCTAGCCAGAATCAACCCACTTCCCTCCTCCTTAGCCCCACCTGGTCCTATCCTATCATGGCCTACCTGAACCAGTCCTGGTCCCCAGGCCACCCATGCTCCCATAGTCTATCCTCCCCACACCAGCCCCCAGAGGGCGCCCGTGAGCCCCTGAGCCAGGTCCACAGCCCTCCAGGGCTCCCACTCTCCTCAGAGTTAAAAATCCAAGTTCTAAAAATAAAAATAAAAATAAAAACAAGTTCTCCCTGCCTCTCCGCCCCCCTCTCTCCCCTTCCCTCACTCTGCTCCAGTCACATGGGCCTCCACATAGTTCCTCCAACTTCCAGGCACAGTCCTGCCCCAGGGCCTTTACATGGGCTGTTCCCGTGCCTGAACCACTGTTCCCCCCAGATATCATCAGGCTCCCTCCCTCACCTCCTTCATATCTCCTCAAATATCACCTCCTCAGAAAGGCCTCCTCTGATCCCTGAGCTAAATAACCACATCCCTCCTCTGATTCATTCTCTCTCCTTCTTATCTTGCGTTCTGTTAATTCAGGACACTGATCACTATCTCCTATCTCATTACTTACTGATTTGGGTAGTGTTTGTCTCTGCCATCATCATGCCAGCCCTTGCAGGGCAGGACGACTCCTCTCTGTGTCTCCAATGTCTCAAACCGACGCAACTGCCTCGGATCAGATCTCAACTTCATCCCCTGCCCGGCACTTGGGACCTAAAGCAAATGTCCCATGTCGGGTGGGGATCAGTCCAGCCAATGAGCTCACACAGTGGTGGGCATGCAAAGTGCCTGGCACGAGACGGGTGCCCAGTCAGTGCATGTCTACGCCAGGTGTCCTCGCCTATGCATCAGCATTTTCTCAAAGGTGTGCGTACACAGGCAGGCCTGCACCTGTGTGTCTGCACACCTGCATGTCTACCTGCAGGCAAGACACACACCCAGAAGCAAATCAAGTCAACCGCCGCAGGCCAGGCCGAGCCCCCTCTTCCTCCTCCCCGTCCAGACCCAGTACCCAAGGACCCCACTCTGGTCCTGGCAAAGGCCCCACAACACCCCACCTCCACCAGCTTACCTGGTTCAGGATTGGATCTTCCATCTGAGTTGAGGGTGTCCGTCGACTTCCAAGGCTACAGGTCATGGGTCAACAGGGTCCCAGCTGGGGGCAGGGGTTACCTCTGCTGCCACTATGAAACCCACAGTCTTTGGAGGACTCCACAGGGACAGTGCTGGGAGGGGTCTCTCTTCGGCTCCCCAGAGGACCCCTCCCCTCCATCCCATCCTTGCTGGGGTCAGGATTCATCTCACACCCACCCAGCTCCACCCTGGAGCCCTCACCTCTGGGATGCCCACCTGACCTGCAGGGACCACTGTGGATGGGTGAGCCAAGATTCCAAGAGGATCAGCCCTGGGGGAGGCCAAAGGGACAGTGACTGGTGTGGGGGTCTCCCCCACTCAACCCCTGGCGACTCACCTGAAGCGGCGGCTGAGGCACCATCACCAGGTAGGCCTTTACCATCCGGGGCAGGGGCTCCTCTTCTCCCATCACAGCACCGGACAGACAGGAGAGCATTGAGCCTCAGGAATGCACTAGTGCCCACCTGGCCCTGACTGGGGAGGTTTCCCCGTAGATCAGGAGCAGCACAGGTATGTCCTGCTCTTTCCGGGGGTGGAGGAACAAGACAGGGGATGTCACCCCAGCAGCCACCTGGCCTCCCTCCTGTGGTGCCCCCCTTCTGGGCCTCACTTTCCCACGCACACTTGTGGGTTCCACACACCAGAGCTGCATGGCCAAGCAGCAGGGACTCAGGGAGGCAGGGCAGGCCCCACCCAACCTCCAGACCTCCAAGTGACAGGTGGAGAAAAGGAGTGGACGAGGGGATGACAGTGCTCGCAGGCAAACACACCGTTGTCTGTGGCAGTCACTGGCCATCCACAGCCAGACACCTGGCCATCCCCAGGAGGCCCTAAGCCACTCACAGAGGGACATGCCGCCTCCATCAGCTGGGCTTGAAACCATTCTCTTGGAGAAAGGCAGAGAGTCATTTCCATACCATTAGCTTCTGTTTTTTCCCCCTTAAGCTTTTATTTATTTATTTACGAGAGACACGGAGAGAGAGAGGCAGAGACACAGGCAGAGGGAGAAGCAGGCTTCCTGTGGGGAGCCCGATGCAGGACTCGATCCCAGGACCCAGGAGTCACAACCTGAGCCAAAGGCAGACACTCAACCACTGAGCCACCCAGGCGCCCTTCCATTCCATTAACTTCTTACGACTGTCATGACATTACTACAGACTTTGCAGCTTAAACAACACAAAAGTGTTGTCTTACCATTCCAGAGGTCAGGAAGTCCCTCCCAGGGCTCACCAGGCTAAAAAGGTATCCACAGGCTGTGCTCCCTTCTGGAGACTTCAGGGAAGGATCGATTTCCTTGCTCATTATGGTTTGCTGGCAGATTTCAGTTCCTTGAGGTTTCCTTGCTGACCGTCAGCTGAGGGCCATTCCCAGCTTCTAGAAACACCTGCATTTCTTGGCCCATGGCCCCTTCCTCAGCTTCAAAGCCCACAGCACAGGCCAAATCCCTGTCACCCTTCAAATCTCCCCTCCCCGTCTTCCGTGTTGCTTCCGTCCCTGCCAAGGAGGGTTCCCTGGTTTTAAGGATCCATGTGGTGAGATTGAGCCACCCAGATGATCCAGGATCACCTCCTCATTTCAAAATGCATAACTTTTATCACATGCACAGAATTCCTTTTGCCATGAACATGTAGGGGAATATACTCAAGGTTCTGAGGATTAGGACATGCACAGCTTGGGGGGGCGGTGCTTTTCTGGCTGCCACATGCACACGGACACCACACAGACCGGGCAGGCCCCGGTCCATGGCTGGCTCCCAGGGCACCTCCACGCAAATTAGAACAAGTCACCTTGTCATCACATACACTTCAAAGTCATCGCTATGGACCAGCTTAGAATGAGACCCTTGACTGCCCTCTGCTGGAAAGTAGTCAAAATAAATGTACAAACCCACCATGTCTCTGATGTGAAGGGAGCCCCCCAAAGATGGGGCCCTAGAAAGGAAATCGGTGCCCTCGCCCAAAACATATACACAGAGAAGAGCACCTGGGTGGCTCAGTTGGGTGAGCGTCTGCCTTCGGCTCAGGTCATGATCTTGGGGTCCTGGGATCGAGCCCTGCATTGGGCTCCCTGCTCAGCGAGGAATCTGCTTCTCCCTCTCCCTCTGCCCCTCTCCCCTGCTTGTTCTCTCTCTCTCTCTCTCTCTCTCTCAAATAAATAAATAAAATCTTTAAAAAAAAGAAAAAGCATATACACAGACCCAGTTAGAGGCGCACGCCTACTCCCTCACATCCCACAGTGAAACCAGTCACCATCTCCCGCCAAATACTTTTGTTTTGAGTCACCGGTGCAAGGGTTGAGTCTAGGGCTCAGTGAAGATTTCCAGCAGAGGAAGGAGGACAGCTCATCTGGGGGGTGGGGGTGGGGGTGTCTGTGGACTTTGTGGGCAGCTGACCGCAATCACTAAGGGGCCACACTCAGGATTCCAGAGGCTGGTGGGTGCTAGACAATAGGAAGTAGCCACTTGGATGGCACACAACCTCGGAGGCTTGGGCCCTGCCTGTAAACACGCATTCCCCACACTAATATTTATTGAGCGCAAACTGCATATCAGGTGCTGTTCTAAGGCAAGTGGGAGACGAGACAGGTATGAGCCCACCTTGCCAGGGTATACTTTTTTAAGCCAAAGAACAGAGAACTATCCCCAAAATTGCCGTGGCAGGGGACAACCCCATCCCATCCATCCCTGGACAGCATGTTCCACTGAGAACAGCGCAGGGAAAGACTATACAGTTCCCAGGCCCACTATAGTCTGTTCAACCCTTAATGCAGGTGAAAGGTGGATAGGTATGGAAGGGGGGAGGGAAAGATGGGAGGATGCAGGCGGGGGAGGAAGAGAACCCCAAGACAGAGAAACACAAATGCCCAATACAGAGGAGATCACTTGCCATAACTACACTGGTGGGCTAGCTTGGAGATTGTCGACTCTGAGAATAAGTTCTCTTCTTTGGAGAAGGAGAAACACCCATTAGGACCAAAACTCTCTAAGTTTTAAGCTGATAACTCAATACCCAGCCACACACCAGCAGATGGGTGTGGGACGCTAAGAGAGAGGAAAAAAACATAGCCTCAACATTTGGCAGCTCCTCCATCAAGACGTGGATTCTGATTCTCTACTTCTTGAATCTGAGTTTGACCATGTGACTTGTCTTGGCCAATGAAACATTAGCAATCACGCCACAAGGGGAAGCTTGAGAGGTGCTTGCAGGCCAGACTTGCACCCTCTGCCTTTCCTGGCAACTCTGCACCACAATGGGAATGAGCTGGAGCTCACCTGCTAGAGAGGCCACGTGGCAGGGACCCTAGGCACCGCAGCCAAGAGCCCGCTGACTACCGGACACATGCATGAAGCCTCCAAGATCGTGCAGCCCCAGCCAACCCACCAGCCAACTGCAGTCCCATGAGGGAACCAGGCATGAGCAGCAGAAGAACCACCCCCACGGAGCCCAAATGGCCAACCCACAGAATCAGGGGTTAATAAATGATTTTTGGTTTAAGCTATTCCATTTTAAGGTGGTTTGTTAGTTCCCTGACAACAACCACACGGGCAAAGGCATTGGTGTGGTCACCATACATGTTTCCATGCCACAAACTCTACTTTATTCACCACAGAGGTACTAGGTGGCAGGAATTCCTTACTTCAAACTTCTACATGAGCTAGAAGTATGGCTAAGGAATCAACCTGTGTCTCTGCTTTAAAAAAAAACAACAACAACAACAACATAAAAAACTATAACTGGAACTCCTGAGTGGCTCAACCGATTGAGCGTCCCAAATCTTGACTTCTGCTTGGGTCATGATCTTGGGGTCATGGGCTCATGCCCCACATTGGGCTCCACACTTAGTGAGGAGTCTGCTTGGGATTCTCTCTCTCTCTGTCCCTCTCCATCTGCACCTCCCTCCCTCTCTCCCTCCCTCCCTCTCTAAAATAAATAAATCTAAAAAATATATTATTATCTCAATGTTGCAGGTGGGGAAACTGAGTCATGGGGAGATTACATCGTTTGCTGGTAAGGAGTTTGCATCCAGTTCCAACTCCCTAGCCAGTTGCTACATTGGACTGGCACCCCGCTCTGTCACTATCTATGTACCTCTGAGCAAGGCGCTATGCTCTTGTGACTGTTCCCTCTCACATCAAATGAGAGGAGCAAAGGAAAATCAGAGGTGCTTAACCTGGACTGGGCAACCATGGTACCATACCACGTCCAAAAAAATCATCTGGATAAATATACTGCGGGGGCGGGGGGGACAGGCAGTGAGTTAGAGGTGGTCTACAGATCTCATTCGATTCCCAGATGAGTCTGTGATCCAGAGAAGGTTAAGAAATACCAGACAGTACGCGATTGAAGGCACATTCCAAGGGTCAAGTTTCTATTCAAGTCGACACCAAATGCTACGATTACAATTATCCAGAAACCAAGCGAATGGTCCTGGGTACGACTCAGGCCACATCACAGCCGCGTTCAATTGTGGTCAAGGTTAAACGTGACCCTGGTCTCACAGGCGTGAGCAGAATGTATCTTTCTGACCCACCCTGTGCCCTGGACTTGGAACTAGACCCGTTCTGGGCTCTTCCCCACATGTCACGACCTGCCCGGAGAGGCTCCTCTCACCCCTGCCCCCTGTGAGGTTCTGCTGCTTCAGCTTTGACCGCTGAGCCCTGACCAGCCACACCCTAAGAAAGCAGTTAGTGGTTATTACAGGAACTGCCAGAAGAATCTACAGCAGACTCTGTCTGAAGCAACCCTTGCCTAATTTTCCAGGAGTCTGGCTCATCATGGTAACTGTTTCTGGTCCCGAAGTTTCCCCAGGGGGAAGCATCACTATCTTTCACAACTGCTCACCACCAGCCCCACGGCCGGCTCTGCGCCCGCTCCTGTCGCCCCCTGCCTCGACTTCCCGCAGCCAGCCCTGGTCCTCCTACCTGCCTCCAAGTCTTCAAGCCAACGTGACGTCAAAAGCACCTACAGCTGCTCCTAGCCACGGCCTTGGGTGTCCTGAGCGAGACTCCTCTTCGTAACGACAGCCCAGTTCACGTTAGGCTGGTCATAAACTTTGCTGGGTTGGACAAGAAGCATGCAAACTTTTCCTTTGGGTGGTGGAATTTTTGCCAAGCAACATCTTACAGAAGCTTGTTATGGAAGCCCAGGCAACGTTAAAACCGTCAGGACAGCAGAACCCTAGGGAGTGGCGTCATGCGCAGGACCTGCAGGCATCGGGGTACATATGCCAAGATCACGTGCGGGTGGTCTGGAGAAATCAGGAATACGGGCCTGTTTCCCCACAGGGCAGGCCCCGGCTAGGTGAGCGAGAGCAAGGGTTCAGCGGGCAGGAGCTCAGGCCAAGAAGGAACCATGGGAACAGAGGCCCTGGGAATTTGCAGACATCTCGGGGAGGGCACTGGGTTTCCCGCAGGTCGTGGGAGAGAGGCAGGCGCCAAATCTCCGAGGCCCGGGTGACCCCAGCTGACATCTGGATAACATCTGTTATACAAAAGAGCCCGTCCAAGCCAACAAGCAGTAACCCCAGCAGGGCTTTCAAACACCCAGCAGAGTTTTTTACATAGCTTTGGAGAGATTCTTTTACAACAAACTCACTAGCAGCCACCCCGCTCAGCAGCGGTTCAGACACACCCCAAGCCCCACACATCCCCCACACATAATAACCTACTACTTAATATATGTTTAGCCTCAGACACTATACTATCCCTTTACACGTATTAATTCATATAATTCCTATAACAAATCCTTGGGGAAATGCTATTATCATCCCCATGAAAGCCAGAGGGAGCTGCCTCAACATCCTTCCACGGAGAAGGGCCAAGCCCCTCCCCACAGCCCACAAGGCCCTCCAGGCCCTGCCCCTGTCACCTCCCTGCCCTCACCTCCCCCCTCTCTCCCCCCTAGCTCATTCTGCTCCAGCCCCAGGCCTCCTCAGGCCTCCTCCCTGTTCCTCCAACAAGCCAGGCCCAACCCTGCCCCCGGACCTTTGCATGGGCTCTTTGCTCTGCCAGAGATGCTCTTCCTCCCCTGAAGCACAACACAGCACACTCCTCACCTCGTAGGACTCTATCCAAATGCCACCTTCTCAGGACGCCTCAATCTAAAACTACAACCCTCTCCGCATGTACACACACAGCACCTACCACCATCTGACATGCCATATCCTTAATTCTTTCTTGATTGTTGGTGTGGCCACCAGAGCAGGGATCGGTGTCTGCTTTGCTCACCGCTGTGACCTCCAGGGCCTGGAGTAGTGCCTAGCACACCGAAGGTGCTCAGTAAAAATTTGGTGGATGAATGAATACACAGGGGAAGAGGACATAGAGGCAGGAAGAAACTAAGCAAGTCACCCAAAGCCCAGGGTCCTTTTTTTTTTTTTTTTAAGATTTTACTTATTTATTCATGAAAGACACAGAGAGAGAGAGGCAGAGACACAGGCAGAGGGAGAAGCAGGCTCCAGGCAGGGAGCCCGACGCGCGACTCCATCCCGGGTTTCCAGGATCACACCCTGGAGCTCAAGGCAACGCTAAACCACTGAGCCACCCGGGCTGCCCAAAGCACAGGGTCTTTATTTTTTTTAATATTTTTTTTAATTTTTATTTATTTATGATAGTCATCAGAGAGAGAGAGAGAGAGGCAGAGACACAGGCAGAGGGAGAAGCAGGCTCCAGGCAGGGAGCGGATGTGGGACTCGATCCTGAAACTCCAGGATCACACCCTGGGCTGAAGGCAGGTGCTTAACCACTGAGCCACCCAGTGGTCCCTATTTTTTTTTTTTTTTATTTAAATTCAATTTGCCAGTATATAGGATAACACCCAGGGCTTTTTTTTTTAATATTTTTTTTTATTTTTATTTATTTATGATAGTCATCAGAGAGAGAGAGAGAGAGGCAGAGACACAGGCAGAGGGAGAAGCAGGCTCCATGCACCGGGAGCCCGACATGGGATTCGATCCCGGGTCTCCAGGATCGCGCCCTGGGCCAAAGGCAGGCGCCAAACCGCTGCGCCACCCAGGGTTCCCCAAAGCCCAGGGTCTTAAGTGCCAGAAGCCAGATTCCAACCCGGGCAGTCCGACTGCGAAGTCTTCCTAAGCACTAGGCTCCTCTTCCCTGAATACATCAGTCGACACCTCCCACACCCGCACGCTGCGGCTAGCACCCGAACACACGAACATGCTCACAAATACATGCAACCGCCTGCAGCCAGGAGGAGCCGCAGGGACCTACCACAGGTTCGCACCCTCACTCCGCCCGCACTCAGCCCCTAAGGCACAAGCCCCCAGACCGCAACACCTCAGGCAGGAACCAGGCCTTGGTGCGCACCAGGCGGGAGGGGGCGGGGGGGGGGGATAAGGCGAGCTCGTCCTCCTCTTGCAGCAGCCTGTTGGGGTACCAGGGCATCCGCTCTTGGGCCGCTCCAGCACGGAGTTGCTCATCAGGGGTCTGGGCGGATGATGGTCAGGTCCAGCGCAGAGCCCTGGAAAGGGAAGGCTGGGGACAGTGGCTGGTGTGGCCAAGGGCACAGCGATGCGAACCCCCTCCCATGTCTCCTGGGCCCTCCCAATGGGCAGCGTCCCCTAGGGTGCGTGGTGCAGGCCGTCTCCGTGACCCTTCCCCCACCCAGGCCTGCGCCCCAGCCCGGCCCCGGGCTTCTCCAGCTTCCAGGTCTGATACAGGTGGCCGCGCGCACTGTGGCACAGCTCCGGCTGCGGAAGAGCGCAGCCTCCCCTCACCCCTCACCCCCCTTTGCCGTGCATCCCCCCACCCCGGGGACCCCAGGGAGTCCTCAGGCTCCTCCCTCAGCCCGAGCCCCCCTCCCCCCTCCACCGCCTCTGGTGCACCTTCAGCTTCCCGGGCAGGTGCAGAGTCAGCACCCAGGCATCACCCAAGCTGTGGGAGAGGATCGCAGCCCGGGAGCCCACGCTCGTAGGCCTCCTCCCAGGCCGTGTCCCCGCCTCCTGTGAGGGCTCCAGGCAGCTCCTCCGCCTCCGTGGCCCCGCCCTATGCCCGCCCAGGCCCCGCCCCCGGCCCCGCCTCCTCTTGGCTTCTTAGTGCCTTGCACGTGGTGGATCAGGGCCGCGTGGCGCAGGCTGGCGAAGACACCGGGTTCCCCCTGGGCATCAGGTCCCTGCCACCTCCGTGGGCCTCTTCTGTTCCTCAGTCCCTCTGCGACCATTCCAGTCCCCGCCCCAGCGCAGACCTCTCGCTCAGCGGGCCGCCCCAGAAGCCGCCACCCGAGGCGAAAGCATTGCGCCCACAGCTTGCGCAGGGTGCTGGCACCGACGGGCGGCTGGAGAAGGCCAAGGCCACTGAGCTGGTGGAGGCGCACGCGGTGCAAGCCCGCGATGGGAGGGCCTGGCGCTTTGGGAAGGACAGGCCGGTCTTACCTGCCAGCTCAGGTACTTCTGGGCCTCCACGCGGGAGATGCCACCAAGTAAGTAGCAGGTGCGAGCCCCGCGCCCCCGCCGCCGCCTCCCTGCGCGCAGTATGCCCCCCTGAGCCTCACTGAACCCTGAGGAGACAGAGGAGGCTTTGGGGTACGTGAAACCCTCTATTCCCCTTCCTGAACCCCGTCCACCGGGGGCAGGAGTAGCAGAGCTGACCGAGCTGATGGTAGAAGCCTGCCTTAAGCCAGGGTCGATTTGGAGGGGAGCCTCAGTCCACTGGGCTCAGATCCAGGACCCCCAAGCCCACCTTTGACTTTTCAGAGAGCTTGTATGGAGCTCCCAGACACCCCCACTGGTCCCCACTCTCCCCATGTACCATGCCCCCCAGCACCTGAAACCATTTGCTACCTGCACAGAGATGTGTTCAGCTCTTACTGTTTCTGCCCTGGTGTTGGAGATGGCGGTGGGCGGGGGCGGGAGGGGGCTGGCAATCAGAGCCTCTGCCCTCTCGAAGCCAACACCTCAGGTGGGAGAACCGAGTACGATGAACAATTTAGAGCCAAAAGAATAATAATGACGGATTCAGGTAAGTTCTATAAAGGAAATAAACAGGAACTAGTGAGAGAAGACAGGTGCCTGTGGCTGGGACCGTCACCTTCTCTGACGAGGTGGCATGTGAGCTCAGATCTGAAGGATGGTGGAGCTGGCCATTCAAACAGCCAGGGGAGAGCACACCAGGCCCAGGTGGGGGACACTCCAAGGGCTCAGGCCCTGAGGCTGGAGCAGTCTTTGTCCACCAGCGGGCTTTACTCCGCAGCCTTCCTTTCTTTCTCCCCCCATCTTCCCCATCGGCCTTAGAAATTCCCCCATCATCCTGAAAAACTCTTCCTTGCCCCACTCCTCCCCCATGATGGCCAAGTTTCTAGAAAGCATGAGCTACCCTGAATGTCCACCAACAGTGGGTTGGGGTGAGACGTGCGATTGAAGGTTGGAATGGAAACAGATCCACATCTACCCATAGGAGAACAACAGGAAGTTTGTATGATCCTATTTGAGGGCCAGGTGATCAAAGACACTTGGATATCTAAATAGATATCTAGCAAGGCAGAGAACTAAAAATTGTCTACACATTCCCCCCAACCATCCGCTTTCCGGGGATGTGTTGATGTTTTCCATCTTGATCAAGGTTGAGTGACACAGGTGTCTGCATTTCTTAAAATACACGAATTATACACTGAAGACGTGTCTGTTTCTAGCAGGGTAATTTCACACCCTCCCCCATAACAAAGAAACCGAAAATAGTGAACTCTAGGTAGGCTGCATACTGTTTGGGAGTGACTGGTAGGACGAAATCTGAAAAACACCACTAACCTACAGGTGGAAGGAGCGGGGGAGGGAGGGAGGGCTGGAGAGATGCAAAATAAATGAATACAGCAGCGTGTTAATTGTAGGATCTAAGGGTGGGCAGGGCAGTGTGCAGTTGTTTCCATTCTTCTGTATGTTTGAAAGTTTTTGTAATGTTGAGAACAGTAGCCACCAGTCATTTCTCTACTAGGCTGAGCCCAGCAAGGTCCCCCCTGGCGCAGACCTGTGTCGGAGTCTTTCTCAGCTGTGCAATGGGAATATGAGGAAGCTTCCCTAGATTGAGGCAAGAATCTGGAGAAATCATAGCCCTCCTACACTGCTTGCAAGTGCCCCGTACCTTTCGGCAGTCCCTCAAAATGTTCGACATAGAGTTTCCATATGACCTGGATGTTCCACTCCTAGGCATCTATCAAAAAGAACTAAAAACAGACATTTAACAAAAAAAAAAAAAAAAACTTAAACAAGAATGTTCATAGCAGCACCATTTACAGCAGCCAAAGGTAGAAACAAGCCAATGACTATCAATGGATAAATGGACAAACAAAATGTGCTACATATACATACAATGGAATATTATCCAGCCACGAAAAGAAGTCAGGTACTGATAGACACTACAACACGTGGATAAACGTTGTGCTTGGCGAAAGAAGCTTGTCACAAAAGATCACGTGTCCTGTGATTTCATTTCTACAAAATAACTGGAGTAGGCATGTCTGTAGAGATGTTACGCCTGGGACTAGGAGGCAGAGAATAGAAGGTGATTACTAGTGGGTAGAGGGTTTCTCTTATCAGGATGAAAATGCTCTAAAATTAGAGAGTGGGAATGGTTGTGCAGCTGTGAGAATTGTGCGCTTTAAATGAGTGAATTGTATGGTATGTGAACTATATCCCAAAGCTATGCACGTGTGTGTTTGTGCATATGAGAGAGACAGAGACACAGAGAGGGAGGGAGGGAGAGAGTCAGGACTCCTGTCTTCATTCAAAAGAAATGAAGACTTTATGCTCATACAAAAACCTGCACCCAGGGACACCAGGGTGGCTCAGCGGCTGAGCGGCTGCCTTTGGCTCACGGGATCTAGGATCGAGTCCCACATCGGGCTCCCTGCAGGGGCCTGCTTCTCCCTCTGCCTGTGTCTCTCCCTCTCTCTCTATCGCTCATGAATAAGTAAATAAATAAATAAATAAATAAATTTAAAAATAAATATATAAATGAGTAAATCTTATAAAAAAAAAAAAACCTGCACCCAGATGTTTATAGCAGCTGTAATGATAATTTCCAAGTTTTGGAAAGAATCAAACATCCCTCAACAAGTGAACTGGTAAAAAAAAAAAAAAAAAGACAAGTGAACTGGTAAGATGGTAAGAGGTCATATAACTACACCACAGAACACCCCTCAGCAATAAAAAGGAATAAAATCCTGGCACACCCGCATCAGGGGTGAATCTGCAGTGCATTCTGCTGAAGGAAAGTAGCCACATAAAAGGCTGCTTATGGTATGATTCCACTTACACTATATTCTGGAAAAGACCAACTATAGTGATAGCACATCAGGGGTTGTCAGGGGCTGGGGAGCAGGGCATATTCATATCTTGATTGAGGTTGTGGCACTACAGCGGCATGCTCTGTCAAATATCAGAGAGTTGTGCCCCAAAATGGACACATTTTACTATATGTAAATTATTCCTTTTTTTATATATATATATAAGTAGGTTCCATGCCCAGCATGGAGCCCAGCTCGGGGCTTGAACTCACAACCCTGACATCCAGACCTGAGCTGAGACCAAGAGTCGGACGCTTAACCAACTATCAGCCAGGTGCCCCATACCTTGATTTTTTTTAATGAAAGCGAAAGGTCTGGAAGGGAAAAGACGCACCATGCAGTAAAATCATAGCTGAATAGGAAAGAAAGGGCTGCCCGTGCTCCCCAGATCCACTTCCTTCCCCCTCGTCCTCTCATCCAGCCTTGAAGGCCCTGCCCCCTGGTCTGGCTGAGGCAGATGGCTAAGGACCATGCTCCCCTCCCAGCTCATCCCTCTTACTCTCCTTGCTGCTAAGTCCCACGAGCAGTGGGCACTGGTGAACACTTTCCTGCCTGAGGCTTAACAATTCTTTCTTGGGTCCTGATGCCATATCCCCACCTCGCCCCGAATCTCTGATGACTCAGCTCTGTTTTCTTCCAAAAGTTTCGTCCCCCTACCTGGGTCATCCTGTCTGTGGCTTCATCAGCTGCCAAAATATGAGCGATGCCCATTTCCCCCCACCCATCCAGATCTCTTTCTAGACGTCAGTTTGTGCTGATATCACCTCCTTGGATCTCTCCAAGCTATTCCTAATAATATGACCTGGATCCAGATCTGGCTCTTACTGCTCCTGTGGTTGGCTGAACCCTTAGTCTTGTGTCTCACATGACCTGTGCTCTGGGGTTCTCAAGGTACCACCTGGCAAGTCCTCTGCTCAGGAACCTACCGAGGGATTAAAAATCTTAAAGAAGGGGAATCCCCTGGGTGGCTCAGCGGTTTAGCGCCTGCCTTTGGCCCAGGGCATGATCCTGGAGTCCCGAGATCGAGTCCCACGTCGGGGTCCTGGCATGGAGCCTGCTTCTCCCTCTGCCTGTGTCTCTGCCTCTCTCTCTCTCTCTCTCTCTCTCACACACACAAATAAATAAATAAATCTTAAAAATAAATAAATAAAATCTTTTTTAAAAGAAAGCAAAGAGAGAGGCACCTTGCTGGCTCAGTCTGTGGAGCGTGTGACTCTTAATCGCAGGTCATGAGTTCGAGCCCCACATAGAGCTCACTTAAAATAAATTAATTTTATTATTTATTATTTTATTTGTTATTTACACCTGAGTAGCCCAGTTGGTTAAGTGTCCATTGATTATGGTTCAGGTCACGATTTCAAGGTTATAAAACTGAGCCCCGTGTCAGGTTCCAGGCTCAGCACAGGGTCTGCTTGAGATCCTCTATCCCTCTCCCTCTGCCCCTCCCGCTCATGCTCTTTAAAATAAATAAATAAATTTTAAAGAAAGAAAAGCAAAAAGACAACCTGCAGAATGGGAGAAAATATTTGCAAATCATATATCTGTTTAAGGGATTAATATCCACAATATACAATAAACTACCATTCAGTAGCACACGAAATCAATCCAAAACTCGCCCAAAGCCTTGAACGGACATTTATTTGTCCAAAGAAGATGTGCAAACAGCCAGTGGGCACGTGAGAAGATGTGCAATGTTGTAAGTCATTACATGCAAACCTAAATCACTTCACATCTACTGTGATGGCTATTAAAAAAAAAAAAAAAAAGGAACATACCAAGTGTGTGGTGAGCATGTGGAGAAACTGGAGCTCCCATGCACAGCTGGTGGGAAGGAGAAACAGAGCAGCTGCTGTGCAGAACGGTTTGGCATTTCTTCCAAACAGTACCCTGGGAGCTACCGAATGACCCAGCAATTCCCCTCCTGAGTGCCTACCCAAAGCGGGTTTTTGTACACAACAGATGACCAAACAGATATCTGTGCACAATTGTTAACAGTAGTGTTTTGGGGACACCTGGGTGGCTCAGCGGTTGAGCATCTGCCTTTGGTTCAGGGCATGATCCCGGGTCCTGGGATCTAGTCCCACATCAGGCTCCCTGCGTGGAGCCTGCTTCTCCCCCTGTCTGTGTCTCTGCCTCTCTCCCTGTGTCTCTCATGGATAAATAAATAATCCTAAAAACAAAACCCAAAAAACAGCAGGGTTCTTCACATCGACCAAAAGGTGGAAACAACTCTGCGTCCGTTGACGGATGAACAGATCCACAACACGCGGGCCGTCCATACAAGGGAGTGTTATCCAGCCGTAAAGAGAGTGACACTCCAGTGCACGCTACGACGTGGGTAAAACTTGAAAACATCTAAAGTGAAGAAGCCGGACACAAGAGGACAGATATTGCTTGACGCCACTCCCAGGAGGTCCCCAGAGGAGGCCCGTCCACAGAGACAGAAAGGGGATAGTGGGAGCCAGGGCTGGGGGAGGGAGTGGGGGGGCCAGTGCTTCCTGGGGACGGGGTCACCATGTGGAGAGATAGATGATGGTGAAGGTTGCAAGACACTGCGAATTATGTAATACCACTGAACCATACCCTTAAAAATAGTTAAAAATGTAAATTTTATGTTATGTGACTCTACCACAATTGAAAAAGCAAGAACCTGCCACGGCTCCCTCTTGCCTACCTCACTGAAGCTCCTACACTCCTCAGCCCTCTGCTCCAGGCAGCCTGGCCCTGCACCTTCCTTCTGGCACACCCCCACGCTTCCATCACGCTGCCCCCTCCCCTGGGTGCACCATCGCCGCTCCTCTCCGTCCTCCCAAATCCACCAGCCCTGCCCTGCACATGGTAGAGCTCCCCACAGAGAACCAGGGCAAGGCAGCGCGGTAGGGGCTTGTCCCAGGACCAGAGAGGAGATGGGAGTAGCTGAGCTGCTTGCAGGGCAGGAAGCTGAGGCAGAAAACGTCCTCAGCAGTTGGGAGGGCTCTTCCCCATGGTGCCAGCAGGTGCAGCTGCGGCAGCCAGAGGTGGATGAGGCCAGACAATGGCAGGGGGCCAGCCTGAGTGTCCTGTCAAGGGCCCGAGGTCAAGGTGTCCTGGAGACCATGTGTTTCCTCTGCTTTCTCGATTTTGCCCTGGTTTCCCCGCCTCGCTGGCAATGCCAAGGACAGCAGTCAGAAAAACAAGCTCACTGCAGGACAGGCCGGCCCAGGGGCAGCCACCCCCATCTGCTCCACCTCCCTGGGTCTTGACGGCCTGTGCCCATCAGGGACACCCAGGGCTGAGGTCTGGAGTGACCAAGTCCCCAGGGTGCCCACAACCAGAGGTGCCGGGAGAGGCTGGACCCGGTGAAGATGAAAGGTCAGCGGGTCGACGCCCTGGAGCCACTGCGGGAGGGGCCTGGCCAAGGCCGGGCAGCTAGAGGGGAAGCCAGGCCAGCAGACCATGTTTACTGTCGGAAGAGCAGAGCCAATCTTCAGCTTCCCACTGTGACCCTGGGCTTGGGCCCCAGGGGTGATCAGATGTTTCTCTCCTGAGCTAAACTCTGGGCCTCATCCCAGGGGACTCCTCAAGCCTTCCCAGAAGACCCGCCCACCTCGAAAACCCCCCAGAGATCCAGGGACATTATCCAGTCCAGGAGTCCTGCCTCTCCATCCCCCAGGGTTCATCCCCCCCAGCCCAGCCCCCAGTCCTGCCTCGGCTGACCCCATGCAGCCTCATCCTGAGCTCCTAATTTGGCTGCCCTGAGTTTGCAACCCCACTGGGCCACCCCAGAGAGAGCCGTGGGACACCAGCCTTGTTCTCCGTGCCCAGGTCCTGGGAAGAGGAGGAGGAGGAAAGCTTTGATGCTTGGCCAGGAGCCCCGGCCTGAAATTCCACCATTCGTTTCCCCTTTGGGTTAAGGCAGTGTTTCCTTTATCTGTTCCAGGAACCCCTGGCACCCCCAAAAGCGTTGCAGAGGGGAAGAAATGTCAAGGGGGCAGCAGATACGTTCTGGATATTGCGCAAAACACATGAGCTTATGAAAACCTCCGAAAAGACCTGCACGGACCAACCCCATTTAGCTTTGCTTAATCCCCGGTTTGGCCACGGTTCCCTGGAACATACTCTGAGCATCCAAGGCCCCAATTAAATGCCCACTGTGAGAGCCCAGGGGGTGATGGAGGCAGTCAAGCTGCAGAGAGAGTGACTCAGTTTGACGGGAGGGAGGGAGGTGGGAGGGGTGAGGGGGACACAGGCCTTGCTTGGGGATCTTGCATGCCACCCTCAGTCAGAGACCAGAAATGTCCCCAAAAGTCTTCACTGCTGCCACCTTGCTCCTTGCTCCACCTCCTGGCTCTCTAACCAAATCCCCAGTCCTCCACCCAAGACCTCAGGCTTCCCCCAGAGCGATGTCTCCTGCTCCTTCCCCCTGGCCCTGGTGGGACCCCCTGTGCCCATCAACAGAGCTATAGTAGGGGCATCTGGGTGGTTCAGTCCATTGAGCTCAGGTCATGATCCCAGGGTCCTGGGATCCAGGCCCGCGTCGGGCTTCTGGCTCAGCGGAGAGCCTGCTGCTTCTCCCTCTCCCTCTGCTGCTCCCCCTGCTTGTGTTCACATGCTCGCGCGCTCTCTCTCTCTCTCTCTCTGTCTCTCACGTTTTTTGTCAAATAAATAAATGTCAAAATTTTTAAATAAAAGATAAATAAATAATAGATTAATTAAAATAAATTACGAATAAATAAAAATAAATAAATAATAAGTTAGTTTAAAATAACAAATAAATTAAAACTTAAAAAAGAAAACCAGAGCTACAGTGAAGACATCACCGGCATCGGCAGCCCACGATGTGATTACACCATAAAGACCAATGACTGGGGTGGACAGGATGCTCCGTGGGCAGTGACGGACACTCCCGTGTGTTATTTCTGACATCCAGCAGGCAGACAGGTGGGGACTGCGATCACGGGTCACCACTTAGCGGGTGTGCATTCCCGGGACAGTGAGTTCAATTCTGCTGTCTTAGAGAGACGCTATCTCGGGGTGCGGGGTGCGGGGAGAGGCCTTTGCAAGTCAGGAGACAGTGGTGGGCTGGGAGGGACCCGGCTCATCCCAGTGGATGCCAGTGTGGACAGAAGACAACCTAGGATCAGGCCAGCTGCTGTCAACCAACCAGTGTCCCACCCAGGGGACACTGGGCAACGTCTGGAGGTAGTTTTGATCGTCAGAATTGGGGGTGCTACTGGCATCTGGTGGGTAGAGATGCCACGAAACATCCTATAAGGCAGAGGACAGCCGCCTAGTACCAGGACTTCTCCAGCGCAAAATGTCAGTAGTGCGAAGGCCGAGGGACTCTGGATCAGTCACCCATCAAGCTGGGGATCGTCATCATCATCACCATCATCATCATATTGACTAGCTTTAGTGCGCACTTACAGGGAACCAAGTCCTGTTCTCAGTGCTTTATACATATTGACCTTTCTTCTTTTTTTTTTTTTTAAGATTTTATTTATTTTCTCATGAGAGACACAGAGAGAGAGAGAGAGAGAGAGAGAGAGAGAGAGAGAGAGACTTTGAAGGAGAAGCAGGCTCCATGCAGGGAGCCCGATGTGGGACTCAATCCCAGGACCCCGGGCCAAAGGCAGACACTCAACCACTCCTACACACTGACCATTTAATTCTCATCATGACCTTTCTAGAGGGTGGGTACTACTAGTGTCCCCATGTTCAGAGAGGTTCAGTAACTACCCCAGGGTCACACAGCTAGTAAACGTCAAAGCCGGATTCCAACCCAGGCTGCCCCACTCCTGATCCTTCTCTTAACTCACCCCTCCCCCTGGGGTGGGAGTCGGGGGCCTGAATCCATTGAGATCACAGTCTCCCTTGTAGCTGGATGAGAGCTCAAAATAAAGGTTGATTAAGATGGTTTATAAAATATCAAATTCTGTTTCTCCAATGCCTGTGTTTGAGGACTCGGACCCCCACGCCTCCCTGAGCAGAGGCGCTTACAGGACCTTTTCTCCAGCGATGAGGAGGTTGACCTCTGTTCTGGTGTCAGAAGTCAACTTGCTTGACGGTGGGGCCGCTGGGGTCTGGGCAACCCAGGGCTGATTATTCTGGGAGAGAGTTCAGAAATCTGAGGGCAGCACAGCACAAGACACACGCTGCTGCCACCATCGTCGTCGTCCTTGCCGTCGCTAATATGAACTCATCGATAACAACTGTCCCACACTAACTGAGCACTTACTGTGAGCCAGGTCATGTCCTAAACCCCTGACATTCTTTACCCACTTAATGGTCCCAAGAATCCCGTGCAAGCGATATTATCCATCATCCCCCTTTTCCAGAGAGAGAGAAACAAGTTCCGAGGGGAAAGCCACCTGCCCTGGGCCAGGCAGCAGGAGGTGTGACTCTGAGCACCTGCTCCTAACTCAGAGTTTCTCCACCTCCATACTGTTTGCACTTGGGTTCAGATCATCTCGGGGATGGGGAAGGTAGGGGGTCTCGCAGCACCCTCGGCCTCTACCCACCAGATGCCAGTAGCACGTCCCTCAGGCATGACCACCAAAAATGTCTCCAAAATTTTTTTTTAAAAATAAAGTAAAATAAAATAAAATAAAATAAAATAAAATAAAATAAAATAAAATAAAATAAAATAAAAATGTCTCCAGACATCAGCAGATGTCCCCTGACAGGGGGGAAGAACTGCCCCTAGTTGAGACCACTGCCTTGACTCTACACTTTGGGATGGGACAGGAGGTGAGGAGCATGGAGAGGTCTGCCGGCTGCAGCCCCCAGAAAAGTCTGGAGCCTGAAACCCAAGCTACCAATAACAATCAGTGTTATGGGGGCGCCTGGGTGATGCAGTCGGTTGAGCATCCATCTGGCTCTTGGTTTTGGCTCAGGACGTGATCTCAGGGTCCTGAGATCGAGCCCTGCATCAGGCTCTGCACTCAGTGCGGAGTCTGCCTAAGACTTTTTCCTTTTCCTTCTGCCCCTCCCCGGTGTGCTCATGCTCTCTCGCTCTCTCTCTCTTTCTCTCTCTCTCAAATATATCTTTAAAAAAATCAGCTTTATGACAATGTGGTTCTACAGCACCTACTATGTGCCGCATACCCTAGGTCTATCCCTTCTTTTAATCCTCAGAAGGACCCCATGACGCGAGGAGTGTTATTAAACCTACCTGCAAGCCAGAACCGGGAACAAAGAGGCGGGCTGACTTGCCCAAGGTCACGCAGCAGGTAAGCAGCACCGTTAGGATTCGAACCCAGGCTTCAGAATCTACACTTAAACACCACACTTGCCTGCCTGCCCGCCCCAGTGGCCCTGCCAGGGCTGCACGGGTGAGGCTGGAGGACAAGTTAGAAAAGGAAAAAGAAGCTCTAGGCTTGCAGGTGGCACCTAAGGACCCTCCATCCCAAGAGTCTTGGGCCCTAACAGCTTGGCAAGGTTTTATTAGGCTCTTATGGGGTGCTGTGTGCCCTGGACCAGAAAAGAGCAACAAAACTGGTCTTGAGCTCTTCACCTTCCTGCCGAGACTACCTGCAATACCTCCCCCAGCCTCTCATCCAACGGCCAGGAGCTGAGCACCTATTGGGCGCCAATATTTGCATTCACATCTAACAGATGCACAAAATGAGGCTCAGAGAGGCCAAGCAACTTGCCAGGGACACACAGCAGTGTGTGTGACAGGAGGCTCCCTGCTCCATCTCTCCAGTCCCCCATTAACCTTCAGAGCCCCCCCACCCAGGGGCCCCTCCTGGGTATTATCGGCATTTTGTTTTTCAGATCCACAGTCCTGTTGAAGCATCCTGTTGAAGGGTCTTAGGACCAGAGCACACATTTGTTTTTTCTAGAGATCTCTCTGCTCCCTGGGGCTGAGGCTGAAGCCCTCATGGGTCCAGCAGAAGCCCAGGGAGCATGTGTCCCTTGGGGTCTTGGTGTCCCCTGGATGTTACCCCTCGGCGCATCCTCTGGAGCGGAAGTTGCATCCCTTGTCCCTCAGGACGTCCATTGATCTGCTTCCTTCTGCAGCTGGACCCCACCCATCCCAGGCCCCCTCATCCCATCTGGTTCTCCCAGTGGCTTCCCAGTTAACACTCGGGCCCCCCCTGCCGGACCTGAGCCACCCTGGAGAAGGGGGTGGGTGCTGCTCCAACTGGGCAGAACTTCCTCCCACCCCTGGGGATGGAAGATGATCCCCAATGCTAAGAGCTGGTTCTAGATGAAGAAGTCAACTTGGGCTTTGCTGAAGCCACACCCCCAGCCTGAGAGCCCTCCCTCAGATGGGCAAGATGTAAGGAGGCCACAGCCCCCTGGGGTCTCTCCCTCTCATTTGAGGGTGAAGGGGGATTTATTCATCCTCTGCAGAGCGCCCCTGAGACCCGGCCATGGTGGCTGCAACAAAAGCAGGCTTGAGGACGGCCACTCACCTGGACGTGCCAGGGGCAGCACGGAGCCCCAGGTGGGGCAGGACAGGGAAGGTGCCACATCTGTGAGGCCAGCCCTCAGATCATCACTGTGACATCAAGAGCGATGTTCCCAACAGCAGGCCCCAAAGCTGAGGGGAGAAGGGGGAACCCTCCTGTGCCGGAATGGGGGCCCGGGGTGCCTGTGCACAGGAGGAGTCTTCAGGGCTCTGGAAACAGGGGGAAGGGAAGGTGGGCGGGTTGTGTTGCATTTTTTTTTTTTTTAAGATTTTATTTATTTACTCATGAGAGACACACAGAGAGAGGCAGAGACACGGGCAGAGGGAGAAGCGGGCTCCCCATGAGGAGTGCGATGTGGGACTCCGTCCCAGGACCCCGGGATCATGCCCTGGGCCACCCAGGCGCCATGGGGTTTGGTTTTTAAATTTTACCTTTTATCCCCAGCTTCACTGAAACAGAACTGACGCAGAGCGCAGAGCCCCGGTACATTCAAGGAGCGATTCGCTGGTTTGGGGCACTCCTATATGGCGCAGCTTCACCCCGATGCCCTTAGGAGCACCTGCCCCGCCGCCGCCTGTGCCCAGCACATCGGAGGTCTCCTGTCGCACGCCTGAGTGGCTCAGCGGTTGGCGTCTCCTACTCATCCCTCAGGCCTGCTATTAAATGTGCCTTCTGGGGAGGGCCCTCCCTGCCCCCCTACATGGGAGAGATGGGGGCGTTGTCCACTTCGCCTGGCCTGGGGCGGGCAAGATTTAGCTCGGCATTTCAGGGGGAAACATCTAGAGATGGGGGCTGCAGCCCCTGAGCAAGGGGACGCCCCACCCCCGCCCGGGCCTCAGCGCAGTGATCCCGGGGCCACCCTGGGGGACTCTTCGCCCTCAAGCTCACCTGCCTTCCCTCTGAGGGCTTTACCTTGGCTCTTCTTTTCCGGTTCTGCCACCTGCCGCTGAGCAACCTGGAGTGAGTTACTCAGCCTCTCTGTGCCTCAGTTTGCTCATTTGGGAAATGGGTATGATGCCTCACAGCGAGCGCTCGGATTCCCGCAGTTCCTACAGACCAGCCCCCCCCCCACCGCCCCCCCCACCGCCGCGAGCAACGGGTTCGGGCGCGCCCTCCTGTGGCCGCACTGAGTACTGCATCCCTCCGGGCGCACCCTACCCCCCTTCCCCGCCCCCCCCCCAGTCTTAAGGCTTAAGTAACAAAAACAAAAACAAAAAAACAAACAAGCAAACAAAGCACTTTATAAGTCAGTCCCTAAAAGAGGGACTGGCTCTCAAAAGAGGATGCACGGGATCCCTGGGTGGCGCAGCGTTTTGGCGCCTGCCTTTGGCCCAGGGCGCGATCCTGGAGTCCCGGGATCGAGTCCCACATCGGGCTCCCGGTGCATGGAGCCTGCTTCTCCCTCCTCCTGTGTCTCTGCCTCTCTCTCTCTCTGTGTGTGTGTGACTATCATAAATTAAAAAAAAAAAAAAATTCAAAAGAGGATGCACTGGCCACAGTAGCCTTCGTCCCCCTAGAATGCCCTCACCCCCTCAGCTTCCCTCTTAACGATTATTTCAAATCGCACATGTCAATGCCACCTCCACCTGGAGCCTTCAGCGGGCTCCCTACAGACTGAACACGGAGCATCGCCTGCGCGCCAGGCCGCACTCTGGGCCCTGGAGATACTGCCGTGGACCACACAGAGGGAACCCTCGACCCTCAGGGCTGGCATCAGGGCGACGGAGGGAGAACCAACAAGAATAATCCACAGTGTCAGGTGGTGACGCCGGCTAAGAGTAAAATAAACCAGGAAATGGGAGAGAAGGTGTGTGGATGTAATCTGGAAGTGGGGGGAGGGGCAGGCCTCAAAGGGGGGACGGGGGATGTTTAAGATGGGACTCCAAGAATGAGCTGGAGTGGCCATTGTGATATCAGGAGGAGGAGGCAGGATGGTGACCTCAATGGTGTTGCCATGTAGCGGCTCCTGACCGTGTCCCCAGTACCTGGACCAGCACCTGGCACAAAAAGGTACTCAATAAAGATTTCATTGAATGAAAGCCCAGCTATGGGCTTCAGGATCAGCTTGCTCAAGGCTGAAATGATGGCCCTGGGGCCATAACCCTCCTCCACCTAGTGGCTTTGCTCTTACAAGAAGCTTCTCCCTGTTGTCTCAGATGGGGACCCGGCTTCCCAAGTCTGTTTCCCAGGATTTTCCTGCAAGAGCCTGGACATGCCCATCCCCCAATGGATCCCTGTGGCCCAAAGATGGGGAGGTGGGAGTGGCTTAGGACTGAGTCACATGCCCTATCCAGGCTACATACACCCAGGGGGGAGAGGGAGACCCCCTGGGACATCTGGGGTGGCAGCTTGGTAGGAAAGCAGCTTTAGGGAAAGTGCGAATGCCAAGGCAGCCACCTCTTCAGAGAAAGAGGTAAACAGAAGGCAGCTCTAGGAGGGCTCCCAGGGGGTCCCCCGGTAATGGAGGGGCTGCTGTAGAGGCCAGAGCTGGCTTACTTGGACTCGTTCCTCAAAGGGGGGCTCAAGAGGCAATGGGGCGTGGAGTGTGGGTAGCAGACCCAAGGCCAGGCCGTCCCTCTCTCTGGTCTGGCCTGGGGTGAGCATAGGGTTGAAGTGGAAGGACGACCTCGTAGGAGCTCAGGGAGCAGGCTGGCATTTATGGAGTGACTGCTGTATGTGGGAGCCCTGACCTAACCTTCCAGAACAAAAGAAACAAATGTTGACTGTTGCTGTTGAATGCACCCCTTCCCCCCCACCCGGCAGAGGCCTGTAAGGTCGGTAGTATCCGCCCTGTAGGGATCAGGAAACCCAGACTCAGAGAAGAAGACCAAGGGTGAGGCCAGGCCAGGCTCTGCTTAGTTCCCTGCGGGTCAGGCTGGAAACTGGCTGGGGCTGTGAGGTTGGGGGTCACCTCTGTGCCACCTCCTGGGGCACCAGTCCCGAGCCAGGCTGAGTTGAGGCCTGTGGGGCAGGTGGCCCTGACTCTGCAGATCAGCCCCATCCCTGTGTCAGCTCCACATCTATTAAGGACACACCCGAGGGGCGAATAAAACCCCCTGGGCCCCGGCTCTCATGAAACTTTCACCCTCCCCGTCTCTGGCCTCAGTTTTCCCTTCAGTGAAATGGAACCAGCCAGGCCCGCGGCAGATCAGCCCCCCCCCCCCCCAGAGGGCAGCTCTGGGAGGCCAGAGACGGGCTGAGATTTATTCAGCCGCCCCGGGCACCGTGCCTGGCACACGGGTGGCGCCCAATAAATGCTTGCTTGAGCAGGACTAGTCCTCAATAAATAACAGCTGTTGTCGACGCTGGCGGGGCAGGCGAGGCCAGCGAGGGAGGGGGGCTCCCCCCTCCCCCACCCTCCACCGGCGGGGGGGGGGGGGGCCCTCCTCTCCCCTCCGGGCTCCATTCCTTCTCCTTGCCCCCCCACACCCCTGCGCCGCCTCCTCCTCCTCCATCCCCCACCTCCTCCCGCCTCTTTCCATTCAACCTCCCCTCCCCCACCCCTCTTCCCCTTACCCCTACCCAATTCTTCCTCCCTCCCCTCCCCCACCCGCTTCTCTCCCCTCCCCCACCTGCCACCTTACACACGCACACCCGCCTCCCCCTCCTCCCCCCACCCCAGCCCCCCCGCCTCCCCCTGCCTCCCCCTCCCCCCGCCCCCACCGCGGGGCCGGGCCGGGCGGGGCGGCCCGAGCTCCCGGGTCCCTGGCTCGGGTCCAGCCCGCGGCCCAGGCCGGGCGGCGGCGGCGGCGGCGGCGGCGGCGGGCGGGGTTCTGGCCGCGCGCGGTTTGGGGGTTTTTTATAACCCTGGCAGGCGGCTCAGGAAGTGCCTTCCCCGCGCCCCCTCCCCCGGCCACGCCGCCGCGCTCGCTCCCTCCCTTCCTGCGCAGGGCGGCGAGACGGCGGCGGAGACGGCGGACGGAGGCCCCGGGCGGGCGGGCGCGCGGCCGCAGGTAGAGGCGGGCGGCGCGGCGGGGAGCGGGCCCCGCGGGGCGGGCGGGCGCGGGGGGGCGGCCGCGGGCGACCCTGTGTGTCCGCGTCGGGCGGGGCGGGCCGCGGGCCCGGGTGCGTGGACGGTCCGGCCGCGGGGGCCCCGGGTGTGTGCGACACCGAGGTCACGCGGGCGCCCGCCTGGGTCCGTGTGCCGCCCGCGCGCGTGTCGGGGGCGTGAGGGCATCCACGTAGGTGTGAGCGCTGCGAGGCTGCATGTGTGAGTCTGCACGAAAGCGCCCACGAGCGTCTGGGTGTGTTGGGTGTTTGACTTTGTGTGCGATGCCCCGGGGCGGGGTGTGCGTGTGCGTGTGCGTGTGCGTGTGCGTGTGCATAGGTGTGAGTGGGGGCCGGTGTGTGCACGGGGCGGGCGTCTGCTCTGCGTGTCGATGTCCGGCTGCGCTGTGAGCGTCTCTGTGCGGCCTCCGGGCGTGTCTGAGTGTGACAAGTGTGTGTACGTGCGCGTGAGCGAGCCTGCCCGGTGTGTCTGTCAAGGTCTGCGGGGCCCCGAGTCCGCCCGCCGCCTGGTGTGAGCGTGTGAACGAGTGTGTACGTGTCCGCGTGTGTAGGCCCGAGTGTGTGTGTGCCCCCGGGTTGTCTTGTGTGTGCATGAGCGTGTACGTGCGTGTGCACAGAGGTCTGCAGAGTGTGTCGCTGTGCGTCCCGTGCGTTTGCCTCGGGACGTGTGTGTCCTGAGTGTGTCCTGAGTGTGTCCTGAGTGTGCCGGGGTGGGAGTCCTTTGTGCGTGCGCGGCGTCCAGCTGTCCAGCTGTCGGTCCCCCGCTGCGCAGGTGGGGTCACCCTCGAGTGTCCGTCGCGCCCGCGTGTGTTTGTGTGTCTGGGCGTGGGAGTGGCACCTTCCACCTCCCCCGGGTGGTCGCGAGGCCACAGCCGGCCGTCGCCGAGCGTCTCCAGCCCGTCGCGCGCGGGGCCTCTAATCAGCGGCCGGTCTGGGGGCACCCGCCGGGGCGCCGGCCCCCCTGCCCCCTCCTGCCGCAGGCCGCGGGCGGGCCTTTGTCTGCTCTCCCCGCGGGGTCTGCCCCCCGCCCCGCCAGATGCGCGGCGCCCGGGGGGGAGGGACGCAGGGAGGGGGCGGCGGGGGGAGGCCTCTGCCCGGGCGGCCTCGGCGCAGGCCTCCGCCGAGGGGCCGGTCTCCCCGCACGGCCCGGGAGGTCTGGGCGTGGAGCGGCGGCTCCTTCCCGGATCCTGGGCTGGGACGGAGCCTCGGCTGTTTCCGGGCCGCTTCCGCGCGGCATTTCCTCCTCCAGCGCTGGCACCGGCCCGCTGCGGGCCGCCTCCCTCCTGCCTCCGGGGAGGAGGGGCCGGGAGGGGCGGCCAAGCCTGGGCACGCGCGCGCGTGCGTGCGCGCGCACACAGCCACCGGGCACACGCAGGGCCACACGCAGGGTCACATGGGCACACACACCACACACAAAGTCGCCCCCCCGGTTAGGCACGCACGCGGGCACGCGCACATCGCCGGGGAGACCCCCTGCTGCCGCCCCCTGGCCAGGCCGGGGGCGCCCTGGACGCCCCTAACCTCCCACCATCAGTACCACTTTCTCCCCAGACCCACTGACCTGTTGCCACTACCCCCAAGCGCCACCACCCTGCAGGCCGGGCCACTGTCCGGTTTCCTCTTCCCTGCCTCGCTCTGGCAGATACCTGTGTGCCCTCCCCCTCCAGACCCTTCCCCATCCCCACCCACCCCTGCTGGGTCCTTCCACACCCTCCCCCACCTGAGCCAGAAGCACAAGGGAGGCTGTGAGGTCGAGGAGAGGAGGGGCCCAGCCCCAGAGGACGGTGGTGAGGACTTCAGGGGTGGGGAGCAAGCAGGAGAGGCAGAAAGACCCTGCAGCCAGGACCAGAGCCACTGTGGGGGGAAGATTCTGCAGCGGGCCTGGCAGTGCGGGAAAGGAGAGGGGCAGGATTGGGGGCAGGGGGTTCCAGCCTCACACTGCTACGGGGATTGTGGCCACCTCGGTGTGGGAGGGGAAAGGGTTAAGGCAGGGAGAGGGTCAGGGGAACCTGACCAGGAAGGGGTTTCTTCCCAGCTGGTCAAGGTCTCCAGAGTGGAATTGAGGAGAGGAGGCAAGAGGAGATGGGGGCAGGGGAAGGCAGAGGAGGGAGGAGGGAGCTTTGGTGAAGGACTAAGAACTGAGGGGGGATGGACTCCAAGAGGAGGTTCACCAGGGTCAGAGTATTCTCAGCCACCCCTGAACTTCAGACCCAGCCCAGCTCCTCCTCACTGCCCCCTCCCTGTCCAGGCGCTGAAGAAGAGGTGCTGAGGCCCAGAGGGGCTCACGCACAGGTGTCCCGACACCACGCCACCAACTGAAGCCCCCCAAAGGTAAAAAAACAAACCAAAAAACAAGGGGTAATCATTAGCCCAGCCGAAGGGAGCAGTAGGGTCACAGAGTGTCTTGGAGTGAGGTCCCCATTGCTGGAGGGGTCCAAGCAGGAGCGGGTAATGTCAACTTCTAAGTCTGCATCTTGTTGAAAACCTGGCTCCGTCCCTCATGCGCTGAACTGCCCTGTTTGGAGATCGACTCTCAGACTTGGCCAGGCTGCAAAGAAAACAAGACAGTGTGTGATTAAGGGGGAAACAGCACAGAAGAGGAGGAGGAGGAGGAGGGTGGAGACGGGAGTGGGGAGGAGGGTTTGGCACAGGGTAGTGGCCCAAAGTGGTGTCTGTGCGCAGCAGGCTGGCCCGGTGCAGATGCCAGAGAAACAGACCTGCTGGGCAAGCCTAGAGCTTCCAGAAAGAAGAATCTGAGAGGAGAAGGAGCAGAACCAGGGGCCCGGCTGGAAGTACAAGGGTGGAGGAGAGGTCACAGGGACAGAAGCCACCTGTCGGGGTTCCCCGCCCCGCTGGCGGGGTGAATAGCACTACCCATGGCAGGGGATCCAGTGGCAGGGCCCAGGTCAGACGGGGTTCGTGGGGGGAGCCAAGGACTTGCTTCTGGTTTAATCTGGGCTGCAAATGCCTACTGACCAACGCAGCCTTCGAGTGTGTCCGAGGCCAGCCTCCCCCTCGGGCACTCTGCCCAGCCACACTGGCCCTTGTGGTCCTGGGGGCCACAGCAAGCTCCTCCCTGCCCCCGGGCCTTTGCCCCTGCTGCTCCTCTCTCTGGGCACCTTCTCCTGTCTCTTCACATGATGAATTTCTTCTCCTTCCCCTCACCACGCCTGCTTATGAGCCCCCCAGTTATTTCTTCCGGAGAGCTTGTCACAAGCTGAACTCCGCTCACGGGGGTCACTCCCCGAGACAGCCCCTCGGTGGGCAGGGACGGGATCCGTACCATGCAGAGTTGTTACCTACTGAACCAATCCTCAGGATTATTGTGGAAATGAAATGGTGTGAAAACACTCAGGCCAGTTGCTGACACGTAGTAGGTGTCCACAGAGCCAAAATCCCTGCGTATCCTAATAGTAGAGAGAGGATGAGGCAGGGGTGGGGGCAGGGGGACTTCTGAGTGAGGAAATGCCACGGGCATCCTTGGGGATGGGAGTGAGGGGCCTTGGCACTGGCCACACCGGGCAGCAGGACCAGGCACCCGCCCCCCCGACCCACCTCCTCCCTCCCAGGAGCCCGGTGATGCTGCCCAGGCTGTGAACAGGGGAGGCGGTGCTGTGGGGGCTGCCGGCAGCCGGGGCTGGAGAGAGACATGTGGACACGTGGCCTCTATGGCTCCCGCCTGCCAGATCCTCCGCTGGGCCCTCACCCTGGGGCTGGGCCTCACATTCGAAGTCATACATGCCTTCCGGTCTCAAGGTAGGGGTGTCCAGGGGCAGCATGGGGAGGGAATAAGGAGCCGAGGAAGGGTCAGTGGGGCTGGGATGGCAGTCACTTGGGGGAGGGCCCTGGGGTCAGCGAGGTCAGCATCATTGCCCCGTAGCCACGCAACTCAGCCAGGTCCACTCACGTGGACCATTCATTCCCCGGGCTCACCGCAAGCCTCTGACCCTCACCCACAGATGAGTTCCTGTCCAGTCTGGAGAGCTATGAGATCGCCTTCCCCACTCGAGTGGACCACAATGGGGCACTGCTGGCCTTCTCACCCCCGGCTCCCCGGAGGCAGCGTCGGGGCACAAGGCCAGCGACAGAGTCCCGCCTCTTCTACAAGGTGGCTGCACCCAGCACCCACTTCCTGCTGAACCTAACCCGCAGCCCCCGCCTTCTAGCAGGGCACGTCTCCGTGGAGTACTGGACACGGGAGGGCCTGGCGTGGCAGAGGGCTGCCCGGCCCCACTGCCTCTACGCCGGCCACTTGCAGGGCCAGGCTGGCAGCTCCCACGTGGCCATCAGCACCTGTGGGGGCCTGGTAAGCAGGAGGAAATGCCCACGAGTTTAGGAGTTAAGAAAAGCACTTCTAAGTATAGGTCTGGGAAGGAATCATGGTGGATGTTTTTTGTAAGATTTTATTTATTTATTCATGAGACACAGAGAGAGAGGCAGAGACATAAGCAGAGGGAGAAGCAGGCTCCCTGCGGGAGAACCTGATGTGGGACTTGATCCCAGGACCCCAGGATCATGACCTGAGCAAAGGCAGATGCTCAACCACTGAGCCACCCAAGGGCCCTATGATGGATTTTTTTTTTTAAATATTGTTTTTTTGTTTTTTGTTTTTTAATTTTTTTTTAATTTTTATTTATTTATGATAGTCACAGAGAGAGACAGAGAGGCAGAGACACAGGCGGAGGAAGAAGCAGGCTCCATGCACCGGGAGCCCGATGTGGGATTCGATCCCGGGTCTCCAGGATCGCGCCCTGGGCCAAAGGCAAGCGCCAAACCGCTGCGCCACCCAGGGATCCCATGATGGATATTTTTTTTAAGCATTTTGAGCTAATCCAAAGGATTATTTTAGGATGCGGCTAAAGCAGAACTTAGAGGAAAATGTGTAGCCCTGGGGTCAGGCTGAAAATTGATGAACTGAACTTCGTCCTCAGGAAGTTAAAGAGGAAATAGCAACATAAAGCCAGGAAGAGAGAGAGAATGAAATCATAAAGACAGAGCAGGGTCCCGCTGGGAACCAGATTCTGATCCAAGCCCTCTGCCTACCCCCCGACCCCCAGCACGGCCTGATCGTGGCAGATGAAGAAGAATATTTGATCGAGCCCCTGCAAGGTGGGCCCAAAGGGGCCCAGGGCCCAGAGGAGAGTGGCCCCCATGTGGTGTACAAGCGCTCCTCTCTGCGTCACCCCCACCTGGACACAGCCTGTGGAGTGAGAGGTACATCTGTCTTTCTGGGGACGGGCAGAGGGGCTGCACGTCTTTGGCTCGAGGCAGAGGTTGGCGGCAGCGTCTCTCCCTCCAGGAGGTTGGCAGGTAGCTATGTGCAGGGAGAAGGGGCAGCCAGCCAGAGAGCAGGACTGCAGGGCGGTGCAACAGCCCACCCATCACTGCCATAGTCCGATGGCCCAGCAGAGAGTGAGACAGGCAGCTGGACTGCCAGACCGGTGCTCAGGTGTAAAACCGTCCATCTCCAGGATTACTGTGTGCCCAGGTGGTTACGCGGCCGGGGAGTGGCCGATACTCCCGAGCCACTGCACAGTGAGAGCACTGTACAGAAGGTCCGATTCACAGTCAGACTCGTGGGAGGACAGTTGTATGACCAGACGTTCAGAAGGTGGGAGAAAAAGGAAGCGAGACGAGATAGACATCTACAGGGGCGGTTGTGCCAGTGCCAGGCGCAGGGACCTCACAGGGGGAGTGCGATCTGACGTGTGGGAGTGGGACACCGTGGCAAACCTACAACCACAGTCAGTCGTAGAAGCAGGAAATGTGGGTGGTTTCACAGTCGGATGGCCAGTGGGACCGCCAGGCAGTAAGACCATCGGGCAGTGGGGTTCTACGGCTCCCCAGTTGGGCAGCACGTTGTTGAGAACGTGGCACAGTTGGAAGGCCACAGTCGTAGAAGCGCACAGCTCCGGTGCTGAGGCAGGTGGCTACACACATACATTTGGGCAACGGAACTGTCAGGAGGGTGTCCGGTCATGCCGGTTGTTGTGGGGCCCAGGGTGGCTGTTCAACCCACCCGTTTGGCAGTGGGACAGCCAAATCCTCATAGAACCTGTCACCGGGGTAATGGACCTTTTTGTAGGACTAGACATGGTACAACCAGGACACCCAGTAGCAGGAGAATGAGGGGTCTGACGGCCTATTGGGCAGATGCGCCATCAGGCAGGTTCTTGGACAATGAGAGCCGGCAACGGAATGACCAGAAATTGTCCATCCAGACGAGAAACCGTGGAAGGGGCGGCCGTGGTGGCTGCGCACCCTGAAGCCGCCACCTGCCAGGCCCCTGGGGAATGAAACAGAGCGTGGCCAGCCAGGCCTGAAGCGCTCGGTCAGCCGAGAGCGCTACGTGGAGACCCTGGTGGTGGCCGACAAGATGATGGTGGCCTACCACGGGCGCCGAGACGTGGAACAGTACGTGCTGGCCATCATGAACATTGTAAGTGCCTCCCCCTCCCTGGCCGTGGAGCCCCGAGACCTGGAGAAGGGGTGTCACCACCCCCCCGACTAGCCGTGACCTGAGGCTAGGGAACCCGAATGGAGGGGGCAGAGTGAGAAAGGAAGCCCACGTGTGGCTAGGAATCTTGGCCAGGGGCCCACAGGCTGCTGGGTCCACGCTCCCAGCTCTTCTCCTTTATAGCTGTGTGCCCTCAGACACGGCACTGCCCCTCTGTGCCTTGGTTTACCCACCTGTGAAATGGGATAATAACAGTACCTCCTTCACAAGGCTAAAGTGGTTGCAGCAAAGCGATAAAGTGCTTGGAACCGCACCTGGCAACGCGCGAGGTGCTGTGTGGGCGCCTGCTGCCTAGACTGAGGACGCGGCATGCGCGTACTTGCCGAGGTTAGCAGTACACACGTGGGCACGCATCTGTGTGCAGCCGAACTGGCCTGCAGGCACCTACCTGTGACTTCACGTGGGTGACCTTGCGGACCCATGCTCAGAATCTATCCAGTGCCCCTACCAGATGCCGTCAGGACTCTGGATCTCTCTGAGCCTCAGTTTCCACCTTTGCAAAAGGGTATCGTAATAGTATCCACCACGGAGGGTACGAGTCGGGGGGAGGGAAGCCAGACAGAGCGTTTGGCACACGGTAAGAGCCCGACAAGTGGCACTGTTGTTTCACTGAAGCCACAAGGGAAGAGAAAAGGCAGACAGATGGCCCGATGTGTTGACAGAGCATCGGGTGTGATGCTATGTCCTGCCCTAGCCCTGCTGCCCACCCCCGGACTTTCAGAGTTGTCTAGAACCTGCCAGGGTTTCTGTGGGTTTCCACATGGGACAGTGATGGCCCAGGCTCCAAGACCACTGCACGGTGTGGCCTCCGTCATCTGTGCCCACTCACCCCAGGCCTCCTCCTCCTCCTCCCTCGCCACTGTCTGCAGAGCTTCCTGCCCCCCACACTTCCACCTTCTCGTGGTGCTGCTCAAATTGGTACCTTTATTTTCTTTAAGATTTTATTTATTTATCTGAGAGAGAGAGTGTGTGCGCACAAGCAGGGGGAGTGGCGGGGGAGAGGGAGAAGCAGCCTCCCTGCCGAGCAGGGAGCCCAATGCAGGGCTCAATCCCAGGACCCCGGGATCATGACCCAAGCCGAAGGCAGACCTTTAACTGACTGAGCCACCCAGGCGCCCCCAAATTGGTGCCCTTGGACAGCTGTGGAATGAGGCCAAATGTGCACATCCCTCAGGCCACCTCTGGGCAGACACACTTGAGGCAGCTGCAGGGGTGCATAGGGATGGAGGACAAATGCACAAGCTGAACAGGGGTGAGTCAGAAAGCAATGGACTGGTAAGCAACCAGCACTTTGGGGCCAGGCTTACCCAGACACGAATCCTATTCGTGGCACCTCCCTGCTGTGTGTCCTAACCTCTCCGTGTGTCGGTTTGCCCCTCTGTAAAATGGGGATGACAATGGTACCTATTCGGGCGGAGATCTACACAGCAGGCTTCGCCCGAGGCCTGGCACACGGGAGGTACTTGGTCAAAGAGGGCTACTGCCATCGTGTCGCTTTTTGTCTTCTGCTCTGGGCTCCTCTTAAGACTCGGTCTCTCTTGTTTCTTGGAGGTCAGGTTGCCAAACTTTTCCAGGACTCGAGTCTGGGAAACATCGTTAATATCCTGGTGACACGCCTCATCCTGCTCACGGAGGACCAGGTGCGAGGGCCCCAACACCTGCCCCAACACCAGCGCTGCCTGCCTTCCCCAGGGTGGCTGGCGCCCATGCCCCTCTCTGTCTGTCCGCAGCCCACCCTGGAGATCACCCACCACGCCGGGAAGTCCCTGGACAGCTTCTGTAAGTGGCAGAAATCCATCGTGAACCACAGCGGCCATGGCAACGCCATTCCGGAGAACGGTGTGGCCAACCATGACACAGCGGTGCTCATCACGCGGTGAGGGGCGGGGAGGACCCCAGGACGTGGGCCGGGGGATCGAGTGGTCCCAGGGACCATCCAGGTCCAAGCAGGGGTCGCTTCTGCTGGGAGATGGGAGAGGCTGAGGAGCTCCAGCCGCTCCAGTGGGGAGCCAGGGGTGGGGAGGGGTTGCTGGGAGCCTGAGAGCTGGTGGGGGATGGGGAGCAGGGGGAGGGCAGGCAGGGACAGTTGAGCCACTTGGGCACAGACACACTCGTTTGCTCACCGTCTCATTGATGCAGTGGGTCAGCCACTTACGCGCCCCCAGCATCCCCAAGGTCCGCTGGGGGCAGAGCACGGGGCTCCAGGTGAGAGGCAGGTAGTGCCTCCCAGGAGAAATGAGCCTCCGGAGATGGTTCTAGTGGCACCGGTTCTGGTGGCACCAGCAGGGCTTAAGGGAGGCCGCCCAGCCCCTGACCCCGCCCCTCTCCTTCCACAGCTATGACATCTGCATCTATAGGAACAAACCCTGTGGCACTCTAGGTACTTAAACCCTGTAGGCTTCAGGCCCCCGTGAAGGCAGTGGATGGGACAGTGGACGGGGACAGGACCCCGGCCCTGGCGGGGTGGGGACCGGGCAGGGTGGATGGGCTGTCCTGCACCTCCTGAGCCCAGCCCAGCCCCCACGCGCCCGTCCCCCAGGCCTGGCCCCCGTGGGCGGGATGTGCGAGCGCGAGCGGAGCTGCAGCATTAACGAGGACATCGGCCTGGCCACCGCCTTCACCATTGCCCATGAGATTGGACACACGTGAGGCTGGGGACAGCGCAAGGGGAGGACGGGCCGGCCGGGCAGCTTCCTCGGGCACCGGCGGAGCCGACACTGCTCTCCCCAGGTTTGGCATGAACCACGACGGCGTGGGCAACAGCTGCGGGGCCCGCGGCCAGGACCCGGCCAAGCTCATGGCCGCCCACATCACCATGAAGACCAACCCTTTCGTGTGGTCATCCTGCAGCCGCGACTACATCACCAGCTTTCTGGAGTGAGGACGTGCCCGCCTGCCTGCCCACACTCATGCTCGCCTTGGCTGGGGAAGGGTCTGGAAGCCGGAGCTGCCTCTGGGAGGGGTCCTGTCCCTGCAGGGCTGCGCCCCAGGACCCGCACCCAGCCGGGGCGCCCTGAGCCCTGTGCCTGCAGCCCCCTAACATGACAGCTACTTTCTTCTCACCGCAGCTCGGGCCTGGGGCTGTGCCTGAACAACCGGCCCCCCAGACAGGACTTCGTGTACCCAACGGTGGCACCTGGCCAGGCCTATGACGCAGATGAACAGTGCCGCTTCCAACATGGAGTCAAATCGCGTCAGTGTAAATACGGGGTAGAGAGAGCCTTCCTGCTTTCCTTCCTGGGAGGGGAGGGGCCGCAGGGGGTGGGAGAGCCGGGGAGGGGGTGAGCCCCCGTGGGGACCAGGGGGAAAGAGGTGCATGGGTGTACAAATGTCACGCACGCTCAGACAGCGACTGGGATGGAGAATGGGATCTCCTGGTCTTGCAGACCCCTGATTTGGGGGCTGCGCTGGGGAGAGCTTGGGCACCACTTCTCTCCAGTATATCAGGCCACCAGTGGGCTGCAGCAGACTCAAGTCCCAGGCCCCCTAGCTGGGCAGTTTTTAACCAAACATTCCAACTGGGGTGGAAACAGCTCCCTGGGACAGCCCATCTTCCCCACTTGGCAAAGAACTGGATAGAGCCTTCCAAGGGCACCCTGTCTTCAGTCCTCACATCCCCCACCTACTGGTTCACAAGATCACCCAGCCCCAACCCTTGGGGTTTCCTAACCACCCTCCTCACTCTTTGTGAGGTTTAGATTAACATCCCGAAGCTGCATCCTTTCATAGAGAAGCAAACTGGGGGGTCCCAGTCCAAGCTGCCCCCAGGAAGCTGGAAGCCTACTGGCTTCCTCAAGATTCCAGAGATCAGTTTGCAGGGCTACGTCCAAGCTAAGGCCATGTTCACTCAACACAGGAACAGGCAGCTGTTCAAACACCCTCTTGTCATTCCAGTGCACGACAAGGAGACATAGCCTGGAATAATTTTTCCGTAGTCTACTCTTGCCCACCCTCCCCAACTTGGCTGGTAACCACAGCACCCTTAACAAAATTTCTAACAGATCTGGAAGCTACCCTTGAGCATCTGCTGTATCCCAGGTATCCCAACAATGATGACAATGGCTGACATTTACCGAGCGCTCGCTATGTGCTAAGCATGTGATCTGTATCCTCTCCCTTAAACTCTTTCGACAACCCTGCAATTCCCACCTTACAGATGAAGGGACTGGGGCATAGGGAGGGTGCCTTGCCCAATGTCACAGTTGGAGGACGTGTCAGAGCTGGGACTCAAATCCAGAGCTCTCTGTGGCTCCAAATTTTATAATGAGGCAGGGGAGGAGAGGAGGTGCCGGAATATGGAGCATGGACCAGTGCTGGCTGTATGCTGAATTGATTCTTCTTTTATTTCTCCAAGGAACATTTTCGTGGCACCCCTGACGAAGGGCAAAATTATTGACTATAACTTGGCTAACGTGTATTAAGAGCTGGGCCTAGTACCTACTCGAGAGATAGCCGTGGTCACTTTTACACAATAACAGGGCATTTATGCAATCCCTCTCAGATCTACTTGTCACATGCCTCTCAGCCTTTTTTGTAGGCAAGGCCCATCTCCTAGATGAAAAAACGGGGTGGGGGGGTTGTGTCCCTGTGGGAGCTGAAGTCTCCCAGAGTGGCCCAGAGCTCATTCACATACAACACAGCGCCTCTGTGTGGAGAGGAGGAAGAGTGGGACCGGAATAGCCATTCTCTTTAAGAGGTGTCAGAAGTGGGATTGGGATTTCCCCCCTCCCCCCACCCCATGTTATTTTTACAAATGGCCAGGAGGACACAGGCCAAGTGAAGGCAGAAAACCAGGCTGAGTTTTTAGCTGGGACGTGTCCTCTGAAGGAGCAGAAGGCAGGGACTCTGCAGGACGTTTGAAGGAGCCAGCTTGAGAACAACCTTCTGAACTTCTCATGTGTGTGTGAAAGAAGTGTCTCTCAGAGGCTGGCCCTTACTGCAGCCGTCGATCGGTCCAGTCCCAAATCGCCAAAACTTAAAAGGATGAGGTTCAAAGAGGAAATGGCACATGATTATAAAAAGGAGAGTGAAGGATCTCCAGTACGGGGGGAGGAGGGAGGCCTGGGAGGTGGGGCAGGATGTATGCTAGAGGGTCAGAGATTTGGCCACGCCTAAACCCAGTGAGGTTTGTCCAGAAATATTAATCTAAAGGGCCCAAGTGACTTCCTGGGACTGGTCCAGCCCAAGCAGGATTCAGACAGGAAGGTGGGCAGATTTTTCAGGGATGGCAGGGAGTAGAGGAATGTCCCACCCAGATCCAGCCTGGCCTTGTTCCTGTCCAGCCTTCCATAGGTTAAAAGCTTTGGGAGCTTCCTCAGTGTGGGGGAGGGGGGGCAACAAGGAGGACCACCAGCTGGAGAAAATTAGAGACAAGGCCTTTGACCTGAGCCACCTTCCAGGCCAGGGTGTTCAGAATTCCTTCCTCCCAGAGACTGCTTCACCCATCCCAACAAGGAATGCAGAACTGTCTTCATTCCTCAGCAGGTCTGGAGACTCAGGAGGCACCAGCGTGATGAGATCACAGACCCAGCCCATGAAAGGCCTGGGTTAGAGCCCAGGCTGCCTCTCATCAGAAGCTGTGTGACCCCTAGCAAGTGACTTGACCCGTCTGGGCCTTGGTTGTCTCACAGTGCAATGGGGGTAGTAAGGCCTAAGGCTGCTTACAGCACACAAGGACGCTGGCTAAGTGCCGCTCACAAGGCAGAGGGGAGGTCTCAGGCCATGCCCCACAGGAGGATCCAAGAAGGTTCCTTGAGACCCAGCGGAGGGGCGCCGGGGGGGCCCCACTGCTAGGCGGCAGTGAGGGGGTCACCGCCGGAGGGAGGGGGACGGGGGGCGAGCCTGAGCGGGCGCCTTGGCCCGCAGGAGGTCTGCAGCGAGCTGTGGTGTCTGAGCAAGAGCAACCGGTGCATCACCAACAGCATTCCAGCCGCCGAGGGCACGCTGTGTCAGACGCACACCATCGACAAGGGGGTGAGCGCCGGCCCGGGCCGCCAGCTGGGCCCCGCCCCTTGCCCTTGGGCCACGCCCCCGTGCTGCCGCGGGGGGTTTCCATGGGCTCTGGCCACGCCCCTGCCCTTAGGCCACGCCCTCCGCGCAGCCGCGGGAAGGGTCCAGCGGATCTGGCCACGCCCCCTGTCTTGGGCCACGCCCTCGGTGCCGCCGCGGAGGGTTTCCATTGGCTCTGGTCACGCCCCTGCCTTTAGGCCACGCCCTCCGTGCCGCCGCGGGGGTGGGGTTCCATCGGCTCTGGCCACGCCCCCCGCCCGCAGGCCCCGCCCAGGGCAGAGGCCGCCCCCTGCCCCGTGTCCGCCGCGCCTGTCCCAGAGCGAGTTCCACCGCCCGGAGGGGACCGTAGGCTTAGGCCGCGGCCCGGTGCTGCCTGTGTCCGGGTCCCCAGACCCCACTTGCACCCAAGCGCCCTTCCGTCCCACCCGAGGTGTACTGAGACCTCGGGGGTGGGGGGTGGGGGGGTGGCGGGGCAGGAAGGAACTGCGGACTCGTCCCCTCCCACCCCCGCAGTGGTGCTACAAGCGCGTGTGTGTCCCCTTCGGGTCGCGGCCGGAGGGCGTGGACGGGGCCTGGGGCCCGTGGACCCCGTGGGGCGACTGCAGCCGGACGTGCGGCGGCGGCGTGTCCTCCTCCAGCCGGCACTGCGACAGCCCCAGGTCAGCCCTCAGGACCCTTTGTAAAGCGCCCGGGGCGGCCCGGCCCTCTATCTCCCCCCGCCCCATATCTCTTCTGTCCCCCCCGCCCCACCTCTTCCAGGCCAACAATCGGAGGCAAGTACTGCCTGGGTGAGAGGCGGCGACACCGCTCCTGCAACACCGACGTGAGTTCCCCCAGGACCCCAAGGCGGCATCCTCGGCCCCTCTTGCGCGCCACCCGTGCCCTGCCCTCCCGACACTGCCCCAGGGCCCCCGTGCCGACCCACCCGGCTCCCCCCACAAGCGCCTGGCTCCCTCCAGTTCTCAGTAGATGCCTCTCCCACCTTGAACTCGCCTGACCCCCACAACCTCCTTCAGCTATAGCACGCCCCACCCCTGCCCCAAAGCTGCCACTCCGCTCCCTGTCACCAAACCCAGGGGCCACGGTTTGGTCCTCTGCTCACACTCCTTTCTGATATCTGACCAGGAACCTCGGCTTCTGTCCAAAACCCCCACCACTGTCCTGCCCTGACCGGTGTCCTGTGCTCCCAGCTCCTCCTGCTCCACCTACCTTCTCTGTCTCCACTGCTGCCCCTTTTATAAATGCCAGGGTCCCCGATGGCTGGTTGGGGTTTCTGACTGCAAATGAGTCTTGTGGGTCCACACCCAATAAGCACAAGGCCAAATACCGCAGCCGGGGTTGCTCAGAGGGCAGGGAGAGCTTTGGAGTGAGGGGTGGGTGGTCTTCTCAGCCCCACCTACAGGGCCTGTCTCCAGGGAGTCCCCACGGCCCCTCCTTTCTAGGCCTGCTGTCTCAAGAAAGGCCTCATGGTCTGAAACTAGAAACCAGAAACTCAGCCAGCTTGCCCTAAACTCTAATGAGTCACCCCCACTCTCCCCTGGCCCTCCACAGCCTCCTCCCTGGCTCCTCTGCCTTCAGCTTCACCCCTCCAACCCATCCCTGTGCTAAGCATCAGTCTTCTGGCGTCAGGCCTTTGCCCTAACTCCATCCCCCACACCTGGCCTCCCTCCTTCTCCCCCTCTCTTGCTCCCAGGACTGTCCCCCAGGCTCCCAGGACTTCAGGGAAATGCAGTGCTCTGAATTTGACAGCGTCCCCTTCCGTGGAAAATTCTACACGTGGAAGACATACCGAGGAGGTGAGTGAGGGACCCAGGAGGCCATGGGGCAGTGGAGCCAGCAGCAGGTGGATACAGCATCACGGGGTCTGCTGTGAGCACCCCCTCACCCAGGGAACCAAAGAGCCCAGGATGTGGCTCAACAGCTCCTCCACTGGACGCTGGGGACCCCAACTCCCTCTGCCCAGCCCACCCATCCTGGTTGGGTCTAGGGCCCGTCCCTCTTTGCCTCACCTCCCCCACAGAGCAAGCAGGGAGTCCCAGGTGGCCTGGCCCTGGGTCTGACGGGGTTGTGCCCCCCAGGGGGCGTGAAGGCCTGTTCACTCACATGCCTGGCCGAAGGCTTCAACTTCTACACGGAGAGGGCAGCGGCCGTGGTGGACGGGACGCCCTGCCGCCCGGACACAGTGGACATTTGTGTCAGTGGCGAGTGCAAGGTAGAGGGGGCTCCCAGAGAGAGGACAAGGGATAGGGAGTGGAGGGGGGCTCATTGACACTCCCACTTCCACCCCACCCCCACCTCCCTAGCATGTGGGCTGCGACCGGGTCCTGGGCTCCGACCTGAGGGAGGACAAGTGCCGGGTTTGCGGTGGTGACGGCAGCGCCTGTGAAACCATCGAGGGGGTCTTCAGCCCAGCTTCACCTGCAATCGGTGCGAGATCCCCATTCCCTTTCCCTCTGCCCACTTGGTGACTGGGGCAGGACTGGCCCCATCACCATAGCCAGCATCAGCTACTCAGACCCAGGGGCCCAGTGGGGATTCCAGAAAGTCCCAGGGGCACAGCAATGCCCCAGATCAGGGTCAGAGACCAGCTTGCACCCTGGTCCCTAAACTTTGGCAATTGAGATGCCAAGAGGGCAGTGACCTATACCTTTCCCGGGAGCCTGGCTCTTGGTCTGGGACAGGGAGGGGTTGACCGCTCTCCATGGTCTGAGCTGGGGGCTTGAGGAACTCTGTGCTGGAGGAAAAAGCTAAGTGGGGGAGGGACACCTGCAGGGTATGTATGGTGAACTCATGCTTGTGCTTCCGCACCTTGGGCTGAAGGAGAGAGACCCCAGGGAGGTCAGCGGGGGGACTTCTGGGAGCAAACACACATTGTAGGGTTCAGGGGATGGGGAGGGACCCAAGTCGGAAGTGATGGAGCCCCCAGCAAACCTAACTCCGTCTGCTAAAATCCCTGAGAATCACTGTGTGGGGTGGGGCCTCCACCGTGCTCCCCTCCCTCTGCGGGAGCCCAGCCCTGCCGCTTTCTGGGGTGTAGGGAGTGGATCCGACCATTGTGGTGGTCAGAGAGGCAGGACCACTTGGGTTCAAACCCCAGCCCAGCCACTTCGTAGCTGTCAAACCTAGGCAAGTGGTTTAGCTTCTCTGAGCCTCAGTCTTAACGTCTGTAAGATGGGCGTGATGACACAGCTACTAACCAGGGCCAGAGCTGGGGATGCAGCGGGGTGTCCCTGTGAGCACCTAGTGTGGTAACAGTCAGCTGTTGCCTCAAGGGCCAGGAAGGGGGGAGGTAGGCAGGTGTGGGGGAAGGGCCAAGTGGGCGACATCTGAGCTCCACTGTCCAGGGTATGAGGAAGTCGTCTGGATCCCCAAAGGCTCCGTCCACATCTTCATCCAGGACCTGAACCTCTCCCTCAGTCACCTGGGTGAGCTGGAGGTGGAGGGATGAGGACTGGGGGTCAGCAGGGGGTCAGTGTGGCTGGGGTTCTGACCCCTATGCTGTCCCCCTAGCTCTGAAGGGGGACCAGGAGTCCCTGCTGCTGGAGGGGCTGCCCGGGACCCCCCAGCCCCACCGCCTGCCCCTGGCTGGGACCACCTTTCAGCTGCGGCAGGGACCAGATCACACGCAGAGCCTAGAAGCCCTGGGACCCATAAATGCGTCTCTCATCGTCATGGTAACGACAGTGGGGTGCAAGGTGCAGGAAGATGTTAGCATCCTTGCGGGGACTAGAGCTTAGCTTCCCCTTGATGCCCCCCCCCCCACTTCAGGTGCTGGCCCGGACTGAGCTGGCTGCCCTCCGCTACCGCTTCAACGCGCCCATCGCCCGAGATGCACTGCCCCCCTACTCCTGGCACTACGCACCCTGGACCAAGTGCTCGGCCCAATGTGCCGGCGGTGAGGTCGGGGTGGGCTCAGGGGAGGGCACTGGTCACCGGGGCTGACCTGCTGGTCCTGGCAGGGCTGAGCGGGTCCCCTGCCCACCCCCAGGCAGCCAGGTGCAGGCCGTGGAGTGCCGCAATCAGCTGGACAGCTCGGCCGTGGCCCCCCACCATTGCAGTGCCCACAGCAAACTGCCCAAGAGGCAGCGCGCCTGCAACACAGAGCCCTGTCCGCCCGAGTGAGTGCCCGCCAGGTTGTGGGGTCCGGGGGAGGACAAGAGCAGGGGCGACAGTGCTGCTCAGGCCAGAGGAGCATGGGCTCCCAGGCTTAGAGTGACAGGGCTCCCCCCCCCCCCGGGGCGTGGTGGGGGTGGTCAGGGCTCTCCTGGAGTGGGAGTCAGAACCATGATGTTCTTTAGGCTCCTCCAGATAATCATCTCCGTGGGTGTGATGCACCCCCCCACCCCCAGAGCGAGTGCAGGGTGCTGGTATTGAAGTGCAGGTTGGGGGTGCTCCCTGCAGAAGCAACAGGCTTGTCCCAGTTTCCATAAAGGTGGTTATTGGGGGAAAGAGGATGTGCCAGTACCCCGGAATCGGGCTACCATCCCCAGCCCGCTGGCTCAGACGCCCCCTCCCCGCAGCTGGGTGGTGGGCAACTGGTCGCGCTGCAGCCGCAGCTGTGATGCGGGTGTGCGCAGCCGCTCCGTCGTGTGCCAGCGCCGCGTGTCAGCCGCCGAGGAGAAGGCGCTGGACGACAGCGCGTGCCCGCAGCCGCGGCCGCCGGTTCTGGAGGCCTGCCAAGGCCCCGCCTGCCCTCCCGAGTGGGCCGCCCTGGACTGGTCAGAGGTCAGCCGCCCCTTCCCCCCACGCCCAACCCGCCCCTGTGCAGCGGGGGGTAGGGCCTGGGTCGCCCAGGATGGTGCCCACGCGGGCGCCTCTCTGCAGCCACCAGCCCCGCCTGCTGGACCTAGTGCGCCCCCCACCTCCTCCGCTGACCCCTCCGGGCCCCCATTCCCCCGGTGCCTGCGGGGACTGGAGCGCCCACGAGCCCGAACCCCCTCTCCAACTGCAGTGCACCCCGAGCTGCGGGCCCGGCCTCCGCCACCGCGTCGTCCTGTGCAAGAGCTCGGACCACCGCGCCACGCTGCCCCCCGCGCACTGCCCGCCCGCGGCCAAGCCTCCGGCCACCATGCGTTGCAACTTGCGCCGCTGTCCCCCGGCTCGCTGGGTGACGGGCGACTGGGGCGAGGTAGGCTGGCGCCCTGGGGGGCGGGGGCGAGGGCAGGGGCGCCCCGGGCCGAGGCTCAGCAGCGACTCCCCGCAGTGCTCCGCGCAGTGCGGCATCGGGCAGCAGCAGCGCGCAGTGCGCTGCTCCAGCCACACGGGCCAGCCGTCCCGCGAGTGCGCAGAGGCTCTGCGGCCCCCGGCCACGCAGCAGTGCGAAGCCAAGTGCGACAGCGCGCCCCCCGGGGACGGCCCCGAAGGTATGTGGGATGGGAGCCCAGGGGACCCCAAGAGGCCCCGTCCAGGGGAAGCTACAGGAGAGTGTGGGAGTCGGGACGTGGGCCTGGAGCGTCTCCAACCACCCAGGTGCCTTGAGGTGTCCCCTCCAGGCCATCCTTCACCACCCTCTCCCTGCAGACATGTATTAAGCGCCACTGCATGCCAAGCTTTTTAGGATCCTTCTGGACGCCCAAACCCAGGTCATTGCCCCGCCCCCCACCTCCATGACCTTCATCCTAATTCGTCTCCACCTGTACCATTAACTGCCAAATTTTTTTAATTTTCATTTGTTTAACTTATTTTTTAAGATTTTATTTATTTATTCATGAGAGACACAGAGAGAGAGGCAGAGACACAGGCAGAGGGAGAAGCAGGCTCCATGCAGGGAGCGGATGTGGGACTCGATCCTGAAACTCCAGGATCACACCCTGGGCTGAAGGCAGGTGCTCAACCACTGTGCCACCCAGTGGTCCCTATTTATTTTTATTTAAATTCAATTTGCCAGTATATAGGATAACACCCAGGGCTCATCTCATCACGTGCCCTCCTTAATGCCCGTCACCCTGCCACCCTATCCCCTCACCCACCTCCCCTTCTGCAACCCTTCGAATTTTTTTCTTTAAATCAGAGTATCTCAACCTCAAGCACTATTGATGTTTTGGGCCAAAACTATTGATGTTTTGGGGGGCGGGGCTGCCCTAGGCCCGTAGACTATTCAGCCCCACTCCTGACTTGGGTCTGTAAATGCCAACAGCGCTCCTGCCCCCCAGTGGTGACAAGCAGAACCGTCTCCAGATCTGGCCAAATGTGCCCCTGGGGGACAAAATCGCATTCCCTTGAGAACCACTGCTTTAAATATGTACTTTCCCCCCCCCCCACTTCAGTAAACTTATTTTCCATACAGGGCAATAGATCACTTGCTCTGGGCACTGGAACCAGACTGCCTGGTTTGGGCTCCTTCCTCTGTGCCTTCTAATCTGCCAAGGGGGATAAATAATATCCTCACTTGAGGGGGTGCTCAAGAGGGAGAGGGAATAAAACAACCCACGTGAAGGCCTTATTTAGGCACGAGGCCCTGTCTCCTACGTCCCTGGCCAAGAGGGAGCCCGCACTATTGTCACAAACAGCCAGTTGATTACCATGAACACAAAATACACAAATACCCTGAAAAGGAGCGACTCCTCTGGAGCTCGAGGTCCTCCGTCTGTTACAAAGGGAAACGAGTGAGGATTACAGCCCCAAAGGGATCAAAAGAATAATTGAAAGGGAATACTTCTCTGAGGATTTCATGCTGGGTCCGAGTCCCAGACCCCGCACTCCCTCAAAGTCCTCCAGCAGCCTAGTGACATGTGCACGAGCCCCCCTTTACAGTTCCCTTTGAGAGGCGAGGAGACCCGGGCACAGAGAAGCCGGGAAGCCCAGCGCAGGCTGCAGACGCGCCCCTGGAGGAAGGGGGGAGCTCTGACCCCGCCCCCCTTCTCCCGCCCCGCTCCAGAGTGCAAGGATGTGAACAAGGTCGCCTACTGCCCCCTGGTGCTCAAATTTCAGTTCTGCAGCAGAGCCTACTTCCGCCAGATGTGCTGCAAAACCTGCCAGGGCCGCTAGGGGGCGCGCGGCCCCTGGAGCCACAGCTGGGCACCGGCGGGAGGGGACCGGCCAGCAGCTGGCCAGCCTGGAGGAGCCCCAGGGGGCGGGAGCTGGGGGTGCAGGGTGAGACGAAGCCGGAAGTTATTTATTGGGAACCCCCTCAGGGCCCCTGGCTGGGGGATGGAGAGGGGCTGGCCACCCCAGGGCCCCTCCTCGTCCCCTCTCCCGGTTCACAGTGAGACCCCCTCCAGGGTGGGCTTGAGGAGGGAACAACTGTTCGCCCTAGCGCCCTTTACACCCACTCCTAGGGAGCCCCCAATACTGCCCCCCCTTTGACCGGAATATGTACTGTGAAGAGTGGGGGTGGGGAGGGGGTCTGCCGGCGTCCTGCCCCCAGCACTGCCGATCCCTCCACTCTGAGCTGGGGGAGGAGGGGAGGGGGAGAGGAGGGTCTGTGTCCGCTCTGGGGGAGGGGGACTAGCACCACCTCCCTGATGCCCTCCCCCGGACCAGACCAGCTACAGGGCTGAGGCAGAACGGGCAAGATCCACCACAACCTCTGCCCTGCCTGCCCTGGGGGGGACCCCGACATCCAGGCGCCCCTATCATGGTGCTACAGGCCCTGCCCTGGGGCCCACACACCCCTCGCCAGGAAGCCCTCCATCAATAAAGTTCTGTCTTGTGTAGATTTGCGTTGCTGCATGTGTGTGTCAATATGTCAGTGTGGCAGAGTCACACGCAGTCCTTACCCCGAATGCAAGCAGCCGCGGCCCCTATAGGTGGTCCCCATCATCAGTCCCAAGGGAGCCTTTCACCAGCACAGACGAGCCCAGTGATTCTGCAGCTTCTCAAGGAGGGTCTCAGAGCTACCTCCCACCTGCCATCCCCGCACCTGCCACTTGGCACCTGCCATCCCAGCATCCACCATCCCAGCATCTGTCGCTCAGCACCTGCCATCCCAGCACCCACCATCCCCACACCCGCCATCCTGGCACCCGCCATCCCGGTATCTGCCGCTCAGCACCTGCCATCCTGGCACCCGCCATCCCGGCATCCACCATCCCCACACCCGCCATCCCTGCACCTGCCATCCTGGCACCTGCCATCCCCGCACCTGCCATCCTGGCACCCACCATCCCGGCACTGCCATCCCAGCACCTGCCATCCCAGCACCTACCATCCCAGTACCTGCCATCCCGGCCACCACACACCCAGGCACTCGGCACGCTCCTGCCGCACAGGCCTCGGGGCTCCCGGAAGTTCCACAATCTCCCACCATCTGCTGGATCCCGGAGGAGGGTGCCGGCTGCTAGAGCTGCTTCCCCGCGCAGGTGTGCCCTCCCCTCTCCTTTTTCACCTGGTCAGCTCCAACTCGCCGTGTGGCCTCCGCGCAAGCGTCACCTCCGTGGGAAGCGCCCTCTGAAGCCAACAAGGGGAAGGGCCTCCTGCTTGCCGGCCCGCGGGCGCTGGAGGCATTGGTGAGGCTGCCCAGCGCCCAGCCCGGCGCCCAGCCCGGCGCCCAACCCGAGATTCCGGGAGAAGCGCGCCCCTGCCCAGATCGGGCCACCAGGGGGCGCGCGCCTCGCCCACTTGTAGGCAGGGTGCTGGGTGCTGGGCGGAGCGCAGGGATACCGGGTGCTCGGCCTCCTCCCCGCTGGGTGGGTGGCTCGGAGCTGAGGACCCCTCCGAACTCCCGGCTCCTAGTGTCCAGAGCGGGAGGAGGCCGGCGGGTCTCCCAGGGTCAGGGCGTGGGCCAACACTTGATGACCCCTCTGTGTGCCAGGCCCTGAGGCGAGGGCCCGTGCCCCCATTTTATAAGAAAGTAGGGGGGCCCTGGAAGTAGCAGAGCTGGGGGGCTCAGGCCGTGATCCCGGGATCCTGAGACACAGAGGGAGAAGCAGGCTCCCCACAGGGACCCCCCTGCAGGATCCCCGGACCTAGATCACACCCTGAGCCAAAGGCAGATGCTCAACCACTGAGCCACCCAGGCGTCCCAATAAATAAAATCTTTTTAAAAATTATTTTAAAATCCAGAGCTGACATCCAAAGTCTGAGACCTAACAGCTGCCCCTGGTTCCTGGTAACCTCCACCCATGGGGTCCTCCCCCGACACAGACACGGGTGGCTCCCCACTGGCCTTTCTGGAAGGAAGACCAGCAGAGGCTCTGGCAGAGGGGGTTTGCTCAGGGACGCCTACACAGACACACATCTGAAGTGGTTTTGAAGAGACCCGAGCAGCCCAAGAGCTTCCTGAGGCCGCTCTGGAAGAGCAGACAGTTCTGCAGCCAGCTGACCTGCACGCTGTTTGCTGCAGCACCTGGCCGAGGAGTTGGAGGAAGGGCCCTCCTGGGGTCTGGTGGCGGCTGCCAGTCATCAGGGACCTCTCCCCTCAGGCTCAGAGCCCCAACGAGCCAGTGCCCTCCCCTGCCACAGCTGCTGGAGCTCTCTCCCCGCCCCTGGCCCAGCTTCCCCCCACCCCTGTAGCACTGGCCCCTCCCCTAAAGGAAGTAGGAGGGGGGGCTGTTGTAAGAGGAACTAGGCCTGGGAGTCTGGTGCAGGAGCAGGAGCAGGAGCAGGGCCATGCGCGAGCCACCCCCCAGAACAGCCTGAGCCTATACCCCTGTCTCCACGACCCATCCGGGCGCTCCCCCAGGGGCCTGACACAACCACCATGGTAAGTCCTTCAAGGGCGGGCAGGGGAGAGGGGGGCACCAGCCAGGTGGAGATGCCCTGGACACCACCATCAGAAGGTGGGGGGCCATCGGGAGGGGCACAGTGGACACTTTGCGGGGGTTCCCTCGCTGCAGCACAGGTGCCGCCAGCATCCTTCACCAGGGACCAAGCTCACACGGGGTGGTGCTGGGATGCCAGGACAGTGATGGGAGATCAAGGATGGAGCCGTTACTGGGGGGCAGAGGGCGGCCTTGCAGGATCACACAGTACCCACAGGGACAAGGACAGACCCCTTCCCTGGGGCTTGGGGAATGGGTTTCCAGCCCAGCTGGGTCCCTCACCGTCCCGTGTGGCCTTGGGCAAGTCACTTCCCCTCTCTGGGCCTCAGTTCCCACATATGTCATATTTGGAAGTCAGCTGAGCCGTAGAAGGCATTCAGGGAAACTCTCAGGACTTCAGAGGGTCCGTGGGTTCCGCCACTCCGAGTCCACAGCTGGGAGCAGAGCGTGTCAAATGGGCGATGGGCTGCAGGGGTGTGCCTGTGTGAGTGACGGGGTGGCCCGGTTTCAGCACTCACAGAAGCAGGAGACAGTGAGACCCAGCACGTCCACGCCACCACACGGACCCTTCCGACCAAGTACGGCAGGGGATACACCCCAGCCAGAGGTGTCAGCACCTGCTGAGGTTGAGATTGATGATGGCCACGGTGACAGGGTTCAGGAGACTGTCACTGTCATGGGCTAGACGCAGCAACAGCACAACACACGCGTCAAGAGAGAGCCCCCGGGCTGGCTAGAAAACTTGCCCCCACGGCTCCAGGCATCTGCAAGCCACTTCAGCTTTCATTTTTTGTCATTCTGTCAATGAGAGCATGTGGCTGGGATAGTCCCATTGCCAGCGGTGACAACTGCAGTGTTCCAGGCAGTTGCAGCAGGCAGCTGACCGAGGTGGCGACACGGTGGTAGACCAAGCGGCAGGCATTGGTTTTAGTCTGAGAGACAACCTCTCCTTATTCCAGAAAGCCGATGCTCACCTGGGCAACTCACCCACCAAACCATCAGCTAGCGCTCTGGGCTTGGGATGGAAATTCTTCGAAGAAGGAGCCAAGCCAGGAGGGCCCAGGAGCTCAGATGAGCAGACTTTGATCAAAAGAACACAGGAAATGATTTGCTACTTGAGAGAAAAGCCACCCACCCCTCCCAAGGAAGCCATATGAAATGCTTAGTCAATGGTTTGCTTGGCCCAAGGGGTGTGGGAGGGGAGACTCCCCCAGGGGGACCACGGGAGAGGGGAAAGAGAGCAGACCCCATCCACAAGGCTAACACGAGGGGTGCTGATGGCCTCCTGGAGGGATGATGACAAGTGTCAGGAAGAGGGTGGAAAGATTCAATGAAACAACGTTCACCAAGTGCTTTACGGGGCACCTGCCATGCGCTCCGCACAGTAACCATCGCTGTGGGTGCTGCTCATTCATTGCTGGAGCCAGTGGTGCCGGTGGGTGGAGGTGACTCATTCCCAGTCGCTGTCGGACCATGATTGTTGGGTGGTTGGCGCCACTGGTGGTGCTGGTGGTCCCCGCTGTCCATTGTCACGAGTTGGTGGTGACTGTGAGCCTCGTGGGGGTGTTGGTGGTGGAAGCAGCTAGTTGGATGTTTGTGGCGGGTGGCGGGTGGTCGTCAGGGCTTGTCGGTGGAATGATGGCAGTTGATGGTCACTGTCATTGTTTTTTAAGATTTTGTTTATTTATTCATGAGAGACACAGAGAGAGGGGCAGAGACACAGGCAGAGGGAGAAGCAGGCTCCCCGCAGGGAGCCCGATGCGGGACTCGATCCCGGGACCCCGGGGTCACACCCTGGGCCGAAGGCAGACGCTCAATCACTGAGCCCCCCAGATGCCCCAATGGTCACTGTCATTTAGAGCTGGGTGGTGATGGTGGCATTCTTTGGCCGTTGCTCGTCCATGGTTGGTTGTCGGGGACAGTCTCTGGGGCCGCGTTGGTGTTGCCGTGGCTGCTGCCCCCACCGTAGTTGGTCCGGTGTGGCTGTTGATGGTGAGGGCGGCTGTCGCGGCCGTGGGTGATGCTGGGGAAATCGGTGGCAGACCTCGTCATATTTTCTGTTTGATGCTGACTGCTGGTGCCGGGACTGAGGTTATCAGCAGTTTTTGTGTGACTCTGACCCTAAGCCGGGTGAAGGCAGCAGCCGGTTGTCCCCAGCTGGTGATGGTGGTGGAGCGAGGGAAATAGGGATCGTAAAGTACAGACATCAGGCCGGGAGACCAGTGATGTGGCTGCTTGGTCCTCAGGCGCCAGCCGTGGGGAGGGACAGAGAAAGCCTGGGGCCAAAAGAGTTAGGACGGAGGACTCTAGAAGGACCAAGGTCCCCACCTGTCCCCTCCAGTTAGGCTGAAAGGAAACCGAGAGCGCTCTCCACCCCGAAGGAGGGGGACCTCAAGAACCTTTGAAGGCGAGAATGCCTTTGCACAGGCAGGCACGCAGGGTGTGGCCCCAAAACCCCACTGAGTTGGGGGAGGACAGGACCGGGGACACACCAGGGACCCCGGGGCAGGGGCGGGGGGTGGGGGCCGCCCAGCAGCTGCTGCCTCGGTAGCTTCACATCTCCCTGCTGGCTGGCGACCACAGCTCGAAGGACCCCAACGAGGAAGGAAGTGGCTGTTTCGTTGTTCCCTCCAGTCTGAGGCTCTTCTCATCAGCACCCAGGAGAGGGAGGCCCGAGCAGTTGGGGCAAATTGCAAAAGCCCCCTCATCCAGCCCTCCCTCCCGGCCTCCGGGCCTCAAGGCCTGCGCCCGCCCGTGGGACCCGCGCGGCTGCTGCTCCCACCTCCCCAGCCTGACCTCATTGAATCCGCCCCGTGAGGTCTATGGCGCTCGGTGTTCCCATTTGCCAGACGAGGAAATAGCCATCACTATTTCCAGATGAGGAAATACCCTTCCCTCCCGGGGGGGGGGGGGGGGGGGGGGGCTAGGTGAGCTGCTGTACCACCCAAAAGTGGCAGAGTCACTTTTTTCAGGAGTCAGTGACTCCTGAAGTCACCTTGACCTGCCATCTCCTGCTCCTCCCTACAAGATGAGGGGCTGTGGGGGACTTGGGGGTGCTGACCCCCATGCCCCAGGCTGCCCATCCCTCCAGCCTCATTTGGACGTGGGACTTCCACTCCAGAGAAACTGGAAGCCCCGCTCCCCATGCCCTCTGCCTTAGACCGGGGGTGGGGGGGCGTCTCTCTGAAGGAGTCAAACTTAGAAGCTCCCTCCCATCCCACCCCAGCCCTGACTCTTTCACAAGAGCCCCATCAGGTTGAGTCATACTTGACTTGTGGTCAACTGTGACCACAACATCTTCATTGCACCCACCCCCCACCCCCAAGGAAGAGACTTAGAAACTCCATTTCAACTTGATCTATGGGGACTTGGGAGCCAGAGAGAGGTGGGTACTCATGACACAGAGCCGGAGGCAGCCTCATCCCGACTGTACTTCGTTCATTCCTTCGCTCTCTCAACAAGCTTCTATCCACCAGCTCCTACATCCTCCGTCACAGGCTGTTCACTTCCACTAAATGCTCTTGGGGTCACCAGCTGCCTTTTCCTGGGGCATCCAGCACACCCCTCCTCTGCACTGGCTCGCAGAACCGAGGGAGGGAAATTATTATGGAATCTATTTTACAGATGGGAAAACGGAGGCTTGGAGAAGTCCAGTGGCCTCCCCGGGGTCACATAGTCAGTTAACTGTCAAGCCAGGCCTCACACCCAACCCGTCCCAAGCCAAAACTCTTGACTGTCTTTCCACGCACTGTACTCACTTGAGCAAAACCTCTCCCTCTACTGCAAACAACCCATGGTTTTTGGCCTCACAGGGGGCTAGGAGTGGATCTGGAGGTTCCAGTGCCCAGGGGCAGGACATGGAGAGAGAGAATGGCTCAGGTTGCAAGAGACAAGGCCACTCAGCTGGCTGGGGAGAAGGAACAGACAGGAAGAGGAACCAAGTCCTTGGGGCCAAGAGACCAGCCAGACACAGCCAGCATCAGGGCCTCTGACCTCACAGAAAGGAAGTGGCCTTGAGCCTCGGCCGAGCTTGAGGGGCCCAGGAGCGTAGAGACCAAGTCGACCCACTGGGAAAACTCTGGACAGATCCAGTCTTGTCCCTGCCCCATCTTCCTCTGCTCTGAACCCAAGCCCAGCCACCTGTGACCCGGACCAGGCGGAGGGCGACAGATCCTGTCTCCCAGATCCTCCTTTCGTGCTGTGTGACCTTGGGGAAGACAGCTAACTTCTCTGTGCTATAGTTTTCTCTTCCACAAAGTGGACCTAGTCATAGTACTGATCTCAGTATGTCTGGTAAGGTCATTCTCGGAAGAAGCCCAGACCGCAGTGTGGCACGGGTAAGTGCCAGTGGGGTGCTAACTATTGTTATGATTGCAGTTGGTTACCATAGCTAACACCTGAGGCCCCTCCCCTCAGAGGTCTTCAGAGGGAGGATCCACTTCCTGTCACCCCCATAAGCCTCCCTGTCCCCCCACCCACCCACTTCCCCACTGACCTTTGGCTCAGAGCAAGAGCAGAGCCTCCCCCTGCCCCGCCACCACCTACAACACCAGTCCATGAATGATACCCCTTTGCTCCCAGATTTCATCCTCTCTTCTCCCCAACACACTCTGGTCTCCCCATCCTGAACACAAGAAGCCTGCTCCCTGACCCCTCGTCTCCCCACAGCATCTTTCCCTCTTCCCCTTCTCAGCCAGGTGGTCTGAAAGCCATCCTCACTCCCCCTCTGTCTACACCTCCTGATCTCCCAATCTGACTTCTGAATGAGGTCGCCAATGCCTTCCACGGGGGCCGCTCTGAGCCTCCGGCGAGCTGGACACACTTCAGTAGCTCGGGGGACCGACCCACAGCTCCTTGCTTCTCCCAACCCGGCCTTGCCATCTCCGGGTTTCACGGTCCCACCAGCCTCCAACCTCCCAGCTGACTCCCTGCTCAGCCTCTACCACAGGCGTCCTCTCCAACCCCTGCACGATGTGGCTCCTGCAGCTTTGTCCTCCCCACCATCCTCCCCCACCCGCACCCCAGGGGTTCTTCACACCCAGCACCCCCTTCCTATAACAGACCCCTTGGCCGGCCCCTTGAATCCCCAAATTGCAATTCACAGACAGTGAAACAACGCATAGCCTCCCAAAATAATTTCAAAATTCAAAAATAATTCATGTGGCCTCCTGTGATATGGAGGAGAAAGCCACTTGGAATAAAATATGCACAGAAAGATGAAAGTGCTCAGGCCAGTGGCCCACGAACTCCCCCCGGAGCCCCCAGGTGCTCACACCGGGACAGGTGTACCTCTCGCTGACAGCGTGAGCAGCGTGGGCTTCTGAAATGCTGATCAAATCTTGGTGAAATCTGAATAAAACCAGCATCCCCCTTGATACAGGGTAGCCTGGAACATGTGGTGGGAGTCAGCCTTGCAAAGCAAACATCGATTTTTCTGTGTGGACAAAAAAACAGAAGTTGATTCTAGGTTCCAATGATTACAAACACTTTTGTCACTTAAACGAGCATCTGCTGGGGGGGAGGGGGCGCTGCGGTCGGATGACGATTTGGCACCCGCAGCCCACTTAAAATGCCAGCCCCTGGGACAACCAAAAATGCTCCCACAATTCTTTTTTTTTTTTCTTTAAGATTTTATTTATTTACTCATGAGAGACACACAGAGAGAGGCAGAGACACAGGCAGAGGGAGAAGCAGGCTCCATGCAGGGAGCCTGACGCAGGACTCGATCCCAGGTCCCCAGGATCATGCCCTGGGCCGAAGGCGGCGCTAAACCGCTGAGCCACCCGGGCTGCCCCGCTCCCACAATTCTTAAAGTGTCCCCAGGAGCAGTACGGGCCCGGCTGAGAACTCTCCAAGCTGCTGACAATCGAGCCTGAGTTCCCTTGCTCGGCATTCGAGGCCCTTCGGGACCTGGCCCCTGGTTGGCCTCCCCTCCATTCATTTGCCCGCTCTCCCACTCTCCCACTGGTTCAAACGAGCCCTGAGACCACGTGCCGCCGGGCATCGCCCGAGCCCCCCCATCCCCGGGGCTTGCACAGCAGAAGGCGCAGCCCGCGTGCACCATGTCCAGGATGTGCGCAGGGCCGCAGTGAGGAGGCCCCGGGGGCTGCGGGGATCCAGCTGGCCTGGGGGGGGGACAGCTTCTCACAGGAGGTGACACCTGAGCCGAATGCGAAGGCCGGACTGGCGCGGCCCAGGCAGGAGGGGTGTTCTGAGCGGAGGTCTGAGCATCAGCGAAGCTCGGAGGTGCCCAGGGTAGGGACTGAGAGGTTTTCCCTGTGGTGGCGGGTGGGGGGTGCCGGGGGTCCCACCACATGGTAGGTGCCTCAGAATATTTTATGGATGGGAGGGTGACGGGACCCCACAGACGGCTTCTCAGCCCCAGAGCGAGGAGACCCTATGAAAAACTCTGACTTGCTCAGGCCGGAAGAAGCTGGGGTTCGAGCCCTCGCCCCCCGCATACGCTCCCTCCTCTGCTCTCGGCTCCCGCTTCGGCACCTTTGCTGGGCAAGGTCCACACTGCCTGGGGCACCTTTCCTCGCAGCTCCTGGCCAAAGTCCAGCCCATACACACCCGTGGGGCCCGGGCCGCTTGTGGGTATACACGCAAGAGCCCGGCCTTTGCTGTCAGACGGATCCAGACTCGAATCCCACACCCTTGGAAACAATTTAGCTGTGTCTGTAGTCAAGTGTCAAACACCTCTCGAGCCTCAGTTTCCCTCCCTAGACCCCCCCCCCACTCCAAGCTGCTGTGAGGACTTCACCCCTGGCCTCCCCGCATCAAGCACATCCTAGGGCCTGGGTGACCTGGGCCCATCCTCACAACTCCCTGGGCCGGAGAGGAGCACCCGCCCCTCACCCTGGTTTGGATTTTGCACCCCCAGAGCAGTTACTCCATCGTGTGAACCCTGGGAAGTGAGGCTGCTTCTCCCATTTTACAGACGAGGCCACTGAGGCTCAGAGCAACGTCGGATCACCTGGATTAGAACCCAGATCTACCCCCACACCAAAACCTGTGGGCAATCCTCAGTGGCCCTGTCCCGGCTGTCAGGGTGTCCAGAATCTGAACGTGCACCTCCCCTGCTCAGGAATTCCCCAGGGTCCCCACGAGAGACTGGCCTCTCCCCCACCTCTGCCCTACACTGCCCCTCCTGCTTCACCCCTGCCTGCATCCTTTCTGCCCGGCCCACCATCTCCCTTCCCTGGAATCTGTGTGACAAACACTGGTCATCCTTGAAGACTCGACTTTGATTCCCAGCATCCTTCGCTCTAAGGGTTTTCCTCTGAAGCTGGGGCTGCTTTCTTTGCCCTAGCTCCTCGTTCATCCTTCAGGTCCTCCCTTCTAGAGCTGAGAAAGCACTGAGAGCCAGGCCCCGCCCTCCAAGAGCTCCCGGGTTGAGAATGAGGGGCTTCCCCGAGGGGGGACATCCTGTCCAGGCATGAGCACGCCTGAGAGGGCAGCTCCAGGCCGCTGACACCCACCTGTCTGCCGGACTCCTCCACGGCAGGGGTGTGCCGATCAGAGTGCATCTGAGCCAGGATGCGTCGGTGTCCCAGGCACTGGATGAGCTCGGCAGGCTGAAGAGGGAAAACATTCCAGGCAGGCTTCCTGGAGGAGGGGTCTTGAGGGGAGCTGGTGTCTGAGTCTCCTCCCTGGGGCTTAAGGAAAGTCTCCCCTGATTTAAAAAACAAAACAAAACAAGAACAACGACAAAAAAAAAAAAGGGGGAGGAAATGAGAAGGCAAAGCTGTGGGGGCACAGAGGACAGAGGTCACAGACAGATCTGCTAGGGTGTGTGACCACGAGAGAGGAGAGGAGGAAGGAGGCCATCTAGAGGTGGAAGGCTGGGCGGCAGGTCAAACGCCACAGAGAAGTCGGGGGCTCAGCCCGGGCCTGGGCAGGGAGAGCGGGCTGAGCAAGTGGGCGGAGGGAGTCTGAAGAAGAAGTGAGAAGGAGGGTGAGTCAATCCCCCCAGCAAGTCACCCGCCAACTCCGTCCCCCTCCCACAGCTCCCCCAAGCACACCCTGCCACCCGCCCCCAAGGGCCTGGCATCACCGTCTCCTCCATGACAGTGGGACGCAGAGTGGAGGGATGGGAGGACGGAGCCCCCCTCTTTGAGGTGGGGAGCCTGGACTCAACCTCGCCCACCTCCCCTGGTGTTCCCGGATTGGGGCAGGAGGCCGGCAGGTGGCCCAGGGGAGGCAGAACCAGAAGGAGGTGAGGCATCAGCGCCACCACCACCACCACCACCCCGCCGCCCTGCCCCCTGCGGGGGCTCACTCCCATCTGGCCACCCCCGCCCCCACGCAGGGCAGCAAGGAGCGCTTCCACTGGCAGAGCCACAACGTGAAGCAGAGCGGCGTGGACGACATGGTGCTGCTGCCCCAGATCACCGAGGACGCCATCGTGGGCAACCTCCGCAAGCGCTTCATGGACGACTATATCTTTGTACCCTGGGCTGTGGGCAGGGACAGGCAGATGATGGGGACAGGGACAGGAGGGTGACTGACCAGTGGGTGGAGGGACGGCAGGTGGATGACCGCAGGGAAGGGTGGCAGTGGGACTGCAGCACAGAAGGGACACACAGAGGCCTGAGCAAATGAACAGAGGGAGGGATGAGCAGTGAGAGCACGGCGGCGGGGGCGGGGGGGGGGCAGATGCAGTGACAGCAGGGCTCTGCTTGGGGACGGCTGTGGTCCTCACTACTCCCTCAGGCCTGGGCCGCTCAGCCACAGTGCCTTTCATCTCTCCTTCTGAGACCCAGCCCTGTTTCTTCCCTAAGTGACCAGAGCACATCCGAGCATCTCCACCTGAGCAGCGGGGCCCCAGAGGCCCCCGGGGCATTAGGATTAGGAGACAGGGGCCCATAAGGAACAAAGGCCAGAACACCGCAAAGCCCTTAACCGCACCCCAGACCTACATCGGCTCTGTGCTCATCTCCGTAAACCCCTTCAAGCAGATGCCTTACTTCACTGACCGGGAGATCGACCTCTACCAGGGCGCGGTGAGCCTGGGGCTAGGTGGGAGGCATAGCCCCAGGACCCCCAGGACCCCCAACCCCTGGCCCTGGGCTGAGACCTGATCTTCTCCCCAGGCCCAGTACGAGAATCCCCCACACATCTACGCCCTCACAGACAACATGTACCGGAACATGCTCATCGACTGTGAGAACCAGTGTGTCATCATCAGGTACAGAGTGGGGGGGCCCCACATGCTCCTGCCCAGGCCCCCAGGACAGCCTCACTGCCCTAGGGAGGCTCGCTCAGAACTCCTGAGCCGCACAGAACCTTACTGTCCCTCTCTGCCCTTGGCCCTGCTTTACTTTCCTTGTCACCACCTGGCCCATGATACATTTATTTATTCATTCTGTAACTGTCCATCTGTCCCTTCTAAATACCAGCTCTGAGAGGGCAGGGATTTTTGTCTTGTTCGCTACTGTTTCCCCAGAGGCTGGTATGGTGCCTGGCACACACTAGAGAATAAATGAATGAATGAATGAATGAATGAATGAATGAATGAGTGATCAGGCACTAGTAAAGGTATTTACCCCTCCCAATACCCCCCTCCCTACTGGCTGCTGATCATTCTCTCCTTCACCCACCCCCAGTGGAGAGAGTGGAGCTGGGAAGACAGTGGCAGCCAAATACATCATGGGCTACATCTCCAAGGTGTCTGGCGGAGGCGAGAAGGTCCAGGTGAGGGGAGAACAGGACAGGTTGGGTTCCCCCCACCCTGCCAGCTGCACAGTAGTTAACCCCCACGATCACCTACCTCGTCCTGACCTCTTGCCACCTCCACCTGCCTCTGCCCCCAGCACGTGAAGGATATCATCCTGCAATCAAACCCACTGCTCGAGGCCTTCGGCAATGCCAAGACCGTGCGCAACAACAATTCCAGCCGCTTTGTGAGTCTGCAGCCCCCCCTTTGGAGTAACTGCTCCCTCCATACTGACACGCATGCACACCTGTGTTCCCACTAACAGAGGAACTAGCTGCTCCTCGATGGGAGACTCACTTCCTGCTTATGGGAGACTCACTTCCTGCTTAAGGTCCATCTTAAAAAGACTCCCCGAATAGCCGAAAGGTATAGAAGCCTTGACTGGCCTGTTGCTAACATTCTTAAATATTTCCCTGGCTGCGATCATGCTACATCCTTTCCTATTCACAGCTCAGTTCCCAATTTATTCTCTCATTCATTCTTTCTTTCAACAAATCGTTCTCGGGCTCCTTCTTTGTGTCGGGTGTTAGCGCTGAACCAAATGGAAGACAGACTAGATCCACAGGTCTGGATTTATGGTCTGATTCCGACACTATTTAGATTCGTGGCTTGGCCAAAAACAAAAACAAAAAAGTTTCAGCAGCTTAAGCCTCCTAAAGCTCCTGTTCTCTCATCCATAAAATGGGGATGATGTTAATATCCATCTCACAGACCTCAGTAACTCCAGTACAACACCTACACGTGAAAATGATTTAATAAATTCCATACACTAGTAAGGTCTTTATTCCCGTAAATATTATTAATGATATTTTTATTTTCTAACGTATTTATCATGTAATTATATTTTAAGTACTTTCCTCAATGTTTTATTATTAAAAATTTTAATGGGGCACCTGGGTGGCTCAGTCAGTTGAGCATCCAACTCTTGCTTTCAGGATCCTGAGTTTGGTACTGCATTGGGCTCCATACTGTAGGCGTGGTGCTTACTTTTTTAAAAAATTAACACAGAGATCTCTGGGTGGCTCAGCGGTTTGGCGCTTGCCTTCGGCCCAGGGTGTGATCCCAGAGTCCCGGGTCGAGTCCCACATCAAGCTCCCTGCATGGGGCCTGCTTCTCCCTCTGCCTGTGTCTCTGCTTCCCTCTCTCTCTCTCTCTCTCTCTCTCTCTCTGTCTCTCGTGAATAAATAAATAAAATATTTTTAAAAAAATAAATAAAAATAAAAAATTTAACACAGAAAAACTGGGAGATTAGTATAATGAACACCTGCTGCCCACCTCCTAGATTCTATCATTAACATCTTGCTATACTTGCTTTATAAAATCTCCATCTGTTCATTTTTTTTTCTAAGTAAGCTCCACACCCAGTGTGTGGCCTGAACTCACAACTCTGACATTAAGAGTCACATGCTCAGGCAGCCCCGGTGGCTCAGTGGTTTAGCGCCACCTGCAGCCCAGGGCCTGATCCTGGAGACCTGGGATCGACTCCCACGTCGGGCTCCCTGCATGGAGCCTGCTTCTCCCTCTGCCTGTGTCTCTGCCTCTCTCTCTCTCTCTCATGAGTAAATAAATAAAATCCTTTAAAAAAAAAAAAAGAGTCACATGCTCCACCAACTGAGCCAGCCAGGTGCCCCTTTCCATCTTTTTATTTTGGGGGGTGCACTAGAGAGTAGACGGCAGACACCATACTTTGTGCTCCACCAACACTTCAGCATGCAGATCATTAATTATAATCCAATATAAATCTCTTTTATTTCTTTCATTTCCTTTAAAGTAAAATTTGCATATGGCAAAACGCATCAATCTAAAGTGGACTGTTCACCGAGTTTGGGAAAATGCATGCATCTGTGCAACCAAAACCCTATCAACATGCAAAGCATCACCGTCACTCCAGAAAGTTCCCCACCCCCTTTCACCTTTATGGTCAATCTCTATTCCCACCTCACCCCAGAAGCAACCTTCCTCTGGGTTTATTTTTTCCCACCATAGATTAGTTTCAGCTGTTCTAGAACTTCATATAAATGGAATCACGCAATATATGTTTTCAAGCTACTGATACACACAAAAACATGGACAAACTACCAAAACATAATTATACTTTTTTATTATTTTATTGTACAGTAGAATAGGTATATGTCCTGTATTACAGGTGTCTGTGTAATGGGATGATGTCATGTGTATCGTCATTGCCTGGAAGTGGCAGAAAGGAAAAGTAAGGGCTTCTCTGCCCTCCAACCTCTGGCCAAAGTAGAACCAGACGTTGTCAGAGACCAAGGAAGGGGCGTGTGGGGCCCTCACTCCAGGCTCAGGGACACCCAGGATCCCTGACACCTGCAGCAGCCTGCAGAGACATGGAGGCCTCTGTGTTGTGGTGGGAGGACTGGGAAACTGGTCAATAAAATGGGGTACTTCTATGTGCCAGGCACAGGCCTGGATGCCCTGATGAGGGCTGGAGTCCTTAGAGGAGCAGCTTAAATGCTGGAGGGAAGGAGCTGATGCAGAGAGTGAGCGTCCCTAAGTGGGAGGTGGAGAAAAAAAAGTTAGGTCACACAGGCAAGAGAGGGACAGTCCCCCACCTGCACCCACCCCCCGGGGAGGGGGGACCCTGGGCATCTAACATGGCTCTCTCGGCTTCAGGGCAAGTACTTTGAGATCCAGTTCAGCCGCGGCGGGGAGCCAGATGGGGGCAAGATCTCCAACTTCCTGCTGGAGAAATCCCGAGTGGTCATGCAGAATGAAAACGAGAGGAACTTCCACATCTACTACCAGGTGCAAGGAAAGGGGCCGTGAGGCTGGGGCAGAGGGAGGGCCTGAGGGGAGACAGCAGGAGGGTCAGTGTCCAGGAGCCCATGGCAGCGAGGACTGCGGGGGTCACAGGGCTGCACCAGTCTATGTCAGATGCATGAGCATCGCTCGTCCTCCAGCTGCTGGAAGGAGCCTCCCAGGAGCAGCGGCAGAACCTGGGGCTCATGACCCCCGACTACTATTACTACCTCCAATCGGACACCTACAAGGTGGATGGCACGGATGACCAGAGCGACTTCAGCGAGACTTTGGTGAGTGGTGACCAGACCACCACTCTAGAAAACCGAGGCCCAGAGAGGGGCAGGGACTTGCCTAAGGTCACACAGCAAGTGGAGGAAATGGGCAGGACAGGGATCCAGGTGCCCTGACCCCTGTGTCCGTGCCCTGGCCCCAGAAGCCTAACCCAGGAGGGCGGGGTGGAGGTGGTGATTGGCGGTACAGGTTCTGTCCCGTTGTGCCTGCAGAACGCCATGCAGGTCATCGGGATCCCCCCCAACGTCCAGCAGCTGGTCCTGCAGCTTGTGGCGGGAATCCTGCACTTGGGAAACATCAGCTTCTGCGAAGATGGGAATTACGCCCGGGTGGAGAGTGTGGACCGTGAGTGTGGGTGCTGGGGAGGGCCAGGGGGCACGTCTGTGCGTGAGAACTGCTTCCTCCTAGTTCACCCCCGGGGGGTAAGGACCCATGAGGACAGTATCTGTGTCACTGGGCAAAATGGGGAGAGACGGGAGCCCCAGAGGAGGCCCAAGAGCCAAAGTGGCCGCCCTGTGTCCCCTACCCTGGCAGTGCTGGCCTTCCCCGCCTACCTGCTGGGCATCGACAGCACACGGCTGCAGGAGAAGCTCACCAGCCGCAAGATGGACAGTCGCTGGGGCGGACGCAGCGAGTCCATCGATGTGACCCTCAACGTGGAACAGGCGGCCTACACCCGCGATGCCCTGGCCAAGGGGCTCTACGCCCGTCTCTTTGACTTTCTCGTGGAGGTGAGGGGGGCCAGGGCGTGGGAGAGGCCCTGCCCCCAGACCGCCTTGGGCTCAGACTGCCAAGTGGGGAAGGCAGGCTTGACTGTCACCTCACCGATTCCTGGCAATGGGGGGCACCGCGCAGGGGCAGGAGGTGATCAGATGGAAGATGTAGGGAGAGGCCCCATCTGGCTGTGGCATGGAGCGCAGGAGGGAGGCGGCTGCTGGAACCATCCAGGCCTGGACCTGGGGGCTGTGCGGGTGGAGACACGTGGGTGCATTTGAGAGCCACGAGGGGGACTGTCAGGAGGACAGTGGGCAGGAGCGGAAGGGAACGGGACGTGTCACGGCCAAGGATGATGACGATCCCGTCATAGTCAACCTTACGTAACACCTAGTCTACACCAGTGACTGTCCTAAGTGCTGTTACATGTGTCGATTTAACTCCTTAATGAGGCGCTACAGAGTAGCTGCCATTATTACCCCATTTTGAAGATGAGAAACTAGAGGCTCAGAATGGTTAACAGGGAAGTGAGCTTCCAAGGTAGGAACCTGGATGTTTTAACTGGGGGCAGGGGCCTAGGGCCAGAGAAGGCTGGAGAGAAAGTGCCGTGAAAGCACGTAGCCTGTGACGGGGGCTAAATCACCCCAAGAGAGTGGCAAGCTGGCCCTGACCCGCTGTCCCCACCCACCCACGTTGCAGGCCATCAACCGCGCCATGCAGAAGCCCCAGGAGGAGTACAGTATTGGTGTGCTTGACATTTATGGCTTCGAGATCTTCCAGGTACAGCCACTGCTCCCCAGCCCGCCCCCTGTCCCTCCCTCAGCCTCCTGGGGTGGCCTAGTGGCCCCAGGAGCTTCCGGCATCACCCCACTGATGGCAGCACCCTTTGCCTCCCTTGGCAGAAAAACGGCTTTGAGCAGTTCTGCATCAACTTTGTCAACGAGAAGCTGCAGCAGATCTTCATCGAGCTCACCCTGAAAGCTGAGCAGGTGGGCAGGGGCAACCAGGTGGCCAGGAGCCAGAGGACGCTGGGGGTGGGGGCAGGACCATGATGGTTGCTAAGCAACCAGGGGACACCCCCACACACACAACCAGCCACCCATTCCAAACTTCTCTTTGCTGACCTGTCCAGGCCCCACCATGAAATCTCCTACGGAAGGGGTCTCCTTCCTCTAAAGCTTTGACAAGGGCTGGGGCATAGCCTCCTTGTTCATTCCTCCAATGAGCACCTGCTGTGTGCCAGGCACTGTTTGCAGTGCTGGGGACTCTGCTGTGCAAGAGATGAACAAAAATTCCGGCTGTTTTCATCCTACCTACACCTCAGAAGCAGAGCCTGAGACAAGGATTCAGGACAAATATCAGAAGAGGAGTGAGGAAGGGGGGAGACAATTTTTTTTAAAGCGGGGTGGGGGGGCGCCTGGGTGGCTCAGTCAGTTAAGCGTCCAACTCTTGTTTTTTTTTAAGATTTTATTTATTTATTTGACAAAGCGAGAGAGCATGCAAAAGCAAGGGGGAGAGACAGAGGGAGAGGGAGAAGCAGGCTCCCCACTGAGCAGGGAGCCCAATGTGGGACTCGATCCCAGGACCCTGGGATCATGACCTAAGCTGAAGGCAAACACTTAACCAACTGAGCCACACAGGCAACCCATGTCCAACTCTTGATTTTGGCTCATGTCATGATCTCAGGGTCCTAGGATCAAGCCCCACATCAGGCTCCCTGGTCAGTGAGAAGTCTGCTTGCGATTCTCTCTCCTTCTCCCCTTCCCCCCATTTGAACTCTCTCCCTCTTCTAAAATAAATAAATATATTTTTTTAAAAATCCAGAATAGGGTGTATTAATGAGCAGGTTACATGGCAAGCAATTGGGACCAATTTCTGCTAAGCCCTGGGGACACTTCATAGCACGGAACTCAGAGGTGACCCACCCCAGAAGCGATGGAGCCAGGATATTTATCCACCAGCTCCTGTCTGTCTGTGTCAAGGGATGTCAGGGGTGACAGTTCTGGGATGCCACACACAGGGCAACAGGCTTTGTTACTGGAGACAGTCCTAAGTGATGAAATGGGGAGATATGGGAAGACACCTTCCACACCTCCTTCACCACCCTTGAGAAGCATGGATTCTAGAAACATACAGAGACCCACCCCGTTCCTGTCCTCTTTGCTGCCCCCAGGAGGAGTATGTACAGGAGGGCATCCGCTGGACCCCCATCCAGTACTTCAACAACAAAATCGTCTGTGACCTCATTGAAAACAAGCTGGTGAGGACTGAGCCAGCTCTCTGGGTCTCGCTGGGCCCAGAGCAGGGCCTGGGAGAGGAGGAGAGGGTTAGGGCCCTTTCTCTGCTCCTGCCCCCTCCTGGGGTGCAGAAGGAGCACACTTAATATCCCATCAGCCCCCTCGACCACTCACTCTGCCCGCCGCTTGTATCGTTCACTCAACAAACCTTCCCCAGGGCAGCCCACTCAGGGGCAGAGGGGCTAACCCTGATAGGACCCCCACCAGGACATCCCAACCTGGGAAAGGTAAGAGGCATGGATCCTTATGGGGTTCCTCACCCCACCCTGCCCCCCAGGAGCTTCCACAGCAGTCCCCGCACCACCACCACCCCACTTTTGTTCTTGTATTTGGAAACCCCACCATCTCCTCCACTCCCTCCCTGTTCCAGGGAACAGGATGGGGGACACTGATCTGCCACCCACTTCCCCCGCCCGCAGAGCCCCCCAGGTATCATGAGCGTCCTGGATGATGTGTGTGCCACCATGCATGCCACGGGCGGCGGCGCTGACCAGACCCTGCTGCAGAAGCTGCAGGCGGCAGTGGGCACCCATGAGCACTTCAACAGCTGGAGCTCCGGCTTTGTCATCCACCACTATGCTGGCAAGGTGACCCACTCCCAACTGACCCCCAGGAACTAGTCTGGCTCCCACCATGTTCCCTCAGCTAGGGCTGCAGAAACCCTCACTGGCCCTGGACCAAGGTCTCAGCTCTTCTCACTAACAGGACAGCTCTGCCTAACAGGAGAAAAACTCCCTACCATTGAGCCACATTGGGCATCAGACTCTCACACCCCAATCTGAGCTGCAAACCCCACTAACCCCCTGGTCCAGGACATAGCCTTCTGACCCAAACTCAAAGACCCCAGGCCCAAGATGTAAGCCATCACGCTCCAAAATGAGCCAGAGCACCCCTACCCAAGACTATAGAAATCTGCTGGCCTCTGACCCTGGCCACAGTCCTCCTCCCCAGTTGACAGGACTACAGACCCCTCCCATTGACCTTAAGTGGGCAGAAGACACCCCCCAGGGATCTTCTGGTCATCCTGCAGTCCACTGATCCCCAAACTGAGCTAGAGCTCCTGTGTTCCCTCAACCAGGACAATGGAGAACCCCCCACCTTGGATGGCAGACCTAGCCCACAAGCCTGACTGAACCCCCCCCCCGCCATAGATCCCCAGCCAGTGCTGGAACCCTCCTGACATGAACCCCAAGCCCTCAACTGACCACACACAGATACTCAATCTGACTTCTTCACTTCAGATCAAACAGCAGACCCCCAGGAACCCTCTACCCGGGCAGTAGCACCTCATCCCCAATCCGGGCTAGAACTGGCACCTCCTCCTGCCTCTGACCCAGGCTGCAGCCCCAACCTTCCAATCTCAACTTGAACATGAGACCCCCTGGAACCCCAAGCCCATGCTGCAGCCCCCTGCCCCTTATCGTGAATCATAAGTACCCCCCCATCCTGTCAGCATAGGGTGGGTTCCTATGGGACCCCTGACCCCCTGGGCTGTAAGCATCCCCCAAAACTCAACAGCCTCTCACTCCCCCCAACACTGTCTCCCTCCAGGTCTCCTACGACGTTAACGGATTCTGTGAGAGGAACCGGGACGTTCTCTTCTCTGACCTCATAGAGCTGATGCAGACCAGTGAGCAGTGAGTGGCCTCCGGGCACCAATCCACTTCAGGATGGGGGGGGGGCTTCATCTTCCTGAGAGCTCCCATCATGCCACAGACTCTGTGGGGGTGGCTGTCTGCAGAGACAGCGTTTCCAGTGACTGGCTCTGATTAAACAGCAGCCTGGGATCCCACAGGAAGAAGTAAGGACAGCGCTAGGGGCCGTGCCTCATGGCCCACGCAATGCATCCAATGCCCCCTGTGCAAGCCCAGTCCATGCAGGGTGTGGACGGTGTCCCCTGACACACCATGAAAACACATCACACCCTGCATTTTTCCGTATTGACATGTATGGATCCATCTCCCTGGCCACAGCTGCACACCAGGTTTCCTTTTTTGCCTTTTTAACCTCCAAAATTTATCCAAGCTCCGCTGTGTTCCAAGTACCATGTATTTGAACCTGTGGGGGATGGAGCCCGATCAGGTCAGGGAACACGGCTGCTCTCATTGAGAGGAGAGCCAAGTGGGGAGAGAGGTATTGGACTAGAAAAAAAAAAGGCAAATAGAACACAGCATTGCATGAAAGTCATAAGATTCACCCATAAAAAATAAATTTATTAAAAGAAAAAAAAAGTCATAAGATAGTGGTCCATAAGAGGCTGAAATTATGGCTCCCAGACCAGCAACACGAGCATCCCCTGAGCTGGGTACAAATGTGGAATTTCTCTCACGCTCCACCCTAGACCTACTAAATCAGAATATGCGTTGTAACAAGTTGCCCCTGATGCCTCCTCGAGAACCACACACACACAAATAATAATATAAATAAATAGAAATAAATAAATAAATAAATAAATAAATAAATAAATAAAGTCACATCATGACTTTAAAACAACCTTCTTGGGGCCCTTGGGTGGCTCAATCGGTCAAGCATCTGCCTTCAGCTCAGGTCATGATCTCAGGGTCCTGGGATCGAGTCCTGCCTCGAGCTCGCTGCTCGGCGGGGAGTCAGGTTCTCCCTCTCCCTCTGCCCCTCATCCAGCTAGCGCTCTCAAATAAATAAAATCTTTAAAAATAAATAAATAAAATAAAATAAAACAATTGTACCTTCTTCGAGTACAATATGCATGCCATGAAATGTGCCCAACTTCAGAACTGATTTTCAGGAAATGTATCGAGCTGGGCAGCCATGACCACTACCTAGTTGGGAACATTTGCATTACACCCGAGAGATCCCCTCATGCCAAATTGCAGTAGACCCCTATTCCCATTACATGCATAATTTTAAATTTCCTAATAAGCACAGTTAAAAAGTAAGAACGTGAGAGGCACCTGGCTGGCTTGGTCGGAAGGGCATGCAACTCTTCATCTCCGGGTCGTGAGTTCGAGCCCCACCTTAGAGAAGGGCAGAGATTACTTAAATAGATAAATAAACTTAAAAAAAAAAAAGTAAAAAAGTGAATAGGTGACATTTAAAAAAATGTTTTCTTATACCCAATAGATCCAAAATACCACTTTGACATGCCAGGCATATAAAAATGACTAATGAATGACTATGAATGAATTATGAATGAATGAACTGCATTCTCGTTCCCCACACTGTGGTACTCCTTGAAACCTGGTACGCATTTTAACACTCACAGCCCATCATGATTTGGCCAGGCCAAGTCTCAAGGGCCCCAATAACCACCTGTGACCAGGGGCTGCTGATACTGGAAAGCACAGAGCCTTGGTTCTCAAAGTAGGGTTCCTGGACCAGCGGCAGCGCTATCACCCAGGAACTCGTTAGAAATGACTGGGTCCCAGCCCGGATGTGAATGGGAAACTCCAGAGGGGCCAGGTGGGCACCCAGTCAGCCGTCCGTGCTTCCACAAGCTCTCCTGGCGATACTGGTGTCCACTGGGGCAAGCCCTGGACAGGAAAATGAAGTTGATAAAGGGCTAGAGAGGGTGGTGGGCATCACTCATTTTTTTACTTTCTTTTAATTGTGTTGAGATACAGAAAACATAAAGTCTACCTTTTCACCATGTTGGATGGTAGAGTTCTGTGGCATTAAGCACCGTCACAATGCTGTGCCGCCACCCCTACCCTCTCCTTCCAGAACTTTCTCATCCTCCGGGGTATGTAGGGATTGAGCAGCGCACTCATTCTGTGTCACGGTGGTCAGGGAAGATCTCACTGAGGAGATAAGAGAGGGAATCGGGAGCGGACCAAATGCTTGTGTCTGAGCAACTCCCTGTTGGTGGCCAGTTAGACGGGGACTATCTATGGCTGTCACCAGCCAGGGCTACAGCAGAAAGCACCCTTGTCTGTATCTCCTTGCACGCGCGCACACAAACACACACACGAGCCTGAGCATGTGGGATCGTTCCTCCAAGGGGACCCTGCCCCTGTCGCCCGAGATGCTGCACCACTCAAGAAATGCTCCTGCAGAGCTGAACTTGGTTCTATTTTTCTTGCAACCCAAGTCATGCTTGGAGATGGAGGCAGAAGCAACAGAGTCAATAGATCAAGGATCCAAAAGGACAAAACCCACTCCCCGCTTCTCACCATTAGCCCCCAATCAGGGAGAGCCCTAATTTGCAGTGTGCCCTCTAGGTCCCATCCCACCTCCACCACGGGCAGCCCCACCCCTGGGCAAGGGCACCCAAGGTTCGGCTGCACGTCTGACTCCTCCTGTCCTGTCTAGGGCCTTCCTCCGGATGCTCTTCCCTGAGAAGCTGGATGTAGACAAGAAGGGCCGCCCCAGCACCGCAGGCTCCAAGATCAAAGTAGGCCCGGGGCAGGGGAGGAGCGCTGGGCATGGGCAGGGCTGTGTGTCTCTCCTCATCCCTCCATCCATCTCTCGCACGTCCTGGGGCCTCTGCCCCCTTCTCTGGCACCCTCTGTGCTGCACAGGGGTCTTCTCTAAGCTCTGGGACTTGGCGGGTTGGACCAGTTTCCTTGAACTCCCCCCTAACTCTCTAAACCCAAAAATGAACCATCATCTTAATAATTTTTTGGTCTTTTGGTTGCCACCATTTAAATTGTGGTAAAATATACATAAAATGTACCATCTTAACCACTGTTGAGCGCACAGCTCTGGGACAGGAAGCACATTCCCATCGTGCACCCACCCCCACCATCCATCTCCAGAACCTTCCATCTCCCCACAGAGAGACCCTGTCCCCCACCCTCTGCCCCACCCCTGGCTCCCACCATCTCCTCTCTGTCTCTGTGGATGGGCCTCCTCTGGGGACCCCCTGGGAGTGGAATCACAAAGGATGCGTCTTTTTGTGACTGGCTTACCTCACTCCACATAATGTCCTCAAAGTTTGTCCAGGTGGTGGCAGGTGTCAGGATGTCCTTCCTTCTTAAGGCTGAATAATCTTCCAGTGTGTGGACGGACCACATTTTTCTATCCATTCCTCCGTGGGTGCACACCTGGGTTGTTTTCATCTCTTACCTAGTGAATAGCGCAGCTATCAGCTGGGTGTCCCATCCTAAGAATGTTTTGATAACCAGGCATTGAGCACTGGTCAGTGCTGGCGGCAAACGTGGGACACTTTACATATATGGGACCTAGTTCCACCTGGGGGATGGGGAGACCAAGGCTCAGAGAAGCACAGTCACTGCCCCAGATTACACAGCAGAGCCACAGTCCACATCAAGGTCTCTCATGCCACTGTCTCCAGTATCCCCTCCACCTGGAACAATTTCCTTTCTAGTCTCTTCCAAGAGGCTAAAATGTACCATCCAAGACATACACACACACATATATGGTTCTTTACTTCCAAAGTAGTGGTCCCCTGAAGACAGGCAGGAACGTCCTGTGCAACAGGTACTTCTGCGTGCTCAGGTACTCCATCAGCAAACGTTTGCTGAGCACTTACTATGTGTCCGATTAAGTGGTGAGGTTCCAGGATCAGGGTGACATACAATACCAAGTCCCCGTGCTGTGTGCTAATGAAGTATGCAGAGACCAAGGACACCTGACCCCATGGCTCACCAGGAGCCAGCCCCCCACCCCACTCAACAGGTCTCTGTCTCTTGGGCCTGTATCCAGGGTGGGAGGAGAGAGGGTCCGAGGGTCTCCTCATGTGCACCACCCCCTGCCTTCTCCTCCACCTCAGAAACAAGCCAATGACCTGGTGGCCACGCTGAAGAGATGTACACCCCACTATATCCGCTGCATCAAACCCAATGAGACCAAGAAGCCCCGTGACTGGGAAGAGAGCAGGTAACTGCCCCCTGGACCAATCCACACAGCCTCTCCCCTAGACTGACCCGCCTCCCAGAACCCACCCGGAGTCATGTGTGACCCATCCCAAGACTGATGGAGGCTGACCCCCAGGACCAGCGCAGAACTCCCAGGGTCCTAGCGCTGACCAAGACCCTCCGGACTGTAGGGATGACCTGAGGGCGGGATGACCTGAGTGCAGGGATGACCTGAGGGCGGGATGACCTGAGTGCAGGGATGAGCTGAGGGCGGAATGACCTGAGGGTGGGATGACCAGAGTACAGGATGACCCAAGGGCAGGGATGACTCGAGGGCAGGGATGACCTAAGTGCAGGGATGACCTGAGGGCGGGATGACCTGAGTGCAGGGATGAGCTGAGGGCGGAATGACCTGAGGGTGGGATGACCAGAGTACAGGATGACCCAAGGGCAGGGATGCTGTGAGTGCAGGATGACCTGAGGGCAGGATGAGCTGAGTGCAGGAATGAGCTGAGGGCGGGATGTCCGGAGTTCAGGATGACCCGAGGGCAGGGATGACCTAAGTGCAGGGATGAGCTGAGTGCAGGGATGAGCTGAGTACGGGATGACCTGAGGGCGAGATGACCTGAGGGTGGGATGACCTGAGTGTGGGATGACCAGAGTGCAAGGATGATGTGAGTGCAGGGATGATCTGAAGGCGGGATGACCTGAGGGCGGGATGTCCAGAGTGCAGGATGACCCGAGTGCAGGGATGACCCGAGTGCAGGGATGACCCGAGTGCGGGATGACCGAGTGCAGGGATGACCCGAGTGCAGGGATGACCCGAGTGCAAATGACCCAAGTGCAGGGATGACCCGAGTGCGGGATGACCCAAGTGCAGGGATGACCCAAGTGCAGGATGACCCGAGTGCAGGGATGACCTGAGTGCAGGACAATGCAGGAACGAGCACAGTGCCCTTAGCCCCAGACCTGAGGACACATCCCCTAGAATTAACCCTGGAACTGACCACAGAACTAACAGAGCCCTCCCCCCCCCCACAGAACTGACTGCCAGGCTGACCCCTGGCACCGGCACTAAAGTCACCCCCCAAACTGCCCCCAGCATGAATCCAGACCCAGCGAGCCTCCCATCTGCCCTTTCAGCCCTGCCCAGCAGCACCCACCCACTCCCAGGACTAGGGAATACCCCCCCAGGGGACTCACTGCCTTTCCCCCTTAGGGTCAAGCACCAGGTAGAGTATCTGGGCCTCAAGGAAAACATCAGGGTGCGCCGCGCTGGCTTCGCCTACCGCCGCCAGTTCTCCAAGTTCCTGCAGAGGTGAGGCACCCCCGCCCCAGCCCTGGGCCCTCACTGGCAGGGACCTGTCCCCCCAACCCTCCCATGTCCTCCGCCTCCAGGTACGCCATCCTGACCCCTGAGACGTGGCCACAGTGGCGAGGGGACGAGCGCCAGGGGGTCCAGCACCTGCTTCGGGCAGTCAACATGGAGCCAGACCAGTACCAGATGGGGAGCACCAAGGTCTTCGTCAAGAACCCCGAGTCGGTAAGTGTGAGAGGGGGCAGACACCCGCCTCGCCGCCAGGGCTCCGGTCCTGCTCGTCAGAGCCACTTTAGGCCTCAGGCATGTTTCCTTCCCACCCCGCGAGTCTCAGTTTCTCCATCTGGAAAGTGGGGAGAGTAGTGGGCACCCTGCCGGACTGGGGTCAGGATCAGACAAAACGGGAAGCACCCTGTCCAGTGGGTGGACGTGGCAAGTGCTCAGAAGAACCCCAATCCACTGGGCAGTCCATGGTGGCCAGCAGGCAGGTGGAGACACACACGGCCACCTGCGGGGACAAGCCACCTGCGAGGGATAAGAACCCACAGCTTATCCAGAACGGCTTTTGTCCCTCGTTTCCTTCTTTCCATCCTTCTCTTTCCTCCTGCTTCCTTTTTCACCGCCTCCTTTCCATACTTTCTCCTCCTTTCTCTTACCTCCTCCTGTTCCTTCATTCCTGAACATGTTAGGTCCCCAGGCCTGAGACTCAGGTCCGTCCAAGTGACGGTTTGCTTATCCCCAAACCTGCCCCAGGCCCTCATCCATCAAAGACAAGCCTCCTTCCACATCCTCCAAGGCACAAGTAATCCCCCCGGCACGTTAGGGTCAGCTCTCAGCCTTCTACCAAAGGCTGGGGGCACCACCACCCACTCTATGCTGCCTCTGCCTCCAGGTGGAAAAAAAGTCTAAGTAACAAGGACAAGTCTGTTCTGGGGAGGCAACCCACAGCTCGGTGACCAGAGTTAACAATGCTCGGAACCTGCTGAGAGTAGATTGTCCCTGTTCTCACACACACACACACACACACACACACACACACACACACAAACAACAAATGGTAGCTACGTTCAGGGTGGGGTGCTAGCTAGCCCATGGGGTCATCATCCTGCAATACGCACATGGATCAAACCAACTCATGCCACACCTTAAACTTGCACAAAGTCATACCTCAATTATATCTCAATAAACCTGGGTTTGTTGAGAAAAGCAACAGTCACAAGGACAGCAAAGAGCAGGGCCAAGGGAGACGCCGGGCTGGCTGTCAGCAGAACATGCAACTCTTTTTTTTTTTTAAATTTTGTAATTTAAATTCAATTTGCCAACGTATAGTGTAACACCCAGTGCTCAGTCCATAAGTAGGGTGTGCAACTCTTGACCTCAGGGTTGGAAGCTTGAGCCCCACGTTGGGTCTAGTAGAGATTACTTGAACATTAAATCTTTCCAAAATAAATAAATAAAAAGGCAGGGAAGGGCCTGCCTGGCCACCTGCTGCCACGCAAGGATTGGGCAGTAAATGGGGAGCGGGCCCGTCGGCGTGAGCTGGGCTGGTTCACCACACTCCCAGGCCAATCTTCCGCTCCCCACCCTGGGCCAAGCCAGAGCACCGAGGAAAGGTCTGCCGCCTGCCCGGGGCCCGGTTAGGTGCCTCGTCACCTGCGTGATGATGGCACCTGCCCTACTGGCGCGTCAGGGACTCGAAGACAACTAGGAGTTTGTCAAGATGGTTCTCTTGATGTTACTATAACCTACCAGGAACTGACTTCTCAGCAAACCAAACACATGACACAGTGGGGTGGAGACTCTGGAGATGTCACAGGTACAAAAACAGTCTGTCAAGGCAGGGGGTGGGGGGTGGGGGGACTCCAGGCTGGCTCAGTCAGTTAAGCATCCAACTCTTGATTTCGACTCAGGTCATGATCTCAGGGTCATGTGATCGAGCCCCGCATGGGGGGCTCCACGCTCAGCGGGGAGTCTGCTTGGGGCTCTCTCTCCCTCTGCACCCTCCTCCCCAGATCATGTGGGCGCTTGCTCACTCTTACTCTAAAAAAAAAAAGAAAGAAAAAAGAAAGAAAGAAAAGAAACCCAAAAAACCCCAGTCTGGAATTGCATTCAAAGCAGATAGCTCGGGGATCCCTGGGTGGCTCAGTGGTTTAGCGCCTGCCTTTGGCCCAGGGCGCGATCCTGGAGTCCCGGGATCGAGTCTCACGTCGGGCTCCCTGCATGGAGCCTGCTTCTCCCTCCTCCTGTGTCTCTGCCTCTCTCTCTCTCTCTCTCTCTCTATTTCTATCATAAATAAATAAATAAATATTTTAAAAAAAAACAAAGCAGATAGCATCACAAACCAAAACTGCCTATCACTAAAACTGCACCTGGAACAATTTGGTTTGTAACAGTTGAGAAAGAAAGGAGGGAGGCAGGGTTAGTAAAAGAGAATGGGAGGGACAGAGAATCCACCTTGCCAAATCCGACTCTGAAAGAAACATGTAAAAATTGACCCTGAAGGGGCACCTGGGGGGCACAGTCCATTGAGCATCCGAATCTTGATTTTTGGCTCAGGCCGTGCTCTCCGGGTTGTGAGATCAAGTCCCACAGTTGTGCTCCGTGCTCAGCACAGGGTCTGCTGAAGACTCTCTCTTCCTCTCCCCTCTGCCTCTCCTTGGCCCCGCTCTCTCCCTCTCTCTAATAAATAAATCGTTTTTAAAAAAAACTTTTAAAGTAAAAAAAAAAAAATTTAAGTGACACTGAAAAAAAAAAACAAATAGACAAAGCTAGCACTGGCTAAGACTATATAAGGTAAAATCAAATTCTGACAAAGAAATGCAGTCTGCACATTTTGAGGTGGAGAAGATAAATTGGCTGAAAATAATGAAATTCACAAAGAGAAAAATTTGGTGGAAAAGAATTTGTAAGAAAAAAAAGACTTAAAATTTGCACTGGACAAAACTGATCTTGATGATAATCATTTTAAATTTTTACCTTTTTTTTTTTTTTTAAGATTTCATTCATTTACTTGAGAGAGAGAGAGCATGAGCAGGGGGGAGAGAGAGAGAGAAGCAGGCTCCATGCCGAGCAGGGAGCCTGAAACGGGGCTTGATCCCAGGACCCCGGGATCATGACGCGAGCTGAAGGCAGGTGCTCAACCAACTGAGCCACCTGGGCGCCCGAGAATCATTTTAGTAAAATGAAAACAGAAGAAACAAACAAACATGGGAACGGGTTTATGACTGTTTACAACTGTGCCATATCAAAGATCCAAGAATTTAAAAAAAAAAAAAAAGTTCCAAATGGAGTTGGCGACTTTCTCAACCAAAAATGCACTAACATTGGGATGATTCGGACTTGGATTCTTTTCCTTGTAAACATGGACTCAAAATATCCTTGATGTTTTACACACCTGCTGGCTGTCACTGCCCGTCATGCTTGGTGTGTTCCCTTCCTGTGGCTGCTATAACAGAATACCACGAACTGAATGACTTGACCCAACAAATTCATTTTCTCATGTTTCTAAAGGCTAAAAATCCAAAATCAAGGTGCTAGCAGGGCTGTCCTCCCTCTAAAGGCTCCAGGGAAGATCCTTCCTTGACTCTCCCTAACTTCTGGTGGCTGCCAGCCATCCTTGCCCTTCCTGACCGCTCCAACCTCTGTCTCTGTCATCACATGGCCTTCTTGTGTTTGGCTCCAAATGTCCCTCTTCCTAGAAGGACACCAGTCATATTGGATTGACGGCCCACCCTACTCTAGCATGACCTCAAAGACCCTCTTTCCAAGAAAGGTCACAGTCACAGGTTCTGGGTGGACATTGCGGGGGAGCACTATTCAAACCAGTACAGTAGGATAAGCTCAGATTTGGGGCCTATCTCACCCACTCAGGCACACATAGCCCTGGCCTCTGCACATGAAGGAGATGAATTTTATTTTTAAAAAGATTTTACTTGTTTGAGAGAGAGAGAGAGCATGAGAGGGGAGAGGGGTCAAAGGAGAGGGAGAAGCAGACTCCCCACCGAGCAGGGGAGCCCAATGTGGGGCTCGATCCCAAGACCTGGGGATCATGACCTGAGCCAAAGGCAGATGCTTATCTGACTGAGCCACCCAGGTCCCTTGAAGGAGATGAATTTTATTTTTTTTTAAGATTTTATTTGTTTAAGAGAGAGAGGGTGCCACCTAGGCACCCCCAAGGAGACAGATTTTAAACTCTGTAGACAGGAAGATTCCTTTCCCAAATTGAAAACGAATCCCCTTCCCTTAGCAGAAATAACGAGGTTGCAAGACACTTGTCCCATCTGCCCTAAACAGCTAAGGGAAGAGAGGACTCCCGGTTGACTGGCTCGCCCCCAGTCCTGCAAGTGCTCTATTCATACCTGACACCCTCTCAGCAAACTCCAGAATGCACTCACGTGCCCTCCAGACACCCCATACAGGGAGGTGTTACTTGGATATGCTTTGCACACAGACCCACTGACCCCATAGGATACTGGCCTGAGAAACAGAGGAATATGGAAACTCCACTCTATTCCCTACAGGTCGTGAAACTGTAGTCTTGGTGGGGGGTTTTCCTTCCTGGTGAGAAGATCCCCACCTTTCGTGAACACTTATAAATATCTACAGCTTTAAAAGTTCTCTAAGGGGATCCCTGGGTGGTTCACCGGTTTAGCGCCTGTCTTCAGCCCAGGGCCTGATCCTGGAGACCTGGGATCGAGTCCCACATCGGGCTTCCTGCATGGAGCCTGCTTCTCCCTCTGCCTGTGTCTCTGCCTCTCTCTATATATATCTATCTCTCATGAATAAATAAGTCTTAAAAAAATAAATAAAAGTTCCCCAAGATATATAGATATATATTTTAAGATTTATCTATTTTAGAGAGAGGGCATGAGCAGGGGGAGGGGCAGAAGGAAAGGCAGGCGGGGAGAAGAGAGACAGAGAGACTCCCCACTGAGCAAGGAGCCCCAGGAGGGGCTTGATCTCACAACCCTGAGATCATGACCGGAGCCGAAATCAAAAGCTGGACGCTCCACCAACTGAGCCACCCAGGCACCCCTCCAGGATATATTTTTTCCAAGTGCACTTGAACCAAGGATCGACAGAACTACTTCAGTCCTTGCTGGGAACCCTGGGGTTTCTGGGAATCATCAACCACCTTGGTCAGCAAAGCAGGCAGCCGGGCTTTTAGCAGTGATGTGACATTTGCATACTTGATAAATCCCTCTGGGTGAAGTGCTACTTATTTTTCTTAATACAGCCTCATTTTATTTTCAGTATTTCCCATTTTGGTATTTCCCCAATCGGCGCTGTCCCTTCTATCACTAAATCTGAATACAACATTCCCCGACCATCTATCTTATTCCAGTAGGTTGTTCTATTCCTTGCTCAGCACCCCGTTGTTATTACTGTAGATTTAGAACTTTTCCTATCCAGTGGCCTCCCCTCCTGGATACGTTCACTGCTATTATTCTAAGTGAAGAGACATCCTTCGTGGCATTTCTACTCTGACTTGCTCCAATACAGTTTATTCCCCCAAGTGCCCTCTGGACTGAGACTCTTGAAACCCAAAAGTCTGCCCTCTGCAGGCGCTTCTTTTCCAAGGCTGGCACGTATGGCTGTGCAGGTTGTACACTCTACAACCTGCACAGTCTCCAGGTACATCACAATCCTATGCAGCAGATTGTCATATTTATGGTATTCTGGTGGTGCTCTAAGATGCACATTGGTCCGCCTTTTTTAACATCTCTGAAATTGGGGTGTACCTCCCATGGGTGACATATGAGTGCATAACTTGACAGTGTGAGAAACTGTGATGTTTTACCATTTCTGGCAAGGCTACAGAGTCCGTAAGAGGCAGAGCTGGGATTCGAACCCCACAACACCAGCCTAGAGTTTAATTTAATGCAGGGGCTTATGCCCCATAGTGGGAGGGAACCCTGGGTTCAGTCATTTGGAGGAAGGAAAAGATTTTTTTGACCATAGTGTATGAGCACGTGTGCAGGTGCCTGCAAGCAAGAGCAAGTGGACGGGGTGGGATCGAGGAAAGACCCACTGCCCCTCCCTCTGTCCCAGCTCTTCCTTCTGGAGGAGATGCGAGAGCGCAAGTTCGATGGCTTTGCCCGCACCATCCAGAAGGCCTGGAGGCGCCACGTGGCGGTCCGGAAGTATGAGGAGATGCGGGAGGAAGGTGAGAGGCTGCAGAGGGACGCTCAGGGTGGGGACAGATGGACTTGGAGGAGTTGGGCCACAACCGCTGCCTCCCTGCCCCCTGTCCCCACAGCTTCCAACATCCTGCTGAACAAGAAGGAGCGGAGACGCAACAGCATCAATCGGAACTTCGTCGGGGACTACCTGGGGCTAGAGGAGCGGCCAGAGCTGCGTCAGTTCCTGAGCAAGAGGGAACGTGTGGACTTCGCTGATTCGGTCACCAAGTATGACCGCCGCTTCAAGGTGAGGCACTAGTAGGTGGGCGCGTCTGGGACCCTGACCCCAGCCTGGCACCCCCACCACAGGTACACCCTCACACTGGCCCAGATACACCTGTCCACAGGTATATATTCACCTAGCCTGATAGACCTGCCCCATCACAGGTATGCCCTCACCTGGCCCAGACACATCTGTCCACAGATATACATTCAATTAGTGTAGGTACATCTAGCTATTAAATATGTCTTCACAATAAATAAAATAAAATAAAATAAAATAAAATGAAATAAAATAAAATAAAATAAAAATAAATATGTCTTCACATAGCCCAGACCAACCTGTCCATCACATACATCTGCACCTGGCCAGACACAGCTCTCCACAATTACACACTTGCCTCACCCAGAAGCCCTGACCCACACTTGTCCTGGACACACCTATCCATTAGGTATGCCCTCAGCCAGTCTACGTAGATTTGTCAATTAGACATATCTTCACCTGGCCGAGATACACCTGCACACAGGTACACTCTCATCTGACCTGGGCACCCATGTCCAGCAGGCATACCTCCACTATCGTGTACCTGTTCACTGGCCCAGAAACCCCTCTCTAGCCAATATACCCTTCCTTAACCTCCTATCCCTTATGTAATGTAAGTCCTCATATACCTTTACATGGAGGAAAACCCTCAGCTGACCTGTCCCTCACCTGCCAGCACCACTCCCCTGCCTGGGGGTGATGCCCTGGAGCCAGGTTGCCCACCCTCTGGGCTCCAGCCACCAGCTCTGCTCCTGCATCCTCACAGCCCATCAAGAGGGACTTGATCCTGACGCCCAAGTGTGTGTATATGATCGGCCGGGAGAAGGTGAAGAAGGGACCAGAGAAGGGCCAGGTGCGTGAGATCCTGAAGAAGAAGCTGGAGATCCAGACGCTTCGGGGAGTTTCCCTCAGGTGAGGCCAGGCCCTGGCCTGCCCGCTTCTCACCCCGTCTGTCACTCTGACCATCTAACCTACCGCTATACCTGGAAGCCTCTCTTGGCTCTACCTGTCACCTTCACCTGCCCCCACACTCCTGATCCTTATGAGCCAACAGCACCTGCCCCCTCACCCGAGGCTTCTCTGTGTCCGTCTTCCCCAGCTCCTTGCCACCTCTCCCCTTTGGCCCACCTGCGTCACCTCCCGCTTGCCTTCCCCCGACGCTCCCCGCCGCATCTCACATGTCAGTCCTGCCACCCTCACTGCCACCCTCACCTGCCTGCCTTCCCACCCCTCCCCCAGCACGCGGCAGGACGACTTCTTCATTCTCCAAGAAGACGCCGCCGACAGCTTCCTGGAGAGCATCTTCAAGACCGAGTTCATCAGCCTCCTGAGCAAGCGCTTCGAGGAGGTGGCGCGGAGGGCCCTGCCCCTCACCTTCAGCGACACGTACGCCCCCCGCCACCGTCCTCGGGCTGCGCGGGGCACAGAGCCCCCTCTCCCGCCCCGCGGTCCCGGCCCGCCTGGGAGTGGGCGTCCCCGCAGCTTCCTCCTCTCCCCACAGACTACAGTTCCGGGTGAAGAAGGAGGGCTGGGGCGGAGGCGGCACCCGCAGCGTCACTTTCTCCCGCGGCTCCGGCGACTTGGCGGTGCTCAAGGCGAGCGGCCGCGCGCTCACAGTCAGCGTGGGCGACGGGCTGCCCAAGAGCTCCAGTGAGTCTGCGCAGAACGGGGGGCGGAGCCAAAGAGGCGGGTCCTATGGGGGCGGGGCCAGTGCGGGGACCAATCAGGGCTGTGGGGGCGGAGCCAGTGGGGGCTGGCCGGGAGCCCGTGAGGGCCGTGGAGGGGTGGGCCTACAGACACGCGGCCACGGAGAGGGCAGGATCAGAGACGAAGCCAATGAGTGGGAGGGAAATATGGAGGGGGTGTGGCCAGAGAAATGACCGCCCCCCCCCGAAGTGGGCGTGCCCAGAGAGACCCAATGAGGTGGGTCGTTGGGGGCGGGGCCAATTCCTGGGCAGAGACGGTATTCCAGTAACTATGGGGCGGGGCCTATGGACAGCCAATGAGAACAGGGGGCGGGGTCCGGGGCGGAGCCAGAGTGACAGGGACTTGTGGGCGGGGCCGAGAGCCTGCTGTGGTCTGGTCCCCCACTCAAATTCCCATCTCTTTTCCCCTTTCAGAGCCTACAAGGAAGGGAATGGCCCAGGGAAAACCTCGAAGATCAGCCCAGGCCCCTGCCCGGGCAGCCCCTGGACCTCCCAGAGGTGAGGAGACGCGTCTTCCTGTGCCTTTTGTGTCCCCCATGACCAAAGCCATCTGTTGCCCGCTGCCAACAGATGGGGCTGACCACTCTGTTCTCTGCCCAGAACTCGCCACAGCTCCCCATCTTCCACAGAATACAGACGAAGCTCAGTTGGATAGTCAAAGCCCTTCAGAAGCCAACCCTAGCCAACCACTGACTCCTTCTCTCCTCCCTTATACTCTCCTGTGGCGCAAGCTACATCTTATTTTGCCAATTTAACAAATTCGTCCTTAACTTCCAAGGCTTTGCTTGGGCTCCTTGCTCCTCTGGTCTCCCAAATTCCCACTTAGCTTGAGCTCCTCTTCATCCTCCAAGAGCCACCCACAAAAGTCCTCCTACAGAAGAGGATGGAGGAAACTTTACCCCTGCAGAGCCCTCTGGGCCAATCCTTAGCATGCTGGTTTGAGCATACGACTGGCTGCCTCCTCCCTCAGACTGGGAACTTGGAGCTAAGTGCTCCCCAAATCCTCCTACCATCACTCTGATAAATGCTCCCACCCTTGCTCCTGCCACAGGCCTGAACCACAATGGGGTGCCCCCTTCTGGCAGAAGGGGGCCCCTGCCCCTGGAGATCACATCTGGAGGGGGCTCCCAGCAGCCTCTCCGAGGCCCTCCATCCGGGGCCCTGAGGGCCAGCAGACGGCCCCGGGCACGGCCCCCCTCAGAGCACAACACAGAATTCCTCAACGTGCCTGACCAGGGTGTGGCCGGGTAAGTGGGGAGAGAGGGCAGCCCAGGAGATGGGAGGTGGGGGTGGGTGGACACGGGAGCATCTGGGCTGTGACAAGCGCTTCCTGTGCCCACAGCATGCAGAGGAAGCGCAGCGTGGGGCAGCGACCGGTGCCAGGCGTGGGCCGACCCAAGCCCCAGCCACGGACGCACGGCCCGCGGTGCCGGGCGCTGTACCAGTATGTGGGCCAAGATGTGGACGAGCTGAGCTTCAATGTGAACGAGGTCATCGAGATCATCTTGGAAGGTAGGCGGGCCAGGGCAGAGGTGGGAGGAGTCAGAGCCCTGACACAGCCGGGCAACCGCCCCCCACCACCATTCCTGCACACCCTTCGGAGAACAGAAGCCACCAGCCCCCACCAGAGATACCCTCTTCCAGGCCAGTGGCTGCAAAGGCGAGGAGGCCTTGGGTCCAGAGGGTTCCTCCTCAGCCACTCTGGGGGCCTCAGAGCAGCATCCCCAATCCCCCCCTCCCCGGCCTCATTTTTCTCTCCTGTCAAGCACGGGGCTAATACCAGAACCTACTTCAAAGAGACCCCTTGTGAGTAAAAACTGTGTCTGGCTGGCCCAGGCCACCTTCCTACCTCAGTCCCCTGGGCTGCCCTCCCCACCAGCAACACCCTCTTTGGGTAAATGGGGAGCCCCAAAGGAATCATTCGCTGGTCCATCGTGGGGAGGGAGGGCAGGCACCTGTAGAAAGAGAGGATGAGAGATGAACACGAGAGAATGGTCTAGAACATGGCAGAGTGTGAGGCAGCAGCAGGAGAAACCATGCATCCAGCCGCCCCTCCCTCCCTTCCATCTGTTGACGATTCTCTTTTCGGAGTCTGCCTTCTGCCACGCCAGTGGCGATGAATAAAACAGGCGCGGAGCCAGCACGAAGGCTTTCTCCTGCGTGGGCTGGACGCCGCCTCACACTCCCTTCTCGCCCACAGATGCCTCGGGCTGGTGGAAAGGCCGGCTGCATGGCCAGGAGGGCCTCTTCCCAGGAAACTACGTGGAGAAGATCTGAGAGGGGGCCCGGGTTCGCCTCCTGCCTGCCTGCCTGCCAGGGAGCCAGGCCCTGCCAGCGGGGGCCTCATTCTCCTTGGCCGAATTAGCCAGAAGGTCCAGTCCTGTGGCCTCCAGCCCAGGCCCTGGTCTGGGGGTCACCACCGCAGCCACCCCAGGGCCCTGGCCTCCCCCATGTCACATGCGTTGCCTCCTGTGCCAAACAGGGCTAACAGCAGAATCTACCTCCCAAGCTGCCTCATGAGTATAACTGAGTTGTGTCCTGTCCGCAAAGTGCCAAGCACAGTTGGGGGGCACCTTAACAAGTGAAACCTCCCTCCTTCTGTCATCACTGAGGCAGTAAACCTTTGCCAGGCGAAAGCGTGAATTGATTTACTGAGCGCTAAGCAGGGAACTACCTTCTCACAACGCTCTGAGGGAGGAGCAGCAAATACCCCAACTCAGGTGAAAAACCGGGGGCTGAAGTTTTGTCACTTGCCCAAGATCCCACAGAGCCAAGCCTTGAACTCGGGTACACCCCCACCCCACCTGTCCCAAAGCTGGAGTTTGTCTCACCTGCCGGCTCACCCACTCTTGACCACTTGCGTCCCAGCCTTCCTTCCTGCAGAAAATAGTCTGGTGGGTCCTGTCAGCTTTGAATCTGCCATCCCCAGACCCATCTGGGACCTGGCTGGACCCTGAGGAAAGAGGCAGGTCCCACATGGGCCTTCACAATCCAGCCTGGGCCACCTCTGGCCCTTGTCCCCCATCCCACATCTGGGTCTTCTGGGCCCTCCCTCATTTGGGCTCAGGATCGGTTCTGATATTCAAGGGCCCTGGATTTCTGTACCTGTTTCATGGGTTTAGGGGGTCAGTCTGATGACTGGTCTCCCCAGATGTTTCCAAGCCAGCGATGGAGTCTGAAGCTTTCATATATCCCTGCAAATGCAGCCAGAACTGCCAGGGGTTCTTGCCATGGTCTGAGCCTAAATATCCCGACTTTCCAAATGGATACCCACTCTGTGCTCAGACCCTCAAAGAGCAGCAGATCTGGGAGACAGAGGGAGCCAGACCAGGGGTGGGCCAGAGAAGGACAAGGGGCTGGGGCAGGGGATGCAGAGAGAGAGTGGGCATTGCTGGAAGACCCAAGAAGGAAGGAAAGGGGTGGGGTCAGCAGATCTCCAGGGCAAACAGCACATACAGCGAGCTAGGCCGTGACAGGAGGACTCCAGGCAGGGCAGCCCCGGTGGCACAGCGGTTTGGCGCCGCCTGCAGCCTGGGGTGTGATCCTGGAGACCTGAGATCAAGTCCCACGTCAGGCTCCCTGCATGGAGCCTGCTTCTCCCTCTGCCTGGGTCTCTGCCTCTCTTTCTCTGTGTCTATGAATAAATAAATAAAATCTTTAAAAAAAAAAAAAAAAAAAGGAGAACTCCAGGCAGAGGACACCTACCCACCTGGAGAATGGGAGAGGAGGTATAAGAGAAAGACTGGCCAGCAGAACTTTCTGCAGGATCTGAACCTTCTTTTGTACCTACCTTGGGAAGCAGAGCACAGCCAGGGGGTGAAAAAAAAAAAAAAAAAATCCCAAGGTTGCATATGGGTCTCAACAGCTCTTTTATTAGCCAACCATTGTACAAAAGCATCTAACCAGTCCCTTGGATCTCTGATTTTCACCCCTTGGTTGCCCAACCACCACTGTGTGTGTGTGTGTGTGTGTGTGTGTGTGTGTGTGTGTTTCCCCACAACACTTAGATGTTAGGACAGGCTGGGGAGGAAATGCGAGAACCACCAACCTCATCAGCTGGGCACTTCCCGGTGCTGAAGAGGAATCAGGGTTTCTACCTCCCTTCTCTGTCCCTGAACTCACCATGCAGGCTCCCTGCCCCCCTGACATTTTGGGGTACAGCCCTGGGGCCCCACTGCGTGGCGGTCACCCCATTTACAGGAAGTAGGGCCTTCTGGGCCTCACATCTAGGTTACAGCATCTTCAGACTGCAAACCTCAGAATCACCTTGGCTCTGCCCACTCCACCCCCCCACATCCTGTTGACTTAGAGAATTTCTTAAGCAAGGCCCCTCCTCTCCCTTCCTTGGGTCCTGTCCTTCTGAAGCCTCCCCCTACACTTCCCCAGATTGCACCAACCTCCAGTCCTCACACAAACACACCTCTACCCTGAGTCAAATGACCTGGGCTTTTTTTTTACATTAATGAGTTTTTAACTGTGTTGATGATAATCAAAAAAAACTCCACATTTTTTAAAACTCTAACAGCACAAAATATGAAAAGCCATCTCTCCCTCACTTGAAAATCTGTTCCCTTCCCCAGGTGTTTTTTTTTTCTTTTTAAAAGATTTTGGGGACCCCCAGTGGCCCAGCAGTTTAGCACCTGCCTTCAGCCCAGGGTGTGATCCTAGAGCCTCGGGATCGAGTCCTGCGTCAGGCAGGGCCTGCTTCTCCCTCTGCCTGTGTCTCTGCCTCTCTCCTCTCTGTGTATTCTCATGAATGAATAAATAAAATCTTTAAAAATAAAAAAAATAAAAGGTTTTACTTATTTATTTGACAGAGAGAGCACAAGCAGGGGGAGCGGGAGGCAGAAGGAGAGGGAGAAGCAGGCTCTCTGGTGAGCAGGGAGCCTGATGCTGGGCTCAGTCCCAGGACTCTGGGATCACGATCTGAGCTGAAGGCAGATCTTTAACCCACTGAGCTACCCAGATGCCCCCTCTTCCCAATTTTTAAATGTTTCCTTCTAATGGGATTCTCTGCACATAAAGGCACATAAGTACATCTTATCCACACAGATGGAAATACACTGCACATAAAGTCTATATTTGCCCAGAACTCAACAGATACCTCTTTTTTTTTTTTAACAGATACCTCTTGAATGTTAAATAATGTACTATAGAGACCTGAGATCAAAGATTCCCTTTACCATCCCCCAACTGCCCATCCTCCAAACAACAGCCAGGAATCAGATGGTGGACCTCCCCCTGATAAAAATACATCAATGGTGAGAATAGAAACCACACTCTTTTCCATGGTTCACAAGGCCCTGTGTGACCTTCCCTGCATCAAGTTCTCTGACCCAACAGTGAGCTGATCCCCTCACCGGTCCCTAAGACAAACTTGTCCCTCTCTACCTCAGGACATTTGCACAGCTATCCACTTCCCAGAGTCCCCTGACCTTCGATCTGCTCACACCTTCCTGACCATCCGGTTACAACTCAAAAGTCAACTCACAGAGAGGCTTCTCTCCCTTCTCTGTGTTTGTTTTTTTTTCCTTTGTGGCATTTAATAGAACTAAGGCGGTTTTCTGCATTTGTTGATTCGTTGTCTATTTTCCCATTTTAAAATGTGAGCAGGCCCCTGAGGTCAAGGATGTCTGTCCTGTTCATCTCTGGGTCCCCAACGCCTAGTACACAGGTGACGCGCTCCACGCAGGTCCACCCAGGGGTCTTCATCCTTAGGCTACACCTGTCCGAGGGACAGACAGCTTGCTTCCTGCCCCTGGCTATCACAGGGAGCCCATTACAACTTCAGAACTAAGTGCATTGACAATTTTGACGTCACTGCCAATTTCCCTCCGAAGAGGCTGCCCAACCAACACGACCTCTTCAAAAAGAAGAGCGGCTGAGAGCTGGTGGCTGGACGGGAGGGGACAAAGGTAACCATTTTGCAGACAAGAACAGGATTCTAGGCCGGAATCTCCGAGCTCAGGGTCTTTCCAAGGCGCCCTCCGACAAGCCCCGGCTCGGGCTCGCACAGACGCAGCGCCGCCTGCGCAGCTCCCCACGAGCGCCCAGATCTCAGGCCCCGCCCCCCGAGGGGCGCCGTGCGCAGGCCCCGCCCCCGTCTCGCGAGAGCCGGGAGGCGGAAAATGGCGTCGACGTGAGCGCGAGCCCGCGGCCGCCCAGGGAGTCGCCGCAGCCTCAGCGGGAGCCGCCGGAGCCGCAGGAAGAAGAGGCGGAGCCGGGTCGAGGATGGTGAGCGCGGCGCCGGGGGTGCGGGCGCGGCGAACCAGCGGGAACTGGCGGGGCGCGGCCCTGTGGCACGCGCAGCCTCCGGCCGACCCCGCCCCCACATCCGGGCACTCGCCCGTCGCTGGCTGTCACTTGGGGAACGCCCCACCCCCTGCTTCCTGGCGCGGCTGCGACTGGGCCACGCCCACCGGGCTGGGCTCCGCCCCTGGTCCTTCTGCATCCGGGGCCCTGGCACCTCCCGGTTCGACGCGCAGCTCCGGGCGGGCGGGTGGATAGACTTCGGCCCTCGGGTAATGCGTTTGATCCCTTCTGGCCCCTCCAGCATGTTCTAGCGGTGCCCTATTCAGGGCCCCACCTTCGTAGCCTTCGCCTCGCCCTCACCCTGTAGGCCACGCCCCTGCTGTGTCGGGGGGGCGGGGCGGGCATCCCCCTGTCCCAAGTTAGGGACTAGGGACTGCTTCTTCCATAGGAGTAATTCCAGACAGTCACCCCTTCTGCAACTGGGACCCCTCCCAGTGCCCTCCCAGAGGATGGGAACACCGGAGGCTCAATCCACCCTTACCCCCGTCCTCCCCGATGGTGACTCCTTAGAATGGGGTCTGACCTGGTGATGTCTTGAGGACATTCGCTGCTTCAGGAATGTTCAAAGGTCGGGGGGAGGGGGGGAGGTTCCCCTGGCTGGTCCAGGCCGACCTGGGCCCAGAGGGGTTCTCTCTGCCTTTTCCTTTCATTAGGAGGAGGAACCCTCGGGGCCCAGCCCCGACATGCCGGCCGCTGCAGAGCCCAGCTTCACTGAGACCGACAAGGAGGTGCTGTCTCCAGCTGTGGCCGCCGCGGCCACCTCTTCTTCCATGGGGGAGGAGACAGGCCCTGAACGGGCAGCCACACCCCCAGTGTGGGACCGCAGAGGGCCTGGGGGGACCCAGCAGGGTGGCCCCTCACCCCCAGACAGTGGTCAGCCTGGTCCTGGATCCAGCCTTGGCCCGACCAGCACAGTCTCTGGGACCAGCGAGGACCTGAGGCCTCCCAGACGTCGCCAACAACCAGGTGATCTGTGATGGAGCCTTCTGGAGGGTCACAGGCCTTGGAACAATAGAGAGGAGTACAGAGTATCTCCAAACTTGGGCCCCATCTAGAGGGAGTCACCATTTCCTGAACGAGCACCCAAGTGTATGCCAGGCTGTGGCTACAGTGATGAGCTAGGCCATCCCAGCCTCTGCCCTCCGGGAGCTCAGTCTGGTGGGGGAAGCAGATGGTAAAGGTGCTGGTAAGAAACCAGTAGGGTAGTTCCAGCCTCATCTGTGCCTCTCCGGGGCATAACTCTGGACCGCGTGGACGAGAGAACAGTGGATGACACCTCCCCTTCTGTGCTTCCTGCAGGGAAGCAGATACCCTGCTCCAGCCCTGGCTGCTGCCTCAGTTTCCCCAGTGTTCGAGACCTGGCACAGCATCTGCGTACCCACTGCCCACCCACACAGTCCCTGGAAGGTAGGGCCAGAGTAGGCGGTGGGGAGGCACTTTGGGGTGGGAGGCAGGCAGCGCCTCCAGGCCAGCCTCGGCCACCCCTCTCCACTCCTCTGTCCTTTATCCCTGTCCTGCCAGGCAAGCTCTTCCGCTGTTCCGCCCTGAGCTGCACCGAGACCTTCCCCAGCATGCAGGAACTCGTGGCACACGGCAAGCTGCACTACAAACCCAATCGCTACTTCAAGTGAGACCCCCCCCCATGCCGACTTCCACCGACCGGTCCAGGCAGCTCCTCCCACCCCTGGCTTGATTGCCACTACCTGGGGTCCAGGCCTTTCTCTCCCTTCCTAGTCAACAGGGAGGTGGGTTGAGTCTGGTAGTGGGCGTGCCCTCGGGCAAGCCCTGCCCTTACTTGCCCTGAAAGAGACCCTGGTTACGGGACCCCGGAGACCCGGGGAGGAGCGAGGAGCTTGGAAAGGGCGGGGCATACGTGGTGTGTTTGCACCCAGTCTCTCCTGACCCCGCTAGAAGAAAAGTGGCCACCTAAGTCAAAATTGAAACTTCCTTCCTCGTTTTCCCAGGGCAAGGACCCAGAGGGGTCCGGAAAGGTCGCAGCCACACTGGGGGGCGCTTAGAGCAAGCTTCTCCCCCCGCAAGTGGGGGATCTGTGATTTGGGCCTTAGGCTCCCTTACCTACGCCTGTCGCGCGGCAGCTCCCCAGGTAGCGTCGGATAGGCCCTACCCTCGTCCCCCAGGAGACCCAGCCCAGCCCTGTGCCTGCCCCCAGGTGTGAGAACTGCCTCCTGCGCTTCCGCACGCACCGCTCGCTCTTCAAGCATCTGCATGTTTGCGCCGAGCATGCGCAGAGCCCAGCCCCGCCGCCACCCCCCGCCCTCGACAAGGAGCCGCCGGCGCCCGAGCGTCCCCCGGAGTCCGACACCGCGTCGGCGCCGGGCCTGCCGTTCCCGCTGCTCGAGCCGTTCACGACCCCCGCCCCTGCCCCCACCGGGCCCTTCCTGCCCTACTTGAACCCCGCGCCCTTTGGCCTGAGTCCCCCACGCCTGCGCCCCTTCCTGGCCGCGGCGCCCGGGCCGCCCGCCTCCAGCGCCGCAGTCTGGAAGAAGAGCCAAGGTGAGTTGGGAACTGGGCGGCCTGAAGGGCGAGCCGGGCGCCCCCGGGACTCCTGACCTTGACCCGCCCGTTTATCTCAGGTGCCGGCGGCAGCCCGCGGAGACCCCAGGGCGGCTCCGACACGCCCTCAGGTGCGTGCAGGTGACCACCGGGGGAGGGGAGGAGGGGACTGCTGTCTGCGCCCTGCGGGGCCCAGGGGACGCCGGGAGGCAGTGTTGCCCGCCCCTTCCCAGGGGGCTAGAACTGCCACCCCCGAAATACAAGATCTTTGCCTTAAAAATACTGGCCCCGGAGCCTTCATCTGCGCCGGCGTTTCCGTGTAAAACCCGCGCCCGGTTCACCAGGCCTTCCCCTGCGGTGGTTCCAGGGATAGGAGTGGGGGATTCGGAGAAGCCCAGTTTAGTGCCCCCGATTACAGGAGGGAGCACGCCCGGGAGCACTTGGACCAGCCAGGCCAGACCAGCCAGGTGCCCGGGAGCCGACGGGGAGGCGGGAGAGGTCCGACCCGCACTCGCCCGCGTCCGCCAGCCTCGGGGTGGACGGGTCCTCGGGCCGGGACTGACGGGGTCCCGCCTGCCCGCAGGGCACGCGGCCCCGAGCCGCATCGTGTGGGAGCACACGCGCGGCCGCTACTCGTGCATGCAGTGCGCCTTCTCCACGGCCTCGCGGCCCGCCATGACACTGCACCTGGAGGACCACCGCGCCGTCGCCCCCGCGGCCCCGGGGCCCGGGCAGCCGCGCCCCGACGCGCCCGCGGGTAAGGCGGAGGAGCGCGCGGGTGGGGAGGGCGGGGCCCCGGAGGCGGGGGGCGGGGCCGAGGCTCAGGCGCCCCCTCCTCTGCCCCACCCAGACCCGGCCCCGCTCGCACCCAAGGTGTCTCCGCTGCTGTCAGAGGGGGACTGTCCGGTGTTCTCGCCGTTCTGAACCCCGCCGCGCGGGGGGGGGGGGCCGCGGCTGGACTGTAGGGTGTGGGGAGTTTTGTGATTTTAACGGGGCTTAAGATGGAGAGGGTGGGGGGACAATAATAAAGGAGGCGCGATGAGCCAGCCTGTGCTGTGTCTGGGTCCCTTGCCCCTCTGATGCACAGCAGGCCAGTCCAGCAGTCCTGGGGTGCTCGTGTCTGGGGAGGGGACAGGCCTCCCCTCAGACTCACTCCTGCCGTCACCTTAACGCTGGGCCCCCGGTCTCCTGCTCAGTTTTACTCCATCCAGCTGTAGTTGGGACTGCCAGCTCCCGTGTCTTGCCCCACCATTTCCAGAAACCAGGTGGGAGAGAACGTCACTTTTATTTGAGAAGTCTCGAGGGTCAGTCGGTAGGACAGGCTGGGAGGCTGGTCCTGCTGGAGGCCACACCCACCTCCCCCATCCTGAGGCCAGTGTGGACTCCCAGGTGACAGAGTTGAGGCAGTGGTGCCAGGGCCTCTGGCTGCAGGCTTTGTCAAGGGCAGGCTTTGTCACTGCCCTCCAGACCCTCAGGAGGAGAGCCGGGCAAAGCCTGCCCCAGGGAACCTGAGCTCCCTCCCTCCTCCCCCTCCCGTCTCAGTCTTCCAGCCACTGCCATCTCCTCTTCCCTTCCTTTTTGAGAAATCCGTACTGGGTCAGGGGTTAGAACCTGGGGCCACACTGCTGTCCCAATGCTGTTGTCACCCAAACCCAATGGGCCAAGCCTACCAAATTGGAAGTCTTAGGAGCCTTGTTGGCAGCCGCCCTTCAGAGGCTCCTCCTGCGTCTTGCTCCCTTACCCCCCTGGTCCCCAGCCTAGGTCCCTGACCCTCTTTGCCCTCCTCAGGCACCTGAAGCAAGCCTCCTGCCTTCTTCCCCAGTCTGAACACCACTGAAAACATGTGTCTTTTCTCCCTGCCTTCAGTGGCTCCCCACGGTTCTGGATGAAGACCTTGTTCTAATAGCCCACAAGGCTCCATCGTGAACCTCCTCCAACGCCCCCATCCTCAGCCTCCTTGAGGTTGAAGAGCTCCAAGCTCCAGAGGCCGTTCTGCTTCTTCCAAAGGGGAGGTTGATCTGAGTGCCCTTAGGATGGGCGCACCTGCATCTGGGGGCCTGACTGCCTGCACAGCCGCCAGAGCTCTCACAAGGGGCTTCCTGGCTGCCCTGTCACTGGTGGGGTTGTAGCCGAGACTCCGCTGGCTCAGGCCAGGGGTCTGCTCTGCCACCAACTCTGGGCCCACTGAGGTAGTATCACTCAGCACCTGCTGTGGGGCAAGCTGGGATATCAGGGGGCTTTGGGGCTCCAGGCCCCTGAGCTGCCCTCTTCCAAGCCAGAAGCCGTGGAACCAGGACTTTGTGACCCTGGAGAAGACTCAACCTCCCTGCATCTCACTTTGCTAGTCCTTAAATGGGTGTCACTATGCTTAGCCTCTGGAGTCCTCGTGAAGGTTCAAAGAGGGCCTGAGGAGAGAGGGTGGGGGCTTGGGAAATGTTTGTGAGTGATTCACGTCACTCTAGCCACCAAGCCCATCCCCCCAGCAAAGAACACAGGAAGGAGGTGGGGTGGGATCAAGGGGCCTATTTTACAGCCAGAGAAGATGAGGCTAGGAGGGTAAGATGAATGAGCCGGTCTGGCTGCAGTTCAGTCCCTGATTCCGTACCACCCTAGAAGCTGGGGATGGTTCCCAGCTATAAGAAAACCCAGGCACTGAGGCCCAAAGGGCACCCTCCCCTTTTCCCACATCTCCAGGGCTGTGGCACTGCAACCTGTCTCTGAGGTACCAGAGTCCCTTTCCCCATCAGGCCGGCCCCTCATTCAGCCACCCTCAGATCTAGGCAGTGCCACTTCCCAGTCTCTCCGGAGCTTCCCAGAGAGTCCCAGAGCCATCCTGGTCCAGGTACCCCACCCTACTTTACCCATGTAAATGCAACAGCCCCTCCCCCCAGCAACCTGAAACTGCCCAGAGGCCCAGGGACCTAGATCCTGACCTGGCCTGGGAACCCTGCTCACTCCAAAAGCAACTGCCTACTGTCGCCCCCTACCAACTCATGTCCAACTTTTTCAGCTCCACTGGGAAGTCTGCTCCCAGTGTCCCTCCTGGGCTTCTGCAGCCCCTGCCCACCCTCAGGTCAAACTGGTCCCGTAGAGGGCTCCCCTCCCCCAACTATAAGATACCTGACCGCTGAGTCTTAGGGCCCTGGCTCCGCCCAGCAGAGGGCGCCCGGGAGTGTCAGTCTTGAAGGGAGATGGTGCCATCATCCACTTAGCGGGGCTGCCCCAGCGGGAAGCAGGCTGATGAGAGACCGGGTTTATGATGACCAGGCTGACCCTCTCCAGGTGGCTTACAGTCAGCTGAGTCCGGCCAGGTGCCCGCCCACCATCCTGCAGTTGTCCAGCACCAGCCTCGTCACCGGACTGGGAGAGGGGAAGATCAGGCTCCTGGGCACACATCCCAGAACGCTGCCTCTGACCTGGCCTCCTGACTCCTCCGTGCACCCCTCAACCCCAGGATTGGCCGCTGCTACCGTATCTGTCCCCTGACCAAGACCAGGGCAGCCAGGTGCACACCCCAGGCTCTTGTGCAAGGATCAAATGCGCCAGCTCTGGTTCCCCACTGCCAACGCCCCGTGAGCTCGGAACCCCAGGATCCCTCCATAGGCCTCCCTCCACATGCTCGCCCCAGCGAACACCTCCCCTGCCTACACCCCAAGGCAGACCCTGGCCTGCCCTACTTTGGGCTTCTGGTTCCTCAGCTCCATTTGTGGAGCCTCCTGTCCAAGTTCATGGTGGCACTTTGCAGACCAGCCCCCAGCCCCCAGGAAAGCTCCAGACACAAAGGGGAGTGGGAGGGGTGGTGGAAACACCTCCTGGGGGCTGTGGGGGAACAGGGCTTGCGAGGGTGGGACCCGCCAAACTACAAGTTCCCGGCTGTAGTGTTTTCACATAGGGTGGCTAGCCCTGGAGCCTGGGAAGTCACTAGCTTGTCGCCAGCATCCAGTTCTTTAGCTTACCTTCATTGGGCACCCACTGTATGACCTTGGCCAATAATCACTTGTTTCATTAGTTCATTTCCCTCATTCACCAAACACTGGGGGGGTCAGTCAGCCTGTGACCTGCCTGTGCTGGCTGGTCCCAGAGACCCAGAGGACCCACTCCCACCATCCCTGGTCTCCCAGGACTCCTGTTCCAAAGGGGGGACCCTCATCTGGGAACGTGACCCAAGATCACTGCACCCTGCCAGTGCAGGGATGGGGTTGGGCAGGCACAAAGGCACTAGAATCCTCAAGCTGTACATCTTAGACACAAAAAGGCAGAGTCATTCCCAACTGTGTGGCCTGCAGTCTCCATGGGCAGGGAAGTAATGAACGGCTCCAGCTGGGAATGCAGGGTCCTCAGGACAGACCGGACCCTTCTGCACCCTCGCTACTGCTGGGAATCGCCTGGGACGTTTAGGAATCTGATGCTCCACCATGGATCTGAGGCAGATCCTGCACTTTAATTGGGGTCCCAGGGTGACTCATGGGCACATTAGAATCACCTTGAGTGTTAAGAAGTCCCTAGGCTCAGGCTAGCTGGCTCAGTTGGAGTGTGAGTCTTGATCTCGGGGTTGTGACTTCAAGCCCCAAGTTGGGTGTAAGGGTCACTTAAATAAAAGAAATCCCCAGGCTCAGGCCAGTTAAGTCAGGATCTCCAGGAGCTTCGTTCCATCTTTTTGCAAACTCCTAAAGCTATTTGCACATATACCTAAACTGGAGACTCAGGGCTCTGCACTCTCCTGAAGTCACTGACCTCCCACAGACCAAGCCCTGCACTTAGGGCTCACCTCACACCCCCCGCAGCACAAGTCTTGCCTGCTCCCTTCACCCCCTCTCCACTGCTCTGCCCGCTGTCCCCATTTCCCTCCTGGCCCTTAGGCACCCTCCCCTGCCCCGCAGAGAGTGAGGCCTAAGCTACTGCCCCCCACCCCACCACCACATCTGCCATCCCAGCTGGGCCCTCTGCCTGCCGTGGCTGTCCTCAACCCATGTGACATCTGCCCCTGTATGTAATAGGGAAGTCTTGCTCAGAGCTGAGAATCCAACAGTGGGGAAGTGTGGAAATGAGGCAGGCGGATGAGGCAACAAGGGCCAGCAGAAGGGCCTCACCCATCATGCTCCCCCAACTCCCGAGCCTCCTGGCCCAGAGCTGACCGTGCCCCTAACTCATAGAGCACTCCCCCGCCCAAGAAGGCCCTCAGGGCCTGGCACCAAGTCCTCCCTGGAGACCAGAAGCCAGCCAGCCCCCAGAACCACAGAGTCAAGAAACTGGTCACCGTGTTGGGCATGTGCTGACAGCCGATGCACAAAGCACAGAAACCATGGAGACCATAGCAGGCAGGACAGGAACTCAAGTGCCAGACAGGATCTGGGGACAGGCAAGGTCTGTCTCCGCCTCCTTTCCTTCCTCCTCTGCCCTCCCCACCCGGCCAGCATCCCCTACCCCCGTGGGGCCCGTGGAGCAGAAGCCACAGTCACTTCCTGAAGGCAGCGGCCCAGCTTGGGTCCCACTTGCCCTGTGGCCCATCACCCGCCTGCAGCCATGGTGAGTGAACCCTCAACTGTAGGTGAGCCCCCCACCCCACCGGGGAACAGCAAGGACATCACAAAGGCCCAGAGGTGGGAAGTAGCCAGGATGCACCACTGGGTCAGCCGGGGCCCAGGCTTCGACTTGAAAAAGGGGGAACAGGCAGACAGTCCAGACGACTCTCCTCCCAGGTCAGCATGAACAGTACCCTGGTCACAGGAGGCCAGGGTGAGCATGGGGGCAGCTTCCTGCGGGTCACAAAGTGGGCCATGTACTCGCTGCCCACCCCCCGCCCCAGCAGTTACCCAAGGCATGACCTGCTGACCCGGATTTCTCTGGTCCTCTGGGTTACCCGGGAATCCTTACCCCAACCCATCTGTTGGTGGACTTTCATAGGGGCATTTCCAGCCGTGGCTGGAATTGCTACCTTTACGCATTCTCTGGGTGGGGAAAGGAGGCACAGACAGGAGCAGTCTCCATAGTTCTGTCCTCCAACCCCGTCTCCTAGGCCCCAGCTGAAGCCAGGCTTGGGGGCCAGCAGCATGGCCACCTGTGGTCCAAGCAGGTTTGGCCTACTTGTGCACCCGCCTGTATCCGTGACAGAGCATGGGGGCCGGCAGATGGTACCTGGGACAGACGAGGTGTGCCACGGGTGGCGCACGTGCCTGACCATGCCGCTGCCCAGGCCGGCCTGCCACTGCTCAGGGGACTGTGAGCACCCTGACCATCCACAAAGGGTGTCTGGGACTGGGAGACAGACCCTGAGCCCACAGCTGCCTCCAAGTCTGCGTCTCTTTACGTTTTTCTGTGTGAGTCTGTGATGATCGGACTGGACGTGGCTGACTGACTGTACACCCATGTCCTGTGTATTTATGTCAGTAAATACCTGCACTGGGGGGACAGCAATGAGTGAGCCACGTCCTGACCTTCACAGGGGCAGAGAGAACAAAAACTAAAAAGGCACATTTGTGAAATAATGTAAAATAAACCATCTGATACACAGGGAGTGGAGAGTACTGGGAAGAGGAAATCAATTTTTTAAATAGGGGTGGTCTGGGAGGGAGGCCTCCCTAAAAAGAAAATACCAGCAGAGAACTGGAGGTGCAAGAGGCAAGAAGCAGGCCATAGGGAGAACTGCCTGGGACTAGGGGCAGGAGAAAGCGGAGCTGGGGTGGGAGAGAGTGGGGGAGGAGACCAGCCCAAGGTGACTGGGTACAGGAGGCTGTTCGGCGATCTAGGGCCTTCATGAGGTCTTTTAGCTTTTACCATGGGGAAATGAAGGAACGTTGCCAGATTTTGAGCAGAGGGGCTTCCTCTGGCTGCTGTGTGGGAGGGGTCTGGACAGAGATGGGGATGGGGGGGCGGGGCGGGGGGGGGGTACATGGGGGAGGAACCTGAGTTCCTCCAGCCAGCATGACCGTGGTACAGGCAGTGAGAAGTGGTTGGATTCCAGATGTATTTTGAAATCAGAAGAGAAGGCACTAGGGATACGGAGCATGAAAGCACACGGTTATCTCAAGGACACTTGGAAGGCACCACCAACCAGGGAGCAGCAGCCTATGGGGGAGCAGCAGGAGCCCGGGTCCTAATGGGGGTGAGGCTGGGGCATATGCAGTGCCTAAGTGGTGAGGTCAGGACTCCAGGGAGCCTGGAAACAAATGTGAGGGTCCTCAGCCAAGGGCAAAGGCTGGCAACGAGGAGCTAGGAGAACCCTGCCTGACTGGCTCTATGTCCCTTAGGGGAGCCATCAGGACTTCCGGAGCCTTCAAGCCAAGTTCCAGGCCTCTCAGCTCGAGACCAGCGAACTCCCCAAAAAACCCCCAAAGCCTGAGTTCAACAAACTCCTAAAGAAGTTTCCACCACCCGAGCTAAGCGAGCACCCCAAGAAGCCCCCACAGCCAGAGTTCCACGCAGTACCCAAGAAGCCCCCGCAGCCCCATTGCGCCGATCTCCCCAGAAAGCCCTACAAACCTGAGTCGACTGAGACCTCCAAAAAGTTCCCACAGTTCGAGACCCCTCAGAAAGCCCCACGGCCTGAGCCTAGCAGGCCCCCACTGGAGCCCAAGCCCAGTGCCTTCCCTAAGAAGCTCCAGCAGCTGGAGCCCAATGGGACCACCCCAGAGCCTTCACAGCCCAACTTTAATACCCTTCCCAAGAAGCCCCCTCAGCCCGACCTCAGCGTGCACCCTAGAAAGCCCCTGCAGTCTGAGGTCAGTGGCCTCCCTAAGAAATCCCTGCCACAGCCTGAGTTCAGTGAGGTCCCTCAGACGCCCCCCTGGAAGTCAGAGTCCAATGAGCACCAGCCCCACTGCTCAGAGCCCAGTACATTTCCCAGAAAGATCCCAGCCCCTCAGCTGAGTGACCTCCCCAAGAAGCTCCTGCACCCTGATTTTGGTGACCTCACCAGGAGGTCCTCAGAGCCTGAAGTCAGTGTGTTTCCCAAGCGGCCACGGCAGTCTGAATCCAAAGCACCCTCCAAGAAGCTCCTGCAGCCTGAGCTGGGGGCCCTCACCAGGGTGTCCTCAGAGCCCGAGTTTGGCCTCCTCCCCAGGAAGTTCCTGCAGCCTGAGTGCCAGCAGCCCCCTCGAAAGTTCTCACAGCCCGAGCCCAGTGCTCTGCCCAAGAAGCACCTGCACACGGAGTTCTTTGGTGATCTCCCTAAAAAGCCCCCACTCCCTGGCTCCGTCTCAGAGAGCTCGCTCCCGGCTGCTGTCGCGGGCTCCCGCCCCAGGCTCCCACTCAGCCCTGGCTCTGGAGCCAAGGAGCAGAGATCAGGAGCTCGCTCTCACAGTGGAGGCTCGAGGCTGGGCCTCCAGCCTGGCCACCCACCCCGGCGGAGGCCTCTGCCCCCAGTAAACAGCCTAGGGCCCCCCCCAGCCAAGCCCCCACTGCCCCCTGGCCCCAGGGATGTCCAGAGCTTCCGAAGAGCCGCAGCCGCAGCCACAGGTAGGTCACGGCAGCCTCCGCAGAAAGCTGGGAAGGTAAAGGCAGGGCCTGCCTCCCTCCCGCTCTCATCCTTCCACAGCTCTGAGGAGGACCCGTTCTTCTGCTGGGATCCACCTCCAGGCCCGACACACTCAAGACATCCTGCAGTGAGTGTGGGGAGTTAGTGGGTTCTGGCGCAGGTTTAAGGCTGAAAGGGGCCCTCATCTCAGGTTCCTACAGGGACCCGGACGAGGCCTATGAGCTGTATGACGACGTGGAGCCCACGGACAACTCCAGCCCCAGCCCCATGGGCAGAGGTTTGTTGGTGGTGGGGCTGAGCCCTGAGCCAGAGCATCCTGCCCAGGCACCCGGGGACCATTCATTGCAAGGGCACATTCTTCCATGCTGTTGCGGCAAATCTGAGGGACAGTCCGTCTCCCTGGCAGTGCCAGGGGAGAAAGTGGAGGGCAGGAAGGGCCTTTTAGAAAGGCCATGCCAGCTCCTGACACAACAGTAGAGGTAGGGCAGCCCAGAGGCCAACACCAGTGAACGTACTGTGGCCAGGGCAGGGGTGTGGCCCAGGGTGGTGGTGGCAGGCGGCATTATAGAGCAGTGGAAGAATCAGAAAGAGGATTTGGTGGCATGTGATGCAGGGGCAAGAGGGAGCAAGTGAGCTCATGACACGGATGAGGCCCAAGCCAAGCTTGACTTGGGTGCAGAGAGGAGGTATCCCTGAGTCGGGGACAAGGTGTCAGGTTCCATAGTAGACTTGTTGCATTGGAGGCGCTTGCTGGATGTCCAGGCAGGACTTGGGCCTCAACTGAGGCATGGGCTGTAGACAGAGACCCTGAGCCTGCAGTCCTAGACACTCTGTGCTCAGGTTCCTGAGGACCTTTCTTTCTCCCTTCTTCCGAGTCTCTGCTCCCGGAGAGCAGGATAATGGCAAAGCAGACCTGTCTCCAGCCCTGCTGTAGGTTAATGCTTTCACCAATTTTTTTTTTTGGGGGGGGGGAGTGACTTTCATGCAAGCCCTGTATGTGAACATCACTAAACACGTACAGCCGCCCCCCACCCCCAAGGCAACAGCATGCCCTTTTACAGAGGTGGAAGCCTGAACACCCCAGAAGCAACTTGCCCCAGTTCACACAGCCGGCAGACAGGAGCCCCGGCCCTGTGCTCTCAAGACTTCCCTGCCCTATCTTTGGAAGGGCTTCCTACAGGGCAACCTTTTAAGGGTGGTGCCTTTGGGATGCCCCTGCCACCCACCCCCCCAGCCCCAACACCAAGTCTGCTGCCTGTACTACTCTTTCCCAAGCCCCTTCTGCTTCTCCTGGGCTTTCCTCAGGGGCTGCTTACAAAACTTAGTAGAGCTTCCTGACAAGGCTCCTCCTGCTTCCGCTCTACTGAGGCTCTTGTGACTGGGGTCTGGGGGGCCAGTCTTGGAGAGGGACGTGGGGAAAGAGGCAGTTTGCTTCCAGCAGCCTTGAAGGTATGCCCCCCCCCACTCTTCCCCAATCCCCAAAGAGACCAAGAACATCCCGACTTCTGCTCACTGTCCCTGCCAGTGGAAAATCGTCTCCCCATTCCATGCCAGTCATTCTGCCAGACTCCAACAAAATACAGTTCTCAAATCTCTCCCTTCTTGAAATACTGTGTGGGTCCTCACTGGTAGTACACTGTCCCAAAGGCTACTTTGCACTCTTCTAGTCCAACCTCCCACTTTGCCCTACTTGGGAATGGTAGCAGCCCGACCCCAGAGGTTCCTTCCACAGCTGGGAGCTCTCCTGGAAGGGGCTGGGGCCAGCACACGTAGCTCTTTCCCAGATCTCAACAGGTCACCCTTAGAGCCTCCCTTACCTGTGTGCCTGATTAGGGTCACACTGCCAGAAATTTGGGCTGCAGGTGTGCCAGGTCTGTCCTGCGCCACAGTGCCCAGGGGCATGCTCTACCCCGTGGTGGGTTTATAGGGGTCCTGGGGTCCCTCTGGGAGAAGCGGGAGCAGTTGGAGGGAGTATCCTGGATGAGACTGGAGATGGCATCATCATCTGAGCACCAGGATGTGGCTGGAGTCTGGAGCAAAAAGCCAGAGGCTTCAGGTTCTGGATCCCTCACTCAACTGGTATTCATGAGGCTCTCATAAGCCAAACCCGGGGCCAGCAGGCTCCTACGTGGAATGCTGGCAGGTTGCCAGAAGTCCGCACTCACGAGACCCCTCACAATGGTCTCAGCAGCAGCCAGGCCAGTCCATGAACCCCACCCCATCAGCCCCTTCTCAGACACCCACTTCATTTGCTCTAGGAAATGCCTTTGCCTTATTTTTGACCTAAATCCTAGGACAATCCCCAGAAGCCAAGCTATTCTAAAAGACAGACATGAAATGGCCTCAAAAGCCTGCAAATAAATCCTGCCTTTATCATTTCCAGCCAGATGACCTTGGAGCAGGACTGCTTTACCACTCAGAGCCTTTATTTCCCTCATCAGCGAGCTGGGAATGACAGTATTGCCTATTATCCTAAGTAATAAGGTCGCTGTGAGGGTTAAGTGAGTTCCTGCAGTAAGCAGTTTCTGCTACACCTACCATGCAGCAGTTCAGAAAACAAAGGCAATGCACTAGAACTCACAACCCCCAAGAAAGGCCTCCGGGGAAGACGGACAGTTGGCAGGGTGGGGGTTGGGAGGGAATGGATGTCCTAAAAACTGACATAGGAAAGGCTCATTCAAGATCAAGTCACCAGTGTCAAGAGGGAGGCTGAGCCAACAGTCCCTGCCCTAACTCAGCGCTCTGACTGCTCCCAGATGAAGTGCCATTTACCCAGCAACCCCCCAGGCCACCACAAGATCCAGAACTCAGGTATGGGGCGGGGGGTCATCAGCCCGCCAAGGGCATGGAAGAGGGAGGGACTGAGCTCTGGGCATACAGGAAGGGGGCCCCTGGGAAGCACACCTTGTTCAGGAGTATCCCAATTCCTCAGGAAGGAGAAGGCCCCCCAGCCACAGCAGTTGCCACCCACAGACCTGAAGTCCCTGAAGCAGATCCGGAAGGCAGAGAAAGCCGAGAGGGAGTTCCGGAAAAAGTTCAAGGTGTGAACACCAGAATCCTCTAAACAAGAGCCCTGGGAGATCTGGGCACAGCCCCAGTTGACCAAGACCCCACATATTCCATCCTCAGAAAGAAGCTGGGGTTCCTGGGGGGACAGCACAAAACAAAAGCTCTAACATATCCCTCCCCAGTTTGAGGGGGAGATAGTGATTCAAACAAGGATGATGATCGATCCCAACGCCAAGACACGTCGTGGGGGTGGCAAGCACCTGGGGATCCGGCGTGGGGAGATCCTGGAGGTGATCGAGTTCACAAACAAGGATGAGATGCTGTGCCGGGACACCAAGGGCAAATGTAAGTCAGCCAGACCAGGAAATCTTCGGGCAATGGGCTACCACCGGGGGGGCTATGAGCTCACCTATCCTCCTGTTCTCTTTCACAGATGGCTACGTGCCCAGAACAGCTCTACTGCCCCTGTGAGTGTGGGCCCTGACTGGGGGTGGAGGGGAAGGTGGGGTGGTCAGGGGGACAAGGTGACCTTTACTGACCAAACTGTGCTCTCCGCTAGGGAAACGGAGGTGTATGATGATGTTGGCTTCTGCGGTATGTAGATGCTCTGGGTGGGCTGGAAGGGACCACAGTGCCTGGAAAGAGGTAACCCCCCCCACTCCACCATCCCATTTCCCTGGGGGCTGCTCATTAGCTGTGTATGGAGAGAGGAGTCACTCCAAGTCACCCTTCCTCGGCAGAACCTCTGGAGAGCCAACCATTCCCCCAGGGAAGAGAAGGCCCACAGGTGTGGGTCCCCAGGACAACCTGTCAGCCCAGCCACCCACTAAAGCAAGAGTTTTGGAGACCAGACTGGCAATCACAGAACCACCCAGGCTCATGCCTGACTACATACATGAACCACATAAAGCTCCTATTTAAAGCGATTTTTGCTTCTTGTCTTTTCTTTCCCTCCTGATTGACATAGTGGAGTCATGATCAGACACCTGGGGGTCTATGAGGTTGACCACATCCCTCCACTGTCTCAGCCCTCAGGGATAAACACCAGTAGCAGTGCGACAGGGAGAAGGTGGCAGAGGTAGGACACCACATCCAAACATGACAAGCAGTGGTTGCAGCTCCACACAGGCTTTATGAGACCACATACTGGGGAACAGGAGAGTTCTAACCCAGTTCTAAGAGAACCCAGGAATCACAGTCAGCCTAAACCACTACAGGACTAAATATGCTCAGAAACTTGCACCGTGCTTGGTCTGCTGTAGCAAAGAAAAGCTGCCATGGACTGTGTTTTGATCTTGGACGGACGTCCCAGCCTCCAGAACTGTGAGGAATAAATGTCTGAGTTTATAAGCCACCCAGCTTATAGTATTTTTGTTATAGCAGCCGAAATAAGACTGTAACAAAAGCCAAACAGGAAATAAGCCTGACACAATTTCTGTACCACAAAGAGCAACTGTACAGGAGGGAGAGAGAATGGCTCTCAGGACCAGTAATATCCAAGTGCTTTGTTACCAGCACTGGAGAATTCAAGTCCACTCAGGACTCAGTTTCCATGAGAGTTCTCCTCGAGTGGCCAGGGTCCATGTCCTTCACGCTCAGGAGGAATGGGAATGAGACCCCCCAGTGGTCACAGTTCTAAGGGTAGAAAGAAGACTGACTTTAGCTCCTCAAACTTCAGGGGGTGCCCCACAACACACACGCAAAAAAAGCAAGCATCTTTTCAGGAACTGGTATTTATTATCAAAGTCATATTCGATGTCAACAAGATGCCACAACTACAAAAAAAATTGCGCACATTGCAATCTCAATGCAAACAGTCAAATGGAACCCCGGTCATTAAAAAAGTAATTCAAATTACCCCAAAAAGCAACTGAATTTTTTAAACATCTTTATACATCCAGCCAACAAATTAAAATGGTTAACAAGAAAAAATACAAATTCAGAGGTCTGGTATCGATGTTTAAAAAAGGCAACTGCTTAAGCATTTCTATCGATTCGAACATCAATCTCTCGGCCACTCAGCTTCATCCCATTCATCATCCGGCAGGCTCTCTCAGCCACCTCTGGCGACTCAAACTTAACCACACCGCACCCCTTGGACTTCCCGTTCTCCATCTTGATGTCGGCATACAGCACGTGGCCTGGGCACAGGGAGGGAAGAAGAGACCACAACTCATCAGGCAAACCCAGAGCTCAGCCTCAGTCTGGGCTCCACTCAGTCCAGATCACCTGTTGGATTTCGGTGGACAGAGTCAAAAGGGAGAGCGGCCCTGGCACACAAATGCTCAGAACACAATAGCTGGAATCCAGCGACTATGGCCCTTGGCCATGTTGCCATTCTTCTGCCAATGGAACCACCATCTGACCCATGATAAGCCTTCATGGCAGCTTCAAATGCATACCCATACACTTGAGAAAGTTATAAAGGTGGCTGGGCTGTGTGAAGCCAACCTTATAGGTGCTTCATCTTCAAGACCCCATCATCAGAGTATTTACAAGGCCATCATGAAATAATGGGACATTCTGTATTGTCCACACATAGACTGCAACCTAATTTGAAAGTGGGGTTCACATATTCATTCAAGCACTGATTAAGAATCCAGGTATGTGTCAAGCACCATGAAACAAGTCTGTAAGGGGAAGAGTTAAGGACATGACCATGTAGCCCTATGTTAGATGGCCCTCGTTTCTAGAGCCATTAACTCAGCCCAAGGGAAGGTCAACATCTAGAGGGATTCTGGGGACAGTTCCAAAATACTTAAGCTCACCAGAAGGCAAGCTCCCACTACAACAGTTTAAAATAAAGCACTTTTGGAGAATGGCACTTGCAACTCCGGGGTCAGAGACAGGAGAGAGATGAAAAAGGATGGACTAAGTTACAAAGGGACTAGTGAGTTTCTCGTTAGCAGATGGGCACCTCCAGGCATCTGAGGCAGGAGAGCAGCCTGATCCAACATGACTTTTCAGAATACCTGCTACAAACTAAAGAATGGAGAGAGGGCAAGAAGGCACGTATGGCTCAACAGCTGCCCTAAGAGAAGAACCAGGAGAAGCAGCAAAGTGGTGCAATCTGAGCTATCAGTGAAACAGGAAATGAAAAAACACTGAGGAGGCCTTGACCCAGCAAGCCACCTGGACTTGTGGCTTAGGCCTGGGGCTCCCACTTCACATGGTTTAAAGAACAGAGGTGGTGGGAGTGAGGAGCAGGGATTCACCCGGGGACAACTTCACTTCCTTTTGGCCACAAAGTGAGCCTTTCAGAATGGTGGCCTGGTGTGGCCAGAAAACCAAAACCAGAGCCCCTCACCTCATTCACAGACAAGCTCACCCCTGGGAACTTCTGGGTGAATGCTCTTTGAGGCATGAACCAACAGTACAGTGGTAGAAAGCAACCTCCTCTCAGATGTTTTTATTTTACTCAGCTTTGTCACGGAGAAACCATGTGACCTTGGGAACATGACTTTGCCTGACTCATCTGCAAAATGGGGACATTGCCTCCTTTCAAAAACCATAAAAGGAGAAAGATAAGGTTGAAATGAGAACACACATAGGAAGTGTCTGACACATAAGAGGAAACTCAACAACCGGCTTGAATATTTGCACAGGCAGAAAAATGGCAAGTCCCACTGGTCCTTGAGTCACGGCAAGTGGCTGTGAAGACCAGGATGGGAGCTTCGCTGCACCCCTCAAATGCATCACTAACAAGCTAAGACTTCTGAAGCCACAACACATGGAAGCACCTAGAAAGCCTTTCTCAAACACTTACCACATTCGTTGAATTTGTCTTTTAGCATCTTCCATGTAAAATCAAATGGGAGCTAAAGGGAAAAGGAAAAACTGATGAGTGATACAACCAAACCCTAATATCCTAATGCATAAACACCAGGGTCTCTCAGGGAAACTTTCAGGAAACAGGTGATCAGCAGAGAACAAAATACGCCTGTCTGGAATGAGGCTCGAAACCAGCACACCAAGCGTACTCCCTTGTGGCATTATCTCTCTTCAAGAGGACAGTCGCCTATGGTTTGAGGCCCCAAAACCACTCCAACAGTAGCTGAAGGTGGTTAACTTGGTATAAAGATGATGCAGATACAGCCCTTTGTCACTCTGTCATGCCCAGGTGTAGTGGCTCTTCATGCCAAGGGAGTCCAGAAGCTCGGATTGTTCCTGAGCTCACTCACTGTTGGTTCCACCTAGCAGTCCGGTAACACATGGGCTCCTGATGCACAATTCATACACTCTCACAGTCCTTCCTTATCCTACTAGCACCAAATTTGGGGGACAGTAGCAAGGTGGCCTTTTGTATTGCTACCCTTCCTGCTGAAGGCACCGACTCTGACTTCAACCTGTCCCCTCACCCTTCCTCTCTTTGTGCCTACCATCACCATCAAGTTGCTGAAGAGCCACTTACATTTCTCACAAATATCTGGCAGGCCTTCCTGGCCACCCCAGGAGCATGGCCTCCAGCTCCGCCAAAGGAACCTGCGAAGCTTCCTCCAAAGTTGCCACGCTCCATCTCGATGGCGCGGTCAAAGCTGGCACCGCCACCGCCACCCATGGCCAGGCCCATACGCTCAATGCCAGCGCCTAGGGCTGGACCCATGGCAGGACCCATGCGCTCCAGGCTGTTGGCGCCCATGCGCTCCAGGCCCATGCGCTCGAGACTGTTGGCGCCCATTCGCTCCAGGCCCATTCGCTCCAGGTTGTTGGCGCCCATGCGCTCCAGGCCGGTGGCCATGCGATCCATCACAGGGCCCATGCGCTCCAGGCCAGCCCCCATGCCTGCGGGCACCATGCGCTCCATGCTCAGGCCCATGCGCTCGATGGCAGGGCCCATACGCTCTACACCAGAGCCCATGCGCTCAATGGTCTGGCCCACGCGGTCAATGGGCGCGGCCATGCGCTCAAGGCCAAAGCCCATGCCGGCACCCATGCGCTCCACGCCAGAGCCGATGCGCTCCATGGTCTGGCCCATGCGCTCGATGCTGGAGGCCATGTGGTCGAGGCCCAGTGGGCCCATGCGCTCGATGCCAGAGCCCATGCGCTCAACTGAGCCCATGCGGTCCATGACCAGGCCCATGCGCTCAATCTCGGAGCCCACACGATCCATGCCATGGCCCAGGCCTGCGCCCATGCGCTCCATGCCGGCACCCCCAATGCGGTCAATGCCAGGGCCCATCCTCTCGATCCCAGGGACACTGCCTCCACCTCCACCTGGAACAGGGACACAAAACAGAGGCAGGTATCAGGGACTTGCACACTTGTGTGCACACCATGCCAGGAGGGTGACCTGGGTGCAGAGGCTTACACTTCACAAGCTCAACCACAGTTCAGGAATTAAGTCCCACAACAATTTACCATTAGACATCCCTCAAATGTCAAGGCTTAACTGTTGTTAAGGCAGGGTAGTGAGGACATTGTTCTTCCTATTTCTATGCCACAGCTTACATTTCCATAGTAAAATTTTAAAAAGGGAGAAATTCTGCCCTGGAGGACTTGTGTCAACAACGTTCTCCACCATTACTTCGGAAGCCCTAGTACTTCTAACTAGCTTTGTGAGCCATGGTTGTCAATTCCCAAGAACTGTGAGGTCTCCCCACCAAATGACACTGAGAAATGCTCTCAATCAAAGCTCAGAAACCCCACCCTGAGTTGGTCAGTCTGTAAAATGGATTACATGGATTGTATGTGACAATTCAAATCACTCACAACCTTTACCCTCTCCCAGCTTGTCCCTCTCAGATGCCCTGCTGATGGCCAGTCTGGCTGCATTTCCTTAGCACCTCCAGGCATAAAGAAGCTAGTATACAGCCATGTAAACAAGAGTAGATAAAACAAACACCAATATAGACCCTCTATGTCTAGATAGACAGGCACTTCCAGGGAGCCTTACTCTGTGAAGAAAACCACCAAATAACTTGTGTATAACTCTGCTGGCTTTAGAGGAAAAGAAGTCAATGGCATTGCAGAGTAGATTCTAGAAGAGGTCTAAGATCAGTTCTCGATGCCATGGTTTAGCTGGACACATGCTTTCGTGTCAGCAATGCAGTGACCCAGTTTTGCTGGTAACTCTGTAGAAGATGGGGCTGGCTCCACCTCCAAGGCCACTGCCCACCACTTTTCCACATTCAGAGCCTCTAAGGGTCCCTTCTCACTGAAGCTTCGCCATCACCACTGCCACCTGCCTCTAAAAAAGGTCAGCTGAGTCGACAGCCAGCCCATTAGTGACCCAAGCAGCCCAGTCCAAGATGTAATTCAAGAAAAGGAAACTCAGAAGTTTCTGTGAGTCTCTGGCTGACATCACATGTCATTGCACTTCTCCATTTCCTCAGCTGAATAACAGCACACCAAGTGGCAAAATACAAAAAATTTAAGATTAGTCTCTTTTGGGACACCTGGGTGGCTCAGCGGTTGAGTGTCTGTCTGCCTTTGGATCAGAGTGTGATCCCGGGTTCAGGGATCGAGTCCACATCAGGCTCCCTGCGAGGAACCTGCTTTTCTCTCTACCTATGTCTCTGCCTCTCTCTCAGGAATAAATAAATAAATCTTTTATAAAGGGGGGGGATATTAGTCTTTCAGAGCAAAAATTTCTCAAAATATGTAAAAAAGCAAGATACTAGAAAGGGCAGTAGCATGCTCAAGAATATCATTAATCAGGCTGACCCCCTGGATGCCAAAAGCAACAGAGAACAAGGGGAAAACGGTGCCCACATGAAGTTCTAGTATCAGCACACCACAGAAATAACCAGCAAGTGGAGTTACCAAGGAAATGCCAAGACACTCAGAGCCATGGGGAAGTGGGGCATTCAAGCTGGAAAAGTTCATTTAGTTTTAAATACCCATTTTTTTAAAAAAGTGTATTAATGAAAAGATATTCCCAAAATGTTTACAACACTCATCACTGGGTAGTCAAATTGCAGATATTTACTTACTTTATAATTTTCCGAATATTTATGAGTACATGTGTATAGCTTAGAAAGCACTTGTTAGATTTGGAGGTAGTATACCTTTTAATCAGGTATTTACTTTTATGAATTTACAATTTTACAGTATTTAAAACAAAGGCCCCAAATTACATGTAATTATAATAACAACAATGGCTAATGCTTACATATAGCACTTATACAAATACTTTTTTCTATGCATTAATTCATTTACAACAACCCTATGAAGTAGGTACCATTATAACCCCATATTACAATATGGAAAACAGAGAGGTTCAGTAACTTGCCAAATGTCACACGCTAGGAAGAGACAGAGCTGGTTCCCACCCAGACAGTCTATTTTAGAGCCCATGCTTTTCACCACTACACTCTTACTATCCCCAGTAATAACAACCTATTCTAAAAATCAAAACATCAAAACTAAGCGTTTCCTACCTCCTCCCTGCTTTGCAATGATCTCTCCTCTCTTCAGTGCATTACTTAGGATTTCTAAGGAAATCAGGAAGAAAAAAAAATTAGCCAAATTTCTCTACGATAACAGAAATTTGTTTAATACAGATTCCAGAATAAGAATATTACTAATTTAAAAATAAAACAAGGAAAGGGGGGAGGGATTAAGAAATACACATATAGACAGGATCATTTTACTGGAAAACCGTAAGAGTCCTTGATGATGGGTCATGATTCTAGGTTCCCATGTAGCTCCAGAGTCTGAGGCCCAGTTGGCAAGACCATCTGGGAATGCGCCCAGCAGAGCTAAGAGCCAGTGTGCACCAATGAATTGAACTGCGAACATCAGAGCAAGAATGGGGGTGGGGGGTAGCATAGTTTTCTAAAGCTGATCCAGATCCTCAGTACTCAAACTGAAGCCAGCACACACCCACCAGATTAGATCAACAACTCATGGTTATCTCTTAGCAAACTCAAGCTATGGCTACACTGTCAAAGTCCTGAAAACCAGCAACAATTGCATGCAGTGCTGAAGTATGACCTTACGAACAAATCATGCACAGAAAGACTCCAGCAGGTGGAGCCCACCAGCCCCACCTGGAAGGAGCTGGGTGTGACAGTGACAGACAAAGCTTTAGGAAAATAAAAACCCTACCACACTCAACACTTTGTCTCAAATAGAAAACACTGTTGCTTATTTGCCAACAATTAATCCAAACCTCTTTCAAGTTTGTTTAAAGCTATATGGTTAGCGTTAGCTTTTAAGTTTCTTCTCAGCCTTCCACTGTGTAAGACATTTGTACCCACTCCCCTCTACAGTCCCAAAGTGTGCTCAGCAATATGGACAAACAGCCACAGAGTACATCTCATTTCATGACTAAGACCACAGAGATTAACCCCACCCCCACAGCTGTTTTTGGCACTACAACTACCTGTGCTAAAGAACAGATGTGGGAAAGCATACCTAGAAACAACAGCCCTCCTCCAGCCTGCAAGCAGTACAGGGCTTGCTTATCCTCCCATGACACCTGAGATCCTGCTCAGCATACCCAAGCCCAGCTTCACTTTCCTAAATCAGCACTTAGATCAAAATATTCCTCACAAAAGCTTCACGATCGGCGCACCACTGATTTAAAAAGAAAAGAAAAATCCTTTCTTGGGTATTCACAGACCTCTCTGCTCTGACTCTGAACTTGATTCTGTTCTTCCTGCCCCAGGTAGACCCTCATGTCCAGGCCTCTGCACCTGATGCTGTTTGGCCCTCTCTATCTGCCAGTATATTCTCTAAATTATGCTGAACCCTCTTGGACACCCAGCCCCATCCAGCTTAAACTGTACCTCCTGCCCAGTCTTCTTGCATTCCTGCTTGGATCCAGTGCTCTCTGAGCAGAACACTTCTGTCAGCCATGTAGAGCACTGCTTTTTCCGAATCTTAACAGAGAGAAAATAGATCACCTTTGTGTATTGCTCACATGGCTCCCAAAGGCCTAGGAACCAACATTTCCACCAGCACTCTCACTAGGCCTCTGGTGCTGCCCTGTGCCACTGAGCATCATCTATCTCCTCAGCTGCACCACCTCCTTCAAGATCAAGGACCACATTATCTACATCCCTGTACCACCAAGCACAGTGGTTGCCAGAAACAAGGGCAAAGATCTACTGCCTTGATAGTAGAGAAGGGACACTGAATGGGGAGACACTAGAGCAAGAGGAACCAAAACGATTCAACTTTCAAGTGGAAAACAGAGAGAGAAATCAAGAACTGAATAAACAAATAAAAAAACCCATCTAGGCCACACACACACACACACACACACACACACACACACACACAGACCATCCAGGCCAACTGGTCTGAAACACCACCTTAAACTTAGACACCTTTTTACTAAATTGTGTCTATCACAAGTAGCAGCAGGGAATTCCAGAACAAAGCCCTGTTCTCTTGCCCATGTCACTTTGGGAGGTCACAGGAAAAGAAATACGATAGTCTCAATCAGAGGAAGTGGCAAAGTAGCAGGAGATAGCAGGCCCTACAGATGATATTTCAGGTTGGGACTAGAGGAGTTACCACCTGTTGCCATGAGAAATACTGACCTCACCAGATCTACCTCTTGTGCCACTCCACAAACCAGGACAAGGCCTCCAGCCTCATCACAGAGGTTGAGAGGCACCACAGACCAGTGAAAGATTAAAGGCCTAAGGCAGGAAGAAATCCCTATGGAAGCAAAGCATATGGCCATCTTGTTCTTCTCACCCTCAGTATCCACAAATTGCTATTCGCAACCAAATGACAAGTTTTTAAATATTTTTAAAAATATCCTGCCATTCCAGGACACAAAAACAAAGTCAGTCATAAACAAGAAACTTTTAGCTGATCCAGTCACATACAAATTTATGAACTCATCCCTAGAATTCTAAAGCTTTGGAATACTCTAGAATAAAGCTAGTCAGTCATATCTAACAAGTAAAAGGAAAAAAATGTAAATCTTCACTACCAGCATAGTAAGACACAAAAAGGTCCTTCCAGGTACCTAACTGCCAGTAGGGAAAAAGAGAAAAACAAGTCTCCAGTTCCTGATTTTCATGGAGAACACAACATGAAGATGGGAATCCTACAGATAGTCTACAGAAGCATCTGTCTCACTGACAAGCCAGATGATGAATCTTTCCAGGACGTTTGTAAATTCTAAGAATATATCTAATACAAACTACACAAGAGGGCTTAAAACCTTCCCAACTTAATGGGTCCCCCAAAGTCAGAGGCTGAGCACTCTGAGGCGGTCTCATGGAAGCTTCACATCTGTACAGAATGAGAAGCAGGTAAGGATGGGGCAGAGTATGGATCCACACTCCAAATCGCCTTTGAGAGAAACTGAAGAGCCCAAAACTGGACAACCTCTTTGCACCATACTAATGAAGAATTAAGCTGGCAGATTCTCAGAAACGTCTAAATTCAAAAAGGGGGGAAAGAGACATTCCTTGAGAAGAAACCACTTTGCAATCTAACCGAAACTGAAAAGAGATCCTCTGCACTTAGGCCCAATCCTCCAGGCCTTCCAGCATCAGAAAATCCACCCCCCCCCCCCCCCGCCCAGTTTCCTGAGGCCTCTTCTAAAGGCACCAGCAAACACACCATGCCATCTGTTAGACTATCACAGTGCCCTGGACAAGGGGACTCACACCCCATTCAGCAGGGCCTCAGAAACCTCCACCACTCCAGAGAGCCGGTGCTGTGTAAATGCAGCAGTTTGAATTCCCACAGCAAACACCTTATACCAAGGCAACCAAAGAAGCCACCTGAAAAAAACTAAAGAAAAATGGTGCCATTGATACCAATAAAAAATTCAAGGTCCAGAGTTTTTACCTAGGTCTATTTTTTTAAGACTCTGGAAAAACAGCTGACTTTGCCTAAGAGAGAACCCCTGACCTGAGGGTGAGCCCCACCCACAAGGGGCTTTCTTACCCATTCCTCTGCCAAGGGGCTCGCCAAAGCTTCGAGACATTCCCATCTTGTTTCTGGCAAAGTCTCTCTCAAATCCTCCACCCATGCCACGCTCCATCTCTGTGGAGAAAAATATTACCCTAGGCCTTTCCAGGAATACCACTGTGTTTTAGACATGATAAATAACTACAGGCACGCAACAGCCACCACCAAATCAGCATGTTCACTCTTTCTACAAGGAACCATCATTCGTCCTTTATTCCTTAAAAAAGTCACTTCGAGTCAATCCCTAAAAACTATCTACCTTTAGTCCATTAAGGACTGACCAACGTCCACTATAAGCCTCACTTGTATGGTATACCAGTACCTACTCCTACAGCAAATGGCATGGGCACATGCTGAGTCAAGGGCAGGCTGCAGCAGCAGCTACCACCTCCCCGCCCCACCTGGGGCTTTCCATGCGCTTGAGTTCATAGAATCCTCCCAACAGCCTGCATACCTGTATTCTCCCTCCAAGATCACTGCCCCCATACAAAGAAAGGGAGGCTCAAAGGACTTAGTAACTTGACCAAGGTCACATGCCTGGCAAGGGGTGAGGCAAAGGTTAGAACCTAAACCCAATGCAAGAATCCATACTCTACTAACACAAGCATATCCGCACAGAATATAGAAACATGCCTGCATATAATAGGTCTTCCCTACTAACAGAAGTAGTTTCCTCTACACAAGGATGTTGTTAACTTTGTTAATTTTTCCTTTGGTGACAGCAGGACTTAAATTTTATAACGTCTTTTAAAAGCTAAGGTCTTAGTTTCTATGGGGAAAGCTTTTGATGATCTCATCACCGGCTACTTCTTTCCTCTAAAGCAAGACTTAAGATGTGTAGCACACTGTGTCTCCCTCCTGAACTGAGAGGGCCTTGAAAAATCTAATGTTGCTCCTTAGAAATCAAGGTAAACAGGTGCTATATAATGATCACCTTTACTTGTTCAACTACCAAAAATGGTTATCTACAGATCAAGTCCCTATACTTTCAAAGAAGTGAACAAGTCTACCAAATGCAGGCAAGAATTATGAGTTAATTAGAAAATGCCAGAAAATGCCAGAAGGGTGCTTGGGTGGCTCAGTCTGTTAAGCATCTGCCTTCAGCTCAGGTCACAATCTCGGGGTGCTGGGATCGAGCCCAGCAGCAGGCTCCCTGTTCAGCAGGGAGTCTGCTTCTCCCTCTCCCCCGCCACCTCGTGCTCACTCTAATAAATAAAAATGAATGAATGAATGAATGAAGAAAGAGAGAGAGAGAAAGAAGAAAAAGAAAGAAGAAAGAGAGAAAGAGAGAAAGAGAAAGAGAGAAAGAGAGAAAGAAAGAAAAGAAGAAAAAGAAAGAAACGAAAAGATTTTAGCAATTGATGAACTTGCTTTTCAGTTTGAATTGACCCAACTGAATCTCAGGTTGGCAGTGTGCCATCTGCTGAAAATGCTGAAAACTTGCACAAGCCTGCATGGGGTAGGCAGAAGAAAAATCTAAAATCTCAGAGTGGTACTATAATGGACAATGCTCTGCTGGGCTCCTTTAATCCCTATCTTAAGGGCATAAAAGGCGGCAGCACTTTGCCCCCTTGAGATAAGGAAGTCCTATATATAGGCAGCAAAGGCCTCAGAACTCATCTTCCCAAATAAAAACAAAACAAAAAACAAACAAAACTCATTTTCCCAACTGTCAACAGGCTCTATAGTTCAGGGAGCCCTCTGTGAATTCCAATGTACTACCCAAGAATTCCAACGTACTATGAGAAAGAGAGAGAGAGAGAGAGAGAGAGAGAGAGAGAAAATATTTCCTTGTCAAATATTATACCACATCATTCTTTGGTATTTGATGAGTTTTTCATTTATAATTTTTAATATCCATTCTATAGGACTTGACCTCTACTGCTGACTGACCCTGAGATTCTGATTTCTTATCAGTCTGGTGTCAGCACCTCCAACCATAGTAGATGCATTATGGTCACCAATTAAACACTAAATTAAATCAAAACATCTTTATCAACTTTCCCCCTGATAAAGTTGATTGCACTCAGAACAGAGCTCAAGTGGAAGAAGTCCCTATTCTCTACTACAGAGGATGATGAGGAAAGACTTGGGAGTACCTATATCTGAGAACATCTAAGAATACTGCATCAGAACACATCCTCCCACTGTAGCTCCCCACGAGAATCAGCACTTTGAACCTTTAGTCAACAGGCCCATAACTGTGACTGCTGCATTCCACCTGCCAGATTATCGAGGACTTTGCCCATACTACTCAGCACAGCCCCACCCCCTCTTCATCCATTTCTAAATCACATCACTCCACTCCTCAGCAACTCCAACTCCTAATGACTCATCAATTTTGAGCAAACACTCTACCAAGCCAGATTCCTCCAACTCTTTTTATTAGAATTCCTATACACATCACGAGCTACAGGCCAGCCAGAAAGCACACTGGAAATGCAGACCTTTGTCCCTTCATTCCTGACTAATGGTGAGGACTTCTCTACAGCTCTTTATCATCTAAAACAAGGCAACCCTCCCCCATTAAGAAGGGCAGTTTATTCATCAGAATTTTCCTTCTTTCCAGTTGACAATTAAGGTCTATCCTAGTAGGATTCTCACTTGCTCTACTCTCTCTTCACACTAAAGGATACTGCAGGTTAGCAAAGAAACATTTAAATGCAAATCTTTAATGACTTTCCATCCCAGAGAAGCTTAGGTGTATAAGGAAAGCTATATCCCCACAGATGAGGGGTCAAGGAGTCAACCAACCCCAGAGGATTTCAGAAAGACTGAAGGGTTCCCAAAGCCCTAATCAGGAGGGGCTGAAGCCCATGCTGGAGGCAGTTCTAAAAGGCAGAATTACAGTGTAATTAAAAGCCAGGCTCTGGAGCCAGATAGCCAGGATCCATATCCCAGTATTACTAGCCATGTGACCTTAGGCAAGTCACTCTCTGGGCCTCAGTTTCTGATGAAATGATAAAAGTACCTACAAATCACGTGGTTCTTGCAAGGACTAAATGAACACACTATTATATTTCTAGTAAGGGGTTGAGAAGGCTATAAGATCTGTATGATAGCACACCAAAACTCCCGCTATATAAATGCTAAATTAAATCAATGAATGCTAAATTAAATCAATGTCTCTGCTCACAACTCAAGAGTTTTACGAGAGCAGATGATCAAGAACTGATGCAGTCCAGCACTCCAGGGGATATATGAATTTGATCAAAAAATCCAAAGAAACTAATAAAACTAATCCCTTACACTTAAAGACAATTTTAAAGTGAGAAAGATACCTTTAAAGTGAGCAAAATACAACCACACTTATCTACAGGATGCTTGCTAGTGCTAGAGACAATGAAAAAGTTTTATTATTTTATTGGGTAATTATGGGGGAATTCAGAACACGGGACATACATTTAGTGACTAACGGGATTAACACTTACCTACTAGGAAGTCTAGCTGCTGAAATACAAATGTGATTTTAATAACATCTAAGGCAATTCAAAGACATCTAATTAAATAGAAAAATGGAAGGGGCAAATCATTCATTAAAAAAGGGTTTGTTGCCTCAAGGTCACCCAAGAGTCAACAGCCAGTAGGGGGCAGGTTTAAGCAGAAAGAAAACACAAGTCTCACCATTTATTCTGCCCATGTTCATCCCAGATCCAAATCGACCCATGTTTTCCATACCGCCACCAAAAGGTCCCTCCATGCCTGCAAGAGATATTCACATTTGAGTACCATTTCAATGAGACTGTTTACACTCATCGGAAAAAGAAAGATATTTTCAGGAGTTTCATCTTGGGCATTTTCTGCCAGGAACTTCCTTACCAAGTGTAAGGACTTTAGGAATAAAAATGCTACTGCCCTTGCTAAAATCACCTTCTTCAAAAAGCTAATCTGATCCAACCCCCTCAACAGACAAGCAAAGAGAGGCCCAGAGAGATGGAGTGATTTGCCCAAGGTCACAGAGCTAGTTAGTGAGAAAGCCAGAACCAAAAGCCAAGATACCCACTGGATAGACTGACAGGTAAAATTAATTTCTAGACTCCAACTTTTTGGAAATCAAACAAGAATTCATGCAAGGCTTAAGGGAAAAGAAAGAGGAAGAGTGAGAGAAAACCACACCTAAAAGTGATTATATTTGTACTTCATTTTAAATCTCTTACCTCCCATTTTATTTATTCCAAATCCTATGCCTTCCATTCCCATTCCTTAAAAAGAAAAAGTCAATGCAAACTAAAATTATGTCAAAGCAGTAACGTTTGAACTTAAAAAGCACAAGAAATTCCAAATCAGCAAATGAACAAAAAATATTCCTGATTATGAACATATTTTAATTGTAAAAGAAGAGGAGGATGGAGGGGGCTCTCCCATATCACCTTTCAAACTATCGCATCCCAAGAAACTATGTCTTTAACAAAATAATCACCATGTGACTCAAAATTCTGTAGGGCCCACATACAGTTTTAACAAAAAATCAAGTCAGGGGATTTAAACATGATATATAATTACTGGATACAAACTGAGGAATACTCTTTTTTTAGAAGTTCATTTTAGAGAATATAAGTCTTAAAATCTCCTTTGAAGATAAAATTCTCTAAAAAAAGCAGTTCTTATAAACACTTGAGGCTTCCCTCCCCGCCACCCCAAACTTTCTTCTTTGGTGTTTGGGGGGCGCGGGGGGTTAAACTGATAGGGCCATATTCCAAGAAGGCCCAGGGCATAGAGGTCAGCCCAGGGACAGGCAGAACTAACGGTAGCAGGGTGAAGGGACATCCATCCTGCAATTCAAAGGATTTTAAGAGAGCTCTAACTCTGTAGTCATAAAAATGAAATAGTTCCTAATAGTATATAAATGTCTCCTGCACAGAATGAAAATGCTAAACAGCAAAGTTTAAAGCATATTCTCCACAAAGCTCTCATTCATTAGCTACTTCTTATCTTTTTGAACTAAGACAACACTGAACACCAGGTCTTTGTGGCCTGTGACAGCTACGTTGTCATGCAATGAGGGCCTCTGTGCCTTTTTATATCCATCAATGCCCTTGCCCTAGTCTAGGAGCCGTTAACACCAGGCAATGGCCCAAAGGGTGTCTGGGTAACAGACTGTGGCAGTGCTATGGTCTGATGGTCAGGAGACCTAGTCTCTGTCACTAACTGATAGTGTGACCTTGAGCAAGACCAACTCTCTGGCCTGCCTCCTTTTATCAAATAGCTTAACTAAGCTCGGAAGGTCATCCAAGGATAAAATGCAAACGTATGGTAACTTTATAAAAAAGGATTCAAGTCAGTAAAAATACAAAATACTGCTTTTATCAAAATGAATCAAATGAATGAGGGAATTCTGCCCCAAATAAATCTTTATTCCATTTGAAGTACTTAATGTCTAATTATTCTAATAGTTCACTTGAGTCACTAACTTCCCCAGAAATCTCCAAAGTACACTGTAGTTCTCACCTGCGGGTCCTATGTTTCCCATGCCAATGCCTTTATTCAGGTGATTGGCATCAATAGGCTGTCCTCCTGGGCCTAACCCCATGCCAATACCACCAAGTCCATCTGAAAAGAAAAGAGAAAGTTGGAACTGTAGATTAGACTTAGAAAAGCATATCCTTCCAAGGCAAAAAGTCTTTGTTTACTGTGTTGTAAATGTCACACTCCATTCCCATCCATCCACTTCTATGAGCAAACCTAGGGTCTAATTCGAAATTCAACACTGGTACATTTGGGAGCTATCCCTTTCAAGACGTAACTTGTCTCTCTCTCTCTCTTTTTTAAAGATTTTATTTATTTATTTATTTGACAGAGAAGGGGGCAAGCACAAGCCAGGGGAGAGCAGGTTCCCTGAGGAGCAGGGAATAGGATGCAAGGCTCAGAGCTCATCCCAGGACCATGACCTGACTTGAGGTGAAGGCAGAGCTTAATTAACTGAGCCACTGAGCCACCCAGGCACCCATCAAGGCATAACTTTTCATATGCAATTAGATTTGAGTTTGTGATATATATAAAACAAAGACAAGTTAAAAAAAAAAAAAAACAGGCCTCTTGAAAATTACAGAAAAGAATTACGAACAACTCACATGTAAAAATCATAGACATTTATTTACTCCCTGTATCTCGAACTGAGAAACACCTGATTATAAAAGACAATAACATCAGGTGGCCAGCAGCACAAATATACCTAATCTCCACCTCCCAACCTGGTACCCCAAAAGACTTTTCCCAAGAAAAAGCAATGCTATAAACCAGCCAATTAACACTGGGCATACACTGTTCTCTGACTCCACTGTGGGCTGTTTTCAAAAACAGTGAAGCTCGTGTCTCTTCTGCCCAGAAAGCTTCCTAATCTGTGGAGATCAATATACACAGTTCACTCTCAACTCCATGCTCCACAAGGCAGGGATATAAGAATACAGACTTGGTCTCAAAATAGCCAACAAGACCTGATAGTGTAAGACATCTGTGATGCTCTGATGACCACGGTCTGAGGGTTAAACCAAGATCAGGTAAAATATTTTTAAATGGGAACCAAAACAAAACAACAACAAACCCTGATACCAAGGGGGCCTGGGTGGCAAGGTCATGATCCCAGGATCCTAGGATTCTGCTCCCTGCTCAGCAGGGAACCTACTTCTTTCTCCCTCTGCTCCTCTCCCTTCCCCTGCTCTCTCTCACACACAGGCTTTCTCTCTCTCATATACTAAGTAAAAAATCTGGGCAGCCCCGGGTGGCTCAGTGGTTTAGCTCCACCTTTGGCCCAGGGCCTGATCCTGGAGACCCGGATCGATTCCCATGTCAGGCTCCCTGCATGGAGCCTGCTTCTCCCTCTGCCTGTGTCTCTGCCTCTCTTTCTGTGCATCTCTCATGAATAAATAAATAAAATCTTAAAAAAAAAAAATCTTAAAAAAACATACACACAAAGAAACCCTGATACCAGTTCCCCGATATTTAATCTGTTTAATGGCCCTGTGTTTTTAAGTTGCATAGAAACAGCAGCAAGAGATCACCAAGGTTACTTACTCCCCAAGGCAGCCTCTAAAATGTGCTGGGAGACCAAAAGCCATGGATAATGGACTCCCTAGGGTCCAGTATGTGCCAGCCAAGGCTCCCAAATAGCCCTCATCCCATCTCCTCCAGGCACAAAAGTCAACAAGAGCCATCACCTTGATCCTGGGTTATCAATGCCAAGTGGTCACATTCATTAGGACAAAGAAATATGATCTTTCTCTAAAAAAATGTCAATTTTCAACAGATAAGCCACGTTCTACTCTTAAAGCCACTGACCTCCCCTCAAAGCCCGCCTCCATTATGCTTCCATAATGTTAAACCAAAAAGGCATTCATTTTAGTGTTCTAGTCTAGGCTCCCATTCAATTCAATCTAATGCTGGGCCTTAGGCTTGACCTCCTCCGCAACCCAGACATTCCCTGGCCCTCAGAACAGACCCACTCCACCTGCATCACCTGGCATAAGTTCTCCCAAACACAATACAAGCAAGGCCCCCTTCTCCTGTCACCTAACTCCCCGTGTGACTCCCTGGCCCTCCCACTGCTGCCTATGCTCAGGCTTGACTCAGTCCTGTGGGCTTGCCAGAAAACATGCCTAGAGCTTCACTCATACGCACCATTTCCATCTGTGAGGTGATCAGTCACCTAGCCTTCCCCGTCACAGGACAGACTGCCCCTATATAAAAATCTGGATGGGGCAGCCCGGGTGGCTCAGTGGTTTAGCACCGCCTTCGGCCTAGGGTGTGATCCTGGAGACCCAGGATCGAGTCCCATGTCAGGTTCCCTGCATGGAGCCTGCTTTCTCCCTCTGCCTGTGTCTGTGCCCGCCCCCCCCTCTCTGTGTGTGTGTCTCTCATGAATAAATAAAATCTTTAGAAAATCTGGATGGCTGCACTTCACGTTCCGTAAGATACACCCATTCAAAGTATATGGTTCAGTGAGCTTTAGTTTAGTTGGGGTTGCATACAACTATTACCACCATCTAATTCCAAAACACTGTCATCACACCAAAAACAACTCTCCACTTACCCCCTCTCCCCAGGCAACCACTAATCTACTTTCTGTTGATGGATTCACCTGTTTTGGACATTTTCTACATATGGAACCAAGAGTTATCCATGCTGTAGCAGCTATCAGCACTTGATTCCCTTTTGTTACTAACACCCCACTATATAAATTTACCACATTTATCCACTTATCAATTGAAATCATGTTGCTAGGAACATCCACATATAAATTTCTCTGTGGACATAGTTTTTGGTCCTTTGGAGTACACCTAAGAGTGGCATTGTTGGGCCATACAATACTAGCCAATCTGTTCTGAACCCAAGCGCAACTTGGTTTTAATTCACTGTGCAGTTTCTGGTTCTTCCTCTCACAAGACACTTTCAAAACACCCAATTACATTCTCTAGGATGTAGTCTACCTCACCACAAAAGTAATCCTAACAACCTTTCCTAAGCTATGAATTTCTGTTCATTTTTTTTCTTAAGATTTTATTTATTCATGAGAGACACAGAGAGATTGAGAGAGAGAGAGAGAGAGAGAGAGGCAAAGACACAGGCAGAGGGAGAAGCAGGCTCCATGCAGGGAGCCCAATGTGGGACTCCAGGATCACGCCCTGAGCCAAAGGCAGATGCTCAACCGCTGAGCCACCCAGGGATCCCCCTCTGTTCATTTTTCACCCTGAAAAATAGATATTAAAAAAAAAAAAAAAAGAAACCTTTTTGCAACTTTCCTTCAAGAACGATCAAGATAACTGCAGAACAGCACGGCACAAACTCAAGGGTAGTTTTCTGGTCAGCCTTAACCAAATTCAAAATCTAAGCCATATTGACACTACTTACGGGGAAGTTGCTGTGGACGCTCAGGAGGGAAAAAATCTCCTTTTGGTAAGGCCCTTTCATCCTGAAAAAGTAAGTAAATAAATCTTAGTATTTCTTGAAGCACAGCTTCCAAACAGCAAAAGATGGAAACAACTCCCAACAACAGAGGACTGGATAGGAAATTACAATCCACCCATGCCATGGAATAACACACAAATCTAAAAAAATATATGGAAAAATACCTTTTGTATAAAGGAGGGAAGGATAAAAATATACATCCATGTTGCTATGGGGAATGAATGGGACCTGGGCAAGACTCTCACACTGTATCTTCAGGCTTTTTGACTTTTGAGTCACGTAAAGCAATTATCTACTCAAAACACCAAATTGAATGTTTGAAATTAACTACAAAACCCCTTACAATTCATTTTATATTCTTCCTGAATTTGAGCCCTACCTAGATTGCCCCCAGCATATTCTAGTCGTGCTTATTAATTCATGACCCGTGGCAAAGCCAGAGCAGGGCTAAGGTTTATACTGCTGAAGTGCTTCAACAGAAGTTTAAAGGTTATATGAACCAAAGACTTAATATGTTCACAACAGATATGATACTGGCTAAACTTTCTAATGCAATACAATGAAAAGCAGAAACCCATGTACATAACCATTCTTTTATCACTTTCTTAAGCAGGATACTCAACTGACCCCCATGCCGAAAACAAGCAACTGTGCAAAGGAAAAAATACCTGAAGAGCTGCATGAGCAGGCAAAAAGTTGTTTCTGTCATAAATTTTCTCAACATACTGCAGACTACTTTTAACATAGACCGATCCATAAATGGATCTGTAGAGTCCCTATGCATACTCTTAATAATCCCATGTTTCTGCTGGAGTTATTTGAAAGTATTATGCAGAAAGAGAGCCTATTAACTTACCATTTTCACGTGCATTGGTCTATCAAATAGCAGTTGACCATTAAACATAGCTGATATTACAATTAAGGTTATTTCTTACAATTCTAAAAACATGCACAGGAGAGAAATACATGAGAAAAATACTTCAACTGCTACCAGTCCCTCTCAGTAGTGAACTTATGAGCAATTCTGATTTTTCATTTTATTTTTAAAATGTTTCTATAATAAGCATAAAAGCAACAATAAATAAAACTCAAGGGTGGGAGGGGGAGTAAATGTCAGCTTACTTCTTAGGTGTGGAGTTTCATTTGTATAACCCTACACTTCTTACCAGATCATCCTCTTAAGTACTGGCATGAGTATTCTGTAGGTGTCCAATGGGTACCCCACCATTTTTTGAAGTACCATATTTTCTGGGTAAGATACACAGTAATAGACTTAATCTGAGTTTAGTGACTGGGTCCATGTATGGCATTTTCCACTGTGATTACAAAGAGATAACTCTAGGGTCAGAGACAAGTGCTTCTTCTAGAATGAGTCAATCCAGCGGAGAAATAGGGCCAAGAACTTATATATGAAATAACAATATAGAATTTCTCTTCTTTATAGACTTCTCCCCTCAAACCATACTCCTCTAAAAAGAGAACGATGGAAAAGACCACTCATGGGCATGTGCCTTTTTTCTCCCTACGCAGTACCAAATCCATTCGATCAGAGAGAACTTTTAAATTCCACAGTAATGCATTCCCTCTAGTCACTCAGGAAATATTAACATACAAAGTTACCACTTCCAAAAAAAAAAAAAAAAACCCTATTATTAAAGACAACATTTAGGCCAAATTGTTCACCAAGAGTTAAATTCTGATAAAAGGATACATATGGCTTGCACAGCTTCAATGGACTGTTCAAAAGTAACAGTGCCTATTCCACGACTTTTTCCATCTTTATCCTCAAGAATGTCTGCTCGGACCACCACACCAGCCATACTAAAAACTTCCTTCAGCTTCTTCCAGCCAACTTTATAATCCAGCTAACCAAGACAAAGGAGAAAAAAATTCTCAATGCAGACATCTTTTAGAAAAACCATTTTCATTATATGAGTGCAATATGCTTTGGATCGAAATAAACATTTAAAAATAACGTGACATTATTTTTATTATACTGGGTGCCTGGCAGGCTCAGTCGGTAGAGCATGTGGCTCCTGATCTTGGAGTCATGCATTAAGCCCCAAATGGGTGTAGTGCACTTAATAAAAAAGATTTTAATAAACATAAATAAATAAAAATTTTAAATGTCACAAAAACTTATCACCTGCAGTGGAATTTTTCAAGTAGGATTATGAAGCGTGGCCTTAACTGCTATTCACTGTCTCTTTCCTCTGAAAGAACAGGTTAAGTCAACTCATACCTTTCAAATTAATGCTTATTTTGTGAATATTTTTAAAAAATTTTTTTCTTCCCCAGCTTAAGTTCACCATCATCCTCCCCAACCCACTTTCCTTTCAAAATATTTCCCTTTGCAAATGGCAAGAGCATCATCTTTCATCCCAGACACAAGAAGAAGGGAAACATCAGCGCTGTGGATATACTTTTCCGACCTGAACCTAAATAAACCCACAGGAAATGCAGACTCCACTACCACTTCTGTAACCAGAAAAAGTCAGTAAACATGGTCCCAATAGACCATTGTCAGGCCTGTGACGTATCACTACAATAATCACTATGGGAGAAAACCCAACTTCAAAGCACAGATCAAGAAGAGAGCACACCCTCCCCCTTTTTTTAAAAAAAGATTTTACTTATTTGAGAGAGAGAGGAAGAGCACAGAAGGATAGGGAGAAGTAGACTTCCCGCCAAACAGAGAGCCTGACACGGGGCTCCATCCCAGGACCCTGAGATCTGACCTGAGACGAAGGCAAATGCTTAACCGACTGAGCCACCCAGGCACAGAAGCATAACCCTCTTTAAATTTTTTCTTCTCAAACATCAGAACTACTTTTATAACATATTAACAAAATTATTTCATAAAGTTCTGATTTTCTACTTTAGACAATGTTTCTGTTTACTTACATTTGCTACAAATACCGTGCTTCCAAGTCTTCCAGCCTGTAATGCATGGATAATCTCATTTGGGATGTTAGGATTATTTAGGATACTGGGTGGGATATTAATCATTCCTGGGCCACCTGGTCCCATACCCATCCCACCGGTCGTAGCCATCACCTTTTGCATTGCTCTCCTGGCATGTTCACCATCAGGATCCTAAAACAAGCACAGAAGTGTTAGGTTTAACTGACTCAGTGATAACTAAGATCATGATCTCACAAAAAGTGATATTCCCAAAACTCCAGAGATTGAGAGGTTGTTTGAAAAGCATTTCTTGAGATCTATAACAAGAAATTCAAATGAACTCAACCATCAGGCTAGGAAGAATTCCAGCCAAAGGAATGAGGAAGAAAGAAACGGTGTAAAATTTAACTCTCAACTTAACTGAAAGGGAGGTGGGGTAGGGTGGATGACATGATTAGTTGATATAATATAGAACACTTCCAGACGGAAATAAGATCTTCACAGGCTTGGTATAGTTGAGTCTCACTAATTTTCAATGGGGCTTTGTAATTTCTGATACTCCAATCAGTGATTTTTTTTTTTCCCAAAGTTTGAAAACGCAGTTCTAGATCATCGAGGTACTCCAGTCCTTCATGTTATTCAGGCGTTGGACTCGTGTAAGGTCTGCATAGGTTTGTGAAACTCTGGCATTGACACTAGTCTTGAACTCTTTGCCCTTTCATCAGGTGTCTCTTCAACACACAGAAACCTTAAACCCTACCACATTCTCCTGAGTTCTGAATATACTGATTTTCCTCTAAGAAAAACTCAAAATAAGTCAGGGAGAGGTGTAATTGACAAAAACTTCCCTCTCCCTCAAAAGAGAAAAGATCTCTGGTTTGGATTAGATACGAAAGTAGATTAATGATCAATTTGCTTTAAAAAAAAGAAAAAAAGGTTGACTAAGTAAGAATAGGGTTCAGGCTGGGTAAAACTGTAGACGAAGATTCCCTTAAGGTGTACGTGCACACACACACACACACACCATGTGGGCTTGGTCTGAGTACCCCTGATAAAACAAGGCAGGCTGCTCTAAGCCAAATCACAGATGTTAGGAAGGCAGCAGTTGCTCAGGATGTGCTCGGCCACTATTCCAAAGTTCTTATAGGAGTGACTACTGAAGCCTGTGACTGACCCTCTTCATTAAAAACAGGTTGGTCTGCTCCGTAAAATGTAGTCAAGGACTATGTGTGTCTTTTCCTAATTCCAAACAGGGACAACTCGACAATTATAAATGGTATCCACATTGTTTCAAGAGCTTACTTCTTTGACTTTCAGTGGTCTTCCACTCAGACTATGCTTGTTTAGAACTTCGGCAGCTTTTTTCATGCTTTCTTCCATCTTGAATTCAACAACGCTATGAAGAGTCAAAAGGAGATGAGTGAAACCAGTCCTGCAATTTAGAAGGCTCAATTGCCAATAAGTAACTAGACAATACTTACGCACATCCCTTTGGAGGAAGCCACAGACCAGTCAGAAGAGCAAGGAAAGGGGGGGAAAAAAAGAAAAGAAAAGCATAGTAAATATCAATGACAATTATATAAATTACAAGTATGATTTATGTAACAAAGTTAGTTTTTAAATTAAACCCTTCTAATGGGAAGCTCACAGGAATGTCTTGCCTAGCCTTCCTTATTAAAAGCTGGGCTCCTTATTCTCTCCTCTGCCTGCACATTACCAGCATTGCACTATACTTGCTGAGGTTATAAGCAGACCTAAATTCAGGTTCTCCAAGAAATCACACAAACTTTAGATCTGCTTCTCTCTGTACTCAAATCAATTCCTTATCATACTCCTCCTAAATCCATCCCTTCCATAAATTAAAGCTCATCCTTTGATTATTCTAAGCCATTCTATTGCACGACAAAATAATTTATTTTCTCTTTAAACTAGGCCAATTTTAAACGTTCAGGTTTTAAAATTTGTTTTACAATTTACTGGCACAAAGGCGACTTTTCGGAAATCTTTGGTTCACACAACTTTCAAATTCAGCAAACGACCAAGAATAACATTTTCTAGACAAGAACACACGTTTTACATTAATATACCACCGCTAAAATTCCATGCATAATTCACACACAGCCAATTCCTCTGTTAACAAAGAGACAATGCTGCTATTGGTCCCCAGTTATCCAAATTGGGCATCCAAACAGAATACCAAAAAGCTCTTTGGCCAGCCATTTGGAAAAGCGGGACTCCCGTTTGCAAATCCCCTCCCACCCCACTCAAATGTTTGGCAAAAATCAAACATAGCTACTATAACATGAGCACTCACTGCCTTCCTGATTTCATTCGATTCCACGCCACCATACAGTTACATTTTTCAAGTAGTAAATCCACAGAAGAAATTCTCTCAGACACTTACCCTTGACTTTCCTTCAGCGTCCATTAAGAGCTCCACGTATGTTACCTCACCAACTACAAATCAGTTTCCAGACGACACATAAACCAAGGGAGAAAAGCCAAGAAAACAATGGGAATTTAGAACAATCATCAGCAACCTTGTATGGAGCCTCTGCCTTATAAGAAAGCCCAGAAACACTCCATATTCTCTAAACCACCAAACTAGGCATTACAGGTGTGCAGTAAAAGTAGGTGAGACTCATTAACAATTATGTCCTTGATTTTCCTCCCACCACAAACAAGCTATTTCCACAGATTTCCATATCAATTTCCCTGTCTCGAATACTCAATCATGACTAGAGGCAATCCAAATCTATCAGAAAGAAGTCTGCATGATTCACTCTTTTGGGGAAAGGAGGAAAACAGTTTTACATAATATAATCTCATGGGTGAAAGCAGGCAAACAGCACACAAGCTGCAATGTCACCGAACCGAGCTTCAAATGCTAAATATAAGAATGTGCAAGTATAATACGCTCAAAGGCAAACACAGTATGGCCGGCTACATGGGTGCAACCATGCACTGGAGGGCCACGTGCTTAGTTTAATGCTCTGTTATCTTGAAATCTTTAATTTTTTAACAAGAGGCCTTGCATTTTCATTTTGCATGGGGCCCCACAAAATCTGTAGCTGGTCTTGCACATGGCATCAGGCTCCAGAACTGTCAAAAATAAGATATTTGAGTATCTGATCATAAAACCAGAGCAGCATCTGGATTCTCTTCAGTGAATTAAGCCAGGCTTTATCTTTCCTGCTTTCTCAACCTTCCCATTGAAAAACACAAATGCAAATTTAGAGTTCAGTTTGCAACTAAACAAGTTAAGAAGACTCACAAGATTGAGATTCAGATTGAGATTCCACAACTACACAAAGGGAGGTGGGGAAACAAAGTATTTCAAAAGATTCAGCAGATTTTCCTCAAGGTTTGGATTGCCAATTCATGACCACCAAGACCAGATTTTAGAACCCATCAAGAAGACAACCACCAAAATGGCTGCTGAACTTGAAGATGGCACAAAGAGAACAATAATTAAAAGTGTTAACTTGGAGAAAACAATCTCTTAAGCAGGTTCTCCAAAGTCAAGAAAGTGCTTTTGTCCTCAGGAATATTCTTTTTTTTAAGGATTATTTTTATGATAGTAAAGTCTTCTCCAATTCTGTGTTCAACTTTGGTTTAACAGTACAAGGGCAAAAGTAAACCTCTAATGGCCTCAACAAGTCCTGCCTATTCTAAATCCTTTGCTTAAAGGATATTCAAATTACGAGGATTTTTAAATTAATAATAGCAAGGAAAGATTTAAACGTAAGATAAAATTACTTTCAAAATAAAATTAACAATTTGAAGGGCATGTCTATTAGTAACATATTTGCATGGGAGTTGACAACAAGGCCAAGTATTCAAAGTCACCTCCCCTCGTCCTTTCATGGAATGTTACAGAACCAAACCAGCACTTTGCACAAAACAGGAGAATCAGTGCAAAGAAATGAAGTAAAGTATAGGGACTGGTATAAATTTTGGAGTTACATACTCCAGTGGGACAAACTGAAAATGATCACAGCCAAGGGACAGTCAGGCAAATTATCCTTATTTTACCCAGACAAAAGTAAAGCAATTCCAAAAAAGGTGGCCATTCCTGAGGCCATGTTTTTAAAAAGCCATTCATTTCAACAGCAGCAGCCATTTGAGGACCAACAGCCTTATCTCCACTTTAATAAAAATGCCAAATAGTGTCAAGACAGTAAGAGACCTCAAATTTATTTTCTACAAGCTGTGACTTGTATAATCATCACAATATCTAAATAAATCATCACAATATCTAACTCAAGACAACTGTAACTATGTTGTCAAATATCAAATACTGTTGCATATAAGTTTCTAGTCTGTGTCCATAAAGACACTTTATCAAAAAAACTGTCACTGCAATCTAGAAACCAACCAAGTCCAAACCAAATTTTTTTCCTAAAAAGCTAGGTTTAGAAATTAGGACTTTTCCACTTAACATTCTAGTGATGGCACACATCCAACTTCAATCCTTAGCACCAAAACTGCTGAAAATGTCCCTTTTTGTTTTTCCCCAAATGGTATAGTTGTTTAGTAAAAACAAAAAAAAATTACATTAAAAAACCCCTCGTCCTATCAGTTTAGCCACAGGTTAGGCAGTCATTGTGGCTCCAGCATCAGTAGTGTTGTTCCCAAGGGAGCATCGATAATAACCATGATCCCTCATACATTCCCAACTTCTACCCTGAGAGACCGCATCAATTCAGAGATGTAAGCAAATTAGGGTTACAGGATCTGCAAGATGTGCTAGTACACACTTTAATGAACACCACCCCTCTTTTAGTTCTACAGTATTAAAGACCCGTTTAGTGTGGTCAGTACAACTAGCAACAAAACACTGAAGATAAAATTTGCCACCTATGCATAGTCTGGTCACATCCAAAAAAATGAAGTTTAAAAAAACAAATCAACCAGAGCAGATGCTTTACTATTGAGAGACAGAGGTAACAAACTGGCCATAGCAACAGTCTCGCCCAGATGGAACTCACGGGCATTGATGGATAACACCGTTGCTCCTCCCCCTTCCTGCACACAGACAGGATCCATGGAATCCAAAAGGAGCTGTTAGTAAATTCTACTGCAGCTTTAAACATCAAAACATCCAAACGAAAAAACTAAAACTGAAAAATCTAATACCATATGTTTTCACCTACCTTTTTTAAAAAATGCTCCAACAAATTACCTTTAGCCAACATTTACAATTTAAAACATTGCCTCAGGCATAAAACACATCAAAAGGATCAGCATGAACAAGCAACCCAAGTCAGGCAGTCACAAGGAGCTGCTGAGATTTAACACACCTGCACAAAATTTTTTTAAATCAAACAGTACCTATAATTTGTGTTCTCATTTAGTCTGAAATGGGCTCAAAAACTAGAGGGAGTACAGAGGCCAAAACTTCACTGAAGAGAATTCATATGTGAAAAGGCCTATAATTTAAAGGCGAGGGTAGAGAGTAAAGGCTCAAAAAAAGCAGGGCACGTTATTGAACACACTCATCCCTCACGTGGCCACTCTGATAGAGGGGCACAGAGTACCAATGCGTACTCTAATTTGGGAAGCTCGTGTCTTTAATATATAGACAACTTGAAACCTGGCAAAATAACTACAGAAGGACCACTTGATTTATGGATGAGCTAGAAAAATTATTGAGCCCATTCTTGCTTCTACTTCCACAGCAAAAGGAGAAGAGCACTACTTCTCTAAGTGAACCAAAAACTAGTACTTACTAAGTGAAGGCAGGCTACACGGTCAGGGTTCAACCCAAGTTGCCCAGAGACACAAATGTGTTAGCATAACAGGTCTTCACAAAGTGCCAACTGAATTTCCAGAAAAGGAAAATATGAAGGAACAAATAGACTGGATGTGGATTTTTACTTCAACTGAAAATAAAATTCGGCTCCCTAGAACTCACAATGTAGGTTGTCTTCAAGAGCCAACTACACTTGGACTACACTTGCCCTCTGGGCCTCAGTTTTCTGTCAGCTGGAATTTGAAATTTACTTAAAGCAATCCATCAGGGGTGCCAGGGTGGTTCAGCAGGTTTGGCTCAGGTCATGATCTCAGGGTCGTGGAATCAGGAAACACAGGGCTTCCACACTCAGCATGTGGAATCTGCTGGAGATCCTCTGCCTTTGCCCTTGTGGGTGCTCTCGAGTACACATGCTCCCTTCTCTTGCTTGCTCTCTCTCAAAATAAATAAATCTTAAGGGGAAAAAAGTGATCCATTAAATGAAGACAGAGGATTAAGTGCTTAAAGAAATCTTTGCTTACACAAGTTAAACTGACTGCTGGTAAACTTGGGATTTATAGAGAGTAAACTCCATTACTGACTTTCCTTTATTCCTCAAACTGTGCTCCATGTTTACTCACTGCAGGTCCAACTCAGGCCTGTCTCTTTACAAATGCCCTACCTCGATGGAGCCAACTCCCTGGTTAGGCCAGGAGAACAAGCAGCCTAATAATGAGCTTTCTTCATCGACACAGGACTTCACAGTAATGTGGCACAACACTATTTATGTTTAAAATCCCCAAGGTCACCTTTTTCACCCAGTCCTTATGGCCAACACTTTTCATGTGATCTCAATCTGGCGGATGATGTAAATCAGGCAGGCTGTGAGACTGAAAGCATCTGCAAACCTGGTGTGACAATCTCCAATTCTAATCTATTACACTGGCTCTCATTTTTTTTTTTTTTCCAATTCAGCAACTCTTTGGTGTTCACAGCAGCCATTTGTTCCATGTACTATCTGTTAAAAAATCAGCATGATCAAAAGGAAGAACAACAGAATCCTTTCCTTGTTCCATCAGGACACTTAGAGCAGGAAGGGGAAAGTTCATCATTCTATTCTATAGGCTGCAAAAACTGTTTAATCCACATCCCTAACTTGGGGGTGGAGGATCCGTAGCAAAAAGAAAAAAAAAAAAAAAAGGGCAGCCAGACTCAGAAGGAGACAAAGCTCTCAATACATTTTCTCTTTAAATTTAGCAATGCTAATTTCATGACAGTGGTGCCACCAACAAGCCTTATTACCCCATCCAGGGGAAAAAGCAAAGTGACCAATCCACATAATACGTGTATCTTTAGTAGGATCTCCTGGAATGCTACTAAATGCTAAAATTTAAGACGGAGAATATACATTTGGTGGCCAAGAAGGGCGGAAAGATGAATTAGGGAGGGGTCCTGGAGGCAATCTCAAGGCATGATTAGCCTTAGAAAAGCTCCTGTCTTGCCCCCTTCAAAGCTACTAGTTTACTTCTGAGAGACCGCAATTAGATAGTATGGCAGGGACAGGACATTTTCCAGACCTATAAGTTGAAGACAACAAATACTAACTTATTCAGATGGTTTCCTGAAACACCAGAACTCTTAAAATGCAAACCTATCAAGAGTGGTTGGGTTGTATGTAATAAGCCAAGTCTCCGTTGCTGGCCCACTCTGGAGATGACTCTGAGACCCACGCTTTTAGGGTGTTAAGTGCCCCTAACTGCAATAACAAGTCTTCAAAAAATGAAAACTTACTTGCAACAGGTTTCAAGTAAATACTTCAAATTTCAAATAACCACCTAAACATTATCAGTATACCAACACAAAAATAAAATCGCAATTTTAAACCTAATAAAAACACGAACATTTTTAAGGAGACCTATATATGTGAACAGTAAAATTCTTCAGAAATCACATGATGAACAGAAGCATTACCATGAAATTACCTTTCTCTAATGAATCCCTTTCGCCCACAATACAATACTACACACGTAATTTAAACAAAAATAATTATTTAACCTATACAGGGGAGCTCTAAACAAGAACATTTTAAGATTTGTTTATAATAACTTATTTACTGCACACCTGTAATTCTAAATTACACCACCAAAAAAGTACACTGAAAGGGCTGAGCCAGGGCATTCGTAGCAGTATGCCAGGAGAATATGAGAACCAGTTTGGAAGTATCCAAATAAACCACCAGGCTGGCCCCACACTTAATACAGTGCAATAGGAAATTGAGGTGAACTGCTTCTACATCCAGAAACGTCATGGCTGCTGCTACCAGCTTAAGGCTTCCAAAACTGAATTACTGAATGGTAAAGCAGTAAAAATGTCACCTACTTTATCCATCATGTCCCAAAACTGGTTCACACACTCCTAAAAATAAAAAAATAATTTGGCCTGCAATCTCTTACAAAATTCTACAATTGCATTTTCAAAGCCACATTCCTGGTTCTTGGAACTACTATACCTTATTATCAATGAAGTATCAATTCAGCGGTTCAACCAAATCACGAGAACACAAATTTTGGGGGGTTATTCCAAAAACAAATTCGAATGAGACCCAACTGTACTGTACAGAAATTCTAAACTTGTATTGAAGCAGCAGTCCCAAAAACCAAGAACACTGCATCTGGGATGCCACATGACACGCCCTTCAGACAAAAAGAAACTTCACTCTTGCCCTAGGAGCATTGGCAGGAATGATTTGGCTGATCAAGGCAGGAAAACAAATCTCACACCAAACGTTTTTCCATCCATGTTATCTGGAGAACTACTACATGGGAGCAGCCTACATGAATGTACAGAGAAGTTCACAGTGCCTAGTGCTTCTGGCATGTCATGGTCAAATTAAGTGATGGGACAATGATGGCAGTGGGCCAGTCATAAGTTCAAAACCCAATGCTGGGAGCACCAGTACAAATACCAAAATGGCCTATTCCAAGTGGCATCTCTGCCACTGAAATGTTAAATCATTTGACAATTCAAGCTTGAATCTCTTTTCATTAGGAATGCTCCAGAAAACCAATACCTTTCAGTCCTTCAAAAAGACTCCATTTAAGGGTAATTTGATTCTAGGTTTCCCTTGGGGGAGACCTCAAGGCATCAGACAAATTGTCTCTATCAATAGTTTTGTCTAAACCAGGGCTGAGCAATCTCTTTAAGCCCTGAGTGCCACCAGCAGGGCCAAGAATCAGGAAAGAAAGGAAGACAAAAGTAGCAGATCAAGAATGTGGAAAGAAAGAGGATACATATGGTGTGCACGGGGGTGAGGCAGAGGACCATGGAGACAACCAGCCTCCTAGGACCTCCTGGTGGCAGCAGAGCTTCAGTTGCTTCCCCTGCCTTGGGCCAGAATCTGGACACTGGGCCACTACTAAAGTGCGCCTGAAAGCACAGCGTTAGGTAACAGATGCCTTATTTTGAACTCTCCAATTGCCAATCTAACCTGGGAATCCTCCCCCCCCCAGGGGGGGGGGGGCTAACAGTTTAAATACAAGCTAATGTTTTAGAATTTAGAATCTGAGCAGCACAAGTTCCAACTACCAAATTTTGATCCCAGGAAGACATCCAAAGAATTTAAACAAACTACCTTCCCTCCAGAATTAAAAAGCTTAAAAATTTTTTTAAGGAAAAACCTCTCCCACCTATTATGAAGAAATCAAAAAATTTCCTCAACACAAAGAGGCTCCCCTCAAGCTTAATCGAAGCCCTATTAACCATATTAAGCCAGTAAATTCATTTGTAGGCCAAAGGACCATACAAACCACCCTGTTTGACACACAGGTGCATGACCACACAAAAAAAGTAGGGTGGGTAAAGCGGCTTAACTCTCAAGCCTGGACAGAACACATGCTCTACCCAGATCAACTTCCACTGACAAAAAAATAACCAAGGAATTAGCCACAGAAAAGATGACACATCAACCTTCTTACCCTACTCGACCACCAGTACCATTACCTTTTTCTTTAACCAGGTCTTTAAGTGACTGCCATTTCACATCAAAAGGTATGTTTGTAATGAAGGCTCTGTATCTTTTAGTTGGATTGGCATATGGCTCAAAGCGATTGCCTCCTCTTTTTATGTTTTTCTCCTTCCTCTTCTCATTCTGAGTAGGTCGCTCTCCTTCACTGAATTCGAAGGGAAAAAAAGGGTCCATATGTTAGCACAATATGAAAGACAGTATTTGATTTGCCAGGTTTACAATTCCACGCAGTTACATCTAACACAAGACTAATATTGACTTTCGTCTGACACATTCAAACTTAAGTACTCATAGAACAAAAAGGTACAGTAGTGCACTCCTTAAAACCCACCAATCAAGGAGCCCAAGAAACTGTGTTCTGCTAAGCCTTCATACATTCCTAGGGGCTTTAACAGAGATGGGAGCAAGAGGCTAATTCCCTGTGCAAGGTGCTTTAATTTCATGCCAGAAACCGGAACAGAAGGGAAGATTTGCAAGACTTCATAAAACAGAAATGAGCTGGTGCATATAGGCCCAATCAACTTTAATTTCACAAAACGATCTTTTTGGTGTGGGGGAAAAACATTTTTTTTTTAAGTAGGAATATAAAATGGTGCAGCCACTATGGACAACTTTAGCAATCACTCAAAAAGTTAAAACACACAATTACCATATGACCCAACAATTCCACTCCTGGGTACAAATCCAAAAGATGTGAAAAGAAGGAGCAGATACTTGTACACCAAATAGCATTATTCATAAGAGCCAAGAGGTGGAAACAACCCAAGGGTCCACCAACAGATGAATGGAATGAACAAAATGTGGTATAGCCATACAATAGAATATTATATTATTCAGCTGGCTGTAAAAGGCATGAAATGCTGATAGATGCTGCAACACAGATGAAGTCTGAAAACATTATGCTAAGCAAAATAAGCCAGGCAGAGAGACTGTCTCTAACAGAAGAAAGGTTTCCAGAAGCTGGAGAGAGGTGGGAACAGGTAGTTACAGTTCAATAGATGAGAGTTTCTGTTTAGAATAAAGTTCTGAAAATGGACAGTGGTATAATATAGAAGATAGAACTTAATGCCACTATACACTTAAAATGGCTAAAATGGCAAATTATATATTATATATATATATCCACCAAAAAAAGGATCCTTTTAAGGGAAAGAAGCCATTCCCTATACTGCCCTAAGAAAATCAGAAGTCTGAGCAACCCAGGTAGGTAAAAGACAACACACAGGAAAAGATTCCACCTTCAGCAAAGAGTGAATGAATTCTTTTTTTGGCATGGCTTTTCCTATAATACTCTTTTACCTTTGTGGGTCAGGAATCTTCACACTGTAACACTTCATATCTAAGCTCTATAGATACAAATTCGGCATTTAGATTAGGACAGATTAGGACATGACAGAAGTTTCACAAGAAAAGCAAACTTCAAAAGCACAGAACCAGACATCAGGCTGGGGGTCTAGGCCATAGCACAGAGAAACAGACCAGTGTACAGCCAGGGCACCATGCACTGGCCAAGTGACCCTCTTCCATGAGCCACCCACTCATGTTCAGCCCTCTGTGACCACAGGCAGACACCTGTGAAAGGTGACTAGGAACAAGGGAATCCAGCAGACACAGGAAGTTCCTCTCACTTCCCACACTATGTCCTGTACTTTCTGCTTACCAAGCCCTATGCTTTTCACCAGTGAAAATCCAGCAACTCCCAAACCACAGAGTCTAGCAGACTTTGTGATCCATGCATGACAAAAGTGGAAAAAAACAAAAAGCCAAAATTATGGCATTAATGATTTATAAACCTACCTTTATTTATTTAAAAGGCTGCTATTTATTCTAGGATATACCTTCCTTGTGTGGGAGAAGTAGTGTTCAAATACCACATGACAGAGGGCTTTTCTTTTTTTAATATATTAGAATTAAAAAATAATTTTAAGTACACTATACACCCAACGTGGAGCTTTACTGACTTCAACGACCCTGAGATCAAGAGTCACATGCTCTACCAATTGAGCCAGCCAGCCATTCCACTTGGAAAATTTTAAGTTAGCAACTTTTTGTAGCCCCAAAGTTACTGTTTTTTCTGCTGGTCTCTCAGATCCAAACACAAGAGTGCCAAGTGCTAACCCAATGAAGGTATCCTCCTACGTAAAAGTAAGGAAAGACGTTTCCTCTATGATTTTAAATATACTAACTTGCAATAAATAGACCTCCTTCACTGAGGCTGGCAGACATGGAGGGGTATGGCTACTCGAATCCCCAAATACCTAGAATTCTACTCTGTCTACCCCCAAGTTAACAACAGGTCCTCCTCAGGCTGGCTGCACACCACAAACAGATCTCAAAGGAAACCCTCAACCATCACAGAGGCCACCCGTCTACTTCATATGAAAGTTCCACACCAAAGTCTGCCAGAGTGTATTTGCCTATGTGTCTCTTATTCTTAGCAGTTAAGAACTGCTAGTAAAAAAATAAATTAAATAAAATAAATTTTAAAAAAAGAAGTGCTAGTAAAAATTCCTCAAATGTAAATCAATCTCCATCCACGCACCTCTAGAGAGGGTCTGTAGATAGAAATGTTTTTAATATAACTGATTTCTTTTGATATCCATACACTCTATAACTTAAACAACAAGGTCTCAGGGCAGCCCCGGTGGCTCAGCGGTTTAATGCCGCCTTCAACCCAGGAGTGATCCTGGAGACCCGGGATCGAGTGCCGAGTCAGGCTCCCTGCATGGAGCCTGCTTCTCCCTCTGCCCCTGTCTCTGCCTCTCTCTCTCTCTCTCTCTCTCTGGGTCTCTATAAATAAATAAATAAACAAACAAAATCTTTTAAAAAATACTAAAAAATATATTTTATTTATTTATTCATGAGAGACAGAGAGAGAGGCAGAGACACGGGCAGAGGGAGAAGCAGGCTCCATGCAGGGAGCCTGACTCGGCACTCGATCCCGGGTCTCCAGGATCACACCCCGGGCTGCAGGCGGCGCTAAATCACTGCGCCACCGGGGCTGCCCTAAGTATTTTTTTTAAAAAAGGTCTTATTTAAAAAAAAAAAAAAAGCAAGGCACAGTAGTAGCTCTACTCTGGTCTGTGTTTTTCAGACCTGCTCAGCTCACCTATTGGTTACAAAACGCATAACTAATCACAGACAAAGCAGGTAACAAAGTGTCCGTCCATATTCTGCAGATGATATGGCTAAGAATAGGCTAGCTACCCAATCTAACCACAGAAGCTAGGTATTTGGTTTGGGGTTAATCCACATCACATGGCTCACCATCAAGAAAGCAGCTCAAATGGATTATGTCCAAGGTGTAAGCACAGCACTCTACCCAAATCCTTCTCTGGCTAATCATTTCCAGTCTCTGAAAAGTTTTATCCTAAGTAAATGAGGTTAGAACTATCTCGTCACTTCCAGCTTCTTAGAAAATTTACCTTTTTGTAAACCCAATCACCACTAGCAACCCTTCTTTTTTTAAGTAATCTTTACGCTCAACATGGGGCTCAAACTCAAAACCCTGAAATCAAGAATCGCATGCTCTCCAAACTGAGCCAATCAAGCACCCCCTTCTAAAAAAATATTTTTTAAATAATCTCCACACTATCAACCCTTCTTGACAAAACTGTAGACCACCGTCAAAGAATTCTCACTCAAGACATGTATTCAAGTATAGCTAATATGAGAGTTTCAAGAGTAGTATCCTGAAAAGCTCATTTTTTAAAATGTCCAATCCCATTTTCTCACTTATCTTCGGGATAAAATTAGGGGAATATTCTTCTCTAGTCCTAAGATATCTATAACACTTAACTCTAAAAACTTTTTAGAATCACGTTTTTATAAGTGGATTATATTAGAATCACGTTTTTATAAGTGAATTATATTTTTACATTGACAAAATTGCTTATTTCCAAATTCAGATTATAGACATTAAAAACATTAAACACACACCTACCATATGACCCAATCATCTGCACCTAGATACTTATCCAAGAGAAAACAAAGCATATATCCATACAAAAACTTGTACCGAAATGTTCACAGCAACATTATTTGTAATGTCCCAAAACTGGGAATCTATCTACTAAACAGGTAAATGAAAAACCAAATTGTAGATCCACAAATTGAAATACTACTCAGCAACTAAAAGTAATAAACTATATACAACAAGAATGCATCTCAACACAATCATACTTGAAGAAACCAGGCAACAAAAGGGTTACAATACAGTATGATTCCATCATATAAAATTTTATATTTGATAAAATCTAATCTGGCAAACTAATTCGTAGCATGGTTTCTCAACCTCAGCATTATTGACATACTGGGCCAGAAGCTCTGCTATGTGGGGCTGCCATGGGCATCTCTGACTTCTCCCAAAGAGATAGCAGTAGTAACCCCATCCCTCAGTCTTGCAGATGAAAACCAAAAACGACTCCAAGACACTTTCAAGTGTCCCCCTGTCCAGGGAGGAAAGAAGAGGGAAGAAAAGAGAGAAGAGAAGAGAAGAGAAGAGAAGAGAAGAGAAGAGAAGAGAAGAGAAGAGAAGAGAAGAGAAGGAAAAAGGAAAAAGGAAAAAGGAAAAAGGAAAAAGGAAAAAGGAAAAAGGAAAAAGGAAAAAGGAAAAAGGAAAAAGGAAAAAAAGGAAAAAGGGAAAAGGAAAAAGGAAAATCAACCCCCTTGAGAACCACTGATGCATACTGATTGATGGAAAGCTGATCTAGGGTTGCCTGGAGGTGGGGAAAGAAGGTTGCCTGGAGGTGGGGAAAGAAGGACTCAGAAGATTAGAGGTGAGAAATAACTGCTGGGGGTACGGATGTATTTATTACCTTGACTCAGCTAGGGATTAATAATACACTTATGCTGCATATTATCATGCTACACATTTCCAATATGCGCAGCTTTAGATGTTTAAGTTTCTACTTATGTCTGTTAAATTTCAAATCTAACTCCAATAACTTGACTTGTAACTCCAACAGGAGTTGAATATGCAGAACATATTTGATACTTTATGTATCAAATGTAGTATCTTTCAAAGAAACAGAAACCACAATAAGATCTAACTAGGCCAGCTAAATGTTTTACCAATATTCTCCTTGCTAACTAGTTCTCAATTCCCAACCGCCAATGAACACTACCCATTTTGGCACCCAATCATCCACCTTAAGTTCTAAATAGACGCATTCTTAAAAAAAAGTTTTCTAACATTCTATCAACATATCTCACGATACATCAAAAAGCCACCCCAAGATATAAGTACCTTCCAAATCATGAAGACGAAGTAGGTTTACTATGACTTGGGAGCTGTTTCACTGATAACGCTGCTCCAAAATATTAGAATTACACTGTACTTAAACACAACTAAAAAAACAGTGCCTGCTCCACAAAAAAAAAAAAAAAATTGCTCCATTTGCTGAATCCCTACCCTCTCTTACGCTTCCATAGCACTCAACACTCTCATTACTTTCAGTTTTTCAATGAAAGGTGTAGTCTGAAATGACAACCCCAACACACTGAAATTGTGATCACATCTCCTGAGAGAGACTCTTCCCCCACACCCCCAAGCCCCTTGAGAATCATCCCTTATGATAGGTCCTGAGTGCCTCTAATGTATTTAGTGCACAGAGCAACGACTCAGCCTTATTCGAGCTCCAGGTCCACCACTCAACTATCCCTGCAACTCAAGCTCTCCACCTCTCTGGTTCTTTACCAGCAAAACCAGCATAACCTGTATCCAGGGTAGCCCACAGAGATGCTGTGAGAATCAACAAACAACCTAACAAAAAGCAGCTTGGTAAACATCCAGCACAATACCAAAGGGGCAGCACTACAGGTGGCTAAGCACATCTAGGTCTGAACCCCAACCTCTTTGTTAGGCCTCAGCTTCTTTCTCTGTAAAAAGGACATTACTGTCCACACTTTACAGGTTCAAAGGAGATCTGGCACCCAGACAGTAACTGTGGCACTGATTTATTCCTGCCAACAACTTTTTTTTCTTTTTTGTACCAATAATTTTAAGGGGGACTAGTTCACTCCTACCTAGCCTTTCACTGTTACACACAGTGATTTTTAACAAGCCCACCAGGGTGGTGGCTGAGGATACTCAGGCACTGTACTCATTACAGAGTATCTAACAAGCAATTCAGCTTTCAATTCTATGACTGTAAAACACGGTCACAGGAGGATCCACCTGAGAACCCCAAAAAGAAACAACCTAATCTTTGCAGACTAGTTTCTCTTTGCTAGCTAAGAATAAAATCAAAGAGCAAAGTTAAAGTGAAGAGCCGAGGTGGCAGCATGCATTCAAATAATCCAGAAGCCCCTCTAAAGTTGAACTCAGTCTAATGTGCCTCAAATATCCTTTTTTCAAGTATACAGTTTTTATTTTTTTTTTAATTTTTTTAATTTTTATTTATTTATGATAGTCACAGAGAGAGAGAGAGAGAGGGAGGCAGAGACATAGGCAGAGGGAGAAGCAGGCTCCATGCACCGGGAGCCTGATGTGGGATTCGATCCCGGGTCTCCAGGATCGCACCCTGAGCCAAAGGCAAGCGCCAAACCGCTGCGCCACCCAGGGATCCCCTCAAGTATACAGTTTTTAAAGTACAGCAAACACTCAAATCATTGCAAAGTGGAAAACATGGTTTAAATAAAACATTTCCGGGCAGCCCGGGTGGCTCAGCGGTTTAGTGCCGCCTTCAGCCCAGGGCCTGATTCTGGAGACCCCGGATCCAGTCCCACATCGGGCTCCCTGCGTGGAGCCTGCTTCTCACTCTACACATGTCTCTGCCTCTGTCTCTGCATCTCTCATGAATAAATAAAATCTTACATACATACATTTCCAATGACTGTGTTTAGACAGGTAATACTGTGGAACCAAGTACAGCCTTGGGAGTCTAGATGGCCACCCCTAGACTCTGGGTCAATTTCCTTAACCCGAGGTTTTTCAATTGTTTAAAAAAATTTTTTTTCTCAGATCTAAAACAGAGTTAACACAATGTTACCTACCTGGGAATCTATACTAAATATATTTTCTTAATTTTTAGATAACCTCCATCTCCCAATTTTCTGATTCAGCCACAAGATTAATCTAGAAAAGGCTAAGTCACTGATTTTAAATATATGGTGCAATCTTTACTTAAAAGCGGGTGGGGGGTGGGGAATCCCTGGGTGGCTCAGTGGTTTAGCACCTGCCTTTGGCCCAGGGCGTGATCCTGGAGTCCTGGGATCGAGTCCGGTGTCGGGCTCCCTGCATGGAGCCTGCTTCTCCCTCTGCCTGTGTCTCTGCCTCTATCTCTCTCTCTGTGTGTCTCTCATGAATAAATAAAATCTTAAAAAAAGCGGGTGGGGGAGATGAACACATACCTAAACCTATTATAGTCCTCTAAAATGAATGCCTTTTCTCCCTTACTAAATATGCTTAATTCTGAATCAAATCAATCTTGATGGAAAATTTCTCATCAAAATAAAACAAATCCTCCTCCCACACCCAGAAAGGGAACTGAAAAATAAGCTTTCCTATCTGGGGTCCTCAATCAAGTTTGCTCATTGCCTTTTTGGTTTACAATACACTCCACTCCTGGTACAGAGAGGTCAGAAGAACTAAATTTTACCCTCAAATCCTATCCCTCAAAGGCTTTCAAGGTAAAAATCAATATTCCTTCGCCTGGAATTCACTGCCCACCAGATGGCACCCAGTGTTTTAGCATTAAATGCTATAGCAGCATCAGTTTTTTACAAATATGCAAAGCATATACCAAAATCCCTAGTCTTTGGACACTCCCCTCCGTCCCTCCCCCATTTAACCTCTTTCATCCTTCCCCAACCAAAGATACAACTCCCTGCCCCTAGCAAGTTAGGTTGGAGGGAGAGTGGCCCTGCCAGGTAACTCCTTTTACTTCAATCACAGTGTAATTACCCTACTACTAAAACGTAAATTGCTTCCTCCTCTGGGCAAGAGCTTTATTCTAAGGAGCTCGGTTTCTAGAGCTTCCTCATACCAAAACAAGGGAAGAAAAATTTTAAAAGAAAGGAAAAAACAAAAAAAAGTTTTCCACAGGCCCTACAAAATAGATCTAAATGTTACTACCTCCCCAAAATATCCACTATTAAGCAGTTATAGACTCTGGGTTCTTTCCAACAAGGGTTATTTTATCTCTAAAGTCTTCAGGTTCTTCCTAATAGTCCACATGTTAAATCAACCACTCACAAAATGACTACTTGAAAATGAACAGTGGGAAATGGGAAATCTGAAAAATGTACCCCAGCTGCTATAATCTATAACTAAGCCATTAATCAAACCTCACCTAACAAGGTAAGGTTCTAGCAGCACTTCATCCTGTGACAAATGGTTTGAAAGAAAAAACAAAAACACCGGAAATAAATCTTAAAAGGCCCCCAAATATGGCCCCCAGAAATCCTACTAGGCTCCCTAAAAGATGATGAAAAAAAGTCCAAATGAGCGCATCTCTTTCCAGTGTTCAACAGTAAAGTGTTGGGAATATACTTCCAGGATGCCTTCCTGTTGATTTCCCAGGACCAGTAACCATGGTATTTTGCTCCTCCTCACCTAAGGAGAGAAAGTTTCACAAAGCTAGTATTTAGTGAATGCTCTTTCACATAAAGCCAATTTAACTGCATTCACTTTCCATGTCCACAAACTCTAATTATGCATATTAAAAATCTGTGGGAGGGCAAACTCAAACTAAGAGACAGAGACCCTATAACAGAGGTAACCAGAAGCGGGGAAAGGGAGAGAATAGGAAGTTCCTGTGTACGGGTTCCAGTTTTTAAGATGATAAAAGTTCTCGACGTGGACAAGGGAGGACAGCTGCACAATACTGTGAATGCGCTTAATGTCATTGAATCGCACTCAAAAAAAAAACGGTTAAAACTGTGAATCTAATGTATGTTACCATTAACTTATAAAAAAAATCTGTAGGAAGCCCAATGTGTGCCCAGAATTCCCCTCTCCTCCCCAACAGGGTTGGTCGCAGCCACAACGTCTCTCCGCGTCTTTCAGGTGCTGCCATCCGAAAGGGTGGGTTTCCCGGGGACACGAGATGACGCTTTAAGGCTTTAATTGAACTTGAGAATCCAAGGAGCCCGACAGAGCCCCAAGCTGGACTAGAAAAGGTGACGAAGTTCGCAAGTCGGTGAGCCCGCCTAATGAGGGGAAGGAAACCTTCCTCGGGAACAAGGAAGAGGAGGTTTCTCTCCACCCCACCCCACCCCCCGCCGGCCTTTGTTTGCTCGCTTCTAAGGGTGAACACGGAGCCGCAGATCCGAACTCTCTACAATTACCTACTGCGCACCTAGGAGGAGCGAGGGACGCCGCGAGGGACGCCGCGAGGGACTCGAGCGGGGCCCAGAGCGCAGGGCTGGCGGCGGTTCCGACCGAGGCTTCCCCGCAGGGCGGGGGAAGGGGGAGAAGGAAGAGGAGGCGCCCCGAACCGGCCTCGCGATCGCTGCCGAAACCTACCCGCCGCGGCTGCTGCCGTTTACCGGGGCTCCCCGCGCGCCAAGTCCTGCGCGCGCACTCCCTCCCCTCCCCCCACTCTACGAATCGGGAAACTGAGACCCTAGGCGGTGGGGGCGGGGGGGCGCTTGTGAAACCACTCAACCCAAGGTCACCCGACCGGCCAGCGGGCCGCCGACTCGGCGACTCCCCGGCTCCCGGGCCCGCGCCACCATCCCCGTGCGCAGGGGCCCGGCCTCGGCGTCGGGCTCGGCCTGCGGGGGCCGGCGGGGGAGGTCCGCGGCCTGGAAGGAGGCGGCGATCCTGGAGGCGCTCACGAGGCCGCCCGGCTTCACTCCTCGCGGCCTCGGCCGCCCGCACCCGCGGCAGGCCCGGCGGGGAAGGCCCGGGCCTCGGCCGCGCCGGTGGGAGGCCGCCAACAGAACTAACGGAGCCGCCGCCGGCCGCCGCGAAGCTGCCCGGCCCGGGACGGGGAGCCTTGGAGTACTCACCCCTTCGGGCCCGGAGCCCCGTTGCCGCTTGGCACGCCGGGCGCGCCGCTCTCCTCCTCCATTTTGGTCTCCGTCGTCGCCACCTCGGCCGCCGCTTCGACCCCTGCCGCCATTTTCTCCGCGTCTGGGCTTTGTGTGAGGGAGCGGGATGCGAGGCGCTGCGCCTGCGCGCTCACGTGACTCGGCGCGACCAGTAACGCCTGCGCGCGCCGCCGCCCGCTCCCGCCTCGTCCCCCTCCCGCCACGGGCCACGCCCCTGCTCCGGGGCACGCCCCCGCCGCGCGCATGCGCGCATGCGCACACCGGCAGCTGTTATTCATTCATTACCGCATCGGATTTGCGTTAGGCACCGACTGGATACTGCCCCCCCCCCCCCGCCCCCGCTCTCTAAGTCGGGGAGGGGAGGCACCTCCCCACCTCCCGACGCGGAGCTGCTCACTCCCAGCTTCCTGTAGTCAGAGCTGGCAGACAGGCAGCAGAAGTTTTGTTTACTAGAATATAAAGGAGGAGGGTAGGACTCAGGCCGGGCCAGGCAGGACTGCTGTGCAAAATGCTCTCTCCCTGAGCGAGTATCATCATGCACCAAGGACACCTGGGCTCTGGCCTGTCTCCCCACGGGTTGGGAGCTCCTGGGTGCAGAGCTCACAGCCTAAGTCCCTCCCACTGAACCTGCTAACCAACAGCTGAAACATGTAGCTGGGGACTCACGGATGTTTCTTGAGTGAATGAACAAGCAAGAATTCCAACATGATAGAAGAAATGAGTCACAAGGCCAGGAGAGCCCATTAACCTTACCTGGGGTCCCCTGCTGCCTGCCCCTGGATCCCTTTGTCCTGAAGACTTGGCCCTGTCCAAAAACAGGTTTTCAAGAGCTGTTATAGTTTGTGTCTTGGGGCAACCATGTTGGCCTGGAAGGAGCTAAAGCTGAGGAAAGTGTTTAGAGGCTTCAAGCTCCCTTTCCCCACAGCACCACCACCACCACCCACCACCACCCCCACTTCAATATCTCCCAAACTTTGAAATGCTTCACTAGATCTTGCAGAAGTTCCCACCCAAACATCGAACTCTATGCTTATAAAGGGGAAGTTTTCTTTACCCCCCTCTCACGGAATGGCTATATATCATCAAGTTCTGGGGGTAATAGCTCATCTGCCACACCCTCCCAGCTGCTTGATTTGGCCTGGTGATTCTGATCCTGGCTGAGAATTCCAGGCCCAGAGAGGAAATCCAGTAGCCCAGCCTGACACGGAGACTAGGCCCCATTCCCATGTATTCCTCAAACTTACCCATCTCCTAGAAATCCCTTCTATCAACCATCTTCAAGGCCTTCCTCCTACTACTCCACTTCTGCTCTACTAAAATCCCCTGTACACACCAGCTCTTCTCCTGGGGCTGCACTGGTATCTAAGCTTGCCTCCCTCCTAGACTGGAGGGATCTCTGGGGGCAGAAGGAGCCTCACTGACCTCTGAATTCCCTTGCTCAGGAAGGCTCAGAGATGATGGAAGAGGCCACGCCAGTCTTGGCATGAGGGAGATGAGTCCAAATGCAAAACAGCAGAGACAAGAAGCCACCTGTCTCTCCAAGACAGTCCCTTCAAGAGTGACTGTGACCGGAAATCAGGGACAAGGCAGGCCCTGGTTGAGGAGACAAAGTCTTCCAGGCTAGGCTCCTATGGGCTGATTGCCTTAACACTGCCCACATTCCTGGGTTTTGCCGTCTCCCAAACTATGATTTTCACCACACTGTCCTTTAATTGACACACTTTTTTTTCCTTTAAAGAAATATGTTTTTATATTTTGCTTTACATCACAGTACATTTTGGAAACTTGCTATAGCTTACTGTAAAAAATAAGAGGATGATGCTATTAAAGTGGAAATCCAATTTCTCCCTCTGCCTATGTCTCTGCCTCTCTCTCTCTGTGTGACTATCATAAATAAAAAAAAATAAAAAAGTCTTGCTCTCTCTTTTGCTAGGGTTAAGGGGCACTAAAGACTGCCTCACACCAACCTACAACTTTCTCCTCACTGTAATGAAAAGTGTTAGAAGAGGGCCTCGGTTAAGTGTCCAGCTCCAGGTTTCAGCTCAGGTCATGATCTCAGGGTCCTGGGATCGAGTCCCACATCAGGCTCCCCACAAGGAGCCTGCTTCTCCCTCTGCCTGTGTCTCTGCCTCTCTCTGTGTGTCTCTCGTGAATAAAATCTTTTAAAAAGTAAAAAAAAAAAAAAAAAATGTTAAAAGAGATTTGCAGAGGAAAAACCTTTCTCTTTTCATGATGGCACATCCCAGGGCCTCTACAATGTCGCCAGGGATACATTCCAAAGTTGGCCCCAGAGAGAAAGGTGCCAGGTCTGTGTAGCGTAAAAAGCCACAGAGGGTAAGAAGGGCCCTGAACACCAGCCGAGCTGAGGCCCCTGGGTATGATCTTGTTCTACAGACCACCAGAAGCCTACAGAGACCTGCTCATCTTCCCAGCTGCTTCTCTCCTGCCCCTCTGCCCCTTGCTCACGGGGCTCCAAGCATGGTTCATCTGCCATGCTGCTCCTCCCACAGGCCTCATGGGTCCCAGACTCCAGGCCTTGGCTCTCAGCTGTCCCTCCACCCCCGTGGCCAGGCTGGCTTCCCCTTGTTCTTCATCCAGGGCAGAAAGGCATTTTCTCTCTCTCTAGGTGAGCCACATACCAGATGGGCATCCATGCAGAAGAGAACATACTAGACCCTGTGCTAGGCCCACTGGAGATGGGCCTAGCATCCCCCACTGTTCTGAGCCTCTGTTTGCTCATCTGCAAACGGGATTAACAAGAGAACCCCAGAGCCCCTCTTTTGGATCTGCTCTGAGTAGTGACTGTGGCCCAGTGCAGGGGACCCTCACATGCACAAAGCTCAGAAGGAGCTCAAGAAATAGATGCTGTTGCTAGCATGACCATATTCTGCTTCTTTTCCTGAGGCCTCCTGGAAGGGGACAGAGCTCAGTACTGAGGCCATGTGGATTGGGGGGTCAACCCAAAACTCTGCTTCCTAGAGACAAAGGCTTCCCTGTTCTGAGCCTCAGTCTCCTCTGTAAAATGGAGCTAACAGCCCTTCCTGTGACTGAGGATGAACAGAGGGAGGACACCTGTGAAGGCTCAGAACCAGGTAATCCTCAATAAGGAGGGACATTAGTGATTAGGAGGGCGGAGGGCCCAGCAGGATAGCTGGCCCACTCCAGGTGCAAAGTAAATGGAAACCGTTCTTCTTTCGTGTGTTTACTTGAAATCGTTTATTATATTGCCCTGCCACCTGCTCTTTGCTCGAAAACTCGGGCTTTGCTTCTTCCTGTCTTGTGCCACAGGTCCCTCAAAACCAGCTGAGGGTTGGGTGGTTGTTGTTTTGTTTTTTTAACTTGACTCCCGTCAGGTCTCAGGCGCCTCACTCTGAGGCCTCGGTTCAGAAATGTAACTAACAAGTCCGTTTGGTCCAGCAAGGGCTCCTTTTATTCATTCGGGGTGGGTTTTTGAAACGCAGTGCAACTTTATAAAGTCAAGGGTGCCAGGAAAGCGAGCCTGCCAGGTGCAGAGAAGCGCAAGAAGCTTGCAGAACCTCCCAGCCCCATGGGCGCCCTGGTTCACCTATGGCCGTGGCTGCTGGCCCCCAGGGGCCGGGTGGACCTCAGAACGAGATCAGGGTGCCTGCTCTGTCCAAAGCTCAGGACCATGTCCATCTGTCCTCGTGTACAACAGTGTGCAAAACAAGTGGAAAATATCTTCACATGGGAATCACAGAATCAGCTCCGCTTGGTGTCTCTTTGCCTAAAAAGCATTCTGGCCGTGCAGGAAGGGTCGGGCAGTTTTGTCCTTCCAAATATCAGGGCATTGCCAGGTGCCTCTGGCCCTGCTACGCTGGCCTTCACACGGGGGTCTCCTCTGCCACCTTCTTCAGGAGTCCAGCTGCCAGGGAGGAGTGCTGGGTGCCCTCAGAGCCATCTGCATCCCGGATCTTCAGGCGTACTTTCTGGTTGGTCCTTCTCCACTCGGAGTACAGCTGGCAGTGGTAGCGGAAGGAGACCTGCAGGGCAGCATGGGGTGGGTGGGAAGACTAGCCGGCTGGTCTCTACCCCCTCAGGAGGGAACCTGAGCCCATGTGGCACCTGTTGTGGCCCAAACCCGGGCTAGGCTCATGCCTCCAGAAGCAGAGGGTGTTCAGACATTTCTCACACAGACCATGTACATACACCCATTCACTCTCCCAGGAAAGCCACCCAACAGCACTCGGGACCCTGCAGAGTAAAGGAGTCTGCAGCAGGGAGCAAGGAGCTCCCTTTCTGTTTCTCTCAGGATGGGACTGAAATGCTACAGCCTCTTGGACCCTTCCAAGAGGCTTCACTGTCAGTAGGCTAGAGACTTGCCAAAACTCAGAAGCCACCATGAAGATGTCCTTCAGTAGGTGAGTGGACAAACTGTGGGACATCCAGACAAGGGAATAGTACTTGTCACTAAAAAAGAAATGAGCTCTCCAGCCATGAAAAGACATGGAAGGACATCCAATGCATGTTACTAAGTGAAATGACCCAGTCTGAAAGGCTACAAACTGTAGGGTTCCAACTCCCTGACATGCTGTAAAGATGAAACTATGAAGACAGACAATACAAGGATCACTGGTGCCAGGGATTGGGGGAGGCAGGGATGAACAGAGCACAGAGGATTCTTAGGGCAGTGGAACTACTCTGTGTGACACCATAATGCTGGATACGTTCATTATCTATCTGTCCAAAACCCCTAGAATGTACAGCACCAAGTGTGGACCCCAGTGTAAACCAGGGGCTTGGGATGATAATAATGTGTCAATGTAAAATGTCTATTGTAACAAAGGCGCCCCTCTTGCACCACGCTGCTAATGGAGGAGGCTGGGTATGGGGAGGATATCCTGAGAGCTCTCTTTATCTTCTGTTCAATTTTGCTCTGAGCCTGAAACTGCCCTAATAAACTCTATAAAAACAATTTGGTGGCGGGGTGGGGGGAATGCCTGGGTGGCTCAGCGGTTGAGCATCTGCTTTTGGCTCAGGGCATGACCCTGGGGTCCTGGGATCAAGTCCCACATCAGGCTCCCCACAGGGAGCCTGCTTCTCCTCTTGCCTATGTCTCTGCCTCTCTGTCATGAATAAATAAAATCCTTAAAAAAAATTTTTTTTAACCAATGTCAATGGTTCATAGTCTTTGATCAAACACGTTCCAAGAAGCATTTGCACAGGTGGTACTCAAAGCACTGTTTGTAACAGGAAAAAAAAAAAAGGAAGAAAGGAAGGAAGGAGAAGAAAAGCCACATTGGAAAGAATCCCAGTGCCCATCAAAAGGGATTAGTTAAATAAATATGGTACATCCAGACCATGAATGACTGTTGGGTGGCTGCCTTTTTCTTTAAAGGACATTAGCAGAGTGAAAGCAAACAGACTACGAAGCAGTACCTATGGTTTTATGCTGTTTGCATTAAAGAAAAAAAAACACTAGTGGATGCCAATACTTTTTGAGGAGAGAACATTCTCGTACTTAGACAACAGGGATTATACCTAAGAGGTGAAGCTGGGGGTGCTCCTCTCTGGGCGAGGGTTCCAATGGCTGCCAGAAGCCTGAACCACACCCACCAATTGGGCCCCAGTCAATCCCAGAGGCCTTCCCTCTCCATCTCTTCAGCTTCCTGTCTGCCTGTCTCTCTCATCCTCCTGCTCCTTCTCTGCCAGTCTTCTCGTCTCTTTCTCTTCCTCCCGCCCTCCCACCCTCCCTCTCCCTGATCCCAGCTGGTCTTGCTGGGCTTGTGGATGGCAGACAGACTCTACACTCAACTCCGCCAACAGGTACCCTCGTATCCTGGGAGCCAAGGCTCACACCTGCCTGACGGTTTCCCTCGACCTGGTTGGGCTCAGAATCTGGAGCTCCATGAGATGCCGAGAATTGCTTCCACCCAGGCAGAAGCAGAGGCAGGCAGGGAGGCTCCCAAGCCTTTGCCCAAACCCCTGGCCTGCCTGCTCTGAACCAGAGACCCCCAGATGCCTCCAGCTGGCAGCCACTCACCAGCGTCCAGAGGACGTAGATGGTAAACAGGGCAATGGTGAGTGCGATGAGCCCCACAGCCTCAAGCCGGCTGTGGAGCCGAAGGTGGTCCTGGGCCCCGCGCAGGCACAGCCAGCCCGAGATGGCAGCCAGTGGCGTGATGAACAGGAAGCATACCATGTCACAGCACAGCGTCCGCTTCTCTGTCCGAGGCCCCGGGTCCTTCAGCCACTGCGGGGTGGGGGAGGAACTGCTGAGGTGGGCTTCATACCTCCCTCCCATGAGCCTGGGGCCTGGGGATGGGGTGCAGAACCACCAGGCCTGGCGCCTCCGTCCACAGATGCCCATCTTGATTGGCGGGCCCTGCAGGACCAGCCTCCTGCCAGCCACCCCCTCTGTCCTTTCCTTCCTTCATATACTTATTGAGCCTACAATGAGCTCACAGGCCCCACTAAGTGCCCCCATTGTACAGATGGGGGAAACCGAGGGCACAGACTGACTCATTTGTGCAAACTCACACAACTAGTCATCTGCAGAGCCAGAACTGGAACCCAGGGGGTCTTGCCACAGGGCCTGTGGGTCCGTGGCTGCTGTGTTACGCTGCCCACCACAGACGAAGGGGCAAGAGAAATGGGCAGAAAGGAATAGAAGGGTCCCTGCCCTCCCAGAGCTCCCATGCTAGGGCAAGAGGGATGAAATGGGGTGGATGGTCAGGGAGGGAATGGCCTCGCTGGGCAGGTGACAGTGACCTGAACCGAATGAGCAGAAGCAGCCACGTGAAGAACGGGGAAGGCTGCACCCCACGCTGCAGAACAGCATATGTGGGGCCCTGATATGGGTGCATGTGTTCGGACAAGGTACAGCAGCGGGGGAGGCCCACGCAGCTGGAGGGTGAGGGGTGCAGGCAGGGGCTGCCTCTCCCACCTACTGTTCTCCTAAAAGCCCAGGCTCCAGGGCAGCCCTGGTGGCTCAGCGGTTTAGCGCCGCCTTCAGCCCAGGGCGTGATCCTGAGACCCAGGATGGATTCCCACATCAGGCTTCCTGTATGGAGCCTGCTTCTCCCTCTGCCTGTGTCTCTGCCCCTCTCTCTCTCCTCTCTGTGTATTCTCATGAATAAATAAATAAAATCTTAAAAAAAAAAAAAAAAAAAAAAAGCCCAGGCTCCAGGCACAACAGGGGCCTTTCCAGAAGCTTGCCCACCTCTCCACCCAGCGACATCACTGGGGAGCGCTTGGCTGGCCCTTTTGAAGTCAAGCCTGGGGGAGTCTGGAGGGCATCCATGCTGCCAGCGGTGCTCGGGGAGCAGTGTGGTAGCCACCACGCCTGGGAATGCTCATCTCAGTCCCGACCCATCATGCTCAGACTAAAGTCTAAGCTCCTGGGCACAGCCCACAAAGCCCAGAAAGCTGCCACCGCCTCCTCTGGGCCACCCTCTTCCTCCTGTAACTCGCTCCACCCCAGCCACCCAGGCTTCATCAAGAACACCAAACTCTTCCTGGCCTCAGGGCCTTTGCACTTATTGTGCCCTTCCCCAGGTTGGGGCCCTTGGCATTGCCAGCTCCTCGTTTTTCAGGTCTCGGCTTCAGGGGTGACCAAACGGGGAGGGGGCACCAGGTCTGTCAGGTGTGGGTCCCCAGCCCCATCAGCAGAATCTTCCATGGGGGGAAGCTGGAGGTCTACCCTAGAGAGTGCAAACTCCGCCTCCAGCCCCAGCCTGCCTCCCCTCCGCCCACTCCAAGCCCAGGCTCCCAAGCATACCTCTGTGAGGGGCCGGGGCCGCTTCTCCACTGCAAACTCCGTGTGGCACAGCTCACAGTAGCTGGTGTTGGATGAAGAAAGCCACCTTTCCAGACAGCTCTGGTGCACGGCACCCAGTGTGCCCGTGCAGCCACATGGAGAAAGCAAGCTCTCCCCATTTGCTCCCTCATGGCAGATCCGACAGAAAGGACCGTCGCTAGACACAGAGATAGGGCACATGAGCGACCATCCAGGCTTCTGCCTGTGCCCGCTTCATAAGCTCTGCGCTGCCCTGGGCTGCCACTTGGCAGACTCCTACTCATCCTTCAATGCCCAGCTCCAAACATCCTTTCCTTTATAAAGCTTTCCCAAATTCCCAAAAGTAGAGCAACATGCCCTCTCCCCAGGGTTCCTGTGGCACATCTTTGAGGCCCAGGCGAGCATCTCTTATACCCGCCACCCATCCAGCATCCACTCCTCCCTTTCCTGCAATACTCCCCTCATTGTCCTGGGCAACCAACCCACTCTCAACTCTTGGTCCCCGAGGCCTGGAGCAGCGCCCTCAGCAGCCCTGATGACCTCAGGCCGGACTGAACACCACCCACCCCTGGTCACTGGGACTGATTCAGGGAAAGGCATGTGTGAAGCAATCAGAGTACCTGGGAATTAATTCCTGAAATTCTCTCTCTTTTTTTTTGTTTTTTTTTCCTGTTTGTTTGCCCCTAAACTCCAGAACGAGAACTATAGTCAGCAAGGATGATGTAAGTCTGGAGCTGTTGGCAGCAGTCTGGTCCCCACATGGAGTCTGTGAATGGTGCCAAACAGAGGAAAGCAGGGCCAAGCAACAGGGAAAGACAAATTCTTAAGGACATCATCAAAGGCTCTGGATCTAGCCACACCTGAAGGCCATGCTACCTGAGAAGCCTGTGCATCCAGGTAGAGTAGGTCCCCTGCTCCTGTGTTCTAGTTAGGCTCAGAAGACAGACACAACAAGCATCCACAGGAAGCCACTTCAGGGAAGTCTCAGCCCCAGCCTGATCTCTGGGGATACCGGGTCCTTCCTGGGGCAGCTCAGGGCTGTGAGAGGTGTGGCCTTGGTGGGTGCAGAGGCTGTCCAGCAGATGAGTCATTGTTTTCCAGACATTTCTGCCCGGAGAATAGACTGCAGGAACACACGAAGGAGGTGGAGCAGGAGGGCCGTTTCCCAGATAACACCAATTTCCCTTCTGAAACGGTTCTCTCTCCTCTCCTCGGTGTCCCCTGCTGTGAGGCAGAGCCTGGCTGCTTTGAAGCCAAAACCATGAGCGGATCCCTCATGGCTACTTTCTCCTCAATCCTATGCTGGGGATGCTGCTGGCCCCTGCGATGTCAAAAGGCTGCAACCGGCTCCACCCTGATCCCACACTGCCCCTGCCCAGAGTTAACAGGAAAGGAATCCCTGCTCTGAAAGCCGATCCCAGGAAGTGCAAGGGATGAGAACCTTGAGGAAGAGCCATGTCAGTCTGGGGCCTGTCCCAGGGAACCCTACTTGAGAGTAAACAAAACAAAAGCAAACCTGATTTCTTACTGAGCACTTACTATGGACCATGCACTATTCTGAGTGCAGCATAGAATCTGTTATTCTCACATGGAACCTGTGAAGAAGGTGCTATTTTGCTCTCCTTTTATATATGGAGAAACTGAGGCACCAAGGGGTGGGGGACCCCGTTTGTGTGAACTCACATAGCTAGTAGCCCGTGAAGCTGGGATGTGAGCCCAGGACATCTTGCTCCAGAGCCCATGTCCCCTGAGTGGCTATGCTACACTGCCTGTTCCACATGGCAGGACAAGAGCAGTGGGCCTCGTTCATGAAATCCTGGCAGGAAAGTAACACAAATGACACAGAGGAGGAGGAAATGGGCTAGGGGGTGGGGGATCCTCAGGGCGGCTGCCCAGGGCACACTCCAAGGGCAGAGAGAAGGGAGAGTGTGAACCAGGAAGCAGAAAGAAGCCAGGTGGAAGAGGCAGCAGGAGAAGGCCACGAGGAAGGGCCGGGGGTGCAGCAATGCTCTGGGAAGCTTTGAGAAGGGCCTGGGCTTGTTCATCAGCTGGTGGGCAGAACGCCAAAGGCTCAAGAGGATGAGAACCCTCTGGACAAAAACAGCAGCCTTCTTTCTGGGAGGGTGGCTCTGCCCTGGTCCTTAGCCTGGGCAGGTTTGGGACGAGCTATATCAAAAATCAGAGGGGAGGAGTACCTGGGTGGCTCAGTCAGTGGAGCCTGTGACTGTTGATATCAGAGTCATGAGTTTGAGCCCACGTTGGGTAGAGGGCTGAGCCACGCCTGGGTGGCTCAGCGGTTGAGCGTCTGCCTTTGGTTCAGGGTGTGATCCTAGAGTCCCAGAATCGGTTCCCACATTGGGCTCCCTGCATGGAGCCTGCTTCTCTCTCTGCCTGTGTCTCTCCCTCTCTCTCTGTGTGTCTCTCATGAATAAATAAATAAAACTAAAAATCTTTAATTAAAAAAAAAATCAGGGCAGCCCCAGTGACGCAGCGGTTTAGCGCAGCCTACAGCCTGGGGCGTGGTCCTGGAGACCCTGGATCGAGTCCCACAGTCAGGCTCCCTGCATGGAGCCTGCTTCTCCCTCTGTCTGTGTCTCTGTCTCTGTCTCTTTCCCTCTCCGTGTATGTCTCTCATTAATAAATAAATAAAATCTAAAAAAAAAGAGGTGAATTAAAAAAAAAAAATCAGGGGATCCCTGGGTGGCCCAGTGGTTTGGCGCCTGCCTTTGGCCCAGGGCACGATCCTGGAGTCCCGGGATCGAGTCCCACGTTGGGGGATGCCCATGAGACCATAGCCCTCTTGATCTGCCCCTTGGCTTCTTTGTTCATGGCTTCTCCCCTCTGATTTTTTTTTTAAAGATTTATTTATTTATGATAGACATAGAGAGAGAGAGGCAGAGACACAGGAGGAGGGAGAAGCAGGCTCCATGCACTGGGAGCCCGACGCGGGATTGGATCCCGGGTCTCCAGGATCGCGCCCTGGGCCAAAGGCAGGCGCCAAACCGCTGCGTCACCCAGGGATCCCATCAAACAAATAAAAATTTTAAAACAAAACTCTTTTCCTTGAGAACAATGACAAATAGGGCACCTTGGTGGTTCAGTGGTTAACATCTGCCTTTGGCTCAGGTCGTGATCACACCGGGCTCCCCGAAGGGCACCTGCTTATCTCTCTGCCTATGTCGCTGCCTCTCTCTCTGTGTCTCTCATGAATAAATAAATAAAATCTTGAATGAATGAATGAATGAATGAATGAATGAAAAAAAAGAAAGAAAGAAAGAAATGATAAATTGGCAAACCAGGCAAGGGCAGCGTCTGGATGGCTGGCACCAGGTCTTAAATATTTTATCAAATGCACATAGGGTGAGGGACGCCTGGGTGGCTCAGCAGTTGAGCATCTGCCTTTGGCTCAGGGCATGATCCTGGAGTCCCGGGATCACGTCCCACATCGGGCTCCCTGCATGGAGCCTGCTTCTCCCTCTAAGGAGCCTGCTTCTCCCTCTGCCTGTGTCTCTGACTCTCTGTGTCTCTCACGAATAAATAAATAAAATCTTAAAAAAAAAAATGCACATAGGGTGGCAAACCCGAGGGCAGACACCATATGTGGACTAAGACAAGGTACTCTCATAACAGTGTAATGAGGAAGGTGTCCCCATCTCTGAGAGACGTGGGTAAAGTAACTTGTCACAGGTCACAGAGGCAGAATTTGAGCCCAGGGGCTGTGAATCCACAGCCTGCACTACAAACCACTTCCTTATAATGCCTCTCCAAAATATGAGCTACTGCCCAACACCTAATCTTCAGATTTCACCTGCCAATCTGGAATTTCCGCTTTCCTGAAGAACCAGACCTGACCAGCCAGGGCCTCTGTTTCTGCCCGGCAGGTATGATCAGGGCTCCTTTCTCGGGTTTATTTGCTCACCTGGTCCCTCTAGATGATTGGATTGCTGACCAATTACTTGGCCCCGAGACAAAAGTGAGCGAAGGCAAAGACACCTGCTTGGTCGCCACTCACCTTGACGTGTCCAAGGCTCGGATGACAGTTGAGAGGAGCCGGCCATCCCTTGAAGTCACCTGTGCCACGTACTGGGGTGGCCCGAGGCCAGTGGCCTCCACAACCTTGGAGAAGGCGGGGCTGCCAGAGCAGTCACACAGGGAGCCAGGGAGGTGACAGCAGTCACCCGTCGTCATGGCCACAAGGAGCCCAGTGTCCTCAGGGCCTGAGGCCCATGGTCCCAGGAGCCTGGGGAGAGACCAGCAGGGATTAAAGGCAAGATTATCGAGCCAAACACCCACCGGGGTATCAATCCAGCTGAGACTTGTTTGCCCAGTCTGTAGGGGACTGTGGGGGATTCAATGAGATGTCACCTGTAACTCAGCCCAGGGCTGGTGCACAGTAGGGGCTTGGTTATATTATCTCTAATGCTCCTGAGAGAGGTCAGCAAGGTCCAGCCCTCAAGGCTCGTAGGCCACCCCCAACATCACCTCTCTAGACACAGTAAGGGGCCCAAACAGTTACTGAGTGCCTGCTGTGTGGCAGGCCCTGTGCTTGGGGCTTCCCTGGGCTAGAACCATGCCTGCCAGCCATGTAGACGCTTGTTCTCCGTGGGTGGATTTCTGGGGCTGGGATCAGAACATGTGAACCTGCCTTTAATTCAGACAGAACTGAGCTAGAAACCTGGCCAAACAGACCAGGATGGGGCATCACCTGATACCTCCTTGTCACCTCAGGCCATCAGGAAAATGGCTGAGGCTGGGGAGGACTCCTCCTGGAGTAGCTGCTCCAAGCCAGGCCTGGGTCCTCAAAGAGAAGCAGTAGCAGACGGCTGAAGACTTAGGCAGCCATCTCAAGTCTGCTCCAGGTCGGGGGGCTTCAGCAGTATTGTTCCCCCATCCTAGAGTCCGCCTCGCCAAAGGAGTCTTTGGCAGCTTTCAGCCCCATCCCAGAAGGAGCCAGTGAGACTTTGTGTGTTTCCCCTGAGAATTACCTGGAAGTAACAGGCAATACAGGAAACCTGGGGCTTAGGGCCCCTGGGCTGAACTCGTCTTATCCCCAGGCCTCTGTCGCTAGGAGCTGTGGTCCAGAGACACCACAAATACACAAGCCAAGTCACACCCCCTAGTCAGCTTTTTGCCCAACCCCTGCCGGCCAAAGCTGAGCCCCAAGAGAGCCAGGGAAAAGCCAGCCTAAGTGATTGACTAACTCGTTTGCACCAAGGCCACCTGCCAATAGATCAGCACCCCCAGAACGGCTGAGCCAGAAGCCCTCCTCCTGGCCCACTGTGCCCTTCTGAGCCTCCAGAGTTGGGCCTCAGCCAGCCAGATACGCAAATATCAGCCCAGAGGCAGAAGGAGCAGGGAGGAAGACTGCATGGCCCAGATAACATCCTCAGGGCAGCGTCGGGGGTTGTATATGCTGCTGTCCCTCCCGAGTGCCTACAACCAGAACTTCCGGCTCAACAAGGAAGGTCAACAAGGAAGCCTCTGGACTCTCCAAGAAAATGCACACAGAGGGGAATCCATTCTTCCCACCCCTCTAAGCATCGGCCTTTACATTCCTGCAAGTAATCGAGCACTGTAAAAATCATCACAGCTCCTGTATATTGAGTTTTGCCATTTCTGTTACTAGGGGAGGGGTCGGGGACTCCTCAGATCTGCTGATGCAAGGCCTGAAAATCACCAGGACTATGACAGCAGCTACAGCTCATTAAGGACCCACCACACGCTGGGTACTGAGAAGTGCACTGAACTCTAAACAGTTGCCATAAGTGTCCCCTTCAAAGATCACCTCCCTGGAGAGGTCTTCTCTGGCCACCCCGGCCAAAGTACCACTGGTGTCCACATTACTGCGCTCATGGTATGTGCCCCTCCCTGGAGAGCTGTTATTACTTCCCCTTCAGTGACCTCTGGGAAGGAGGGACTGGGTGGGACATGCACTCCACCGTCCCTGGCACCTGCCCTGTGTTGGGCACAGAGTTGCCACATTAATCTCTCAGCTCCGACTCCGTGTAAGAGCAAGGGGTGGGGGGAAGAACCCTCCTGACTCCCATACCTTGGTCGGCCAGGGCCCGTGGTGGGAATCAGAGATGTCTAGAGGCTAGAGGTTTGTGCAAACCACAGAGGCCTGGGCTTGGAAGGGGCCAAACTCAAGGCCAGACTCAGTTCTGGGGCTGCTGGGCTGGGAGGGTGAGCCAATGCCTCAAGCAAACTTGGCCCAGTGCCTGGGGGACTAGATATCACGGACTCCTCACAACAAATCTATGACATACGTCCAATAATTACCCTTGTCTGACAGGTAGGGAGACTGGGGCTCCGAGAGGGGCAGCTACTCGCTCAAGATCACACAGCTAAGAAGGAACAGTACCAAGATTTGAACTTAGTCCAGTGACTGGGTCTGGGACTCAAAAGACCTGGGTTCTTTTAAGTCTTGACTCTGTCACTGATTCTGTGTGTCCTGGGACAAGCCACTTTGCATCTCTGGGCCTCGTCCTTCTCTTCTGTCAAATAAGTTGATGGAGCTGGTGGACTGTGTCTGCTGAAGGGCTTCTTGAGAAAGAACCTCCAGGCTCACTTCTTCCAGCAAAGCTTGTCCTTATCTAACCCCCCACCCCTTCCTGGGCCAATGCAACCTGCCCAGTCCCCTTTTCCTGAAGGCAAGAAACTAAACAAAGAGGAGTCAGAGGGCCCTAATGGTGTGGGATCTGGGCAAACTGCTTCACTCTCCGGGCCTCAGTTTTCTCGTCTGTAAAATGGAGGCCATAACAATACCCACCTCATTCACCTATAATTATTAGGAAGTCAGTGAAAACTAGCTCTTCTTAGGACTACGATCATCAGCTTACAGAGCCGCTGGCGAGTCTGGTGCCCCGCACCCAGTAAGTGCTCAGTAAATGCCATGGTTTTTAGAAGAAATGCGGAGCCTGTGAAACGCATTCATTCCTCTCCACTCACCAGAGAGAGGACACACACTCACCTGTGTGTCCTTCAGTCCTTGCACGGCCCTGCATTGGAGGAGGCCAGGTTAGAGCCCCGCTCTGCTCTCCTTGGCTGCATGGCCCCAAGGGAAGAGACTTCTCTGAGCCTCAATTTCTTCATCCGCACAACAGGGAACATTTCTAGTACTTCCACCTATTATGGTCCCTAGAGGATTAAATGAGCTAACCCTATAAATTCTGGAGCACCCACTAAGAGCCAGGCACTCGGCTGAGCAAGTCCTCTGCAGACAGTGCCTGGGGTCCTTGCAGTGGGTACTGCACCGGGAAGGAGGATGGCAGCCTACTGTGTGCAGGGGTCTTTCCCCGTCCGCCGCCTTCTGAATTCTCCCAACGAGCCCCCTTACGCTGGCGCTGGGGTGACCCGGTTTCACAGACCGGGAAAGCGAGGCTCGAGAGGCACCTACTGTGTGCGGGGCCTCGGGAGCCTCCCGCCGGCCTCAGGACGGGAAGTGCGATCCCCTCGCTCCGGGGCAGGCTGAGGCCGAGGGTCTGATGCTGACCGTCCCGCCGGGGAGCCGGGCGCGGGCCTCGAACCCGGGGCCGGCCCGCGGACCCGCTCCCCCGCACCCCGCCCGCCCGCCTGTGCCTACCTGACCCGCGGCCGGGCCGGGCGGCCGCGCAGGCCCCTCCGCTAGCCCCGGCCCCGGTCCCGGCCCGGCCGGTCCCGTCAGCGCCGCTAGCTCCGCTCCGGCCGGCACCTGCGTCCGGACACCGCCCGCCGAGCCGACGGGGCCACGGCCCAATGGCAACCGCCTCTCGCCCACGCCAGCCAATCCCCGCGCACGTCCCGCCCTGGGAGGCGGGGCCAGGGGCGACGGGGACGTCCTGGGCCGCACAGGCCCCGCGGCGCCGCAGCTGCTGGCTCCGCCCCCGCCGCGTCCTGGCTCCGCCCCCAGCCCCGGCTCCACCCCCAGCCCTGACCCCGCCCCATCCCGGCGGGGGACACGAGCGGGGTTGGCGGCGCCACCTGCCGGCGACCAGCGCTAGCTCCTAAATAAAACCGTTACAGCTTTGAACGTGACACCCGCAAAAGGATTTGCAAGTGTTCATCACCTCCCTTAGGCTTCTCCTTAATCCTGGGAGGGAGAGAGAGAGGAACCGTATGAGCACACTTTACAGAGGGAAACAGCAGCCTAGAAAGGTTAGGGGGCCATGGAAGAGCCTAAAGCCAATGTCATTTATTCATCATTCACTTATTCAGGTAACAGTTTCATTCACCAGGTGTAATAAACATCAATAAGAGGGCCTGTTATGAGCCAGGCACTGTCCTAGGCTCTGGAGACACCAGGCTGGGTGAGACAAATATTGTTGCCTTCGTGGATCTTTATTTAGGGAGTTAAGCAATTGTGTAATGAATTATTAATTACAAAAGTAATAAATTGTAGCAAGTGAGAGGAGAGGCACATCGTGGTATAATTTGGAAAGTCCAAAAATACTTCCTCCAGGGAGAAGCAAATGAGTTGATAACTAAGACAGAGCAGAAGTGAATGAAGAGAAAAGAGGGGAGAAGAATCCCAGGCAGAGAATTCAGGCACATGCAAAGATCCTGAGGTAGGATGGAGACGTGCCTCAGTACTCCTTTCCCCTCCTGCCGTGTCTTTATGGAATATATAGAGCAGTTTGATTACCTCGGTTACATTCTGTTGTGTTGTACTAACTTTATTTTTCAAAAGTGAAAAGAGAAAGCATGGGCAGCCCGGGTGGCTCAGAGGTTTAGCACTGCCTTCGGCCCGGGGCGAGATCCTGGAGACCAGGGGTCGAGTCCAGCGACAGGCTTCCTGCGTGGAGCCAGCTTCTCCCTCTGCCTCTCTCTGTGTGTCTCTTGTGAATAAATAAATATTTTTTAAAAAAAGAAAAGAGAAATAAGATTGTTTAAAAGGTTAGAGGGAAGAAATAGGAAGAAGGAGAGAGAGATCCAAGTTAGACTTTTATTTTTTTAAAGATTTCTATTTATTTATTCATGACAGACACAGAGAAAAGCAGAGACATAAGCAGAGGAAGAAGCAGGAGAAGCAGGCTCCCTGCCAGGAGCCCGATGTGGGAATCGAGCCGGGATCCTGGGATCATGCCCTGGGTCAAAGACAGACACTCAACCACTGAGCCACCCAGACATCCTTGAAGGTTTATTTATTTATTCATAAGAGACACAGAGAGAGAGAGAGAGAGGCAGAGACACAGGCAGGGGGAGAAGCAGGCTCCCTGTGAGGAGCCTGATGCAGAACTCAATCCCAGGACCCTGGGATCACGACCTGAGCCAAAGGCAGATGCTTAACCACTGGGCCATTTAGGTGCCCCCAAGTTAGCCTTTTTAAAACACTTTGGGGCAGCCCGGGTGGCTCAGCTGTGTAGCGCTGCCTTCAGCCCAGGGCATGATCCTGGGGACCAGGGGTCGAGTCCCATGTCAGGCTTCCTGCGTGGAGCCTTGTTTCTCCCTCTGCCTGTGTCTCTGCCTCTCTCTCTCTGTGTCTCTCGTGAATAAATAAATAAAATCTTTTTGAAAAATAAAATAATAAAACACACTTTGTGGGACGCCTGGGTGGCTCAGTGGTTGAGCACCTGCCTTCGGCCCAGGGCATGATCCTGGAGCCCTGGGATCGAGTCCCACATCGGGCTCCCTGCATGGAGCCTGCTTCTCTCTGCCTGCATCTCTGCCTCTCTCTATGTGTCTCTCATGAATAAACAAATAAAATATTTGAAAAACACATTTTTTATATATTTGGCTTTACAACCATGTAAATATCATATATAATCATAAAACAAAAATTAAAATGTAAAGGTAGCTCAAAAAATGAAAATAAAACAAAGGAACTTCTGTATCCAGTTGGTAACAATAAAGAGATGAATACCTAGGGAACTTATTTTTAAAGATTTTATTTATTCATGAGAGGCACAGAGAAAGAGAGAGGCAGAGACACAGGCAGAGGGAGAAGCAGGCTCCCCATGGGAAGCCCGATGCAGGACTTGATCCCGGGTCTGGGGATCACACCCTGAGCCTAAGGCAGACGTTCAATAGCTGAGCCCCCAGGCATCCCTAATTTTTTTTTTAATTTTCCTTTTTCTTGAGCTTATTTTTTTTAGTACTCTCATACGCCCAACGTGGGGCTTGAACTCACACCTGCGAAATCAAGAGTTGCATGCTCTGCCAACTGAGCCAGCCAGGTGCCCCTTTAGTGTATACTTCTTTTTCTTTCTTTTTTGTTTCAGTGTTTATTTCTCAAATATAAGCATTCTCTTCCACATATTCACAGTACCACCTTCAAAATCCGCAGGTAAATATTGATCCAATATTACCATGTAATTCCTAAATCTTAAAGTTTCTATAAAGTCCTTTAAAGCTCCAGCATTCATTCCAGAACACACTTTGTGTGTGTGTGTATATATATATATATATATATATATATATACATATATACAAACTATCTATATTTTTATAGATTTATAAAGTATTTTATAAAAATTATTTATTTATATGTATTTTAAAGATTTTATTTATTCCTGAGAGACACACAGAGAGAGAGGCAGAGACACAGGCAGAGGGAGAAGAAGGCTCCCTGAGGGGAGCCCAACATGGGACTCGATCCCGGGACCCTGGGGTCATGACCTGACCCAACGGCAGATGCTCAACCACTGAGCCTCGCAGATGTTCCCTCTGTATATTTTTCTATTCCCAGTGTCATGTATGCTGCAATATTTATTCAATCTTTACTCGTCTTTCATGACCTTGATACTTTGGAAGAGCATGAGCTAGTTATTTTGTGGAAAGTTCCTCAATTTGTGTATCTCTAATGTTTTGTCAGGATTTATGTGTTTGGAACGGGAACTGCAGAAGCAATAAAGTGTTCTCGGTGCCTATGTCGGGAAGCAGAGAATGCTGATTTCTTCCATCACTCCCTAGACCAGCCTGGTTAAAATGATGCGTGCCAGGTCTCCAGCCTGAGAGAGTATGTTACACTTGTCAATAGTGCTTTATGGGAAAATATTTTGAAATTAATTAAATATCTGGTTCCTCAACAAACCTTCAACCACTACATATATTATCCACTGATGACACATGACTGGATCAATTTTTTTTTTTTTATGTTGTTGTTGTTATTTCAGACAAATAGGGTTTTGTTTTTACTTAGGAGAATACTAGAGGAGGCTGGCTGCTGGCATTGGTTTGATCAAACAATGACTCTGAGAGTCTCTTGGCCTTTTCTCGTGGTGGCGAGATGGCTGCTGCAGTTCCAGGTATCACATCCTCAATCGAGGCAGGGAGAAGGGAGTGGCATGGAGGTGTTAGCCAGGCCTGCCTTTTATCAGATAATGGTTGCCAAATAATGATTTTTCTGTAAGTGCTAGCTCCACAAAATGTTCCAAGGTGGCTTCTTCTTGTATTTTTACCTGTCCCAGCTCTGGAAGCAACCATTTCTCCAAGGAGCCCCGGTTTTAAGGGGGAACGATATTTAAAAACCAAGATCTGGGGATCCCTGGGTGGCGCAGCGGTTTGGCGCCTGCCTTTGGCCCAGGGCGCGATCCTGGAGACCCGGGATCGAATCCCACGTCGGGCTCCCGGTGCATGGAGCCTGCTTCTCCCTCTGCCTGTGTCTCTGCCTCTCTCTCTCTCTCTCTGTATGACTATCATAAGTAAATTAAAAAAAATTAAAAAAAAAATTTAAAAAACCAAGATCTGGGTGCCAGGTGTCCTGACAGCTACCGTGGTATCAATTCTTACTTTTCTCATTGTAATATGTATGTATGTATGTATGTACCTATTTATAGATATTTATCTACCTGTGTATCTATCATCTACCCATCCATCCATCATCCGTCCATCTTTAAAACCATGAGCGTACACCAATAGCCCTAATTCTTTTTTTTAATAGCCCTAATTCTAATCCAACACCAAAATTTACTCCAGACACTTCATGTGTTTCTAACCTTCCTTCTCTGACTCCCAGGATCCCAAATACATTTGCTCATTTTTCTGCTTCCCCCACCCCTGCCATGTGAACCCTAACTCCTAGATACACTGATCAAGACTCAGCCCCAGACATATACATCCTACTCAATTCCATACCCATTGAGCACACTGATTGGAAGTTTGGCTCCCAAAAAGGAGTTAAATTCATGCATTTTAATTAAAAAGCAATCAGTCACTTTTGAAGGCTTCTTGGAAATCAACTCAAAATCCTGAAAAATTAGGAAATTCGGACATTAACAAGAAAGGGAAAAAATTAAGTATTTATGCTGACCTTTACAATCTGTACCTGAGGGTAAGCACATAGATGAAGGGAAATTTCTCTTTATTCCAGAAATAAATGCAGGAGGCCAGATTTTGAATACAACCGTTTTGTAACCACTAATGGATTGTGAATCTAGGTGATGCTTTGCAGCAGCTACAAAGCATCACAAATAAGAGACATGCTGCCACCATCTGCCTCCCGGTATGTGCACACATCACCTACAAAGCACTCAGCCCTAAATATGACCACCTCTAGATCTAACTATTCATTTACAGGAAATGCAGGGGACAAAGGCACATGGTGAATAACACCATAGGTCCATAAAGATAAAATGCAGATTGGTGGTTGCCAGGGACAGGGGAAGGGGAAATGGGCAGTAACTTTAATGGGTACGGGGGTTTCTTTTTGGAGTGGTGATAAAAATCCCTAATTATAGTGTGGTGTTTTCACAACCCTATGCATGTCCTAGAAACCACTAGATATACATTTTAAAATGACTAAAATGGCGAATTTTATGTTCTGTGAATTTTATCTCAAATTTTTAAAAAGCAAAAAGGGAGAGACCATAGGGATGCCATTGGCAAAATGCTGACGGAACTACAACACAGATGACCCTCTCCCCCTCCCTTCTTTCATTTTTATCTATTTTTTTAAAGGATTTTATTTATTTATTCATGAGACACACACACACAACACAGAGGCAGAGACACAGGCAGAGGGAGAAGTAGGGTCCACGCAGGGAACCTGATGTGGGACTCGATCCTGGGATTCTAGGATCATGCCCTGGGCCAAAGAAAGGTGCTAAACTGCTGAGCCACCCAGGGGTCCCCCTTCTTTTATTTTTAGAGAGGGAGGGGGTAGAGGCAGAGAGAGAGAATCTCAAGCAGGCTCCATGCTGAGAGTGGAGCCCAACATGGGGCTGGATCTCATGACCCCGAGATCATGACCTGAGCCAAAACCCAGAGTCAGATGCTTAACTTACTGAGCCATCTAGGTGCCCCACAAATGATCCATTTCTTTAAACAGAAAGAGGGGGGCAAGAAAAATAAGAGATAAAAGAAAAATCTATAGGGACTGAGGAGACACATGAACCAACTGGAACGGGGTTTGGATACTGATTCAAACAAATCATTAGAAAATTTCAAGATTAAAAAAAAAAAGAAAATTTAAAGATAATCAGCACTTAGGGTACCTGGGTGGCTCAGTGGTTGTGTTTGCCTTCAGCTCAGGTCATGATCCTGGGGTCCTGAGATCGAGGCCTGCATCGGGATCCCTGCAGGGAGCTCTGCTTCCCCTCTGCCTATGTCTCTGCCTCTCTCTCAATCTGTGTGTGTCTCATGAATAAATAAATATTTTTTAAAAAAGGATAATCAGTGCTTAGATATTTGATGATATTAAGAAATTACTACTCATCTCTTTAGGCATAATAGTATTGAGGTTGTGTTATCAAAATAAGTCTTTGTATTTTAGAGATATATACTGAAACATTTAGGGGGGGAAGATGTCTAGGATTTGCACACAGGAAAGAATGGGGTGAAACCAGATTGGCTGAAATCGGGTGGTGGGCATGTGGGAGTTCATTAGACTATGCTCTCCACTTTTTTTTTTTTTAAGATTTTATTTATGCATGAGAGACACACAGAGAGAGGCAGAGACATAGGCAGAGGGACAAGCAGATGGGATCCTGCCCATTGCAGGACAGGATCCCAGGACCCTGGGAACATGCTCTGAGCCTAAGGCAGACGCTCAACCACTGAGCCACCCAACCATTCCTCTCCACTGTTAAATAACATAATTTAGGTTAACACAGTGCCTTGAAAAATTAATCACAGAATTACCATATGACCCAGCAATTCCATTTCTGGCTATCTACCCAAAAGAATTGAAAGCTGGGACCTGCTCGCATATCATACACCCGTGTTCACAGCAGTGTTATCCACAATGGCCAACGAGTGGAAGCAACCCAAGTGTCCATCGATGGATGAATGGATAAACAAGAAGTGGGATATCCATACAATGGACTATTATTCAGCCTTTTATTAGGAAATTCTAACACCTGCTACAACATGGATGAACCTTGGAAGACATTATACTAAGTAAAATAAGCCAGTCACAAAAGAACAAATACCGTATGATTCCATTTACAGGAAGTCCCTAAGAGGAGTCAAAATCACAGACAGGAAGCAGACGGTGGGAGCCAGGGGCTGGGGAGTCAGCGTTTCATGGGGACAGGGTCTCGGTTGTGCAAGATGAAGGGTTCTGGAGGCGGATGGTGGGGATGGCTGCTTAATGCTGAATGTACTTAATGCCCCTGAGCTGTGCACTGGAAAATAGTCAAGACGGCCAATCTGATGTTGTGTATTTTACCATTTAAAAAAAAAAAAAAAAAAAAAGGCTTAAGAGCAGTGCCTGGCACTGAGCGAACATGCTGGGATTAATTTACTGAAATCAGAGTAACCGAAATAGCAACACTGGACTGTGACCCCCGAGGGGACAGTGTTGTCAGTCTGGTTCCCTGGTATGAGCCTTGGACCTGACCAGTCCACAGAGGCTCAGATTTGATCCTTGGGCTACCCAAAACCCTCCAGGGTGCCTCATTACTTCACTCGGCCTGCCTGAGGATGCTGCCCACCCTCTGCCCTCTCCACGCACACCAGCCCAAATCCAGATTCAGCACCCCCAGGGTCTGGGCAAATGGCTCCTGGAGTGTATGTGGCCCCATGAGATCCCCTGCTATCCTGTTGCTGGCCTTGGCTTGGGGTGCTCCCTGGCCTGGAGCACACACCCTGGCTCACTCCAACTCCCCTACAGGAACAGCCCCCTGTGCCTCAGGGCTCTTCTGGAAGGGCTGTCTGGGTTTGCCCAGCTCTCCAGGCAGGACAGCCAAAGCCTGAAGTTCGGAGAAAGCAGACCCGTCTCTGGTGGGTCTTCTAGGGGTCAAGGGCGTAAGTGGCTTCAGTCAGAGGGTAGAGCATCTGGAACAGCTGCAGGCACTCAGGTGAGAGGGGACACAGTGGGTCACACGGTCAGTGCAGGGATGGGATTGTGGGGATAGCGACATTCCCTCCATAGTAGGAAATGGCTCTGCCCACATGGACCAGGGGAGAAGCTGGACCCTGGGGAGAGGCAGAGGAACTCCAGGCCACCTGCCTCCCCTCTGTCACCAGCATCCTTCCACTGGGCCCTTCCCAAAGGTCAGTCCAGGATGGGGACAGCAGGGGTAGCGCTGGCACCACCAACATCCCCTGGATGAGCCCCTGGAGGCAGCTGTGGGCAGCAGATGGAAGTGAGGACAGTCCAACCCCAGGGCCAGGAATGGGGAGCAGTGGGCTGGGAAGAAGCTGAATACATCCCCCAGCCACAGGGGCAGCTTAGAGAGGATACCCCCCACCACCACCAGGCCAAGGGCCCTGTGGTCAGCTCGTGGGCCTCTGCACTGTCCTGGGTGGCGCTTGGGCCTAGTCTTCCAGCTCCCTGTGGCAGCGGGACATGCGCTGCGAGGAGCCCCGGCCCCAGGCGTGGCCTCCTGGCAGAGAAAATGAAGACAAAGGCGCAGTGGCAGGTTTCTGTACAGGAAGTCGGATTATACATTTTAGTAACGGGCGGAAGAAATGAGGCATCGGGGCAACAGTGCAGGGGCCACAGGGAGAATAAGAGATCGAGAGCTGGGGTTTGGCGTCAATCTTACAAAGTGTATAAAGAATCTGTGTTTCTCTACAATAACAAAAAAACCAAAGGCTACAAGAGCGGTTGTATATACAAAACACGGAGATATTGCTTCACTTGCAAACAGGTTCCTGACCAGACAGGAGACAAGACAGAGGGGAGCACAGGGAGGGAGGGCCGGAGAGCGCGCTGCGTGCAAAAGGAAGGGGAGGGGGGAGAGGGGTCTTCTCCCAGCATAAATCTACAGGCAGGAGCTGGAGTCGCGCACACACGGGAGAGGTCGAAGGCGTGTATCGCTGCTGGCTGTGCGTGGGGGAACGGGGGTGCCGAGAGCCAAGAGTGTCCGCCGGCTCTGGCCCCCTGGCGCCTTGCTCTTCGAGCTGATGCTCAGAACGGGGTTCTGGGTGGGGATCGGGGGCCAGTTGTCGGGCCAACTGGCCGCAGAGGGAGGGAGGTGATCGCTCCCTGGAGTCTGCCGTGGAAAATTGGAAAAGCCTGCTCGGTGTGCCCATCCTCCTTGCCTCTGGCTGGCCCTGTCCGTCCTGCCACCCTCCCCGACCCGCCGCGATGCACACTGGGACCCAAGAAGAGCAGGTGCAGCAACCCAGGCTTCTAGCTTTCCTTGAGCAGGACAGCGGGTACCACTTGACTCCTGTTCTTCCCAGGCCCTGGCCAGCCATGCGGAGCTCGATGGGAGGGCAGGAGCCAGTCACAGAGGGACAGAGAGGGTGGGGCAAGGGAGCACAGAGAGGTGAGGGGCGGGCGGAGGACGAGGACGTGCACGCACGCTCGGACGAGGCGCGGGGCGGTCACAGGTTCTGGCAGCACTGCAGCTTGTTGGGTTTCTGTCCGTCGGTGGTGGGCGGCACGCTGATGTCCACCACGTTGTTGCCAGGGGACTCGTCATGGGCTGCGCGGTCTGCGATCTGCTTCTGTGACACAATGCGGTAGATCTCTGCAGGTAGGGGAACATGGGGTGAGTGCGTTGTGTGGTCGCCCACAATGACTGTCCCCCTGTGGGGCTCATCTGGACCTCCTGCCCTCCGGGGAGCAGCCCCAAGGCTGAGCTCAAAACCCCTCTCAAAGGCCCCGACTGTGCCCCCATCATGGCAGGGCAGGGGGAGACAGGCTCCCACCGGTCACCCAATGCTGACTGTGTGCTCAGCAAGAACGGGACCCGTGTCTGGTCACAGATGTACCCCCGGCCTGGCCTCTTGTCCTATATGATCAGAGGCCCCCTCCTCCCAGAATAAGCACCCAGGGGCCTCGGGGCCCAGTGTCCCCCTGGCTAACCGAGCTGGCTGCTCTCTGGTGGAGCCATGGCAGAGGGGTCCTGCAGAAGCTGGGTGGAAGGGGTCTCTACATCCTGAGTGCCAGCAGGGCCAGGATCTGGCCTAATCCCTAAAGCACGCCGCATCTGTCCCGTGTCCAGACCGACTTGCAGGTTTAAAGACTAAAGCTTCTCCGGCTGTGCTCTGGAGCATGCAGTCAGAGTGGCTGGTGCCCTTCCCAGGCCCCCCCACGATGGGCATATTGGGGTTACTATGGCCCCAGCCAGGCCCTGTGACCACCTGTGAGGATGTTCTTGAAAGCTTCCTCTACGTTGGTGGAATCCAAGGCTGAGGTCTCAATGAAAGACAAGTTGTTCTTTTCTGGAACAAAAAGAATATGGCCCAGGTGAGCAGTGGTGGAGCAGGGGGGCGCTGCCCTGCATCCTCTCAGGGACCCTGCTTGCCTGCCCACTTGCCTGGCCCATGAAATGAATGGTTGGGGCCAAAGGGATAGGATCGAGATGACCACACCTCAGGAAGGGGTAGCTGATACCGAGGCCATAGCCAAGACAGAGAAGACGACAGGGGTCTGGGGGGCAGGGCAGCTGCCCGCCTTCCAGATGTTTCTCCAACGCCTCAGTCACCATCTCGCTTTGGGGAATGTGGCCCCGGGAAGGCCTGGGCAGGCCCCCTGGCCACACCTGCTCCAGCCCAGCTTGACTCACCGGCAAAGGCACGGGCCTCGTCAGTGGGCACGGCCCGCAGGTGGCGAAGGTCACTCTTGTTGCCCACCAGCATGATGACGATGTTGCTGTCGGCGTGGTCCCGCAGCTCCTTCAGCCAGCGCTCCACGTTCTCATAGGTCAGGTGCTTGGCGATGTCATACACGAGCAGTGCGCCCACTGCACCGCGGTAGTACCTGTGGGGGCAGGGCGTGAGCCAGCTGCCAGGGCCCCCCACGACCCCCTAGCCCGGGCTCTGTGGGCAGCAGCCCCTAGGCCCCCACACACAGAGCAGGAGGCACAGGGCCCGCTCAAGGGGTGGCCACTGCAGCTTCGAGGGAGACAGGTGTGTCCTGAGGTTCTGGCTCTGCTCCCCAGGTTCAGCTCAGGAATACAGAGCCAGAGGAAGAAGTCTGGGACCTGGGGTCAGAAGACACTCATAAAAAGGAAGAAGGAGAGAGCCACTGCTGGGCACAACCTCTGATGCCCACCGTGGCTCAGCCAGCCCGACCACCAAGGAGACAGATGGCCACATGTCCACCCCGAAGGATTAGGGACATGAGAAGGTGACCAGGCTTTGGTGGAGGGAGTCCCAAGGACACAACTGGCTGAGGACCACAGAGAGGTGACCCTCACCGTGCGGCCAGCATCCAGAGAGATCAGAGCCTCAGGGGACTCCAGGGGTCAGAGGGAGCGAAGGACATGGCTACCCTAGGGTCACAGTGTGGCCAACACTGGGTATTGGTCTCCCCAATGGTCCCACAGTTCCTGGAGGTCCTGTCCCACCACCCTGGGCTGCCCGCTGTGCAGAGGTGTGCTCTCCCCTTCTCCTGCCCAACTCCTACCCGTTCTTCAAGGCCCACCAGCCCACCGCCGTGGCTGCCTGCATCTCCCCAGCCCCGGCACTCACGCGGAGGTGATGGCACGGTAGCGCTCCTGCCCGGCGGTGTCCCAGATCTGCGCCTTGATGGTCTTGCCGTCCACCTGGATGCTGCGGGTGGCGAATTCCACGCCGATGGTGCTCTTGCTCTCCAGGTTGAATTCGTTGCGGGTGAAGCGTGATAGCAGGTTGCTCTTCCCCACGCCCGAGTCCCCAATGAGCACCACTTTGGGGGGCAGGAGGGACATAGGTGAGACTCTGCAGGCCAGCTTCCCCGAGCCAAGGCCCAGACACCACCCATGTGCACCTGCAGGACTGTCAGGGGCACTGGGTGCTGCACAAACTTGAAAGTCAATGTCAGAGCAGTCGGAGCCATCCTGGAGCCCAGGGCACCACATTCCCTGGTGCAGAAGCAAACAGGGGCTCAGGACTTCTGCAAACACAGCCACTGTGGGTGGCATAACACCCCAGCTGTCTCCGGTCCTTCGGAGCAGGGCTGCCCCCACTGCGAGGGCTGGACCCAGACATCTCAGCAGGTATGTCTTAACCTCTCTGGGCTGCCTTTTCTGCAAGAGGGGGACTCAAGGAGAAATGGCAGGATCAGAACTCCACAAGCACCCAGCATGCTAAGACAGGCCGGGGAGTGGTCATGACCAGTGTTCTTCCAGGTTCTTACCAGAAGGGCCGGTCTCCAGAGCTCTAAGTAACAGGAAATGAGGAGTCTCGCCCCCACGCCCACCCTCACAGGGAGCTGCTATAAGCAATCCCACATGCAGCCGTGGCACAGTCGGAGCTGGCTCATGCGGAACAGGAATGTGCCCTCTAGACGCAGCCATGAAGGCACAGAGCCTGCCACCCTGACACCCCCAGAGCCAGCCCTTCCTGCAGAGACATCCGGAGCACGAGTCCTGAGCACAGCAGAGCAGGCCCCTCCAGCCTCTCCCGGTATCCTTCTCTCTAACAAGGTTCCTGCCCCAGCCAGAGAAGCATTGTCCCAAGGGGCCAAGGCTCCCCAGGCTCTGTGGCAGGGCCACGTGAGACGCTCCAGGAGAAGTGTGAGCCCAAGAGGCTGTCCCTGGACCCGAGACACACTGCGTGTCATGTCTGTGTTCGCACGGTGTGTGGGCCCCGCTGGCACCCCCGGGTGATGTGCAACGCAGAAGAAACAACACACGGCGTCTGTCCAGACACGCCAGAGAGACCACATGGATCCCCCACATGTGGATCTTGGGCTCTGGCACCCAGGGTGGGTCTGTCCAATGCGAAGACGTGGGGGCTGTAGGCGTGGTCACCCACAGCACCAGTAAAAAGCTCTTCCTCGAATGGAGATGTGCATGCCCCAATTCCCACGGCCTCTGACCGCCTTCGCCGCCCCCACCCTGGTCCACACCAGCCGCGGGGCCGCGTCCTTGCGGTTACTCACAGCCAACCAGCAGGCTGTTTTCCCGGAGGCCACCAGAGGGCGGCCCTGGGCACCCCAGCCGGTCCCACCGCTGCTCCGCCCACAGCCCTCCCAGAGGGCGAAGTGCAAATCCACCCGCAGGCCCCGGCAGGGCCCTCCCCACGCTCCCCCTCGCCCCCCCCCCCCCCCCCGCCCACTCTGCTGCGGCCACTGGGCCTCCTCGCCCGGCCTGGGAGATACCCAGGGGCGCCTGCGCTCCGCTGGGCCCGTTCTTCCCGGGTACCCGCCCGGTGCCTGCCTAGCCACCCCCCCCCCCCCCCCCCCCCCCCCCCCCCCGCCGCCAGCCTTGACTTCTTTGTTTTCTGGCCATCCCGCCACGAGGGCGAGGGGCTCAGGCAATCGGATTCCCTGCGGCGGCCCGGGACCTGGTGCAGTTCCCCGCACACAGGAAGCATCCGATCAACGTCTGCTGGAAGAACAAATTCCAAAGTGGCTGGTGCAGCCTCCCAGGCCCACCTGCCTTCACACGGGGGAGCCGCCCGGGTTACCCTCCTCAGGTGACCGGGGAGGAGCGGGCAGGTGAGGCCACCCCCAGGCCCCCGCACCCTCTCTGGGCTGGCTGCCTTAGAGTCAAGAAGGCTGAGAACAAGAAGAACGTCTAAGGAGCCTGTCCCAAGAAAGCCCTCGATGGGCACCGTGTCACGTGAGTCGCAGGTGACCTTTATGGGTTAGAAAGCAGGCGAATCCCAAGCACAAGGCACTGTGGGCCCGTGCCTATTCACAGGCTCGCTCCGACCTCCTAGCCATGCTCACCAGACAGTGACTTGCCCAGGGCCACCTGGCTGGAAAGTTGTCCATCAGGATTTGAACCCATGCCTTCTGCGTCCAGGGCTGAACTCAGGGATCTGGGTGCAGCCTCCTCCTTTCCCACCATCTGGGGCACCCTGGCCCTGAGTAGCTGGCAAACTCCTGCTCATCCTTCAAAACCCCTCAAGTCAGGCCTCTCCGCTCTTCTCAAACCACCATGTGGCCCAGCCCGTGTGACCTGCGATAACAAGGCGTGTTCTTGCTGACCTCAGAGAAAGGTGGAAAGAGGTGATGGACACGGGTCTGTGGCCCTCAACCATGCTGTGGGGCCCACCACCCACACCCCCAATGCCTCACCTCCTTCCCACGGGGCCAGGGGAACCTGGCCAGGGCTGGAGAGGTTTGCGCACAATTCTTACACCCTCAGGAACAGAGCAGGAAATGAGCCAAGGGTCCCTTCTGGGCCCTGTCCTGTGGCCCCTCCAGCCCCTCCCACCCTTCCCAGCCTCTAGCCTCAGGCAGCATCAACTCTGCCCTGGCCTAGCCAACAATCTCCTCAGCACCTCGGGCCAGGCCCAGCCCTGAAGGCTTTGTGGCTGCCTTCTCTGGGCCACCCCAGGAGCAAATGCTTATACAGTTGGGGACACTCAGCCCAGAGTGCCCAAGTTGCTGGCCCTGCGTAACCCAGTGAGAAAGTGGAGGCCAGAGCAAGATGAGAGCCACCAGCCACTGCCCAGATGAACGGCAGGAAGGCCGGGCTACTTGGACCCTCCCGGCACACGGCGCCCGACGCAGAGAGGTGGCCAGTGGGGCAGCGGCCAGGCTGGCCCCCCGTGCAGGCTAGGAATGAGAACAGCATTGTCCAAGGCACAAGTGACCCGTTGTCTTGGGGAAATAAAGGGCCCTTGAGGACACAGCCCGTAGAATTTCCACAGAAGTTGGTGGCCTCACTGGCTGGGAAACGGCCCCAATGGACGTGCCACTTGGCTGGCAGAGAAGGCGAATGTAGTTGGCAAAAACGAAGAGCTGGCACCTCTTGGAGCCCTGGGTCCTCTGACCTGCCCATGACAGTGTGGAACCCCTGGGCCCCACACTCTGACACCCAAGTGGGCTGTATGGCCATCTGGGTGGGGGGCTGGCTTCCCTACCCCAGGCAGAGCAGGACCCTGTTTCTCCTCCAGGAAGCCAAGCCTTGACCACCCCAGGCCCCAGGGACCGGCACTTGAATGGAGCAGGGGACAGAGAGGCGCCCAGTGCCGGGGCACAGGCAAGGCCACCATCTGCCAGTGGAGGAAGATGCTGTGCTCAGGTCCTTACCAGTGGGTCTGGTGGGGGCCCGGTGCAGGCTGGAGAGCCAGGAGGGTGAGCACTGGGGCTGGCCTGCTTCCTGGGGGCTGGCTGCTACTCTCGCCTCGCCCCCTTTCCCAAAAGGACAGTGGCACTGGGGAGGACAAAGCCCAGTGCACAAGGCCCTGGGTGACCACGGCAGCTCCCCGCTCCAACCCACATCCTCGTAGGCAGGATGAGTGGCTGGGGGAGCTCTCGGGAGTCCTTGGTGTCCCTTTGGACACAGCTGCTCCCACTGTGGATCCTGCAGCCTGGACCACACCAGAGGTCAGGGGTGCCCCCAGGGGCTGATCTGTAGGCTGGGGAAATGGCCCATGGCTGACGGATAAAATGTTAGCAGGAGGAACGTGAGGATCTATAATTAGGTACAAATAAACAACCTTTCTCCTGGGAGAGGCGGGGGAATGTGCAGGCAGGAACACAAACAGCATGTGGGGAAAGCACCCCGGGGGGATCTGTTGGCCTTGGTCTCAGAGGTCAGGGGAGCCAACGTGTGATGTGGCTGCCAAAATAACCAAGGCAGTGGCGGGAGAGCTAAAAGGAGGGCAGTCCGTGTCCCGAGGGAGGAGTGCCAAGGGAAGGCCACGGGGGTTCTTAGGAGGGTCTGGGGGACAGACCACGCCTCTATCTAACACTGTCTACCAGTGGCAGGTGATGTGTCCCTAGTGGCTTGCCTACCTGCTGGCTTCTTTCCTTCCTTATGTGCCAGACCCACAGAGTTTCCTTTTCCTGTTTGAGTAAAAAACTGAGGGGATTTCAGGAGAAATATGCGCAGATAGCACGGAGACCGCCAACAAGACATACGTGTAAACAGGAGGTCTCAGATGACCGCAGTCTGGGAAACACGGCCCTTGCGGGCTCCACTTTCACTCCTAACCCTGCCTGAGAAGGTCAGCAGGACACCTGCTGACTGAGAAAAGGAGGCTAGTGGGGGAGGGCAGCAGGGCAGGCAGCTCCTAACATCCCCCCCCCCACCGCGCCAGTTGCTGCCACCGAAGCCAGATCTGTGCTTCCAGGAAGTGGACTCTGGAGATGAGTCCCAGGAAGCACACAGCCGCTCCATTGCCCCTGACCCAGTAACTGTACTTCTGGGAACATACTTCAAGGAAATAACCCAAAGGGCAAAAAGATGACTAGTGCAAACACTCGAGCTGGGTTATTTATATCAGCAGGCGGCTGAAAATAACAAGGGGGAAATGGCCATAGAAAGCTGGAGGTGACTACTGGGGGAAATGCCTCTGGCCCTGGCAGTCCACATTCAGGGGGGACCCAACCGGGACCTGGGGAACGGCCACCTCTGGCCCCAGCTGCAGCAGGATGGAGTCCTGGCCACCTGTGGCCAGTCCCCAAAGCCCGGGCAGAGCTTCCCCCAGCTCTCATGTGACACCCCAGAGTGCTGTGGGCATCAGGGCCTTGGCCTGATACCTGCTGACCACACAGCTTCACCTGCCAGTGACATATGAGCCTGCATGCAGCTCCCCAGGCCCATGATGCTGCGTGACAACTCTGGGCCTCTGTGTAGGCACTCTGCCAGCCCAGAAGCCTTTCACCACATGGACATCCCAGGTAGGGAGTGCGCCACCCCCACTCTCCACATCTCCAAGGCCCCCAGGCTTCCAGCCCCAGCATGCGGGAGGACACCACAGACACGATGGTCAGTGATGGACATGGACTGCGCTCCCAGGGGCAGTCAGGTTTCCCCAGTGAAGGGACGGTGCCAACAGCTGGTGTGAGAGCAGACCCTCACACTGCAGGCAGGAGGCAAAGGTGCCTCAAGCGGGCCTAGGGTTAGCTTTCATGGGCAACCACTGTCAGCCAGGGAGCCCAGAACAGACCGCCCGGGACCTGGCCAAAGCCCAGGTTGGCACAGGAGGCACTGTGAGGTCAGTGACTTTTTTTTTCTTTTTTTCTTTTTTAGATTTTATTTTGAAGTAATCTCTACACGCAAACTGGGGCTTGAACTTGCAACCCAGAGATCAAGAATTGCATGCTCTGCAGACTGAACCAGCCGGGCGCCCCCAAAGCCTGTGACTCAAGTCAGGCCACAACCCCAGCGATTGGAGGAGTCTCCCCAGCTCCAGCCGCAGGGTGAGGGAGCTCGGCCAGCAGCAGTTGCCTGACCTGCCACAGCCGCACTGGAGGCTCCTAGAGCCCTCTGTCCCTTGGGCAGGGACGATCCTGCAGCAGGTTGGCCGAAGCCTGGCCCATGGGGACGCAGGTGCGGGGGGAGGTGGTCTGCCAGGCTAAAGCCTACGGCTGACCTGGGTTCAAATCCTGCTCCAGCATTTTTCAAATGTGCCCTGTCTCTCTGGGTCTCAGTTTCCGGATCCACAGAAAAAAGAAGGTGGCTATTATCCCCTGAGCCCAGCACACACACTCCTCCCCCCACGCCAGGCGCCCCTCCGCACAGTTCTAGGTCAGCCCCCCAATCCAGGGTGCCCCCCCATCACACATCTCAGCCCCTCGCATCCTCTCGCTCTCCGGGCCCCGCCCCCAGGCGAGCTGCCACCAATCAGAACAGGCTCCTCCCACTCTGCGAGAGCCCCACCCCGCGCGCCCAGTCCCAGCCCACTTCTTGGACACGCCCTCCGCGCCTTAGCCACACCTCCTGAGGCCCCGCCCCCAGCACGGAGGCCGCTTGTTACCCAGCCCGGCCCGCCAAATGCAGGGGAGGCCCCGCCCCCGGAGGCTCCGCCCCTAACGGCCTCTCCCACCGCCTGGGGCCCCACCCCCTCCGGGCCCCGGCCCCGCCTCGGCGCATCCAGGGCCCCCAGGCCTCCCGAGGCCGCCCGCTCCGCACGGCCGCGCACTCCAGCCCAAAGCTGGCCGAGCCCGAACTGCCTCGGCCTTCCCGGCTGCCTAACCGCCGGGCCCCAAGACTCGGGCTCCGGCCTGGGCCCAGCGGCCTGGAGCGCAGCCTCAGCCCGCCCGCCCGCTGCCTCGCCGCCATCCCCTCGCCCGTCTGTGTCCCACCGACCGCACCTTTGAATAGGTAGTCGTACTCGTCGTCCCGGGTCCCCATTGTCCTGGCGCTTCCGGCGGGATCGGCGACTCCGCAGCCCCACCACAAACACCCGACGGGGGCGGAGCCGGCGCCGCACAGAGCGGCGGCTGGATCACCAATCAGAGGCGGGTGGCGTAGCGACGGGCACCCAGGGCAGCCAATCACAGGCGGAAGCAGAGCCTCAGGGGTGGGCGCGGCCTGGGACCCACCCTCCTCGCCTTCGGTCTCCTGGAGAAAGGCGGAAGGAATGCGGACCTTTCTGAAGTGACGGCCGCGTTAGCCTATCAGAGGCGGACTCTGGAAGGCAGGGCGGAAGACTGCAAGAATGAAACAGATTGATGGCACGGGGAACCAATGAGAGGCTTGATTCAGGCGGTCCGGGAGTACCAGAGGACCTGTCCGGGAAGGGAAATGGGGCTACGTCCAGGTGATGTTACGCTATTTAACGTCCCGATGACGTCATAGGTCAATGGGCGCTGCTCTGCTTTCCCCCCTCGCCGCCTCCTCCTCTCACCCACCTTGAAAGACCGTTTACAGGCCTTTGGAGGGATTGGTTGGGTTTTCATCACTATATTTGAGTCATTAAGATACCCCTCTACCTCAGTTTCCCCCCGCTGCAGGATAGGAGAAACTAAACTTGATGAAATCTTTGGAGGCTAACTGGATTATCTCCCTAAAGACAAACCAAATCAACTTTCTGCTCTCTGTCGTTAAGTCTTTTTTTTTTTTTTTTAAGATTTTATTTATTCACGAGAGACACAGAGAGAGAGGCAGAGACACAGGCAGAGGGAGAAGCAGACTCCACGCAGGGAGCCCGACGTGGGACTCGATCCCGGGACTCCAGGATCACACCCTGGGCTGAAGGCAGGCACCAAACCACTGAGCCACCCAGGGATCCCCTGCCATTAAGTATTTAACAAATATTTATAAAGCCCTTCCTGCACGTCAGGCCTCTGCAGCACGATGCCCCCCTTCTCTATCCCCTTACCCTGTTTTATCCCATCTCCCGCCCCGGAGGATTTATCACTACCTGACAGACTGTATATTTGTGGGGGCACCTGCCTGGCTCACTTGGTAGAGCAAGTGACCCTTGACCTCTGGGCCGTGAGTTCTGGCCCCACTTGGCCCCAGAGCGTATTTAAAAAAACAAACAAAAAAACTTCTTTCTTGACCCATTCATGTCTTTAGTGCCCTGCCAACAGAACACAAGACCTATGAAGGCAAGAAGGACACTGTCTGTCACTGCTGGTGCTGTGACCCCAGCGCTTAGCAACTATTTGATGGGTGATGAATAATGTAATCACTTTAACTATAATTGTAATTATTATAATTGCCTCGTGGACCTCACCCCTGTGTTTTCCAACAGGCATCCAAGACACTAATTTGGCCTCTTTTCCCGCATCCACTCCTCCTCCTGTGACTCCATGTCCCCACACTACCCTCCACCTCTGTTCCCCCCACTGCCCATCTCAGGGCCAGAGGTCATGGACTCCTCTCTCTTCAGCTTTTAGCCTACTGCTTTTCCTGCCCTTCTTTCCTTCAGTTGTCTTGCTGTGTTCCTCCTCCATCCTATATTTCTGATCACTACTCACCCCCCATCCCCACCACCTCAATCCTGGCCCCATCATCACTCCCTGGACCTGAGCTGTTGTCTGTCCCCAGATCTCCCTGCCCTGCCCTCACCCCACACAGTATGCTCTTTCCATTGCGATCAGTCTTTTTTTTTTTTTTTTAATAAAGTAAGCTCTATGCCCAGCGGGGACTCAAACTCACCGCCCCAAGATCCAGGGTCACACGCTCTACAAACTGAGAGGGTCAAGGGCCTCAATCAGAGGAGTCTTTTGTTTATTTATTTATTTATTTATTTATTTAAAATATTTTATTTTATTTTATTCATGAGAGACACAGAGAGAGGCAGAGACACAGGCAGAGAGAGAAGCAGGCTCCATGCAGGGAGCCTATGCGGAATTCCATCCCAGGACCCCGGGATCATGACCTGAGCCGAAGGCAGATGCTCAATCACTGAGCCATGCAGGTGCCCCTAGAGGAGCCTTTAAAACATACGTCAGACCATCTTGCTCCCCTGTTTTAAATTCTTTCAATTCTGGGGCACCTGGATAGCTCAGTCAGTTGAGCTCAGGTCATGATTCCGGGGTCCTGGGATGGAGTCCCCCATTGGGCTCACTGCTCAAGGGGGAGTCTGTTTCTCCCTCTCCCTCTGCTGCTCCCCCTGCTTGTGTTCTCTGGCTCTCTCCATCTCTCTGTCAAATAAATAAACAAACAAACAAACAAACAAATAAATAAATAAATAAAATCTTAAAAAATAATACAAATCTTTCAGTTCTTCCTTTAGTAAATCTTTACTGAGCACCTGCTAAGTGCCAGGCAGTGTTCTAGGTACTGGGGATCCAGCATTGAAGAAGACAACGTCCCAGCCCTCACAGAGCTGGGAGTGTAATGGAGTGAGGCAGACAAGAAGCCAGTACACATTATGCACAAGATAGTTTCACAATCGGAGGCGTGCAGTGAGGGAAATGACTGGATCATGTGGTGGTGTTGCTCCTTAGCTAAGGACCCAGGGAAGGCATCCTGGGGGAGGTGGCATTTGCACTGTTTAGGGGAAGAGGAGGAGGTGCTGGGAACAGCATTTCTAGGGGGACACAACAGCAAGCAAGAGAGACTCTGATGAAGTCTGTTCCGACAGCCAGGTGGCTGTGGTGGCTGGAGCATGGGGTCCAGGTGTCAAGAGATGGGATGATGTGAAAAAGCGAGACTGGAAGCCAGACCAGAGTGGACCCTCCCAGGCCTTGTCAGCACACCCCTGGGTAGTTGGCTTGAAGCCCTGCCCATTCCTGCATACCTCCAGTTCCCTCTCCTGGCTTCCTGCCCAAATGCTGCAGCCAGGTGGGGCTATTAAATGGTTCCCTAGTGAACTTTACTTCCTGCCAAAGCTGCTAGACTTCTGCTTTCACTGTGCCCTCTTCCTGGAATGCCATCTCCCTCCCCCATCTTCTTTTTTTTTTTCCTCCCCCATCTTCTTTGTAGAAGTTTCATCCTTCTTTAAAAAACTGAGTCAGGGATCCCTGTGTGGCGCAGCGGTTTGGCGCCTGCCTTTGGCCCAGGGCGCGATCCTGGAGACCCGGGATCGAATCCCACATCGGGCTCCCGGTGCATGGAGCCTGCTTCTCCCTCTGCCTGTGTCTCTGCCTCTCTCTCTCTCTCTGTGACTATCATAAAAAAAAAAAAAAAAAAAAAAAAAATTAAAAAACTGAGTCAAAAGCCATGTCTCTCTACCCTGAAGGCTTTTCTCCTGTCTGGGTCATGTTCTTCTGGCCCACACCCTCCCAGGATAGCTTATAGTGATATTAGTAATGATGAATTATATATATATATATATATATATATATATATATATATATATATATATAGGGAGAGAGAGAGAGAGAGAGAGAGTGTGTGTGTGTGTGTGTGTGTGTGTGCTATGAGCCAGACACTGTTTGGAGTGCTTTTCATTTACTGCTATGTGAAATCCTTACAGCACCAGGAGAACAGAAAGGGGTGGGGTACCAGAGTGATCCCCCCTCCATTTTCCAGATGCAGGAACTGAGGCCATGGAGCTTTAATAGACTATCTCTAGTCAACCAGGAGAATGACGGGGCTGAAGAGCTCTGACTCGAGGTGGACGGGTCTGGAATCACATCCTGGCTCTTATTTGGTTCCCAGTCATCGTGATTATTCTCTGCATTGAGATGGAAGAGGTGGTGATGACAGGAGAAGGGACAGGGTTGGGGAGATAAGCTCTCTTGGCAGAGCTGGAGAATCAGGAGGGCATAGGTGAGGGAACCCCCTACCACCCACCCCAACCTCTACAGATGGGACTTCCTGCCAGTTCCAGCCACAGTGGGCTCAAGGGAGATTCTGCAAGCCCTTCTGGTACAAGACACCTCCAAACGTGGAGCCTGGAGAAGGTCTGGCCTCCAGCTGAGAAGTTCATCACCCATACTCAGCCAGGACCCCAGGGAAATGACTGTGTCCCCAGCGCCAACCAGGAAGAGTCATGGGACAAGAAGAACACAGACTTCCCCAAGAGCACTTAGAAGGCATATTGGGAAGATAGGTTCTCCTATTTATTTTTATTTTTATTTTTTTATTATTTTTTAAAGATTTATTTATTTATTTATTTATGATAGACATAGAGAGAGAGAGAGGCAGAGACATAGGAGGAGGGAGAAGCAGGCTCCATGCAAGGAGCCCGATGTGGGACTCGATCCCGGGACTCCAGGATCACTCCCTGAGCCAAAGGCAGACACTCAACCACTGAGCCACCCAGGTGTCCATCTCCTATTTTTTTTTAAGATTTTATTTATTTATTCATAAGTAGCATAGAGAGACAGAGACATAGGCAGAGGGAGAAGCAGGCTTCTCACAGGGAGCCCGATGTGGGACTCGATCCGCAGAACCCGGGATCATGCCCTGAGCCGAAGGCAGATGCTCAACCACTGAGCCACCCAGGTGTCCCAGGTTCTCCTATTAAAACAGCAGCTGGATGGGGGCGCTTAGGCACAGGCAGATGTTGTTTTTCCTAAACATGTGTCCTTGAGACAAGGCATCCCATTGTTCTAGCCACATGATATGAGCGACAATTTTAGGCAGTGAATTAAAAAGCATTGAACCACATGCTGGGAAAGTCCAACCTTTTTCCTTTTTTTTTTTTTTTTTAATTTATTTATGATAGTCACACACACACAGAGAGAGAGAGGCAGAGACACAGGCAGAGGGAGAAGCAGGCTCCATGCACCGGGAGCCTGACGTGGGATTAGATTCCGGGTCTCCAGGATCGCACCCTGGGCCAAAGGCAGGCGCCAAACCGCTGCGCCACCCAGGGATCCCCCTTTTTCCTTTTTTTTTTTTTTTAAAATTAAGATTTATACATTTATTTACTTGAGAGAGAGAGACAGAGAAAGCACGTGAGCACACAGAGGGAGAGGGAGAAGCAGACTTCCCACTGAGCAGGGACCCTGATGTGGGGCTTGATCCCAGGATCCCAGGATCATGACCTGAGCTGAAGGCAGGTGCTTAAGCAACTGAGCCACCCAGGTGCCCTCTTTTTCCCATTTTTGAAGTATTATCTATCAAGGAGAGAAGTTTACTCTTTCTTGCTCATACCTCTTAAACGTTTTCTATCCCTCATCTCCCTTTCTTAAAAAAAAAGATTATTATTTACTTATTTATTTGAGGGGGAAGGGCAGAGGGAGAGTCTTTTTATTATTTATTTTATTATTTATATTTTTATTTATGTGAAACACACATTGAGAGAGAGGTAGAGAGACAGGCAGTGCAAGAAACAGGTTCCCTGCAGGGAGCCTGATGTGGGACTTGATCCCAGGACCCTGGGATCAGGCCCCAAGTCGAAGGCAGACGCCCAACCACTGAGCCACCCAGGCATCCCAGGGAGAGAGAGTCTCAGTCCATGCTGAGTGTGGAGGGCTCAATCTCACGACCCCAAGATTACCACCTGAGCTGAAACCAAGAGTCAGCTGCTTAACCAACTCCATCATCCAGGTGACCCCCCCATCTCCCTTTCTTTCATTTTTTAAAAAAGATTTAATTTATATATTCATGAGAGACACAGAGACACAGGCAGAGGGAGAAGCAGGCTCCATGCAGGGAGCCTGATGCGGAACTCGATCCCAGGACCCTGGGATCATGCCCTGAGCTGAAGGCAGATGCTCAACCGCTGAGCCACCCAGGCATCTGACCCATCTCCCTTTCTATACCGAGCTCTGACACAGGCTGAGAGCCTTCAGAAGGCAACAAGATCTGGCTAGAATTTTTCTTGCCCACGTTTTATTGTGAAATTTTTTTAAACATTTAGAAAAATGAAAAGAATTGTGCAGAGAATATCTAGATTGCACTATTAACATTTTGCTATATCACATATCCATCTCTACTCCACCCACCGATCATCTTAAATTTGGTGCTTCTCAAAGTTGAAAATTTGGAGGCATCAAATGTATAGCATGGTGATTATAGTTAGCACTTGAAAGTTGCTAAGAGAGTAGATATTAAATGTGCTCACCCCACGAAAGAAATAACTATGTAATGTGATGGAGGTGACAGCTAACCGGATGGAGGTAATCATTTCACAATATACACATGTATCAAATCAACACATTGAACATCGTAAACAGTGTCATATGTCAGTTGCATCTCAATATACCTGGAGAAAAAATAAAAATAAAAGAAAGTTGAAGACATCAACTTTCTCTCTAAACACTTCGGCATGCATATCATTAGTTAGAGGTCAGTATTTGTTTACGGCTCTTTTCGGTTTTGTTTTTTTTTCTTCCAAGGTGAAATTACATACAATGAAATCCAAATCTTTTTTTTTTTTTTTTTATGATAGTCACACAGAGAGAGAGAGAGAGAGAGAGAGGCAGAGACACAGGCAGAGGGAGAAGCAGGCTCCACGCACCCGGAGCCCGACGTGGGATTCGATCCCGGGTCTCCAGGATCGCGCCCTGGGCCAAAGGCAGGCGCTAAACCGCTGCGCCACCCAGGGATCCCTGAAATCCAAATCTTAAGTGTACATTCACAGAGACAGAGGCATATGGAGGAGTAACCCACTTCTCTCAAGGTTGAGAACTTCACCATCACTGGAGAAAGCTGCCTCATGTGTCTCCTCAATCCTACCCATCTTTCCAGTATCAACCACTATTCATATTTTTCCTCCACTCAAAGTGATGGCCTCACTTTGGATCATCAATTAGAGGCCAACCTATCTGTAATGAGGAGGGGCTTTGAAGGTAAGTTTGGTAAGGGCAGGAATCTTTTTGTTCACTGGAGTATCTCAGGTACTTAGTACCAGGGTTTGACATGTAGTAGAAGCACAATAAATATTAGCTGAATATATATATATATTTATATTTATATATTTATATATTTATGTATATGAAGCCAATTTTTAAAACAAAGGATAATTTATGCAGATATGGTAAAAATGTGAAGAATTTACCCAAAATACTGCATTAATGTACACACTAGAGTTGTGCTGTCCATTATGGTGGTCATTACCCCTGTGGGGCTGTTGACTGGTTATATGGCCAGTCCCAACTGAGATGTGCCATAAGCATTAAAAAAACACTGGGTTCCAAAGACTTAATACAGGTGTGCCTGGGTGGCTCAGTTGGCTAGGAGTCTGCCTTGGGCTCAGGTCATGATCTCAGAGTCCTGGGATCAAGCACCATGCCAGGCTCCCTGCTCAGAGAAAGTCGGCTTCTCCCTCTGCTTCTGCCTCTCCCCCAGCTTGTGTGCACTCTCTCTCTCAAATAAAATATTTTTTAAAAAATGGACTTAGGGGCAGCCTGGGTGGCTCAGCAGTTTAGCGCTGCCTTCAGCCCAGGGCGTGATCCTGGAGACCCAGGATCGAGTCCCATGTCGGGCTCCCTGCATGGAGCCTGCTTCTTCCTCTGCCTGTGTCTCTACCTCTTTCTCTCTGTCTCTCATGAATAAATAAATAAAATATTTTAAAACATTAAAAAAGGATTTAGTACAAAAAAAAGCAATGTCAACTATCTCATTAATCTCATTAATGACCTGTATATCACTCACATGTTGAAATGGTAATATTTTGGTTATATTGGACTTAATAAAAAATACTTTTTTTTTTTTTTTTAAAGAGAGAGAGAGAGAGCATGTGAGTAGGGGGAGCTGGAGTGGAGGTAGGGGCAGAAGGAGAGGAAAAGAGAGAACCTCAAGCAGGCTCCAGGCTCGGCATGGAGCCAACATGAGGCTCAATCCCACAACCCGGAGATCATGGCCTGAGCCCAAACCAAGAGCCGGTTGCTCAACTGAGCCACTGAGGTGCCCCAATAAAAATATATTTCTAAAAAAAAATAAATAAATAAATAAATAAATAAAAAAAATAAAAAAAAATAAAAATATATTTCTAAAATTCATCTCATGTTTCTTTTTACTTTTTTTTTTTTTGGAGAGGGCTGGGTGGAGGGGCAGAGGGAGAGAAAGAAAACCTTTTCTTTGTTTTTTAAGATTTTATTTATTTATTTCAGAGAAAGAAAGCACACATACAGAGGGAGAGGGAGAAGCAGACTTCCCACTGAGCAGGAAGCCCGATGAGGGGTTGGATCCCATGACCCAGGGATCATGACCTGAGCCAAAGGCAGATGCTTAACTAATTGAGCCACCCACACACTGAGAGAAAGAGAGAGAGAGAGAGAGAGAACCTTAAGCAAGCTCCATGCCCAGCTTTGCCCACGTTGGGGCTTGATCTCACTACCCTGAGATCATGACCTGAGCTGAAATTAAGAGTTGGATGCTTAACCAACTAAGCCACCCAGGCATTCCCCCTTTTTACTTTTTTTAAAACTTTGTGCGTGTGTGTGTTTTTCCCTTTTCATTTAATGTGACTATTAGAAAAAAAATTAAACGTGTGACTCACATTATATTTCTATCAGATGGCCGGATGCTAAAAAGTTCACCGTGATTCATGTATGTCAGTAATCAAGAAGGGGCTTTTATTTTCTCCACGAGTTTCCAGAAGGATTAAGTGTTTCAGTTTTTGAATATAAAACCTGACACACACATTGTGAAACAACAAACGAAGGGAGGAAATTAAAACCTGTTGTTCGGGTGGTAGGACGAGCCAGTGTCGTCCTCAAAGGATCTGGGAGCATTCACCCTCCACCCTGGGAACGTATTTCTGTGGACTTTGAAACTGCCCACTTTTTAAAACAAACTGAAGAATAAAACAGAACAAAATGTTCTGAGGTTGCTTTTATTACAAGAATTCTGCAAGCTCCACCCGGACACCGCTGGCGCCGGCTCATCCCACAGCACCCACACACAAGGACACTGTGAGGGCGCTGGGGGCCCGCGGGAGCCCTGGTCCCCCAGCCAGTCAATGTGACTGAATCCTCCATCGAGGGCTGGCCTGGCTGCCCCCAAATGGTCCCTCTACATCCCCGACTCCTCGGGCGGGCAAGAAATAGGTCTCAAAACCCCTCGGTCTCACGCTTCCAGGGCCTGCAACCCTGCAGCTCCGTCCTCAGAGGGTATCACCTGCAGCCCCCCACCCGGAAAGGGGGCAACTCCAGTCGTGAGCTGCTTCTCTGTCCACGAGGCTCCAGAGGGCCCCTGTCTTGAGCCCCTGCCTGGGCAGGGAGTGGCCACATGCCGGGCCAGAGTCAGAGTCACTGTCCTCCAGGAGCCTGGCACCAGGCCCCAGTGAGGAAGCTAGGAGGCTGCCTCAGTTGCTGTGGGCTGGATCAGCATCGTGGTGGCCTGCAGTGGGTAGTAGCGGCCCCGCCAGGTCTTCCAGAAGATGCCCTTCTTACGCTGCTGCCGCTGGTGTGGGATGGAACGGAAGTACTGGCCGTTGAGGTTGGAATGGCCACAGGTGCCAAACCACCAGCCACCTGCCGGGGTCCAAGAAAACAGAACTTGGTCAGATCGGGGTCCTTGTGCATCTGCTGGGGCTGGGATGGAGATGAGGCCAGGTGTGGGACTTCATAAATTTTGGAGGGGAAGATATTTCTAATGATTGTCACACTGGGTCCTGAGGAACCCCAGGTGGTGACAAAGGAGTCTTGGGGGCTCTGGGCCCCCCTTTCCAGTCCTGTGACTGTGGCAAGTTACTTCTCTGTACCTGGCACACGGCTAATGTTTATTAAAGACTTTCTGTGATCATCATCCAGTATATATTAGACTGAATCTTACAAAATTACTAGCTTTCCATCATTTCCTGACCCACCAAAAGCAGTTTCATGCATTTCACTCTACAGGGCCTGGACTCTGTCTCCGATTTCATTTGAACAAGACAGGGTTTATCTTGGTGGCTTTGCCACAGGCCACAGCCACAATCCCACAAATGTCATCTCAAAATAGTGTTATAGAGTGGGAACTGTGGCTACACCCAGTTTTTTAAAAAGATTTTATTTATTTATTCATGAGAGACACAGAGAGAGAGTCAGGGACACAGGCACAGGGAGAAGCAGGCTTCCTTAGGGGAGCCCAATGCGGGACTCGATCTCAGGACCCTGGGACCATGCCCTGAGCTGAAGGCAGATGCTCAACTGCTGAGTCACCCAGGTGCCCCCTATACCCATTTTAAAGATGGGCAAACTGAAGGTGGGAGAGGGTAAGTCAGTTGCCTAAAGGCACCCAGCAAGTCAGCAGAGAATAGATGGGATTTGGTGTTGAAGGCAGGTCAGGGGAACAGAAAGGCGGGGAAGGGGAGGTCTTGCCATTGGGGTGCAAGGCAGGACAGGAAGGGACAGAGCTTGCTCACCAGAGAGGCTCTTGGCACAGTTCTTGTCCCCACGCAGGTCGTGGTCCTGATCCCAAGTGGAGAAGGGCAGGGAAAGGCCACTGGGCGCCACAGTGGTGGCCCCCAGTTCATTGGCCACAGGCGCTGTGAGCTGCAGGCTGTAGGCCGTGTCCTCACCACCCAGATGGACGGGGAACTGCAGGGACTCCGCATTGCCCTCCCAGTCCTGAAGCTGCACAGCCAGGCGGCTGCCGCGGTCTCCCAGGATGCGGTGCACCTTCTCCAGGCCCAGCCAGAACTCACCTACAGGGGAGAGGCCGGGCAGTGAGACAGAGCCGTCTCCATGGCCCTCACCCCCACTCCCGGGGCTCTGGCCCCACTAGAGACACCCACCGTGCGGGTCTCCGAAGCCAGCCTTGTAGGCTTCCCAGGGCTGATTAAAGTCCACGGAGCCATCCTGGCGTCTCTGAATGACAGTCCAGCCTCCATCTGCCCAGAGAGGTGCAACGTCATCAGGAGGACCCTGCTTGCAGGGGACCCTGACTCAAATCCGAAACTGCCTCTAAACCCAGAGAGGCCAATGTTCCCTTCATTCATCCCAGCAGACCAGAGGAAGGTGGTCCAAGGCGGGCTGACCAGTGGGCCAAGGGGCTCAGCCTAGATCATTGTCCCAAGGACCCCACAGGGCAGGAGGGAGGGGGCAGCAGCAATCTAGAGAGCTTCTCTGGGCCCGCTGAACCTGGCTCAACCATGGGTCGTGGTAGGAGCTGCATCTGATAGACAACAAGGCCCATGACACATAGCAGGGCACCCCAGGGGGCCAGTGCGTCCTACCTGCGGTCATCTTGCAGTTAACCAGGAAGGGCGGGGACCCCTGAGGCTGGATCTGGAACAGTCCACTTTGCCTCTCTCCTTCTTCAAACAGCTCTTGGCAGTCCCTGGGCAGCCCTGAAGGGCAGGCAGAGAGAGGGGCAGGGGGATTGAGGCAGGATTCTCAGGAAACAGGCATGTCAGGAGCTGGGCAGTGGGTGACAGCGATATAAGGGGACAATCCTGGGTTCACCACCTGGACCGCTCACGTGCCAGCCACCATCCTCCCACACCGCACTGCCACCTCTGGCCACACGGCCCTCCTGGCACCACACACCCTCCTGCCACAGGGATTTTGCACACGCCAGCCAGTCTGCTGGGGACCCTCTTCTCTCAGGCCTTTCCTGCCTCATTGTAAAGATCCAAGCTTCCAGAAGAGATACCTTTCCCGACTCCCAAAGAGGAGCATCGAGGAGTTTGTGTGCTCCCAACCCTGGAGTCATCATCTGGTGGTCTCTCCTCCACTGAATAAGGATTCCCTGGGCCCAGGGACAGAGTGGCTTTGCCCACAGTCTGGTGTTTCACCGGTTTAACCAGCGCCCAGGCTGATCCTAGCCCGCAGGAGGTGTTTAGTAGCCTGGAGGAGTGAGTGAGAAGCTGGGCCAGAGTGGGGAACAGAGGGGAGCCCAGCAGAAGTGGCTCTGCTTTGTCAGGTGGGGCTTGCAGGGACAGAGGCCGCACCTGGGCCCCCAGGTGTGGGAAGCGTTGGGGCAGGACAGAGGATCCAAGGAGGAAGAGAGGGGGTGCGGGGGGGGGGGGCGTGTCCAAAGGCTGGGGAAACCCCGCCCCCAGCCCAGCCGGGGAAAGTAGGGGAAAGGTCGCCCGGGGGAGGGGAAGTCCACGGCGGGGGGGGGGGGGGGGGGGGGGCGGACCCAGAGTGACTGGAGACCTCTTCCGGCCCCTGGAGCAGCTCCCCTTTCCCCTACTTTCCTCCCTTCCAATCCCCACGGCACCGGGCCAAACCACCAATGTGGCTTCCATTAACACCAGCTGTTTGTCTCTCCAGCTCTGACCCTTCTCCTACTTGGCAGGGCTGAGCCCCGGGTCTGGGAGTCCCCAAACCCACGCACCCCCCCCACCCCCACATCCCCCACCCAGACCCGCGCCGGCCGGTCTGATCCGAGGGAGGAGGTTTGGGAGGGTGTACTGGACCCTCACTGGCCTGGGAATGGGGAGGAGGGGAGGGAGTTGGAGGGAGGGGAAGGGAGGAGGAGCCCTCAAGACTAAAGGGCTGACAGCCAGCAACCAGCCCCAGGGTGTGAAAGGGGGGAATCCGAACTTTCACCCAGTTGGTTTCACCCAGTTGGTTGCACGCAGCCACTGATGCCAGGCTGGGGTGTGATGGGGTAGGAGGACCGTGAGGAAGCCAACCGGGTCTGGAGCCCAGAAGTTAGGGTGGGGGCAGAGGCGCCAGGAGCTGGGAGCCTGTGCCAGACTCAGAGCTGGGGTAGGAGATTTGGGGCCATCTGGAAGGCATAATAAAGGACCCACAACTAATGATGGTGCCAGAGGCCCATTCTTTGCAGGAAGGGGAGAATGGGAAGGAGGGTGATCAGGGACCTTGGGACCAAGAGAGGGGTAAGGGACTTGGATTTGTAAGAGATTCAACAGTGAGTGGTGTGTCTGGCCAGGGAGGGGGGCGTGGGGGTGGGGGGTGTCCCCCGCCCTCGCCCCCCCTCCTAGATCTACACTCCAAGAGACCATGGGGCAGCCAAGCTCAGAACCCTCCACTCCTTGGGGCGCCTTGGTGGCTCAGTGGTTGATCGTCTGCCTTCGACTCAGGGTGTGATCCTGGGGTCTTGGGATCAAATTCCGAATCAGGCTCCCCCCAGGGAACCTGCTTCTCCCTCTCCCTCTGCCTCTGCCCCTCTGTGTCACTCATGAATGAATAAAAACCTTTTAAAAAAGAAAGAAAGAACTGAACCCTCCACCCAAGCAGCCATCTCTCTTCACCCAATCAGAACTCCAGGATCCCTAGCTAGCACCCTCTTGTGCTAGCACCCTCTTGCCCACTGCTGCGCCCTCAAAGACCTTCAACCTTCAGGAAGGCGTCCTTGAGCGATAACACCCCCTTCCCCACACCCCTGCAGCTCAGTTGGACCCTCTTCCCCAAACCCTGCCCCAGTTAGTGGCCAGCAAGGCATTGAGGGAAGCCACTGGCTTGCCAGGAAGGAGGAGGAGGTGGCCCAGCTGGTCAGGGGCAGGGATGAACAGGGATGTCCCCCCTTTCAGCCCCTTGCCAGAGTCAAGTGAGCCCATGGGAACCCAGAGCCAGGCCCTCTCTTCTTCCCAATAAGATGGACCAGACCAGGAGGGGGACAGGAATGTCAAGTGTATGTGTGGTGGCTGGGGACAGAGGATTGCCAAGGGACAGCCAAGGACTGGACACTCACGGTGCAGGCGGCTGATGTTGTGAGCAGGGCCCATGAGCTGTGCCATCTTGGGGAGCCTCTTCTTCCTGGCAGCCTTCGCCATCCCGTGGCCCAGATGCATGGGGCCCAGGAGGCCCACCTGGACAGGACAGAAGGAGGATACCAGGTCTGGGCTGGCGCTCGCTGCGCCACCTGACTGGTTCTCAGTCCACACCCACAGGGCGAGCTTCCACCTCCCGCCCCAGCTGGGGGGGGGGGGGCGGGGGGGGGCATCAGGTACCTGGCTCTGCAGCTTCTGTATTTTCAGCTGCTGCTTCTCCAGGTGCCGCTGCTGCTGGGCCACCTTGTGGAAGAGTTGCTCGATCCTGCTGTTCTGAGTCTTGAGCTGAGTCTGGGAGAGCGCAGACGGCGGCCGTGAGGTCCGGGCCTCCCGCGCCCAGCCTCTCGGTTCATCCACCTGTCCGGCCTTCCAGCTCCCCCTCCCAGGGCACCCCGGGGGCATCCCCCGCCCGTCCACACTGCTTAAGACCCGGAGGGGAGCGCCAAGTACCTGCAGGCTGCGGAGAGCCTCGGGGGCAGCCTCGCCGCTGGGGCCCAGGCCCTCGGGGGCGCGCGGAGGCGCGGCGGAGCCCCCAGGCTCCTTGCAGGCTGCCCCGCAGGCGCCCAGACGCCGCTCCAGGGCGCCCAGCTGCCCCTGGGTGCGCTCCACGTGCTCGCGCAGCCCGTGGCCGAGCTGCAGGAGCCCGTGCGCCAGCACGTTCACCTCGTCCCAGGACGCGAAGCGCTGCGGCTCGGGGGGCGTCGGGCTGCCCCGCGCGCTCAGGAAGCCGGCGGCCGCGGCGTACAGCACCAGGGCTGCGGGGGCGCTCGGCGCTCGGCGCATCCTTCCCGGGGGCCGGGGCGCGGGCACTCGGGGGGCGCGGGGGCTCGAGACTCGAGGGCCGGAGACGCGGGGCGCCCTGGCGGAGACCGACTCGCGCGCAGAAGCCACCGGGGAGCCTCGGATCGCAGCCTCCAGCCCTCTGGGCTTCGCTTGGCCCCGCGACGTCCCCTTTTATAAGGCGACGGGAGTGCCGGGGGGTGGGGCGTGCGGCCGGGGGAGGGGTTCGGTGAGCCCGAGGCGGGGTAGTTAAGGAGCCGGGGGCACGCCCCGGAGTGCAAGGCTCTGGCTCCTCCCGCCGGTTTCTGGGGCGCCTTCGCCGCCGGCCGTGGAGACGTGGCTCCCCGCGACCTCCTCCCGAGCCCTGGAATCCCAAACCCCCCACGCCGCGCCCGCCGCGCTCGGCGGGGACTGAAGCTGCTGGCGGTACCCCTGACCCTCCCCCCCCCAAGTCAAAAGCCGGGGAGAGGGCGGGGAGATACAAATAAGAAAGAGCCCTGGTGCGCCGAGTTCTGCGAGGCCGGGCGGGGAGCCCGGGACACCTCAAATCCCCGCCTCCGGAGACTTCCCGGAGAGCAAGTGGCCCAAGACCAGGCTGGACCCTAGGGAGACGTCTCTGGGCGCTCACGCTCCTTCCCGCTCAAGGATCCGTCACTGCAGATGTGTTTGTGGGATCCTCGAACGTCTCTCATCCCACTTCCCACAACTCGGTGCCCTAGGGGTGGCCCAGGGTCTTTCCCCTTCGGGCACCCCCCGCAAGGTGCTCCCCCCACCCAAGGGCGCCCCCTCGACCCCAGGGTCTGCAGTGTCATCGATCTCTGCCTGTGTCAAAGTAGACACCTTGGAACAGGAAGGAAGAGGTGATACATGGAAAGAGGGGCTCTCCCCCATTCATCATTCATTCATTCATTCATTCAACAAAGTCCTCTGTTCTCCGTAATTCCCAGTGGAGAGATCCCAACACTGAGTCTGGGGTAGGGACAAAAGAAGGAACTAAGTGAGGCTGTGGGGCTGGACCATGTTCATTTCAAGAGTCTAAGCATTCTTCGAACTTTTTTTTTAAGATTTGTTTATTTTGAGACAGAGAGAGTGCGCCTGTGCAGGAGTGGGGGGAGGGGCAGAGGGAGAGAGTCTTCCAAGCACAACGCAGGCCTCCATCCCACAACCCATGACATCATGACCCCAGCAGAAACCAAAAGCCAGTCCCTTAACCCAGCGAGCCACCCAGGCACCCCTCATTCAACAAACTTTGACCAAAGTCCTCCCCCTCCTGCTCCACCAGCTCCCCAATACTCTGTCAGGAAATTGAGGCAAAGAAAATCCTGCGTGCCAGGAAGAACCCTGGGCAGATTGGCTTGGAGCATGGGCCAGAAAAACATAGTTGACTCAGCAGGGCTCCGAGCCAGCTCAGCCTCTGGAATCTGAAACTGCATGCCCCGGGGCTGACGTGCAGGTCACCACTCCTACCCTCGGCCACCCGGGCCAGATGCCAGGATGGCTGATCCCGGCAGCAGTGACAGGCAGATGGGAAGGACAGGAAGGAAAAACTATAAGGAGTAGATCCAGACAGCCACCATCTGCCCTGGCAGCTCGCCTGTCCACCCCCTGGCCCTGGCTTCTCTCCGAGAGGGTGTTATAATTATCAGAGTGTGCTGTCTTCTTCTTTCCTGGCTTCTTGCACTGAGAGGAGTCAGCAGTCAGTTTCTCAAGCTCATGATGGACTTTTCTTGATACACTTTGCAGGGACGGCTTCCTCTGTGTCATGTTTTGGAGGGTATAAAACATGCTGAAAGCTCTTAGAGGCACCTGCGGTGTACATGCTACAAAAGAATTTGTCCAGGGATACCTGGGTGGCTCAGCAGTTGAGTGTTTGCCTTTAGGTCAGGGTATGATCCCAAGGTCCTGGGATCCAGCCCCACATCAGGTTCCCCATAGATAGGGAGCCTGCTTCTCCTTCTGCCTATGTCCCTGCCTCTTTCTGTCTTTCATAAATAAATAAATTAAATCTTAAAAAAAAAAAAAAAAAGAATTTGTCCAGTGGCCGGGAGCTGGCCCTGAACTGCATCCTAAAAACTGCCCTGTGGAACATACCCTCTGACCCAGCAATGACACAGTCCCGCCAATCAATTGTTTCTTGAGTAGTAGACCTACTGTGTGACAGCTACTGTGCTGGGGCCGTAACGGTGGGTAAGACGCCCCTATGCCCATGTTGGCTACTCTGGTCAAAGCAAATAGCATTAGGAAGGTGACATGTGGCCTGGAATCTCTCACCAAACCAGGTAAGCAGTGAAATGGATTTTTTTTGGCCTGTCTATGGACAGTTGATGCTCCCTACTTCTGGGAGATTTCAATCTGGCACAGTACATGGTCTCATGGAGTATCTTTCCTTATTTTTTTTTTTTAAGATTTTATTTATTTATACATGAGAGTCACACAACCACTGAGCTACCCAGGTGCCCCGAGGAGTGTCTTTCCATCTGTGTCTCTAGAACGTAGGTTACTAGGGATCCCTCAGTCGGTCTTTAGTAATCTCCAATCATTGGGTCTTCTGGTGGATGGGACAGGAAGAGCTGATCTGTCGGAGGAGGGGCTGCTTATGGATAAAAGTAGCAGCAAACACCTACTGTGTCCATAACCTATGCCAGTATTGTCCTAAAGTGACTATGTATCCACTTAATCCTCATAGCAACTCCAAATGAGTTAGGAGCTATTATTATTCTATTTTATAGATGAGGACATGGTGAAAGAGAGATTAAGTTCTTGTTCAAACTCTCACGATTATCTGAACAGAGCTAGGATTTGAAATCAGGCTAGCTGACTCACAACTGTGTTCTTGGCAGCCGTGATTCATAGTAGCCCGGTGGTCCTTGCCTCCTGAAATCCATGCCCTTAGGTAGTTCATCCCTCTGGCTTGACCAAGAGGATATTATCGAAGCGATGCTGTGTGCAACTTCCTAGGTTAGATCATTAAAAAAAAAAATGTGGCTTCTGTTTTGTTCTTGATTAGATCAATTGTTCTCAGAGAAGCTGGCCTCCATGCCCTGAGGACACTCAAGCAACCCTTCCGAGGGATCTACTTGGCCAGATGAAGAACTGGACCCCTCCCCCAACAACAACCAACATCAGCTTGTCCACCCTGCAAGGGAGCTATTTATTTAGTTTTAGAGAAGGGGGGAGGGGGATCCCTGGGTGGCTCAGCGGTTTAGTGCCTGCCTTTGGCCCAGGGTGTGATCCTGGAGTCTCAAGATCCAGTCCCACATCAGGCTTCCTACATGGAGCCTGCTTCTCCCTCTGCCTGTGACTCTGCCTCTCTCTCTCTCTCTCTCATAAATAAATAAATCTTAAAAAAAAAATCTTTTTAAAAAAGAAGGGGGGAGGGAAAGAGGGAGAAAGAGAGGGAATGAAGGAGACCACCCCCCTACACCCCTCGGGGTTTGAGTGCAGAGCTGAACGTAGGAGCCTTAGATCATGACTTGAGCCAAAATCAAGAGTCAATGCTTAACCGACAGCCACGGGCACCCAGGCGCTCCCAAGGGAGCTATTTTGGAAGCAGATCCTACAGCCCCAGTCAAGCTTCCAAATGCCTCGGCTGCATGGGTGTGCAACCTCATGAGATTCCCCCCACACTGGAACCAACATACAGCTAACACAATAGATAGCCAATACAATGGCCAAGGATTAATTAGTGCCAGCTCTGTGCCTGGTACTATTTGAAATATTTTACGTACATTCATTCACTTAGCATGCCCCATGAGGTTGGCATGGTACTGTTTTAATCTCCATTTTATTTTATTGTCCTAAAGATTTTATTTATTTATTTTTAAGATTTTTTATTTATTAGAGACAGAGAGAGAGAGAGATTGAGAGAGGCAGAGACAGGCAGAGGGAGAAGCAGGCTCCATGCAGGAGCCCGACGTGGGACTCGATCCCAGGTCTCCAGGATCACGCCCTGGGCTGAAGGTGGCGCTAAACCCCTGAGCCACGGGGGCTGCCTTGTTCTAAAGATTTTAATTAACTTAATTTGACAGAGAGAGAGAGAGAGAGAGAGAGAGCACAAGCAGGCGGAGCAGCAGAAAGAGAGGGAGAAGTAGACTCCTCACTGAGCAGGGAGTCTGACACAGGGCTTGATCCCAGGATTCCGGGATCATGACCTAAGCTGAAGGCAGACACTTGACCGAGTTAACCACCCAGGTGCCCCTTAATCTCCATTTTATTTTATTTTATTAAAAAAAAGATTTTAGGGATCCCTGGGTGGCGCAGCGGTTTGGCGCCTGCCTTTGGCCCAGGGCGCGATCCTGGAGACCCGGGATCGAATCCCACGTCGGGCTCCCGGCGCATGGAGCCTGCTTCTCCCTCTGCCTGTGTCTCTGCCTCTCTCTCTTTCTCTCTGTATGACTATCATAAATAAATAAAATTTAAAAAAAAAAAAAAAAGATTTTATTTATTTATTCATGAGAGACAGAGAAAGAGGCAGAGACACAGGCAGAGGGAGAAGCAGGCTTTCCACAGGAGCCCTAAGTGGAACTTGATCTCGGATCCTGGGATCACTCTGGAGCCAAAAGCAGAGGCTGAACTGCTGAGCCACCCAGGTGTCCTTTAATCTCCATTTTAAAGAAGAGGAGGGGTGCCTGCCTGGCCCAGATGGTAGAGCATATGACTCTTGATCTCAGGGTTGTGAGTTCAAACCCCACATTGGGTGTGGAGGCTACTTAAAAAAAAAATTAAAACAGAATTAAAAAAATTAAAGAAGCAGAGGAAAATGGGGCACAAAGTGGTCACATGACCCGAGAAAGGAAGTGTGAAGGGGCTATTCTCCCAGGAAGACTGGGAGCTACTATTGGGCTTAAACCTGCTGCAACTGTATTCTGTTTTGAGCTCTGCCAGGGGCTGACAGTGGGTACAGTTAATGCCTCTCCCTTGAGTTACAATCCTGTCACCTGTCCACATTTGCAGAAGCCAACCCCCCTCTGCCATTTCTCCTCTAGGGCCCACCTGTTGCACATGTTTTAGGCACAGAACTTGCATGATCCTACACTGGGCCCCATTGGCCAAACTCCCTGAAGATATGCTTGCTTTGATCTGCCCAGGATTTTGAATATCAGTAGCTTTCTAACGAAAATCTAGATTTTTGGTTTCCCTTGCAAAATTAGAAGGAGAAGCAAGGGTGATCTGCAGTCCTGTTCATTTGCAATGGGCCAGAACTGATGGGAAGTCACCTCTTTGGCCAGAGCAAGCCTTCCCACCCCGTCATTGCCCTGTGACGCAGTCCCTTCCATGCTCTGTCTTTTGCACATCCCTGAGGGCTTTGGTCACTGCCTTTGGGCTGGTGATTTTCCATTGCTAGTACCAGCCTCAGACCTGGGCGAGAGGGGCTTCTGTGATGGCACTGCGCTGTCACGGTGAACTTCCCCCACCAGGGGAGGAGTTGTGGGAACAGGAATGTGCTTACTGAAGCTTCTAGACCAGGGGTACAAAGTTTTCATTTAGTGTGATGAAGAAGTTCTGGAACTGTGTAATGATGATGGTAATACACCATGAATGTATATAACTTGTATAATTTAAAATGGGGGTGTTTGCTTCTCCCTCCACCTGTGTCTCTAACTCTCTGCCTCTCTCTGTTTCTCTCTGTGTCTTTCATGAATAAATAAATAAATAAAATATTTTTTAAAAAAATTTTTAATTAAAATGGGGGTGCCTGGATAGCTCAGTTGGTTAAGCATCTGCTTTCAGCTTGGATCATGATACCAGGGTTCTAGGATTGAGCCCCACATCAGGCTCCCCGCTTAGTGGGGAATCTGCTTCTCCCTCTCCTTCTGCCCCTCCCTGTGCTCATGCTCTCTCTCTTGTACTCTCTCTCTCTCTCTGAAATAAATAAAATCTTTTTAAAAATAAGAAATAAAAAAATAAAAATAAGAAATAATAAAAAATTTAAAAAATTTTAAAAATAAAAATAAATAAGTAAAATGGGGGCGCCTAGGTGGCTCAGTGGTTGAATGTCTGCATTTGGCTCAGGGCATGATCCTGGGTCCTGGGATCAAGTCCCACATCGGGGACAGCCCAGGTGGCTCAGGGGTTTGGTGCTGCCTTCAGCCCAGGGCCTGATCCTGGAGTCCTGGGATCGAGTCCCACGTCAGGCTCCCTGCATGGAGCCTGCTTCTCCCTCTGCCTGTGTCTCTGCCTCCCTCTCTCTCTCTCTCTCTCTGTGTCTCTCATGAATAAATAAATAAAATCTTAAAAAAAAAGTCCCACATGGGGCTCCCCATGGGGAGCCTGCTTTTCCCTCCACCTATGTGTTTGCGCCCCTGTGTCTCTCATGAATAAATAAATAACACATTTTAATAAAGAAATAAATAAAATGATTAAAACGGTCAATTTTCCATTATGTGTATTTCACCACAATAAAAAAAAAATTGAGATCTTGAGAAGACGAAAAAGAAATAATAAATTTGAACCTGGCCTTTCATACCATTTTGAAGATACACTTAATAATATATTTAATGACTAGGATAGAACATATTTTATTATTTGACAGGGGTTGATTAATGCATTAGTTGCCTATTATTGCTGTGTAACAAACTTTCTCAGCACTTAGGGGTTCAAAGCCATATTCAGGGGCCTTGGTGGGGCAGTTTGTTTCTCTGGGGTCACTCAAGAATCGCCTGAGCTCCACTGGGAATGGATGACCCAAGGTGAGCACTTAGTGCTGGTGACTAGTGGGGCTAACAGCACCCCTCAGTTCTCCTCTGTGTAGCCTTACCAGCAGGATTGCCTGAGCTTCTTACATGGCAATGGCAGCCTTGCAAGAGAATAAGACCCAAGACCCAAGATGATTAAAGCCTTTGCTTGAATCTCATTTGCTGATGCCCCAACAGCCAAAGCTACACAAGGGCATGGGTGTCACTAGGCATGAAGCATTGGGGGCCATTGGTGAACACCCTATCACAGTTAGCTTCATGCAGAACTTCACATATTTAGATATATGGCGTATGGACCTCCACTTATACTCTTGCCCCGGCCCTACAAACACTGGAGGGGACTTCTCCACTGTACCAGAGACTCAATGCAAATCAAGATCATGTCATTGCCCTCACAGGGATCCGGGCCCTGGGGGCCAGACCCAGCACTGGTTCACCTCCTATGTTCTGCAAATGTTGCTTAATTACCTATCATGTGCCAGGCCCTGTGCCATCTGGTGAGGATAAAACCCAGGGTGGGTTGACACAGTCCTGTCCTCAAGACTTCACAAATCGGTGGGGAGACCAGGGCCCTGGGATGGATGATCTACGTGGAGTTGAGTTGCAGATAAGTTGATATCACATCACATTTTGTAGACATTTAATTAAACATGTGTTAACTTTAATATTGCAGATTTTTTTCTTTCTAAATTTTCGAAAAGATACGCTTTATTTTTAAATCTCAAATGTTTTCGTAGGAGTTTGAAAAGAGCTTACACTTTAGGTTCTTTTTGGAAAACCTTGCCCGAGGAGACAGATCATGTGATCCTGTAGTATCTTCCTTTTTTAAAACATTTATTTTATTTTATTATTATTATTTTTAAGATTTTATTTATTTATTTATTCATGAAAGACACAGAGAGAGACACAGGCAGAGGGAGAGGCAGGCCCCACACAGGGAGCCCGACGTGGGACTCGATCCCAGATCTCCAGGATCACACCCTGGGCTGAAGGCGGCACTAAACCGCTGAGCCACCTGGGCTACCCTTTTTTTAAAATTTTAAATTTTGATATAATTTCAACTTCTATGGACACCTAGGTGGTTCAGCTGATTAAGTATCTGGCTCAGGTCATGATCCTGGTGTCCCTGGATTGAGCCCCACATTGGGCTCCCTGCTCACTGGGGGGTCTGCTTCTCTCTCTCCCTCTGCTGCTCCCCCTGCTTGTGCTCTCTCTCTCTCTCAAATAAATAAAACCTTTAAAAAATAATAATTTCAGCTTACAGAAATGTTGCAAGAAGAGATCATAGGCCTCCTGTATACTTTTTTTAAAAAAAGATTTTATTTATTTATTCATGAGAGAGAGAGAGAGAGAAGGATAGAGGCAGAGACGCAGGCAGAGAGAGAAGCAGGCTCCATGCAGGGACCCCAATATGGGACTCAATCCCAGGACTCTGGGGTCACACCCTGGGCTGAAGGCAGGTGTTCAACCGCTGAGCCACCCAGGCATCCCTCCTGTACACTTTTCATAGAGATTCACCAATTGTTAACTTGTTCAACTAGGTTTATCATTCTATCTATAAATTCCATGTAAGTATAGATATAGATGTGTAATACACACACACTATGTATGTATATATATGTTTATATATATACACAAATATTTTAAGAGATGCATATATCAAACAAATATTTATGGAAATAGACATACATATAATACACATATTTATATGTAGAGAACTACATATATAGACTATACACAGATTATATATAATACACATATATACATGAATATATATTTAATACACACGTGTAGGGACATATTAATATACATATTAATATATATTATGTATATAACACACACATATATATGTGTTATATATAAAACACAAATTCCACATATACATGGAAAGAGCCACATTAATGTACAGAAACATATACATATGCATACATATAATATATATACAGAGATGTATATAATACATATGCCCATAGATATAAAATACAGGTATAGATAGGGATGTAATATACACAGAGAGAGGGAAAAGGAAAGGTGATATATATTCAGCAAACATACACACACACACATTAGTTTTCTCTGAATAGTGTGGGGGTACGTTGCAGACACGATACGCGCCTTTGCCTTCTGCTGAGACCAAAGCCACTCGCTTGGGCACCGCAGCCCGGTTCCCAACGCCAGGAAATGTGACCCTGACACATCGCCTGTATCTAATCTACAGTCCAGATTCCACTATGTCCTTGACAGCCGTGCTTTCTCTTGGGATCCCATCCAGGATCACATGCTGCATATTGTTTGTCTCTTTAGCACCCTTCAATCTGGACCGATTCCTTGGTCCTTCCTTGACCTTCATGGCATTGGCATTTCTGAAGTCTACACACCAGTTATTTATAGAATTTCCCTTACCTTGCATTTGTCTGATGTGTCCTCCAGATTAGACATTTTTTTTCTGTGCATACCAGGAAGCATGTGATGTCTGCATGTCGCTTCCTAGCACTGTTTATTGCAATTTTTAAAAATTAATTTTTTATTGAGATAATTGACATATAGCATCGTATTAGTTTCAGGTATACAACATAATGATCCTATATTTGTATAGGTTGCGAAATGATCACCACCATAAATCTGATTACCATCTGTCCCTCTCCATAGTTACAAAACTTTTTTGTTTTTGTGATGGGAAATTTTAAGATCTATCCTCTCAGCAGCTTTCAAATACATGCTACAGGTAACTAGAGTTGCCATGCTGTATGGTACCTCCCTGGGACTTACTTATTTTATAACTGGAAGTTTGATCTAAGGCTGATTATTTTACCTTTATTTTTATTTTTTAAAGATTTATTTAGGGCAGCCCTGGTAGCCCAGCGGTTTAGCGCCACCTTCAGCCCAGGGCCTGATCCTGGAGACCAGGGATCGGGTCCCACATCAGGCTCCCTGCATGGAGCCTGCTTCACCCTCTGCCTGTGTCTCTGCCTCTCTCTCTGGGTCTCTTATGAATAAATAAATAAAATGTTTTTTTTTTTAAAGATTTATTTGTTCATGAGAGAAACACAGAAAGAGGCAGAGACACAGGCAGAGGGAGAAGCAGGCTCCCTGCGGGAGCCCAATGCAGGACTTGATCTCAGGACCCCAGGATCACGACTTGAGCCAAAGGCAGACACAATCACTGAGCTACCCAGGCATCCCTTATCTTTAATTTTATTTTTTATTTTTATTTTTTCCTTATCTTTAATTTTAATACTGGATGGTCAGTCATGGGGGAAGCAGGTGAACCTAGGAGAGCCCAGAAAAGGGACCAATCCCATCACACCAGGCTTCCTAGGGCAGAGGCCCAGAAGCTGACAGATACTAAGATCAACCAGGTAAAGAGGGTAAAGAAAGGATGGCCCAGGTTGGAGGAAGAGCATGAAAAACACACCATAGCCTGGGTCATGTGCCCAGTACATCCCAGACAAGCCCAGAGGGCACTGGGCCATATATGCAGGCACCCCAAGGAGGCTGCTGGCCTCTGCCCAGGGAATGGCCCTCACCACCTCCACCCACTGCTCATGCCCTTTCCTGTCGGCCTCTGGTCACATCTAGGTCACCAGGAAAGGTCAGCTGTGGAGCAGGAGGCTCAGAGGCTCAGGGGAAAAAGGATGAATCAGATTGTGGGTGTGCCCCCAGAAAGGAATGAGAAGGGCTCTCCATCTGCACCCTGGCTCGCAGCCCTCCTAGCCCGGGAGCTTGTGTGCATGTGAACCTAACAGTCAACAACTCTGAATTCACTAGGAGGAATAATAACCATCACAGTGCACCTTTATTTAGCACTCACTTTTATAGCATCAGGCCTGTGCACAGTGCATCTAATGTCATTCTCAAATCAGTCCTGGAAAGGACGGTGTTCCTTTCCCTTTTTGATTGTTGGGAAGACTGAGGTTCAGATGTTCAAATACTTGGCCAAAGTCACAAATCTTGGAAGAGCCAAAATTTTAATCTAGTTCTTTCTAGTTCCAAATCACTGGATCTTTTTCTTTTTTTTTAATCTTGACCTTTTTTGTAAGTGACCTTTTTGAATGGGTAATACACTTACATTGCACCAAACCCAAAAAGTCTAAAAAAGAGATGCTAGGGCACCTGGTGGCTCAGTCAGTTAAGCCTCTGCCTTCGGCTCAGGTCATGATCCCAGGGTCCTGAGATTCACTCCCTGCTCAGCGCGGAGTCTGCTTCTCCCTCTCCCTCTGCCTGCCACTCCCCCTCCTTGTTCTCTCTCTCTCTCTCTCTCTCTCTGTCTGTCAAATAAATAAAATCTTTATTTTTTATTTTTTATTTTTTTTAAAATAAAATCTTTAAAAAAATTAAAAAATATATGCTGGAGAAGTCCCTCCTTCCTAATCATGAGTCCACACAAAACTTTGAGAATGTTTATCTGGATTTTTTTCTCCATCACTTCTGAGGGCTTTCTGTGTGTTTAAACATCCTCACTTAAAAAATTGTTATCAGGGATCCCTGGGTGGCGCAGCGGTTTGGCGCCTGCCTTTGGCCCAGGGCGTGATCCTGGAGACCCTGGATCGAATCCCACGTCCGGCTCCCGGTGCATGGAGCCTGCTTCTCCCTCTCCCTGTGTCTCTGCCTCTCTCTCTCTCACTGTGTGCCTATCATAAAAAAAAAAAAAAATTGTTATCAAAAAAAAATTGTTATCGAAAGAATGTTTGCACTCCCTTACAATTCATACGTCGAAACCCTAACCCTCCAATATGATGGTATTTGGAGACAGGGGCTTTTGCAGGTGATTAGGTTATAAGGGTGGGGCCCCCACTATGGCATTGGTGGCCTTCTAAAATGAAGCACAGGGAGACTCATGTGAAGACGCATTGAGAAGGCGGCTGCCTGCAAGCCAGGAAGAGAGCTCTCCTCAGGGATCAAATCTACCAGCACCTTGATCTTTGCCTCCCCGGACTCCAGTACTGTGAGAAATAAACCTCAGTCATTTAAGCCACTCAGCATATTGTTCAGGCCGCCGAAGATGACTAATACCCCATGCTGAAGGTGAATCAACTTGGCCATAATCTGGCACATTTCAAGGGCACAATGTAATTGATACTGACACACGCATATGCCTGTGAAACTATCACCATGATCCAGGTAGTGAACATTTCTATCACACCCAGGCTTTCTGGTGCTTCTTGGGAACCCCTCCCACTGGCTCCTCCATTGTCCTGTGTATTCATGACTTGCCTTCTGTCACTACAGATTATGTTGCTTCTTCCAGAATTGTATATCAATGGAATGGGATAGAATGCACTCTTTATGGTCTGGCTGCTTTCACTCAGCATGTTTACTTTGAGATTCATCCCTGTTGGAGATCAGTAGTATATTTATTTTTAATGCTAATATGGATAAACAACATTGGCTTTATCCATTCATCTGCTGAAGGACATTTGGGTTGTTTTCCAATAAATACAGTTGCTATGGACATTCACGTGCAAGATTTTTTTTTAATTAATTAATTTATTTATTTATGATAGTCACACAGAGAGAGCGAGAGAGGCAGAGACACAGGCAGAGGGAGAAGCAGGCTCCATGCACCGGGAGCCCGACGTGGGATTCGATCCCGGGTCTCCAGGATCGCGCCCTGGGCCAAAGGCAGGCGCTAAACCACTGCGCCACCCAGGGATCCCCAACGTGCAAGATTTTTTTAAAAAGATTTTATTTTGGGCAGCCCGGGTGGCTCAGCGGTTTAGTGCTGCCTTCAGCCCAGGGCATGATCCGGGGGGTCCCGGGATCGAGTCCCATGTCAGGCTCCCTGCATGGAGCCTGCTTCTCCCTCTGCTTGTGTCTCTGCCTCTCCCTCTCTGTGTCTCTCATGAATAAATAAATAAAATATTTTTAAAAAAGATTTTATTTATTCATCAGAGACACATACAAGGCAATGAGGCCCTTGGCTGGCTCAGTTGATAGAGCATGTGATTTTTTTTTAATTTTTATTTATTTATGATAGTCACAGAGAGAGAGGGAGGCAGAGACACAGGCAGAGGGAGAAGCAGGCTCCATTCAGGGAGCCCGACGTGGGATTCGATCTCGGGTCTCCAGGATCGCGCCCTGGGCCAAAGGCAGGCGCTAAACCGCTGCGCCACCCAGGGATCCCGAGCATGTGATTCTTAATCTCAGGGTTGGGAATTTAAGCCCTACATTGGGTGTAGAGACTACTTAAAATAAATAAATAAATTTATTTATTTTGTAATATGTATGTATGTAATATGTATGTATATATACACATATGTGTATATGTATGTGTGTGTGTATATATATATATATATACACATTGTGTGTGTGTGCAAAAAGGCGATTTTATTAAAGTACATGGACAGGACTCATGGGCCGACTCATGCTGTCTGCTTTGAATATTTTTGCCATACAACAGTTTTATTTCTGTGTTGTAGAGAAAGAAGAAACTTTTTTTTTAAATTTCTGGGTTTTAAGTCTCAAAATCTTACTTTCTCCTTTTCTTGTTGAACTTCAATGGTTCTATTTTGTGCATAAATATTTGATTTAAACCACAATATTTTAAAAAAGCAATCTCTACTCCCAAAGTAGAGCTAGGATCCGACTCAGGATCCCAAGAGTAAAAGTCACATGCTCTCTCTGACTGAGCCAGCCAGGTGTCCACCAAACCACAACATTTTATTTTAAAGATTTTTATTTATTTATTCATGAGAGACAGAGAAAGAGAGAGAGGCAGGCTCCATGGAGGGAGCCTGATGTGGGACTCGATCCCGGGACTCCAGGATCACACCCTGGGCAGAAGGCAGGCGGCTAAGCCACCCAGGTGTCCCAAACCACAACATTTTATTTTTCTTTTATTTTTTTTATAAATTTATTTTTTTATTGGTGTTCATTTTTTTAAATTAATTAATTTATTTATTTATTTATGATAGTCACAGAGAGAGAGAGAGGCAGAGACATAGGCAGAAGGAGAAGCAGGCTCCATGCACCGGGAGCCCGATGTGGGATTCGATCCTGGGTCTCCAGGATCGGGCCCTGGGCCAAAGGCAGGCGCCAAACCGCTGCGCCACCCAGGGATCCCTTTTATTGGTGTTCAATTTGCCAACATACAGAATAACACCCAGTGCTCATCCCGTCAAGTGCCCCCTCAGTGCCCGTCACCCAGTCACCCCCACCCCCTGCCCACCTCCCCTTCCACCACCCCTAGTTCATTTCCCAGAGTTAGAGGTCTCTCATGTTCTGTCTCCCTTTCTGATATTTCCCCCTCATTTTTTCTCCTTTCCCCTTTATTCCCATTTATTCCCTTTCACTATGAATGAGACCATATAATGTTTGTCCTTCTCCGATTGACTTATTTCACTCAGCATAATACCCTCCAGTTCCATCCACGTCGAAGCAAATGGTGGGTATTTGTCGTTTCTAATGGCTGAGGAATATTCCATTGTATACATAAACCACATCTCCTTTATCCATTCATCTTTCGAGGGACACGGAGGCTCCTTCCACAGTTTGGCTGTTGTGGAAATTGCTGCTAGAGACATCGGGGTGCAGGTGTCCCGGCGTTTCATTGCATCTGTATCTTTGGGGCAAATCCCCAGCAAAAACACAACATTTTAATCAACTAGTTACATCACCTCCTTAAAGAATGATTTGTTCTAACAGTAACATTCAGGAAACAACCTAAGTGTTCCAACATTAGGGAAAAGATCTAGAATGCAACATACTTTCAAACTGCAAGCTAGTTTAAGGAAGCATTTAGTGACCTGGGAAAAACATAGGGTGTGTTAAATGAGAAATCCAAACTGTGTAACCAGTGGCACTGCAATTTCTCTTTTTAAACATGTTTATAAGAAAGGAAACTGGTGAGAGACCCACAAATGGATGAATAACAGGCAGTTCCGTAGGCACATTCATTCATTCCTTAGCATATTTACTGATGCTTGTGTCACAGAAGAGACAAAGCTGTGGACCCTTAATGGAAGTGTGCATCACCCCTGATAAAGCTGCCTTGCTGAAAATTCAAACTTAAATCCGAAAAAATGTCTATAATTATTTCTCTAGCCAAAATACTAACAATGAGTTACCTGTTACTGGCTTATGAGCCCTTGAAACGTTGCCAGTTCAAGTTGAAATGTGCTCTAAATGTAAACAACACACCAGATTTGGAAGACTTGGCTGGAAAAGAAAAGAATGTGACTAGTTTTTTTACATAAATATTTTATTTATTAAAAAATATTTTATTTATTTACTTGAGAGAGAGAGAGAGAGGGAAAGCACAAGTAGGGTGAGGGGGAGAGGGAGAGGGAGAAGCAGACTCCTTGCTGAGCACAGAGCCCAATGCAGAGCTTGATCTCAGGACCCTAAATTCATGACCTGAGCCCAGTTCAGGCGTACTTAACCAACTGAGCCACCCAGGAGCCCCTGACTAATTTTCGATATTGATTGTGTGTTGGAAAAATCAAATTTTGGATGGGCTGGGTTAAAATTAAATGACCACAATAAGTTCACCTTCTTTGCTTTGCCTTTTTAAAAAAAATATTTTATATATTTATTTATGAGAGAGAGAGAGAGAGAGGCAGAGACACAGGCAGAGGGACAAGCAGGCTCCATTCAGGGAGCCCAACGTGGGACTCGATCCCGGGTCTCCAGGATCTGGCCCTGAGCTGAAGGCAGGTGCTAAACCACTGAGCCACCCAGGGACCCCCTGCTTTGCCTTTTAAAATTAAGGTGGCTATTAGAAAATTTACAATTACACATGTGATAACATTTGCAGCTCACATTACACTTTTACCTACTAATTTTTATGAAACACAGAGGACCAGGGAACACCTTAAAATGACTCCACAAGGGGTATAGTCAGCTAAATTCAAACTGGGGGAGATGCTACAGGACAAATCTGTTTTCTATAACAAATACATTGCAAAAACAAAGAAACACAAAAGACAGTGAGAATATTTAGATCAAGAGATTTTTTTTTAAAAGACTTTTATTCATTTATTGATGAGAAACACACACAGAGAGAGAGGCAGAGACATAGGCAGAGGGAGAAGCAGGCTCTCTGAGGTGAGCCCAATGTGGAGCTTGATCCCAGGACCCCAGGATCATGACCTGAGCCCAACCCAGATGCTCAACCGCTGAGCCACTCAGGGGTCCCTAGATCAAGTGAGATTTATTTTTTTTAATATTTTACTTATTTATTCAGAGAGACAACACAGAGAGAGAAGCAGAGACACAGGCAGAGGGAGAAGCAGGCTCCATGCAGAAAGCCTGACATGGGACTTGATCCGGGGTCTCCAGGATCACGCCCTGGGCTGCAGGCGGCGCTAAACTGCTGCGCCACCGGGGCTGCCCTCACGTGAGATTTATTTATTTATTTATTTATTTATTTATTTATTTATTTATTTATAATTATTTATTTATTTATTTATTTATGATAGTCACACAGAGAGAGAGAGAGAGGCAGAGACACAGGCGGAGGGAGAAGCAGGCTCCATGCACCGGGAACCCGACGTGGGACTCGATCCCGGGTCTCCAGGATCGCGCCCTGGGCCAAAGGCAGGCGCCAAACCGCTGCGCCACCCAGGGATCCCTCAAGTGAGATTTAAAACACATTTTAGGGGATCCCTTGGTGGCTTTTAGCCAAATGCAATGTATGGATATTTTAGGATTCTCATTCAAAGCATCTCTAAACTAATAAAACAAAAAATGACAAAACTAATGATAACATTTATGAGACAATTAACAATTTGAACACTTACTGGACATTTGATGGTATGAAGCTTTTAAGTTATAATAATGCTACTATGAATACTTTATTTTATTTTATTTATTTATTTTTTTAATTTTTATTTATTTATGATAGGCACACAGTGAGAGAGAGAGAGGCAGAGACACAGGCAGAGGGAGAAGCAGGCTCCATGCACCGGGAGCCCGACGCGGGATTCGATCCCGGGTCTCCAGGATCGCGCCCTGGGCCAAAGGCAGGCGCTAAACCACTGCACCACCCAGGGATCCCCTTTATTTTATTTTTTAAAAGATTTTATTTATTTATTCATGAGAGACACACAGAGAGAGAGGCAGAGACACAGGCAGAAGGAGAAGCAGGCTCCATGCAGAAGCCCAACGTGGGACTCAATCCGGGGACTCCAGGATCATGCCCTGGGCCGAAGGCAGGTGCTAAACTGCTGAGCCACCCAAGGATCCCCCTACTATGGATATTTTTAAAAGAAAGTCTTTATCTTGGGGTGTCTGGGTGGCTCAGTGGTTGAGCATCTGCCTTTGGCTTAGGTTAGGATCCTGGAGTTCTGGAATCAAGTCCCCCATCTGCCTCCCCAAATGGAGCCTGCTTCTCCCTCTGTCTATGTCTCTGCCTCTCTCTCTGTCATGAATAAATAAAATCTTTAAAAAAAGAGAAAGCCTTTAGTTCCTAGAAGGCATATTCAAATATTTAGAGATGATGGAAAATCTGAGATTTACTTCAAAATAACCCAGTTGAGAAGGAAGTAGGGAAATAGGAGATGAAGCAAGATTTAGTTGATAACCTGGTGTTTATGGTTATATATGGTGCTTATATATATATATATATTTTTGGGATCCCTGGGTGGCGCAGCGGTTTGGCGCCTGCCTTTGGCCCAGGGCGCGATCCTGGAGACCCGGGATCGAATCCCACATCAGGCTCCCGGTGCATGGAGCCTGCTTCTCCCTCCGCCTGTGTCTCTGCCTCTCTCTCTCTCTCTGTGACTATCATAAATAAATAAAAAATTAAAAAAAAATTTAATATATATATTTTTTCATTGTGGGAGAAGATATATATCATAAAATCTACTATTTTAACCATTTAAAGTGTACCATTTTGGGATGCCTGGGTGGCTTAGTGGCTGAGCATCTGCCTTTGGCTCAGGTTGTGATCCTGGGGTTCTGGGATCGAGTCCCTAGTCCTCTTGGGAACTCAAAATTAGACCTACCAGCATATTTCTCTTTGATCATCATTTGCTCACTTGAAATTTTTATTTCAACCTTTATTGTGGAGAATTTTAAACAAAAGAAAATAGAGAAGTCTACTTCATGTCACTAAACTGTACACTCTTTTAAAAAAGATTTTATTTATTTATTCATGAGAGACACAGAGACATGCTCAGAGCTGACTCACGAGGAGTCCGGAGATTGCTTTCTTATGACAATAAGAAAAAGGTTAAGTTGGCACTTTTTTGTTGGGAAGGAGCATCTCTTCCCAGATACTCCGCGGACAAGCGTCGCACCCCGGGATTTGGGCGGCGGGAGGCGTCCCCTGGTGGCGGATCCGAGAACCGACCTTAGGTTTTCCATTCCCGCTATTTCAGGACCTTGGGGAGGGGTGTAAGGTGCTCCCCGCAACCTGGTGCGCGACTCCTGAAGGCAGCGGGGCACCCAGGGTGGCCTGGGGGCTTGGCCTAGGAGATGAGAGATTGAGAGGAGCAGTCAAAGGGGGAGATGGGGAGATGATGAGTAGCACCTCTCCTCCTCCTCCGCCTCTCCCCCCTTCCTCTTTATTTTAGGACATTCGTGAAACGCTTATTGAGCACCTACTGTGTGCCATGCAATGGGGACAGAAGTCCTTGCCCTAACAGAAGGACCTGACACAATAACTGCGTGTGAGGGACGCGATAAGAGAAGGGAAATACCTAGGACATTACAAGGTGACGAATACTAAGGAGAAAAATATATCCAAGGAGGGAGTTTTTGCAATAGAGGAGGGATGCCTGCAATTTTAAGTAGAGTGGTAAGTCAAGCAGATACCTGAGGGAAGAGCATTCCAGGCAGAGGGAACAGCCAGTGCAGAGGCCCTGAGGCAGGAACGTGGCTGATGCATTTGAGGAACATAAAGAGTGGGGCCGGGGTGGGGGGGTGGAGAGAGAAAGAGAGAGAATTTGTTTCCTAAAGGTTTTGAGAACAACTCCCAGATATGACTCCATCTTGTACCTAAATACTTCAATTTATATCTTCTCATAAGAAAGACACTTTCCCTTCTGATTGAGGCCCCCCCAAAATAATAATAATAAAAAATAAAAATAGATAGATAGATAGATAGATAGATAGATAGATAGATAGATAGAAAGAAAGACACTCTCTTCCAAAGGGTTTCCCTGCCTTGTCGCTATTGGCTTTTGGACTGGAGAATTCATTGCAGTGGGGGATTGTCCAGTGCAGGGTAGGATTTTCAGCATGCGTGGCCCCCACCCACTGGATGTCAGTAGCACGGACCGCCCCCCACAGTCGTGACAACTAATACCATCCCTTGGGTAACAGAACTGCCTCAAGTTGAGAACCATTGCTTATACAACTGTGGTGCAATGGTCACAACTGGAAAATTTAACTTTGATTTGATATTGCTATCTAAACTACAGATCAAAAAAAAAACCCAAAACAAACAAACAAAATTACAGATCATGGGGCGCCTGGGTAGCTCAGTCAGTTAAGGGTTCAAGTCTTGATTTCGGCTCAGGTCATGACCTCAGGGTCAAGAAATCAGGTCCCATGTTGGGCTCTATGCTCAGAGAGGAGTCCACTTGGGATTCTCTCTCTCCCTCTGCCCCTCCTCCGGCTCGGGTGCTCTCTTTCTCTAAAATAAATAAAAATTTATAAATACACTAAAATATCTACAGATTGTGTTCAAATTTTATCAATCATCCAATAACATCCCTTTTTTTTTTAAAAGATTTTATTTATTTATGAGAGAGAGAGAGAGAGAGAGGCAGAGACACAGGCAGAGGGAGAAGCAGGCTCCATGCAGGGAGCCTGATGTGGGATTTGATCCCGGGTCTCCAGGATCACGTCCTGGGCTGAAGGCAGGCACTTAACTGCTGAGCCACCCAGGGATCCCCCCCCTTTTTTTTTTAAGATTTTATTTATTTATGAGAGAGAGAGAGAGATCCAATAACATCCTTTAGAATAATTTTTATTTCCTGCTCTCTAGTCTATTCCAGGATCATGTATTGCATTTGGAGGTCATGCCTCCCCCCTTTTGGAAATTAGGATTTAATTAATTTTTAGAGAGAGAGTGAGGGAGGGGAAGGGGCAGAGGGAGAAGGAGAGAGAGAGAGAGAGAGAGAGAGAGAGAGAATCTTTTTTTTTTGTTTTTTTATGATAGTCACACAGAGAGAGAGAGAGAGAGGCAGAGACACAGGCAGAGGGAGAAGCAGGCTCCATGCACCGGGAGCCTGACATGGGATTCGATCCTGGGTCTCCAGGATCGCGCCCTGGGCCAAAGGCAGGCGCCAAACCTCTGCACCACCCAGGGATTCCAGAGAGAGAGAATCTTAAGCAGACCCCATGCCCAGCACAGAGCCCAACGAGGGGCTCCATCTCAGGATCCTGAGATCATGACTTGAGCTGAAATCAAGAGTCAGGTGCTTTAACTGACGGAGCCTTTGCTTTTTTTTTTTTTTTTTTTTTAAGATTTTATTATTTATTCATGAGACACAAAGAGAGAGAGAGGCAGAGACACAGGCAGAGGGAGGAGGAGGCTCCACGCAGGGAGCCTGACGTGGGACTCAATCCCAGGACTCCAGGATCACACCCCGGGCTGAAGGCGGTGCCAAACCACTGAGCCACCAGGGCTGCCCGAGCCTTTGCTTTTTAACTTGCTTCTTTCTCCTTTTTTTCTTAAAAACTTTTAAAAATATATTTTATTTATTTATTCATGAGAGTCGCAGAGAGGGAGACAGAGACATAGGCAGAGGAAGAAGTAGGCTCCCTGCACGGAGCCTGATGCAGGACTCGATCCCAGATCCCGGGGTCACGCCCTGGGCAAAGGCAGACTGTCAACCACTGAGCCACCCAGGCGTCCCAGATTCTTTCTCCTTTACTTGCCTTTCATGAGAGTGATTTTTTGAGGACCATAGGCCAGTCATTTTATAGTATGGCCTCTTTGGGGTTCGTCTGAGTTTTCCTCGTGATTAGACTGAGGTTATGCATCTTTGGGAAGAACACCAGCGAGGTGATGCTGTGTCCTCTGTGCATTACACCAGGAGTCACATGATATTCATTTGCCCCCATCCCAGCCATTTTAGCTGTGGTCACTTGATTAAGACCCCGTCTGTCTGCCTCTCCTCGGCAGCCTTGCAATTTTCTCCCTTGTAATCAATATGCATCTTATGGGCAGACACACTGAACTATGCAAAGGTCCTGTTTCTCCTCAAACTTTCACCCATTAGTTTCTTGCCTGCATCTTTGTCCAGATGGGTTGCTTTAAATTGTTATAAGTAAATACTGAATGAGGACAAAAGGCTGCTTTTAGCATATGTGTGAAGTGCAAGGAGTAACAATGCAACACACATTTATGTAACTGTCAACCGGGCTAAGAAGGGAACACAGCAGGATGAGAGATGCTCCAGCACCGCTCCTGCCTGGTGAAAGACACGAATTGTTCAAAGCTGGGGTGGTGAGGCAGGAGGGCAGCAGGGAAGCCTGGGGTGATGGGGTCCTGGGTTCACTAGACATGGACCCCCAAACTCTTCAGGTGGGGAAACCAACAGGATGTGGATCAGCTGGATTTGGAGTCTGGGGAGGAGGGTGGTGGCCAAGGATGGGGAAGGAAATGCTGCCCTTCTAGACTTCCCACTGGCGCCAATGAGCCCTAAGGGTGGGAGTGAGTGTTGGGGGGTAGGCACAGCCTCTCTGGGGCAGCTGGACATTCCAGGCTGGGGTGCGGGCTGCTCTGGAGTTTCCAGAAGGCCCTTGATCTGGCAAAGGGGCTGAAAGTGGCTCCCAAGGGGTTCACGTGAGTCCTGGAGTGGCCAGGAGCCGCCCCTCTCCCTTCTCCTCCGGCTCAAGCCTCAGCTGGACAGGATGGGGGCAGAGAAGTGTCACATTTTCCACTCTGGGTGGTGTTAGGAATCTGGAAAAAAAAAATGTTTCACTTTTTGAGGAACTACCAAATCATTTCCCACAGTGGCCGTGTCATATTACATTCCCACCAGTAGTGGATGAGGGTTCCGATTTCTCTACATTTTCACTAACATTTATTTTGAAGTGGTGTCTCATCATAGTTTCATTTCTTTTTTGTTAAAGATTTTATTTATTTATTCATGAGGGACACACAAAAAGGGGCAGAGACACAGGCAGAGGGAGAAGCAGGCTCCCTGCAGGGAGCCTGAAATGGGACTCGATCCCAGGACCCCGGGATCACACCCTGAGCCAAAGGCTGATGTTCAACCGCTGATCCACCCAGGCGTCCCTCTCATCATAGTTTTGATTTGCACGGTCTTAATAACTAGTGATGTTGGACATTTTTTTCATGGGCTCATACAGCATCGTATTATATGCAATATTCTTCCCTTATCCACAGGGCGTATGTTCCGAGATCCACCGTGGACACCTGAAACTGTGCGGAGTATTGAGCCCTATATATACTGTGTTTACATATACATACTATGTTTTCTCCTGTGCGTATATACCTATGACAAAGTTTAGTTTATAAATTAGGCACAAGGGATCCCTGGGTGGCGCAGCGGTTTGGCGCCTGCCTTTGGCCCAGGGCGCGATCCTAGAGACCCAGGATCGAATGCCACGTTGGGCTCCTGGGGCATGGAGCCTGCTTCTCCCTCTGCCTGTGTCTCTGCCTCTCTCTCTCTGTGTGACTATCATAAATAAATAAAAATTAAAAAAAAACAAATTAGGCACAAGAAGAGATTACCCATGATAACAATAAAATAGGACAAGCATAACAATATACTGTAATAAAAGTTATATGCATGTGGTCTCTCTCTCTGAAAACATCTATTGTGCTGTGTTCACCCTTCTTCTTGTGATGACGTGAGATGATAAATTACCTACAGGGTGAAGTGCCTGTAGCCATAGCCTAACACTGCCTTTGGCCCAGGCCGCGATCCTGGAGACCCGGGATCGAATCCCACGACGGGCTCCGGTGCATGGAGCCTGCTTCTCCCTCTGCCTATGTCTCTGCCTCTCTCTCTATCTCTCTGTGACTATCATAAATAAATAAATAAATAAATAAATAAATAAAATAAAAATAAATAAATTCAAGTTAGTTAACATATGGAGTAGTATTGATTTCAGGAGGAGAATTTAGTGGCTTGTCACTTACATATAACATCCAGCCTTCATTACATGAAGTGCCCTCCTCAATGCCCATCACCCCTTAACCCATCCCCCACCCCACCTCCTCTCCAGCAACCCTCAGTTGGTTCTCTATGCTTAAGAGTCTCTCATGGCTTGCCTCTCTCTCTGTTTTTATCTTATTTTATTTTTCCTTCCCTTCCTCTATATTCATCTGTTCTGTATAATGACTTTTTTTTAAAAAGCTTCTATTTATTTATTCATGAGAGACATACACACAGAGGCAAAGACACAAGCAGAGAGAGAAGCAGGCTCCCTATGGGGAGCCCGATGCACGACTCGGTCCTAGGACCCCGGGATCATGACCTGAGCCGAAGACAGATGGCTCAACCACTGAGCCATCCAGGTGCCCCATGACTTTTTTAAAATAAAGATTTTTTTTATTTTTTTTTATTTTTATTTATTTATGATAGTCACAGAGAGATAGAGAGAGAGGCAGAGACACAGGCAGAGGGAGAAGCAGGCTCCATGCACCGGGAGCCCGATGTGGGATTCGATCCCGGGTCTCCAGGATCGCGCCCTGGGCCAAAGGCAGGCGCCAAACCGCTGCGCCACCCAGGGATCCCACTCAAGATTTTATTTTTTAAGTAATCTCTACACTCAACGTGGGCCTTGAACTTACAACCCTGAGGCCAAGAGTTGCACACTCCACAAACTGAGCCAGCTGCACGCCCCCATAATGACTTTTTAAAAAAGCCTAATTCATCACCTTCAGAGGATGATGGGGAATCAATTCACTATGTTGAGAAGTGGTGTATAAAGGAAAAAAATCAAGCATGCGTTTTGCCTCTCTTAGATAAACACGCCACTGTGTAGCCAAATAGGATGCAAATGGGAGGCATCTGGCAAGGGAGGAATTCTAGCTTACGGGCACCTGGGTGGCTCAGTGGTTGAGTATCTGCCTTTGGCTCAGGGCGTCACCCCAGGGTTCTGGGATAGAGTCCCAGTTGGGATCCTTGCTTGGCAAGTCTGCTTCTCCCTCTTCCTCTGCTGCTCCTTCTGCTTGTGCTCTCTCTCTTTCTCTCAAATAAAATCTTAGAAAGAGAGAGAGAGAGAGAGAGAGAATTCTAGCTTATTAGTGAGGAAGACCCACTAGGAGGACATCACTATGTTGCAGCCCCAGTGAACCTCTAGCTCAACGGGTGCTAGCTGCACATGGGAGAGACACCGAGAGTGTGGGGGTTCTGGTGGAAGACCTCAGCAAACCTCATATTGTGCTGAAGGGGCAACCTGAGTCTGACCCCAGTTCCAGACCCAACTGCCAATTTGCTGGGAATGTGGACAGAGGGACAGAAGTGTGGGATCAGCAACCCCCAGACCGTGGGAAATGCTCCAGGACAAACAGCCTGAGTTGAGCCATTGATTTATCGTAAGGGAAGGAATGGGGGGGTGGATACTGTGAATTAAAAGAGACTTAAAAGACATATCATTTCCTTTTTGGATGGGCAAGACTAAACTACAGTGTCTGCAGACCCCTACTTGGGTGACAGGCTATTCAGAAACTTTACAAAGCCGTGATTATTGCAAAAGTCACCACAGTGGTTACTTTGTGGAATGAGGAGTCATTGGGACCAGGATGTGGGGCATGGAGAGGCTTTTGGGGTTGCTGGTGACGTGCTACGTGTTGATCCGGGTGGAAGTTATCGTGATGCTCACCTTCAGGTGGATTTCTCAAACTCAGCGCTTTGACATTCAGGCCAGATAATTCTTGGTTGTGTGTGTGTGTGTGTGTGTGTGTGCATGGTGTGTGGGGGCGTGTGTGTGCCCTGTGCATTGCAGGATGCGACGTCCCTGGCCTGCCTCCACCTACTAGATGACAATAACAGCTCTCCCCCACTCCATCATGACAACCAAAGAATGTCTCCCAGATGTTGCTGGATGTCCCCTAAGAGCAAAATCAGCCCCGGTTGGGAAGGCCCTCTTTAGTACCTCCGAAAGCTATGCATTTGTCTTATGTGGGTTCCTGATTCTGGCTCTGTGTGTGCAGGTATTTTATTTTACAATAAAAATACTTTTAAATCTCCAGTGGAGGGATCCCTGGGTGGCGCAGTGGTTTAGCGTCTGCCTTTGGCCCAGGGTGCAATCCTGGAGACCCTGGATCGAATCCCACGTCGGGCTCCCGGTGCATGGAGCCTGCTTCTTCCTCTGCCTGTGTCTCTGCCTCTCTCTCTCTCTCTCTCTCTCTCTGTGTGTGACTATCACAAATAAATAAAAATTAAAAAAAATAAATCTCCAATGGAGTTTTCACGGGGAAACTCAACTGACATTATATGGTGGGGCGGAGGGGAGCAAGAAAAAAAGACAATGGAAATAGCCTGGGGAATTTTGTAAAAAGGGGAGTATCAGATATTGAGCTGAATTCTAAAACTATAAGAGTTAAAGTCCCTTGTTTGGGACGAACAAGACAGATGAAACTAGAATACACTAAGCTGCCTCTGGAGGGGCCTCATTTAATCAGATAAAGTCTGAGTTGCTTCAGAAGCACCTTTCTTGCCTGTCCCTCCAGCTCTCCTCCCACCAACACACTGACCTAGACAAAGCTCCCCATATATGGATGGAGCTTCCTATTTACCTTTGCATGTGCAGTTTTTCCCATTTTAAAAAATATTTATTTATTTGGGGGTGGGAAGGGCATGTGCTGGGGAGGGGCAGAGGGAGAGGGAGAAGCAGACTCTCTGCTGAGCAGGGAGCCTGATGCGAGGCTTGATCCCAGGACCCTGAGATTATGACCTGAGCCAAAGGCAGATGCCCTGGCTCCTCCCACGTGGAGCATAAATCTGTGTCACCACTGTTGGCTGCCTCCCTGGACCTTAAAAGTCAAGGATCTGCTCCTCCTTTTCCCTCCTATCCCATCCTGTAGCCCCCTTACCATAAACCCTATCTTGAAAGTCTATCCCCCTCTACCTATGTCTCTGCCTCTCTCTGTGTGCCTCTCATGAATAAACAAAATCTTTTTTTTTTAAATTTTTATTTATTTATGATAGTCACAGAGAGAGAGAGAGAGAGAGAGAGAGGCAGAGACACAGGCAGAGGGAGAAGCAGGCTCCACGCAGGGAGTCCGCCGCGGGATTCTATCCCGAGCCTCCAGGGTCACGCACTGGGCCAAAGGCGGCGCTTAACCGCTGGGCCACCTGGGCTGCCCTCAACAAACATTTAAGCACCTATCGTGTGCCAGGGATCCCGGGTGAAGCAGTGACCAAAATCAATCAGTTCCCTGTCCTACGGTGCTGACACTTCAGGGAGACAGATGGCAAGCAAGCAATCCCATAAGTGACAGAGATCCTTTCCGTTTCGGATAGTGAAAGTTGCTATCAAGTTAATAAAACGGAGCCATGGGAAAGACAGAGACTGGAGAGGGACCACATTAGGCCTTTAGGGGTAGGAACACACAGGTCGAGCCCCCCCAGAATAGAAGATGCCCACGTGACCATGTGCAGGGAAGAAGAGTTTAGGAGGATGGAACAGCTTGTGCAAAGATCCTGTGGTAGGAAGGAGCCAGGGTCCTGGTACCTCACCCACCACTAGGACCTGAGCATCGGTCCTTCTAGCTTCTACCCAAAGGAGCTTCCGAGCACACAAATCTCTCCGGGTTAGTCTCCAGCTGCCTCTCCATGGCTCCCTAGCGCCCAGAGCATCAAATCCAGCTCCTTAGTCCTGCGCTGGCCGGGACTTGGCCGCCCCCCTCCGCCCCCACCCCGCTCCCTCCCTTCTCCTCCCTGCAGCGGGCGCGGGGGACCGTCACTTCAGGCCCCGCCCTCAGCCCCGCCCCCCCACGCGGCCCGGCCCGGCCCCGCCCACCTCGCCTCCCCATTGGACAGCTCGCGGAGCCTCGGGCGCCGGTTGGCTGGCGTGGCCATCAGTTAGGCTCGAGGCCTTGATAACCCGTCCCCGAGCTTCGAGGGGGCGGGCTCGGGTGCGGGCGCGGCGGGGGCTGCGGCTTCAGGTAAAGCGCCAGTTTTCGGGGCCACTGATGGGGGTTCTGGGGGGCTTTAGGGGACGTCCCGGGAAGGGGTACTGCGCCTCCTGCCCTTCTGCGGGCTCAGCGCCCGGCGAGGGGGCGGGCTTCGGGTCCTCTCCTGGGACCCCTCCCACCCCGGGCGCCCCAGGTGGCAGGGGCAGAGTAGGGGGCTGCGGATTCCCGAGGTCGCCCTCCTCCCGCCCTTAGGAGCCAAGTGGGGGGCTTGTTCGCCCCCTAGCGCCCCATCTGACTCCGGGGTTTTCCCAGCGTCGCTCCTGGAAAGCCTGGGGACCCGGTTCCAGCCCCTCATTCTGGACCTGGGTGCGTGGGGGGGTGATACGGAAACGGTGCTGGGGGGAGGAACCGACGGCCCCCGGGCCGGCAGACAATGGGGAGCGGATGGAACCGCCCGGCGGCGTTTCCTGCAGGAAACTGCTCTGTCTCTACAAGGCCGTCCTGGGGTGTGTGTGCTTTGGGGGTAGGGGTCCCTGAGTACCTCCCCCTCCTACCGTCATCAGCCTCCACTCCCCCTTCATCAGGGGGCCGAGAATCCCGCCCCAACTTTAGGGGGTGCTACCGCTCAGGGCCTCGAGCCGGCCAGAACCCCCGTTCCCAGGACCGGGAGCCGCATTGCCCGCCGAGGCCCCCACCCATCAGGTTCCCTCATCACAACTCCGAGTCCCGAAATAGTCCCTGGGGCGGGAGTGGGGGCGTATGGCGTCGGCTCTGACGGCCTAATGAGGGGGTCTCAGGCAGAGGATCGGATCTAGCCAGCATCTCCCGCAGGGAGCGGAGAGGAGGGGAGCGCACCCCCACTCCGCTGAGGCCGCAGCCCCTGGAGCCGCCGTGGTGTGGGCCGGCTTCCTCCCCCACTGGGGAAACGCGCAGGGAGAGCCAGGGATGCAGGCTGGGAGGGATGAACCCCCTCGGGCTCTCGGCCCCTGCCCTGGAGCGGGGAGCTGTTTCTAGAAGGCCATCAAGTGGGTGGCCGCTGCAGAGACACTGGCAAAAGTGCCTGGGTCTAAATCCTGCCTCTGCCTATATGTGACCTTGGACAGGTGACTTAATCGCTCTGTGCCTCAGTTTCTCCATCTGTGCAGTAGGGTAAAGGGTAATAAGAAAAACTCCCTTAGAGTTTTTAGCTAAGATTTTTTTTTTTAAAGTCCATACCCATAAATTGCTTATAGTAGAACCTGGCCCATGGTGAATCGCAAAAGTGTTGTTGTTGTTGTTATTATTATTTACCAATGTTGGGGCATTCATTTCTCAGGCCAGCTTCTCTGTCCAGCTGCTCTAGCTGATTTGGGTCTTGGCTGTCCACAGCTGTTTTTCTGAGTTCCTAGAGCCTCGGATTTGGGTGTGGCCAGGTCACCAAAGGAGGGGGCTGACCCCATTGAGTCACACTGCCAGCTGTGTGAGGCAGGCCTGGACCCCTAAATCGGCCCAGGTTTTTTCCACGACACAACGCTTCCCTGACAGTTTCCTGAAAACAAGTTGTGAGAGCACTGGCTGTCCTCCCTGATGACTGGCTGCCCTGCTGGCCAGCCCCTCTCAGCCGGTGTGAAGGGACGGGAAACAGCTGCTTCAGGACTGGGCGGGGCCCTGACTGTCTTGGGGTGGGGTGAGGGAGGTTTTAGGGACACAGCCTGAACATAGGGAGAGGCAATGGAGCAGGGGGTGTCAGGCATGGAGGTGGTCATCCTGAGTGCAGGAGGTTGGAAGGGGCGATGGCAAAGGCTGCCACGCGGTTGGCACATTGAGCCACTGGTCAGAGAGAGGACAGTTGGGTCTGGCAGGCACCTGGGTGGTAGAGGCTGGGGGGCAAGGGGTCCCCCCAGAAGATAGGCAGAGCCCAGTGTGAGGGCATTTCCCACAGGGAGTTGTCCTAGTCACTCTGTGCCTTAGTTTCCCCATCTGGAAAATGTGAATGATAGTATCTACCTCAAAGGATTGTGTGGGGGTTGCATAATCAGGCAGGGTATGCAGTAGGCACTCAAGACAAGCTGCTTTCCCTTCCTTGAGGGTTTTCCATGTGGGCTCTTCAAAGCTCCATCTTTCCTACCCTGTGCTTTCCGACTGTCCTTGTTAAATGTCACATTAGATGTGGCCCAATGTCCCTCAGTTTCTTCGAGTCTCCATCATGTTACCTGAAGATTGCCCCCAGCCCTGCGTACAGCCACAGCTCTGACAACCTGGGTGCTTATGGTTCCTCCACAGGCTCTTACAAGGCAGGAGCAGAACCCTGTGGCGCTCCACTCGAGACATCCTAGGGAGTCAGGTATCAATTAATTTGCATCCTTGGTGCCTCTGGCCCACAACTCTCCATCATTCCCACAAGGCTCTCCCAAGCCACTTGGTAAAATCTCAGATGCAAAATTATGTCTTGTTTGCATTTCTTTCTTTTTTTAAAATAGTTTATTTATTTATTCATGAGACACAGTGAGAGAGAGAGAGAGAGAGAGAGAGAGAGAGAGAGGCAGAGACACAGGCAGAGGGAGAAGCAGGCTCCATGCAGGGAGCCCGATTCAGGACTCGATCCTGGGACTCCAGGATCACGCCCTGGGCCGAAGGCAGGTGCTAAACTGCTGAGCCACCCAGGGATCCTCAGCATTTTTTTCTTTTTAAAAAATATTTTATTTATGTATTCATGGGAGACACAGAGAGGCAGAGATATAGGCAGAGGGAGAAGTAGGCTCCCTGTGGGGAGCCTGATCCCAGGATCCCAGGACCCCGGGATTATGACCTGAGCCAAAGGCAGACGTTCAACTACTGAGCCACCCAGGCATCCCTTGTTTGTATTTCTCTAAGGAAAAAAAGAATTCAAATGATCCTATTTTGCTCTTTTTTTTTTTTTTAAATATGCAGAATCTGACCAGATGAATTTCTAATGAGCCCATGAAGGGCTTCCAACTCTCACCTTCCTCTGAAGGTTCACACCTCATCCCTTTGAGCACCAATTTCTAATTTTGCCCTGGGACTGAGAAAACAGCAGGTCTGGAATGAACCCTTCCCCGCCCCCTCACTCCTGTTCTCTGATCACTCTCCTCTCTTGATGCCTTTCCTGCCTCCTCCTGCCCAGCGGGCTGAGGCCTGGACCTGGGATGCCCATATTCGTTCATTCTAACATTCCAAGGCCCCTTGAGGGAGCAGGGAGGACAGGACAGATGTGTGTGGGAGGGTGGGTGGGGGTCTGTTTCCTTACTTAGAATCCAGGCTGACTCCAGAGGTACAGCCAGAGGGATGGGGCCGGCCCCAACCTCACCCCCTCTGGGGACATTTTCCAGGGTGTGTCTGGCAGCTACTCCAGGAAACATGGCCAAGTTTGCCCTGAATCAGAACCTGCCCGGTGAGTGTGCAAAGTGGGATACATGTGTGTGTCTGGATTGATACTTGGTGCCCATTCATGGACACAGCCCTGTGGTTCCCTCTTTTGCATGTGGCCACAGAGCCCTTTCTAACCGTCCATTGGATAATGTCATGGCCCTGCTAAACCCTGCCTATGGTGCCCTAATGCGTGTAATATAATCCCAACTCCTCTTTGCAACCCGGGAGGCTCCCCAAAATCTGCCCCCCACCTCTCCTACTCCTCTCCCTTCTTTTACTCTGTTCCTGACACTCTCACCTCCACCCTGCTGTTACTCCAGCCCACCCTGCTCACTGTGTCCCAGGGCCTTTGCTCTGGCTGTTTTCTTTTAGGAACCTTGTGTCCCCAGCTGCTTCCTCCTCGTCATTTCAGTGCTTAACTTTTAAGTCCCTTCCGCAGGAAACTTGCCTTGACAACTAGAGCCAAAGTCACGCACCTCCTCCAATTATCCTGTATTTCATCTTATTATTATTAGCCCTGAGCACCTTTTGGAACGATCATGTGTATTTATCTCCGCTAAGAGGGCAGGGTTTTGTCTGTCTTGTTCACTGATGTGTCCCCAGCGCCTAGAAAAGTGCTTGGCACATAGCAGGTGCTCAGTAAGGGTGGGATTGCGTGACTGGTGCAGAGAAGCATTTGGTCCTCGGGCATGCGCGTGCGCGAAGGCAGGTGTGCAGGGTTTGGTGCAGGTGGAGCCGCGCAGGGCTGTCGTGGGGGCGGTGGGGGACGCGCTCCGCTTGTCCAGTTTCTCCCGGGTCGCCCCCCTCCCGCAGCCTGACCGCCCCGTCATGCCTGCAGACCTGGGCGGCCCTCGCCTGTGCCCGGGCCCCACCGCGGGCGCGCGCAGCCCGAGCTCGCCCTACTCAGTGGAGACGCCCTACGGCTTCCACCTGGACCTGGACTTCCTCAAGTACGTGGAGGAGCTGGAGCGCGGCCCCGCCGCCCGCCGCGCCCCGGGCCCCCCGCCTGCGCGCCGCCCCCGTGCACCCCGGGCCGGCCTGGCCGGTGCGCGCAGCCCGGGCGCCTGGACCTCCAGCGAATCCCTGGCCAGCGACGACGGAGGAGCGTCGGGCGCACTCTCCCCGGGCGCGCCCTCGGGGCTCCTGCTGTCGCCGCGCGTGCCCGCGCGCAACCCGCGCGTCGAGCACACGCTCCTGGAAACTAGCCGGCGGCTGGAGCTGGCGCAGGCGCACGAGCGCGCGCCCAGCCCCGGCCGCGCCGTCCCGCGCAGCCCGCGGGGGTCCGGCCGCAGCAGCCCCGCCCCCAGCCCCGCCCCCAACCCCGCCTCCCCCGGGCCCGCGCAGCTGCAGCTGGTGCGCGAGCAGATGGCCGCGGCTCTGCGGCGCCTGCGCGAGCTCGAGGAACAGGCGCGCGCGCTGCCCGAGCTGCAGGAGCAGGTGCGCACGCTGCGCGCGGAGAAGGCGCGGCTGCTGGCGGGGCGCGGGCTCCCGGAGCCCGACGCGGAGGCCGAGGCGCGCCCGGACAAGCTAGCTCAGCTGCGGCGGCTCACCGAGCGCCTCGCCACCTCCGAGCGCGGCGTCCGCGCCAGGGCCGGCCCCTGGGCCGACGGCCCCGACGGGCCGGCTTCCAGGCGCGGTGAGGGCGCGCTCGAGGTCCCCGACGCAGCCGGGATCCCCGACGCGGCGCCGCAGACGCGGGACGCTGGCACCCAGGCGGTGCCGGAGACCCAAGACGCCAGGGCCCAGGCGGAGCCGGAGACCCAGGAGGCCGGCGTGGAAGCGGCCCCCGAGACCCTCGAGTCGGACGCGTGGGTGACCGAGGCGCTGCTGGGGTTGCCCGAGGCCGCCGAGCGCGAGCTGGAGCTGCTCCGCGCCAGCCTGGAGCACCAGCGCGGGGTGAGCGAGCTCCTGCGCTGCCGGCTGCGCGAGCTGGAGGAGGCCCGAGAGGCTGCCGAGGCGGAGGCAGCGGAGGCAGCGGCGGCAGCGGAGGCCCAGCCCCAGCCCCGCGAGGCTGCCACCCAGACCCTGTGGGGCTGTGCCGCGAAGGCCACACAGACCGAGACCCCCGCCGAGGCCTCCGGCCCGAGTCAGGAGAACCCGTCGGGACCCACGGATGGGGACAGAGCCGTGGCCCCCGCGGGTGAGTCCCAACCCCTGCCTGCGCGGTGGCTTGATGGCTTCTGGACTCGAGCTCAGCACCCTCCTCCGACCCGCCAGGCATCCTCAAATCCATCATGAAGAGGAGAGATGGTACCCCCGGCGCCCAGCCCAGCCCCGGACCCAAGAGCCTGCAGTTTGTGGGAGTCCTGAACGGCGAGTGAGCACCTTCCCCCTCCCCGTGGTGGCGCCTGCAGGGACGGAGACGGGGGTTTGAATCCTGGCCCTGCCGCGGACTCGCAGAGCGGCCTTGGAAAGCCGGTTTCCTCTTCTGTAAAGTGGGGACAGCCACGCCCAGCTCTCAGGACGCGAGAACGAGCCACAGGGAGCCTCTCACCCCGCCCCAGGTACGAGAGCTCGTCCAGCGAGGACGACAGTGACAGCGACAGCGAGGACGGCGCCGCCGAGCCTCCAAGGAGCAGCTCCTCCGGGGACGACAGCGGCAGGGATGTCGGGGACGACAGTGGTGGGGACGTCCTGGATCCCGAGCGGGAGCCAGAGCCGGAGGCAGAACCGCAGCCTGGTGCGCAGGGCAGGTGAGTGGAGTTGGGGACCCGGAGTTGGGACGGCGGCTTCCTTTGCCGCCCTCCGCGCCTCCCCCACCCGACCCCGACCCCCACCCCGACCCCGACCCCTCCTGAGCCTCTCCCGGCCTAACCTGTAGGTGTGAGCTGAGCCCGCGCTTGAGGGAGGCGTGTGCAGCGCTGCAGCGGCAGCTGAGCCGGCCCCGCGGAGTCGCCCGCGACGGCGTGAGTGCCAGCGAGAGCCCTTTCCGCGTGGAGCCGTGGGCCCCATCGGGCACCCCCCACTCCCTCTTAGGGAAAAGCATAGAGTTGGGGTGGGGGGCCCAGGTTCCACCCCGTGGCGCCGACACTTCTACTGATCCCAGACTCTCCAAAGGGATCTCCGCCCAGGGACAGCGCTGGAGTTTTCCGATTTCCCCAGAACGGTGCGCCCCGAGCCCCACGCGCACCCCAGTACTCCCCAAAGGCGAGCGGTCACCGCCTTCCTCCACTCTAGGTTCTCTCACAGGCTCAGTCCCAGAGGGGAGGACTCCTATGCCTTGAGCCTGGGACCCTCACTGGCTGCGCGGGACCTTCCTCCCCTGCTGAGACCCCCCCCCCAACACACACGTCACAGTCTGGACCATTTCGGACGCCTTTCTTCTGCTCCCCGCAGGGCGCCGCACGCCTGGTGGCCCAGGAGTGGTTCCGAGTGTCCAGCCAGCGGCGCTCCCAGGCCGAGGCTGTGGCTGGGGTGCTGGGCGCTGTGGGGCGCCTGGGCCCCGAGCTCCTGGCGCACGTGGTGAACCTGGCCGATGGCAACGGAAACACAGCCCTGCACTACAGCGTGTCCCACGGGAACCTGGCTATCTCGAGCTTGCTGCTGGATACCGGTCAGCACCTTCCTCCAGGGTTACAGGATCCCTGTGTCCTGGGCAGATTGCCAAGGGCCTTCAGCCCTCTCCACTTGGAGCTCTGCCTCTCACTTTGCAGGGTCGCCGGAATACCTGCCTTTAAAATTTGGTAGGCCTAAATTTAGAGGAATTACTTAGTGTCACCAGCCTTAGTTAGCTTCCTCATCTGGGAAATGGGGATGCAACACCCCCACCTTGGGCAGCTGGGATCACAGGTGTAGAATAGCGCCAGGCACTCAGGAGGAGGCCAGTCAGTGGTCACCGTGTGCGTGGTGCCCCTGGATCTCCAGTCCTGGCGCTCACCTCATTCTGGGGCCCCAATACCCAGCCACCTGCCCCTCCAGGCTTGCAGGAGAGATACCTACTGGTCAGAGCCCTGGGGCTGGGCCACTGTGCCCTGTCTTCCATCCCCATGTCCTACATTGACTCAATTTTACACATTTCTATGCCCTGCCCCCTGCTAGCTAATTCCCTGCCCCAACTTGCCCCCTCTGGAGCTGAGAGACCCACACCCAGGTGTTCCTGAGCTCACAGACATGGGTGTTGAAAGCCTACTGGGTGCCAGTAGTGCTGGGGTGGGGGTGGGCCACCCATGTACAGCTACTTTCCCTGTGGGACTCACAGTAGAGGGGACAGTGGGCAGTACGCTGACCACCAAGAGCCCTCCTGACATCTTCCTGGGTGTCATTCTAAAGGGCTAACATCTGCTGGGGCCTGCCCTTGGAGGCTTCCCACTGTCCCCTCCCCGACCCCACTGCCCCCAAATACAGGTCTGTCCCATCCCTGAAGATCTTGGTGACCTGGGGAAGAGCACAGTTGCTCTGAGCTGGACCGGGCGCTAGAGCTTGGGAGGGGGCATGAGGCATGATTCAAGGCATCTCCTGCCTAAAGGGGGCTGGGGGCCAGGCCTGGGGCTTTAGTGACTGGGGGAGCAGGCTCGGCAGTGTCACAGGAAGCCCAAGGCTTCACTGACCCCTTTTATTCCTTGCATTTAACCCCCAACCCCATTCCCCAGACCTTGCCATGGGCCTTCTAGTTCTCACATGGATCATTCCCTCTGCTCCTGTCTGCTTGCTGCCATGTCTACCTACCCACTGCCCCCCCCCCCCCCCCGGCCCCTGAGTCCTCAACGTGCTCCCCATGCAGGGGCTGTTTCATCTCCCTGGCACGCAGGGCCTGGCTGTGGCTGTGTATCCTTGGACCTCATCTCCCCTCCAGACCTTTCCCCTTCCTCCCTCCGCCGTACCTTGGAGCCTCTCGCTGATCAGACCACAATTCCCTCTGTCCCTTCTTCAGGCTTCTTCCTTCGAGCTCCAATCACTCTTCCTGTGTCTTCCGTTTATTTATTAAAAAGATTTTTATTTATTTATTAACGGGAGACAGAGAGAGGCAGAGACACAACACAGGCAGAGGGAGAAGCAGGCTCCATGTAGGGAGCCTGACATGACTTGATCCTGGGTTGGGTCTCCAGGGTCATGCTGAAAGTGGCGCTAAACCACCGAGCCACCGGGGCTGCCCCCCCCCCCCCCCGCCCTTTAAAAAGATTTTATGGGTCTCCCGTTTTAGCTCCAGGCCAACTCTCCCCTGCAGGTGAATCCTCACCAGTTTCAGTATCTTTGTGGAGCATCGCTCTCATTTCCAGGCTTCTCCATTCCTAACACCCTGCTCCCAACCCTGTCACCTTGACCTCTGCCCTACGTCAGCCTTCTACTTGTAAGGTCACCCGGAGATCCACGCCTCCATAGTGTCTTCTGGGCTCTTACCCCCCCAAAATTTCAGCTCTCCAGTCACCTGGCCCTAGCAGCCCGTGGGCCTCATGGGACCACTGTCTTGTTGTTCATGGCCCCCCTTTGCCCCCTTGCTTCCTTGTTCTCCCTCCGCCATTAACTACTCCTTTATGTCCCCTTTCAAACTCTTCCCCATTGCCCTCACACCCCACTTGCCCTGCAGGCCCCAGAACTGGACACGATAGACCCTCAAGTGCAGGTTGAAGGAATGAGCAAGCTCTCAGGAACCTATGGCAGTGAGCTCATGGGCTGTGGGGAGGAGTGGAAATAGACAATTATCAAGGACAAAAAGAAAAAATTACAAATAGGGATAAGGGCCACCATAAAACATAACCAGGGTAGGAAGTGGGGTGATCCTTTGGCTTAGGAAAGCCTCAGGTGGGAGGAGTAGGGGAAAATAGGTGGGTGCTCTGGCTAGCCTGCAGAGACCCCACTCTGGTTATTTCTGTGTGCCCCTCACCGCATTCCACCAGTCACAGAAGCTTGTGGAAGCAGTGAACACCTAGAGAGCATGCCGTACAACCAGGGGAACCCCCCCCCTTTAGATACCACTTAATCCCTTTTCTTCCTAGCCCACCGAGTCCTTCTCTCTAAAGGGCGTCCACTCCATGACCCTGATCCAAGTCCGAGGTCCCTCACTGTGCACCTCTCCCCAAGCTGTTGTAGCTTCATCGAACTTTGAATCATGGGAGACCACAGCCTAGTCGCTCTAGTAACTGTGCCTGGAGTAGGTGCTGTGAGGGAGGGGGCCAGAATGGTAACAGATGATCCCAGAGGAAATAGAGCCAGTGCTTAAGGGGTGGTCACAGTCACCACAGTGTTCCTTTCATTGGGCTGCTGTAACAAAGTAGGACAATGTGGTGGCTTAAGAGAATGGAGATTCGTTTTCTTATAGTTCCGGAGGCCCAAAGTCCAAAATCAAAGTTGGCAGGCCTGGTTCCCTCTCAGGAGCTCAGAGCAAGAAATCTGCTCCATGCCTTTCTCCTAGCTTCTAGTGGCTGCCTAAAAACTAACATCCTGTGGCTGATGGCAGCTTCTCTTCTCTGCCTTGGTCTTCACTGGTCTTCTGTGTGTCTGTGTCTCTTCTAAGGACACCAGTATTATGGATTAGTCTACAATAACGACCTTGCCTTGATTACATTTGCAAAGATCCTATTTCCAGTTAAGGTCACACTCATAGGTACAGGGTAGGTAGGACTTTATCTTTTGGTGGGGACACAACTCCATCTGTAACACAGCCTTGGAGAAAGGATTCCAGAAGGACAAAAGTCGGAGGACAGCCGCGGACAAGGGCCTATATTCCAAGAGCAATGGGGGAAGGTGAGAGGGTTTTAAATAGGTGACTAGGCAAGTTCTCTTGATCTGCATGGAAATGGGTAGATTTGGACACTAGGGTAGACCAGTTGACAGAACTCTTTTTAGGGATGGGGACAGGGACAGAGGCAGAGTGAAAATCTTGAGTTCCACTTCCAGCAGAGAGCCTAACTCAGGGCTCAATTGTACAACCCTGAGATCATGACCTGAGCCAAAATCAAGAGTTGGATGCTTAACTGACTGAGCCACTCAGGCGCCCTAAATGGACTTAGTTCTCAGGGGCGGGGGGGCCCACAATGGTGGGTGATAGCCACAAAAATAGGAACATCAGTTTACCGAGGACCTACTGTGTGCTAAGTGTTGTTCTAGTTATTGGGGGATACAAAAGAAAACCAAACCAAGTCTCTAACCCAACTGGAAATAAGCAGAAATTTGAGCAGAACCTGAGCCAGGAGCCGTGTGGCTCTTCCCAGGGAGAACGTTGGAGGCAAAGGGAGCAGGAAAATCCATGACCCAGTAACCACCCCCATTACACTGATGGCAAACCTGAGTCTGGGGAAGCATTAAACCAGGTTGGGCTGAGGGTGTCAGCTTCTTGGCTGACTGACCCCTCCACTGTCCAGGGGTCTGCGATGTTGACCGCCAGAACCGGGCTGGCTACTCAGCCCTCATGCTGGCTGCGCTCACCTCTGTGGGGCGAGAAGAGGACATGGCTGTGGTTCAGAGACTCTTCCATCTGGGGAATGTTAATGCCAAGGCCACCCAGGTGCGTGGGCATTTCTTCCCTGGGTAGTGGTCTGGTCTGTCCCTTCTACTTTGGGTTAGTCTCTGACCTCTCTTCCAGAACCCTCCCCAGCCGTGTCCCCTTCTTCCTCACTCCCCAGACAGGACAGACAGCCCTCATGCTGGCCATCAGCCATGGCCGCCAGGACATGGTAGCAGCCCTTCTGTCATGTGGGGCTGATGTGAATGCACAGGACGCAGATGGGGCCACAGCGCTGATGTGCGCCAGTGAGTACGGGCGCCTGGACACTGTCCGGTTGCTGCTGGCCCAGCCAGGGTGTGATCCGGCCCTCCTGGACAATGTGAGCCACCATGGGGCTGAGGTGGGGATGGCAGGGGGCCTGTGCATGGATTCAAGGACCTGACTGTCCCCACTGTTCCTCAGGAGGGCACCAGTGCCCTGGCCATCGCCTTGGAGGCTGAACAGGATGAGGTGGCTGCTCTGCTGCATGCCCACCTGACCTCGGGCCAGCCAGATCCCCTGGTGAGTGCAGCCCCTAGCCCAGAGAAACGAAGCCTCCCAGCTGTACGTTGGGTTCAGAGATGATACCAAGTGTGCCCAAGGAAGACGTCCCTAGGGAAGCAGGCAGGATTGGGGAACCCGAGTCTGAATTCTTTCATGTGGCTGGGATTTGATGTTCAACCTGCAAAATACCTGAAGTCTCCAGAGGGGAAGTGACCTAAGGTCAAAACAGAGCTGTTAGACCTGACTCAGACCTTGTCAGTGGAGCCTGCTACTGCCCCCAGGGAGGCTTCCACAAAGGAATAAGGGATCCTTTAGAATGAGACACGGAGGGGAAGTGGGGTGCAAGCTCCCTGCAAGCCAGGAGAACACTCAGTTTGCCTCTAAGGGAGAAAGGCTTACTCTCTTTAAAATCAAGTGCCATTGCTTCTCAGCCTTTTGGCTAAGGTCAAGTGTAAAATCAAGTGCCAGGCTGTTCTCAGTACTTGCTTATTAAACTCATCCAATCAGCCTGCCCATCCTGCACTCTCCTGTTACAGATGTGGGCAAGGAGACATGGAGGTCAAGGGCTTCCTCCAGGTCAATGGGGCAGAGGCAGATTCAAAACCAGGCAGTCTGGTTCCACTGTAAAAGATGGGGTTCCCCCTAAGTGGGACCATAGTGTAAAGGAACAAGACCTCCATCAGGTTAAGTATTCCTGTGTCTAAGGGGGCTGAAACCCTAGCATCATCCCCACCTCTCTCCCCAGTCACCTCTTGAGTCTACCCCTGATGTGCCTGATGAAGAAGAATGCAGTGACCATAGAGAAGACCCCCAGCCTCTGTGACCAGCCTGGCACCTTGGACCTGGATTGGGAGAAGAGAGTTAGTTCCTTCCACCACCCCAGCCTCTGGGACACAGCAGGGGCCAGGGTTAATCATCCAGATAACTAGCCTTGGGCCAAGAGAAAAGCTTGGATGACAAGACCCACTTTCAGAATAAAACATTACTAACTCAACTCGTGTCTTGTTTTGGGGACACATACACATAGTTCCCCCTCCCCCCCAAGTCACCAGAGGATAGAGTGGGAGTGGATCCCTCTGGAAGAATAGTGATACTATAAGCCTAGTGACAGCCAGACAAGATCCCAAGTTTACATACAACATAAACGCTTTATTAACAATCGCAGATCATCCCTGTGAGCCAAGTGGTCGACCCAGACATCCAGGACCCTGTAAACAGACCCAAATATGAGATACGGGAGGGCCACCCAGCAACTGTCCAAGTCCCTCCCCTGTCTTGCAAATCTCAGGAAACCCTTTCTACACTTCCAACCCCAATCCCGGACTCACCAGCTACAAGTTCAGCGCAACCTCCGAGCTTCTCGCTCTGACTCCAATAGCGTGAGCACGTCGCCCTCGCGCACGGGGCCTTTCACGTTGCGGATGATGGAGCGGCTGGTGTCGTCCATGAACTCCACGCGCACCTACGGGCCCCACCAAGAGAACATGAAGCAGTTAGGGTCAGTCGCGGATAGGAACAAAATTTCTTTTTTTTTTGGAAGATTTTATGACCTTCATGAGAGACCCAAAGAGAGCAGAGACACAGGCAGAGGGAGAAGCAGGCTCCTTGTTGGAGCCTCATACGGGACTCGATCTCAGGACTCCGGGATCACGACCTGAGCCGAAAGCAGACAGATGCTCAACCACTGAGCCACCCAGGCGCTCAGGCACCGGGTTTCGATCCAGGGGACGTGTTGGGGACGGCTCGGAAATACTTAGAAAGGGGGCTGCGTATGGGAGGCAGAGCCGCGCCCGGAAGAGAAACCCAAGAGCAGGTCGTGGAGAACGACGTTCTCGAGCGGCAACAGCAGCCACCGGGAGGGGCAGCTGCAGCTCCGGTCCTGTTCGGGAGCGGAGCACACTCGGTCGGGCACGGAGCCACAAAGAGGTGGTTGGGACGGGCCAAGCCACGGGGAGGGGCGTCGGGGCCCGGGAAGTGAGGTCCACGGATCTCAGGCCCGGTGGGCAGGGCCCTCGTGGGGTCTCGGGGCACTCCGGGAGCCCTGGGATACAGGGGACTCCGGTTCTCACGGTCCGGCCGGCCAGGGAGTCGTCAGGGCTCAGACCCCGCGAGCGTCCCCACCCGCTCGCTCACCTGCGTGCACTGTCCCTGCGAGCCGGTCCTGCCCAGCACCTTGGTGACCTGGTGGAGAGAAGCTGGGATGAGGCCTGGGCAATCCGAACCCCCCACCCCATCTCTCTCCATCCTCGTCCCCAACTCAGGCCCCCCACCTCACCCTGGCCAACTTGATGGGCTGCACACGGCTCGTGTCCATGATGGCGGCGCGGCGGCGGTCGGGCGGAGAGGGGTCACGTGCTCCGAGAAGACCTTTTATACTACGCCCTGGCCCCGCCCTCCCTCTCCCGCTCTCGCGAGACCATGAACGTTCTTCCCAACATCCCCCGCGGTAGGACGTCATCGGCGCCCTTCAGCGCAAACGGAAGATGGCGTCCGCCACTCGCGTTATCCGGCTCCTGCGGAACTGGGCATCCGGGGTGCGCGGGGAGGAAAGGGCCGTACCGGGGAGGGGGGGCTGTGGGCTCCGTGCGCCTTGGACCCGCTGCCGCTAGTCCCCTACTTCGTGCACCCTTGGGCCTGAGGCTTTGAGTGCCGAGGTCCCCCTAGGCTGGAACCCGTGTCTCAACCGGGGACCCCCAACTCGTGACTCCTTCAGCCGACGCACCCACCTCCGCCCCGGCCCTCGACCCATTCTGGCCTGAGATCTGCCTAGTTGTCAGGACCTTCTTAGCCCTGTACTTTGTGGCCCTGGCCCTAGTTTTCCTCTTCCTGTATTGGACTGCCCATCTCCGACCTTCCCTTCTGCCCCACCCCCCCACCGGGATGGCCCTGTTCCCTCCCCCTCTCCTCTCCTCTCCTCTCCTGGGATGCCCTGAGGGTTGACCTCCTTCCTCTCCTCCCACAGCACGATTTGCAGGCGAAGTTGCAGCTGCGCTACCAGGAGATCGCCAAGCGGTGAGGAAGCCCCGCTCGCTGCCCACACTCCGGCCTTGTCCTGTTATTCTTGCATCAAGAACAAAATTCGTATTCTTTTAAGATCTTTAGTGCGCTGGGCCGGAAGCTTGCCTCCGGTCCCCGGCCGGTTGTGGAAGCCGAGGTTTGCTTTTACCTTTTCCTGTACTCAGAGCCAGCTGCTCGTGGAACAGTCAGGTTGCACATGAATTCAGAGTGGGGATCATGTAGCTGTGCAGTCCTCAGTGTGTGGCCCTGCCAGTTGGTGTTCTCATCCCCAAGCTGCAGATGAAAACACATACACACACACACTGGAAGTTCAGAGAGAGAATCGTTTGCTTAAAGTCACTCAGAAGCTACAAAGTAACAGCTGGGGTTTAAGCCCAGGAGTGTCTTGAGTCCAAACTCACTTATGTGCAAAAATTACTCAATATTTACAAGCCCCTTCCCTCATTCCTATCACGAAGTTCAAGTTCTAGGAGGAGAAAAACATAGGGAAATGAACGCAACAGGTTAAAAGCATTCTGGAATGCTCTGAAGACAAAATGAATTAAGTAAGCTGGAGGGTTACTCAGGTCATGGTCTGAGTGGTCAGGAAAGGTCTTTTTTTTTTCCTGGCATTGACATTTGAGTCACCTGAATAATAAGCAGGAGCCAAAGGGTAATTCTTGAAAGAACATTCTGTATAGAAGGAACAGTATGCACCAAGGCTTTTGAGGCCGACAGAACCAGAAGTAGGGAGGCCAGTGTGGCTGGAACATTGAGGAAAGAAGAGAGAGCAGTATTTTGGAAGTCAGAGGTAAGACAGCCATTGAGGATCAGCACCAGAGGGAGACAGGTAGCGTTTGAATAACCAAATTTATGTGAATACCTACACGTTGTAACTCATTCTAAACCTCAGAAATTTTAAATTGTTTTTTATGTCGGGTAGTTGATGGGCCAGTTAAGGAAAGGGTTTTATAAAATTTCCACCGTCCTTGGGGTGGCGGCGCCCCCTAGTGATTCATGTGTGTCCATTGCGCACTGGTTCTTACCTTTCAGCTGGGGTGGCGGGAAGCCATGGCCACGCCCACTGAGGGAGGGTCTCATTATATTCCCTTTTCCTTTTTTTTTTTTTTTTTAAAAGATTTTATTTTTGAAAAAAAAAAAAAAAGATTTTATTTTGGGTGCCTGGGTGGCTCAGTCGGTTAAGCGTCTGCCTTCCACTCAGGTCATGATCCTCGGGGTCCTGGGATTGAGTCCTGCATTTGGCTCCTTGCTCAGCTGGGAGTTGGCTTCTCCCACTACTCCTCTCCCCTGCTTGTGAGCTTTCTTTTTCTCTAATAAATAAAATTTTAAAAGTGTGCTTATCTAAACATCTTTTTTTTTTTACGATTTTATTTTTAAGTAATTTATATGCAATGTGGGGCTTGACCTCGCAACCTGGAGATCAAGAGTCACAGGCTCAAAAAAAAAAAAAAAAAAAGAGTCACAGGCTTCACTGAGTCAGCCAGGTGCCCCAGGATATTGCTTTTATCATCTATCTACCTATCTATCTATCTATCTTATTATTATTATTATTTTTAAAGATTTATTTATTTATGATAGGCAGAGACACAGGAGGAGGGAGAAGCAGGCTCCATGCTGGGAGCCTGATGTGGGACTCAATCCGGGGACTCCAGGATCGTACTCTGGGCCAAAGGCAGGCGCTAAACCGGTGAGCCACCCAGGGATCCCCTCTATCTTAGTATTTATTTAGAGTGAGGGAGAGAGTGCAGGTGTGTGTGTGTGAGGGGGGCAGGGAAGGACAGAGGGAGGAGAAAGAGCATCTCAAGCAGACCACGCTAAGTGCACAGCCTGATGTGGGGCTTGATATCATGAGCCTGAGCTCATGACCTGAGCCAAAACCAAGAGCCAGATGCTTTACTGACTGAGCCACTCAGTTGCCCCAGGATACTGCTTTTAATATTAAATTTTTAAATTATATTTTTATGTGTTTTTCTTTCTTTCTTTTTTTTTTTTTTTTTTTCATACAATGGCTATCACTTGTTTTAAGAAAAACTTAAGTTCTGGCAAAACAGGTACCAAACAAGTTATTTTAAAATATGCTTCAATGAAAACCCAATGATTTTATGATTTCTCCTATTTTTTTCTGCCTTTCCTTTCTGCTATGTTTTCCAGAGAGGCTTCTCTTTTGTTTTGAGGTTAGCGTTTCCATTTTAAGCTTCTGGCTTCTTTGTAAATACACCCCAGATTTTAGCCCAACTTAGGACAGAGCTCTCTATTGACTCACCCACCCCCATTTCCACCCCAGCTCTGCTTATAGCTTTGGTGACTGGGAGGCGGCAGGAAATGCAGAGACCTCAGAGGACTAGGTGCTCTTTGAGTAATAAGCCTTGATCCCAGCAGGGTTCTTCAGAGAGTTCCTGAGATAACTAGAAACCCAGAAGTTCTGTAGCCTGGCCTTTGGAACAAAGACCCTCAGAATAAGCTAAGTCTGGAGCTGTTGCCCAAGTGTTTATACACTGAGACTACTGTGTATGAGGTGGGCAGAGTCTCAGGCCCTGGCCTCTTCATTTCTGGAGCTCCTGCAGGTAGAAGTGAGGCCAGATGCAAGCTTTGGGCCACAGTGGGGTGGGAACAGACCTGTGTGTGGTGTGCCCAAGATTGCGAATCCAAAAAACCACCAAGGAGCTGACACCGATGCAAACACACGAGGGTTTATTTACAAGCTCGAGCTTGGGTCCAAGTATTCCCGACACAGCGGAGCAGGGACTTGAACCCCAAAGTGGGTTACAGCTGGGTTTTTTATGGGTTGGTCTAGGGGATCTTCAGAAGGGGTGGAGGAATTTTTTCCATTCCAATATGGGGGAAAGGGTGGGGGAGTTTCTTAAGATCTGATATGGGATTCTCTGTCGGGGGCATTCTGAGCTTTATTGTCTTTCCGATATGGGATTCCCTGCCTAGGACATTCTGCAGTTTTTCCTGTAAAGTTCAGCTCTTATTCCTAGGGACCTTAGATGGCTGTACTTGTGCTAATGCTAAACTTGAGGTGGAATGGCCTTAATTTTCTTGGCCTCCACATGTGTCCAGTCTGGGCTGTCCCCTTCCTTGAGAAGCCTCAGAAAAGGTCTTCCATACCGGTCACATTTGGAGTATATTTAGGCCTTGCCTTCCAGCACCTTCACATCAAAACAGAGACTGCTACCTGCTTCAGGGCCTCAGATCCTCCCTAGCCATACACCCATGACAGAGCACCAAGGGATTCCCCTAGCCCGTGGCCCAGTGACTGAGGTGACAGGCCCATGCCAGCCCAGCCAGCAGTGACTTTCCATCAGGAGACTTAGGTGGCTTCATTGGTTAAGCGTCTGACTCCTGGTTTCTGCTCAGGTGGGTCATGATCTTGGGGTCGTGAGGTCAAGCCTCATGTGGGGTGCTGCGTCCATCACAGTCCAGCTCAGTCTTCTTAAGACTTTTTCCCCCTCCCTCTGCCTCCCTCCTGGTGCGTGTATGCACATGCACGTGTGCTCTCTCTCAAATAAATAAAATCCTTTTTAAAAAGTGACTTTCTGTTAGCTTTAATGCTGATGTTCTTTCCTCTCAGAACTCAGCCTCCTCCCAAGCTCCCTGTGGGCCCCAGCCACAAGCTCTCCAGCAACTACTACTGTACTCGCGATGGCCGCCGGGAAGCTGTGCCGCCCTCAATCATCATGTCCTCGAAGAAGGTATTGGCGCCAGGCAAGCCTGCAGAGAGGTAAGGACATCCTGGCCTGAAACCAGCCCTTTCTCTTCCTTGTACTTTTCAGGGCCCCATTTTTGAATATCAACTATGTCAGGAACTGCCCTGCGGGGGCTTTTCATAAGAAAACTCTTAATCCCTGCCCACCCCAGGGTAGGGTTTGGGGCTCAGCCAGGGTATGTTTCCTGCAAATGAAGCTTCAAGGGCTCCGGGAGAAGTGCAGGTGGTGTTTTTGTAATTTTGTACTTTTTTTAAAATCAAGGCATAATTGACATATAACAATTATGTGAGTTTCGGGCATACTACAATGTAAAGATTTGATGTTTGTATACCTTATAAAATGATCACCACAGTAAGTCTACTTAGCATCCATCACCACACACAGAGTCACTTTTTTTTCTTGTGATGAGAATTTTAAGATGTACTCTCTTAGCAACTTTTATTTTATTTTTATTTTTTAAAGATTTTATTTATTTATTCATGAGAGACACACAGAGAGAGGCAGAGACACAGGCAGAGGGAGAAGCAAGCCCCCTGTAGGGAGCCCAATACGGGACTCGATCTCAGGACCCCAGGATCATGACCTGAGCCAAAGGCAGATGCTCAACCACTGAGCCACCCAGGGGCCCCTCTTAGCAACTTTTAAATATACAATATAGTATTATTAACTACAGCCACCATGCTATGCGTTACATCCCCAGGACTTATTTATTTTATAATTGGAATTTTGTACCTTTTGGCCCTCTTCACTCATTTCACCTACCCCCCCACCTGCCTCCTGCCTCTGGTGACCATCAGTCTCTTCTCTGTTATCTATGAGTTTGGGTTTTTTTGCATTTTTTTTTTTAAGATTTTATTTATTCATGAGAGACACAGAGAGGCAGAGACATAGGCAGAGGGAGAAACAGGCTCCATGCAGGGAGCCTGACTTGGGACTCAATCCCGGGTCTCCAGGATTGGCCCTGGGATGAAGGCGGCGCTAAACCGCTGAGCCACTCGGGCTGCCCAGGGTTGTGATTCAACCCAAGAATTTGGGAGAGACCAAACATTTAGTCTAGACCAGAGTTGTTATGAAGGTTAATCTTCATAATTAATATTTGTAACGTTTTAGAACGGAGTCAACACCATGCCTGCCTACTAGTTACTCCACGAGTTAGGCAGTGATGGCCCCTGTTGCAGAAGAGGAAATCGAGGCACCAAGAGGCCACATGATATGCCTGGGTCACACAGCCAGTGGGTAGCAAAGGCAGGATTTCAAACCAGTTTGCTCAGACCCCAGTGGAGTCTGGGCTCTGCAGCCAGTTCGTTGTGTGGTCTGCAGCCAGTTGTTTCAGCCTTCTCAAGCCTCAGTTTCTTCATCTGTAAAACAGGGATGGTGGGGTTGCAGTATGACAAAATCCGTAAGGTGACAGGGCCAGGCCGGGCCTGCTATATAGTTTAGAACTTAGTGAATGGTCGGTGTCGTGTCCTTGTGACCTTCTAATTCTCCAGAGTCCAGCACCAGACTATGGCACACTACCCAGTTCCCCTAGACTCCGTCACTTGCCCCTGGGATGCCTGCATTTCCTAGGGAGGCTGCTCCTTCAGACTCCTGGAATGATGGGAAGCCCTGGAGCCTCTGCTCCTGGGAGTCTCTTCCACAGCGAGAGCCTGTCCGCCTGCCTCTTCTCCCTTTTTGCTTACGGCGTGTGCAAGCGTCTCTGGCCCTAGGTGCCCAGGGCTTAGGTGTCTCAGGAGGCATTTGCCTTGGATTTGTTGCCACAGTGTCTCTCCTTGGGGCTCACTCTGGGCCAAACAGTGTATTCTTTTTCTTTTCTCTTTTCTTTTCTTTTCTTTTCTTTTCTTTTCTTTTCTTTTCTTTTTTTTCTTTTCTTTTCTTTTCTTTTCTTTTCTTTCTTTCCTCTTTCTCATTCTCTTTCTCTTTCTTTCTTTCTTTTCTTCCCTTTTCTTTCTTTTCTTTTCTTTCTTTTTCTTTCTTCTTTCTTTCTAGACTTGTTTATTTATTTTAGAAAGAGCTTGTGCATGCATGCGTGCACAAGCAGGGGGAGGGGGAGAGAGGGGAAGCCGACTCCCTGCTCTCTGGACCTGAACCAAAACTAAAAGTCAGACGCTTAACTGACTGAGCCACCCAGGCACCCCAAGTGGTCAATTGTACTTGACTGTCAGCCTCATTAGACTGAAGCCTGGTCTTAGCAGGGTTCTGGGGCATGTACAGTGCTTGCCATGTTGCAAGTGCTTAGCACCCAAGGGAGGAAAGAGCAGTGGGCACACATCACCTGATTGCTCGGCCCTTCTGTCAGTATCCTATTAGGGGGCAACAGGAATGGAGTACTTGTCCACCTGGGACCACAGGTGAGAAGGGGTGTTAGAGGAAAAGCCCAGCTATTTATATATTTATGGCTGGCTTTGAGCTCAGGAGCCAGGCAGGCTGGAGGTTCACATGGGGGCTTGGGCAGGAAGGGGGCTGTCCAGCCCCCAGCAAGGAGTTTAGGGACTCTGGAACACCCTCACTCTGGCCCACAGACCCACATTCTCAGCAGGCATGTTCTTGGTGGGTACAGGTGTGGTGGGCTCCCTCAAGTTCCTCTACGCTGGTCTTGGGAGACTGGGCCTAACCAACATCTGTTTCCCCTTCTAGCCCTGCTGCAGCTGCCACTGAGAAGAAGGCCGTGTTGCCAGCTCCTCCCATAAAGAGGTGGGAGCTGTCCAAGGACCAGCCTTACCTGTGACTGCACCCTGGGGGCACCTGGCCAGGCCCTCAGGGCCATCTGGGTGCTTCCCCTCCTCGTATTGCTTCCGGGAGACCACGACTTAATTTATGACAAATACACCTAGCTCTCCAGTATTACTTCCGTTTTTTTTTTTTTTTTGTTACTTCTGTTTTTAACATATGACTTACCTGGATTTCCTGGTGAAGCTGGTGCTGAATCTCTTAACTCTGTCAGCATTTGAGCAGAGGAGGGATAGTGCTTGCGCTTCAGAGTGCCACACTGTCACTGGGCACGGAGTCTGATGACATGAGGTCCAGTGTTGTCACCAACCCTTCACTGAGAGCAGTAGGGTGGGCTCCAGGACCTGTGGGTGTTTGGGGGGCCCTGACTGTGAAGGACAGCGAGGCCGAACACAAACTGCTCCCTTAGATTTCTCAAGTCCCCATAGCTGTTTTTCATGTGGACATGGGCCAGTACCCTTCCACTGCCACCCCCATCTGACCTCGAGCACCCTGCAGCTTGGTGGGGATGACAAGACAGCAGGGCAGCTCACAGGGAAGGCTCATCTGGGACAGGTGAGGAAAGGCCTCCCTGAGCCAGAAACCTTTCTGCATGGGCCTGGGAGTGAGGTGGAGTCAGCCCAGGAGAGGAAGGGGCTGTTCCTTGTGGAGGAATGAACATTTGAGTGAAAGCCAGAAAAGAAGTAGCCCAAGTCTGGCTGCAGGAGCAATGGGGAGCCATGCAGTAACCTCAAGTAGGGGTGTGCCATGGCTGCCCTATGGAAGAACCCCACAGACTTGCAGTAGGTGAAGATGAGGTGTGTGAAAATCAGGGTGTTCTCCAGAGCACAGAGCAAGGCAGGAAAGGGTCCCAGACCCAGATGTATAATGGAGCCCCAGAGTGGGTGGTATCAATGCTAAAACCTCATCAGTGGGGAAAACCCTGGGTTGAAGCTTCCGGGCCAGGCTTTCTGGAGGAGTTGGGACTCTAGTTGGAGCAAAGGATGAGTCAGATTCAGAAAGGAGATAGGGAGGGAAAGGAAGTCTGTGTAGGGTGGCCTGAGGTCACCAGGAAGGCAACCCTGAGGGCTTCCACAGATGCAGACAAGATATGCCATTGAAGGTTTCTGAATAACTTTAAGACCCAGACTTGAAATTTCACAAGGGAAAGCGGTCTGACAGCTGAGCTTTTCTGTGTGCTATGTCCTGTTCTGAATGCTTTCAGGATCTCCGCTCCTTGGTGGAGCAATCCTGTGAGGTCATTGCTGTTGCCACAACCTTGGGACAGAAAAACAGGAATGGGAGCACTGGAAACCCTCGCCGGCTCCCTGAAATCTGGTGTGAACCTGGCAGCTGATGACTCTGCCTAACTACTACAAATCAATGGCTTCTTCAGCTTTTCTCCCTGCACCTCAGAGACCTTTGAGCCTCAAAGGTGGGATGCTCCCCACCCATGCAGTGCCGGGTCCTGTTTGTCACCTTTCCACCTGCCTCTGCACCTGTACACCTTTACCTCTTACCCATTTCCCCTCGGAATCTGGGAGATTCTGAAACAGCAATAAAACCCAACACACACATACATAATATACACACTCAAAAAGCAGGTGTAACTTTCAACATTTTCAAATCGGGAAACATGCCAACAATCTGAAAACAAGCCCCTTGTGGGAAAAATCTGGATGCTGTAGCGTTGCTACCCGGGAAATACCCGGGTGATAGATACTTGCGCGCCTGTCAACACTAAGGGACCACGCTTGTCTGGGGTTGTGCTGGCCGACAGATCCGACAGACCCGTTGCTTCTTCTGAAGGCAGAGCTATGGATAAATACTTAGTCTCAAGAAAACAGAGCAGCTGATTGGACAGAAAGCCTGCAGGACGTGTGTAATTTACGTGCCTACCGGTTGAGCAGGAGAAGGGAAAGCCCACAGGGGACCTTTGCTATAGGATTTTTTTTTTTAATTTATTTTTATTTATGGTAGTCACACAGAGAGTCACACATGAGAGAGAGAGGCAGGCTCCATGCACCGGGAGCCCGATGTGGGATTCGATCCCCAGTCTCCGGGATCGCTCCCTGGGCCAAAGGCAGGCGCCAAACCGCTGCGCCACCCAGGGATCCCTGCTATAGGATTCTTGAGAAGAATCCTATCCCGGTGAAGAGGACTAAATGGGGCAGTGGGCGGGGGTGAGCGCCCCAGGTGCGAGGGACAGGACCTTGATGGAAGCCAGGGACGTCTGGAAGGGTCTCGTTCCTTCATTCACTAAATATTTAAGAGCCTCCTACTGTGGCAGACGCAGTGCTTGGGCACGGGGGATGCAACGAACGCCACAGCATTGCGGTCCTGCAGCGGACGCTCTAGTGGGTCATCGGACCCTAAATCAAAGTTAGCGAAGTGGAGAGTCCCGGGGCATTGGAGAAGCTGGAGGCGGGAGAGGCTGGGGCGTGCCTGGGGGAGGGGAGCGGGCGCCGTATTAGATAAGACAATCCGACGAGCGCACTTGCTGCGGGACGCATGCGACACATCCGGTGTTGTACGTAGACACCGACAAGTTCGTTTACGTCCCCATAGTCCCTACCTTCAAATGGGCCCAACACCTTTCGATGTACCCGTCCCCGGAGAAAGCGGGTAGAGCCTGGAATTGCGGGTCCCCTCGTATTCGGACGTTTACGGTACCCTTGGCCGCGGGCGCCGCCGCTCCTCGGGGCTGGGGCTCCGCCCCCGGCCGCAGCGCGCGTGCGCGGGGGCATAAAAGCGAGGCCCCCCGGCGCGTGGTCAGAGCCCTGGCGGGGGCGGCGCGGCGGCTGCATGGCGCGGGGCGGAGCGCGGCGGCCCGCGGCCCTGGGCCTGGCGCTGCGGCTGCTGCTCGGCTTCGGGCTGGGCCTGGAGGCCGCCCCGACGCCGGTCCCGCTCCGGCTCCTGGCCCAGGCCCCGGGTGAGTGAGCTCCGCGCGCCCCGCGCGCCCCCCGGCCGCCGCGTCCCGCCCCGCGCCGGCGGCCCTCGCCATTGGCTGTGCGGCTGGGCCGCCCCGGACACTCCCCCGGCACGTGGCCCGAGGCTCGCGCGTGCGGGGCGCCTGGTGGGGACCCCGGGCGCCGCTGAGTGCCGCCTGCGCCTGCCGGCCCCGCTCCGCGGCTCAGCTTTGCGGGACCCCTGCCCCCCGGCGCGGCTCCGACCTCTAGCTGCAGCGCCGGTCGCCTGGCGCCTCCAGCAGCAGCTGCCTCCTGACCCCTCGCTCGCCCCGGACCCGCTGTGGCCCAGGGTTCTGGGCGACCAGCCCCCGCCCTCCCCGTCTCCGCGCCTCCCTCCTCTGGCCTCAGGATGAAAGGCTTCTCTCCCTCCGGGTGACTCCGCCCTTGGGCACCTGCCCCTGGGCCTGGTGATCTTGGTGGCCCTCTCCGGGTGGGGTAGAGCGACCTCTGTAGGCACAGGTGACCCGGGCTCTCAGCTCTGAGCTCAGGTTCACTCACTTGCCCCTTTCCTGCACGATGCCCTCTTACCTGGGCTCCTGCCTCACCCCTTGCACCTCCGGGCTGAGTGTTCCTGGGCCCTTTAAGGAGGCAGGACTCACTAACCAAGGACCAGAGTCTACAAGTGGGCTCTGTCCTCAGGACACTGAGGGAGGGACAGGGGAGGGAACTGAGGCTGGGAGGGAAAGGCACTGGTCGCTTCAGCTCCTGTCTGACCCCCCAGCCCTGTGAGGCCTGGTCCGCTGTGCTCTGCTCCCACTTTCAGGACGAGCGTACACTCCAGGGAGGGAGGTGTGATGTTGGCAGGGCCGGGAGTGGCTAGGCCCGGAGAGGAAGCTGCGCCCAGACCGCCAGACCCCAGATCCAGGTTGGCCGCAGCCCTTCCTGGCTTCAAAAGCTCAGGGACCGTGTGGGCCACAGGTCTCATTGAGCCTAGAGGCCCGTGGAGGGTGCTGGCTGTGGGGAGAAGGGGGTTTGGAGCCTCAGGCCTCTGAGTAAAGGTGGAGGTGGCAAGAGGACCAGGATGGAATGGAGGGCCACTAGGTTGGGTCCAGGCCATGTGCCCCCCTTCCCCGCCCCCAGGAGGAGAGCCTTAAAAGCCATTGCTTCCCTCCGTCCATCAGACTCCCTCCTGTCGGCCCAGGTTCTAGGCCCTTCTGTGCTCCTCCCCATCAGCATGTAGCCTAAGCCTCACCTCCTGGGGTCCAGGAAGGCTCAGATCTCATCAGGACACAGCCTGGACCCTTGCGTGACTTGTGTCTGTACCACCCTGGGCTTGCGGTCATGAGGTCCCAGCCCTGATGGCGCAGTGTCCGGTCTGTGTGGATACCAGTTTGAGGAGCCTTGTTGTAAGTGGAAGGTGGAGCTTTAGGCGTCTCTGAGAGGTGCATGAGACCCCTTCCGAGAAGAAAGCTGAGATCTGAAAACTGAGGAGGAATCACCAGTTGCAGAGTGAGGGGAGGAGGGAGCGCTGGGCCAGGGACCAGCTCAGGCAAAGGCCCTGGGGCAAAAACAAGCCAAGCCTCTCGGAGAACAGTGGGGAGGCCAGAGAACAGTGGGGAGGCCAGGACCGAGGGACCCGGTTGAAGAGGTAGAAGGAGGGAGGAGATGAGGTCCTGGAAGGGTTTGCCACAGGGCTGGGCCAGGCCTTGTGGCCACATAGACAAAGTAGGGATTTGGTGTGAGAGGCTCAGGGGACCAGGGCACGGTTCTGAGCAGAGGGGAGGCAAGGGCCAGTGACTGAATGATGTGACTCTGAGGCTGGAGATGGGGGTGGGGCCTGGCGAGGAGGTGGCACATTCAGGATGGGGACAGTGGTCTGATCTGGGAGGAGTTTAGGAAGTGAGTGGACAAGCCTTGGTAGCTCAGCAGGTCCGCTGCTCAGAGCCTCAGTTTCCCCTTGGCGAAGCAGGTGGGTTACAGTGGGCCCTGCTGACCCTCACCATGGACCCCGTCCAGGGCAGTTTCAGAGATGGCCCCTACCCCAGTCTGTCTAACCGCCGATGTTGGGGACACCATCTAGGCTGGAGCCGGGTAAAAACTCCAGGATCAGTGAGACCTGGGTTCCAAACGAAGCTGCCACCAGCTCCACAGCCCTGGGCCTTGCCTCCCTCCTCGGTGGCTTCTGCAGTATGGGGATGGCAGTCGCACCTGCCCTCCAAGCCTCCAGCGCAGTAGGTCCTCAGCAAATTGGTGGCCACCAGTGTCGATCCAGCGCCCTGGGACCCGGCCTGCCTCCGGTGGTGGTCGGTGGTGGTCGGTGGTCACAGTCTGTTGGCACTGTGCCCCTGGGGGGAGGGGGCCCGGATCTCACTCTCGTGCATCTTGCAGGCTCGTGCCCACCCGCCAGCTTCCAGTGCCGCACCAGTGGCTTCTGTGTGCCCCTCACCCTGCGCTGCGATGGTGACGAGGACTGCCCCGACGGCAGCGATGAGGATGAGTGCAGTGAGTGGCAGAGCTCCTGGGGCCGCGGGGAGGCTGGGTGTGTGGGGAGGAGTGTAGCTTGGGGGTGGGGTGGGGATAGTGGGGCGGGGCCTGAGGGTGGGCAGAGCTTACAGGGTGTCAGGTGTGAGAAGAGGTGGGTTTACTGGGAACCCACTGAGTGGGGCCTTGGGATGAGGGGCTTGCAGCGAGGCCAGTCCGTGGAAGGTGGAGCTAACAAGTGGAAGCCTCTAGGGATGGCCGGATTTTCTAGGGTCACCTGTTCCTAAAAGGCAGGCTTATGAGGGGGCCGGGTGGAGGGGCATAGCCCAGCACTGTGGGTAGGTATCTGCGACCTGACTGACCTTGTACTCCAGGGATCAAGCCTTGTGCCCAGGACGGAGAGTGCCTGCCAGTCACTGGCAGCCCCTGCCCTTGTGACAACATCGACGACTGCCGAGATGGCATCGTGAACAACGTTTACAACTGCAGTTACCAGCCCTGCCCGGCGGGCGAGCTCCGCTGCCTGCGAGGCGGTGCCTGCATCCCACACACCTGGCTCTGCGACAGCCACGCCGACTGTCCCGACTCCAGTGACGAGCTTGGCTGTGGTGTGTGCCACGGGACCTCGGCGTGTCTGTAGGGGTGGGGAGGGCTGGTCGTTAGATAAGGATGCCTGACACCTTCCGGTGGGTGACCAGGCTGAGGGTGTGGATGCTTGCACCTACCTGTGCCTGCATCTCCGTGGGGGCAGCGGAAGATGAGCCCCAGGGTCCCCCGGGTTTTCAGAACACCTGTTTGTCCCCCCTCACCCACGCCCGCAGCACCCACTCCCCAGCTGCTGAAAGCCTGGACTTATTACAGGAACTGAGACCCTCCAGGACAAGACTGCCACGTCCATAGAGACCCCTGTGACCTCGGACGGTGTCACCTCTCCCTGGAATGCCACAGCCATCCCTGCTGAGTACCAGGACTCAGTCCAGGCTGGAAACCGAAGTGCTTGTGGGGTTATCGCAGCTGCAGGTAAGATGGCCAGCCCGTCCTCCTGGGGCTTGGAGCCCCCTGGGGGCAAGGGCTTGGGGAGGGACAGGCTGAAGATGGCCCTTCCCCGTGCGGCAAGCTCTCGCTGACTCCCGCCGGTCTGCCCCCCACAGTGGTGCTCAGTGTCGGAGTAGCTGCCATCTCCCTGTTTGTCTTGTCCCGGCTCCGTGCCCAGGGGCGCCTGTACCCGCTGGGGCTGCTCATGGTCATGAAGGAGTCTCTGCTGCTGTCAGAGAGGAAGACCTCGCTGCTCTGAGGACGAGCTCGTGCCACCACGGACGGCTCCTGGGCCCCAAGCACGGCCGCTACGGGGACATGTCCATCGGTGGCAGCAGCGCACAGCCACTGGCCCCTCGGCCCTCAGATGTGGGTCCTTCTGGCTGTGCAGCACCTCAGACTTCAGCTCTTGTAGCTACAGCCCTGGACAGTGGGGGTGCGGGACCCCCCACAGAGGCAGGCAGCCTGGCACTGAGGGGCTGGCCCCACACTCAGACACTCCTGCTGCTCCCATGTGAAGGTGGGGATTAAAGTCACTTCACATCCTCTGCCTGCCTCTGGGCCTCTGTCTCCCTCTGCCCAGGCAGCCAGGGGCCTTTATGCCAGCCCCTCCTCTGTGGCGGGGTGTCTTGAGAGGGTGGGACTCGGGGACCTAGCCCTGGGTGCTCCCTGGGCCACTCTGCGTCTGGCTTCCTGGGACCCAGAGCAGGAGGGGGGCGTCTGGGGCTGCCGGGTGGCCTGCGTTACCCACAGGCTGTGTGCAGAGGAGCAGAACTCGGGCAGTGCCTGCGGGGGGACCGCCATCCACCATGGCTTCTTCCTCCCTCTGCTGGGCATCCCCGGGCTGGTCTGGGCTCCACTCAGCTTTGAAATGGAGATTTTATTATTGTGTGGCTATAGACTGTTGTAGAAAAGACCGTTCCCAAAGACGGGGACCCACTATGCCACATGGGGCCACGTGGGGGAAGGAAGCACCAGGGTCAGGAGGCATAGGGAGCGGGAGGAGAATGTGGGCAAAAACCTTTATTGTGGTTCCTGTGGGAAGGGACTGGCGAGGCCGGGTAAGCAGGCCTGGGATTGGCTGGTTTGAATCATCCCAGCAGGCTGTGGGGGTAGGTGCTCTCTGTCCCATAGGTGCCGACCTGCTGACAGTGAGGCCACTGGCTGGGAACGCCTGGGGCGTCGGCCTGAGCCTGTGTTCTGCGTGGCCGGCCCCCACAGACCTGTCCCGTCCGCGGCCAGTGTCAGTGTTGTGGCTGGGCTGGCCCTGGTGGTTCTTGTAATCGCCGCATGCTCTTTAGCAAAGATGACCTGAGACCTTTGAGGAACGAGGGTTATGACTCACAAGTCCTGCCCAGAGGGCTCACGCACCCTCATGGGCCACACAGCAAGATCACAGGAGAGAGAGAGAGGCAGTGTGCACCTGGGGCTCCGCCTTTGTTAGGGCCCGAGGGTGGGCTGCCCAGGTTTCGTGGGCTCACCCTTTCCTGGTGAACCTAAAACATAAGAGGAAATGGGGCGGGACGGAAGTGGGGTCACTCTGGCAGGCAACTATCTAGGCCACCCAGGGCTTTCTGGAAGAGGGAGCTTCATGGCCGGGCAGCCAGGTTCCTTATCTGGCTGTGTTGCCCTGAGCTGGGTCTTACAGCTGGCGATAATGTTTATTCCAGAGACATGCTGGCGGTCAGAGCTCGATGCCAGGAGGTGACAGTGCACCGTCCCTCACTGTTTGCCAGTTGGGCCTGGGGTGGTCAGGGCAGGGAGATACTGACTCGGGGTATGGGCTCTGGACCGATTGGTTGGCACGTGAAATGTGCGCTCCGCTGGTGAGCTGTTGGCCGTCTCTAGGAACTGGCTGGCTCCGTGACAGACCGTTCCTCCTGGTGAGGCCCAGGTGTGGGGGATGGTCCCTCCCTGGTCAGCAAGACCCAGGTGTGGGGGATGGTCCCTGCCTGGTCAGCAAGGCCCAGGTGTGGGGGATGGTCCCTGCCTGGTCAGCAAGGCCCAGGTGTGGGGGCTGGTCCCTCCCTGGTCAGCAAGGCCCAGGTGTGGGGGATGGTCCCTGCCTGGTTGGTGAAGCCCCAGGTGTGGGGACGGTCCCTGCCTGGTCGGTGATGCCCAGGTGTGGGGGACGGTCCCTGCCTGGTCGGTGAGGCCCAGGTGTGGGGGACTGTCCCTGCCTGGTCAGCGAGGCCACAGATGCCAGAGCATCAGGAATACAGAAAATCTAGATGATACACACCCAGACTGATGGATTTTGGGGGCAAGTTTTATCTCTGATCCTCATTTTCCCCATTTCCAAATGGAGTAGCCAGGGCCCTCCCCTGCCCCTGGAGCCTCCTTGCAGGGCAGTGACCTTCCTGATGTCCCTGGAGCCAGACTGGATGTCTGCCATCAGCTGGGCCCATTGCAGCCCACTGCACTCAGGAGAGCACCCAGGATCCCACATCTGGCAGACAGGGAGCTGGTCCCTGACGGTGAGATGCTGGGTAGGAGTAGCATGAGCAGGGCAGCCGGGGGGGGGGGGGGGGGGGGGCTCAGCGGTTTAGCACCGCCTTCAGCCCAGGGCCTGATCCTGAAGACCCAGGATCGAGTCCCACGTCGGGCTCCCTGCATGGAGCCTGCTTCTCCCTCTGCCTGTGTCTCAGCCTCTCTCTCTGTGTCTCTCATGGATAAATAAATAAAATCTTAAAAAAAAAAAAAAAAAAAAAAGGAGTAGCATGAGCAGGTGCACCAGGGAGAGCTTCCTGGAGGTGGTGAAGTTTGGCTTTGGGGCCCCACCCACGTCCCAGTGCAGAGAAGGTGGTTGAGGGAGGTTTTGGAGTCTGGGCCTCGGGCAGTGAATGGGGGGCTGTGTCAGGCAGTGCCAGGGGCAGCAGGAGGGGAGGCTTGGGAGGTGGGCTGCAGCGACAATGGGGGCCCATCTCCTGGGGTCCGACATCTTCCCACAGCACCCCCCCTGACCCCCCGGAAGCCAGGGCATTACTGAGGCAGAAATGCAACCATGGACTTTGTCCACTTGATAGGAAGGCATCCTAGCGCAGGGTAGGATTTCCTTGTTTGTCGGTTTTTGTGTGCAGGCATGGTCAGCATCAGTGCATCAGAGGGCGTGGATGGGGCATATGAGGCCACTCGTCACAGGCCACCTAAGCGGAGCTCTGGGTCATTCTTGGGTGTCATGGATTCTTGTTGTCAGTGGAGCAAACCCCTACCCCCACCCCCACCCCTATCCCCCTGCGTATTCTCTTTTATGTTTGCTGGCAGCTCTTTTGTTCCACATGAACGGTGGCTGCTGTTCTCTGGAGGCCGGGCTGCTTGGACGTCACCATCTAGGATGTCCACGTCTGATGCCTTGGGATGGCCAGGTCAGCTGGGCCGCTCCCCCTCTATGTGGCCTTTCCATGTGGCCACCCAAGCGGGACAGCCTTACCTCTTTCGTAGCAGCTCAGGGCTCCTCGGAGTGTAGGGCTGAGGCCACCAGGCCTCCTCAAGCTTCGGCCTGGAACCGGGCCAGCATCACTTCTGATGCATTCTCTTGCTCCCATGGAGTCCCAGGTCAGCCCAGACATGCACGGGGACCACACGAGGATGTGAACACCGGGAGGACCTGTATCATGGTCCCATCCTTGCAGACCAGCTTCCACGAAGGGGGCAGAGGGCATGAGCTGAGGACAGGACAGGCAGGGCTGGGGGACTCCCCATCCCCTTGAGCCAGCTGACGACCTGTGGGCTCATGGCTTTGCTCTCAGGTTCAGCTTTGTCATCTGCATGCTGAGACAGTCACAGGTACAAATGTCTGTCGTTCTGAGCAGGCTGGGGTTTCAGCTGCCTCAGTTCCCTAGAGCAGGGCTCGCTCTGCTGTCCCGTGCAGCAAGCTCAATGAGTCACTTCCAGGAAACTGTAGAGATGGTCCAAGGTTTTTTTTGTTTTGTTTTGTTTTTTTTAAGATTTTATTTATTTATTTATAGAGACAGAGAGAGAGAGAGGCAGAGACACAGGCATAGGGAGAAGCAGGCTCCATGCAGAGAGCCTGACATAGGACTGGATCCAGGGTCTCCAGGATCACGTCCCAGGCTGCAGCCGGCGCCAAACCGCTGTGCCACCGGGGCTGCCCGAGATGGTCCAAGTTTTAAAAGTGTGTGTGTGTGTGTGTGTGTGTGTGTGTGTGTGTGTGTGTATGTGTGTCGGGGGGTTCTGGGGAGCTCAGGAGGAGGGGATGGGTGGACTGTGGCAGGTGGCTGGGAAGGGATGGGGTGGGGTGGGGGCTGCGAGTGAGGATGGGAGCAGGATGGAGGGGTGTATCTCTGTATAACTCTTGCCATTCCTCTTTTTTTTTATTGAGGATAAATTCACGTTAGATTAACCATTAACCAGTTTAAAGTGAACAACTCAGGGGTGCTGAGTTGGATGGCTCAGTCACTTAAGCATCTGCCTACAGCTAAGGTCATGGAACGGGGGTCCTGGGATGGAGCCCTGCATTGGGCTCCCTGCTCAGTGGGGTGTCTGCTTCTCCTTCTCCCTCTGCCACTCTGCCTACTTGTGCTCTCTCTGTCAAATTAAGTAAAATCTTAAGAAAAAATAAAGTGGACAACTCAGTGGCATTTAGTACATTGACAGTGTTGCACACCCATCCCCTCTGTCTAATTCCAAGAACTTTCCATCCCCCGCAAAAGAAACCCTGCCCCCATTAGCCTTCTCTCCCCACCCCCTCCCCCAGTTCCCAGCACCTAATAACCCACTCTCTGTAGATGTACATTCTGGATATTTCATATGGATGGAATCCTATCATAGGTGGCCTTTGAGGCCTGGCTTCTTTCACTGAGCATCACATTTTCAAAGGTCTTCCCCCAAAGTTTCCTTGTGCCCCCCCTTTTTTTACCTCCCACTCATGACCCAGGCAGCTACTGATCTATAGATTCATTGCATTTTTTAAAAGATTTTTATTATGTCCTCATTCATTTGGGGAATATAAATAATAGTGAAAGGGAATATAAGGGAAGGGAGAAGAAATGTGTGGGAAATATCAGGAAGGGAGACAGAACATAAAGACTCCTAACTCTGGGAAACGAACTAGGGGTGGTGGAAGGGGAGGAGGGTGGGGGGTGGGGGGAATGGGTGACGGGCACTGAGGGGGACACTTGACGGGATGAGCACTGGGTGTTATTCTGTATGTTGGTAAATTGAACACCAATAAAAATTAATTTATTAAAAAAATAAAAAATAAACAAAAAACAAAAAAAAAGATTTTTAATTATTTATGAGAGACACGGAGGGTGTGGGGGGAAGAGACACAGGCAGAGGGAGAAGCAGGTTCCATGCAGGCGGCCCAATGTGGGACTCGATCCCGGGTCTCCAGGATCAGGCCCTGGGCAGAAGAGTGCTAAACCGCTGAGCCACCCAGGCTACCCTGCATTTCTATTTTTAAAAAATATTTAAATAATCTCTTCACCCAGTATGGGATTTGAACTCATGACCTGAGATCAGGAGTTGCACATTCTGCCGAACTGGAGGCAGCCAGGTGCCCCATAATTGCATTTCTAGAATCATATAGTAAGTATCCTGTTTTGTCTGGTGTTTTTTACCTGACTGACTGACTTATTTATTTATTTATTTATTTATTTATTCATTCATTCATTCATTCATTCATTCATTCATGAGACAGAGAGAGAAGGACAGAGACACAGGCAGAGGGAGAAGCAGGCTCCATGCAGGGAGCCCGATGTGGGACTCGATCCCAGGTCCCCAGGATCAAGTCCTGGGCTGAAGGCTGCACTAAACTGCTGAGCCACCCGGGCTGCCCCTGACACATTTATTTTAAGATCTTTACACATTGTTGCATGTACTACAAGTCAACTCATTTTTGTTGCTAAGTCATATTCCACTGTATGGCTGTCCCATCCTTCATGTACCCAGTTCACCTGTTGATGTATATTTATGTGGTTTCCAATTTTTTTTGGTCCAATTTTTTATTATTACAAATAAACCTGCTATGAACATTTAGGTCTAAGTTTGTTCATGTACCCATTTCTTTTGGGTAGGTATCCCAGGAATGGAATGGTTGCATGATATGGTAGGTATATATTACTTTTTAAAAGATTTTATTTTATTTTATTTTTTTATTTTTTAAAGATTTTATATATTTATATGAGGGAGAGAGGCAGAAGACTATAGGCAGAGGGAAAAGCAGGCTCCCTGTGGGGAGCCTGATGTAGGACTCGATCCCAGGACCCCAGGATCACGACCTGAGCTGAAGGCAGATGCTTAACCAACGGAGCTACCCAGGTGCCCCTTAATTTAACTTTTTAAAGTAGGCTCCATGTCCAACATGGGGTTTGAACTCACAACAATGAGATCAAGAGTTTCATGTTCTTCTGACTGAGACAGCCAGGTGCCCCTATGTATTTAATTTTAAAGAAACGCCAAATGTCTTAACAAAGCAGGTGGACTTTTCTGTCCCTCCCCTGGCAATGTACATATTCTCGTTTTTCTGCTTGAAAGGGGCAGCCTTTTATTTTTATTTATTTTAAGATTTATTTATTTATTCATGATAGAGAGTGCGAGAGAGAGAGAGGCAGAGACACAGGCAGAGGGAGAAGCAGGCTCCATGCCAGGAGCCCGATGCGGGACTCCATCCCGGGACTCCAGGATCACGCTCTGGGCCAAAGGCAGGCGCCAGACCGCTGAGCCACCCAGGGATCCCACGGAGCCATTTTTTATTGAAGTGCAATTCACGTAACAAAATTTTTAATCATCTTAAAGTGAACAATTCCATGGCATTTAGCACACTCATAATGTTATGTGAGCAACACCTCTAGCTAGTAAGCATGTGAATCTTTTCATGGGCTTGCAACATTTTGGAAAATACCTACTTGGAACTTTGGGATTGCACTGCATCTGTAGGGTTAATTTGTGGAGGAGGACAAACACTGGTGGAGCACTGACTGGGTGGCAGGCATTGTAGGTGCTGGAGACTGGCCTTGAGAAGGACAAGGTACCCTCTCCCACGGAGGGGAGGGGCAGGTGGTCAGCTACCAACCCCTACTAAACCAGCACATCAGTATCACATGGTGGGAAATTCTGGGGACTGAGAACCCGACAGAGTAGGAGGGATGGCCAGGCTGGGCTGGGGGAAAGATTATATTTGATTATATATATATATATATATATTTTTTTTTTAAAGATTTTATTTATTCATTAGATACACAGAGAGAGAGGCAGAGACACAGGCAGAGGGAGAAGCAGGCTCCATGCAGGGAGCCTGATGTGGGACTTGATCCGGGACTCCAGTTTCATGCTCTAGGCCAAAGACAGCCAGTAAAGCACTGAGCCACCCCGGAATCCCCCTATTTGATTATGTTTGATAATCAAAAGAGGCTTCTGGAACCAGGGAGACATTTGAGTATAAGCCTGAAGGAAGTAAGATGATCTATGCCTGTATATAGGTGAAGAACATTCTGAGAAGAGCGAACAAGTGCAAAGGCCCTGAGGCAGAAATGTGTTCGAGAAACAGGAAGTCTGGAGCAAGTGTCTAAGGGGTGGTGCAGTGGTAAGAGTTGATGTCAGAGATGTCTGGGTTGTGGAGGGGAGAGATTTCAGCAGAGAGGCCCATGCTCTGACTTCGGTTTTATTTATTTATTTATTTTATTTTTATTTTTTAAAATTTTTATTTATGATAGAGAGAGAGAGAGAGGCAGAGACACAGGCAGAGGGAGAAGCAGGCTCCATGCCCCGGGAGCCCGACGTGGGACTCGATCCCGGGTCTCCAGGACCGCACCCTGGACCAAAGGCAGGCGCCAAACCGCTGCATCACCCAGGGATCCCCTCTGACTTCGGTTTTAAAGGGTCTTCCAAGCAGTGAGGTAATCCTTCTCTAAGGAAATGACTTACCCAACTGCAAGCTTCTGGCTTAGGACAGCGTGTCTTCGTTTGTTTGTTTTTTGCCAAATTGATTTAATAACAGCAGTGCGTAGGTACGCTTTGTTCTGAAGCAACAGTTCCGTTAATTTTTAATGCAGAACGAAAACCTATACTGGGCAAGAAAGGGATTTCTCTGATACTTCCTTCTGTTCTCATTATGGTGTGAAATTTCCGCTTGGATGGAGTTCTTTGGGCTACGTGATCAGGTGTCTTTCTTTATTCAGAACGTGTTTGCTGTAGATGAACGTTCCCAGCCAGACAAGCGCAAGAGCCCCAAGGTAGAACCGGCCGAAAGGCCCATCAGCGGATGAATGGATAAACCCGATGTGGCACATCTGTACCACGGGGTGTTATTCAGTCATAAAAAGGAATGAAGCCCTCTCACGCTATAGCGCGGGTGAGCCTTCAAAATATCCTGCTAGGGGCACCTGGGTGGCTCAGTCAGTTAAGAATCTTCCTTGATGGGATCCCTGGGTGGCTCAGTGGTTTGGTGCCTGCCTTTGGCCCAGGGCGTGATCCTGGGGTCCCAGGACCAATTCCCACATTGGGCTCCCTGTATGGAGCCTGCTTCTCCCTCTGCCTGTGTCTCTGCCTCTCTCTCTCTCTCTCTCTGTGTCTCTCATGAATGAATGGATAAAATCTTTAAAAAAAAAAAAAAAAAAAAAAAGAATCTTCCTTGGCTCGGGTCATGGTCCTGGGACGGAGGCCCGCATCATCGGGCTCCCTGCTCAGTAGGGAACTTGCTTCTCCCCCTTCTCCCCAGTCCTGCTCGCTCGCTCTCTCTAAATAAATAAAATCTTAAAAGAAAAAAAAGAAAATATCCTGCTAAAGTGAGAGAAGCAGAAGGTCTGATAATTCATGGGATTCTGTTCATACGCCATCCCCAGAACAGGTAAAGCTGTAGGGGCAGAAAGAGAGTGGATGCTGAGGGCTGGGGCGGGGGGGGGGGGGGGAGATGGGGGTGGGTAGCTAGAGGCTGTGCGGTTTCTCTTTGAGGGGCGAGATGCCCTCCGGTGCCCTGTAGTGCTGGCTGCGCACATCTGCAAAAATTGCACATTTTAAGTGGGTGAATTGTAGGGTATGTGGGTTGTTGTGAGCTGTGTTGTGCCCCTCCAAACTTCTGCGCTGAAGCCCTCCATCCTCTGTACCCCCAAATGTGACTGTATTTAGGGATAGAGCCTTTATTATTTATTTTTAATTTTTAAAAATGTGACAGGGCCTTTAAAGAGGTGATTAAGTAAGCCATTTGGGTGGGCCCTGATCCAAGCCATCTGGTTGTCCTTCCAAGGAAATTTGGATACATGGAGCGGCACCGTGTATGCGGACACGGAGGGAGGAGCGTGTGAGGACACAGGGAGACAGTGGCCACCTGCCAGCCGAGGAGGCAGGCTTCAGAGGGAAGCAGCCCTCCTGGTGCTGTGACTTTGAACTGTGAGAAAAAAAAAATGTGTTTAAGTGCCGGGGTGTGAGGTATCTTGTTATGGTCGCCCTAGCAGGCAAAAATGTGTTCTAGCTCAAAAGCTTTTTAAAATATTTTATCAATCAATCAATCAATCAATCAAATATTTTATCTACTTGAAAGAGAGCAAGAAAGGGGAAAGGCAGATGGAGAGGGAGAGACAGACTCTCCATGGAGCTGGGAGCCGGACGCTCGATCCCAGGATTCCAGAATCATGACCTGAGCTGCAGGCAGACGCTCAACCAGCTGAACTACCCAGGCCCCCACTAAGAGCATTTAAAAGAGATGTTGGTTGAATGGTGCTGTGCCTTAGACACCAGGTCAGGATACAGCAGTAGATAATAGACAAAAAAGTGGGCAGAGTGTTTCTGGTTAGAGGTGGGAGCATAGGGTGGGAGCACGAGGCGGGGCTGGAGACCGGGTAGGAGGCCCCAGGCTGGTCCAGGGAGGATGCAAACCGGCTGGGCTTGGGCGGGCAGCGCAGGTGAGAGGGGTCGCATCCTGGATCCGTGTAGAAGGAAAAGCTGGTGGAGCTGGCCCATTGGATGTGGGTGTGGGAGAGAGATCAGCGTGCCTGGGAGGTGGAAGGATGGAGCCAGCCAAGATAACGGGGGCTGGGGGATCCTGGGGGCGCAGCGACAGAGGGGGCCACTAGGAGATCAGCTGCGGAGCTCCGAGGCCCCCATGTGGAGGCACAGAGAAGGGGCTTGGCCCTACAGCCTGGGGGCTCGGGTTGCCAGATGCATCTGAGAGTTGTCTGCTACAGGTGTGAGTCCACACACAGTGCCCTGGGGACAGGGCAGGAAGACCAGAAAGCCGAGGGAGCGGCCAGAGGCTGGAGGGAACCCAGCAGAGCTCAGGAGATCAGAGCCAATCAAAGAAAAGGACGTCATCCCTGGGTCATGGGCTGTGCAGCCAGACCTAGAGGGCAAGGCTGGGATTTAATAACATGGAGCTCATTGGTGACAATGGGGAGAAACAGCTCCACCCACCCCAGAGCGAATGGCGGGGAGAAGGTACGCGTGTGGGTGACTCTGCTTTGCAGGGGGCAGAGAGACAGGGCTGGGGCGACAGGGAGAGGGGTGCCCTGGGATGAGTGTCTGCCTTGTAGATGGAAGATGCCCATGAGGATGGCTGTAATTTAAAAACAAAACCAAGGGGCACCTGGGTGGCTCAGTGGTTGAGCATCTGCCTTTGGCTCCGGGTGTGATCCTGGAGACCTAGGAACGAGTCCCACATCGGGCTCCCTGCATGGAGCCCGCTTCTCCCTCTGCCTGTGTCTCTGCCTCTCTCTCTCTGTGTCTCTCATGAATAAATGAATAAAATCTTTAAAAACAAAACCAAGAGATGCCACGTTAGTGAGGATGTGGAGAAATTGAGACCATCATGCACGGCTGGTGGGAATGTGAGATGGGGCAGCTGCCGTGGGAACCGATTTGGTGCTTCCTCCAAAGTTTCCCGGCAAGTTCACTGCTAGGATCGTGCCCCTAAAGAAATGGAAATGGGTATTTGAACAAATGCTTGTACGTGCATGTTCATGACAGCATTACTCACAGTAGCCAAAAGGTGGAAACCACCTAAATGTCCATCCGTGGGTCAGTGGATAAGCAGATGACGGTCCATCCATACGGTGGAATATTACCCGGTCATAAGAAAGAATGAAGTCCTGCAACACAGCCTGGTCGGACCTGAAAACAGCATGTGCAGAGAAAGAAGCAAGACAAGAAGTCCTCTACCATGAGTTCCCAGCCGTGTGAAATACCCAGGACAGGTAAATCCAGAGACAGAAGGCAGGTTCGTGGATGCCGGGGGCTGGGGTGGGGAGAGCAGGGAATGGGAAGCAGCTGCTTAATGAGTACAGGGTTTTATTTGGGGGTGAGGAAAAACGTTTTGTTTTTTTTTTCTTAAATTTTTGTTTATTTATGATAGTCACAGAGAGAGAGAGAGAGAGGCAGAGACATAGGCAGAGGGAGAAGCAGGCTCCATGCACCGGGAGCCCGATGTAGGATTTGATCCCGGGTCTCCAGGATCGCGCCCTGGGCCAAAGGCAGACACCAAACCGCTGCGCCACCCAGGGATCCCAGGAAAAACGTTTTTAAAGACTATTTGTTAGATCAGTTGCAGGTTCACAGCAAAATTAGGAAAATACAGAGATTCCCCTATACATCCTATCCACCCCCATATGCATAGTCCATATTATCCATTATCTCCCCTCCCATCCCTGTCTGAGCGATACATTTGTTATAACTGATGAGCCCTCAGTGATACATCATTACCACCTCAAGTCCCATTAAAATTCCCTCTCGGTGGTGTCCTTTCTGTGGGTTTGGACAGGTACGTAGTGACGTGTGTCTATCAGTATAGGATCGTGTACACTGTTCTTGCTGCCCTAAAACCCCTCTGTGCTCGGCCTCTTAATCCTTCTCCCCTAATTCTGGCAAGTTCTTTTTTACTGTCTTCACAGTTTTGCTTTTCCAGAATGTCATGGAGTGAGGGTCACACGATCTGTAGACTTTTCAGACTGGCTTCTTTCACTTTGTCACGTGCATTTAAGGTTCCTCCGCATAGTTTTGTGACTTGATCGCTCATTTTTCTTTTTTAAATTTTTTTTTTATTTTTTTTATTTATTTATGATAGTCACACAGGGAGAGAGAGAGAGAGGCAGAGACACAGGCAGAGGGAGAAGCAGGCTCCATGCACCGGGAGCCCGACGTGGGATTCGATCCGGGCCTCCAGGATCGCGCCCTGGGCCAAAGGCAGGCGCCAAACCGCTGCGCCACCCAGGGATCCCTCATTTTTCTTTTTTAAAGATTTATTCATCCATTTATAAGAGAGAGAGAGAGAGAAGCAGAGACACAGGCAGACAGAGAAGCAGGCTCCCTTCAGGGACTCCGAAGTGGGACTCGATCCCAGGACTCCAGGATCAGGCCCTGGGCCGAAGGCAGGCGCTAAACCACTGAGCCATCCATGGATCCCCATGATGGCTCATTTCTTTTCCGCACTAAATAATATCCAATTGTCTGGACGTCCCAAAATTTGTCCATTTACTTCCAGAAGGACATTTTGCTCCCTTCCAGGTCCTTGCAAATGCAGAGAAAGCTGCTGCAGGCACCTGAGTGCAGGCTTCTGTGTGGACATAAGTCTTCGACACCTTTGGGTAAATACCAAGGAACATGATTGCTGGATTATATGGTAAGATGGTTTTGGAAGATAGCTTTGTATGATATATTTAGTGTTTTTAAAATTTTTAATTTTATTTAAATTCAATTAATTCACATATAGCGTATTATTAGTTTCAGATGTAGAGTTCAGTGATTCATCAGTTGTATATCACACCCAGTGCTCATTAACTCACATTGGATATGTTCAGTTTTGTCAGAAATCGCTAAACTGTCTTCCAGAGTGGCTGGACCATTTTGCGTCCCCACCCGCAATGAATGAGAACCCCGTTGCTCCTCATCCTCGCCAGCATTAGGTGTTGTCAGTGTTTATTTTAAGGTTTTATTTATTTATTTGAGAGCAAGAGATAGCAAGAGGGAGCAGGGAGGAGAGGGAGAAGCAGACTCCCCACTGAGCAGGGAGCCCGACGCGGGGCTCGATCCCAGGACCCTGGGATCATGACCTGAGCCAAAGGCAGACGTTTAACCAACCGAGCCACTCAGGCACCTCAGTGTTTGTTTGTTTGTTTTTAAGATTTTATTTATTTATTCATGAGAGGCACAGGGAGAGAGGCAGGGACACAGGCAGAGGGAGAAGCAGGCTCCCTGCAGGGAGCCTGATGCGGGACTCGATCCCGGGACTCCGGGATCACACCCTGAGCCAAAGGCAGACGCTTAACCGCTGAGCCACCCAGGCGTCCCAGTGTTTGGGTTTTTAATAGATGTGTGATGGTGTCTTGTTTAAATTTGCAATTCCCATCTTTTCATGTGCTTATTTGCCATGTGAATATGTTTCAGAATTAGACTGTGGTTGCAAAGCTTTGTAAATACAGTAAATGCTACCAAAGTTTGATTTTTATTTTATTTTATTATTTTATTTTCTTTTACTTTATTTTATTTATTTTATTTTTTTCCCCAAAGTTTGCTTTTAAATGTGCTATCTGCCACTGGAGTTTAATTTTGTTACGTGCATTTCATCTCCATAATGAAACCAAACCAAAAAAAAAAAAAAAAAGGTGAAAGATGAGTCAGCATATTTGTGTGCTGATGGGAGTAATCTGGTGCAGAGGGAGGATTGTTGGGGTGGCTCCTTGCTTAGGCAAGTGGGTTTGGGAGCTGGTGGCCGCCTGGCTTTGCCTGGGATCCGGGTGCTTCGCTTACCCAGAGCAGCGGGAGGGAAGGCTGGGCTGGCATGTGGGGCTAGATGCAGGTTGGCAGGTTGGCGGGGGTGATGACTACGGATGTGTCTTTCTGCTGGTTTCTATTTTCTCAGTGATGCGTCTGCTGTGCCACATGGGTGGGGGCATGATGTCTGATGTGGGCTTGGGGACGATCGGGCTGTGGCTTCTGTTTTGCCAGCGCCTCGAAGAACGCAGCGAGCTACCTGTAGGGGGCACTGTCTGCCTTTCCCATGCAGCCCCGAGTTTCCTTTGCACCACGTGCTCATTCGGATTCATTTTGCAGCTCTTCCCGGGTGTTCCAGCATTTGCCTTTGTCTCTAACCTTCCTCACTCACTGCTCCATCAAGTGACCTTCACCTTTACGTTTTCCTTATCGTGAAAGATACATAACACGGGGGCGCCTGGGTGGCCTAGTCTGCTAAGCGTAGGCCTTGGGCTCAGGTCGTGGTCTTGGGGTCCTGGGATGGAGCCTTGGACCCCCTGCTCAGTGGGGAGCCTGCTTCTCCCTCTCCCTCTGTTCCAACCCCCCCCTCATGCTCTCTCCCTCTGTCTCCCTCTCTCTCAAATAAATAACATCTTTTAAAAAGTATATACATAACCTCAAGTTTACCGTTTCAACCATTTTTAGGTGCACAATTCAGTGGCATGGTGTGCCACCCCACCACCATCTGCTTCCAGAACTTTGCATCTTGCAAGACTGAAACTCTGTCCCCGTTGAACACAGAGCATCCACTCCGGCTCTCCCCATCTACTCTCTGTCTCTCTACTGCTCTAGGGACCTCGTAGAAGTGGAATCAGACAGTGTTTGGCTTTTTGTACCTGCCTCATTTTACTTAACATAATGTCTTCAAGGTGCGTCCATGCAGCAGCAGGTGTCAGGATTTCTTTTCTTTTCTTTTTTTTTTTTTAGGATTTCTGTTTTTGTTTTTTTTTTTGTTTGTTTGTTTTGTTTTGAAAGGTGAACTTCCTTCCATGTATTAGAAACGTGACAGGCCTTTGAAGCTGTGCTAGTGTCTATCTTTCTGCTGTTTATGGTTTCTGCTTTCCTCACTGCTCTGCTGACAGACTTGCAGGGATGTTGTGTGGGCTGCACCAGCCCTATCATTCCCAGGTCCGAATTCAGAGAAGGCACACATGGTGTGCTGGCAAAAGCAAGCCTGTCAGCTGACAGAGTTAAATTATCCTGATTTTCTGAGGTTAACTCATCTGTGCTTCGTGGCCAGATTGCCCTTGGTCATGATGTAATTTCCTGCCCGCCCCCCCCCCCCCCCAGTGGTGAAATTCGGATAGCGGTATTTTATTTAGGATTTCTGCTTCTAGGGACAGTAGTGAAGATTGGTGTCGATTTTCCAATCTACCTGTTTTTATTTTTAGCGAGGTGAGATTTATATGAGAAAATGAACCCTTTGAAAGCAAACGATTCGGTGACATGTAGTGCATTCACAGCGTTGTACAGCCACCACCTTTGGTCCCAGAACGTTTCCATCACCGCAGAAGGAAACCCCATACTCATTAAGCAGTTGCTTTTCTCCCCTCCCCTCCCCTCCCCTCCTCCTTTCTTCTCCCCTTCCCTCCCCTTCCCCCCTCTTCCCTTTCCCTTGGTAACCACCAATCTGCCTTGAGTCTCCATGGACTTGCCCACTGTGGAGATTCCATAGGAACAGATTCCTGCACTATATCGCTGTCTGCGTCTGGCTTCGTTCCCTTAGCCTCAGAATTTCGAGGTGCATCCGTGTTGTACCCTCTTTGGTTTGGTTTGTAGGCTGCACCATCCTCCGGAAAGGAAATCAGCTGTCCCCCCCCCCCCCCCCCCGCCCAGTTCTTGCTCTCTTTTCCTATTCCTGATATCAACCTGCACCAGGTGAGAATTACCTGCTACCTGAGATGCTGATAAAACTTGACTGGAACACCCCCTAGGTTGTGTCCTTTAGGGAGACATAGTTGTCCCGCCATTATTTCCATGTCAGTCACATTTATGGATATACTCAAGTTTTCTGATTCTTTCTGGTATGATTGTTTGCATTCTATGTGTCGTCCCCATGAATGTATTCGTTTCCTCTAGATCGTCAGCTTTATTGGCCTATAGTTCCTTAGTTTTGTTTTGGTGTTTTTTTTTTTTAAAGATTTTATTTATTTATTCATGAAAGACCCAGAGAGAGGCAGAGACACAGACAGAGGGAGAAGCAGGCTCCATGCAGGGAGGCCGATGTGGGACTGGATCCTGGGTCTCCAGGATCAGGCTCTGGGCTGAAGGCGGCGCTAAACCACTGAGCCACCCAGGCTGCCCATGTTTCGGTGTTTTGCTTTTACCACCCACCCCCATAGCCACCAATCTGTTCTTTGTATCTGAATTCGGATTTTTAATTTTTTTTCTGATTCCACGAGTGAGGTCATGTGGTGTTTGTCTTTTTTTTTTTTTTTTAAGATTTATTTATTTATTTATTTTATGATAGACATAGAGAGAGAGGCAGAGACACAGGGGGAGGGAGAAGCAGGCTCCATGCCAGGAGCCCGATGCGGGACTCGATCCCGGGACTCCAGAATCGCACCCTGGGCCAAAGGCAGGTGCTAAACCGCTGAGCCACCCAGGGATTCCCTCCCCTTTTATTAATTTTTTATTTATTTAGTTTTTTGGGTGTTTGTCTTTCTCTCTCTGACTTATCTCACTGAGCAGAATGCCCTCAAGGTCCATCCCTGTTGTCGGAGATGGCAGGATTTCCTTCTTTTTTTGAGGTGAACCCTCTTACGTTGCATGTGTTCATTTTCTCTATGCACTTCCTCATCCACGGAACGACACTTAGGTTCTTTCTTATGACTTGGCTCTTGTGAATCCTGCTGCAGGACTTGATGCGGAACTTGATCCCAGGACCCCGGGATCACGACCTGAGGCTCAACCACTGAGCCACCCAGGTGCCTCTGTTCAAGACAGATTTTATTTCCTTTAGGTTAATACCCAGAAGTGGAATTACTGAATCGATGGCAGTTCTAGCTTGTGTTTTGGAGGACCTGCGATACTCTCACCCAGCCTACTGTTAATCACCCCCGTTTGCTTCCCACGGGCAGGCATACAGGGATCTCCTTTCTCCCTGGCCGGATGCGGTTGTTATTTCTCATCGTTTGGCTGGACATGATTGTTATTTCTCATCGTTTTGACCTGCAGTTGCTCTTAACCTCCTCACAAATATTTTTAAAATTCTACTCACTTGCCCCTGGCTCATTCCCTCCAAGTGTTTATCTCCTTAATCTTTCCAGAGAGCCAGGGTTTGGTTTTTATTCCTGGCATTTCAGTTCCTCTTTGCCCTCTGTTGTCGATTCCTGCTTTATCTGTGTTATTTCCTTGTTTTCTTGCGTCCGGTTTTCTCTATTGTGCACTTGCTGGTCTGCTGCCAGGTCCCCTCTCTGGCTGAGCTCAGCCTCCTGCCGTGGGAGAGCCTGGCTGGGTGCCTGTCGTCCTATTCAGAGGTCCTGGCCAGGCTGATGTTCTCTCAGTCCTGGATTGTGAATCTAGCGTCTGCATGGGCTTTTCAGGGCTGAGTGGTGGGGACAGGGCTGGGGACTAAGGTGTACCAGGCAAAGGGTATTAGCATCCATCGGGGGTGGGGAAGCCCGGTGAAGAAGAGGTGAGGGCAATCCCAGAAGGCTTCCTGGAGGAATAGCCTTGTCTGGGCCGAGGTGGGTGATGGAAGTAGGCTCTAAACAGTGAGCCTTTAGCATCTTGGAGAGGGCTAGTGGGCCCTCTAGACAGGCCCCTCTAAAGAATGGATAAAAATCTCATATCTAGGGGCACCTGGGTGGCTCAGTGGTTGAGCATCTGCCTTTGGTTCAGGTCGTGATCCCGGGGTCCTGGGATCGAGTCCTACATCGGGCTCCCCACGGAGCCTGCTTCTTCCTCTGCCTATGTCTCTGCCACTCTGTGTCTCTCATGAATAAATAAATAAAATCTTCAAGCAAACAAAAACACCTCGTACCTAGAATGAAACAGAACAACCCTAGAGAAAGCACACAGACAGGCAGGACAGCATGCCTGAGTCGCTAGTGTGCAAAGAGAAACACATGAAGACACTGGGGAACACGGTGGAGCACGTATGGGCTGTAAGCGGCGTGGGCCTCAGTGAGCATCAGAACACCCCCGACCTGAAACCAGGTCCTCAAAGACTTGTACACAAATGATCTTAGCAGCATGGTTCACAGTGGCCAGCGACCGCAGGGTCCGCAGCAGAGGAATGCAACAACCCGATGTGACCTAGGCCACACAATGGAATATTATTCATCCATGAAGAGGAATGAAGGCTAATGAACAGCATAATGAACCTTCCGAACACAAGGCCCAGGGAAAGGAGCCAGACACAATAGGTCACGTATTGTGTGATTCCATTGCTTGGAAGAGGCAAACCCAGAGAGGACGCAGATGGGTGGTTGCCAGGGGCGCGAGGAAGGAGGAGGGGAGAGTGAGTGCACACGGGGTGGGGTTTCCTCTTGCGGGGGACGAAAAGGTCTTGGACCTGGAGAGAGGTGGTGGTTGCGCAATCTCATAAATGCACGCCACGCCACTGAATCATTCACTTGAAAATGATTCATTTTATGTGATTTTTATTAAAAAAAAAAAGTACACTAAGAAACACTCTTCCATTGTTTCCATAGATTTGGAGTATGAAAGGAGAATCTAGCCTGCTCTCTGCAATTTCCTTGTTTCCTGTTTGCAGTTTTTTTTTGTTGTCGTTGTTTGTTTTTTAAGAAATCTCTACGCCCAGCCTAGAGCTCCAGCTCCTGACCCTGAGATCAAGAGTCACATGCTCCACCGACTGAGCCAGCCGGGAGCCCTGCCCCACCCCCGCGCGGTTCTTGAAAGCTTTTTATTGTTTTATTGTGAAACGGCATCTATAAAAAGGTGTGCAAAACAAACATCGTGGATACTTATAAAGTGAACACCTGCTTACGCCCACTTTTTGGTTAAAAAACTCATTCTCCCCCTTTTTTCTCCCCCTCCCATTTTATTTGGAATTTTGGCAAATATGAAAAACAGAAATATTAATAGAAAAAAAGTAATAATCGTCGATAGCTCTAACACCTCAAATTCATTACCATTGGTATTTTGATATGTTTGCTTCTACTATTTTCTGTGTAACTTTGGTAAAAATATGCAAATAATCGGGGGGGTGGGGCACCTGGCTGGCTTAGTTGGTAGAGCATGCGACTCTTGACCTTGGGATTGTAAGTCTGAGCCCCAAGTTGGGTGTAGAGGCTACTAAAAAAAAAATCTTAAAAAATATATACAAATAATTTTTAAATAAATGCATCCTTAAAAAGTAGGAAGTAATAATGAAATTGCCTTCTGGTCTCTAACTTCATTACCTGCTACAATATAGTCCTTTAGTCTATGTTAGAATTATATATTCCATAATTTGTTTTTTTTTTTTTTTAAAGATTTATTTATGGTAGACATAGAGAGAGAGAGGCGCAGAGACACAGGAGGAAGGAGAAGCAGGCTTCATGCCAGAAGCCTGATGCGGGACTCGATCCCGAGACTCCAGGACCGGGCCCTAGGCCAAAGGCAGGCGCTAAAGGGCTGAGCCACCCAGGGATCCCATATTCCATAATTTGTTTCGTATTTTTATGTAGATGTTGCGATTCTACGTGTATTGCAACTTGTTTTCCTTTACTCAACAGCATCTCTTGGCTGCCTATTCAGGTTGGTAATATGACTGTAATTCGCAGTGATACATGGCACTGAATCACAGGCATTTTGCTAGGACATTTCCCTGTTACGGGTCTGTTGGGTAGCTTTCCTTTTACCTACTAGCCACAAAGCCCCTGTGGCCTCAGTCTCGGTGTGTATGAGATGCTGAGAAGTGAGGTGTGGGCTTGTGGGGTCAGCATGTTTTCAGCCATTATTATTATTATTTAAAGATTTTATTTATTTATTCATGAGAGACATAGGCAGAGGGAGAAGCATGTTCCCTGCGGGGGTGGGACTCGATCCCAGGACTTCAGGATCACTCCCTGAGCTGAAAGCAGACACTCAACTGCTGAAACACCCAGGCATCCTTATTTTCAGCTGTTATATTAGCGCCTACTTCTCTTCAAAAATGACCCACATCAATTTCCACTCCACACCCAGGCCCCCCAGGAAAATATAATTTCCCCCCAAATCTCATTAATGTTTGATATGGTCGAACTTAAATTTGTTTTCCTACCTCATGGTTGGGAAGTAAGTCTCGTGGCGATTTCTTTCTTTCTTTCTTTTTTTTTTTTTAAGATTTTATTTATTTATTCATGAGAGAGAGAGAGAGGTAGAGACACAGGCAGACAGAGAAGCAGGCTGCATGCAAGGAGCCTGATGTGGGACTTGAACCTGGGAATCCAGGATCACACCCTGAGCCAAAGGCAGGCACTCAACCGCTGAGCCACCCAGGCGTCCCTCGTAGTGATTTCTTTTTTTTTTTTTTTAATTTTTTTTTTTTTTATGATAGTCACAGAGAGAGAGAGAGAGGCAGAGACACAGGCGGAGGAAGAAGCAGGCTCCATGCACCGGGAGCCCGACGTGGGATTCGATCCCGGGTCTCCAGGATCGCGCCCTGGGCCAAAGGCAGGCGCCAAACCGCTACGCCACCCAGGGATCCCGCTCGTAGTGATTTCAATAGACATTTTCCTGACTATAAGTGAGGCTGATTGATTTTTTTTTTTTTTTTTTAAGATTCTTTTTTTTTTTTTTTTTTTTTAATTTTTATTTATTTATGATAGTCACAGAGAGAGAGAGAGAGTCAGAGACACAGGCAGAGGGAGAAGCAGGCTCCATGCACTGGGAGCCCGATGTGGGATTCGATCCCGGGTCTCCAGGATCGCGCCCTGGGCCAAAGGCAGGCGCCAAACCACTGCGCCACCCAGGGATCCCTGATTGATTTTTTATATGGCTTAACCAATGGAGCCACCCAGGCACCCAGGAATTTTTCATTATAATAGAATCCAGCCTATCAATTCTTTTTCTCATGGACCACGCCATTGATGGCGTGTCTAAGAAGTTACCGCAAAACCCAAGGTCATCTAGGGTTTCTCCTGTTATGTTCTAGGAGTTTTATAGTTTGGTAGTTTTACATTTAGCCTTGTGATTCATTCTGAATTTATTTGTGGAGGGTATAAACTCTGTGTCTAGATTCATTTTCTCCCTGCGGACGTCCAGTTGTTCCAGCAATCCAAGTGTTCCATCATTGTGGAAAAGATGGTCTTTTCTCTACTGCATTGACTTTGCTCCTTTGTCAAAGATCAGTTGACCGTACTTGTGTGGGTGTATTTCTGGGCTCTGTTCTCTTCCATTGATCTGTTTGTCTGTTCTTTCACCAGTACCATACTGTCTTGGTTATCACAGCTTTGTAGTAAGTCCTGACATTGGGTAGTGTCGTCCTCTGACCTTGTTCTTCTTCAATACTGTGCTGCCTCTTGTGGGATTTTGCTTTTCCACATAAACCTTAGGGTCAGGTATTGTTAATACTGAGAAAACTTGCCGGGATTTTGACTGGAAGCACATTGCATCACATCAAATTGGGAAGAACTAATGGGTTGCCAATATGGAGTCTTCCTGTCCATGAACATGGATACCTCTCCATTCATTTAGTTCTTCTTGTATTCCTTTCATCAGGTTTTGTAGTTTTACTCATATAGAACTTGGATGAGGGGTGCCTGGGTGGCTCAGTCGGTTAAAGGTCTGCCTTCAGCTCAGGTCATGATTTTGGGGTCCTGGGATTGAGCCTTGTGTGGAGTTCCCTGCTCAGCAAGGAGTCTGCCTCTCCCTCTCCCTCTGCCTCTGCCCCTCCCTGCTCACTTGTGCTCTCTTTCATAAATAAATAAAATCTTAAAAAAAAGAACTTGTACTTTGTTAGATTTATACCACAGTACTTTTAAAAATTTATTCATGAGAGACGCACAGAGAGAGAGAGAGAGAGAGAGAGAGAGGCAGAGACACAGGTAGAGGGAGAAGCAGGCTCCATTTAGGGAGCCTGATGTGGGACTCGATCCCAGGTCTCCAGGATCACACCCTAGGCTGAAGGCGGCACTAAACTGCTGAGCCTGCCGGGCTGCCCTATACCACAGTATTTAATTTTCAGCTGATCATGTAAATGGTATTGTGCTTTTATTTTATTTTATTTTTTAAAAGATTTTATTTATTTATTTATTTATTTATTTATTTATTTATTTATTTATTTATGAGAGAGAGAGAGAGAGGCAGAGACACAGGCAGAGGGAGAAGCAGGCTCCATGCAGGAAGCCTGACGTGGGACTTGATCCCAGGTCTCCAGGATCAGGCCCTGGGCTGGGCTGGAGGTGGTGCTAAACCCCTGAGCCACCTGGGCTGCCCGGTATTGTGCTTTTAATTTCAGAATCAACTTTTTTTTTTAAATTTTTATTTATTTATGATAGAGAGAGAGAGAGAGAGAGAGAGGCAGACACAGGCAGAGGGAGAAGCAGGCTCTGTGCACTGGGAGCCCGACGTGGGACTCGATCCCGGGTCTCCAGGATCATGCCCAGGGCCAATGGCAGGCGCTAAACCGCTGCGCCACCCAGGGATCCCCTAATTTCAGAATCAACTTTTTAATTGCTGGTACATAGGAAAGTGATTGACTTTTGTACATTAACCTGTTATCTTGCTACATTACTATAACAGCTTATTAGTTCCAGGAGGATTTTTTTGTCCATTATTTTGGATTTTTAAAAAGATTTTTTTATTCATGAGAGACACAGGCAGAGACATAGGCAGAGAGAGAAGCAGGCTCCTTTCAGGGAGCCTGATGCGGGACTCGATCCCAGGGCCCCAGGATCACGACCTGAGCCAAAGGCAGACGCTCAACCACGCAGCCACCCAGGTAGCCCTATTTTGGATTTTTTTTTTTTTATGATAGTCACACACACACACACACACACACACAGAGGCAGAGACACAGGCAGAGGGAGAAGCAGGCTCCATGCACCGGGAGCCCGACGTGGGATTCGATCCCGGGTCTCCAGGATCGCACCCTGGGCCAAAGGCAGACGCTAAACCGCTGCGCCACCCAGGGATCCCTATTTTGGATTTTCTATGTAGATGGTCATCTCTGTGAACAAAGACAGTTTTACTCCTTCCTTCTCAACCTGTATCCCTTTTATTTCCATCTCTTGTCTTATTGCATCAGCTAATACTTCCAGTAGGATCTTTGAAAGGCAGTTCTACATCCTTGCCTTGGTCCTATTCTTAGTCAGAAAGCTTCAAGCTTCTCCCCATTAAGTATGATGCTAGCTGTGGGGTTTTGGTAGATATTCTTTATCAAATTGAGGAAGTCCCCCTCTATTCCTAGTGTACTGACTTTCCCATGTTGTTGTTTTTTATTTTATTTTTATTTTATTTTTATTTTTTCCCATGTTGTTTTTTAATTGTGGTAAAATACACAAAAATTACTATTGTAACTGTTTTTAAGTGTATAGTTCAGTTGCAATTCACATTGTAACCAATCTCCAGAATCCTTTTTATCTTGCAAAACAAACTCTATACCCTTTAAATAATTCTTCATTTTCCCTTCCTCCTGCCCCTGGCAACCCCCATTCTGCTTCCTGTGAATTTGACTACTTTAGACACGTTGTAAATGGACTCACACAAGATTTGTCTGGCTTATTTCAATTAACATAATGTCCTCAAAGTTTATCTATGTCACAGCATGTATCAGAATTTCATTCCTTTTTAAGATTAATATTCCATTGTATCTCCCCATGTGTACAAAATTCTACTTCTGTGACGTGTTTGTTCATATCCTGTTGACTTCTTTTGGGTAGCTCTTCTACTCACTGATATTTGGGGGTTCTGTTCTTTTCTTTCTTTTGATTTTAAGTAATCTCCACATCCATTGTGGGGCTTGAACCCACAATCTTGAGATCAGGAGTCACGTGCTCTACAACTGAGCCAGCCAGGTGCCCTTGGGAGTTCTTTAGTAAGATTCACTCTGAAAAAAAAAAAAAAATCTCTACCCACTAAATAGGTATTTCCTATTCCCTCCCTTTCTCCCAGCCCCCTGGCAACTATAAAGTTTTTTAAAAAATTTTTTAAAATTCATTTATTTATGATAGTTACAGAGAGAGAGAGAGAGAGAGAGAGAGAGAGAGAGAGAGAGAGAGGCAGAGACACAGGCAGAGGGAGAAGCAGGCTCCATGCACCAGGATCCCGATGTGGGATTCGATCCCAGGTCTCCAGGATTGCGCCCTGGGCCAAAGGCAGGCGCCAAACTGCTGCGCCACCCAGGGATTCCCCCCCCCCCCCCCCCCGGCAGCTATAAATGTGCATTCAATTTTTTAAATAGGTTAGGTATTCTGGAAATTTCACATAAAAGGAACTTAAAATGTGTGGCCTTTTGTGTCTGGCTTCTTTGGTGTAGTTTAACGTTTTTGGGGTTTGTCCACGTTGTAGCATGGTTTAGTATTTCCTTTTTCTGGCTGAGTAATATTTCTCGGTATGGATATGCCACAATCTGTTTACCCACCCGCCCACCGATGGGACATTTAGGTTGTTTCCTAACCAGCCTTTTGTTTTGGTGATTGTGAATGATGCTGCTAAGTACATTCATGTACAAGTATTGTTTAACTGTTTTCAATTCTCTGGGTGTGCACACCTAGAGTGGAAATGTTGGGGTCATATGGCAATTAAACTTTTTGAGGAATTGTCAAACCACAGTGATGGTTAATCACTGGTTAAACTGGTTAAGTTTTACATTCCTACCAGCAAAGTATGTGGGTTGTTCCTTTTTGCACATATTTACCAGTTTTTTTGTTTTGTTTTTGCTTTTTATCCATCCTTATGGATGTGAAATACTCTCTTGTGGTTTTGATTTACATTTCCCTAGGACTTACGATGTTGAACCTCTTTTCATGTGCTGGTTGGCCACTCGTGTATCTTCTTTGGAGAAATGTCAGTTCAAGTCCATTGCCCACTGTTTCCTATTGCTACTGTTGTGTTTCTTTTCTTTTCTTTCTTTTCTTTTCTTTTCTTTTCTTTTTTTTGCTACTGTCGTGTTTCAGGAGTTCTTTATATATTCTGGGTACTAGTCCCTTTTCAGATCTATGGTTTGCAAATATTTCCTCCTGTTCTGTAGGTTGTCTTTTTGCATATCCCTTTTAAGTTCCATTTATTATGAGTATCTGTCGCCACGCTTCGTAAGTCTGAAGGCCAAAACAGTGGCTGTATGTCTATCTGAATCCCATCGTCCTGCCCCCAAGCTCAAATGTAACATCACGATTCTGTTTATATTTCCCTTTTACTAACGAAAACAGCCCCACTAGAACAGATGTTCCTGCCGAAACGGTAATCATTTCCTTTGTTGTTTTCAACTCTAGAATTTTACACGATGCTGAGGGGATTTCTAAAACGATTATACCAACTCACACTTCCCGCTGTTATATTCTTGATCCCCGTCTTCTCTAACCCTCGCTTTGTCCAGTTTCTTTCTTTTTGCCAGTCGAATGGGTCTAGAGTGGCATCTGCTAGCCTCGCTTTGCATATCCCTGGTCCTTAATGAGACTGACTCCCTCTTCTTGTGTTTATTGGCCTTGACTGTTTGCTCTGCTCTAAATGGCCCTGTCCTTTGGTCCTATTTTCTTGTGTAGACCGGTTTGTCGTTTCTTGCTGACTTGTAAGTGCACTTGGGGCTCACCATGACCGGTCCCTTTTCTCTGCCAGTCCCAACAGTGGGTGTCGACAGTGTTTGTGCCAGGACAGCTGGTGAGAAAGGGATGTCACTGTGATCTTTGGTTGCCCCTTGCTTCCGTTGAGCGAGCTTGAGCATCTTTCCGTTTGCACCCTTCCTCCCTCCTCCTCTTCTCAGATCAGCTTTTTATTTATTTATTTTTTAAAAGATTTTATTTATTTCAGAGGGAGCATGAGTGCGGCAAAGGGGGCAGAGAGAGGGAGAAGCAGACTCCCTGCTGAATCCCAGGATTCTGGGATCAACACCTGAGCCGAAGGCAGACACGTCACCGACTGAGCCACCCGGGCACCCCTCAGATCAGCTCTCTTCATAGATGTTTGGAAACCAAGGGATAATTGACGTTGCTTGTCTTTCTCTTAACATTTGTCCTTCACATTCCTTTTGGGTAACTCCTGCTTGGATTCTCCTTTCCCTTCCCTCCAGGTCTTTGCATCTTGTCCAGAACATCTCCTTCTCCCTAGTCCCTGCCTCCTCTCCCAGCGCCTCTTCCTCTGGCCCCTCAGGGTCTCTCCTTCCTGTCCTCCTGTTTGCCTGTCCCTTCCCTGTCCTTCCAGTCTCTGTTCCCAGTGTCCCTCCCCGCGGAGAGAGAGGCCCTTCCTCTTCCCCTTTGTGGAGCAGCAGGACCAGATTCACCCCCCTGCCTCACCAGGGTCCAGCTTGGGGGTCTTCTGCTCCCCCCACCCTCCTAGCCCTCCTCTTCCTCTCCTACCTCTGCTCCTCTTGTATTCCCCCTTTGTCTCGCTGTTGGTGATCTGCCCCCTAACACACTTCCTCTCCCCCGTGTCCCTGTCCTCTGCTACCTCCCACTCCCATGCCTCTCCTCTTCGGTGCCCCTGGAGGCGGCACATCTGGCCCTGCATGGGGCCTTGTGGCTGTCATTTCTGGAGCTGGGGGTCCCGGCTCCCTCACCCTGTCTCGAGGAGGGTGCCCTGCCCACAGAGGGCTCCCCAAGAGGTGGTGACCTTCCCTGGGCTGATCCTGGGGAAGCCCAAAGGAACTCCTCTCCTGGGCCCAATTTTCCCCCTCCAGGGGCGGGGGGGGAGGGCCCAGAATTCTGCAGCCTTGAGCAGTGGCTGCCCAGCCTCTGACATATGTGAGCCCTGTACGGTGTCACCTGTAAGCTGGGGCTGTGCGTGGCTGGCCCAAGGCTGCCCTGTGTTGGAAAGAGGTGGCTTGGCCGCAGTGTCAGCTGGGAGCCAGGGACTCACCTGGGGAGGTGGGGGGGGGCATCTCCACTTCTTGCTGAGTCCCTGGGTGCAGATGGGAGTGTAATTAGAGTCCCCTGGGGTCCTCCGGGGACGGAGGAGGAACTAGAACAGGGACATAGCTCTCAAGAGAATGTGGCTCCGTTCAAGTTTTATTGGACGCCTTTCAGCCTGGAGGTGGCTCTGGAGGGCTGCAGCTTCGACCTGCTGCCCACCCTCCCGAGCTCTGTCCAGGTGCCCGAGGGGAGGGGAGGGGAGGGGAGAAGAAGGTGGGGGAGGGGAGAAGGGGGGAGGGGAGGGTATGGGAGGGAAGGCATTGAGGGGCCTGGAGACAGATCATCCGCCCTCCTCCCGACCCTGGGGGAGTGCTGTCCCCGTCTCCAGAGCCTCCAGTCCAGCAGCCCCACAAATCCAAGCCCCAGAGCACAGGGGGCAGGCCCTCGAGGCCATCCTGGGCTGGCTATGTGGTCGCAGTGTGCCCGTTGGCCACCCGCCCCACCAGCCGGCTCCGGGGACCGTCTGCGGGGGCCGCGCCGGGCCTGTGAGCAGCGCCGTTCTTCAGCAGCAGGTGCTCCTGGGCCACCTCGCCGTCGCTCGAGTCGGACTCCTCCACGTCGCTGCGGACATCCTTCTCCATCTGGGGAATGGGGGGTGGGGCATGAGGCGTGGGCAGGGCTGGGGAGGGCCCACAGGGAGGCACGTGCCGGCCACCCCTCCCCGGCCCTACCCGGCCCTTCTTCACGAAGCTGTAGATCATGCGAAGGATGAGGCAAGACCAGAACACGTGCAGCAGCTGCAGCGCCATCAGGAGAGTGTTGCAGAAGTAGTAGCCGAAGAAGGTGTCCCACTGGGCAATGGAGTCGTAGTACGTGGTGTAGAGGATCCTACAGCGGGGGGTGGGGCAGGACCCAGAGGAGGGGCTTCACCAGCGGCTGCAGCCCCGCTCACTTGTGTGGCCCTCCTTGCTCCAGAACCTTCCATGGCTCCCTCTGCCCACCCCACCCCTGAGTGAGTGACAGCGATGCTCTTTAGCTGGGCATTTAAGCCCCTCTCCTCACCGGGTCACATTAAGTTGTTAGGACTCACAGCTTCCTGACTGGTCGTCAATGACCTGGAACCCCAAGGGGATGCTCAGAGGCCCAGCTGCTCCTCTGGGTGTTCTTTCACACTTTCTCTTCCGTCCTCGGAGCCCCGGCAGTGAGCTCTCCCAACCCCCCGCCGGCCCCCAGCTTGCCGGTGGGATCATCAGTGACGGGCCTTGCTCAGCCAGCTGGCCCGCCCTCCCCGATGCGCCCCCACGTGGCTTCGGGGCCTCCACAGGGTCCCCTGACTGGCAAATATCAGGGGGCTCGAGGACAGGGCCCCGTCCACACCTGGCCCCCCGTGGCCCCATCTAATCTTGTGGTGCGAACTTCTGCACATTTATGCCTCTCTCCAGAAGCCCAGGCTGGTGTGCCCATTGCCTCCTTCCTGACTTTTCTGGGGTCTCCACAGACCCCTCAAACCAGCACAGCCAGAGCTGAGCTCTTGCTCCTCAAGCAGCAACTCTGAGCTCAGACCCATTTCGTGACCCTCAAGTGACCCTGAGGGGACCCACCTGTCATCTGCACTGGTCCAGCTCCACTGGTCACAGCACTTCACATGGCCCAGCACAGTCTCCTCCACCCCACCTGCCGAGCTCCGCTGCCCCCCTTGCCAGTTCGATCCGGCCTCTCACCAGCTGTTCCCCAGCAGCCACCAGAGGGCACCTGTGAGCCTGGTCTGTCCCTCTTCTGCCCACAGCCCTCCAGGGCTCCCTCCTCACTGGGGTAAAAGCCTATGTCCTCCCTGAGGCCCCCAAAGCCCCCAACGACCTGCCCTGTCCCCTCTTCCCTACCCCACCTCGCTCACTGGGCTCCAGCCACATGGGCCTCCTTGCTGTACCTCCACGCCAAGCCTAGTCCTGCCCCAGGGACTTTGCACATGCTGTGCCTGCGGCCTGGACCACTCTTCCCCTCGGCTCAGTGCGGTTCTCTCCCTCCAGGCTCTCTGTGTGAATGCCGTCGGTGATGTCTTCGCTGACCACCCTAATTCCAACTACCTACACACTTCCTGTGCCCTTCCTGATCTCATTTTCTCTCAGCACATCACTCTCTCATGCTTTATATGCTATTTGTTTACCTTATTTATTATAGTCCCCACCCACCCATGTCCGCTCCATTTGACCAAGCGATCTTCATGTTGCTCCCTCTGCTGTGAGAGGCTCAGCAAACCGACTGGGCAAAGACTTTAGTGAGCAGGTGCCTGAACCCTGCCTCCTCCTCCATGTGGAGAACGTCTGAGCCCAGATTTCTGCCTCTCCTACCACTGGGCCTTTGCATACACTGTGCCCAGTACCAGGAAGCCTGGAAGCCTCCCCCCACACACACCCCGACTCCGTGGGTCAGGCGACTGCGGCTGAGGCAGGGCTGGATCTCAGACGCACCCACCCTGCGCCCCAACCGACCTGAGGGCAGACTCACCGCGTAGGGAAGAGCACGAGGCGAGTATAGAAGAAGACCAAGGAGAAGACGATGAAGAGGGTGTCGCACACCTTCCTCCAGGGCGTGTAATTGAACATCTTACCGGCCTGGGGAGGGCAGCAGAGAGAACCGGCCTCAGGCCAACGGTGAGGGGGGTGGGGCTGGTGGAGCAGGTGGGGAGGATGCTGCGAAAGGGCAGGGCCTCCTCTCCAGGAACTGCCTAGAAAGTTTGCCTCTGGGAGGGGCCGTGAGAAACTTCATCTCCCTGGAGGCCAGAAGGGGGCGGGGCCCCATGGAGGTGGAGCAGGGGCGGGGCCTCGTGGAGGTGGAGCCTTGTGGAGGTGGAGGGGGCGGGGCCTCCCTGCAGCGGAGGGGTCAGGCGCAGGGGTCAGGCGGGGCCAGGCCCACCTCCAGGAGGTAGTCGGAGGCATCGTGCAGCAGCAGCACCAGGGAGCCGATGCGCAGCAGGTTGGAGCTGTAGGAGAAGCTGATCAGGATGATGGTCACGAAGTGGTGCGCCACCTGCTCCTTGAAGTCCTGCGGGAGAGGGTGGGTCACGCAGGGATGAGGCTGGGCGGTGAGGCGGGGGAGGGGTAGCCCACCTGCACCTTGCGGACCCGGACCCGGGGCCTCCCATCTGAGGCATTGGGGGGGGAGGGGGTCTGAGAGTTTGGGGTGAGGCCACCCCTCCCCGTGGGAGACTGGGTCACAACTCCCCCAGGGCCTCGCTTCCCAGCCAGATCCTCGGCCTGGCCTCACCTTGCGCCTGACATCAAAGGGCAGCGTCATCAGCAGCGAGATGTAGAAGCTCAGTTCCAGGAGGTACCAATAGTACAGGGCGGGTTTCAGGGGCTGCAGGGTGCGGGCCACGTTAGCTGCGGGCGGGAGGCTCCCCCAGGGCAGGGTCATGGCTCAGAGCCCCTCCCTGTTTGCTCAAAACCAGGACCCTAGAATCCCAGTGAGTGAAGAAGGGGTGAGCTCCCTGTCCTCGGGGCTAGTCAAGGGCAGTGGTTTTGTGGCAGCTCCCGCTCTGAGTTGCCTGGCGTCTAACCCCCTTCCCTTACACAGGGGAGGCAAAAATACGGAGTGGAACTCAGGAATCGTGTGATGTCCAGGTGGCTGAAGGAAGTCTGACCCCCCCCCACTCCCCCAGCCTGCAAGCCCCCCACCTGCCGCTCACCTGAAGCGGGTAATTGTCCCAGCACATTTCCGGCATCCACAGCCACGACTCCTGCGGGGACGTGGAGTCTGAGGCTGCCCAAAGGTCAGAGCCCGACCCTCTACCCTGTGGGGGGGGGCTCCCCAGGGCTGCTCTCACTCCGACCCCCGCTCCCACACAAGGCAAGTCCTCCGCTGGCACCTAGGTGGACGCCTGCCGCGACCTCTCCAAGTGCTCTTCCGGCTTCCGCACACGCACCCTCCTCTGCCAGAGCCCCTCCCCCCCACGCCCCCCAGTCCAGGCCCAGGGCACCAGCACTGGGGACACTCACGTGGTAGAGGATCGACAGGCCACCAAAGAAGGTGCAGGCGTAGAAGCTAAACCTCCAGCTGCGGTCGGGGAGGGAGCCCATGAGGCAGCGGCCAGAGGGGCCCTCCTCCTGCACCCCCCGGGCCCCCCCTCAAATCGGCCCGCCTGGGCTCACCTGGCCTCACAGAACTTCTTGGTCAGGCAGGGCCGGTCCTGATTCCGGCGCCTCCGGAACCAGCGCTGGGTCTGCTGCAGCGTCAGGCCGCACTGGGCAGCGAGGAGGGCCATCTGGGGCTGGGGGGAGGGGGGAGGGTCACCCAGGGCTCCCTGGCCCTGTCCCAGGACAGATGAGACCCAGCTGTGTACCCCCACTCCCACCCCAGACCTCGCCTGTAGGACTACCTATGGACGCGGGAAGTAGGGAGGCCCATGGGGGGGCGGGGGGTGGCCCCCCAAACAGACCACATGAAAACCAGCCCTGCTCACAGGCGAGGCAGGTGGCTGGTGGGGACTGGGGCTAAGAATGGGGCTGGGGGTGGGCCAGCCTCCTCCCCCACAGAGCTTTATTCTATACCCTTCCAGAACAGTGGCTCCGCCGAGGCCTTGCCTCCTACCCTACGTGCAGAGGGAGGCTGACAAGGGAGGGAGAGGGCCCTGCCTGTGGATAGCAACGGGGAGAGGTCGCAGGCCTGCTCTGGTCGCCCCAGAGGCCTCCCTGCTCCCCCTGCACCCGGCCCAGGATCTGTCCCCCCGACAGCTGGGATGGATCGCAGGGGTTATGGCTGGTGGGGGGCAGGACAGGAGCACTGTGGGGGTGCAGAGACTGCCCCGGGCTTTCCCCGTTCCTGACAACCGGGCCCCACCCACAGGGGACTGTGCAGGCCGATGGCGATGGAGGGGGGCATGGGGGGCCTCTCACCTCCTTGGGCTTCCACCCTTTCGTGAGGAAGTATTTCTCCAGAGTGGCATTGGGCTTCACCGGCTTCCTGGCCTGATCTCGCACACCTAGCAACCGGCTCAGGGGCAGGCCAACAAATCTGGGTTCAGGGGAGACAGCCTGTCAATCCCGGTGGGGAGACCGAGGCTCAGAGGGGCCAGGTGGGACGCTGGGAGCCTGGTGGGGTGGCCTGGCCGCTGCACCGGGACCGAACCCAAGAAAGACAGCTGGGCGGTGGGTCTTCAGGGTGGGGATGTGCAGGTTAACTTTCGGGGTCTCAGGGAGCTCCAGAGAGTCCCAGGCGGGAATGAGAGTCCCCTCACTGCCCGTCTCACGGTGCTCCGGGCCCTCACGCCGGCTGTACCTTCTCCCCGTTTGGACAGGTGGAGGAGCCCGATCCCCGGCCCATCACCAGGGGCCCCCAGGGCCAGGCGCCCAGATGGAACTGCATAGCCAGCATCCCAACGTCACCCTTCATTTGGGGAAACTGAGGCTCGGGGCAGCCCAGGGAACTCATTCCAGACTCCATCACAACGGGGAGCAGAGGAGGACAGGGCTGTCGTTTACCAAGTGCTTACACCTGCCAAGCAGGGGTGCAAGTCCACGGTAGGTGCTGGCTCATTTCACTCTCGTCAAGGTCCCTACTGTCCTGATGGGTACATTGAGGCTCAGGCCAGAGAGGTGCCCAAGGTGACAGAACAAGGCAGGAGCAGACTGGCCCAAGATTTATTTTAAAAATGGCAAAAACCGGGGCATCGGGCAGCCTGGGTGGCTCAGCGGTTTAGCACGGCCTTCAGCCCAGGACGTGATCCCGGAGTCCTGGGATCGAGTCCCATGTCGGGCTCCCTGCAGGGACCCTGCTTCTCCCTGTGCCTGTGTCTCTGCCTCTCTCTCTCTCTCTGTGTGTCTCTCAAGAATAAATAAACAAAATCTTTAAACAAACAAACAAAAAACCGGGGCATCTGGGTGGCTCAGTGGTTGAGAGCCCTCGGCTCAGGTCGTGATCCTGGGGTCCTGGGATCGAGGCCCCCACAGGGAGCCCGCTTCTTCCTCTGCCTATGTCTCTCTCTCTCTGTGTCTCTCATGAATAAATACCATCTTTTAAAAAAAATGGCAAAAACCTCTGCCTTCGACCCTGGAAAGGCTATCTCACCCCCACGGCCCTTTGAAAGGAGAAGGGGCAGGATGTGGTAACTAACCTCTGATGAAGCCATCAGTTAAATACACCCCCCCCAACCCCAGGCTGCAGTAGGGAACCTGGGCACAGTCTCACGCCCTCCCCACCCTGCGGGAGAGGTGGGGACTCACCCTTACAATCCTGACGGACTTGGGCCCCTTAGAATCCCTCAGGCAAAGCCTCGGTCCCAGATGACCTACCCCCTGTGTGACCACAGGCCGGGCCCCTGACCTCTCTGTGCCTCCATTTCCTATCTGTAAAACGGGGACCATGACAGTCCCGCCTCACGGGGTCGCACCGAGAGCTGAGTTAAGATGCAGAGGCTGCTCAGAGCAACGGTGAGCCTGGGGCAGGCGTTCAGGGAGGGGGGGGTGGTTGGTGTCAAAGAAATAACCACCTCAGTGGGTCTTCCCTGGGTGCCCTGGGTCAGCCTGTATCCAGGGCAATCCTCAGGAATGGAGAGACCAAGCAAGATGCATGATGCTCCCATGTCCCTGCGGTCAGGGCAGGACAAAGCCAGGGACCCCAAGTGGGGGCCAAAGGGGGGCTAAGGGCTCCAAGGGGACTGGGGGAGGTGGCTAGAGGGGCCCAGCCTACAGGAGAGAGGCAGGAGCGAGTGGGCAAGAGTTCCTCTGCTCACTGGCCTCCGCAGAGCCATCCTTGGTCAGCAGAGCAAGGACCTGCCCCCTGGGGCTTCCCCCATTCGCTGACGACGCTGGCACACCCAGCCCAGTGCGTGACCGCAGCCCAGCCATCAGAGGCTGGACAAGTGTGGGCGGCAGCAGCTCCAGGGGGGCCGGGGAAGGCACGGGGGCTCCCAGCCAGGCTCCACCCAGGACGGGCAGCCGGGGTGAGCACCGCACCCCGTGGGAGTGGCAACGACGCAGACACTCACCTCTCGAAGGTGAAGCGCATGACCACCAGGGCCAGCGCCAGGGGCAGGGCTGCCAGCAAGTCCCGGGGGTGAGCAAAGACCAGGCCATCCCGGTCCTCCAGGACAGCCCACGTGTTGTTGGGTGGGAGCCAGAACCTGTCCTGCCAGAACCATTCGCTGAGGCTGGACCACATCCTGTGGGCACAGGGTCTGGTTAACAGGAGCTCGGCATGCGGGAGGACCCCCCCATCCCACCCACCCCTCCCCAGTGCCTGGTGACCTCGGCTTTATGACTGCCCGTGTCAAGGACAGACTTGCACTGTGTGCCCTTGGGCAAGTGACCCGACCACTCTGAACCGCAAGCTCATGTGTCCAACGGGGACAGCAGCCCACCCGTCAGCCCAGCCTGATGAGGCCCACAAGGGCTGCCCCGGTGCTGCTGACCCTCAAAGCACATCTCGTGAAAACACTCATTATTTGGCACCTTATGGATGTAAAAAAAGGCAGCCAGAAGTTACGAGACTGGCTGACGGGGGGCATAAGCTCGGGTTCCCAAGCGTCCGGGAAGGTCTCCCACACCGTGGGGAGGTAGGTGTCCCCAGCGCAGCCCAAAGATGCCAAAGTTGAGGAAACCCGCAATTCCCTCCCTGGCCATCCTCCCAGGCACGAACGCCGGCACCGCCTGCCACGAGGCTCGCCAGGTCCCTGGAGCGGCAGGCAGGGATGAAAGCTCTCCAGCGCCGTCCTGAGGAGCCCCAGCAGCTCTGCCCCCCCAAGATCTTAAGACAAGTGATCCGCCCCCACACTGGTCCCCACTCGGGATGTTTGTTTGTCCTTACATCCATCCATCTGTCCATCAGTCCCATCTCATCCATCCCCACTTCACCCATCCACTTTTTTTTTTTTTAACATTTTATTTATTTATTCATGAGAGACACAGAGAGAGAGGCAGAGACACAGGCAGGGGGAGAAGCAGGCTCCATGCTGGAAGCCCGATGCAGGACTCGATCCTGGGACTCCGAGATCACGCCCTGAGCCAAAGGCAGATGCTTAAACACTGAGCCACCCAGGCGTCCCTCCATCCACCTTCTTACCTGCTGATCTGTCTGTCCATCCACTCATTGTCTGTCCAACCATCTGTCCCTCCAACCATCTACCAGCCAACCCACCCACCAGTCATCCATCCATCTATCCATCCAGCCCGTCCTCTGTCCATTCATCCACCTGCCTGCCCATCTGTCCGTCCATCTGTCCATCCATCCATCTTCTTACCTGCTGATCTACCTATCTGTTCCTCCACCCATTTTCTGTCCATCTGTCCCTCCAACCACCCACCAGCCAACCCACCCACCAGTCATCCATCTATCCATCCATCCCATCATCTGTTATTTCATCCATCGTCTGCCCACCTGTCCATCCATCCATCCATCCATCCATCCATCCATCCATCCATCCAACCATCCACCTGCCCAGCTGGCTACCTGTCCATCCATCCATCCATCCATCCATCCATCCACCCGCCTACCCAGCTGTCCATCTGTCCAACCATCCATCCATGAGGTGTTCTCTGATTGACTTATGCCAGCATGTGGCTAGGTGTTGGGGACACAGCAGGGAAAAAAGCAGACACATTCTTATCCCCATGGAGCTCTCAGCCCAGCGGTGGGGGGCGGGGGCAGCCACCACACAAGTAAACAGATTCATAAATGAGATAACACTGTGTGCTGGGGTCTGCTAGAAAATAAGCAGGGTACCATGATTTTAAATGGGGTGACCAATGAAAGCCTAAGGAGGTGCCATCTGAGCAGAGACCCGGAGACAAGGAAGGCCTGGGTTTATGCAGAAGAGAAAAGGGGTGGTAGGGAGGGACTTTCAGAGAAGTAAGCAGCAGGTGCAAAGGCCCTGAGGCAGAACTGAGCTCAGAGTGTTGGGGGAGCAGCAAGACACCCCTGTGGCTGGAGCAGAATGAGTGATGGGGAGAGAGGAAGGAGGAGGACAGGGGCAGGTCATGCAGGGCCTGTGGGCTTCAGGGAGGAATCTGGATGACTTCCCCCAACATGCATGATTGAAAATTTTAAACCCACAGAAAAGCCGAAAGAATTTACAGGGAACACCCACAACCCACCACTAAGGCCTACTGTCCACAGTTTGCTCATCTGCTCTATTGCACATCGGCCAGCACATCCATCCCCCCCCTCCATCCCCCCTCATCAGGCCATCTTATTTTTCTGGATGCATTTTTAAAATAAGCAGCACACATCAAGGGACGCCTGGGTGGCTCAGTGGTTGAGTGTCTGCCTTCGGCTCGGGGCATGATCCCGGGGTCCTGGGATCGAGTCCCACATCGGGCTCCCTGCGAGGAGCCTGCTCTCTCTCTCTCTCTGTCTCTCATGAATAAATAAAATCTTACCAAAAAAAAAAAAAAGCAGCAGACATCGAGCCCCATCACCTCTAAATATTTCAGCATGCAGATCATTAGCTAGGCTTCAAAATTTGCTAATGGGTTTTCTTTCTTCCCCTTTCAAGGTAAAATTTACTAGAGCGAAATGCATAAATCCTTAAGGGTACAGCAGCCGAGTTTGGACAAATGCAGGTCCCTGCGTGATGCAGCCTCCAGCCACGAACATTCTCGTCCCTCCACAAAGCTGTCGTGTCCCTTGTTGGTCAATCTTCATCTTCCCATACTAAAGGTACCCAGGTACCCTCTGTTCCGAGTTTTGTTTCCCCCGCATATTTATGGTCTGTGCTAGAAGTTCACATACATGGAATCACACACCCCATCTTTGTGCCTGGCTACTTTCACTCCGTGTAATGTTTCTGAGATTCATTCACGTCATGGGGTCTACCGGTAGCTGCTGCTACTGCTAAATCATGGATACGTATAAATATACCACAATTGGTTATTGCCTTCTTGTTGATGAGCAATCGGGATGCTTCTCCTTTGGGGTGATTTTGAGCAAAGCTGTTATGAACGTTCACACCCGCTGGGTCAACCCCCAGGAGTGGAATTCCTAGATCCCAAGGCGGCTGCCTGTTTGACCTCATAAGCAACAGCCAGACTGTGTTCTGGGGGTGGCTGTACCATTTTCCACTTCCACTCGTGGAGTCTGGAGCTTCTGTGGCCCTTGGTTTTATTTTAGATGAGGAGACAAGCCGTGGGGTGTTGGCGGCCACGTGGGAAGTGGCCTTCTGGAGGCTGCAAGGAGGTGCTCTCCCCCGGGAGGGGGTGGAGAGGAGGGGCACATTTCTAGAGACTCTTTGTTTTTTAAGTAAGTTAGATTGATTGATTGATTATTTATTTATTTATTTATTTATTTTTAATTTTCTCTACACCCAGCATGGGGCTCGAACTCACGACCCGACCTGGAGATCAAGAGCCGCACGCTCTTCCGACTGAACCAGCCAGGCACCCCTGCAGAAACATCTTGGAGGCAGAGCCCCCAAGAACTGAACACCCTCAAGATATGAGCCAGAGGGAGAGAAGCACACCCATCGGGCTCCATTTTTATAAAGTTCAACAGCAGGCAAGACCAACCTAGGAGGCTGGCATTAGTTTCCCGTGGCCACTGTCGCACGTGCCCATTCATGCGGGGGCTTACAACAATGCAGCTTTCTTCTCTCACAGTTCTGGGGGCCGGAGTCTGGAAGGGGTCTTGCTGGGAGGTTGGGAGGGGCTGTGCTCCTTCGGGAGCTCCAGGGGGGGATCCCTTCCTACCTCTTCTGGCTTCGAGAGGCCACTTGCACTCCCGCCTTCTGTCTCCAGAGCCAACATCACTCTCTCTCTGACCTCCTGCCTCCCTCTTATAAAGGCCCTTGTGATGACACTAGGGAATCTGGGGTCAGCCCCCATCTCAACGTCAGCTGACCAGCAACCTCTACTCCTCTTTGTCACACGAAGCTCCAGGACTAGGATGTGGGCACCTTTAGGGGTCCTGGGTAGGCTTAATTCCACCTACCACGTTGCTGGACATCGGACATGCGGCTGCTCTGGGGACAGGCAGTGACCAGAGGGGCCCTGTGGGGTTGCCTGAGGCTGGCATGTTCTGTCTCCTGATCCAGGTGCTATTCTGGTTGAGAAAATTCACTGGGCTATGCATCTATGATGCGGGCCCTTCTCTCTGCAACTTAAAGCGTCTGCATTTTTATTTTTTATTTTATTTTATTTTTTTTTGCGTCTGCATTTTTAAAGTCTACAATTCCGATTCCATTTCCCACGGGTGGGCCTCTCCCCAATCCCATGATGCCAGCCGGCTGTCCTACAGCTCAACTCAGTTCTGACACTCTACCTGGACACAGCATGGGAGTCCCAAGGTTAAGGGCTCAGTCCTCTGTCACTGGCCAGCTGCTACTTGTGTCCAAATTAAGTCGTTGTCACCTATGTTTCTGACCAACTGGGTGTTAATCAGGGGTTCCCAGGACCCTCTCCTTGGGTTTGAGTACTTGGCTGGAGTGGCTCACAGAACTCAGAAACATTTCACTTACTAGATGATAAAGTTTTTTTTTTTTTTAAGATTTTATTTATTTATTCATAAGAGACACACAGAGAAGTAGGCTCTCTGTAGGGAGCCTGATGGGGGACTTGATCCCAGGACCCCAGGATCACGACATAAGCCAAAGGCAAGACACTCAACCACGGAGCCACCCAGGCGTCCTGATCACAAAGTTTTATTACAAAAGGACACAACTCGGTCAGGAACAGCCGATGGAAGAGACGTAGAGAGAAAGGTGCAGAGGAGGGGTGCTACGTCCACACATACGACTTGCCCCAAATTTCCATGCGCGCACCAACCAGGAAACTCTCTGAACCCTGCCCTTTGGGTTTTCAGGGAGGCTCATTACGAAGGCAGGCTTGATTCAATCATTGATCACTGATGATGAAGTCGACCTGCAGCCCCTGTCCCCTCCCTGGAGGCGGGAGGGGGTGGCACTGACCGGTTCCACCCTCTATCCATGATTGCTTTCCCTGATGACTGACCTGCCCTCTTCCTCGGGTGACGCTGGGCCTTTCCAAAAATCACCACCTTACCCTAACAAAAGACACCTTGGTCACTCTTATCATGGGAAATTCTAAGGGTTTCAGGAGCTCTGTGCATGACCAGGGACAAAAATGTATTTCTTATTCTACATTGCACTATCACAAGTCAGATACAAAAAAAAGAATTCCCAGAGTCCAAGTCTCAGAGCCAGCATGTGGCCGACGTGCAGGTCCATGGGGATGTGTGGAACGGCCCAGGGAAGCGTGGGGGTGAAAGAGCAGCCCACAGACCACGCCGTGGGGCCTGTGGCAGTCAGCGAGGTGACTACAGTGGCAGCAGCTTGACAAATGGTCCAGGGTGTGTGACCGTGGCTCGTCTAGAGCCACAAGGCTCCGATGGCCCAGAGAGAATGGACAGATGGAAGCAGGGACTCCCGCCTGGGTGGTTGATGGCTCTAGGAGAAACCGTCCTCGCTAGCAGGCAAGGATGGCTTGATCCCATGTGCACACACACGCCCAGCCTGGCATTCCCGCCTCCCAACCAGAGCCCCACCCACTGCAGGGCATGTCCAGCCTCCTCCTCAGCCGCCCTCCCGCTCACCCAGCAGACCTTCCTTCCCCCTCCCCAGGCCCAGCGCAGATGGAAACACGCGGGGAGCCCCAGGAAAGCCCCCAGCCAGCCAGAGCCCAAGCAGGTCCCCAGGGATCCAGGCCCCCAAGCCCATGTTCGTCCCTCCAACTCCAGGGTGGTACTTCCAAATCATGATGAGCTTCAGAGACAGGAGGGAACACACGGGGGCAACGGCATCTTCCAATCTCGGGCCTCTGCTGATGTCACAGCTTCCAAGCCCACCATCTATGGCCTGACACCGTCTGCTCCCGCCACACCGTAGGGTTTCACATAGCCAGCTTCTCCAAGTGTGCCCTCTGCCCAGAATGCCCGTATCCAATATTTATTGTCCTGTGCTGGGTGCTGAGGACACTAAACGGTGAGGGCAGCAGGCAAGGGCTCAGTCTCCACAGGGCTCACACTCCTTCCTCGGCTGTCTGGCAAACTCCCATGCATTCTTCAAAACCCAGTTCATTTTGTCACCTCCTCCAGGAGGCACCTCCTGATTGCCACTACCTTGGATTTAGTTTAAAGCACACTCCCCCAGCCCTGCTTCACTCACCGTGAGGTTGGGAGTGAGTCATGAAGTCTTTTGTGGAGACTGTTGGGGGGGTGGGGGTGGAGAAGGAAGGAAGCATGACCAGCCTGGAACCCCAGTCCCCTCAGCTGAAGCAAGCCCAGCCCTTTCTGACACACCTTGACTGCAGAGGTCTCAGCCCTGGAAGCTGTTCTCTGAGCTGTCTGTCCCCCTCCCAGCCAGTCACCCTCTTTTTTTTTTTTTTTAATTTTTATTTATTTATGATAGTCACACACACACACACACAGAGAGAGAGAGAGAGAGAGAGAGAGAGAGAGAGGCAGAGACACAGGCAGAGGGAGAAACAGGCTCCATGCACCAGGAGCCCGATGTGGGATTCGATCCCGGGTCTCCAGGATCGCGCCCTGGGCCAAAGGCAGGTGCCAAACCGCTGTGCTACCCAGGGATCCCACTCACCCTCTTGACAAAGAGACACTATGGGGTGAGAAGAAAACGGGGTCTGAGGCCCAGCAGACAGGCCGAGTCCCAGCTGCAGGACTCCCAGTCCTGGGGTGGGGGTGGGCCTCACTTTCTCCACCCACATGTTGGTGAGACAGGTGCCTGTCCCCCTCACAAGCCAGAGGCCCTGCATAGGGAGCGCCTAGGTGAGGCCTGGCACACAGGCGGGGCTCAGGTGCGGCTGTCACCAGGCACTCACGGCCAGCCAGGACCGACCTTCCCTCGCATGCCATGTGACCCCCCAACACACTCCCCACTCCCCCCCCCCAGGCCATGGGAAGGAAGGAGGTTCAGGGTGCCATTCCTCAATTTTCATTTTGCTCTTTGGAGGCCCCCAGCTCCTCTGCTCGCTTCCTGTGGCTCACTGCCACCCTGGGCCCTGGCGGCCCCGTCTGGAAAACAGGTACAGGCGCACCGCCTGTTTTTCCCGACTACCGGGTGGGCCCAGGAGGCCAGGCCAGCTCACGACACCGCACGCTGGCATCGCAACTGTGACTCCTGCGTCCCCCTTCCCTGCTCACCAGCCACGCAGCCTCAGGCAGGTGACCAGGCTGCTCCGGGGCCTCTGGTGCCTCATCTGTAGGTGGGATAACAATGACCCTCTCCCCATGGGGTGGGGTGCTGAGCACTAACTCGGACCCCACTTACATGTCGTCAGCAGCAGGGAGGGCAGGGTGGGAGGAGGGGCATCTGGGGAAGAGGGATGCTGGCCCGCAGCAGGTTCTGGATGGTTCTTCCCAGAACCTCCCTGACCTCGGCTGTAGCGAATGAACTCAGGCTGGGCTTGGCCAGGGCCACCGAGGGGTCGTTCGGAGAGTCCCCAAGCGTGTGAGTGGCTGGTCCAGCCCAGCCAGCCTGAGCCTGAGCCTACATCCCCATCACCCCTGCCCTGCTCCCAGTCCCCCTGCGAGGCCACTGTGTCTTGAAGCCTGGCTGGCTGGCCCCATGCCCAGCCCTGCCTCTGCCACCTGGGAGCCAGACTCTGATAATCCTTCCTAGTGGCTAAAAATACCCTCAGACCGGGAGAGGGAGATTAGAGCTTTGTGTTGATCTGGGGAGGGGGGATGAGCAGAGGATCGCTGTCCCCCTCAGGGGCCCGAGTGAGCGCGCTGGACCCCTGCTGCTCCCCGAACGCCCAGCGCTGCCCGCCCAGCGCTGCCGGCAGAACAGGGCTGTGCACAGAGGTTTGTTTTATTTTAAATCTAGCTGGACGTTGCAGGCCTTGCCCGAGGTTGAGGAAAAAGGAAATAAATTCAGACTCCAGATGTCTGGGCTGCCCAGGGACGGACAGGGACACACGCACGCACGCACACACAAGCACACACTCTCCGGGCTCCTGCAGCCTGGCCTGCTGCCGGGGGTCACCTGACTTCTGCGGCTGGAGGCCCAGGCAGGGAACACATGATGTGCTAAGTGGGGTGTGTGTGTAGATAACCACAGCCACCCCTGCACCGTGTGCCCCGGATGGCCGTGGCTCCTCCACCGAGCACCTCTCTGAGCAGAGGGCCGACGGGGTGCTAACGGCCAGAGACGCAGCAGGTCTGGGAGACACTACCCTGCTGCTCCCTGTGAAGAGCCCAAGGAGGGCCCCAGGTCCAGGGCTCTGCCTCACACCCCCACCCCTCATATTCAGGCACACTTCTGGGGGCGTCTGGGTGGCTCAGTCGGTTACGACTCCTGATTTAAGGCAGATCATGATCTCAGGGTCGTGAGATCAAGCCCCGTGTTTGGCGTGGGGCTTGCTTAAGATTCTCTCTTTCCCTCTCCATTCTCTAGAAACACATACAAACATGTCATTAAAATTTTTTTTAATTAGAAATTTAAAATTTATTTTTTTAATTTTTTTTAATTTAACTTAAAAAACCTACAAAAATAGACCTACCTCTGCCATCCATACTCTGGTTCTGCTGATAAACCCTCTCACACCCCACCAACTCAACTCACTGCAATGGCTGCTTGCTGGTCTCTTAATTCTCCGAGCTCATTCCTGCCCCAGGGCCTTTGCATGTGCTGTGTCTGCCTCACTAAGCTCACTCTTGCCCCAGGGCCTTTGCATGTGCTGTTCCCCTACATAGCCCTGTGCCTAGCTCTATCTCATTATTCACATCTCAGCTCACTCTTCGGAGAAAGCTTCTCCGATCACTACCAAAGAAGCCTGTGTATTATTCCATCTCCTCACTCTGTTTTTTTTTTTTTTTAAGATTTTACTTGTTTATTAATGAGAGACAGAGAAAGAGAGAGAAAGAGAGAGAGAGAGGGAGATTGAGGCAGAGACACAGGAGAGGGAGAGGCAGGCTCCATGTAGGGAGCCCGACGTGGGACTCGATCCCGGGTCTCCAGGATCACGCCCTGGGCTGAAGGCAGGCCCCAAACTGCTGAGCCACCAGGGATCCCCGAGGTCAGATGTTCTAAAAGAAGCCACCACCGGGTTTCCAGTCCAGCTCAGATGGTGGAGCCCGGGACTCTTGATCTTAGGATTTTGAGTTCAAGCCCCACGCTGGGTATGGAGCCTACTTAAAAAGGAACCACCTGGGCAGCCCCGGTGGCACAGCGGTTTAGCGCCGCCTGCAGCCCAGGGCGTGATCTGGAGACCCTGGATCGAGTCCTGCATCGGGCTCTCTGCATGGAGCCTGCTTGTGTCTCTGCCTCTCTCTCTCTCCCTGCATCTCTATGAATAAATAAATAAAATATTTTAAAAAAAGGAACCACCTGTCTTAACAGGCGACATCAGCTCGACCCCCATAAAGTGGATCCCCTGTGGCCCTGTTTCAGAACTGAGAAGCCCAAGGTTTAGAGCAAGAAGCCCCTGGTCATCCAACCGGCAAGAACTGGGAGCTCACCAGGGCAGAGAGGGGGCTGCTCCAGACCACCGGTGGGCTCAGGGCTCACAGGACCCGGTGAGCAAGCTCTGACCCCACCCCTCTACACTTTCGGGGAGCTAGTGGCTCAGCCCAGGATTTTTTTTTTTTTAAGATTTTCATTTATTCATTTAAGAGAGAGAGAGAAATAGTGCTTGTGCATGTGGAGGAAAGAGCTGAGGGAGGGGGACAGACTCCACGCTGGGTGCAGAGCCCGACACAGGGCTCGATCCCACGACCCGGAGATCATGACTGGAGCCGAAATCAAGAGTCAGAGGCTTAACCGATGGAGCCCCCCAGGCGCCCCTCAGCACATGATTTCTTCACATCTACACCCCTCGGCAGACTCGGGGGCTTAGGTGAGCTGGACCAGGTTCCCCAGTATTTCCAGCCCACTGGCCGTGCTCTTTAGCACAGCCAGCCCCCCCAAACCTCACTGGGCTACACCTTCTCAGAATCACCCCTGTCAGTGCCACCACCCCCCAAATAGAACACCCACCAGTAGGGCCATGAGGAGCATTCTGCAGCTGCCTTGGGCCCCCCAAAGAATCTGCTCCCTTCCGCAGCCCCACCGGGCCCCTGCACCATCCCACATCCAGACGCTGGGATGCACTGGGATGTGTGGGAGCCTCCCCCATCGGACCAGCCTCCGGGACCCCGCACCCGCCGTGTCTTCTGCCTGAAATGCCTCCACCTGCTTCTGTGAGTCCGCTTCTACTGGTCTCTCAAGGCCTGGGTCAGATTCCACTTCCTCCTTAAGACACATGCTCCGCCTTTCCTGCACCCAGCAGAGCCCCCTCCCCAGCCTGGTCTGCCTCCCCACACCCCAACCCTGGGTCTTTCTTCAGCCCGGATCTTAGCGAGCTTGCTGGCTCTGAGTGCGCCCCTGGACAGGGAGGGACAGGGAGAGCCAGGGAGAGCCCTCTGGGTCCCCAGCATCACCTAGTCTGGGAGCATGTTTCGGAGGGGTGTGTCAACCAGGGAGGTGTCAAGGACCAAGAAAGGAGAGAGGATCGGGTGTCTTGGAGTTTGAAGGGGAAGTGAGCAGTTGTCAGTCCCAAAGGCAAGCAGGGGCGGGGCGGGGTGGGCAGCAGGATCTGACTATTACCTGCACAGGGGCTGATCAAGCATACAGGTGGGGGATGAGGGGAGCCCACTAGGGCTATTACACTAAAAACAAAAATACAGCTCCGCGGAGGTCTCCCGGACATATAAGAAACAGCACGTCTAAAGTGCCTGATTCGATGTGTTCCCACATATGTCCATTAGTGTGAAATCGTCACCGCAACCGAGATAATGAACAGGGCCACTCCTCCCTGAATTGCCTTTTCAGAGTCCATCCATCTCGATGTCCAACAGTTGGGGATCAGAAGGCTCGGGACTCCATACGACCAAATCTCACATGCCAGTCTGAAAGGCAGAGGGAGCTACACCACGATGGGCCCTGAGGACAGGACGTCCAGTTGAGGAAGCTAGTCCTGCGCTGTAGGAGTCAGAGTCGGCTCCCGGGAGGTCCCTAGCGGAGCCCCGTCCATAGAGACAGGAAGTAGATGGTGGGTGCTGGGGGTGGGGGGAGGTGGGGGAGGAGTCTGTGCTGCCTGGGGACAGAGTCTCAGTTTGGGCAGCCCAGAAACTTCTGGAAGCAGATGCACAACAATGGGAATATATCAATACTGAACTGTGCACTTAAAAATGGTCAAGATGGTAAGTTTTAGGTTATGTGTATTTTACGACAGATTTTTTTTAAGGGGGGGGAGGAGGGGGGCCAGAGGAAGAGGGAGAGAGATCCTAAGCAGGCTCCATGCTGAGCGTGGAGTCCAGCGCTGGACTCATTGTCATGACCCTGAGGTCATGACCTGAGCTGACATCAAAAGTCAGATGCTTAACCGACTGAGCCACCCAGGTACTCCTAGTTTTTTTATTTTATTTTTTTCAGTTTTTTTTTAAAGTTTTTTTTTTTTTAATTTAAAAATTACCAAAGGGTGGCACAGTCAGTTAAGCAACTGACTCTTGGTTTCAGGTCTTGGTGTCGTGACATCGAGCCCCCCCATGGGGCTCTGCAGCCTTGGAGTCTGCTTGTGATCCTTTCTCACTCTCCCTCTACCTCTCCAGCTCATGCTCTTTTTCCCTCTCTCTAAAATTAATCAACTTTTTAAAATATTACCAAAGGGGAGAAAAGAGATGGAAACATTATGCTTATTGACTTGGGTGGGCAGGCCAGTGTGGTAACCAAAGAGTTAAAAAAAATAAAAGCAAATGCAGGAGCCACTAATGGCCTGATAGTCATTTACGCAATGGAAAACCACCAGGAGAGCTCAGCTTCCGCTGAAGGCAGGGTCAGCCCCGTCACACCAGCCCCCTCAGAGGCAACCAGAAACTGGGGACGACATAAATACAACTACCTGAAAGCCCCAGTGCTGTGATGTCCCACATGGTAGCCACCAGCAGCATGCGGCTATTTCCACTGCAATGAACTGAACTGAAATACAATACCAGATTCAATTCCTCAGTTGCACACAGCAAAATTTCTCTACTCAACGGCCACATGTGGCTTGTGGCCACCAGAATAGCACAGATAGGGAACATGTCCATCCTTGTGGAAAATTCTACTGGGCAGTACTGCTCTGGGGTCTAGAGTGACCCCAAATAGGCAGTAGTTGGAGGGGAGTCTATATACCTGGCATAATGGAGCAATACAGGATGGGTTTCCCATTTGTACTGCTCTTTGCTGGAAACAGAAACTGGCTTGAAAAATGAGAAGAGACCAGAGAGATCACAATCGTTCAAGAATGGGACAGGACATGGAGGAAAGGAGAGAGCCAGAAAAAGGAAGTTCCAAATTCTACACAAAAACTCTGTGTATATCTCTTGTTCAGCCCTGAACCATGCGTGAGCAGGGTGGACTCCAACCAGCCCAGCTAAGGCGAAAAGAAAGGAAGAGAGATTTCACCTGCCATCCACCACGAGGAAAGCAGACTTTGGAACTTGAATCTAGACAGGTCAATTACCTGATTTATTTATTTATTTATTTATTTATTTATTTATTTATTTATTTATTTATTTTCAGTTACCTGATTAAAAAAAAAAAAAGAAAGAAATCAATCAGGGCAGCCTCGGTGGCTGAGCGGTTTAGTGCCACCTTCAGCCCAGGGTGTGATCCTGGAGTTTCCGGATTGAGTCCTATGTCGGGTTCCCTGCATGGAGCCTGCTTCTCCCTCTGCCTGTGTCTCTGCCTCTCTCTCTCTGTGTCTCTCACCAATAATAATAATAATAATAATAATAATAATAATAATAATAATAATATCAGAGGTACCTGCCTGGCTGTTGGTTAACCACCTACCTTCAGCTCAGGTTATGATCCTGAAGTCCTGGTTTTGAGCCCCACATCCAGCTCCCTGATCAATGGGGAGTCTACTTCCCCCTCTACCTCTGCCCCTCCCCCTGCTCGTGTTCTCTCTCTCTCAAATAAATAAAATCTTTTAAAAAAAATCAGTGCTCTGCAGAGGAATACAACAGAATCCAGAGTCTCCACGATACATCTTGACAATGTCCAGAATACAACCTCAAATTACTTGATCTTCGGAGAAACAAGACCACATGACCCATACTCAAGACAGAAGGAAATTAATGGGGACTAGCCTGTGAGGTGACCCAGATGAGGCGACCCAGATGTTGGAAAGAGCAGCTATGGACTTTGAAGCAGGTATTACAGTCTATTCAAGGATGTGAAGGGGAAAAAGAAAAAAAAAAAAAGCTTCTATTGAACGAACAAATAAGAAACCTCAGCGGAAAAGCAGAAAAACAAACCAAATGTAAACTCTAAAACTGAAAAATATAATGCCTGCAATTACAAAGTCATATGTGGGCTTGATAGCGACTGAAGATGATGAGTCAACAAATTTGAAGCTATCTTAGATACTAGTAAACACTCCAATTGAAGAATAAGAAAAAACAAAGGTTGAATAAAGATGTGCCATCTGGGGGATGCCCAGCTGGCTCAGACAGAAAAGCCTGCAATTCTTGATCTGGTTGTGAGTTTGAATCCCATGATGGGTGTAGAGATTATTAAAAAAAAGAAAAAAATAAATAAATTGCCTTTGGGGTACCTGGCTGGCCCAGCCGGTAGAGCCTGTGACTCTTGATCTCAGGGTTGCAAGTTCCAGCCCCAAGCTGGGTATAGAAATTATTTAAAAATAAAACCTTAAAAAAAAAAAGTACCATCTGGAAATAAGACAGTGGTGATATTTGCACAACACTGTGAATGTACTCAGAGCTACTAAGTTGCACACTTCAAAATGGCTAAAATGCTGAATTTTATGTTTTGTATGTTTGGGCCAAAAAAAAAAAAAAAAGTGCACAGTCTCAGTAACCTTTGGGTTGTTATCAGAAGATCTAACAGGCATGTAATTTGAGTCCCCAAAGGAGAAATAAACAAGATTGGGGCAGGAAGAATATTTAAAGTAATACGAAAAGACTGTAGTTTCTCCCACGTCTACATATATCCAAGAAAACTCACGGAAATCGGCCATAAAGATACAGTTGAGCTCAGGAGAGTTATTATATCAGGAAGTTGGGGGAGGAAGGAGCTGGTCTATTTGTTTTGTGATTCACTGATTTTTACGAGGAATGTTTCACAGGGACTTAAATTTTTTAATTGTGGTCAAATACATATAAATATATTGTCTTAATTATTTTTAAGTGTACAGCTCAGTGGTACTAACTATAGTCATATTGTTGGGCAACCATCACCACCATCCACTTTTTCATCTTCAAAACTGAAACTCTGTTCCTGTTTTTTTTTTAAGATTTTATTTATTTATTCATAAGATACAGAGAGAGAGAGAGAGAGAGAGAGGCAGAGACACAGGCAGAGGGAGGGGCGGGGGGAGCCTGATGCGGGACTCGATCCCAGCACCCTGGGATCCCGCCCTGAGCCAAAGGCAGATGCTCAAGCACTGAGCCACCCAGGTGTCCCAAAACTCTGTTCCTATTAAAAGCTAACTCCCTACTCCTCCACCCCGGACCCCTGGTAACCTCTACTCTGTTGCTTTTTTTTTCTTTCTTTCTGTTTTTAATATAGTATTTATCCTACTGTGGCTGGTGTCTGTCACTGAGCATAATGTCCTCATGTTGTAGCAGGTTATCAGAATGGCCTTCCTTTTAAGGCTGAAGAAGATTCTAATGAGTATATATATTTAAGGTGACTTTTTATTTTATTTTTTTTTAATTTATCTATTTGAGAGAGAGCGGGAGAGAGCATGAGCCGGGGGACAGGCAGATGGAAAAGTAGACTCTCTGCTGAGCTGGGAGCCCCACCCAGGGCTTGATCCCAGGACCCTGGGATCCTGATTTGAGCCAAAGGCAGACACTTACCCGACCAAGCCACTCAGGCGCCCCTAAAGGTGACTTTTTAAATAGAAAATCATATTAGCACAAAAGGAAAATAAAGGTTTCCACTGAAGAGGTGGTTGGCAGAGGAGATACGGGCTTAGAGGGGGGCATTTCTAGCTGTCAAGGAGCTCCCCACCTAGCTCATCATTAAGAAACCCCACCCCCACCTAGCTCATCATTAAGAAACCAATTCCCAATCAAGCTCAGCCCCTGCCACTACCCACCCAGTGGAGGGAACCGTGGGTTCCAGGTTGTACTCTGCTGGCACCCCTTCTCCACCCAACCTGGGCTAACATCTGCTCGACTTCTCCCACAGCTGGCCACTGGGCCCCTCTGCCACTCCCTGGTGACAGCGTACATGGACGCAGGTGCAGGCAGGGCTGCTTTCCGGGACAGCAGGCCTTGCCCATACCCATACCAGGGACTGCCCAACATACATGCGATGCTGGTACCATGCCAGGTGTTACCAATACAAGTTTGCCCAGGGCAGGCTCTGTGCCAGGTGCTCTGCCCTTCTATCGTGGAAATGCTGTCAACATCCACATTTCCTTTCTTTTTTTTTTTTTTTTTACTGAGAGAGTGTGTGCATAGTGGTGGCAGGGAGAGGCAGGGACAGATGGAGAGGGAGAGAATCTTCAGCAGGCTCCATGCCCAGTGTGGAGGCTGGTGCGGGGCTTGTGATCACGACCCTGAGTTCGTGACCTGAGCCCAAATCAAGTGTCAGAAGCTTAACCGACTGAGCCACCCAGTGGCTCAGTCACCAGTAGCACGAAAAAGCCCCAGCATCCCTTTTTCGTGGCTGAGTCTCAGGGACCCTGAGTCATCTACCCAGGGTCACACAGCTGGCATCTGAACCCTGCTCTCTATCACTGGGTGTTCCAGACGGGCGAGGGCGCACGGGACCTCAGCTCGTCAGCAGCAGCCCTGGCTTTCTTGGAAAGCAGAATCTGCCCCTGGGCCCGCACTCTACGCCATCTCCACCTCTCTACTTTGGACTCTGTCTAGGGCCCCAGGGACCCCCCCAACCACGTCCTTGGCCAATCGCGGTGGCCGATCTATATGTTCACGACCTCCCACTGTGTATGGGACCCTCCGTCTGCCCCTCCTTCCAAGCACTGTGGCATCCTGGCTCCCCTCCTCTCGGCTCTTCTGTCTCTAATCCACGCTGCCTTGCCTCCCCTTTGGCCCCAAATCCAGTCCTGGGCCCCCACGGTCATCTGCTGTCCCTGGACATCGCACTCACTGGAGAGCGGCGATCAGCAGAGGCGCACTGTGGGTTTCTGATTCCCGGGGCTCCCAGGTCTCTCCCCCAACAAACCTGCTAGGCCAAGAGCACCTGACTGCTCCTTGCCCAGGCGCGCACCACGATCCTCCACCCCAGTGTGCGCTCTTCCTCCCCAGGATTCTTGGCCAATGTCCCACCTTCCACCCAGTCTTTGGGGACAGGAATCTGGGAGTCATCCCAGATTCACACAGCCTGGCCTCTGGGCCCCTCCTCTGGTCCTGCAACGGCATCTGTCTGCCACGTGACCATGGAGTGGGTCCCTTCCCACTCACGTCCCACAGCTACGCCCTCCTCTCTCATGTAGTAATGGGGCCTCCTCCCTGGGCTCCCTGCCTCTGGGTTTTGCCCAGGCCGCCCTTCTAATTTGGCCTGAAATGCCGCAAATGCTCCTGCCCCCAGCACTGTGCACCTAGGCACACCTCTGGGCCTTTGCACGTGCCGTTCCCCTTACCAGTAATGCCCTCCTTGCTGCCTGCCAAATGCCTTCTGCTTCTTCACGACTCTGCTCTCAGACTCGTCCGCCAGGAAGCCCTGCCCAGCGTCCCTGGGCTGGACTGGGGGGCCCTCCCCTCCGTCCTTCCCACAGCCCTGTCATGCTTGGGCTCCAGCCCGCTCCCATCTGTGCATTATGCACTCGCCAATCTCCTTCAAAAGGCTCACTTTGTTTTTCAGTACATTTATTTTCAGAAGAAACTTTGCCTCCCTCCCCTGCGGAGAAAGCCAGCATCAGTGTCACATGCAGACAAGTGGCCATGAGACAGAGACAACGAAAACAAGACATTGAGTCCTGGCCAGTGCTTGACACTGGTGAGGCTGCCAGTCCGGGTCCTGGCTCTCCTCGTTCAAGCGGAGGGTGGCGAGTGCCTGTCACCTGGCCCTCAGTGATACAGGGGCAGCATGGGAGGCTCGGGCTCGAGGTCGCCCCAAGGGAGCGAGCCTGTGACCCCCTCCTTGCAAGTGGGCTGTCCTTGGGGTTTCACAGGCGAGGGAAGTGCTGCCCAAGAGCCCCTCAACAGCTGACATGTGGGACGTGACAGGGGCTGGGACAGGACTCGGTAGGGACGTCTTCAAAGAGTGGGGGGTCGAGGATGTTGGGGCGGGCAACCACCCCCCTGGGCAGGAATGTGGGGACACACAACCCAGCGGTGGGAGGGGACAAGAGCCGTTTCAGGCAAATTCCAGGTGCAGGACTCGGAGAAGATGCCTTCTGAGTGCACAACGGGGTGATGATGGGGAGGGGCAGGGCCTCGAGGCCTCTGGAGCCCCAGCACCCCCAGGCACTGCCTCCCTGCCCCGACTGTCTCGCACCTGACTGTGAGCTCACACACTTGTCCGGGTTCCAGGTCACCTGGGGGCGAACCGTGAACTTCAGAGCCCACATGCCTGTGCAGATCTGCTGCTCCTGCTGGGTGGTCTCAGGCCGGCAGCACCTCCTGTGAAATCGTCACCAGCCTGTCTGCCTGCCTAGGAAGGGTGGGGAGCCCGAGCAGGGCATGTCCTCTGGGTGCAGGGCTGGGCTTCCAAGCCCCACGGGGTGGAGCAGAGAGGGGTCCCCGCCGGAATGCCAGGCTGCCCGTGGGCCCTTTAAGGACCAGAGGTGTTTGCGTAACTAGAGGCCAAGCTGCACTTCCTCTTAGATGACCGTTGAGGGCTCAGAGGGGATGCGCCCAGATGCAGGGCTGCTCACCGATGGAGGACAAGGCAGGGGTGGGGGATGGAGGGCATGCTGGGGCGTGCAGGCCGCTGCTCTTCCCCACCCAGCCCTCAGCAGCACACAGCTCAAAGTACAAGCCTCTCCCTCCCCCATCCCGTCCCCCCTGGGGACCTCCTGCAGACACCACCCACCCCCACCCGTGGTTCTCAGCCAGGGTCCGTGGCCAGATTCCCAGGATCTGGTCAAATTTCAGAAACATCACTCTCATGCAATACCCGGATGTCCCCTCGGCCTGAGTCACTATTCACCATTCCTCCCACCCTTCAAAGTAAGCAGCGTGCCCTGTTGCTGCTTCCAGGAAGCCCTCAAGACTTCCAGGCTGCATCATGGGCCCTCCATTGGGTTCACTTTATTTTGCCTTATAACTGCCCAGGGGGTTATTGATCTATCTCCCCCAACGAACAGGGTGTGTGTGGGGGTTCTGGGAGGACAGTCCTCAGGATCCGATTCCTGCCTCTGTCCACTGTCAGCTCCAGCTCAGGCCTCAGTGTCAAAATTGCCTCCTCGGAAGAGCCAAGTTACAACAGCACAGGTAAGGCAACGAAGAGTGACTTAGCAGGCGACAAACAAGGATGCTGCTAAAATTTACAGAGGGTGATGCCTCAGTAATAATAGAAGCATCCAGGCTCCGCGTCCTGGGCGACATGAACGACTCTAAAGGAGAGCCAGTGGCTGCAAAGGTCCACGTCGTAATGGTTTCTAAACAGTCGGTGCCCGATCGGACCGGCAGGCAGTATTTGAGCAATGCTTGTGTGCAAGTGACTTATGTACTTGGATTTCCCAAGGTCCCAAGGCGCGACCTCTTCACCTATTTCCAGAAGTCGAATTGGTTGTGCTCACTCTGGGTGATTACTGTTCAAGGTTGGAACACGTTGAAACAGGTGAGCAGCTCCTGCCCTCTGGCTTGCTCCTGTCTCAATCCAGAAGTTACTGCAAGCATCTTTGACGTTTCATCAATGCAAGCGCCAGGGCGCCAGCTGTACCTGCCCGCCCCCCACGCCCCCGGAAAGTGCTTTGAAAATCTTCCACCCTGGGACAGCTGAGTGGCTCAGCCGTTCAGCAGGTTCAGCATCTACCTTTGGCTCAGGCCATGATCCTGGGGTCCCGGGATCGAGTCCTGCATCCGGCTCCTCCATAGGGAGTCTGCTTCTCCCTCTGCCCGTGCCTCTGGCTCTCTCTGTGTCTCTCATAAATAAATAAATAAAATCTTAAAAAAAAAAAAAAAAGAAAAAAAAAGAAAAGAAAATCCTTCACCCTAACAGCCAACTTCACTGAGAAAGTAGGACCAGTAACTCAGGCACCTAAGAGATCTTGTTCCCTGAGCTCGTCCTACAGGCTCTTAGGTTTGTACGAACACATCCTATTCCACAAATTTCAGTCTTTCTGTGGAGTCATGTACATTTCCTTGCATGAAAATGGTCACAAGCTTCAAAATTCAAAATCAGTCCTTTGCCAGTGAGAACTACATGAGGGGAAGCATGTTCCCATGCAGTCATGGGTACAGCCTGACACCCTCCCCCCCCCCAAGAAGCGCCCCAATCTGCAGACCCAGGGAAACCTCTCTCGACTCCTAGTGCCCGTGGAAACGTGACCTGGCAGCGGAGGAGCAACTGCACTTTATTGTTAGGCACGAGCCATCTGGAAAACAGTACTGGAAACACACATCCTAAAGGGTCAAGGCATTTTCCCAGGATAAGGGTCTATCAAAAAAAAATTTTTTTTTAAGATTTTATTTATTTATTCATGAGAGACACAGAGAGAGGCAGAGACACAGGCAGAGGGAGAAGCAGGCTCCCTGTGGGGGAGCCAGATACAGGACTCGATCCCAGGACCCTGGGATCACGACCTGAGCCGAAGGGAGATGCCCAACCACTGAGCCACCCAGGCGTCTCCCCTCTAGTTTTATTTTTATTCAAAAGCGAAAGATTCGAAATCTATGAAGAGGGGAAAGAAGTGATCTCCTTAGAGAGGCTCTGGCCTCCCTTATGCTCAACATGTTTGTGGGAAATCCTAGGAACACGTGGGAAAGTTCTAAATGTCCTGACCCAAAGTCGAAATTGCCACCAACTGCTTCCAGGCTCTGGGGAGGTTCCCCAGGAAGCTCCAGCGGGCGTCCAGTGCCAGGTGCTTCTGTGATCCGCATTTTGCAACCGAGGCACAGGATCACCCAAGGGCACAGAGCAGGAGGCAGAGGGCTGGTATTCAAATGTGAGCCTGTCTCCAAAGGCTGCCACCTTGTCATGACCACACAAACGTTTATTTATCGTGTGCCAGGTGCTGGGGTCCTAGCAGGGGACAGACTGGTGAGGATTCCAGCCCTCGTGGAGCTGTGGTCCTGCACAGGGCGAGGGTTGGGGGCAGCAAATACTCTACATTTTATTAATTTATTTCATTATGCTGAGTAGCAGAGAGAAACCTAGGGCAGGGCAAAGAGATCAGGAATCGGGCAGCGGGAGCTGCAATTTTAAACAGGAAGGTCAGGATGGTCTCCTTAAGAAGGTGATGGCTGAGAAAAGGGATGAGGACTCCATGGGCATAGAGCTTTCCAGGCAAAGGGAACAGATCGTGCAAAGGCCCTGAGGCCGGGCCATGTTCAGTAGCTTCATGTTACGGGGACAAAGCCTGCGGGGCTGGAACAGAGGGGCCTGTGGGAAGAGGCGAGGGCAGGGAGGCGACCGCCTTATATTAGGGTCACCCCAACCAACCTCTCAGATGGAGAAATGAGATCCAGAGGTAGCCGTTTCCAGAGCTTGTCCTGCCCACGTTCCTCTTCAGTCCCTGTCCTTGTCCCCTGCCATCTCCAGAGAGTTTAGTTAGACTCACTCGCTCCAGCTGTAGCTCCCCGGCACCTGCCAGGATCACTGTCCTACAGGATCCAGGGCCAAAAGGAGCTGCCCTCGGACGCAACCACCCCCAGTGTGGAGAGGGATGGGGGTGAGGAGGCCAGCTGCGGCCACAGGGTCCTGGCGCAGCAGGACCACCAATCGACGTTCGAGTCCAAGGGTCCGAATCCCCTCGTTAAAGCCTCTGAAGCTGCTGAGATGTGGGGCAGGCCTGGGTAAGTGGTGGGGGTGGGAGGGGTGACCAGACCCAGGGGACCGGGCCCCTGTCCCCATGCACTAAGGGAAGGGGGGCCGAGTTCTTTCTCCTCCGCCTGCAAAGGGAGTGACGGCAGGCTGATGGCGGGACCATCCTCAAAATACAACCTGCTTCGGTTTCTGCTGCCTGCCCTCCCGGATCTGGGTTCCCTCTCTCAGTGTATCCTGCTCACACCCAGCTCTGTGCCCTGCCTGACCTGCCCGCCCGGTCACTGCCACTGCTCACCGCCCCCCCCCCCCCCGCCCCACCTCCTCCCTGCCTCCACACCCCCTATCTGTGCCGTCTCCCGGCTACTTCACTTCCTCCGGGAAGTCTTCCAGGTCAGCCGAGCCCCATCACATGCAGGAAGGCTTGCCCACCGGGAAGAGGAGTGGATTTTCTTCCTTCCTCCTGCCAGCCTCCTCGGCCATCAGGGTTCCAGGAGCAACCCGTGCACAGGGGACCAAGTACCCTGCCAACTGCAAGAGACCCAACAACCTCTTACCCTCCAACCAAGGAGGCTCCCGGGGGCTGCTGTTGTTGGACCGGGGGACCCTGAGAACCTTCGCTCTCTGCGGCTGCCCCTCTGCCCACTCTGTCTCCCTTGCTCCCTCGGAGCCAGCCACACTGGCCTCTGACATGCCAGGCCTGGTCCGGCCTTTGCACATGCTGGTGCCTCTGCTTGGAACGCTCCTCTCATCCTTTGGGTTGCACACCCATGGCCCGACTCCCCGAACACCAGCTCCAGCTCCGTTTTGTAGCGGGCAGCAGGGGAGCTTCCTTTCGTTCACCGCCCAGCCCAGATGCCTCCCACTGCAGGCACTTCATAAGTATGTGCTGGATAAGTACATAACAGACACGGGCGGGGGACGGGGGGCGACAAGCACAGGATAGAGGGGTTCTCCAGGCAGGGGCTTGGCCTCTCCTCAGATACACAGTCATGGGATCCTGGGGCAAAATATGGGGTTGGGACCCCACGATGGGGTGGGGAGAGCTGAGGTCCTGTCCATTCATTGCGGGGAACTGGTATGATGGTCTCATATTAACAAAGGTATGAAGCCGAGATCGAAGGAGGGGAAAGGCCCCCTTTATACTGCTCTGATCAGAGCCTATTCAAGTGTGGCAAAGAAGAGTCCATTCTGAATGGCTTGGGGTGGGGCGGGGGTGGGAAAGACAGCCAAGTAAGGGAGTAAGATCCCAACCACTGAATTATTCAAGCAGAGGATTCAGAAACTCAGCAGAGCTGACCATTTCCCCCTGGCTTCTGGCTTGCCACCGACCCTGTTTCCCTCTGCCCTCTCTCTGCTCAATCCCCCCAGGTGGGGATGTCTCCCAAGCCCCCAACTTGCTTCTTCCAAGCCCACCCTGCACCTCGCCTTCACCTGGGGGTCTAGCAGCGTCCCAACTTCCAGATGCTGGACACATGGCCAGCTTGCACCTGAACCTGCTCCCCCAGTGGGTGGTTGCTCCACCAACCCCCCTTCGAATCTCTCCAGGGTCCATGCATTCCTCCCTCATCCCCACCTCCATCCAGGCTGGTCTCTTACTTAGCTCCTGCACCCTGCGGATCCTCCCCTCCACCTCTCCCTCCACCTCTCTGAGCACTGCTCTCTCCACCCTGTTAACTCTTCATCATCCTTGTTAATCCACCAATGATCACCTCCTCCAAGAAGCCTTCCCTGGGGAGGGCCCCAGGGTGAATCAGGCTGCTCCCCTGGGCTCCCTCCCCCCAGACATCCAGGCATCTGTTGTTTCACCAGGTGCTTATTAGCATCTGGGCGCTGTGCTCACCTCTGAGGTGATGACTGCTATTAGTCCCATTTTACAGGTGAAGAAACTGAAGCAAGAAGGAGGTGAAGTCACTAGCCTGAGGGCACCGAACTCCCAACAGGCAGGACAGGTCAGAGGCAGCCTCCAGACAGCCGGAGAGAGGGCAGCCCGCAGTGCCCAGATAACAGAGGAGCCTGTCCCCAGGCACCTGCTTTCCCATGGGCATCCCAAGGGGGGTGGGAGGCCCGTTCCTGCTCCCCCCTGCCAACTAAGGAGCCCAGTGGCTCCTGAGCGCAGCGATCGCTCCAAGCCAGGCACTGGGCCAACTAAACACTTTACACGCCTGACTCACTCAATCTGCAGAAGGCCCTGGGTCTGGAGGTGGGCACGGTTACGCAGCGCTCCCATTTCTCAGAGCTGGAAATGGGGGCTCATCACGCTGTGAACTCCCCCTGGCTCTGGCGTCCTCCCCCATCCCCATTCCCTTGGGCAGCAGGCTGGGATCAGCCAAGCCCTTTCCTAGCCAAGGCTTCCTTTGATCAGAACACCACTCCTAGGCATAGGTACTACTGATCCATTTTACAGATGGGCAAACTGAAGCTCAGAAAACTTTCCCTGGGGCCACAAGGCCAGTTCAATGACCAAGTCTCCCAGTTCATTTCCACCGCCTCTTCCCTCCCCTGTCAAGGCGCAGCCGCTGGGAGGAGGTGAGCTGGGAAAGCAGGCAGCAAAGGTCCTGGCTTAGCCTGCCGGGGCTCAGCTGTGCTGAGTGAGGATCCTGGCATCCCCCCTGCCACCTCAGCCATGTTCATACGCAGCAGCTGCTCTTGGAAGGGGACGGAGTCCAGACTGGGGGCCTTGGGAGCTTCCAAAGCAACCCCATACTCCAGGATGTCTTTTTCGAGCAGCCTCCCTAGAAGAGATCCAGGTCACGGGAGTGGGGCGAGCTTGGCTCCTGCACTCGCCGCAGGACACCCCGCCTGGGTGTGGAGTCAGTCTCCAGGAGCCCGTCTCCGGGAGCCTCCCCCATCAGGTGGTATTTCACGGTTTTGCAAGTCAGACTCAGCCAGACACAGCCCCACCCCATCTGCTTCTCCCTCAGTTTCCCCATCCCAGCAAGGAAAGGCCCCTGCGCACTCCCAGCCGCCAGCGCCAGAAATCTCCTCGCAGGTTCCTTTCACGCCCCACTTCTGAGCAGGCAGGGGAGGCAGACGACGTTCTTCTGCCAAAATGCACCCCCTCCTCCCCGGGTCACCCCGTTTTCCACCACCCCTTCCGGTGGGGTCCAAAGCAGCAGCCTCCTCCAGTCCCCCCATCCCGCCTGCGCACAGCGGGGGACCGTCCTAAGCCGCACCAGGGCCGGGCTACTCACTTCGGTCTAAGCCTCCCGTGGCCCCGCCAGGCCGGAGAATGGAATCCACGCACTCCCGCCGCCTCCGAGGCGCGGGCCAACCTCTCCCCACCCCCGAGCCTCCCCTACGGCGCTTCGGACTCGCTGGCCTCTTTTCTGCCCTGCAAACACACCCGGCGGGGCCCTGCCTCCAGACCCGGCTGCCGCGGGTGCGCTCGGGCCCGGAGGACCCCCTGCGCGAATCGCTCCCCGACCCTCACTTACTCCATCGCCCCGAGGCGCCGGCCTCCCGCACCGGCGCGGGCCGAGCGGCCGCAGGCGGCTTACGCGGTCGCAGCCGTCTACGCAGCCGGGCTGCGAGGCCGGGCCCCGCTGCATCCCGGCGCGCGCACGTCGGTGGCGCCCCGCGGGCGCTCGGCGCGGTCTCCCGGGCGTCTGACCCCCGCCCCGCCCCGCCCCGCCGCGCCGCGCCGCTCGCGTTCGCGCGTCCGCCTCCCCCGCGCCCCCCGCTCGGCTGGCGGCGCGCGGACCCTCGGGGGACAGCGCTGTCTCGGGGCGGCGGCCCGGGCCTGGGACCGGATGAGGAGCCCCGAGAGGCCGCCCCGGGCGGGGGGATGGGGGCCGGGGCCGCCATGGCCGCGGGGGCGGGGCCGGGGCCGGGGCCGGGGCTCGCCGCCAGGGTGCGTTCGGGGCGCGGGGCGCTCGCTTACCTGGGGGCGCGGGCGGCGGGGCGCGCCGGGGGCGGGCGGCGGACGCGGAGAGGGAGCACGCGCAGCCCGCACGCGGCCGCCGGACTCTGCTCCCAGCGCCGCCTCCGCCGTGGGGCTCGGCGGTAGGCTGGGGGGCCGCGGGGCGGGGCGGGGCGGGCCGCGGGGCGGGGCCCGGGGGCGGGGCCGAGCCGGGGCGCGGGGTCCAGGCGGCGCCCGGCCCTCTCCGCGGGCCGCACGGCTTCCTGCGGACCCCCGCCCCGCGCCGCCGGCCCGGCCCGGCCCCGCCCCCGCCCAGCCCCGCCCCCGCCTGGCCCCGCCCTGGCCCCGCCCCCGGGCCTGGCCCCGCCCCCGCCCCAGGCCCGCCCGGAGGCGCGCTTGGCCTACATCCAGCTGCAGGTCCTTAGCCTGCGCCTTCTCTCTCGCGTCCGAACGCAGCGCGGCCGCGCTCGGTCCGGCCCGCGGTTCTGTTCCGTTCGCCGCACGTGCGCCCGGTCCCCTCCCGGGTCCCCTCTTCCGGCCTGGCTCCGACCCGCGCATCTGCATACCCACTGCGGGCGCCCTGGTCTGCTGGCGTCGCTGGGGAGGCCGGGACTCGGTGTCAGGCCTCGGAGGCCACCTCGGGTTGCCCCGAGCCTGGGGACCTGTCCCAGCTCGCACACGGAGCCGCTCCAGGTCGTGGTTGGGTGGGGCCGAAGCGCGCGGGAGCCGAGCGCCGGGTCGGCAGGTCGGGAGTAGTGGAGGGCGGGCGGGCGGAGGCTGCGATTTTGTGGGGGCCCGGGTCAGGAGGCAGAGCCGTGGAGGCGGCGGCGGGGCGGGGGCAAGTTGCTTCACATCGCTGAGATTTGATTTCCACACGTGGGAAGGGAAAGGGGGCAGAGAACCTGTGCCTCCCAACCCGGCTCCAGGGCTTTGCACCTGCTATTCTTCTACGAGACTGTTTTCCCTTTTCAAATGCGTGCATCCTTCTCCCTCAGACCTCAGGGCCCTCTGCAGAGCCCCCCTCACTCCTCTACCCCCAAAGCTCCTCTGTGCATGGTGGAGAAGGAAGATCATAAAGCCACTTTCTCGAGTATAGCTGCTAGGGCTGCATCCCCTTGCCCCTGGGGTTGCTCAGAGCATGGCAACCATTTGTATTAATAGTTATGGGAGACACTGGAATGGGGGAGACCAGGCCCCAGGGGAGAAGCAGCAGATCCCCCAGAGAAGTGGAGGGGGGGTGCCAGAGGATATGAGTGGGCCAGGGTCAGAGACAGATTTCAGGGGGGGAGGTGGGGTGGCTGGAGGAAGGGGTCAGCCTGGCAGGAAGAGATGCAGCTGAACTTTCTGCAGTTGGGCTGCTTCTTGGCTGCCCTCTGCCCTCCTTCTCCCGCCCCTACTCCCTGTGTGAACATGGGACATTCAGGACAGGCTTCCTAGAGGAGGTGACATCTGAATCTGAGAGGTGAATGGATGGGGGCATTAAGCCGAGTTAGGATCCAGAGGTGAGTGAAGAAGAGCCACAGCCGAGTGGGGCCAGCCACTTGAAGGCCCTCCAAGGCTCCCCCGGGGAGTGGCACAGACTTAAAATTAGACTCTGCATTGGGTTCTTCTGGAGCCTGGTGGAGGGGGTGCAGACAGGAGTGAAGGGAGGGACTCCAGCGGGATCTAGGGGTTATGTGGCCGGGGCTCTGGGCATCAGGGGAGGCCAGGACCTAGCTGGTTGGTGGGAGTGCAGAGATGCAGTCATTTCTCAGCTGGCAAGCCCAGCGCAGACCCTAAGGAGGCCCAAAGCTGGGACCTGAGGGAGAGAGGGGGAGCTCCTTGCTTCTTCCTCCCCTCCAGGTTTTCACACCTTTTGTGCCCGAAGGGGGGACACATTGTGCCTGGGGAGGCCGGTAAGTCCTGATCCAGGTGGAAGATGCTATAGTGTTGATTTGGGAAAGCGGAGATCAGGGGGCCAGGAGCCAAAGAAACAGGTGCCTCTAGAAGCCAGAAACACATTCTCCCTGAGAGCTTCCAGAAGGAATGAGCCCTGTGGATACCTTGATTTCAGTGCAGTGAGATCCGTGTTGGACCTCAGAGCTACTGAACGATCAGATAAATAAATGTGTGTGTGTGTGTGTTTAAAGATTTTATTTATTTATTTATTCATGAGAGACACTGAGAGAGAGAGAGGCAGAGACACAGGCAGAGGGAGAAGCAGGCTCCACCCAGGGAGCCCGATCCCAGGTCTCCAGGATCACGCCCCGGGCTGATGGCAGGCACTAAACGACTGAGCCACCCGGGGATCCCCCTAAATGTGTGTGGTTTTAAGCCACCAAGTGTGTCATCATTCATTCCTGCAGAACGCGAGACTCGCACAGACCCCCCATCCTCCCGCCCAGACACCTGTTCGTGCTCCCGGGAACCCCCTCCTCACCCCCAACACACACATCCGGACCCAGTTTCCAAACCAGCAGCTGGGAGCCCCATCCAGGTCAGACCCACACCCCCTGCGGGGTGCCCCCCATCACCCACCCCTCCAGACCTCTGGCCCCCTCCTGTGGTCCCCGGGGCTGCCGCTCCCTTGTTCTAGCGGGGTGAGGACTGCCATCCCAGATGCTTGCCTGTCCCTGCCTCTCTCTGCCCAGCACTGCCCGGCTCACGCCGACAAGGCCTCTTGTCCCCGACCTGTGGTCGACTGTCCTTCCTGGCTCAGCCTTTGCCAGTCAAGACTTCTGGCTTCAATGGGGGTTGAGGGGGCTCCAATTCACAAAGACCTGGGCCTGTGTTTGTGCTGTGTGACCTCGGCTGTGTGACGCAGCCTCTCTGAGCCCCGTGGTGTCATCATCTGGGGAATGGAAGATAACCAGGCCATCAGGTGTGGGGGGGTACCTGGAGGGACCTCTGTCTCCGTGCTTCCCCATCCAAAGGGCCTGAGTCAGGGCTGGGGAGGGTTGGGGCAGATAGAATGGGGAATGGAGAAGCCTTTGCACTGGCTGTTCCTCCTGTCTGGGACTGCCTGCGAGTCCACGCGGCCCTTCCCCCCTCCCTTGGGTCTTTAGTGAAAGGTTCACCCCACAGGACCCATTCTCCTCCCCCTGCCTGTCCCCCTCGCCAGCTCTCTCTCTTCAGCCCTCCTCCCTCTCGGTTTTTAGACCTGTGCCTGCCAGCCTCCCCCTGGAAGAAGTTCACCCCTCAAGGCTAGGGGGTTCCGCCTTGGTCCCCCGGTGACCCTAACACAGGAGACGGGGCCTGGTACACAGTGAGTGTCTCACGGATGTTCTTTAAGGGTGCAGAGAATGGGGAGAAATGAAGCTTGTCCGAGAAAGGCTCAGAAGAGGGGGCCTGCTGGGTATACCCGCAAGTCTGTATGTCTCCTTGTCGGGGTGTCTCCGGGTCCATCTGGGTCTCTGTGCATTTTTGTGTTTCTGGGGTGTCTGTGTGCAAGCATCTGAGCATGGACATGCGCAGCCTCAACTTCTCTGGCTGCGTGCAGGGGTGGGGCGGTGGGAGGAGGGTGCTGAGCTTTCCTCCCTGGAGCGGCACTGCCTCCCCCAAGGGCCCTCCCTTCTCCCAGTGGGGGCGGGCTAACCGCCTTGGGTGGACCATGCCCACCCCCTAGCCCAAGGTTCCCTGCAGCCCGGCAGGGCACCCACTCTGGGAGCTTTACAGAGCCCAACATATCCAGCCCTGTCTGTGAAGCAAGTGCATTTAAAATTCCCACTTCAGGGGCACCTGAGTGGCTCAGTTGTTTAAATGTCTGCCTTTGGCTCAGGTCATAATCCCAGAGTCCTGGGATCAAGCCCCGCATTGGGCTCCCTGCTTGGCAGGGAGTCTGCTTCTCCCTCTCCCTGCCACTCCTCCTGCTTATGCTCTCTCTCTCTCTCAAATAAATAAATAAATAAATAAATAAAATCTTAAAAAAATTAAATAAAAATGCCCATTTCATAGATGAGGACACAAGCCCAGAGGGGTGCAGTCAGCTGCCCAAGGCCACACAGCCAGAGAAGAGGCAGCTTTGAACTCAGCATCTCCTGACCTCTCACCTTTTGTCAGCACCCTGCTTTCTTTCTTCTTTCCCTTTGCTGGATTGGGAGGCTCATGGGTGGGGACACAGAAGGTCTGCACCTTCCCTCGGCCTTGGCAGACTCACCCCCCCCCTTGCTCTGAATGTCCTTACTCACCTATCCCCAGGGCTGGCCTGGCCCCCCCTGCGGGTGATGGGAAAGGGCCCCAACACCTATTGTGCATCTGTCCCTACCTTCCTGCTCATAGGACGTCCTTCCAGGTTCATTGATTCCCGCCTTCCACCCACAGGCCATCCAGGATGCTCTCATTTCTCCTCATCCCCACCTACATGCCCGCGACTTCTACACGATCTAGCAGACAAAACATCCGGGGCCTAGAGGTACCGTGACCTGTCATCCAATGTACCTGGGACATGGGACAGTCCTGAGCAAGCCATGGCAGTTGGTCATCCTAGCAGGAGGTAGGGTCACTTTGCCCTCGGTGACGCAGCAAGATCAGGAGCCCCCATGTCAACACCTGCTGATCCAAGACACCATCCCCTCTCCTAGATTTGACTAGGAGGAAACTGTGTCCTATTTTTTTTAAAGATTTTATTTATTTATTCAGGAGAGACACAGAGAGAGGCAGAGACACAGGCCGAGGGAGAAGCAGGCTCCCTGCGGGGAGCCCAATGCAGGACTTGATTGCCATTCAATATCCTAATTTACAGTCAAGTCGAGGGTTTTTAAGATAGTCACAGGGTTGGGCAGCTCTCACCACCTTGTTTTTTGTTTTGTTTTTAATAAGCTCTATGCCCAACATGGGGCTTGAGCTCATGGCCCTGAGATCAAGGGTCGCATGCTCTAACGAGTGAGCCAGCCAGGTGCCCCACCTGGCTTCTTCTTTTTAAGGGAACCAGTCCCCTGATCTGAGGAACAGTGTAATAAACACCCTGGTGCAGACCCAGAAGTACAATAGCCAGTCACAGGGCGTGCACAGGTAGAGTGTTTTTTTAAAGATTTTATTTATTTGACACAGAGCACAAGCGGGGGTAGGGGGAGTGGCAGGCAGAGGGAGAGGGAGAAGCAGGCTCCCCGCTGAGCAGGGAGCCCGATGTGGGGCTCCCTCCCAGGACGCTGGGATCATAATCTGAGCCAAAGGCAAATACTTAACTGACTGAGCCACCCACGTGCCCCTAGAAGCTCTTAAAACAATTTATTTAAGTAATCTTGACACCTGATATGGGGCTTGAATTTATGATCCCGAGATTAGGAATTGCACATTCCCCTGATTGAGACAGCCAGGTGTCCCAAAGCTCTTTTTATTATTAAGGAACTTATTTCTTATTCTCTGACATAAGCTGTAGTTTTCTCCCCCCTCCACTCCCACCCAGTTTGTTGTATTTTTACCTTGTTTATTATTGTTTTCTCCCCATGTGGATTTGGATTTCCAAAAATCCATTTGGATTTTTAGGAAGCTGGACTCCCCTTTTTCTTTTGTGGCTTTTATTTTTTTTTTTAATTTTTATTTATTTATGATAGTCACAGAGAGAGAGAGAGAGAAGCAGAGACACAGGCAGAGGGAGAAGCAGGCTCCATGCACTGGGAGCCTGATGTGGGATTCGATCCCGGGTCTCCAGGATCGCGCCCTGGGCCAAAGGCAGGCGCCAAACCGCTGCGCCACCCAGGGATCCCTTTTGTGGCTTTTATGTTTAATTATTTTTCTTAGGAAGACCTTAGCTATTCTCAAATTTTTAAAAGGCCTATTTTTAAAAGGCCCCTATGTGTTTTTTCCCCTAGTACTTTTATGATTTTATTTCTCACGTGTCAAACTTTGATCCAGCAGGAATTTGTATTGAGATAAGGTGTGAGGTAGGGACCTGACTTTTGTTCTTTCCGTTGTCCCAACAGTGTTCATTGCATCATCCACTCTTTAGATAGTGCAGCGCTAAGGCTGTCACGTCTACAAGGAGGGTAGTTGTAAGGTGTGGGGGGAAGCTAGACTTGGCACAACATGAAAACTGTTTGCTACTAAATTGATAATTTAGGAAATAAGACCCTGCTTTAATCTCTGGGGTTGTTTCAGCACTGAGCTGCACCCATGGAACATGATTTTTTTTTTTCTTTTTTTGGATCCGTTGTTCTCTGGTTGTGGAATGTTGTAAACATTCTCCCAAAAACAATGTCAGCACAACGCAAAATGATTCTGCAAAATGTCTGTCGCAAAATGATACAACCAACCTGGAAACTTGGGGGATTTCATGTGATGGAAGAAAGAGGCTGTGGACAGGGACTAAAATGTGGGTGAGTTATGGACAGAGGAGGAACTGATGGTCAGTCCGAGGAATAATTAGTTAAACATGGAGCAAGAGCCCGTTGGTCGAGGCAGGACAGGCTGCTCCAGGGACGGTGAGTCAACCATCAAATGGGTCAGATGCAGACCCATGTCTGGTTTCCTGGGGCCACCATCGCAAAATACCACAAACTGGGCACCTTGCACAAGTTCTGAAAGTTCTCACCATTCTGGAAGTTCAGTGTCCAAAATCAAGGTGTTGACAGGGCCGTTCTCCCTCCGATGGCTCCAGGGAAGAATCTTCCCTGCCTCTTCTGGCTTTCATGGCTGCCAGCAGTCCTTGGCATTGCTTGGTTTGTAGACACATTGTTCCAGTTCCTGCGCATAACCAATCTTCCTTCTCTGTGTGTGTCTGTGTCCAAACTTCTCTTATGAGGTCATTGGATTAGGGGCCCACTGTACTCCAGGATGAGCTCATCTTACTTTGATTGCATCTGCAAAGATCCTTATTTCTAGATAAAGGTCATATTCCCAGGTACTGGGAGCTAGGACTTCAACGTATCTTTCTGGGGGACGCAATTCAACCCACAATGTGTGTGTGTGTGTGTGTGTGTGTGTGTGTGTGTGTTTATTTTCTCCCCCAATGACTCCAGAATCTGATTGAAATATTAAATGTGAATTATTAAATACAGCTTGGTGGTGGTAGTGAGGGGGATAAGTGACCTTCCAACCCCTCCCATGAGTTAATTTATTTTTCTGTTTCAAGAATTAGCCTGTAGTTTCAATGGCAGCTCATATCTTGTTTACTATAAAGCAGAATGAATTCCTTGTCATAGTTTGTGCTCTGTTTTCGAAGGACACGGTTCCTTCCAATCAACCCTTTTGTTTCTTGCTCTGGCCTTTCGCTGCCAATGTTAATTCGAGGGGCTTTTCTCTGGGACCAGTGAGCCAAAGCTGATGAAGAGGCCTCTTGGTAATTCCAGGTCAATGTGCTGGGCGTGTGATGAGGGAGGTTGGGTGAGCACAAGATGTTCAGGACGTGGGTAGGAGGTCAGGGTGATCTTCCCAAGGACAGAATGTCCGTCAGCTGCAGGGGCAAGGTGGGCAGGGATGCAGGGGGCCAGGGAAGAGGTGGGGGGGTCCCCTGAAACAAAAGTCCAGTGTGACCTAAGGGGGGGCAGCATGGCAGAAACTGTTCATTCAAGCCTGGGGGGCCCCCCGGGCTCACCCTTCATGAGTCACAATTGGGTTTTTATAGGAGAGTGTCATACTCTGATCTGCAGTCTGAAAGGTCACAGGGCTTGTGGCGTGGGAGGTACAGGGAGGGAATAGGGAAAAGGAAGCTGGTTTCCCAGCCGAGGGTGTCTGGAGGCTGGTGGGATGGATGGGGTGGGGGGGTAGGGGTTGGGCAGGGGTGGAAGGGAAGGACAGGGAGCCAGCACGGAGGTCTCAGGGGCAGGTCTGCAGTGCCTCGCATGATGTCCCTCTCTGGCTGGGTGGCCAGGTGGGTGACCCTGAGTGGCGGGCATAGGGCAGCAGCAGGCTTGGAGGGACAGTGCCCGGTTGCACAGGAGATGTCCTGATGTCCGTGAGAGGCAAGCCCTGGAAGCTCATGTGTCTGTCTGGGCTGGGGAGGTGGGGTCCCTGGTGTCAGCCCTGGGTGGTGGCGTGGGGTGGCAGGCGGCCTCGTGGGTGACACTCCCCGTGGGTAAGGGTGACAGGAGGGGCTATGGGGAGAGGCTAGGCCAGACTGCAAGGGGGCCAGCCAGCTGGGGCTCATCCTGCCTCTGCCCTCAGGCAGTGCAATGGGCCTCCCTCTGCACCCAGGCCGCAGAGGCCACCAGCAGCCTTGCTGGAACTTGGCCTCTAGACCATCCTGGAGCAAGAGTGGGATGGAGACAGTCCGAGGGGAGGAAGAGGGCGAGGAGGGGAAAGCAGCATTTATTGACCACTTCCCACATGCAGGGCATGTCCTCGGTGTCTTGCCTATTAAAAGTAACAGCAGCCGCAAAAAAATTGTCACAGGACACTTCAGTGCCAGACAGTATTTTAAATGACTCATTCGACCCTTCCATGGCCCTGTGGGGTAGGCACCTTTATCTCCTTTCATGGATGAGGAAACTGAGGCACAGAGACCTTAGGGCCCCAGCCCAAGGTCACAGAGTGTGGGAATCCAGCGAGTCACCGGTGTCAGTGCAAAGCTGGCCGCCCTGCGAGAAGCCTGAGGGAATTTGTTTTGGGGAGGACGGGGCTGAGGCAGGAAGAGCTGAGACAGGCTGCACTGAATCCCCCAAGGTCCACAGGAGTGCGGAGTGGGAGCTGGGGGTGGGGCTGACCTGACCCCAGCTCCCTGGAACCCCCCCCCACTTTCCCTACTGAAATGGCTACAGGATTGGGGGGGTTGGGGGAGGTGAGTGTATTGGGGGCAGAGGCCTTTGGAAATGGGAGGAGCAGCAGGGAGCAAACACAGGCTGAGCTGGAGCAGGGGGCTGGAGGTGTGGGGGCTGCTCATGCTCTAGGGTCCCTGCCTTGTCCTCCTCCACGGGAAGTGGGCATAACCCTCCTGCAGAGACCCGGGGTTTCTCAGTTCTTCCCAGCCCTGGAGTCCCATCCCCCGCCCTCCATGTGGGGGTGGCTCAGAGGATGGGGGGGCCTCCCTCTCCGAAGGAAAGGACCCTGGGGTGAGCCACTAAGCTTCTGCATATGACTCAAAGCCTTCTCTTATATTTTACAAAAACCCCGTGTGTGCGTTGGAGCTGAACCTCAGAGGCAAGAGTGCGTCACGTCACGCCAGCCAGGCGATCTGGCAAAGAGGAAAGCAGGTGCCAAGGCCTGGAGGTTTGAAGCAGCATATTTGGGGCTGAAGGTTAATTTGATGGTGCAAGGAACACAGAGGGTAGGTAGAGGTGAGGCTGCAAAAGAAGCAGGACCAGCGCCAAGAAAGTCCTTAAAAGGCTTGGCTCTAACCTTGGGGGCCACAGGGAGCCATGGAAGGGTTTAGAGCAGGGAGGGACACAGTCTCACGTGTGTGCCCTAGAGATCCCCTGGCTGTTGTCTGCAAGCGGGCTGGGGAGAGGGGAGAGGTCAGAGCAGTCGCTCAGGGTGGAGTTGAGTAGGGCAGAGGGGTAGAAGGGGGAGGGTTTTTAACTTTTAGGAGCTTTTATTTGAATTAGTGCACACACACACACACACACACACACACACACACACACACACACGGTCACAAATGTTTGTGCTCATAGAGCCAGGATGCCGATCTAAGACGGAAGCTCACCAGCCCCTGGAAGCCCCTGCTGTGCCTCCTTCCTGTTGCTCCCACCCAGGGTAACCCCTCACTTGACTTTGAATAGCACACACTCTCCCTGACAATTGGACTTCCAATAAATGGAAGCCGGTGGGGTGTTCTTTTGTTTTTTTTTTTTTTTTTTAAGATTTTATTTATTTATTCATGAGACACATAGAGAGGCAGAGACACAGGCAGAGGGAGAAGCAGGCTCCCTGCGGGGAGCTCTATGTGGGACTTGATCCCAGGACCCCAGGATCACGCCCTGAGCCGAAGGCAGATGCTCAACCACCGAGCCACCCAGGGGCCCCAGTGTATGTGTTTTATATGAGTTATATAAATAGTATCACACTGTATTATTATTGCACGAGTATTTCACTCACAAGTATGTTTTTGAGACACATTTATGTTGAGATGGAGATGAGAGGGGAAGCTACTCATGCCTTCTTCACTCCTCTATAATATTCCACAGGACCATCCTCCTTTTCATTTCTCTACTCCTCCACTGATGGACATTCCAATGGCTTCTAACTTTTCATTCTTCACATTTCAAAATCCACTGTCCACTTTTCGGGCTGCCTCTGCTGTATATGGTTCCATTTCTTTCCATTGGCCATTTGGAGATGACCTTTTGTGAAGGGCCCATTTTTCTGTTGGGGTTTCTGCCTTTTTCTTTCTTTTAAAGATTACTTATTTATTTATTCATGAGAGATACAGAAGGAGAGAGAGACAGAGACGCAGGCAGAGGGAGAAGCAGGCTCCATGCAGGGAGTCCAGCTTGGGACTCGATCCTGGGTCTCTAGGATCACGCCCTGGGCCGAAGGCAGCACTAAACCACTAAGTCACCGGGGCTGCCTGGTTTCTGCCTTTTTCTAGTTGATTTGTAGGAGTTCTTTATGTATGCTGAGTACAAGTCCTTTGCCGGATATTTTTACAGCAATTTTGGAAGAAGTCTTGGGAGGCATTCAGAAGGTAAGGTCAACAGATCTAGGTGGCTCAGTGGAGAAGAGGGAGAGGCAGGAGTGGAGAATGATGCCCCAATCTCTGGGGCCAAGTGTCAGGGTTGACTGATGGGGCCATTGCTGAGGTGGGATTCTAGGAAGAGTCACAGGTGAGGGAGGTGCTGGTGTATCTGCAGAGTCACCAGAATTTGTCCTGCAACTCCACCGACCATATGGGGGCTCCACAGGGAAGGACCCTGGGTCAGCCACAGACCTCAGAAATCATGTTCAAGATAGGGAGCCTTGGGGCACCTGGGTGGTTGAGCATCTGCCTTCAGCTCAGGGCGTGATCCCAGGGTCCTGGGATCGAGTCCCACATTAGGCTCCTCACAGGGAGCCTGCTTCTCCCTCTGCCTGTGTCTCTGCCTCCCTCTGTGTGTCTCTCATGAATAAATAAATAAAATCTTAAAAAAAAACCCGTAAGCATTCTTGTGTGTTTTTCTCTTCTTTTCTTTTTTAGAGTTTATTCATTTATTTAAGTAATTGCTACACCGTAGGTGGGGCTTGAACCCTCAACCCCAAGATCAAGAGTCACAGCTCCTCTGAGCCTCCTGTGGCTTGCAGCAGGTCCAGGTGGACCACCTTTTGACTCGGAGCACCAAACAGGATGGGGTCTTGTGGGCCAGCTGAGGATGGCTGAAGATCTGACACAGCATTTTCTTTTCTTGCATTAAAAAAAATCAAAGAATAATTAGCATGAAAAACTACCTTTTTCCTTTGTTGCAGCTCTGTGAATCTTTTTTTTTTTAATTTTTTTTTTTTATTTATTTATGATAGTCACAGAGAGAGAGAGGCAGAGACACAGGCAGAGGGAGAAGCAGGCTCCATGCACCGGGAGCCCGACGTGGGATTCGATCCCGGGTCTCCAGGATCGCGCCCTGGGCCAAAGGCAGGCGCCAAACCGATGCGCCACCCAGGGATCCCAGCTCTGTGAATCTTAAGCTGTGCAGAGATTCGCATAACCACCAGACTCAGGACACAGAACAGTTCCATCCCCGCCCCCCAAGTCCCTCACCCTGCCCCTTTATGGACTCCCCCAGCCCCTCCCCACAACTACTGACCTGTTGTTCTCTATCACGACAATTTGTCCTTTGCTAAGACTGTTGTATATAAGTGGAAACGGTTTGTAGCCTTTTGTTTTTGTTTTGTTTTGTTTTATTTTTGGTTTGTAGCCTTTTTTTTTTAAGATTTTATTTATTTATTCATAGAGATAGAGAGAGAGGCAGAGACACAGGCAGAGGGAGAAGCAGGCTCCATGCAGAGAGCCTGACGTGGGACTCGATCCAGGGTCTCCAGGATCATGCCCTGGGCTGCAGGCAGCGCTAAACTACTGCGCCACCAGGGCTACCCTGGTTTGTAGCCTTTTGAAGCTTGCTTCTTTCAGCATGAAGGACAACAGGATTTTATTATTATTATTATTATTATTATTAATTATTATTATTTTTTAAATAGACTTCATTTATTAGGTTCACAGCAAAATGGGGTGAAAAGTACAGGGAATTTCCCTTTGCCTCCTGCCCCTGCTATGCACAGACAGTCCGTCTATCCACACAGCAGAAGGGACCTTACTCACCATCAATGAACCCACATCGACACATCAGTATCACCCAAAGTGCACGGTTTACACTGGGGTTCACTCTCGGGCCTGCACGCTCTGTAGGTGTGGACAAATGGATCATGCATGTATCTGCCATTTTAATATGGCACAGAATAGTTTCACTGCCCTAAAAACCCTCTGCCCTCTGCCGTCCATCCCTCCCTCCCCCTAGCACCACTGCTGTTTTTACTCTCTGTACTTCTGCCTTTTCCAGAATGTCACGGAGTTGGAATCCTGTGGCGTGTGTGGCCTTTTCAGACCGGCTCCTTTCACTTGGTCATATGCATTTAAGGTTCTTCCGTGTGTTTTCGTGGCTTGATGGCTCATTTCTTTTTATTTTTTTTATTTTTTATTTTTTTTGGCTCATTTCTTTTTAGCGCCCAATAATATTCCATTGTCTCGGACCTCCCATAGTTTATTTATCCAACCACCTACTGATGGACTTCTTGGTTGCTTCCAAGTTTTGCCAATTATGAATAAGGCTGTTATACGCTTTCGTGTGCAGGTTTCCGTGTGGACATAGCTTTCAACACCTTTGGGTAAATACTGAGGAACGCAGTTGCTGGATCATATGGGACCCGTATGTTTAGTTTTGGAACAAACTGTCAGACTGTCTTCCCAAGTGGCGGCACCATTTTGCACCCCAGCAGCAGTGAACCAAAGTCCTGTTGCTCTACCTGTGACTGAAATTTTTTTTTTTTGGAAAAGATTTTTTATTTTTTAAAAAGATTTTATTTATTTGTTCATTCATGAGAGGCACAGAGAGAGAGAGAGAGGGGCAGAGACACAGGCAGAGGGAGAAGCAGGCTCCATGCAGGGAGCCCAATGTGGGACTCGATCGTGGGACTCCAGGATCACGCTCTGGGCCAAAGGCAGGCGCTAAACCACTGAGCCACCTGGGGATCCCCGATTTTTTATTTTTTAAAGATTTTATTTATTTTTTCATGAGAGACACACAGAGAGAGGCAGAGACACAGGCAGAGGGAGAAGCAGGCTCCCTGCGGGGAGCCCCATGTGGGACTCGATCCCAGGACCTTGGGATCACGCCCTGAGCTGAAGGCAGATGCTCAACTGCTGAGCCACACAGCTGCCCCAGATTTTTTATTTTTAAGTGATCTCTACACCCAACGTGGAGCTTGAATTCATGACCCTGAGGTCAAGAGTCATATGCTCTTCCAACTGAGCCTGGTAGGCACCCAGCAACAGGATTTTTTTAAAACAAGCTTTAGTTCACTTTTCTCTTTTCTTTCTTTCTTCTTTCTTTCTTCCTTCCTTCCTTTCTTTCTTTCTTTCTTTCTTTCTTTCTTTCTTTCTCTTTCTTTCTTTCTTTCTTTCTTTCTTTCTTTCTTTCTTTCTTTCTTTCTTTCCTTCTTTTTTGATTTTATTTATTTATTCGTGAGAGACACCAAGACACAGGCAGACACAGGCAGAGGGAGAAGCAGGCTCCCTTGGGTGAGCCTGATGTGGGACCCCAGAATCAGGCCCTGACCTGAAGGCAGATGCTCAATCACTGAGCCACCCAGGCACCCCTCACTCTGTTTTTCTTATATAAAACTACGTGGAGCCTGGCTCCTCTGCACAGAGACTGGTGTGGGTCCTTACAAGATGGTCGGTGAATTCCTGATAGGGAGGCTAGGTGAGCACCGTCCCTCTCCAGGGGTCAGGGTGAGATAGCTGTATGTCTTGGAGACAGCATCAAGTAACCTTGGCAAAGTGCCCCAGGGCAGCAGAGCAGCCCCTGGCCGAGGGGTAGCAGTGGTCAGTACCGGCCATCATCAGGAGCTTCTTGGGCACAGGGCTGAGACGATGCCAGTGCCTCTGGGGGCAGGGATGAGACGCACCAGCACAGAGCCACAGAGGCAAGTCACCTTGCACTGGACAGCCTGGGACTTGCCGATCTCATCCCCCTAATAGACTCACCCACACAGGGACAATGGAAAGCTTGGCCAGGATCATGGCCCCACGGGTGGCAGTGGCTACCTCCTTGGAGCACTTGACACCCAGACCGACGCGTCCATTGTAATGTTCGATGGCAACCAAGGCCTTGAAGCTGGTCCGCAGGCCAGCACGGGGCTGATTTTGCACAGGCCTGATTTTCAAAACCTCATCCTTGAGGGATGCCCCCAGGAAGAAGTCAATGATCTCAGATTCCCTGTTGGGCAGAGACAAGAGATAAATCTTCTCCAGGGACTTGATCTTCATGTCCCTGACCAGGCGGCCCAGCTTGGTGACCGGGATCCACTCCTTGTCCTCTCTCTGCCTTGCCTCTGTGAGCTCTGCGGCCTTGGCATCATCCGCCATTTGGTGCTCTCTCAGAGAAGCAGCCAGCAGCAGGATTTTGAATCACAGAAAAATTCAGACAAAGAATTGGGTTCCAAGTGGGCTCCAAAGAATTGGAGCTTTTTCTTAGAATATTGCATGAAAACACTTTCTACTTTGTTAAGGGAACCCTTCCTGTATCGTTAGGAAAGCCTTCCCATGTTGTTAAAAATGTTCAAAACATTTTTGATGACTGCATAACAGATTTCATCGTATTATTTTTTAATTTTTTTTAATTCTCATTTGCTTATTTTTAAAAGGATTCATTTATTTATTTGAGAGAGAGAGAGAGAGAGGGAGAGAGAGAAGCCATGAGAGGGGGGAGGGAGAGAATCCTATGCAGACTTTGTGCTCAGAGCAGAGCCCTACGTGGGGCTCAATCTCACGACCCTGAGATCATGACTGGAACCAAAGCCGAGAGTCCAATGACCGAGCCGAGCCACCCAGGTGCCCCTTTATCTATTTTTTAGGTTCAAGCCCAATGAGGGGCTTGAACTCACACCTTGAGATCCAGACCTGAGCTGAGATCATGTGTCGAAGGGTTAACCGACAGAGTCACCCAGGCGCCTCTGTATTTATTTTTTAATTGAGCTTTTAATTTTAATTCCAGTACGGCTACCACGCAGTGTTATATTGGTTTCAGGGATGCCCCGTCACATCATTGTGCCGAGGCTGACTTACCTGTGTACCCAGGCTTTGTGCTACCTGAGTACTGAAAATAACACTACCACCGAGTATTGTTATGGGTAAATATTTGCCTACTTCTCATATTTCTGCAGAGTGAATTCTCAGAAGTGGAAATACAGGCTTGAAAGAGGCAAACATTTTATGATTCTTGGTACACGTTGCCAAATGCTCTCCAGAAGGCTGCAATTTATGCTGAAAGCAGCAAGCCAAAGCGAGATTCTGTAAATAAATTTAAAAAAAAAAGTCACTATTAAAACAGACAACAAGCTGTCTCATTTTTTCACCAGCGCCGGGTAGCTGTGATCACTCAGTGGTTGGACGTGTTTTCCTCGTGTGTTGGCACAGCCGGTCCGCTTGTTTCACCAGGATATTTGTGACTTCATGGTCTTCTCCATCTCCTGGCTGGAATATTAATATGAATCGATTTGTGTGAGCTCTTTAAATTTTAAAGAGAGACAACCCAGTACATTCCTTTCCCGTTTCTTCCACTGCTCTTAAGCTTAGAAAGAGCTTGGAAATCCATTACTTTTATTCCTTTCTGTTTTCTTCCAGTCACATGGGAGTGTGTAGTTTGATATTTAGATATTTAATTCTTTTTTAAAAAATATTTTATTTATTTATTCATGAGAGACTCACAGAGGGAGGCAGAGACACAGGCAGAGGGAGAAGCAGGCTCCCTGCGGGGAGCCAGATGCAGGGCTCGATCCCAGGACCCCAGGATCACGACCTGAGCCAAAGGCAGATAGATGCTCAACCACTGAGCCACTCAGGCGTCCCTAGATATTTAATTCTTTTTTTTTAATTTTTTATTTTTTTAGATATTTAATTCTTGAGACCACTTTGTATTTTTTAGCTATTGTTGCTTAACTAATGACCCCAAACATAGTGGCTGAAAAGAGCAACAGTTTTTTTTTTTTTAATTACTTTCCCGATTTTCTGCAGATCAGGGTGGAGAGGGTGGGTGGATTTAGGATCGGTTTGGCTGGGAGGTCCTGGTGAGGGTTTTCTCAGAAGGTTCCAGTCAGATGGCACCTGGGACAGGATTCATTTTGAGGATGGCACGCTCACGTGGCTGGCAAAGCTGGTGCTGGCTGTTGGCGGGGAGGCCTCAGCCCCCCCATCACACGGGCCTTTCCACGGCGCTGCTTGAACAGGTCAAGCAATCCAAAAACCAGGGGTGGTCAAAGCATAGGCCATGGCTCAAAACTGGTCCATTGCCTGTTTTTATAAATAAGCTTCTGTTGGCACATGACCACGCCCACGTGTTGACACGTTGCCTGTGGCTGCTTCTGCACTGCAAGTGCAATGCATTAGCAAGTGGAGTCGTTGTGACCAAGATTACATGGCTCGTGACACATGAAATATTTACTGTCTGGCTCTTTACAGGAAAAATCTGCCTCGCTCTGCAAATGACCGAGGCAGAAGCTGCAATGACTTTCGTGACCTAGACCTAGCCGTGGAACTCACCTACTGCCCTTCCATGGAATCCCATTGAGCGCTGGGGGTTAGACTATATGTTGGCAAATTGAATGTAAATTTAAAAATTTTAAAAAGAGGGATGCCTGGGTGGCTCAGAGGTTGAGCGTCTGCCGTCGGCCCAGGGCGTGATCCTGGAGTCCCAGGATCGAGTCCCACGTCGGGCTCTCTGCATGGAGCCTGCTTCTCCCTCTGCCTGAGTCTCTGCCTCTCTCTCTCTCTGTCTCTCATGAATAAATAAATAAAATCTTTAAAAAAATAAATAAAATTAAAAATTAAAAAAGAAATTAATTAAAAAAAAGAATCCCATTGACCACACGGTCACCCCATCTCTGATCTAATATAGGAGAGACTCGAATATCAGGAGGTGACATTCAATCACAGGGAGGCCACCATGGAGGCTGACCTGCCACATGCCTGGGATTTGTTTGCGGGTATTTTTTCAAAGATGCTCAGCTGCTTGCCTATTTATTTTCCCTTCTTCATTACTAAAAGACATCGATTTTGTCTGGGACAGCAATATGCTCAGTGTAAAACACAAGTGTCCCCGGATTCCCTTATAGTTAGAGGTGGCCACGTGACCTGTTTGTGGCCAATGAGATGCACAGGGACGTTGACGATAGGAAGTGTCTGGAAAACTTCTGGAAAGCTCTTGTTTTCGATTAGGAGGGAAAACTTTTTTTTTTTTTTTTTGGAAGCACACAATCTTTCCTTTTTCTTGCTGCTTCCCAAAAAAATGGAAAAATGATCATGATGCCTGGAAGCACAGCAGCCACTTTGAGACCAGGAGGACAAAAGCCACATGGCTAAAGATGGTGATGGAAAAAGATAGAAGGAACCCAGGTCCCAGCAGGCATCACGGAGCCTCCAAAACAGTGCTGGGCTCCTTCCTGCCTTCCAGACTTCATGTAATATGAGCAATAACAAACTTCTCCCTCTCTATTTCAGCCAGGTTTTTTCTTTTTAATTTTTTTTTAATTTTTATTTATTTATGATAGTCACAGAGAGAGAGAGGCAGAGACATAGGCAGAGGGAGAAGCAGGCTCCATGCACCGGGAGCCCGACGTGGGATTCGATCCTGGGTCTCCAGGATCGCGCCCTGGGCCAAAGGCAGGCGCTAAACCACTGTGCCACCCAGGGATCCTAATTTTTCTCTTTGATCATGCATAGCCGCATGCAATTCCAGTGTGATTCTGATGTAGCGTAAGGATTTTTTTTCTCCTGGATAGTTAACTAATTGTTTTATCACCATTTACTGATCTCTGATACCACCTGTATTATGCAAAACTCACACACGCACACACACACACACACACACACACACACACACACGGATTTGGTCTCCAATCTTACTGGCTAGAGCAATATTGTTTTCATGGTTCTCACTGTATGTTGTGTTTTCATGTCCAGTAAGGCTTCCTTCTTCCTTTTCATTTTACTTCAATTTGTCTTCACCTCTTTATCCTTCTTGGGAACTTTTTTTTTGTTTTTAAAGATTTTGTTTTTAGGGGGATCCCTGGGTGGCGCAGCGGTTTAGCACCTGCCTTTGGCCCAGGGCGTGATCCTGGAGTCTTGGGATCGAGTCCCGCGTCGGGCTCCCGGCATGGAGCCTGCTTCTCCCTCCTCCTGTGTCTCTGCCTCTCTCTCTCTGTGTGTGTCTATCATAAATAAATAAATCTTTATTTATTTATTTTTTTATAAATAAATAAATCTTTATTTATTTATTTTTTTATAAATAAATAAATCTTTAAAATTTTTTTTTGTTTTTAAATCATCTCTATGCCCAAAGAGGGGCTCAAACTCACAACCCTGAGATCAAGAGTCATATGTTCTACTGACTAAGCCCACATTGAGCCAGCCAGGTGCCTCTCCTTCTTGGGACCTTTGAGTTGAGGTGTCAACGCCCCCACCTCTGCCCCACAATATTTTAAGTCAGTATTTAAGGACAGCTTCTCAGGTTTGGTGCAGGTCAGCTGTCACTTTCTCTCACTGGTTTTATTTTCTCGACTATTATGGTGTCTGCAGTGGATCATGCCAGACGCTGTGCAAAGGGTTACCCCACCACTGTCTGGCTTAATTTACCCAACCCGTGTTGGAAATAGGTACTACTATTTCCTCCCTTTTACAGATGGGAACCCTGAGGTCCCTAAGTTGCCCAGTGTCATGAGGCTATAAAGGGCCAGACACATGATTCAAACTTGGACACCCAACTCTGAAGACTAACTCTACGTGATCTTGCCTCCTTGTCATGGTGTCATTGCCCCAGGAAGGCAATATTCTCACTTAGAGTTGACTCGAGGGGTGGCAAACAGCTTCTGCCAGTCCTGGGAGGCTGCTGAAATCCCAGAGAGAATAATAATTCCTGTGAACCCCCTACCCTTCCCCAAGCAGACCGGAGGTGGCTCTGGCGGTGGCCAACGCTCTCAGATGGCCACGGAAGGAAATGCAGAATTTTCCTGGGCAGAGAGAAATGTCAGGATCCAGAAGGTAGACAGCAGTGGACAGGACCAGTGAGGGCCCTGCTCTCCGGAGCTGAGAGTCTAGAAGGCAGGGATAGGTAGCTTCCTCTCACTCTGATCATTGTGGAGGCCTAGAGGCTCCCCTGGAACTTTCTCAACAGTGTGTATGAGACATACACAGGGTTGTATGTCACTGCTATCCTCTCTTGAGTTGGCTGAGTCTGGATCATTCCATTAATGCATCCATCAGTGGGAGCATCTGGCAGGACTAGGGATCCCCTGAGGATGTGACTGTTGGCAGGTTGGCTGACTGCCCATCTGGTCCAGTCTATGCCCAGCTGTGGGTCCTCCAAGGGGCACGGATTCTGGCACCGTGTAGCCCTCAGTCACCTGGATGGCTTTGCAGGGCTGGTCTGTCCCTTAGGCACTGGGCCCAAGGCCCATGATACTTTTAGGGGCTCATGAAAATGTTTTCATCTTCATTTTTTTTTAAAGATCAGAAGTAAATATGTGCATAGAAAATAATGAATACAAAATAATGAATGTGGCCTGAATCACATTCATTTTTATACCCATGCAGGTCTCATTAGAATTACTACTTTTATTTATTTATATATTTTTAAAGATTTTATTTATTCATGAGAGACACAGAGAGAGAGAGAGACAGAGACACAGGCAGAGGCAGAGGGGGAAGCAGGCTCCCTGCAGGGAGCCCAATGCAGGACTCGATCCCAGGGCTCCGGGATCACACCCTGGGCCAAAGGCAGACGCTTAACTGCTGAGTCACCCCGGGTCTCTAAAATTACTGCTTTTTTAAATAACGAAGGGACCCATGAGGGTGAAAGTGCCTATGACCCACAAGAGTCATACTACAACCCTTGGGCTCTCCTCCCAGGAAAGCCCCAGCCCTACCTGTCTCCCTACCCCATTAGGGGGACAGGGGCTCATCTTGCCCCCTGCTCAAAACCCTCTTGTAGCTTCCCAGCACACTCAGAGTGTAGCCAACAAGGCCCCTAACACCTCCCTGCTACTCATCCCTTTGCTCTCTTTACTTCAACAACACTAGCTTCCTTGCTATTCCTCAGACACCCAACATCATTCCTGCCTCAGGGCCTTTGCACTTGCTCTTCCTTCTGCCTGGAACCCTGTTTCCTAGTTTTTTTTTTTTAGATTTTATTTATTTATTCATGAGAGACACACACACACACAGAGGCAGAGACACAGGCAGAGGGAGAAGCAGGCTCCATGCAGGGAGCCCGATGAGGGACTCAATCCCAGGACTCCAGGATCATGCCCTGGGCTGAAGGCAACAGCTCAACCACTGAGCCACCCATGTGTCCATCCTAGTTCTTATTGTAATTCACTCTTTCTCATCCTTCGGGTCTCAGCTCAGATGTCCCCTCCTCTAAGAGGTCCTCCCTGATGCTCCCAACTAAAACAGTCCACTCAGTCACATCACTCTGCTTTCATGTGCCCATATCACTGGCTGAAACTCTCTCATTTGTCAGCTTGATAGCTGTCTCTCCTGGTTCTAGAGAATAATAAAAAAACTTATTATTATCTCTCACAATTTGAGGGATTGGTAGGGTTTAGCCAGGCGGTTCTTCTTTTTTTTTTAAATTTATTTATGATAGTCACAGAGAGAGAGAGAGAGGCAGAGACACAGGCAGAGGGAGAAGCAGGCTCCACGCAGGGAGCCCGACATGGGACTCGATCCCGGGTCTCCAGGATCGGGCCCTGGGCCAAAGGCAGGCGCCAAACTGCCGCGCCACCCAGGGATCCCCTAGCCAGGCGGTTCTTGCTTGAGGTTTCTGACAGTCGGGGTGGTACTGGAGTGATTTCCAGGCTTCCTGGCTCATCTGTGTGGCTATGGATGCTGGCTGCCAGCTGGGTGCTCAGCTGGGGCTGTCGACTGCACCTCCCTACCTGTGGCTTCCCCGTGTGGCTTGGGCTTCCTCACGTCATGGTGGCTGGTTCCCAGAGGGAGCGCCCCAAGGGGGACCCAGATAGGACCCGCAACACCATTTATGAGCCAGCCTTGGTACAGCGTCATTTCCACCACACTCTGTTGGTTGTGGTAGACACAGAGCTCTGCCCTGCTTCAAGAGGAGGAGACCTAGACCCCGGCTCTTGCCAAGGGGGTGTCAAGTTCACGCTGAAGAAGAGCAAGTAGCGTGGTAGAGATTGTTACAGCTGTTTTTGGAGAATTCAATCTGCCCCATCCGCCACCGGAATGTCATGTTCGAGAGGGTTTGAATGGTTCACTGCTGTGTCCTCAGGGCCTAGAAAGTGCCTGGCACACAGTAGGTGCTCAGCACTCCAGGTGCTTTTTTTTTTTTTTTTAATTTTTATTATTATTTATTTATGATAGTCACAGAGAGAGAGAGAGAGAGAGGCAGAGACACAGGCAGAGGGAGAAGCAGGCTCCATGCACCGGGAGTCCGACGTGGGATTCGATCCCGGGTCTCCAGGATCACGCCCTGGGCCAAAAAGGCAGGCACCAAACCGCTGCGCCACCCAGGGATCCCTCCAGGTGCTTCTATTGAAACATTCTAATGCTTTCCTGAAAAATCCTGTGTTCTGAAAACTCACATTTCAAAAATGACAGGATATTATGTATATATTTATATATTATACTATAAATAATATATTACATTACGACAGGATATTAATTACAATACATATATTAAGCATAAATTAAATATTTTTATTTTTTATTTTTTTAGAGATTTTATTTATTTATTCATGAGAGACACAGAGAGAGAGGCAGACAGACAGAGAGAGGCAGACATACACAAGCAGAGGAAGAAGCAGGCTCCATACAGGGAGCCCCTGTGGGACTCGATCCTGGGACTCCAGGATCATGCCCTGGGCCGAAGGCAGGCACTAAACCGCTGAGCCACCCAGGGATCCCCTAAATATTATATTTCATAACAACAATAATTGGGGGGAAATGGGGTTGAGGGAAGAAAGCAAAACTCATGACACTCTGTACTCAGAGCGCTAATAAAACCAGCTGGCGTCCTGGTCAAACGCCTACCCCAGGGAACCCTTTCCTGGCATTTGAGCTTTTCCAAGCTCAAATACCCAAGGCCTGCTTCCTCCTTTGAGGTGAAGGCATTTGTTTCTAAGACCACGTTTAACCAAATTTAAATCTGATCTGACCTGTGCATGTCCTTTATTAATTTATTGCTTCAGAGTAGGGCAAAATGTCTTTGCAATGTCTTCACCTTGAAATTTCCCCAGGCAAGAGAGCAGAAGGCGTCAAAGTTCCCAAAGCCCTACCAAGCCATAGAACCAAGCCACAGAACCCAACACAAAACCCAGTCATGGAATCCAGCCATAAAACCCAACACAAAATCCAGCCATGGAACCCAACACAATACTAAGCCATAGAATCCAGCCATGGAACCCAACTACGAAATCTAGCCATGAAGCCTAGCCATGGAACCCAGCCATGAAACTCACCCACAGAACCCAATGCAAAACCCAGCAATGGAACCCAAGATAATACTCAGCCATAGAATCCAGCCATGGAACCAACCATGAAATCCAGACATGAAACCTTGCCATGGGGATCCCTGGGTGGCTCAGCAGTTTGGCGCCTGCCTTCGGCCCAGGGCATGATCCTGGAGACCTGGGATCGAGTCCCACATCGGGCTCCCTACATGGAGCCTGCTTCTCCCTCTGCCTGTGTCTCTGCCTCTCTCTCTCTCTCTCATGAATAAATAAATAAAATATTGAAAAAAAGAAAAGAAAAGAAATGAAACCTCACCATGGAACACAGCCATGGAACCCAACACATAACCCAATCACAGAATCCAGCTATGGAACCCAGCCATGGAACCCAATGCAAAACCCAGCCATAAAACTTAGCCGTGGAACCCAACAACAGCAACAACAACCACCCTGCCATGAACAGAGCCATGGAATCGAACACAAAACTCAGCCATAGAATCCAACACAAATTCAGCCACCGAGTCCAGCTGTCGAATGCAGCCACGAACCCTACCCACAGAACCCAACACAAAACAGCCACAGAATCCAGCCACTACTTGCCGTGAAAGAAGGCATTTTTATAGCTCTTCAGTTTTTTCTTCTTCTTTTTTTTTTTTTTTAAGATTTTATTTATTCATGAAAGACAGAGAGAGAGAGGCAGAGACACAGGCAGAGGGAGAAGCAGGCTCCATGCAGGGAGCCCGACTCGGGACTCGATCCAAGGACCCTGAGAATCACGCCCCAAGCCAAAGGCAGACGCTCAACCGCTGAGCCACCCAGGCGTCCCATTTTTTCTTTTTAAATAAGATCTTTCGTATATTGTTCAGACTTCTCTTTAACTGTGAAAAGTGCTAGGAGAAAAATACACGTGTGAACCACCCCTGCTAGGTTATTTTGACACCCGCCCTCTCCCCATCAACTCAAACAGTCAATTCACATTTACGAAAAGCAAAGCCCAGGTAAGGAGAAGAAGCTGATGGTGTTGAGTCTGCTGGCAGGGACTGGGTGCCCGGGGGGACTGCAGGACTTTATTCTAGCCTCTCAGATGCAGCCCAGTAGGGCGCTGATGAGGGACAGGTGGCGGGGCTCTGTGGCTTCCCAGCTGGGTGCGCTCAGGCAAGTCGGCGCTCTCTGTAAACCCGAGATCACACACAGCTTTGCATGTGTGATCTGTGCGGTGGCTGCCAGCCCTGCCGTCGGAAGGGCCCTGCGCTTGGTCTGATGCTCTGCAGGTGCCTTCTGGAATCCCCCACCCCCACCAATTACTGAGATATAATCAGCACATAACACTGAGTAGATTTAAGGGGTACCATGTGTTGGTTTGATACACGTAAACGCTGCGGAATGATTAGCAGCATAACCTTAGCTACCGGCTTCCATTGTGACAACAGACTTACCATTTCTTTTCTTGTGGTGAGAAGGTTGAGGATCCACTCCTTGGCAACACTCAAACATATGCTAGCTGTAATCAGCCAGGTTGTACATTAGATTCCTCAAGCTTTTTTTTTTTTTTTTTTTTAAGATTTATTTATTCAGAGAGTGAGAGAGAGAGACACAGACACAGGCAGAGGGAGAAACAGGCCCCATGCAGGGACCCTGACGTGGGACTCAATCCCGGGTCCCCAGGATCACACCCCAGGCTGAAGGTGGCGCTAAACCACTGGGCTACTGGGGCTGCCCTCCTCAAGCTTTTAAAATTGTAACTAGAAAAAAAAATAAAAAAATAAAAAATAAAATTGTAAATAGAAGTTTCTACCCTGTAACCAATAGCTTTCCCCATCCCCAGCCTCTGGTAACCACCACTCTCCCTCTGTTTTTTTTTTTTTTTTTTTTTTCTGACTTTTTAAAGACTCCATATATGTATTTATTTTATTATTTTAAAAATATTTTTATTTATTTATTCATGAGAGACACAGAGAGAGGCAGAGCCACAGGCAGAGGGTGAGGGAGGCTCCTTGCAAGGAGCCTGATGTGGGACTTGATCCCTGGACTCCAGGATCACGCCCTGCACCAAAGGCAGGCACTCAACCACTGAGCCACCCAGGCGTCCCATATATATATATATATTTTTTTAAACACATTATTTATTTATTCATGAGAGACACAGGATCCCGGGACTCCGGGATCACCCTTAGCGGAAGGCAGATGCTCAATCTCTGAGCCACCCGGGCGTCCCAAGACTCCATATATTAAGTGAGATCATACAGCGTATTGGTCTTTCTCTGACTTATTCCACCTAGTGGAATGCCTCCATCTGGAAGTTCTTGAGCATTTTACTTTTGAGCTTGCACTTTGGACATGAAGTGGGTGGGACAGTGGAGCCCGCGCTGGCCAGGGAGGCCTGCTTCCAGCCCTGGCGACAGGGACAGAACTCCGCTGACCCCACCGCATATGCCGACTCACCGACACTTCAAATTGAGCATAAAGGGCAGTCCGGGTGGCTCAGCCGTTTAGCGCCGCCCTCAGCCCAGGGCGTGTTCCTGGAGTCCCAGGATCGAGTCCCACGTCGGGCTCCCTGCGTGGAGCCTGCTTCTCCCTCTGCCTGTGTTTCTGCCTCTCTCTCTCTGTGTGTCTCTCACGAATAAATAAATAAAATCTTAAAAAACAAACAAACAAATTGAGCATTAAGGGTGTAAGACTGAGCAAGGGGGGGTGCTCACCGCCTCCTGCTCAGCACCTCGCCTGCGAACCAGCACCGGCCTCCAACTCTGAAAGCAAGCAACCCTGTTCCAAGAAACAAGCACGAAACCCTAAAGTCTCCTTTGTCACCGGCATGGCTGCTAGCCAACGACTCGTGTTGAAGATGGTGACACAGAACAGAGACGAGGGCAAGCTTGGCTCCTCTCTGCCAGGCCGGGCTGCCTCGCCGGGGCTCGTGGGTGGAGGGTGTTAGCGGGACCCACGCCTGCAGCCAGGAGGGACCGGCTGGCAGGTGTTCCTGCGCTTCTGGCCAGAACGAGGTGCAAGGGGTGAACGCCCTCCAGGAGCCCAACCCTGTAATGTAGGGGATTTTGCGAACAAGCACCATGCTCTTCTATTTGCATTTAAAAATAATTACGTTGCTATCAGGCCATAAGAGATGAATTGTAGAATCCATGCTAAGAATTTAATGTTTTGATTGCCTGTTTACTTAGGATGGCGTGGGACATGCCAGGTACCATAAGTCAAGGGAGAGACTAGGGGAGGAAAAGGGGGAAAGCTTTGCATTTCCTGTTGTTCTTTTTTAAAACTTTTTTCCTTTTTTTTTTTTATTGGAGTTCAATTTGCCAACATATAGCATAACACCCAGTGCTCATCCCATCAAGTGCCCCCCTCAGTGCCTGTCACCCAGTCACCCCCACCCCCCGCCCACCTCCCTTTCCACCATCCCTTGTTTGTTTCCCAGAGTTAGGAGTCTCTCATGTTCTGTTTTGTTTTGTTTTTTTTAAAGATTTTATTTATCCATTCATGAGAAACACAGAGAGGAGAGAGAGAGAGAGGCAGAGGGAGAAGCAGGCTCCATGCAGGGAGCCCGACATGGGACTTGATCCCGGGTATCCAGGATCACACCCTGGGCTGAAAGCAGCACCAAACCGCTGAGCCACCCGGGCTGCCCTCATGTTCTGTTTTTTATTTTATTTTATTTTTATTTTTATTTTTTATTTTTTATTTTTTATTTTTTAAATTTTTTTTTTTTTTATAATTTATTTATGATAGTCACAGAGAGAGAGAGAGAGGCAGAGACACAGGCAGAGGGAGAAGCAGGCTCCATGCACCGGGAGCCTGATGTGGGATTCGATCCCGGGTCTCCAGGATCGCGCCCTGGGCCAAAGGCAGGCGCCAAACCGCTGCGCCACCCAGGGATCCCTATTTTTTATTTTTATTTATTTTATTTCATTTTATTATTAGTATTTTTTTTTATCATGTTCTGTTTTTTAACAGAGGACCCCACATTTTCATTTCACGCCAGGGGCTGCAAATTATGTAGCTGGGCCTTGTATAGAGCCCACCCCATTAGTGGGGTTGTGAATGGTCATAAGGTGCTTGGCCCAGAGCTTGGCCCACAACAGGGCTTCCTAAAGCATGAGCCTCACCCTCCTCTTCATCCTTGGGCCTCAGGGACCCCCCTCCATGACCCCTCTGCCCATCCTGTCCCACCACACCTTACCTGTGTGCTGTCACCAGCCCTTCCATTCGGCCAACAGCTGCTCCGAGGGGCACAGTCTGGGTTGGCTGGACCCCAACCCTCTCCCTAATCAGATCTTCTACCATTTGCTCATCTCAGCACCCCCCTCCCTAAAATCTCACCATCTCTTCCCCTGGAGACCCAAAGTGAAAACAGACAAAAGGATTTCCAAGGGTCCAGAGAGTCAGCAAGGACGGGTGCTACAGAAGGTCCTTGCTGACTCTCTGGACCCTTGGAAATCCTTTTGTCTGAACATGTACCCAGATTTGTGTAACTGGGCACGGTGAGACATGGGGACAGGGAAAGGGAGAACTTTATATTTGCAGTCCCCTAGGAGTGGGACGCAGGGCACGCCCCACAGGGCCACGGGGGGTGGGGGGAAGCCCCAGGGTCGGGCAGGAGGCAGAAGGACTGAGGGGGAAAAGAGTAGAGAAAGCCTTTATTGCGATTTCCGAGGGAAGAGCAAGTCGGGGCAGGGGAAGATTTAGGGTTGGCTAGTTTGAATAATTTCAGAAGACTCCGGAGTGTAGGTGTTGTTTCTTGGTTGCCTGTGTACAGGGCCCTGGGGTGGTTGGACCAGGGGAATATTGGCCAGGGGTGCAGAGCCAGATAGAGGCGGGATGGGTGGTGTGAGTCCTACCCTGGCTGACCTGGGCAGGGAAGGTGAGCCCCGTGGGAGCCCTAGCACTGTGGCTGGGAAGGAGCTAATCCCGCCAGGGGCGGTGCCTCCAGGAGGAGCCCGTAAGGGCCCAGGATGGCAAAGCCCCAGAAAACACAGAACACAAAATGTCATGGTGAATATGCTCTTCCACCTTGTAACCTGCTCACCCTTTCCCCGGTATCTCCGCACTCGTCCCCCCGAGGCCGGCCCGTGCTCCCTGGCCCGGGTCCTGACTCATCACACCCATCCTGGGCCTTCTGTCTCCCTGTCTTGTCTGTCCGCAGCAGGGGCTTCTCAGCTCCCCCCGCCCGCGATCATGGGTCCATTTGCTCCCCTAGGCATTTCCCCGGACCCCATCTGGACATGGTCCACCCCTCCAGGTAGGGGCCTGAGCAACATCCCAGATGCCGCTTCTCCCTCAACCCCTGCAGCCGGTTGACCATCCAGCTCTGATGGTTTCACCTCCTTAATATTTTCCAGAAGCCCCTCTTGCCCACCACCCCCCAGCCGCACTGCCTACCCTCATTCACGCTATCGACAAACGCTTAGTTTATTGTGCGCACCAGACCCTGGTGCAGCGGCCCAGTGTGGGTGATGCCCACCCTGTGGGCCCTGGGAACAATCTGGAGGAGGGCGGTTGGACTCCAGCCGTGAACCGGGGAGATGCGCCTGTCTTTTGGGGACCATATCCAGCTGAGAAACTTGCAACACAAATTCACTGGAGGTGGATCTGGGATCAGCATGATCCTTGTGGCAAAACCTAAATGTCTCTCCCTCGGGAGCCAGCTAAATAAAACCTGTGGCCCCCCTCTGAGAAATGGGACCCTGTGTGGCCATTGTTGTTGATGCCACGCTTGAGGAGGCAGGTCGGGACTGGCTAATAAAGCAGTTTATCTACTTATTTATTTAAAGTTTATTTGTCAATCAAAAATTTCTTTTATTTTTTAAAGTAATCTCCACACCCAGCGTGGGGCTCAAACTCATCACCCCGAGATCAAAAGGGTCACGCTCCACCTACTGAGCCAGCCAGGTGGCCCCAAAGCACTTTAGGTGCACTGCACTGTGATGAATGCTTTACCTGCATTTATGCTTCATATGAACTGAAATGCCCGTCACATTTGTATCTAGAAAGTAGGTGCTGTCTCTCCCCCCTCCCTTTAGGACAAGGAAGGAAACTGAGGTGGTATTGAAGGGTTAGGTGACCCGGCTGGATTCGGGGAGGGAGAAGCCACAGACCCAGAAACTGAATGCAAAGAATCCCTGTGCTAGGATACCTCTGCCCCCTAATCTGAAGGACATCAGCATCCATTGTTTGTTTCTTTTTTAATTTTTTTAAAGATTTTATTTACTTATTCATGACAGAGACACACACACAGAGAGAGAGAGAGAGAGGCAGAGGTACAGGCAGAGAGAGAAGCAGGCTCCATGTAGGGAGCCCGACGTGGGACTCGATCCTGGGTCTCCAGGATCAGGCCCTGGGCCGAAGATGGTGCTAAACCGCTGAGCCACCCGGGCTGCCCTCATTGTTCGTTTCAAAAGCAAGGAACACATTTGTAAGATGTTGACATTTAGCACTGGGTGTTATTCTGTATGTTGGTAAATTAATTGAACACCAATAAAAAATAAATTTATTATTTAAAAAAAGCAAAAAACAAAAACAAAAACAAAACAAATAAATGATAGTACAAATTAGAAAAAAATAATAACTAGAAACAAATTATAATGATTTTCATCCAATCTAATAGAAATAGGAACAATTGTCTTCTGAATCTATAGCTGTTCAAATAAAATAATTTTGCTATAAAAGTAAAAATAAAATAAAATAAAATGGTACAGCCAAAAAAAAAAAAAAAAAGATGTTGACATTTAGGAAAAGATGAGTGGAGGGGATTCAGGAACTCTCCTCACTGTCTTTGCACCTTTTTCTGTAGACCTAAAATTGTTTCAAAACAAAAAGTTTATTAAGAGGAAAAAATGTCTCTAAGAGACACTTGTACCCCTGAGTCCACAATAACCAAATAGCAGCAGTAGCCAAAGGCAGAGGCCACTTAAGAGTCCATCAGCAGATGAGAAGACAAAGAAAATGTGGTCCAGCCGCACCGTGGAGTATTATTCAGCCTTAAAAAAGGGAGAGAAAGAATCCTGACACCTGCTACATGGATGAGCCTAGAGGACGTTATGTTCAGTGAAATAAGCCGGTCACAAAAGAACAAGCGCTGTCGGATTCCACTTCTATGAGGTCCCTGGAGGAGCGACATCCCCCAGACAGAAAGGAGATAGTGGGAGCCAGGGGCCGGAGGAGGGAGATGCTGCGGTAGTGTTGAACGGGGATGGTTTCGGTTTTGCAAGACCTAAAGAGCCCCGGAGACAGATGGGGGTGACAGTTGCACAACCGTATGAATGTACTTAGTGCCACACAGCTGTGCACTGAAAAAATGTTCCTCCTGCCCCGGAGTCGGCTCCATCCCTGGGAGCATCGGTCCATATTTGCCAATGACATTATCTACTAGGGCATCAGTGGTTGTTGGTTGATGTTGGGGGGTGGGCGGGGGTTGCTGGGCACAGAAGGGGGTGACTTCTAAGACACCGGGTTCATGCAATTCAGCTGGCGCTCAGGTCACACACACAGCTCTTTTCCCCGGGCACGGATTTGCCACGACAGAGAAACCTCAGTGTTGGCACAGCTGCAAGTAGCCTGACGAGGAAAGGAAAGCAGTTTGCGGTTCCTGAAACGGGGTATAAGGTGGACCCGGTCAGGGGATGCCTGGGTGGCTCTGTCGATTAAGCTTCTGACTCTTGATTTTGGCTTAGGTCCTGATCTCGGGGTCGTGGGATCGAGCCCTGTGTCTGGCTCCACGCTGAGCACAGAGCTTGCTGAAGATTCTCTTTCCTTCTCTCCCTGCCCACCTCTGTCTCAAAAAAAAAAAAAAAAAAAAAAAGTGACCTGGTCAGAGGAAGAGCCAGGAGGCCGGGCCCACACTCCCAGGGAGGAGTTTTGCCTGTGACAGCTCCTCTCCCATCTTTGCCTTCCTTTCATCTCCCGCAGGGCAAACTAAGGAGAATTTTTTTTTTTGGCCAGAAAACCAACCCCCAAATCCCAAAGCCCAGGCACAGGTGAGCAAGTGGGCATGGCAGGGGGTGGGGTGTGGAAGGGCTGGCCCCCAGGAGCAAAGGGAGATCTCCAGAGACCAGAAAAGGCACCTGGAGCGAGCCCACAGGCTGGACCTTATCAGGGTCTATGGGAATTTAGAGCTAATAGTCCTCGACGACCACAATATGACTAGTGATAATGTACCCAGGCACCCCAGTGGAAGGTACAAGAAGGCCCTTGCTCTAAGATAGGGTGTCTTTGGGCTGCTGGCTGTCTCTGTCCTAGAGCATGCGACTTGATCTTGATCTTTTGGTGGGTGAAGCTGAGCCCCACATTGGGCATAGACATTACTTAATAAAAATAAGTAAATAGGGAATCCCTGGGTGGCTCAGAGGTTTAGCGCCTGCATTCGGCCCAGGGTGTGATCCTGGAGTCTCGGGATCGAGTCCCCCATCAGGCTCCCTGCATGGAGCCTGCTTCTCCCTCTCCCTGTGTCTCTGCCTCTCTCTCTCTCTCTGTATCTCTCATGAATAAATAAATAAAATCTTAAAAAAAAAAAAGTAAATAACCTACGGCAGCTTTGTGTAGGTTGCAAGAAGCTGTACCTCCCCAAAGGCGTGGGCTGTGGGGTTGCAGAACAAGGTTTAAATCTCAACTGTGCCAGCTGGGCTGCCTTGAGCGGGTTATTCAACCTCAGAGTTTGCTCTTATCCAAAACGAGAGTGACAGCAGTGTGTGGGGGCTGCTTGGGAACTGGATAATACATGTAAAGAAGAAAGGCAGTGCCTGGCATAGGAAAAGCATATTCTGACTCAACTGTTATTTTATAATTGTTTTTGTTTTTATTGGACATCCCACACTCATATGTAACCTCGAATCCCTACAGAGATCCTGGGGGCCACTGATTATCATTTCCATTTTCCAGATGGGGGATCAGAGCTCAGGGAGATTGAATCCAAGAGGCCAGAGCGATAGAGCAGACACTAATAGAGCAGAGACTTCATCCAGCCTGCGCACGTTTCCAGACTTAGGGTCCCTCTCTTCACCCCAGTTAAAGCCCCAGACACCAAAGGGAAACCAGGCATGGGAATGGTGTAAGTGGAGTAGAGTCCATTGGAGCAGAGTCCCAAGCCATGGCTGGACCCCTTAATTCCAGTAAGAATTCTTTGCTTTTTTTCTGGGTTATGGGAAGAGGGTTCCTGGTGTCCCATGCCAGCATGTCAATGACCCCAGTAGGGCCACAGCTACTTTCCAATCCCACCAGACCCCATCCTTCCTGCTTGGGGCCACACACAGTCTCCAGCACAGGGGCTATGTTCCTGGCCAGTTTGTCTGCCACTTGTAGATTTTCTATTAAGTTTTCTCCCCAGGATGATATTTGACTTCTAGGGGCCTGCGAGACTCACTTGCTGGAGTCCCCACTTGGCCCGTCTGGGGATGGATGCTTCCGGAAGGCAACTGACAACGTGTATCCAAAAGTCTAAAAACTGGCCTTTGACCCAGAAATTCTACTTTTAGGTCTCAAAGCTAAGAAAAAAATTAAAGACTTAAAGTTTTAGCAACATCTGTAATTTATAGAATATAGAATGTACAGTAATATACATATGTATATCACCTACATATAATGTATTTATATACTGTACATATATATAAAATATGTATCTAATGTAGTTATATAGCTATATAAAATTATATGTAATAATATGTACAGGGACGTCTGGATGGCTCAGTGGTTGAGTATCTGCCCTTGGGTCAGGTCATGATCCCAGGGTCCTGGGATCAAGTCCCACATCAGCCTCCCCACAGGGAACCTGCTTCTCCCTCTGCCTGTGTCTCTGCCTCTCTCTCTTTGTGTCTCTCATGAATAAATAAAAATAAAATATTTTAAAAATAATATGTACACAGTATAGTTATATATAAAATATAGTAATATAGGGCAGCTGTTTAGCACCAGCTTCAGCCCAGGGTGTGGTCCTGGAGACCCGGGATCGAGTACCACGTCAGGCTCCCTGCATGGAATGGAGCCTCCCTCTGCCTGTGTCTGCGCCTCTCTCTCTCTCTCTCTCTGTGTCTCTCATGAATAAATAAATAAAATCTTTTAAAAAAATCTAAAAGAATAGTAATATATATTATAATAATAGTAATAAATCAGAAGCCACTTAAGTGTCCCATAATAGAATATTGGTTAAGAATATAGTGCTACTGCTGGGGATTTACCCCAAAGATACAGATGCAGTGAAACGCCGGGACACCTGCACCCCGATGTTTCTAGCAGCAATGTCCACAATAGCCAAACTGTGGAAGGAGCCTCGGTGTCCATCGAAAGATGAATGGATAAAGAAGCTGTGGTTTATGTATACAATGGAATATTCCTCAGCCATTAGAAACAACAAATACCCACCATTTGCTTCAACATGGATGGAACTGGAGGGTATTATGCTGAGTGAAAGAAGTCAATCGGGGAAGGACAAACATTATATGGTCTCATTCATTTGGGGAACATAAAAAATAGTGAAAGGGAATAAAGGGGAAAGAAAAAAAATGAGGGGGAAATATCAGAAAGGGAGACAGAACATAAAGACTCCTAACTCTGGGAAACGATCTAGGGGTGGTGGAAGGGGAGGTGGGCGGGGGGGGGGTGACTAGTGACGGGCACTGAGTGGGACACTTGACGGGATGAGCACTGGGTGTTATTCCATATGTTGGCAAATTGAACACCAATAAAAAATAAATTTATAAAAAAAAAAGAATATAGTGCTATGGCCAGTAGAGTACTAAATGATCATTAAAAAAAAAAGGGAGGAGCTAGGTATGCCTTTATTGACATGGGAAAATGTCTACTATCATGAAACAAAAAAAGTAGTTAGAAAAAGAGCCAAATAAAGATAAGGCTAGTTAATGAGAGATGAGAAGAATTACGGGAGAAAAAGTTCTAAGGGACTTGGAAGCTAACTGGAGGTATTTTAGTAGAGAAGTTTCCAGAAGGAACTAGAATGGTCAGTAGAGAACTTTCCAGGAGGAACTGGAATGGTCCGTAGAGAAGTTTCCTGAAAGAAATATAGTGGTCAGTAGAGAAGGTTCCAGGAAGAACTCCAATGGGCAAGTTCCAAGTGGCCTGAATTGCCTGATTTGTTCAGTGCTATCAATGAGCCCTGAGTGTGCAACTCAGCGGTTTTTAGAATGGTGCTTCTAGGCACTGGCTAGAATGGTCAGTTAGCAGGTGCTCAGGAAAAGACTATTGAGGAGAAGAAGTATTTGAAGAAATAACAGGTAGAAAGTTGGTTCTGTGGTGGAATTAGCTCCTACCCCAGAGGGAACCAACCGGGTGTGAGGAGGGAGGAAGAGATGCCACGTTGAGAACAAGGGATGGGAGAGGGGGTGCCTGCTGCTCAGTCGGTTAACCTCTGACTCTTGGTTTCGTCTCAGGTCACCATCTCAGGGTCCCGAGATTGAGCCTCACATAAGGCTACACACTCAGCAGGGGGTCTGCTTGAGCTTCTTTCTCCCTTGGCCCCCCCCAATAAATAAATAAATAAATAAATAAATAAATAAATAAAATCTTAAAAAAAAAGACCGGCTCTCTGTGTCTCAAATAAATGAATAAAATCTTAAAAAAAAAAATAAATAAAGGCAGAAGCCAGAATAAACATAGAAAAAACAAACTCAGGAAAAATTTTAAAAATATATATAGAGAGAAAAAGCAATACAACCCCACAGTTAGTATCTTCAGAGACATGACAAAAGATCTACTGAGGAGATCAATAATGTAAGAACAGAATACTGGTTTAAAAAAAAAAAAGAGGATCCATCAAGTTCATTGCATCATGGTTTTGCTTGGTGGAGGCTTAGAGGGGCCAGGGCTTCCCCCGCTGAGGGAGTGGATGACGGGGTGATGGGAGGCAGGGCCAGGGGGCCTGTGGGCATCTGGGGGAACCGACCGCCCTCCCAGGAAGCCATGTAGGAGGATCTTCCTGACAAAGTGCCTCATAGCAGCGAAAACATGGAAACGACCCAAATGCCTATCAACTGATGAATGGATGACGCCGTGGGATCCACCCTTCCATACACTGGAATATTATCCAGCCATAAAGGGTAAGGAGCACTGAGACATTTCAATGTGGGTGGGTCCTGAGGGTTACAGGGGAAGAAGGGAGACCCCAAAACAGTCACATAATGTATGATTCCGTGTACATGCAATGTCCCCATAGAGGGGACATTTGCCTCATAGAGGCAAATCCATAGAGACAGAAAGATGAGTAGTTCAGGGGTGATGGGAAGAGGGGAATGAGGTGTCTTTTGGAGTGATGAGAATGTTCTGGAATTAGATCGTGGTGCTTTTTTTTTTTAAGATTTTATTTATTACTGAGAGAGACACACAGAGAGAGGCAGATACATAGGTAGAGAGAGAAGCAGGCTCCCTGGGGGGACCCCGATGTGGGACTCGATCCTGGGACCCCGGGATCACTCCCTGAGCTGAAAGATGCTGAAGGCAGACGCTCAACCCCCGAGCCACCCAGGTGTCCCAGATCGTGGTGCTGGTTGCACAACCTAGTGGATGGGGGTAAAAACCACCGAGTTGCACACTCACAAAAGAGAAACTTTACGGTGTGTGAGTTATACCGCAGGAAAATAAATAAATAAAAGCACGCAGCTTTTGAATCTCAAGAAAATAAATAACAACACGCAGGTTTGGGATCTCAAGAAAGTACATAAATAAAAACATGCAGCTTCTGAGTCAAACAAACAAACAAAAAACCCCAAATTGCCCGTTGAGACAGGAAGAAACAAGAGCTGGAGATAAAACTATCTGGGTCAGGGTAAAACACGGCGCGAAGGATGATTTGCATCTGGCAGATTCAGGAACAAAGAGAAAGATACACCCCAAACTCTCTGCAAGGGTTGGGATTTTTTTTTTTTAATCTTTAAATTTTTTTTTTTAATTTTTAAATTTTTAAAAAAGATTTTGCTTATGTATTCATCGGAGACACAGAGAGAAAGAGAGGCAGAGACAGGCAGAGGGAGAAGCAGGCTCCATGCAGGGAGCTTGATGTGGGACTGGATCCCAGGTCTCCAGGATCGTGCCCCGGGCCAAAGGCAGGCCCTAAACCGCTGAGCCACCCAGGGATCACCTGGGATTCTCCAGTGGAAGAGATAAAGTGGGTAAACCAAGGGAGAGCACCACATCCCGCCGCCCCATACCTTTCATGCCCTGCCCCCATCCCCTGGCCACCTCCCTTCCCCTAACCGGGCATACATGACCTTGAATGACAGAGGAAGCCAAGAGGGAACTTGTGAACTATTGAGAAAACAGTGAAAGGAACTGTTTTTTTTTTTCCCTAAAGGTTTTATTTTTAAGTTGCCTCCACACCCAGTAGGAGGCTCGAACTCCCAACCCCCCTCCCGAGATCAAGAGTCACATGCTCTTCGGACTTGAGCCCAGCCTGGAGGCCCTCAAAAGAACATTTGATATAGAAACCCCTGAAACTGATAAAACTAGCCTTGGAGGAATGTCCAGAGCCTCAATCACCCAGTTATTAAAGAAAGCAACCATGCAGGAACCACAGACCTGGCTGAACAAATCGGGCAAAGAACAAAAACAAACGTAGGAAGATGGATTAGAGGTGAGAAAAACCAAAATGAATCAAAGAGAGGAAGAAAGATAATAAGCACGTAAGTAAGAAAGTAGATGATGTGGGGACGCCCCGGGGGGGGGGGGGGCTCAATGGTTTGTGATCCCGGGGTCCTGGGATCAAGTCCTGCTCAGCCAGGAGTCTGCTTCTGCTTCTCCCTCTCCCTTTGCCCCTTCGACACACCCCCTCCCAGCTCATGATTGCTCTCTCTCTCTCTCTCAAGAAAAAAGAGAAAAAAAAAAGACAGAAAAATAGACAAGATTAGGAAAAAGGTCTCAGTCTAGGTGTAAACGGTTAAATAGGAGATCTCTACATGTAGCTCCAGCAACATCCTGAAAAGCCTAGAGGAAATGATTTCGGAGACAAAGTCACGTTCTGAACACTGACCCATTTGGAGCATCCGATGAGGTCAGCTACGCTCTGGGAGATCCCCTGATGCATCTGGGACATCATTTTATGAATTCCATTCCATGGCTTCGGTTCCAAAGCTTAGCACTGCCAGGACCGACGAGTACAGATCAGTCGCACTTAAGACCGTGGAAAAACTCTAAATGTTACCACATATTGTCATTTGATAGTAATGTACCCGAAAAAGAGCTGTGGTGCGACATAGCTTTATTTTCAGAATTCCAGACAGGTCCAATAAAAAGCACTCTACCTGGGGCACCTGGGTGGTTCAGTGGTTAGCATCTGCCTTCAGCTCAGGGCGCGATCCCAGAGTCCTGGGATCGAGTCCCACGTCGGGCTCCCTGCAGGGAGTCTGCTTCTCCCTCTGCCTGTGTCTCTGCCTCTTTCTTTGTGTTTCTCATGAATAAATAAATAAAAACTCGAGGAAAAAAAACCAAAACAGAGCATTCTATCAAATGAGAAAAACCACCCGGTCCTATTAGCATGGACCAAAAAGCATTCAATAAAATTCAGCAGCCATTCTTTTTTTTTCCTTCAAGATTTTATTTATTCATTTGAGAGAGAGAGAGAGAGAGAGAGAGAGCACGCAGGGGGAGTGGCCAGAATCATGACCTGAGCCCAAGGCAAATGATTAACTCACTGAGCCACCCAGGAGCCCCTCAGCAGCTATTTCTAATAAAAGTGAAAAAAATTTAAAAAGAGAAAGAAACTGGGGATCCCTGGGTGGCTCAGCGGTTTAGCACCTGCCTTTGGCCCAGGGCGTGATCCTGGAGTCCCAGGATCGAGTCCCACATCGGGCTCCCTGCATGGGGCCTGCTTTTCCCTCTGCCTGTGTCTCTGACTCTCTCTCTCTCTCTCTCTCTCTCTCTCTCTCTGTGTGTGTGTGTGTGTCTCACGAATAAATAAATAAAATCTTTAAAAAAAGAGAGAAAGAAATTGAGGGTGCATAGTTGGCTTAGTTGGAGGAGTGAGTGAGTCTTGATCTTGGGGTTGTGAGTTTGAGCCCCTCGTCCCGTGTAGAGATTACTTAAATAAATAAACTTGAAAAAATAAAATATAAAAAGAGAAAAAGGGGTGCCTGTGTGGCTCAGAGGGTTAAGTGTCTGCCTTCTGCTCAGGTCATGATCTTGGGGTCCTGGGATCGAGTCCTGCATTGGGCTCCCTGCTCAGCGGGGAGTCTGCTTCTCCCTCCACCTCTGCCTCTCCCGCTGCTTGTGCTCTCTCTGTCTCTCTCTCTCTCTCAAATGAATAAATAAAATCTTAATTAAAAGAGAGAGAGGGAGAGAGAGAGAGAGAAATGGTTTAAATGTAATAAAAGCAATTTCCCTAAATCAACAGTAAACATTAACCTAAATGAAAATTGGGAAATAACCAACACGCCAACTATTACTGTCAGCATCTAACTTTGTCTTGAGGATTCCAACAAATGCAATAAGACAAGAAAACAATAAGACTAAGACATTTGAAAAGAAGAGATAAACCCTGCTTGTCAATCAAGTGCTTTTAGCAAGAATTGAGCAGGATGACTGCATAGAATAGAAATGCTGTGCCAAAACATTGAATTTCTCTAATATTTAAGACTTGGAAATGAGGGAACAGTACATTTACAAATGGCAAACTACCTGTGAATGAATTTAATGAAAACAGTGTGCTGTTTTCACACAATACAAACAAAATTATAAAATCTTATTGAAAGAGATAAAGCAACATGTAGAGCAATGGAAAGACACTTTGTTGGGTTGACATAAAAAAAATAGGAATTACCCAACAGTCTAACTTACAAATTTAATGCAACAGCATCAGCATCCCACCAGAGAAAGAATAATTATTTTTCTTGAAATGTCAAGACAAATGTAAAAAAGAATTTAAAAAATTGAATTGATAAGGTATTAGAATGGAACTAGTTAAGTAGCTCAGTAGAAAAAGAGCAGAAATCCAGGAATGTATTCCAGCATATATGAAAATCTATATATGAAAAAAGTGGTATTTTAATTCTCAAGGAATAGGGCAATTTTTTAAAAGATTTTATTTATTTATTCCTGAGAGACACAGAGAAAGAGAGGTAGAGACACAGGCAGGGGGAGAAGTAGGCTCCATGCAGGGAGCCTGATGTGGGACTCGATCCCAGGACTCCAGGATCACGCCCTGGGCCCAAGGTAGACGCTCAACTGTTGAGCCACCCAGGCGTCCCTAGAAGATTTATTTTAAGAATGATATTGGCCCAATTCTGAATATTCATTTGGGAAAAAAAAAGTCAAACCTTAGTAAAGCCTCTGTTTATTGTTGATACAATAAGCAAAAATATATTCCAGGTAGATGCAAAACTCAAATATCAAAGAATAAAAATCTTGCTAGGAAATCTAAGTGGCTACATATACAATCTGAGAACAAAAGAGAGTTTCCTGGGATCCCTGGGTGGCGCAGCGGTTTAGTGCCTGCCTTTGGCCCAGGGCGTGATCCTGGAGACCCGGGATCGAATCCCACATCGCGCTCCCGGTGCATGGAGCCTGGTTCTCCCTCTGCCTATGTCTCTGCCTCTCTCTCTCTCTCTCTGTGTGACTATCATAAATAAATAATTTTTTTTTTTTAAAGAGAGAGTTTCCTTAGTAGGAATGGGAACTCTGAGGGGTCAAAGATACCACGAAATTTTGAAGTCAATAAATCAGATGGCAAAGAGCACGAATAAATTGAGAAAAAGACAATTCAAATGAAAAAAAAAAGGCGACAAAGAATGTGAAAAGCAGTGTGAAGAGAAATGAAGTCAAGTCATTCAAAACCATACGAAGAGGTGTTCAACGGGGCTGGGAGTCAGAAAATGCATATTGAGGTAACTGTGAGATACTGCTTTCTTAAACTGGGAAAAACTTTAATTTAAAAAAAATTTTTTAAAGATTTTTAAATTTATTCATAGACACACAGAAAGAGAGGCAGAGACACAGGCAGAGGGAGAAGCAGGCCCCACGCAGGGAGCCCGATGTGAGACTCGATCCCGGGTCTCCAGGATCACACCCCAGGCTGCAGGCTGCGCCAAACTGCTGCACCACCGGGGCTGCCCAGAAAAAACTTTTAAAAGCGCTAATACTTATTGCTGGTGAGGCTGTGGGGAAAAGTGCACTGATGCATGGTGGGCGGGAATGTGCTCCCCGAAAGGATTTGAATTCTTCACCCTGACAATATCAATTTTGGATGCTAATTCTTTCCATTTATGGCTTGTCAAGGGCAGCTTCCACAGAGCAGAAATGGTGATTTTTTTTTAAAGTAATCTCTACACCCAATGTAGAGCTCGAACTCATGACTCCAAGATCAAAAGTCATATATACCGGACACCTGGGGGGCATATGCAGTTAAGCAGGTGACTTTTAATTTTGCTCAGTAGTGATCTCAGGGTCATGAGATGGAGCCCCGCATCCGCTGCATGCTGAGCACAGAGCCTGCTTAGCTTTCTCTCTCCCTCTGCCCCTCCCCGACTCCGAGCTCACTCTGTTGCCCTCTCTTTCCCTCAAATAAATAAATAAATCTTAAAGAGAGTCGTATGCTCTACCAACTGAGCCAGCTAAGCACCCCTCCAAATTTTAGTTTTACTAAAGTTCAACTTAATTTTTTATTTGCTTTAATGGATTATACTTTTATTTATTAATTTTTTAAAAAGATTTTTAAAAATTATTTATTCATGATAGTCATAGAGAGAGGCAGAGACACAGGCAGAGGAAGAAGCAGGCTCCATGCAGATGGCCCAACGTGGGACTTGATCCAGGGTCTCCAGGATCATGCCCTGGGCTGCAGGCAGCACTAAACCACTGCACCACTGAGGCTGCCCTGGATTATACTTTTAATGTTGAATCTAAGAGCCTATTGCCAAACCCAAGATCACTTAGATTTTTCCCCCCATGTTTCCTTCTACAAGTTTTATAGATTTGTATTTTACATCCAAGTCTATGATCCTTTGTGTGGTCAAATATATATAATACACAATTTACCATTTTAACCTTTTGTGAGTGTACACTTCAGTGGCATCCAGGACATTTGCAAGGCTGTGCAACCACACCACGGTTTATTTCCGGAACTTTTCGTCATCCCAAACAGAAATGGTACTCAGTAAATAATTCTCTACCCCCTTCCCCCTCAGGCCCTGGTAACCTGGATTCTACTTTATGTGTCTGAATTTGCTCATTCAACATACTTCCTTATGATCCATTTTGGGTCCACTGTTGTGAAAGGTGTAAGGTGTGTATCTAGGCTCATTTTTGTGCATATGGACATCCAATTCTTCAAGCACCATCTGTTGAAAGGACTGTCCTTTGTCCATTGAATTGCCTCTGCTTTTTTGTCAAAGATCAATTGACTTTATCTGTGCAGATCTATTTCTGGGCTTTCTGTTCTGCTTCATTGATCTATTTGTCTGTTCTTTTGCCAACACCATAGTCTTTATTCCTGTAGCTTTATAGAAAGTCTTGACGTGGGCAGCCCCTGGGGTGCAGCAGTTTAGTGCCTGCCTGCAGCCCAGGGCGTGATCCTAAAGACCTGGGATCTAGTCCCACATCGGGCTCCCCACATGGTGCCTGCTTCTCCCTCTGCCTGTGTCTCCACCTCTCTCTCTCTCTGTATCTCTATGAATAAATAAATAAAATGTTAAAAAAAAGAGAAAGTCTTGACATTGGGTAGTGTCAGTTCTCTGACTTCTTTAGTACTGTGTTAGCTAGTCTAGATCTTTGCCTTGCTCCATAAACTTTTGATTCCATTCGTTGATATCTGGGACCTGACAACATCTATTAAAATTAAAAACACACAAGCCCTTCACCTAACATCTCGCTCCTCGAAATCTTTCCCTTAGAAATAGAATCATTGGGGCACCTGGGTGGCTCAGTGGTTGAGACTCTGCCTTCGGCTCAGGTCATGATCCTGGGGTTCTGGGATCGAGTCCCGCATCAGGCTCCATCCAGGGAGCCTGCTTCTCCCTCTGCCTGTGTCTCTGACTCTCTCTCTGTGTCTCTCATGAATAAATAAATAAAAATCCTTAAAAAAAAAAAGAAATAGAATCCCTAGCACATATAGGCATAGGTATAAAATTATCTATTGCAATGGTTTTTTGTTTGTTTCTTTTTCTTTTTGGTAGCGATGGGAATAAAACCCATAAACCAAAGAGAGACCTGTCCATGGGAATGTGGTTAAATAAATTATAGTTCATCCACATTGTGGAAGATTATCAAGAAACTAAAAGGAGTGAATTAAGACCTTCGCAGGGGGTCTGAGAAGTTTCCATAGATATCTTGGGGAAAATAGTGTATCCAATATGATTACATATTTATATGACCCCAACTCTATTTTTGGCCTATGAATATGGACTTTTACTCGGTGAGCAAGGAGAACAGCCTAGTCAGAAACACTGTAGATGGTTAACTTGAAGGATGACTAGCATAAGAGGAAATAAGAGAAAAAGAGGGTAATTTAGCCCTTATCACAGTTAAAAATAATAACTTCTCTCTAAACAGCTCCAGCCAATAGAAATATAAATGTGACTCGTGTATACAGTCTTATATTATAAGAAATTAAAAGGACATCTGGCTGGCTTAGTTGGAAGAGCATGTGACTTTGATCGCAAGTTCGAGCCCTGTGTTGGATGTAGAAATTACTAAAAAAGTAAATAAATAAATGTTTTAAAAAGTAAAAAGATACTGAAGAAACTTTAATAATGTAGTTTATTTAGCCCAATGTGCCCCAAACATCTTCATTTTAAAAAGCATTAATGAGGCATGTTACATTCTTTTTTTTTTTTTTTTTTTTTTTTTTTTTTTACAAAGTCTTAGGAATCTGGTGCATATTTTACACTTACATTTGGATTCGGATTGGCCACATTTCAAGTGCTCACATGCCACCTGGGGCCAGTAGCCACCATCTGCACAGTGCTGCTTTGAAGACAATCTGTAGGAAGACTCGAGTGCCCCCTAGTGACAGATTCGATTAACACCACCCTTCTCGGCAATTTAATCCTCAAAGCCGATTGTGTGGCTCCCTGCCTGGAACCCTCCATGGCTCCCTGCTTCCCTCCTCGTCCACGTGCCCAGGTTTGGCTTTCCAGGCCTCTCTTCCTCAATCTGAGTCCAGCTCACCTCTCCACAGGCAGCATCCTCTCCTTCCCCTCCAGCCACATAGGACTTGTCCACCATTCATTCATTCATTCATTCTACTCATTCACTTATCCATTGATTCAGCAAATGTTCACTGAAGACCCAGGGGCTACCCTGGCACATGCATATCTTGACAGTCAGTGATGCTTGAGTTTCTGGGTCTACCTTTCCTTTGTCTCAATTTAACTCCTCCTTGTCTGGCTAATCTCAGAGCAAATGTCACTGCCTTAAAGAAGCCTCTCCTGACCCCCACCCAAGCTTACGTCAGGTTCTGGGCACCCAGGATCCTCCCTTCTGTGGCACTTACCGCTACTAGAATGCGAATTCCAGGAATCTGTGCTTTGTTTGCACTTAGAACAGGGCCTGGTATACAGTAGGGACTCAATAAATGTCATTTATTTAAATGAATGTTTCCCAGGCTCTGCAGGAGGTCAGGGTCTGAATCCATTTCTGCTTGTCTTCCTATCATCAGTGCCTGGTACACAGTAAGCGATCAAGAAATGTTTGTTGCAGAAGTAAATGCCAACCTCGGGCCTGGGTCATTGGTCACCTGTGTCTTGGGTTGGCCATGTGGACACTGCACATTTCCACCTGCTTGATTTCACCTGATATTTGCAGGGAAATGACCACAAGAGAGATTTTCTTTCCCATTTTGAGGACGAGGGAACCAGGGTCTGCAGGTTGAGAGGCACAGCTTGGACACACAACTCAGACTCCATGTCTTACTCATTCCTTGGAGCTAATGGTGAAGTTTCTTCTCCATCAGGGAAGCTCACTGTGGTAGGCTGAGGGATGCAGCCCCCCAAAGGTGTTCACATCCCAATCCTTGGGACCTGTGGATAGATCACCTAACAGGGAAACACACTTGCTGATGGGATTCTGGTAGGAGTCTGGAGAAGGGTGTAGATCCTGGATTACCTGGGGGTCCAATGTCATCACAAGGATCCTCAGAACCAGGAGGTGGGGGCCAGAGAGAGATTGGAAGGTGACACACTGCTGGCTTTGAAGATGGAGTAAGGGGCTATGATTCAAGGTCTGCAGACAGCTTCTAGAAGGTGGATAATGCGATTAAAGGGATTGTCCCTCAGAGCCTCCAGAAGGATTGCAGCCTAAGGACACCTTGATGTCAGCCCAGTGAAAGCCATTTCCGACTTCTGACTTCCTGAACTGTAAGATAATAAATTTGTGTTTTCTTAAAGCCGTCAAGCTTGCCACAGCATCCACAGGAACCATATATACCCTTCAACCTGAAGGGAAGGTTCCAGCAGGTCAGCAAGCAGAAGGCATCAGACAGGTGCTGCGTGACCGTCCACTCAGCCTTCTAAGCCCCGCGTTGCGGGTACAACCAGCCCTGCCGCTCCAATTGCCTCCCAGAAACCAATGGCCAAGTCTGTCCCCCCTGGCGGCAGAGAGGAGATCGTAACTTCGAAAATGTGACAATTGTCAGAAGTACGGGAAATGCATGATCTGTGAAATAACAGCCAGCAACTGTTTGTCCTACAGCTTCATAAAACATCCAGACTTTTCTCTCCAGTGAGAAAAAAACAAAAAACAACAAGAAAACCTCTGAGCCCTCAGTGAATTGGCATGACTTCATGCTTCTGGGCCTGCCCTGGGGAGTGATGGTGGCTGAGGGACAAGATTGGCCAGCTCCACCCCTCCAGTGACAGAGGCCGCAGGTAGGGAAGGACGCTCGTGTCAGACGAGGTTTGGAAGAGCCCAGAGGTGAAACTGCGGCCTCCACATTTTATTTTAAAATATTTTATTTATTTATTCGTAAGAGACACACAGAGAGAGGCAGAGACACAGGCAGAGGGAGAAGCAGGCTCCCTGCAGGGAAGGGAGCCCAATGCAGGCCTCGATCCCAGGCCCCCGGGAACACTCCCTGAGCCGAAGGCAGATGCTCAACCACTGAGCCACCCAAGCGTCTCTTCCTTGTTTTTTTTTTTTTCTTCTTTTTTTAAAGATTTTATTTATTCATGATAGAGAGAGAGAGAGAGAGAGAGAGAGACAGGCAGAGGGAGAAGCAGGCTCCATGCAGGGAGCCCAACACGGGACTCGATCCCTGGTCTCCACGATCGCACCCTGGGCCAAAGGCAGGTGCCAAACCGCTGCGCCACCCAGGGATCCCTCTTCCTTGGTTTTTAAACAGCCTTCTTCACGGGATGAGGTGGCATCTTATTGGCATCATCCCTGCTTGCCTCTCAAAGGCGCAGAGCGGCTGTCTGTTGTCTCCTAGCTTCTGGCAATTTCGGATGAGAGCACTCTCCTGGGCCTTCCTCTTCATCTTCCGAGTCATGACATTCCAGATGTGGCAGGTGTGTGTCCCTTCTCTGGGGTGTGTAATGGGGGAGTCTGAGAATCAGGAGCTCTTTCCTTTGGAGACACAGGTCTGTCTTCAGCTCAGGAAATGCTTGCCCATGACTGTCCCACGGCTCTGTCTGCTTTGTCTGTCATGGGAGCGTCGGAAAGTGTTTCTCGCTTGGAAGTCCCTGCCATGGACCTCTAAGTGTCTTTGCAGGGCGGCCTTACTTCCACCTGTCACCCCCCGGCCAGCAGTCTGGCATCAGCAGTGGCCATCCTTCCTTCCCCTGGGCTGAGTGACAGCTCGGCCACACGATGGCTAAGCCGGGTCAGCAGCCCCGAGATGATTCCTAATACTCTCCGTAGAGCTCCTCATCCTGCCCCGTGGACGTGCTGTTCCCGTCCTGTCACCCTGGCTTCTTAGCAGTTGCCTGGGACAGGTGTCCCGGGTGCCTCCTGGGCTTCTGCTCCCCGATGGTTGGTCCTGTTGGGATTTGTCATCTCCCAGGCTTCTCTACTCTGTCCATTGTCCCTTCAGCAGACAGGCTGGTTGTCCCTTCAGCAGACAGGCAGACAGGCTGGTGGAAGGTGACAATGGTGATTATCGAAGCTGAACGATGAACCCATGGGGGTTCACCACACCGTCTGTATAGTCTCTCTACTTTTGCATGGGCTTGACATTTTCCATAACAAAAAGATTTCTAAAAAGCCAGCATGACATCTTGTGTGAGATGACACCTGTGCCAGCCTATTTCCGGGAATGCTGTCTGAAATTAGTTCCCCACGTGTCCATCAGTAGGGAACTAGCTAAATAAATGACAGCTTAGCTCATCCATGGAGCCCACTGTAGACATAAAAAAGGATGAGCAAGTTTTCTCCAAACTGACACAGAAATAGTACCAAGATGTCTTAAGAAGTAAAAAGACTGGGGGCGCCTGGCTGGCTCAGTCGGTGGAGCATGCGACCCTTGATCTCGGGGTGGTGAGTCGGAGGCCCATGTTGGTTGAAGAGATGACTTAAAAAGAAAAGCTTGAGAGGCCCGGGTGGCTCAGCGATTTGGCGCCTGCCTTCGGCCCAGGGCGTGATCCTGGAGACCCGGGATTGAATCCCACGTTGGGCTCCCCGTGCATGGAGCCTGCTTCTCCCTCTGCCTGTGTCTCTGCCTCTCTCTCTGTATCTATCTCTCATGAATAATTAAGTAAAGTCATAAAAAAAAAAAAAGAAAAGAAAAAGAAAAGCTTTGGGGCGCCTGGGTGGCTCAGTCAGTTAGGCATCTGCCTTCAGCTCAGATCATAGTCCTGGGGTTCTGGGATCAAGCCCCTCATCAGGCTCCTTGCTCAGTAGGGAGCCTGCTTCTCCCTCTCCCTCTGGCTCTCTCTTTCTGTCAAATAAATAAAATAAAATCTTTATAAAATGGGCTTCTGGGTGGCTCAGTTGGTTAAACGTCTGCCTTCGGCTTGGGTCATGATCTCAGGGTCCTAGTATCAAGCCCTGCATCGGGCTCCCTGCTCACTGGGAACTCTGCTTCTCTCTCTGCTCTTCCTCTCACCCATGCTCTCTCTCTCTCTTTCTTGCTCTGCTCTCTCTCAAATAAATTAAAAAAAAACTTTAAAAAAAAATCTAAAAAAAAAAGAAGTGAAAGAGCAAGTACATTCATTGCAGCACCATTCACAATCATCCAAAGAAGGAAACAACCCAAAAGTTTGTCAAGTGGCAAATAAACACACAGACTGTGGGCCACACATACAAGAGAATATCATCTAGTCATTAAAAGAAACAAAACACCCTTATTTGCTGCAATGTGGATGAACCTCGAAATCATTCTGAAGAGGGAAAGAAGCCAGATTAAAAGACTACATTTTGTGTGATTCCATTTATTTGTTTATTTTTATGATTTTTTTAAAAAGTAGGCTCCACGCCTAGTGTGGAGCCCAACACAGGGCTTAAACTCAGGACCCTCAGATCAAGACTTGAACTGAGATCACGAGTCCAACAGTTAACTGACTGAGCCACCTAGGTGCTCCTTAAGATTTTTTTTAAAGTCACCTCTAGGGCAGCTCCTGTGGTGCAGCAGTTTAGTGCCGCCTGCAGCCTGAGGTGTGATCCTGGAGACCCAGGATCAAGTCCCACGTCGGGCTCCCTGCGTGGAGCCTGCTTCTCCCTCTGCCTGTGTCTCTGCCTCTGTGTGTGTGTGTGTGTGTGTGTGTGTGTGTCTCTATGAATAAATAAATAAAATCTTTAAAAAAATGTTTAAAAAAATTAAAAAAAATAAAGTCACCTCTAGACTCAATGTGGGATTTGAACCCACGATCCCAAGATCAGGAGTTGCATGTGCCACTGACTGAGCCAGCCAGGAGCCTCTACAAAGGTTAACTTTATGTTATGTGAATTGTACCCTAATTTAAAAAAAAAAACAGTAGAAAAAAAAGATAATCATTAGGAAGCACTTAGTTTACAAGTAAAATAAGTTTTTACAAAGAGGAAAAAAAATCAAGGACAGAATGATGTACATAGGGGCTAACATTTGTGTTTCCCATTAAAGGAAAAAGAACATAAGTCTATGTGTCAGAGACACAGGACTCGGCTACCTCCCCTTGCCCAGCAGACTGAGGTTTGGGGCTTTGTGACCTGAGTTCAAATCTGCCTGTGTTCTTTATTGGCTGTGGGGCTGGGGTGAGTGACCCGGGGACTTTGTGCCTCAGTTTTCCCACCTGTGCAAAGGGGGAGATAGCGAAGCCGCCTTGGGGGTCTGTTAAGAGGGTCCAGCCAGGCACACAGTGAATTGGGGGGGTCTTGTCATGTTCAGAGAACCAGATGCGGAAGCCCTCGGGATCCAGCTGCTTGCTCTCTCTGCTCCTCCTGGCCTGGGTCTGACCTCTTCTGGGCCTTCCCCTGGATCTCCAGGACCCACACCTCCCAGCCTCATTCCCAGGCATCTGGCCAAACTCCTGGCCCATGTGCTCCATCCTCCCTGGCTCAGCTGCTTCCTGTGCTCAGACAAAGAGAGCTCTGTCCCCAGGTCACCCAGCCTGGGCAGGCGCAGCGCCCCACACAGCACAGACTGCAGACACCCCCCTGCCATGTGCCTTTGTCTCCAGCCTTGGCCCTGTGCTCCTGGGCATGGTCTGCCCACCCTGTCTCCATCCCTTCCTCAGGCCTGAACTAATGGACCTCAGGGTGGGGGGGGTCTTCTAGCCCAGGACACACACACACACAGTGGGGTCATGTCTGCAGGAGGGGACTTCAGGACTGCACAGAAAGTCACAGGGAAGGGTATGTGTGGGAAGAAAGAGTGGGGCTGGAGGGACTCAGACATTTCATCATGACCTCAGCAGGGGACAGCAGTGTGGGGTGCTCAGGGTAACAGGGACAGGTGACAATAGGAACTGGGAGTGATGGACGGACAGCATGACAGCAACAGGTGACAAAGAGGACACAGTGTGACAGCAACAGGTGACGAAGAGGAGACAGGCTGACAGCAGCAGATGACACTGAAACAAAAGAAACCCCCCCGGGGATTGGTGGAATGTTGGTACGGAGGCTGGGATCCGGGGGTAAAGGACAATGAGGCAGTGTGTGAAGATGACAGGTGGCAGTGGGGAGGCAGTACTGCAGTGAGAGATGACAGTAGTAAGACAGTCTCTGAGGGAGTCGGAAGGTGTGACAAGAATGTGGCCGGTGACAAGTTAGGAGCAACACAGCATACAGGACCTTTCCCCCTAGTTGGCCAGCAGGTGACTCAAATGACCTTTCCCTGGGTCTGGGAAACGCACCCCTCACAAGACAGCTCCCAGGACAGGACCTCGAGACACTGCATCCCCCATGCCTGACCCCCTCATGGCAAGGAGGGAACACACACACACGCACATACACACACACATGCACACACTCCTCCAGCCAGGCACCCTCGCCCCAAAAAGTGACAGACGCTGCTGGTGGAAAAGGCTGGGGCCCCCTGGACTCCGTTTTGCCGAGGGTGGCACTGATTTCCGGCGTCTGGGATCATAAGCATCATCTGAGCCCAGGGAAGAGAGAGGGAACGGAAGGAAGGTGTCTTTGTGGGCCCAGATCTGCGGGTGCCTTGGGAGTCCCCCTGCCGGCTGCGGCCTCTGCAGCCACGAGCCCCCTTTCTGTGGAGGGTGGTTTCTGTCACTTGCAGTTTAAAAACCCAGGCACTCTGGGTCACAGTACAATCCTTCCCGGGTGACACCTTGCAGCAGCAAGGTGAAGGTGTAAAGAGGACAGGAGACAACATGATGTGACAGGCGGCAGAGTAACCGGAAAATGACAAGGTTTCCGTTGATGGGTGACAGTGACAGGTTACCTTGCAATAGGGATTTGGGGCTGCTGCCCTAGTGACATCCTCTGGCCTTATGACAGTCTCACGTGGCACTGGGATGCTAGGGGGCGGGTGACAGCCGACCTGCCCCTTCAGGACAGCGTGATGTAATGGAGTGACAGCAGAGGTAACACTCCCGGTGTGACCACATGGGTAACGGGCAGCCGCATAAAAGATCCAGGCGGTGGTGCCACCAAAGCAGGACGGTGTGGCAGTCGTGGGGGGCAGGCGCGGTGACAAGCTGTGCTTGCTCTTGGCTGTCATTGAGAACTTCCACCCAGCTCCCCAGCCTCCTCTGTCTCACCAAACCCTACAGATTCCTCGTCCACGGCCTCCAGAGAGCAGACAGGGAGATTTCTAGAACTGAATCACTCACGGCCTGACCCACCAGACTTCCTGCGGGCTGAGCCATCGAAGCTCCGGCCACACTGCCTTCCTGGTAGGGGACTGATGCTCCCCACCTGCACACACGCAGGGCTGCTTCTGGGGCACGCGGTGCCTATCCTGGGTCCACGTAAGACACGCTTGTTGGCTGAAGAGCAGACCAGGGTGGGCCTCGCCTCGCAGAGGAGCCTGGGACGGGGTGACAGGAGGGTCCCCGGAAGCTGGCTCATCCATGACAGCCCCTGGGCCCTCCCGCACTTGAAGCCCACCTGTTGCTGTTGTCCTGATTGATCCTGGGGTTCCATCTCTAGTGCACCCTCTCCCCGGGGAACCCCATTCCCTCTGCCAGGATGACCTGAAGCTGGTTCCCGAAGTTTCCCTCTGCCTCATGCTCCCCCCCGCCATCCCTGGCTGCTCTCAGACTCAATTCCAACGCCCACAGTACAGGCTCTGGAGTGATTCCCTTTCCTGGGAGTGGGCCTTGTTGCGGGGGAACCTCCTGAGGGCTCCGCTCACCTGGCCAGACCCCCTTCTCTCCTTTTTTCTGCTCCCCCCAAACTCCAGCCTCATTCAATTCCTGCATTTCCCATACCCTCTTGTCTCCAGGCCTTTGCCTGAGCTGTTCCTGCTGCTTGTCCTTCTCTTTTTCTGATCTGCAATTTTCTGCTGAATCCTCAAGCCTCCCATCCCCGGCCCCCAACGCTACTCCTCCCCCCTCCCCCCTCGGGGAGTCCCTCTCTCCAGCCCAGGAGTGTTGGAGTCCAGGTCTGTCTCCTGGCAGCACCCACATCAGATTATGAGTATCTCCCTCATAGGGTTTTTAGTTATTGAGTGAGAGAGGAGTGGGTGTGACACCCTTAGCACCAAGCCTGGCACATAAGCAACCAATAAATACTAACTCAGAGATGATTTTTACATTTATTCATTACATTCCAGAAGTGCTGTGATGGCGGCAAGATCAGTACGATCAGCTCTGGGAATTCAATAGGGTAAACTAACAATTTGGCAGTAGGGAGGGGCTTTAAAAAAATTTTTTTTTAATTTTAAGATTGTATTATTTTTTATTTTTTTGTTTTGTTTTGTTTTGTTTTTTTTTAATAATAAATTTATTTTTTATTGGTGTTCAATTTGCCAACATACAGAATAACACCCAGTACTCATCCCGTCAAGTGCCCCCTCAGTGCCTGTCACTCATTCACCCCCCCCCTCCACCCCTAGTTCGTTTCCCAGAGTCTTCATGTTCCGTCTCCCTTTCTGATTGTATTATTTTTTTAAGATTTTATTTATCTGGGAGACAGCATGAGGAGGGGAAGGGCTGAGGGAGAGGGAGAAGCAGGCTCCCCGCTGAGCAGGGTGCTCAGTGGGGGGGGAGGGGCTCCATCCCAGGACCCTGAGGTCATGACCTGAGAGCCCAAGGCAGACGTCCAACCAACCCAGGTGCTCCGGGGAGGGGCTTTTTAGAACTGGGTTTTGCCAGGTGCATAGGAGTTTGCTGGGTGGAATAACTAACTTTCAGGTCCAACAAACAGCTCAGACTTGATGCCCACCCTAAGGGCCACTGGTGGTGTCTGTTCTCCGAGGTGATAAAGTGGAGGATGGAAGCTAGACAACTTCCCTTGGGGTGTACAGTCCAAACTGGGAGCTGAAATTCTGAATCTGGTCCCTGAGAGAAACTGAGGCCCAGAAGCTCCAGACCTTTGGGATTCTTAAACGCTTCATTCTGAGCCTCAGATGAAAATTGCAGACCTCCTCCCCAGGAGAGGCAGCTTTGCCCCAGGTTCTGCCTACATTCTCTGGGGCCTCCCAGGCTCCGGCGCCGCCAGGTGAGTTTCCGACGTCACTCCCGGAGTTCTCTTTGCCCGGAGGAGAGGCAGGGGGCTCGGGGGGACCAAGGGGGGCCTCGTGGGGGAGCCCCCGGACCTCCGGGGCCTGGCTTTCCTCCCGGCCGCCCCAAATCGGAGCCCCACCTCAGGGCTACCTCCAGATCAGTGCCTCTCGGAAAACGCGGTCCCCGCGGCCCGCCCGCCCCTCCTCCGAGCGCCCTGCGCCCCCGTCCCGCGGCTCGGCCCCGGCCCAAGCTCCGGCCCCCCCCAGTCTCCCCCGCAGCCCCAGCCCCTCCCCCGCCCCGGGAGCTCCGAGGTGCAAACGCGCCCTCCCCCAGCTCCCCCCGCCCCCCGCTCCCCCCGAGCGGCGGCTCCGGCTCCGGGCTGCGACCGCGGCGGGGTCGGCCTCTCGGCCCGCGTTCCCGCCCCGGGCGCCCGGCGCCGCGCCACCGGCCCTGAGCGCCGACCCCGTGCGCCCGCCGTGCCTGCCTCCACGCGCGCCGCTCCAGGTCGGGGAAGCGCGGGGCCCGCGGCGGGGCGGGGGAGGGGAGCAGGGGGCGGGGAGGGGAGCAGGGGGCGGGGGAGGGGATTCCTTTGTTCGCGGCCGCAGCCCCGGGCCCACCCGCTCCCCTCTCGGCGCGGGACGCGGGCGCGGGCACCGGCGGGGCGCGGGCGGCGGGAGGGCCCGACCCGCAGGTGAGGGCGGAGCCGAGCGCGGTCGGCCCGGGGCGCCCCGGCCGTGGGCGCTGCGGGGTGGAGAGCGCGGCCCGGGGCCCCTCCTGGTCCGCGGAGCCCGGGACCCTCGCTTCCCGCCCGCGCCGCGCGCGCCTTCCCCGCTCATTCATTCGAGCGCCTCCCGGGCGCGGGGCGCGGGGCGGGCGGGTGGGGGGCGCCGGGTCGGGCCCGGCCGGGGCCCCCGGAGGCTGGAGGAGGCGGGGAGGGAGGCTGCGCGGGCCCTGCGGCTGCCTGGGGAAGGCGCCCTCCGGGGCGCTCACCGGGGCGCAGACTGGCGGGGAACAGCTTCGGAAGCCAGAAAGGGGGTGCTCCTCCCCAGTCGGGCCCACTGCCCTCTGCCTCTCCGCCCAAGTCGACAAGGGTCTCCCCTCCCTGAGGACCTTGGAACCACCTGGCCAGGTTCTCCTGTCACCCCAAGGCCCAGAGAGGGCAGCCGCTTGCCCAGTGGCGCACAGCATATTCCCTGCCCGTTGGCTACCTAGGCCCAATTCTTCTCCCTGGTCTGGAAAGTAGGACCTGAGAGGGCCCCCCAGAAGGCCATTAGTCTGCCTTCTGTCCCCCAAACATTCAGCTTCCTTCCTCCTGCCGTTCACCTGGTCATCTACACCCGGAGTGGCCCTGTCTCCATCTCCTCCCTCCCATCCTTCAGGTCCTGGAGAGAGCCAGCCACCTCTTGGGGGGAGCACCCCCAACCTCTCCCCCTCCCTTCCCTCTGCTTAGGCTTCAGCACTCACCCACTGCCAGCCCCTCACTGCGTGGTGGCCTTAGTTTGCCTATCCATGAAGTGGGCACAAAAGCTATCCGTTCCCTGCTGGGTGGAGGGAATGCCCCCCCCTGGGCTGTGCACCTGCCACCTGTCTCCCCACCCATCCCATCCCCCTCAGCCCTCCAGCCAGGACTCTGGGAGTCTCTTCAATGCCTCCTGCCTCCTTTGGAACCAGCTTCCAACTCCCGGTGACTCCACCTCCTCATTAACCCCGGTTTCTGTCCTCAGCCCTCTCATCTGGACCCCTGCCCAGGTCTCCTCATCTGCATGCTTCCTTCCAGGCTCCACATTCCAAACACCCGTTCTGCTCTTGTTCCTCCTACTTGGAGCCCCCCAAGGGCTCTCTATCACCCTTGATCTGCAAGTAGAAGCTCTGCGACACAGTGCGCTCCTGCGCCCCCCCCCCACCCCATCCCTCTCTCCCTCTACTCAACGATCCACACCCCTCCCCGCGCTCTGCCCAGGCACCCTACTCTTGGCTAACTCCATCTCTGAGACATCACACCTCCTCCAAGAAGCCTGCCCTGGCTGTTCACCTGCTTCTGGGTGAGGGCTGGATGCCTCCCTGGGCTCCAGTGGCGCCCCCACCACCACCTCCCTGGGCTCGCCCCCTCCCCTGTTTCCCCCAGCCCTGCAGCAGCTGTCCGGGTGCTCCTGGTTCTGAGTGGTCTGTGGCCAAGAGCTTCTGCTGGAGTTGACTCTGCTTCCTCTCTTTCCTCTCTGCAGCCTCTGAGGGACACATCATGGTTCTGAAGGGTCTGTGCTTGGCAAGGAGAGGGGCTGGTGCTTTCACCATGGCCTGGGGCCCCCTGGCTCGGCTCCTGCTGGCCTGGATGGCCCTGTTGTGCGTGGTGCATGTCCAGGGCCGTTGGGACAGGGCCTTGGAGTCTGCGGGCCCCGGACGTGTGCGCAGGCGTGGCAGCCCAGGCATCTTGCAGGGGTGCGTGGTACAGGGCATGCTGAGAGGCTCTGGGGTGTGGGCTGGGCCGGGCTGGGCTGTCCTACTGGGTGGGGGAGGGGACAAAGCCCAGGGAATGTCCCGCAAGGCAGGGGCTCACCAGCTGTGCCATGCTTTCCCCAAGGCCGAATGTGTGTGGCTCCCGTTTCCATGCCTACTGCTGCCCTGGCTGGAGGACACTGCCAGGCGGGAACCAGTGTGTCGTCCGTGAGTGCCACTGCCATCTGGAGGTGGGGGGCTCAGGCAGGGGACGCTGGGACAGCTCTCCGGCCCGCTGGCAAGTCCAGCCCTGCTTACAAGTGAATTTGGCCAGGGACATCAAGTTGAACCATAGGACTGGCCCTTGCCTGTCCTCAGGCTCCCAGGCCACCCTGCCACGTTCATTTCCTTTGCCCTTTACCTCTCTGTCTCTCTGCCGGCCTCTCTGTCTCTCTGTCAGCCTGTACCCCCCACCTCTGGGGTCTAGAATCTGACCCCACTCCCAGGAGAGCCCTCTACCCTAAGCACAGTTAGGACCCAGCATCTTCAGCTTCTGTCCTTGCTGCTCAGCATTTCTGGCCCAAGGAGACCCTCTCCCCATGGCCCCAGCAGAAACCCAGAGCCTTGCGTGGGCACTGAGGGGTGGGGATGGCGCGGGGTTCAGGACCTGGCCCTGACTGTCACCTGCTCTGCCCATGCCAGCCGTCTGTAGGCATGCCTGCGGCGAGGGCTTCTGCTCCCGACCCAACCTGTGTGCCTGCGCTGATGGGAAGCTGGCCCCCAGCTGCGGGGGGAGCCGAGGTGAGCTGGGGGGGATGACCCCAGGGACGGGAGGAGAGGGTTACAGGCTTCCAGATGTCACTGGGGGCCCAGGCTGGTTTTGGCACAGGGTGGAAGGACCAGAGCTGGGCCAGGTGGGCCTGCTCCTGCTGCTGTTGACGTGCATCGCGGGGCTGGTCACCACTTCCCCGTGTGTCCCCCCTTCTCGTCCGTAGGGTCAGGGTGCAGCGTGAGCTGCATGAATGGAGGCAGCTGCCGAGGGGAGTCCTGCCTGTGTCAGAGAGGCTACACAGGCACTGTGTGTGGGCAGCGTGAGTATCCCCCGGCACACCTGGGCCTAGGATCCCAGAGGGCGGGTCTCGACTGCCACCTGCCCACCACCCACAGGTCACTCTTCTGGGACCAGGGTTTGGAGGGATGTACTTTTCCCTAACAGTGCGGATTCCTGGGTGAAAATGGGCTTTTCTGAGCCTCCCCAGCTCCCTCTGCTGCTAGGGGACCTCAGGCCACCCTCCCCTCTTCCGCAGCTGTCTGTGACCGTGGGTGCCACAACGGGGGCCGCTGCATCGGGCCGAACCACTGTGCCTGTGTGTATGGCTTCATGGGACCTCAGTGTGAGAGAGGTACCAAGCTGGGCATGGGGTAGGGGCCTGGGTGGATGGACAGGGGCTTCCTGGCAACCAGGCCCTGGAAAGCTCCAGCTGGCCCTGATGCTGGCCCTACTGCTGTGAAGGGCAGAGAAACTGTTGCTCCAGGCAAAGGCATCAGGAAGGGCTTCCTGGAGGAAGTGATAAGTCAGAGTTCATGAGAGGAGCAAGCCTCCTTTTACTGTTTCAGAATATTCCCCCAGTTTCAGAATATTCCCCACAGCTGAGGTGGGCGGGGTCACCTGTTGGGAGCTGTTGGCCAAAACTCAGATGACGGAAGCGACGGCGTTTTGTGGAAAGTTGATGTGGGGGAGGTGGAAACAGCTGGACACCCAGGCCCCATGGGGGGGCCCATGTGTGGGCCCGAAGCTGAACGGGTGGTTGAGGTTCTTGCGGAAGATAAGGGAGAGCGGCTCAGGGTGCACGGGCATGGAGCCCACGGGAAGCTGGGGAGGAGAAAGCCAGCAAGAGTGGGCAGCGTGAGGGCCATCAGACCGCCCCGTAAGGCCCAGGAGCCCAGGTCGGGGGAGATGGGGGGACCCCGGACTGACCTCAGTGTTGGGAGGTGCTGCTGGGGGTGGAGGCCCATCTGTGGCTGAAGCCGGGGTGAAGAGGGTGTAGCTATGAGTCAGAAGCTGGGGCTGGGAGGGCTCCCCAGCACGAGGGAGGTGCTTTTAGAAACTGGAGTTTGGGCTGATGGAAGGGGAGCAGCTCAGGGTGGCTGAGCGGGAGGCAGGGGAGGCAGGGTGAGAGGGGTGGGGGATGGTGAGGGCCCCAGAGAGGCAGGAGCGAGGGGGATTCCAGAGTTCTGGGTGAATTAGGTGAGATTCTGGGATCGTTTGGACTCAAGGGAGTCAGGACCCTTGTGGCTGTCTGTGCGCCTCCTCCTCCACACAGTCTAGGGGCTGGCCTCGGCTTCTCCTTCTGGGAGGGGCTTCCCTTGGTCCACTGCCAGCCCCTAGATTGGAACCATCTGGAGGAGGGAGCCAGGAAGCCACATCTGAGCCTGTGTCCAGAGGTGGGAGCACCAAGGAGACCACCTTTGGCCGGGTTCAGGGTTCAGGGCTGCAGTGTTGTGGGTTCAGAGCATTCGGGCGGACGCGCGGTCCCTCCTTGAGTCTGGGAGACTTGGCAGGGCCAGACGGGCGCGCACGGATGACACAGGCTCTCCTGCTGGGTGTCTCTGGTCTCTGCCCAGGCCTCAAGGGCGGGTAGGCCTGGGGAAGTGGTCGGATCCTCCAGACATGCCCTTCCTGGGCTTTTTGAGCTTGGAGATCCTGGCCTCCTTTTTGGAGGCTGGTTGCAGAATGCTTTGGGGAGAAGGGGTTCTGAAGGGTGAACGGGAGGTTATCCGATTAGGGATGGGGAACAGCACGAGTAAAGGCTGGTGTATTGGTTTAGGGAGGCTGGGAAGGAGGCTACTGCCGTGGTCCAGGCGAGAGAGGTAGAGGCCAGAGCTGGGGCTGCAGAGACGGAGACGCAGAAGGTTCTGGGGCGGGGGTAGGCAGCTTGAGGCCAGCTGCCCCAATCCGTCTGTCTCACAGACTACCGGACGGGCCCCTGCTTTGGCCAAGTGGGACCTGAGGGGTGCCGGCAGCAGCTGACAGGCCTGGCGAGCACGAAGGCCCTCTGCTGTGCTACCGTGGGCCGTGCCTGGGGCATCCCGTGCGAGCTCTGCCCCGCACAGCCACACCCCTGCCGCCGAGGCTTCATCCCCAATGTCCGCACAGGGGCCTGCCAAGGTAAGGGAGTCAGCGTGTCGGAGGGAGGCCCCGGGACCCAGGGCCGGGTGGGAGCCCTCGCAGCCTTGGTTCTTCCCTCCGATGGGCCCGTCATGCCCTTGCAGATGTGGATGAGTGCCAGACTGTCCCGGGCCTGTGCCAGGGGGGCAGCTGCATCAACACGGTGGGCTCCTTCGAGTGCCGCTGCCCCAGTGGACACCGGCCCAGTGAGAACAGTGCCAAGTGCGAAGGTGGGCGCAGGGGAGGGGGAGGACTAGTGACTCCTTTGTGCTCTGGGCAGCTCAGGCCCCCCTGCGAGGAGAAGGGGTGGGGCTGGTGGCGGCCGCCCTGTGACGGGGCATCGTCTCCACAGATGTGGACGAGTGTGTCAGCGTGCTGGGCCTCTGCTCTGGGGGCGACTGCAGCAACACGGTGGGGAGCTTCATGTGCACCTGTCCGCGTGGGTTTGTCAGCAGCCTGGACGGCTCCCGCTGCCTCGGTGAGCTGGGGCCTGAGGGGGGCCCTTGAGAGACAGGCCCTGGCTCCTCTAGCTTTGCAACCCTCTGGCCTGTGGGCTCCCCTAGCCCTCGGGGCTCCGTGTCTTTCCGTCGTCGTCTCTGGAGCACGGTTTCCATCCCCTCTGGCATTCTCGCTCCCTACCCATCAGCCTTTGTGCCCTCCGGACCCCAGTTTGCAAACCTCCCCCCGTGGCCCCCACCCCTCCCCTCAGCCCCTGGGACCCGGCCCTCCTGGCTCCCTGGCCCCCTGCTTCTCCAGCCTCTATCTCTGTGCCCTTATGGTGCGCATTTATTTTTTTTTTTAGCTCTCTGTCTGTATTCCTCTTAACCCTACCAGACACTTTTTTCTAAAAGATTTATTTATTTATTTGAGAGAGAGAGAGCGCGTGCCGGTGCGGGAAGGGACAGAGGGAGAGGAAGAGGGAGAGAAGCCCACTCTCTGCTGAATGTGAGCCCAAGGGGGGGGCTCCACCTCACAACCCTGAGATCGCGACCTGAGCAGAAACCCGAAGTCTGATGCTTAACTGACTCAGTCACCCAGGTGGCCCTCCCACACTTTAAGAGCACCCCACCTTCCCCTAGATCCTCTGTTTGAGATAGGGAAACTGAGACCCAGAGAGGGGAGGTTTGCTGGAGCCAACTCGGTAAGTTCAGAACAGATCCTTGCCCATACTCAGGCCCTACCCAGACCCCCTGCCCAGCCAGGAGGAGGTGCTCAGGGCCATGCCTCCCCCTGGATGCCCACCCTCCTATAATCCCCACACCCCACCCAGGAGGCAGAGGATCCCGGGCTCTCACTCCCCGCCCTGCTATGTTGATGAGCTCGTCATTAGACTCTAGCTGTGGCCAGTGGCTAACGGGGCCGGACAGGAATATGGACCCTTGTGGCGTGGGGTGGGCAGAGTCCTGGTTTCAGGAGGAGAGAAGGGGCTTGGCAGTTCCCCAGCACCACCGGGGGGCCCCTCCGGCTGGGCCTCTACCAGGCAGGGCTGGGAATATTGTGTTTGGAGCTCTGCCAACGTGCTGTGGCCAACGCTGGGCCTTCTGTTGCTCCACCCCTGGGGGCCACCGTGACCAGCACGGGAGATACCTCGGGGCAAGTCCCCTGGAATAAGGGGGCCTCTCCCGGCTACCAAGCAGTGGAGCCTCGATGTGAACCAAAGTCAGGTTGCCTCTGAACATGGGCTCGGGATTCAGTCCTGGGTCCCAACTACTGCAAACCCTGTGGCCTCGGGCAAGAAGCATCTTAACGTCTCTGTGCCCCAACTTTTGCATCTATAAGTTGGGGATCGTGGCCATGCCTACTTCTTGGAGTCGTGGAGAGGATTAAGCACAATTTTGGAATGATTTGCCGGAGGCTGGACTCAGTGGACGCTCAGGACTCATTCACAAAGACAAGAGAGTGGTGCGGTTGGGGTGCTTAGCAGGGCCTGATCACAGTGGGTGCTTTATAAGCAAAGGCAGCATCATTTTTGTTAGAATTCTAACATTCTGTCTCCGTCTTGAGAGGCAGCTGCTTGGCCAGATTCCCCTGGGGCTCGGGGATCTGAGTTCCTATCCCCTCTCCCTCTTTCGTCCCTGGGTGACCTTGAATGAATTTGTCGACCTCTCCTCATCTGGGCAGGCCTGGCCACCGCGGAGGGCCTGGGATGGTGCTGGGGGTACAGAGCCCCAACCCCTGCACGTGCACCTGGAGCCCGGGTGGCTCAGTTGGTTGAGTGCCCAATCGTGATTTCGGCTCGGGTTGTGGTGTCAGGGTCACGAGATCAAACCCCACGTGGGCTCCGCTCTGCTTGGGATTCTCTCTCTCCCCCTGCCCCTCCGCCTGCTTGTGCACGTGCTATGTGCTCTCAAAGAGAGAGAGAGAGAGAGAGAGAGAAATATTTGCATGTTTTTTCAGCCCGGGGCAGAGCAGGGCAGGGGCTGCTGTGAGGGGCCCTTCCAGCTGGTGGGAGAGATTTCATTGTGGGCCACTGGCCAAGATTTGTGCATTTTTAAGCTAAAAATACACTCTTTGAGCCTGAGAAATCTGATCACTGCATCAAGCTGTTAGACGCAAGAGCAGAGTGGGATGTGGAGGGGTGTCCGTGGTTCTTGTAGCTGGGGAGCCTCTGCCTCAATTCCCGGGGACTGTAGTCATCAATCCAGCCATCTGCTCCTTGGCCCTCTCCTCAAATTCACAGCCTCTTAGGTGTCCCCAAATGCCCAGAGCTGGCAGATGGGGGCACATAGCTACAGATACTAGTGTCCTTGCTTGAGCGTCCAGCCTGATCTCCCGCCAGGGCAGCCCCCAAAACCAAGGGGTCTTCCTAAGTGTGGTTGAATGCCCAGAGTGACAGGGAGCTTACTACCGATGCCAGCCATAAGTGTTGGAATGAGCCCAAATCTATCTCCCTGGGATCATTCTCCCTGAGAATGGGCCATGTCCCAGACATCGTGTGCTTCACTTATTTATTTATTTTTTTTATCTTGGCAACATTCTTCTGAGGTGAGGTGAATGCTCTGAGCATTTGCATTCCAACGGATGGGGAAACTGAGGCACAGGGCGGCAAGGAATCCTGTCCTGCCGCCAGTGTTGGTGGAGCTGGGATTTGGACCCAGGTCTGGTAACTGATCCTTCCCCTCCCTGTCGCAGACCACCGGGCTGGCACCTGCTTCTCTACACTGATTGTGGGCCGCTGTGCTGGAGACCTCGCTGGCCATTACACTCAGAGGCAGTGCTGCTGTGACAGGGGCAGGTGCTGGGCGGCTGGCCCAGCCCCTGAGCCGTGTCCTCTGCGGGGCTCTGGTGAGTGGCCTGGGATTGCCCCTGCCCTCCTCTCCCCCCCAGAACTCCCTGCAGAGGAGGGGTCCTGGGGCATGACGGAGGGCCTGGCCTCAAACCCTGCTTCCTTGCAGATGAGTTCCAGCGACTGTGTGTGCAGGGGCTCCCACTGCTGCCCCCCTCCTACCCTGGCCCCTTCCCTGGTCTCCCTGGCTTTGGGTCCAATGGTGTGGGTCCTGGCCCTGGGCCTGCTCGGCACAGCCCCCATGGCTCCAATGGGCGTGGTGTTCCCAGCCTGGGCATCGGCAATGCCCACATTGGTGAGGCCTGGGACTCGGAAGGAGGGAGGGATCCATGACCTGAGTGAGGGGGTCCAGGCCTCAGAGGGAGGGTCAGGACTTTGGAGTGGGGGCTCTGGCCTGGGCAGCAGAGATGAAGGTACTGACAGTGGTCTGGGGGTGGGGCTAGATTTGGGATCTGGGTCTCAAAGTCAGGGATTGGGCCTCAGGTAGGGGTCTGGTGCTGGGGGGTGGAGGTCTCACCCCATGGTGAGGGTCTGGGCTTCTCTGGGCCCACAGTGGGGTCTCAGCCAATGTGGGCATCTGCAGCTCTAGGGCAGGACTCCAGGCTGAAGTGGGCAGGGTTCTAGCCTCAGAGTGGGAGTTGCAACGCAGAGGTAAGGCCTCCGCTCAGGTGCACCTGTTGTCCCCGCGCTCAGGCACAGCCACCTTGAACCAGACCATCGACATCTGCAGACACTTCACCAATCTGTGCCTCAACGGCCGCTGCCTGCCCACCCCTTCTAGCTACCGCTGCGAGTGTAACGCGGGCTACACTCAGGACGTTCGGGGGGAGTGCATCGGTGAGCAGGGCGGTGGGCGGGGCCGCGGGGGCCGCACCTGCACCTGCCGGGCGGGGGCTCAGGGTCCTCTGCCCACAGACGTGGACGAATGTGCCAGCAGTCCCTGCCACCACGGAGACTGTGTCAACACACCTGGCTCCTACCACTGCCGGTGCCACGACGGCTTCCAGGCGACGCCCACCAAGCAGGAGTGCGTGGGTATGGCTGTGCATCCGAGAGGGGGGACGCCGGGCTGCCAGGCCGGATCCACGGCCTGAATCCCCCCCGACCGACTGCCCTCGTCCCCCCGCCGCAGACGTGGACGAGTGCCTCGTGGGCAGCAGCCTCTGCCATCACGGCCGCTGCGCCAACACCGAGGGCAGCTTCCGGTGTGTCTGCAATGCGGGCTTCGAGCTCGGCCCCGGCGGCAAGAACTGTGTGGGTGAGTTGGGGGGGTGGGCGTGCAGGGAGCCGGGGGGGTGCCCAGTGGCTGAGGGCCACCTTGCCCGTCTCCGCTGCGGCATCACCCACCTCCCTCCCGAAGATGAAGCCTCTGCTCCTTCTCCTGAAGCCAGCCCACCTGCCTGAGATCTTCTGGGGCTTTGTTGGCGGGACTCACTCCTTCATTTCCCCCTGAACCCCACCCCCCGAATTCATGCCATGAATCCCAGCAAGAGCTGTCTGACCCGGGACCTAAGCCCGTCCTGGGAACTGTCACAGGACAGCGAGAGTGTGGCCGAGCGTGTAGGAGGATCAGGACCGCGGGAGGTGGGGGGTGGGGGTGACCTCTCAGGCTCCCTGCGGGATTTGGGGTCTTCCACCGCACAACATGTGTGGACACCTCGCCCCTGTTGGTGGCCGAGGACTCCCCGACGGTGGCTGGAGGGCCACATCTTGTTTCCTCACTCCTCGGCCGATGGACGTTTGGGCTGTTTCCACTTTTCGCGATTATGGAGAATCTCGCCATGGACATTCATGTGCAGATTTTTATGTGCATCATTCATTCATTCATTTCTTTTTTTCTTTAAGATTTTATTTATTTATTCATGAGAGACACAGGCAGAGAGAAAAACAGGCTTCCCGCGGGGAGCCCGATGAGGGACTCGATCCCAGGACCCCGGGATCATGCCCTGAGCCCAAGGCAGATGCTCAACCGCTGAGCCAGCCAGATGCCCCTCATTCATTCATTCATTCATTCATTTCTTTTCCTCCTTTGGGTGCAGACTTTTTAGTGCAAAACTGATATTTTGATACTCATTTCTGTGCCCTACCACTTCCTTTCAGTTAGACTATCTTCTTGGCAGCTGGTTTCCCCTTTTCTTTGTTTTCAATGGAGGTGGTCAGGCCCCCGGTCCCTCGCTCTGCTGCGCCCTGTAGAAGTGAGAGGAAGGGGCTGGTCTGCAGGCAGGGCTGGCCCAGCAAGGGACCGGAATGGGATCCAGCCTCTCCGGTGTCCCTAGATCACAACGAGTGTGCCACCACCACCATGTGCACTAACGGGGTGTGCATCAACGAGGATGGCAGCTTCACGTGTCTCTGCAAATCTGGCTTCCTGCTGGCACCCAGTGGCCGCTACTGCGTGGGTGAGGCCAGAGGCTGGACAGGACGGGTGGGATGGAAGGGACGGTGATGGGCAGGGAGGGGAGGGGCGGGGGTGGTGGCGCTGGGACCTGTTGCACAGCCCCTGTGTCCTGCCGCACCCAGACATCGATGAGTGCCAGACTCCAGGCATCTGCGTGAACGGCCACTGCACCAACACTGAAGGCTCCTTTCGCTGCCACTGCCTGGGGGGGCTGGCCGTGGGCACGGACGGCCGAGTGTGCGTGGACACCCACGTGCGCAGCACCTGCTATGGAGCCCTGGAGCTGGGCTCCTGTGCCCGCCCCTTCCCTGGCGCGGTCACCAAATCCGAGTGCTGCTGTGCTAGCCCAGACCACGGATTTGGGGAGCCCTGCCAGCCGTGTCCTGCCAAGAACTCTGGTGAGCGTCCTGCTGCCTGGCCCTACCTGCCTTTTTTGTCCTGTACACCCTCCAGCTCATCACCCTGGGGGTGGGAAGGGACAGGGCTCTTGGCTCCCATGGGGTGGTAGGGGGGCATCTCTCCGCTGGTGACTCTCCTCGAGAAAGGACCGTGGAAAATCGCTCTCTGCACTGGGGGAGGGAGGATCCTGGTCCTAGACCCTTGCTCAGCACCAAGGGGCCAGCCACATCCTTGGGAGTGGCCGAGGCTCCGCAATGCCCACTGACCGCTCCTCTCCCCGTCCCTGCGCCCCCAGCCGAGTTCCAGATTCTGTGCAGCAGCGGTCTGGGCATCACCGCGGATGGTAGAGGTGAGTGGCAGCCAGTGTCAGGAGAGGGCTGCAGGGGTGCGGGGGGCGGGCACTGTGTCAGTTTGCTGAGACTTCAACAACAGAAATGTGCTCTTGCGCAGCTCTGGAGGCTCGGAGTCTGAGATCAAGGTGTAGACAGGGTTGGTTTCTTCTGAGGCTGCGAGGGAGAAGCCATTCCTTGCTTCTCTTCCAGTTTCTGGTGGTGTTCCTCGGCTTGTAGAAGTGTCTCCCCGATTTCCGCCTCCATCGTTACGTGGGGCCCTCCCGGTGTGTACACGTGTGTGTACGTCCAAATTCCCCCCCTTTACAAGTGTACAATCGTCGTATCGGAATGGGTCGGGAGGCTCCCCGAATGACCTCGTTTTAACTGGATCAGCTCTGTAAAGACCCGATCTCCACGTGAGGCCACGTGGTTAGGACTTTAACATATGACTTTGGGGAGGACCCCCTTCCAGCCGTAGAGCTAGAGATGGTGGACGTGTAAAGCTGTGCTTTCTCCCACGCCCCGTTTCCCTCCCGAGCTGCGTTTTCGGCCCCACTCACTCTGCAACCTGAGTGATTCTTTTTTTTTTTTTTCTGTGATTCTTTTCATTCCCCCCGCCAGCCCCCCATGACCAGACAGTCCCTACCGTGGGATCCCTGGCTGGTCTCCTGTGGCCACCGGGTCTCGGCCCAAATTGCCTGATCTGTACAGTTGAAACTTGAAAGGAAATTCCCCATGTGTGCATCTCCTCATTTGTTGGCTGAACACACACACACACACACACACACACACACACACACGCACACACAATCAGCCTTTCTGCCTGAGTGGAAACAAAAGGACTTAGGATGCAGTTGATTTTCCACTGACTGCTGGGCCATCAGGGGAGGACAGATGTGGGCACGACCACGCCCTCACCCAGTTAAGGGCACAGGTTCTGGAGCCAGACGCCTGGGTTCCAATCCTGGTCCCACTGTTTACTGCTTGAATAACCTGGGGCAACTCACCCTCTCTGCTTCCGCTTCCTTGTCTGTGAAGTGGGGATCATAGAGGACCTGTTTCAGGGGTGTTAGAGGATCAGAGGAGTAAAGATGGAATGTTAGCAATTACGATGGCTCTTATTTTTACTGTGTTGCTGCTGTACCAGTTTTTATTCCATGGGCTCCAAACTGAGGGCAGTTTTGCAGCCACCCTCCCCATCCAGGTGCATTTGGCAATGTCTGGAGAAAAACTGGGAAGGGTACTGTTGGCGTCTGATGGGTAGAGGTCAGGGATGCTGCTCAGCATCCTACAGTACATAGGACGGACTCCACGGCAAAGGATGGCCCCAAAGGTCCACTGTGCCCAGATGGTGGGTTTAGAGGGAAATGGGGCAGGGTCTGGGCCTGAGCTCTGGCCCCAGGGGGCACCCGGCTTCTGGAGCCTCGGCAGCCCGCCTACACCCTCTTCCTGCTGCAGACATCAACGAGTGTGCACTGGACCCCGACATCTGCACCCACGGCCTGTGCGAGAACCTGCGTGGCTCCTACCGCTGTGTGTGCAGCCCGGGCTACGAGGCGGGAGCCGGTGGCAAGGAGTGTGTGGGTGAGCGTGCCCAGCGGAACCCCAGCAGGTGCACGGGCCGCCCCCCTGCACAGCCCTCACCCCCCTCTCCCACCCCCACCTTCTAGATGTGGACGAGTGTGCTCGCAATAGCCTCCTGTGTGACAACGGGTGGTGCCGGAACAGCCCGGGCAGCTACAGCTGCTCCTGCCCCCAGGGCTTCAGCTTCCGGCAGGACATGGAGACCTGCGAAGGTACAGGGTCCCACGCACACACACGGGCGTGCACACAGACACACCTGTGCTGTCCCCGCACAGGCACACACACATTCCAGCACTTATGCATTCTGCACCCTGCGTACACACTTGCACTCTTAGACACATGCATGCTGTGTGTGCACACACAGTGCATGTTACATGCACACACACACCTTGCACACTGCACGTGCTGTGTACTGCACGGGCAGACACGTGCGCATGTTGCGTGTGGTGTGTATACTCATTCACACACACATTCACACTCACGGACATAGATTTATTCACACTTGGTCTCACACGGTTGTGCACACTCACCAGCGTGTGCGCTCAAACCCACATATACCCACATTCCCACACCCACTTATTCTTACACTTTACCCACTCATACTCCCAGCCACACACAGTCACACACTTACTCATGCATTCAGACCTTCAGCCATTCACACGTGTGTGCATACGATCAGACACTCAGTTACACATATTGGTGCTCACTCAATACACACATACACCCCCATATTCACACTCACGGACATGTCTACATGGTCACACACACTCAGGAGCACACCCCCAAAGAACTGTGTGTGCCCACATTCTCACATTTTCATACTTAAGCTCACAGCCACACACTTAGATGTGTATTCACACACCTGTGCCCTTGTGCCTGCACATCCATGGATACATGCACACACGTGTTCAGGCACACACACACTTTGCAGCAACATCCTTGTTCCCCAACACTCAGGCACCGCTGCTCCCTCTGCATGACTCCACCTCTGCCCGGGCCTTTTGTCACCTCTCCCTCCCGTGACGGCCAAGGCTCTCCACAGCACCGTCCTCACGCCCACCGCTCCCTACTCCTGAGCCACCTCTGTCCCCCACGTGTCCCTCTCAGGCCCTGTTCTGGTCAAGGCCCTGCAGCTGCCTGCCGCCCGCTCCCCAGCCACATCCAGGCCTCCATCTCCTTGGGCTTCCCTCCTGCCTCTCACTCTCACCCTCTCTCATACTGTGACCCCCTTGAGGGTCACTGCTCCCCACTGTGTCTGTGCCCCCCCACATTGGCCACGTGTGCATGCTCACAGGATCCTGTGTGTCAGTGCACTTGCTTGGGTGCCCAACACAACTCCGTGCAAGCACATGTGCGTGCCCATCTGCCCACTCCGCTCCTATCCACCCGGCCCACGTGTACATGCCTTGTCTGGTCAAGTACACGCGTGGATATATGTGTACACCTGTGTGCAACTTTTGCCACTGTACCCCAACAGCTCCTGGGGAGGAGGGGGCCCTGGTCAGCTGGGGCTCCCCCTCCCACAGCTCAGGACCCAGTGGGGGGCTGTCTTTGCAGACATCGACGAGTGCCTGTCCAACCCATGTGTAAATGGTGCGTGTCGGAACCTGGCCGGTTCCTACGCCTGTGAATGCGCCCCGGGCAGCCGGCTGGGGCCCTCCGGCACCATGTGCCTAGGTGAGAGGGCCCCGAGTCCCACGGAGTGGCAGGGCCCCTGCTGCCCAGCCCTGCATCCCGCCCTGGGGAAGGCTGGGTCTCTGTGGGCCAGCGCTCATGTGGGGGCTGGAGGTGACACGGGTGACCCCCTCCCCTGCAGACAGCATCAAGGGCACGTGCTGGCTGAAGGTCCAGGATGGCCGCTGTGAAGCGAACCTGCCCGGAGCCTCCCTGCGGTCCGAGTGCTGTGCCACCCTCGGGGCTGCCTGGGGGAGCCCCTGCGAACGCTGCGAGCCCGGTAATGCCCTGGGAGCTCCCCGGTGAGCTCTGGGGGACCTCCCAGGCTTGGCCACTGCGGCTGCCTGGACGCCTATTGAGAGGACGGGGGTCTGAACAGAGAGCGTGGCTCCTGTGCCCACTCTGGTTCTCTCAACCCCAGATCCTGCCTGTGCCCGTGGCTTTGCTCGCATGACGGGGCTCACCTGTGAAGGTAACTCCCTGCCCCACTCTGTGGTTCACTCCTCCCTCTGAGCTGCATGTGGACAGGTGCATGCCATGGGGGATGCCTGGGGTCCTGAAGTCTTTTGAGGTTGAGACAGAGATCCCCCTCCCTGATACCCGGGTCATGCCTGAGACTCCCCGGCCTCTGGGGCTGGCACCGTTCCTTCCCACCTCCCCAAGGACAACAGTCTCCTTTTCTCTCCCTGCCCAGATGTGAACGAATGCGAGGTCTTCCCCGGGGTCTGTCCCAATGGACGCTGCCTCAACACGGCTGGCTCCTTCCGCTGTGAGTGCCCCGAGGGCCTGACGCTGGACACCACGGGCCGGCTGTGCGTGGGTGAGTCCGCGGGGCCACCTCGCCCTCCCTCCACTGCCCCTGCCCCAGTGCCTGGAGACCCCTCCTAGGGACAGAAGGGATTTGGGGAGACCTCTGGGAGCCTCTCTACTTCTGCACTCATTTCTTGCTGACATGTCTCAAAAGAGGGCCTTGTTTGTTTTGGGGGTTCACCCTTTCACTTCGCTTTAATGAGGCTCGTTGCAAACAATAAGAGCTTGTGAAACAGCATCTGCGACTTTTTTAAGATTTTTATTTATTTATTCATGAGAGACAGAGAGAGAGAGAGAGAGGGGGGGGGACAGGCGGAGGGAGAAGCAGGCTTCATGCAGGGAGCCTGATGTGGGACTCAATCCCGGGTCTCCAGGATCAGGCCCTGGGCTGAAGGCGGCGTTAAACCGCTGAGCCACCCGGGCTGCCGCGTCTGTGACTTTTATTTATTCCTTCTCATTAAGTGGAGAGTGTTGACACGGGGCGGATCTGCTCACCGAGCACCCCTAGCATGCCCGGGAATCTCCCTCAGCATCTGGGGCTCCAACATTCCCTCCGAATGGCTCTCCCCTCAGGCTCAGAGATCTGAGATGTTTTCCCTGCTGGATGAGGGCTCCCTGGTTTTGCCACTGTTAACATCTTTTTAAATTTTTTAAAGATTTTATTTATTTATTCCTGAGAGACACACAGAGAGAGGCAGAGACATAGGCAGAGGGAGAAGCAGGCTCCAGGCAGGGAGCCTGATGTGGGACTCGATCCCAGGACCCGGGGATCACACCCTGAGCGGAAGGCAGATGCTCAACCACTGAGCCACCCAGGTGCCCCTGCCATCAGGTTGTTCTGAGGGAGTCTTGAGTGGAGTGGGTTGAAGATGAAGTGGGTTGAGGAGCTTAGAATGGCACCCGGCACCTAGCAAGCACCTCAACAGGGCGAGTTATTGTCACTGTTGGGTGACGTCAAGTGTCAGCACGAGGAAGTCACTCCCCTCGTGCTCCTTCCTGCTGGGGAGGGCGGTGCGGACAGATGCTGCTGAGGGAGACCACGGCAAGGTGGGAGGGGGCGACCCGATGACTGTCCCTCCATGTAGACATGCGCCTGGAGCCGTGTTTCCTACGTTGGGATGAGGACGAGTGTGGGGCCGCCCTGCCCGGCAAATACCGGATGGACGTTTGCTGCTGCTCAGTGGGGGCCGCCTGGGGGGCCGCGTGTGAGGCGTGCCCAGAGCCTGGGTCCCCCGCATTTGCCAGCCTGTGTCCCCGGGGGCTGGGCTTCGCCAGCCGGGACTTCCTGTCTGGCCAGCCCTTCTACAAAGGTGTGTTGGGGCGCTGGGAGCCTGGAGGCCGGGGAGAGGGCACAGCACAGCCGGGGCCCCGAGGCGGGGAGTGTGTCTGGGGGAGAGCGGAGGGTGTGCATGCAGTTCGAGGTGTGAAACCTGGGGAGCAGACCCAGGGACAGCGGACGCGTTTGACCGACAGCGTTTTCTGCTCCTGCCGCAGATGTGAATGAGTGCAAGGCGTTTCCCGGCCTCTGCGTGCATGGCACCTGCCGGAACACGGTGGGCAGCTTCCGCTGCTCCTGTGCGGGGGGCTTCGCCCCGGATACCCAGGGCAGGAACTGCACAGGTATGGGCCCGCCTTGACCTCTGGTTGGGGGGGCGCCTGAAGGGACGGGGGCTTCGAAGCAGACGTGGAGTCAAGACCTGTTCCGCGGGCCTGTCTTGTCCTGCCTGCCAGCCGGCTGTATGACCCAGGGCAGGTTGCCACCCTCTCTGCCCCTTAGGGGACCCCTACCGTAAAAGGAGGGGCTGACAAAGGTGACCTCCAGGGAGAAACTCCCTGCTCTTGTCTGGGGTGCAGTCACAGCATCTCAGCGCCCCCTGCCTCCCCACCTCACCCCTGCCCCCTACCCCTGACCCCTTGCCCACTTCGGCATCTCAGGCTCCTTTGAAGTGTCTACACATGTGGAGGCCGACCCCTGCCCCTCTCTCCCCAGACATCGACGAGTGCCACATCTCCCCTGACCTCTGCGGCCAGGGCACCTGTGTCAACACCCCAGGCAGCTTTGAGTGCGAGTGTTTCCGTGGCTATGAGAGCGGCTTCATGCTGATGAAGAACTGCATGGGTAGGTGACCACTGGGCCATTGTGTGGGGGACCCCCAGCAGGGTGATGCCTGGTGGGTCTTGGGGCTGAGGGGAGGGGTGGTGGGGATGTTGCTTTGATGGACGGTGTTGGAGGGGCAGGTGTGGGGAGAAGCCGAGACCCAGCAAATCCGTGTGCTGTGGGGTGGTGTCCCCAAAGGCAGCCGGACGTCAGGTCTGTCCTGCAGAATGGAGGCCTAGGGACCAAGGTCTGGGTGAGTTCTCCCAGGGTAGGTGTAGCGGTAGATGAAGAGAAGGGCCTTGGAGAGAGGAGCTCCCCTTCCTTCCTTCCTTCCTTCCTTCCTTCCTTCCTTTTTTTATTCATTCAGCAAACATTTTGTGTCCCGTTATTGAGGGAACCGCCAAGAGCTCATTCATTAGCAGATGACCAGTCCCTCTGAGCTCATGACCTGATGGGGAGACAGGCGTTAGTAAGATTAATCCCCAGAGTAATGCAAAATGGTCACTGTGAGAAACGCTTTGTGGAGGGGTGGAGTGTGGTCCCCGGGGATGTCCTGCGCTGGGGGGCTTGAGGTTGTGGCTGAGGGACTGGGAGTCTATGTGGTGCAGAGGGGCTGGAAGGTCAGCCTGAAGGGAGGACAGCAGGTGCAAAGGCCCTAGGGTGGGTCAGAGGGGTGGAAGGAAGTGAAGGACATGAGTTCGAAGAGGGTGTTGGGACAGCCTGCTCCCCACACTGATGCCTGGAGGCTGGACCTTGCCTTTCCCCTGTGTCCTACAGGGTTGCTTCTCAGGGGCTCCCTCAGTGACTCCAGGAGCGTCAGCCTGGTGGCCCTGATTCCCCTGAGAATTCCAGCTTCCTTCCTGGGTTCACTTGTCCCTGCTCCTTTCAGCTCAAGTTCTGCTCCTTGGGGTCATCTGAGCCCCAAGCCTCCAGGCTCTCATGAGTGGAGCCAGGGGGACAGGCCGGGGACCGCAGGGAGCAGCTTCCACACGAGCCACAGCACAGCCACCCCGGCCAGCGTCTTTACATCTGCTCTCTTCCACATGCCCAGATGTGGACGAGTGTGTGCGGGACCCGCTGCTGTGCCGGGGAGGTACCTGCATCAACGTGGAGGGGAGCTACAAGTGTCAGTGCCCTCCCGGGCATGCGCTGACAGCCCAGGGCACTGCCTGTGAGGGTGAGTGTGCAACTGGTATGCGAGTGTCAGGCGTGTGTGTCTGGGTGTGGATGTGTGTCCACCAAGGGTGAATGTGTGCGTATAGGGTGCGTTTGTGAGTCTGGTGAGTGGACAGAGGGATGTGAGTGTGTATTTGAGTGTGTGTGTGTGTGTGTGTGTGTGTGTGTGTGTGTGTGTGTGAATGCATCGGTGTGCATGTGTGTCCGAGTGTCTCAGGGACACGTAGATGGCAGAAGGGTCCCTGTCACCCGCCTGCTCACACCCGTCCCCCACCATCCACATGCTCCCCCCACAGATGTCGATGAGTGCTCCCTGAGCGACAGCCTGTGTCCCCACGGCCACTGTGTCAACGTCATTGGGGCCTTCCAGTGCTCCTGCCATGCTGGCTTCCAGAGCACACCTGACCGCCAGGGCTGCATGGGTGAGCCCACGCCCCCCTGCCACATACGGGGCCAGCCCGCCGTCCCCTAATCCTGATGGGGGCCCCAGCCTCAGTGGCTCATCCTCTCTGCCCCCATCAGCCCCATGCCTGGCCCGGCCCTGCCCCTCGGCCCTGCTTCTCCACCTCTGCCCTGCCCCCCGCAGATATAAACGAATGCCGCTCTGGGAACGGTGGGTGTGACGTACACTGCACAAATACGGAGGGCAGCTACCGGTGCGGCTGCGGACACGGCTACTCTCTGATGCCCAATGGGAGGGCGTGTGCAGGTGTGTGGGATGGGGGAACCAACCTCACCTGGCCCAGGTGAAGCCACCCAGACCTGGGACAGGCCACTGACCCTGTGGCAGGGTCCCTGGGGCTCCCCCTCTGTCCCTGCCTGCTTACAGCCCAGTCTCCTCCTCTGCCCCCTACCCCCAGACGTGGATGAGTGTGCAGAGAACCCAGACATCTGCGATGGGGGCCAGTGTGCCAACGTGCCAGGGGGTCACCACTGCCTATGCTATGATGGCTTCATGGCCACGCCGGACTCAAGGACATGCGTTGGTGAGGAGCCGGGACTGTGGGGTGGGGGTGACAGCATCTGAACTCACACGACAGACCTTCTGCAAGGAGGCATGTGGGCAAGACAGACACCAAGCTCCTTCCCTGTCACACGTGGGCGAGGGAGACCGGCTTTGCAGCAGTGTGGCAGTCCGCCCATGGCCGCCAGTGCCCTGAACGGACCGCCATGTGCCAGAGTCTGTGGGGTCTAATTCTTAGCGGCAGATGCCCTGAACCTTGTTCTTTAAGCACGTCCACCCAACGCTCACCGTGTACCTGATGCACACACAGATTCACACCCTGCTCCCAGGGCTACATGTTAAGATTACTGCACGCCGAGGTGTTTTCTGCATAAGAGGCTGAGCAAGACGGGAAAGGCACTCTGGACTGTGTTACCTGAGCCCTGCTTGGGGACCCTGGGATGTTCAGGCCATGGTCACTGTCCTGTCCTGGCTGCAGGGCGTCACAAGGCCCAGGGAGCAGATGTGTGCTGGGTGCCGCATCAGGGCAGAGCTGGGGCCAGAGTGGGGAAGTTCGAGGAAGTAGAAGCGTGACTCCCAAAAGACGTATCCAACTCCAGAGACGCTTAGCCTTCTGAACCGCAGGAGTCTGAGGGAGTGAGTGCTCAGCGCCTCAGATCAGATCAAATAGGGAGCTGCTTTATCTCTCCATCCCCTTCTTACAGATCCACATTGGCATAAAGGCTCAGATAAGGTCTGTAAGAGAAAAACCTGGCTAGCTTCGCTTAGCTCCATGTGGTCTAAATGCATTCAGCTTCAACATCCTTTTGGGAACACATGCCTGATACATACCACAGAATATGGGCTGTGAAATGTTGACTTGATGCTCCTGGTCGCCCCGTGGTGGAACCAGAAGGAGCTTCCCCCGTCCTGGAGTTGGGCAAAGAGAGCCTCAATGTGGGGTGCCTGCACTGCAGGGCCGAGAGCCATGCTCGCTTGCACATCCCCTCCACCCTCACTTGCTCCCTCCCCTGTCATCCCACAGATGTGAATGAGTGTGACCTGAACCCCCACATTTGCCTCCACGGGGACTGTGAGAACACAAAAGGTTCCTTTGTGTGCCACTGCCAGCAGGGTTACGTCATCAGGAAGGGGGCCACGGGCTGCTCTGGTGAGCTGGCGGTCGGCGGTGTGGTGCTGGTGCAGGGGGCTCTGGGAGCCAACTCAGGGGTCCTGGGGCCCGCCCCATCCCTCAAGGCTGAACACAGCCAGACCTCATTCTTCCAGATTTCCACAGGTGGGGTCTTGTGTTAAAGTGGGAACAGGACCCCGTCAGGTGCCGCTGGGGCTCCTCTCAGCACACAGCTCCGCAGCGAGACCTCTGCACCCCAAGGCATCCATGGCAGTGTCCCCAAAGCATGCCAACCTGATGGCTTTAAGTGATACGGGGCTGAACATTTCAGCAGTCGTCGGCTAGGGTTCCTAGGGCTGCCATAACAAATTCCTCCCAGCCTGGCGGCTCACAACTGCAGAAATGTATTTCCTCTCCAGAGCGGTCTGGAGGCCAGAAATGCAATCAGGGTGTGTGGGCAGGATGGGTTCCCTCCCGGGGGCTCAGAGTGGGAATCTGTCCTTCGGCCTTCTGGTGACAGGGCCATCAGTCCTCCATACTTCTTGGCTTGTAAATGTGTCACTCCACTCTGTCCTCACGTGGGTTCTGGGTCCCAATTCCTGTCTTACAAGGATGCCAGCCATTGGATTAGGGCCACCATAGTCCAGGAGGCTCCTGTCCTAACTAACTTGGTTTACATCCACAAAGACACAAAGACCTATTTCCAAATAAGGTGCTGTTCGCAGGTTCCAGGATTTAGGGCTGGAGCATGACCTTTTTGGAGGATGCAAATATACAGTTAGGCGGTTTATTTTAATGGGTGTGAGGGTCATACGTCGCAAGACAGCCTCAGATCCATGACTTTTTAGAGACTGTCATTGACGTAAGATTAGCTTGTAAAATAACATTTGGGCGAGTAACAGTGGAAGTAGTGTGAAGAAATGCGCAGTGCCCAGTAGCTCACTTAGGCGGTGGGTGGGCACTGCAGAGGGTATAAGGGTGAAGCCGACTTCAGACTCGCCTGAGGATCGGAAACTCAGGTTTAGGAGAAATCCCGCTTTTCAGAGCAAGGGCATATGCATTAGGACGGTTATGCTTAAGGTCTACCCTGAGCCTCTCCTGCTGCTATCTCAGACCACTTCAGAGGGCTGCTGGGAGTCATGCCTTTTGGGGTTGGGGGTGGGGGTTTTCTCCTGGGCCCTGGGTGAAGGTGGAAGCTACTGGAGGGGGGGGGGCTTTCTGGGCCAGCCCTCCCCCAGGAGGCTATACTATCTCCCCACTCTGCTCCTGGGGCCCCATCTCTGCTAGGCTCCAGCCTTGTGGGGATGCTGTGTCCGCCTTCCTTCTCCTGTTCCCAACCCTTCTTGCGACCGGGGTCCTCTCCTTGCAGATGTGGACGAGTGTGAGCTTGGGGGACACAGCTGTGACAGTCACGCTTCCTGCCTCAACGTCCCTGGGAGTTTCAGCTGCAGGTGCCAGCCAGGCTGGGTGGGGGATGGCTTCGCATGCCACGGTGAGTGCCTGGGGGCAGGCGGCCTGGGCAGAGCAGCTGAGGTAGGTCGGGGGCAGGTGGGGGGCAGGGTGGGGGTGGCCGGGCCCAGGGGTGTCTGCGGGGGTGGGGGTGGGCGCCGGTCAGGGCCGAGATCGGAGGGTCTGCCTCCCTGCAGCCCCCCAATGCACACACCTGGGGGCCCTGGGCTCCGTGTCCTGCAGACCTGGATGAGTGTGCCTTCTGGGAGCACGGGTGCAGCCTGAGAGCCGACTGTCTGAACGTTCCCGGCTCCTACCGCTGCGTCTGCCGCCAGGGCTTCATGGGGGACGGCTTCTCCTGTGAAGGTGAGAGCGGGAGGGCCCGAGAGGGACACCCCGGGGGCTGGATTCCGAGGTGGTCATGGTGGTCAGCTGGCTTCCCGACTTGCCCCGATCCAGCCCGCACACCACACCCTGGGGTGCTGGAGAGGATGCACTTCTGGCCCGCGGGGCCACAGGCCAGGCCCAGAGCGTGGGGGCAGGCTTCTCCCCTGGGCTCTGGAGTTGGGGAGCAGGAACGCTTGCTTGTTTCCTGGGGGCCCTCCACCCGGGGCCTGCGTCACCCGGTCCCCTGTCTACCCGAGTCGGGGTCTGAGTTGCCAGCGCTGCTCGCCCGCTCCCTGGAGCCCTGGGTGGTCACGAAGTGTTTGACTGCCCACCCACCCACCCTGCGCGGGTCCTGGCCAGTGGGGCCCCCAGCCCCCTGCCTCTTGGGGTCCCGCAGACAGGGACGAATGTGCTGAGGACGTGGACCTCTGCGAGAACGGGCAGTGCCTCAATGCCCCCGGCGGGTACCGCTGCGAGTGTGAGATGGGCTTTGGCCCCACGGAGGACCACCGTGCCTGCCGGGGTGAGGCCTGGGGCTGCGGGGCTGGGGGACGCCGCAGGTGGGTCCCGGGGTGGGGGGCGCGGCAGGAGCAGGCGGCCGGGCGAGGCGGGCTGACCTGGGGTCCCCACAGATGTGGACGAGTGTGTTCTCGGGAACCTCTGTGTGTTCGGGAGCTGCGAGAACCTGCCCGGGATGTTTCGCTGCGTCTGCAGTGGGGGCTACGAGCTGGACCGCGGCGGCGGCAACTGCACAGGTGTGTGGGCAGGGCGGTGGGTACGGGAGGGCACCAGGCTCGTGGCCCCCTGCCCTTGGACCTCTTCCCGAATGCCCCATTCCAGGGGGTAGGGGGTTTGTCTGACCCCCCATCTCCAGCCGCACCCCCATTGATCCCTGTTCCCCTCAACCTCCGCTCTTATCGTCTATCATCTCCTGAATAAATGCGGTGAATGAATGCAGCTGTGCTCCCTCCAGTACGATCGTCAAAATGATCTACTTACGTATTTAAAATGGGGGTCAGGAAAAAATAAAAATAAAAATAAAATGGGGTCAGCAAACTCTTCCAGCAAAGCACCAGATAGAAAATATAGGGCCTTCCAGCCTCACAGTCTACTGTACGCAAGTGCCTTGTAGCCTGGAAGCAGACACAGGCAGTATGTAAATAAGTGGGCGTGGATGTGTGCCAATAAAACTTTATTTACACAAACAGGCAGGGGGCCAGATTTGGCCCACAGATAAGAGTCTGCCAACCAACCCCTGGTTTGAAAGCACGACCTAAATGTTGGCTTTGTGTGATAGCTGCATGGAACCCAGGGCCCGGGAAACTTTCAAGGGGCAGACGTCTGTGCCAAGTGGAACAGAGCCCGGAGGAGATGGGGTTGGTCAGGGCAGGGTCGCCCCTAAAGGCCGCTGCCCCCTTGGGTGTCTTCCCAGGGGAGGATATGGCCTCACCCCAGGCCCCACATCCAACCTTGAGGGCTTCAGCTTTCCAGGAAGAAGGCGGGAGGGAAGTGGGTCAAGGGAAGGCTCCCCACTGATGGCGCCCCCCCCCCAATTCCACAGATGTCAACGAGTGTGCAGACCCCGTGAACTGCATCAATGGCCTGTGTGTCAACACCCCCGGCAGCTACCTCTGCAACTGCCCCCAGGATTTTGAGCTGAACCCCAGCGGGGTGGGCTGTGTGGGTGAGTAAGCCTCGGCGCCAGCCGGGGTTCTGATGGCAGGTGATGGGCGGAGCTGTGGCCTGTTCACAGTCACCTGTTCCTGACAAACAGGACGCGCACTGGTCCCTGGTCAGAGCCGCTGAGCCTGTTGCCTGTCGGGACGCTGTGCTCAGTGCTCTTGCACACCCTTCGACTCTCGGGGTGCACACCCACAGCTCCCCTCCCTGTCCGTCTCCCCGGACGCACCCTTCTGTCTCGAGGCTACACACACAGACACACACAGTCCCATGTGTACACAGATACGTGTGTACAGGGTTTCAGACGTGCACACGGCCACACACACAGTTACCCCCACAGTTACACACGCAGGTGCAAACACACACGTACCATTTCTCTCCTGCCACTTGCTAACCGCCCCTTTTTGCCTGCTCAGACACCCGGGTCGGGAACTGTTTCCTGGACACGCATGACCGAGGGGACGGCGGCATTTCCTGCACTGCTGAGATCGGGGTTGGCATCACCCGAGCATCCTGCTGTTGCTCCCTGGGGCGTGCTTGGGGCAACCCCTGTGAACTGTGCCCGATGGCCAACACCAGTGAGTCCCTGGGTGGGTGGGTGGGGGGGACACAGGCAAGCACTCCCCAGGACTCGGGGAATCGTCTTTGCTATGGGAGGGAGCCTGAGAACCAGAGAGGGAGAGGGGGTGCCCTGGGTCACACAGCATATTCTTGGCAGTTCATTGCCTGTGCCTGAGGGTCTCCTTCTGCCATCCCTTCCTGCACATTCTCGGTGTGTTCCGATCACTCCCTTCCTCAGTCAGTCAGCAAACACTGAGTTCCTCTGTGCCCTGTGCAAGGCGCTGGGGGCCCAGAAAAGGATGAACCACAGCCCTGCACACTGCCTCTCACCCATAAACCAGTGGTCCCTGGACTGTGGGAGAAGAGCGGCCCTAAGGGTTTGTTTGAGGCTCAGTGATGGCCGTGGAGGGGAAGGGGGTAAGGGAAGCCTTCCCGGGACAAAGGGCTTGAATGAGGTTTTGAAGGATGAGTAGGAGTTTTCCAGGCAGATCAAGGGGATGGTTGTGTGATTCCAGTGGGAATAGCATGTGCAAAGGCTTCAGGTTCACACACCTGTGACCTATCCAGGTGTGTGTGTCTTTGTGGGTGTGTCAAGTCCAGGGTCTTTCTTTCAGTGGGGGAAATTTGCAGTCACACTGGTCTGGTTTGAGGATAGAAGAAATTGCCCTTCTCAACCCCCAACTACTAGCGCACAGTCCATCTATTCACATGTTGAATGTGAACATGTTTACTCGCACGTGCGCACGCACGCACGCACGCACACACGCAGACACACACACTGCCCCCTCCTCCCAGATTGGCCAAGGTCTCTTGGCCCCAAGAGGCTGAGGAGGTAAGGGGATGTGGTTGGTGTGGTAGAGGGATGCAGGGCCCATCCTGGAGCCTTTTTAGGGGACCTCGATCCACCTGCCTCCACTGGGCTTTACCTAAATGCACCCCCGGCCCCTCAGAAGAGCCTGTTTCCCTTGCAGCCGAGTACAGAACCTTGTGCCCGGGTGGTGAGGGCTTCCGGCCCAACCCCATCACTGTCATCCTGGAAGGTGAGTCCCTGGCAGGCGATCCACCTGCGTACCCACTGGTTGAGCTTTCTCTCATCCCTGCCTCACCAAAGCGCAGTTGCGGGGGGCTCACATCTTCCTGCCCAGACGCCAGGCAGTGAGACCAAACTGTTCTTAGTATGTGCTGAATTTTTTGGTTTTTCTTTCATCCACCTCTTCTTCCATCTGTTGGTTTGTTGATCCATCCTTTCATGAATCCCCCATCCACCCGTCTATCCATTCGTCACTCATCCATCCACCCACTCATCCATCCATTTGTCCACCATCCCCCATCCACCCTTCTTTCCCTCCATCCATCCACACACATAATTCCCTCCATCTGTTTGTCCATCCATCCATCCATTCCCCACTCATCCCACTCATAAGTCTTCCATCCTCTATTCCTTCCTCCTTCCTTTCCTTTCTCCCTCTACCCTCCCTCTCCCCCTTCCTGTATTCCATGCATACATACATTCATCCATCCACTCATCTACCCATCCATCTGTTCATCCATCTACTCACCTATCCGTCCATCCATCCATCTACCCATCCATCCATCCATCCTTTTTTAAAAGTAAGCTCTATGCCCTAGTGGGGCTTGAAATCATGACCGCTGAGATCAAGCGTCAGTGCTCTACCATCTGAGCCAGCCAGGTGCCCCTCATCCCTCCATCCTTTTAGGTACAGGGAGTAGTAAGATTGGAGAATCCATTCAGAGGGAACTATGTGATGGATGGATGGGAGGATGGACTAGAAAATGAAGAGATAGGGGATGAATTCAGGGTGGCCCCAAAGAGTCTAGGTACAGCCTCCAAGGTAGGCCCTCCTGAACCCTCCAGATAGCCAATAGCTCTCAGGTATTCTCGACGAAGCAGGACTGGCCCCTCCGGGACCCTGGAGAGCTCAGGGCAGTGTCCGTGTTCCCAGAGTCCTCTGTTGGGGCTTTGTTTCTAAGCACGGCTTCCTCACTTCCTGACAGACATTGATGAGTGCCAGGAGCTGCCCGGGCTGTGCCAGGGGGGCGACTGTGGCAACACTTTTGGCAGCTTCCAGTGTGCATGCCCCCCCGGCTACCACCTCAATGGGGACACCCGCACCTGTGAGGGTGAGTATGTACCTGGCCCATCCCCCCTGCCTTCTTCCCTAGTTGCACCTCTTCTTCAGGTACTGGGGCCTGACGTGCCCCTAGGGGCCAGCCCATCTGCTTTGCTGTGGGGGGCGAGCAGGGGGTGCATCAGAAGGGCAGAGAAGGCTTCTCTGGCTGCCCTCTGCTCTACTACCTCGCTCTGACTTCCTCCCCACTCAGAAATGGCCTGGCTTTGCTAGAGAAGCCACGTTCTCCCTCCTTTGGGCAAATGCTGCTCGAGGACCCATGCTGGGAATGGGAAGGGACAGACACAGAGGGAATAGCCACACCGTTCCTTCAAGCAGCGCTTCACGTGCCTCCTTCCTGCTCTCCTTTGTGCATCGTGGTTACAACCAACAAGTTCCTGGTGTCTGTGACTGTCACCACTGCACCAAGCACCTTCCGTTCTCATCTGTTCATTCACCACAACAGCCCCATGAGGGGCCTGTTCCTTTTAAGAAACGGTTTTTCAGATGCAGAGTAAGGCTCAGGGAGATTAAGTGACTTGTCTAGAGGCACCAGGTAGTAAGTGAGGGAAACCCCGCCATTCTGGTCCTTGAGTCTGAGCTCTTCCAATGCACTATACCAAGTCCGTCTGTCCACCCGTCCATCCATCCACATCCATCCATCCATCCATCCATTCCTCTATCCATCCATCCACCTAGTCATCCTCCATCAACCTAGTCATCCATTCTTCCAGCTATTCACCCATCCACCTATCCATCCATCCATCCATCCATCCATTCATCCATCCATAAATTCAATCTCTCTCCCCCTTTCAACATTGTTAATTGAACACCTATATGCAGCCAGACACCGACACCGACACACAAGGACAGAATCTTTTCCTTGGAGCAGCACTATTTAGAAACTCAAGGAAATGGGGAAGGAAGAGAGAGGGATCTCAGATCAAAACACCGATTTCTGTTGTACATGGAGGTGGAAGCATTCGCACCAGAATCAGAACACAAATACTTGAAAGATACTTGAAAGATTCCTCTCTGCCTCCCCCACCTCTTAGGATATCAAGGGAGAAAGAGCAGGTCCTATCAATAAATACAGATCACAGGGTAGGGAGACTTCAACCTGAATGTTGACCTTGGATGAGCAGCCTTTCAGGACCAGCGGTGCTCTTGAGGGCTGCAGTCCTTTCAGCCCTTCCCAGCAGTCACTCTGGGGATGGGACTTGTACAGTAGCATAGGACCCTGTTCTCCAAAGGGCTTACCTGTGCCTCAATATTTTGCTGTTACCATCTTGAAAGTCTTCACGTATCTTGAATAAGGAAGCCCCAGTCTTCATTGGCACTGGGCAAATTCTGTAGCGGTCGCTGATCCTTGTTGAATGGCTTGTTTCACTGCTGGAATCGCTGGGTTGTGTGGCTATTTCTTGACTGTTCTATTTTGTTTGAGGAACTGTCAAACTGTTTTCTGCAGTAGCTACAGCACTTTATGTGTTCACTAGTGGTGTGCAAGGGTCCCAGTTTCTCCACATCCTCATCAACAATAGTATTTTCCGTTGTTCAAAGTTATACTGTCTCGTGGGTGTGAGGTGGCATCCCATTAGGGTTTGATCTGCACTTCCCTGATGACTCATGACTCATGAGCATCTTTTCACGTGCTCGTTGGTCATTTGTATGTCACTGGAGTAGTGTCCGTTCATATCTTCTGCCCATTTTTAAATGGGGATGTTTGTCTTTTTGTTGTTGATTTGTGAAAGCTCTTTATATATTCTGGATACAAGACCCTTATCAGACTGTGATAGTGCCTCCCATTCCTGTCACTTTCTTGATAGTGGTCTTTGATGCCCAACAGGTTTTAGTTCTGATAAAGACCAATTTATCTTTTTTTTTTCTTCCATAGCTGCGCCCTTGGTGTCATCTAGAATCCATTGCCAAATACAGGATCATTAAGATTTACCCCTATGTCTTTTTCTAAAAATGTTATCATTTCAGCTCTTACATTTAGGTTTTCTATTTATTGTGAGTTACTGTTTGTGTAGGGTGTCACGGAGGGATCCAGCTTCGTCCCTTTGCCTGTGGACATCCAGTTGTCCCTGCACCATTTGGTGAAGAGACTCTTCTTTCCCCATTGACTGGTCTTGGCTCCCGTGCCAAAGCTCATGTGACATATGGTTTATTTCTGGACTCTCAATTATATTCCATTGATTTATATGTCTACCCTGCTGCTAGCACCCCACTGTCCCGATTACTGGAGCATTGTACATTTCAAAATTGGGAAGTGTGAGCACTCCGACGTTGTTTTTCCTTTTCCAAGATGGTTTTAGGTAAGCGGGTTCCCTTGCAATCCCATATGAATTTAGGATCAGTTTTTCCACTTCTGTAGGTTTCTTTAAATTTTTTTTTTTTTTGCAGTTATGTTTTTAGTTTCTGGTATTCAACTCCTGCACTTCTTTGGCTAAATTTCTTCCTGAGCATTTAATTTTTTGGACGCTATTATAAGCACAATTTTTTAAAAAAGATTTTATTTATTTATTCATGAAAGACACAGGGGGGGAGAGAGAGAGAGAGAGAGGCAGAGACACAGGCAGAGGGAGAAGCAGGCTCCATGCAGGGAGCCCGACATGGGACTCGATCCCGCGTCTCTAGGATCACACCCTGAGCTAAAGGCAGGCGCTAAGCCGCTGAGCCAGTGGGGCTGTCCTAAGCACAATTTTTTAAAGTTTCTTTTTGATGGCTTACTGGCAGGATACAGGAATACAGCTGATATTTGTATGTTGGTCTTTTATGCTGCAACTATGCTGACCTCACTTATTAATTGGCTCTAACAGTTTTGGTTTTGTGGATTCCTTTGTTTTTTTTAAGATTTTATTTTATTTTTTTAAATTTATTTTTATTTATTTATGATAGACATAGAGAGAGAGAGAGGCAGAGACACAGGCAGAGGAGAGGGAGAAGCAGGCTCCATGCCGGGAGCCCGATGTGGGACTCGATCCCCGGACTCCAGGATCGTGCCCTGGGCCAAAGGCAGGCGTGAAACCGCTGAGCCACCCAGGGATCCCCCTAAGATTTTATTTTTAAGTCATCTCTACACCCCGCATGGGGCTCGAACTCACAACCCCGAGATCAAGAGTTATGTGCTCTACCGACTGAGCCAGCCAGGCGCCCCTTTGTCTTGTGCATCCTTTAGGAAACCTCCCATATCAGATTCCACAGTTGTTTTAAGTTCCTGACTGGAGTCCAGAGTTCTGCAAAAGTTGATTTTTGTCAGTTTTTGCCAGCTCAGTAGTTTTTGTGGAGGAATGGAGCCTGGCGTTCCTTACTTTGCCATTTTTGGTGATGCCGCTCCCAGCACGCTAATATCCCACCACCTGTTTTTGTGCAGCCCACTGGCTAAGAATGCTTTTTACATTTTTTAAATGATTGAAGAAAATCAAAAGAAGAAGAAGATTTTTGCAATATGTGAAAAATACATGAACTTCACATTTCCTGTCACCTCACATTAGGAACCACATGGCTGCCCCACTCCTGGTGATAATGTAATTGACTCATGGGCTGAGGTCATGTTTTTTTCTTTTTTTTTTTTTTTTTAAATTTTTTTTTTTTATTTATTTATGATAGTCACAGAGAGAGAGAGAGAGAGAGGCAGAGACACAGGCAGAGGGAGAAGCAGGCTCCATGCACCGGGAGCCTGATGTGGGATTCGATCCCGGGTCTCCAGGATCGCGCCCTGGGCCAAAGGCAGGCGCCAAACCACTACGCCACACAGGGATCCCTATGTTTTTTTCTTAATAGAAGTGAGATCATAGTAAATTTTCCCCCACTTAGCTCCACGTCAGATCTTTCCATGCCACTGAGATGCCTGCATGTTTTTAAAATTTTATTTATTTATTCATGGGAGACACAGAGAGGCAGAGACACAGGCAGAGGGAGAAGCAGGCTCCCCGCGGGGAGTTATCCAGACAACTCCTGGATGCTGCCCCTCCCTCCCCTGTAGACATCGACGAATGCTCTGCACACTCGGGCATCTGTGGCCCTGGTACCTGCTACAACACCCTGGGGAACTACACCTGTGTCTGCCCTGCAGAGTACCTGCAAGTCAACGGTGGCAACAACTGCATGGGTATGAAGTGTGGTGACTGGGGAGACAGACAGTTGTGGGAAAAGCACTTGGGTGTGGAAGGGACTTCTAGGGGTCTCCGTGCCTTGGAAGAATGTGGAGGGGCGTGTTTAGGGGAGTAGAGAGAGGGAGGGTATATGTATTTGAGTTGCTGGTCAGAGTAGAGAACAAGATGCAGGATTCGGGGACTCAGGGCTGCCATGAATGGTTGTTCAGGATGTGCACTGCCCAACAAAAACTTGAAAGTAGATGGCACCCCATGTGTCTTGGGACGGAATCATCAAGCCAATTATTTTCAAGTGGTTACATGAATGAGTTCCCATCCATCTGGCTCTCTCTTCCTCTGGCTAACTATCTTTTATCCTCCCTCCTCTTCCTAACCCAACTGCAGACATGAGGAAGAGCATCTGCTTCCGGCACTATAACGGCACGTGTCGGAATGAGCTGGCCTTTAATGTGACCCGGAAGATGTGCTGCTGCTCGTACAACATCGGCCAGGCCTGGAACAGACCCTGCGAGGCCTGTCCCACCCCTGCCAGCTGTGAGTGCACCCCCCCAACCTTCTTTCCAGCTTGGTCCTTTTTAGTGCAATATTTAAGAAGGTACACCCTGCTCAGGGCACCCAGATGAGCTCTCATCCTACATTGCTCTGGTGAGGTCTGAGGGGCTGAAGTTATGTCCTTGTCGATGTACGGAAATCATCACTCTTGGGGTGGGCAAAGCTCCCTTTCTTCTATTTTGTGGATTTGGGGAATTCAAAGTGGGTCAGCGAAGCTTGTATTTGTGGTAAAGATCCTTGAAGACTCACGGATTTTTTTGGGGGAGGGGGGCAGGGTCAGTGAGTGCCTGGGGCCAGGAAGGAAAGCAAAACTGGTCAGAGGAACCAGGGGCCCCATGAGCAGGGGAAGGAGCAGACTCGGGAAGCTCTGGGGAGGACAGCTAAAGTGTTGTTTGGGATGAAGAAGGGGTTCCGGGCAGGGAACAGCATGAGCAAAGGCCTGGAGGCAGCACTGAGCCCCAGACCAGGCTAGGAACAGGCATGAGAGCCACCCCCACCCCCACCCTGGTCTGTGGCATTCTGTTATAGCGCCCGAGCTGGCTAGGACAGTTTGTTTCCTAGGGCTGCGGCAACAAATGACACAAACTTGGTGGCTTTTTAACCCCAGAAATTAATTTTCTCCCAGTTCTGAAGACTAGAAGTCAGAAGCCAAAGGGTCAGCAGGGCCATGCTCCATCCAGAGTCTCTAGCTTAGAATCAGTCTTTGCATCTTCCAGCTTCTGGTTAGCTCTGGGCCATCTTTGTGTCCCCCAGCTTGCAGCTCTGTCCCTAATCTCTGCCTTCATCTTCCCATGCGGGCTTATCCCCGAGTGTCTGCATGTCTCTTCTTAAAGGACACTGGTCATTGCATTCAGGGCCCACCCTAATCCAGGATGACCTCATCTTTTCTTGATGACGTCTGCCAAGATCCTATTTCCCCCAAACGGTCACACTCGGTGGTTCTGGGTGGACCCCAGCTTAGGGGGTGGTGAGCGTCCATCCGGTGCAGGACGATGGAGCAGGGATCACTGTTGGGCTTTTCTGGGGGAACAGGTGAGCCTGTTCTGGGTTCTAGGAAACAGAACTGGACAGACCCAAGCTTGGGCAGGCTGGGAGGAAGCCACAAACCTCTAGCTCTGGCCAGGAGATTGTCGGGACAGATCACATGTCACCCTTGGGCTGGACGCTGGGACTTAGGCACCTGCCCAGATCTCATGTACCTGAATCTGAGGTACATGTAGAATATGACAAGGTGGAAATCCACACCGGCCAAGGGGCCATTCTGATCACGATGCAGACAGAAGAGCAAGTGAGAGCCAGGGCAGGCACCTTGGGGAAGGTGACAAGGGGGCACTGCCTGAATGTCTGCCTGTGTCTGTCCTGTGTGCCTGGAGACACCTGGGCTGCCTGGCAGCCTCTCAGTTGCAGCCAACGGGATGCAACAAGCATGAGGTGCCCCGGAGGACCCCAAGGGTGATGGCATCAACTCTCTGGTAGCAGTGTGATGGGTCAGCAGGGAGCCCAACGGGGCCTTCCCCGTGGGCTTCTGAGTCCTCAAGGCTGAACCGGGCTCTGCTAGGAAATAGCAAAGGGAACAGCATATGCGAAGTTCTGGTGACAGGATGGAGCAGGGCCTCTCCAGACATATAATGAAATCGGTGTAAGGTGAGGGCGGGAGTTGACTGCCGGAGAGGTAGGGCCAGGGGGCAAAGGTCTCAAGGTCCAAAGTGAGGAGTCTACCTATTATGGTGAGGGCACGAGTGGTTGGTGGCACTCGTGTAGCCAAGAGATGAGAGAGGCTGCATCTCTGTGTCTCTGTGTTGGAAAATCACGCTGTCCAGGTGGATGGGCTGCCCGTAGCCCTTCCGGTGCTGGTCAAAGCAGAGGGAGGGAGAGGGACTAGTTATCGGGAGGCCACATGCAGGCTGGGCTGCGAGGGTTGGAGGAGGCGATGAGTGGGGACCAAGAAGAGGAGGAGGTGTCCTCCCCGGGAGTCTGCAGCCCCAGCACCCTCTGCCCTGTTCCTCCTTGCCCAGTGGACTACCAGATCCTGTGCGGAAACCAGGCCCCTGGCTTCGTCATTGACATCCACACTGGGAAGCCCCTTGGTGAGTGACCATGTCCCCATGTCCATCTGTCCCCAGAGCCTTGACCTCTCCGTTCCGTGCACCCCCACCCCATGCTCCGGCACTTCCAACTCCCCAGACTGGTCCAGGAGTCCTGTTGCCAAACACTTCTGCTTTATTTTTTTAAAAAAAGTATTTTTATTAAGTTGTCATTCATTTTTAAAAATTCTGATAAATACACATAACGTGAGATTTACCATCTCAACCATGTTTAAGTGTCCAGTTCAGTGGCATTGAGCAGATTCATGTGGTTGCACAGCCACCCCCACCACCCATCTCCAGAACCTTCCATCTCCCCACACAGAGACCCCATCCCCAGGAAGAACTGACCCCCCCACCCCCTGCCCCACTCCTGGCTCCCACCATCTCCTCTTTGTCCCTGTGGATGGGCCTCCTCTGGGGACCTCCTGGGAGTGGGGTCCTGCAGGAGGTGTCCTTATGGGTCTGGCTTTTTGTACTGAGCGAGATGTCTCCCAAGGTTCATCCGTGTTGCAACATGGGTCAGAACACTTCCGTTCTAAGCTAAGCAAGGTTTTGTTCGATTTGATCCTTGTGTGCCACATTTCAGCCGGTGGCGTTGAACTAAAGAACCCATTTCCAGGTGTTTTCCCCTCACGGGCATATTCTCCTTCTTTAAAACAAGCATGGCAAAAAAAAAAAATTAAAATTAAAAAATTAAAAAAAAAAGCATGGCAGAAAAAAGGGGGAGCACCTACGTGGCTCAGCAGTTCAGTGCCTGCCTTCGGCTCAGGTCATGGTCCCAGGGTCCTGGGATCGAGTCCTGCATCAGGCTCCCCTGCAGGGAGCCTGTTTCTCCCTCTGCCTATGTCTCTGCCTCTCTCTGTCATGAATAAATAAATAAAATCTTAAAAAAAAATAAAAATAAAATAAACAAGCACAGCACTTAAGATCTACTCCCCCTGCAGTCACCGTGTCCAACTGAAGTCCCCTTCACTCTCCCAAGATTCCCATGCTGTCCCAAGGATTTCTGGATCCTTCTTTGTGCATTTCAGTACATGTAGAGGTGCCTATTGAAAACGTATGGCACTGTTTTCTGAGGAGTTTGAAACTTTAAAATTCTCTAATTCCCTACACGTTGGCCTGCAACTCCTCTTTTTTTCAGCCAGCAACAGGTTGTGGAGATCCAGGCAGGTTACTGCTTGCCGTGCTATCCCTCTTGCCTTGCTTTATAGTATATGTACCGCATGTGGACCTGTCCTGGTCCCCTATGGCTGGACACTGGATTCCTTTTTTTTTTTTTTTTTAGGATTTTATTTTTTTATTTGAGAGAGAGAGAACAAGTGGTGGGGAAGGGCAGAGAGAGAAGCAGTCTCCTTGCTGAGCAGGGAGCCCGACTTGGGGCTCGATTCCAGGACCTCGGGATCATGACCTGAGCCGAAGGCAGACACTTAACCACCTGAGCCACCCAGGCGCCCCTGGATTCCCTTTTTATTTATTGATTTTTTGATTTTTTGATTTTTTGGATTCCCTTTTTATACAGTTGACCCTTGAACAGCATGAAGGTTAGGGGCACCAAACCCCGTACGGTCAAAAAATCTGCATAAAACTCTTGACTCCCCCAAAACCTAACTAGTAGTCTACTGGCAGCCAGAAGCCTTACTGAAAAGGCAAACTGTAGATTAACACAAATTTTACACATTGTGTGAATAGGAGGCTGCATTCCTAACAATAAAGTAAGCTAGCGTCAAGAAAACGTTAAGAAAATCATCGGGAAGCTACACCTAAGGAAAGTATTTATATTTTTATATAAAAAATAAATATAGATGCCTGAGTGGCCCCCTGCAATTCGCACCTGCGTTGTTTAAGTGTCAACTGTCTACATAACAGCTCTCCCGGGATCTAACTCACATCCACACACTCCGCCCGGCTCAGGTGCAATGCCGTGGTTCTTCGTGTGCTCACGGAGGGCTGCAGCCATCCCCGCAGTCTAAGTGAGAGCATCTGCATCACCCAAAAAGAAACCCGGTCCCCCGTGAGCAGTCACGCCCCTGACGACCGCTGTTCTCCTTCCAGTTTCTTGCTCCGCGTGGTCCCAGGACCCTCCACGCGGCTCCCTGCTCTACAGCAGACCCCTCGAGGCACAGGCAGCCTTGCTGGGCCGAGCCAGTGGGTTTGCAGTGGAGACACGCCCGCTCCCTCTGCTCTTTGCCCTTCGTCCCGCATCCCCATCTCTTCCCTGGTGTCAGAAAGATTTTGGCCACCGCAGAATTACTCAAGCAGGTGCTCGTCTGCGGCCAGACTGCATGGCCCCTTGGCTCAGTGTCCCCAGATGCTCCCTGGGGCTGGGCTGTCCTGCTGACGGCTGACGCCCTCCCCAGACATCGACGAGTGTGGAGAGATCCCGGCCATTTGTGCCAGTGGCATCTGCATCAACCAGATCGGGAGCTTCCGCTGCGAGTGCCCCACAGGCTTCAGCTACAACAGCGTCCTGCTGGTCTGCGAAGGTGCCGCCTGCCCGGCCTCCCCAGCCCTGGATGGGAAGCTGTTCCCCCACCCCGTGCTCTCTAGGCAAATCATTTCAGCGCCATAGGGCTCAGTTTCCCTTTCTGTACAATGGGGCTAATGCCTTTCCCACATAACTGCTCGCCCTCTAGTTCCGGCTTTTCCCAGAGAGACTCCCTGCTTTCAAAGGCTGGGGCAGGGTTTGGGGTTGGATTCCGGCAGGGGAGCCTCCACTGCACTCCTGCCCGTTGGCTGTGTCCCGCAGACATGAACGAGTGTGCCAGCGGGGAGAGCCCCTGCCAGCAGAATGCCGACTGCATCAATATCCCTGGCAGCTACCGCTGCGTGTGTGCCCGAGGGTACAAGCCATCGCCCGGCGGGGCTTGTGTGGGTGAGTGGGGACCCCAGCAGGGTGCAGGTAGGGGGCTGAGGGTGTGGGGTTTGGGGCAAAGCTAGGCCCTGTCCCCTGTGACTTGAGTAGGGCATGGCTCTGTCTGGGCCTTTCTCCGTGGCTGTGGGGTGCCACATCCATGGGGTGGTGGGGGTGCCGAGCACCTGTTGATGGGGATTGGGAGAGGAATGAGATCATGTGCTGGCAGCAGCTTGAATACGGAGCTTCCAGGCAGCTCTGGCTTCCCCATCACAGCACGGAAGGGCTCAGCAAACACAGTGTGTATGTATGTGTGTGTGTGTGTGTGTGTGTGTGTGTGTGTGGAGGTGGGGTCCCAGGGACGCCACACTGCCTGCCCTCCCCCAGGACGGAACGAGTGTCAGGAGATCCCAAACGTCTGTAGCCACGGTGACTGCGTGGACACAGAGGGTAGCTACACGTGCCTCTGTCACCGTGGCTTCCGGGCCTCAACGGACCAGACCCTGTGCATAGGTGAGAGTCCCTGCCTGCTTCCTCCCGGAGAGCCAGGCTGCGAAGTGGGGGAGAGGGGCACAGTCTACACCTCCCCTGGGGTGATGACAGTGCTTTCATCCACCTGGCTCACAGACAGACCAGGTTTGAGTCCGTGCACTTAAGGGTAAGTGGGGTAAATGCCTTATTCACCTCCTTAAGCCTAAGTTTGCAAAATAGCAATAAATAGTTGTGGGGCACTTCTTAGCCACACCCCCACACCCCCCACCCTGGGTGTCGCTGCCCATCCACTTGGCCAGGGCTAGATGCAGGGGAGGCAGGCTGGGTCCAGCCAGGCCTTCATTCCCTGCGCTGCCCGATGCCCTGGGTGAGCTGGATGGGGCTTGCGGGCTTTGCTCCGGCAGACGTCGACGAGTGTGACCGGCAGCCGTGCGGAAACGGGACCTGCAAGAACATAGTCGGCTCCTACACCTGCCTCTGCTTCCCCGGCTTTGTGGCAACGCACAGCGGAGATTGCGTGGGTGAGCCCCCTGGGCTGGCGGGAAAAGTGTGTCCTTGGCTTGTCTTGAGGGTCCCTCTCTGAAATAAAGGATCTGGCCTCAGGGATCCCTTCAGTAAAACAACCCCAACGGTTGGTGCTCCCTCTAAAAAATGCGTCAACCACAAAAGTTCCCACACCTCTTCAATTGTCAGCTGCCAGGGGGTCTCTCACACTCAGGTTGGTGGCAGCAGGTAGACAGTGCAAGGAGGGCGACAAAGATCTGGGTGATGCTTGCAGTCGAGTGCAGTGGTTGAAAGCATGCATTCCAGGGTCAGGCAGCGAGACTCCAAATCCTCGCTTTGGCACCTGCCAGCTTCGTGACCCCGGACAAGTCATCCACTCTCTAGGTTTCAGTTTCCTCCTCTTCAAAAAGGGAGATTAGTAGTAGTACCCACCTAATTTATACGAGACCAAATAGACTGTAATAACAAGGAATATTACCAGAAACAAAGAGAGATATCACATACTCAGGGGGCAGTTCTCTGAGAAGACATGACGACCATAAATTCATATGCATCTAACAACAGAGCTTCAAAACAGATGACATAAAAAATGGACAGAACTATAAAAAGAAACAGATAAGCCCACAGATATAGTTGGAGACTTCAACACTCCTCCCTCAATAAGAGAGGGACAAGGAGAAAATCAGTCAGGCTGGGGAAGATCTGAACCACACTGTCAATCACGTAAGACCTGGTCAGTATTTATAGAACATTCCAGAACACATGTCCTTCTCAAGTGCACATGGACATTTACCAGGAAAGCCCATAGCCTGGGCCATAAAACAAACCTTAACAAATTTAAAAGAATTGAAGTCACACAAAGCGGGTCCTCAGAATGTAAGGGGATTAGAAATGAGTCACAGAAGGACATCCAGAAAAATCCCCAAATATTTGGAAATTAAATAACATACTGCTATAGGGATCCCTGGGTGGCGCAGCGGTTTGGCGCCTGCCTTTGGCCCAGGGCGCGATCCTGGAGACCCGGGATCGAATCCCACATCGGGCTCCCGGTGCATGGAGCCTGCTTCTCCCTCTGCCTGTGTCTCTGCCTCTCTCTCTCTCTCTGTGACTATCATAAATAAATAAAGATTAAAAAAATAAAAAAAAAAAGATTTAAAACATACTGCTATAGAAGAATCCAGAGCACAAGGGAGAAATCATAAGGGAAATCAGAAAATATTTTGAATTTCTTAAAAAAAGGGGGGGGACGCCTGGGTGGCTCAGGGGTTGAGCATCTGCCTTTGACTCAGGGCATGATCCTGGAATACCGGGATTGTGCACCACATCGGGCTTACTGCGGGGAGCCTGCCTCTCCCTCTGCCTGTGTCTCTGCCTCTGTGTGTGTGTGTCTCTCATGAATAAATAAATACATAATCTAAAAAAAAAAAAGAAAAAGAAAATATTTTGAATTAGATGAAAATGAAAACAGCAAAATTTGTGGGGTTCAGCTAATGGAGTAGCCAGAGGCAAATTCATAGCATCAAGTGCTACGATACTGGCTGGGGCGCCTGAGTGGCTCAGTCGGTCAAGCGTCTGCCTTCCGCTCGGGTCATGGCCTCAGGGTTCCTGGATCGAGCCCCTCATTGGGTTCTCTGTTGAGCAGGGAATCTGCTTCTCCCTCTTATTCTCCTTCTGTGCTCTCTCGCTCTCTCTCAAATAAAAAAATTGTTTTAAAGTGTGACAATACTGGTATCTGCCTCCTTGGATAGTTAGTGCACAGAGCCTAGGACATGGGTATATGATAAATTAAAGTCACTACCATCAACGTCAGGTCATTGTGGGTGGAAGGGCAAGGGAGGCTCAGAGCCCCAGGACCGTGGGTGACCCCGCCTGCCCATACCCCCTCTGCAGACATGGATGAGTGCCGCACTCTGGCGGGGCAGGTGTGCCGATTTGGCCAGTGCCTCAACACAGCCGGCTCCTTCCACTGCCTCTGCCAGGATGGCTTCGAGCTCACGGCCGACGGGAAGAACTGCGTGGGTGAGTCCCGCCTTGCAGTGGGAGCCGTCTCTGCCAGCACTTGCTCCGAGTTTACCTGCGGTTGGTACTTCCAAGTCCTCACGGTTCCGTTTCGTAATCGTGCATTTATTTTAAGGTATAAAAAGAAAGAAAACTAGCGCGTCACACCCAGGCTTTCACAGGGTTTGTGGTGTAGGGGTAAGGCTGTCTTTAAAAACCTACCTTTTCTGAAGTGAGGGTGCTGAGACCCCTCCTCTTCCTCTCCACAGACACCAATGAGTGTTTCAGCCTCACAGGAACCTGCCTGCCAGGCACTTGCCAGAACCTCGAGGGCTCCTTCCGCTGCATCTGTCCTCCTGGCTTCCAGGTGCAGAATGACCGCTGTGTCGGTGAGTGTCCAGCCCCAACTCCCACTCTGGGGCTGGGGAGACATCTCCGGGCCTCTGTTTCCCCATCTGTAATATGGGAAGGCCAGCTGGGGTCATGGTGAGGGTGGAGGTGTACTCAGCACAGCACCCAACACGGCTCCATACACGATTACTGCTGTTAGGATCATTTTGGCCACTCTCTGGGGCCCATAGGCTTCCTCATGACTCCTATAAAAGGGGCATGGGTGTGGGGTCGTGGTGAATCTAGAACTCTTTACTCAATGAATGATGGTCAAGGACCAGTCTGGCCCGAGCTCCGCTGGTGTAATTGCGCATCTGGGTGACTTTGTACTGTGTTGGCTAACCTGGACCAGTCTGGCCTGAGCAGATGGGCTGGCCCGGGACCAGGTGCGCTAACCTCGATCGGCCTGGCCTGGCCTCCCCTGGTCTGCTCTCTCTGGGCTACCAGTTACCTGGAGCTAACCTCATCCAGCGTAAGCTAAGTGTATCCAATCTTGGTTAGCTTTGTACAAAGTTGGTCTCTAAAGAGGAACTTTCCAAAAATAAAAATAAAAATAAAGATGAACTTTCCCTGACCATGACCCCTGACCTGGAGATACCTTCTAGGAAAGACCCCCACCACCCCCACCACCACCACCACCACCACCACCACCACCACCACCAACTCACTCCGACACAACTCACCTGGTGCTCCAGCTCATGCTGAGTCCCAAGGGCACCTGTCCTGCCTCAGTTGCTGGACCCTCCCGGGCTCGGCCCCCGCTCTGTCTGCCCCTCCTGACAGCCGAGGCTGTCCCACTCTGGCGGAGGTCCTGCGTGCCCTCCACCCAGCTCATGTCCCTGCCCCTCCAGACATCGACGAGTGCTTGGAGGAGCCCAACCTCTGCCTCTTTGGCACCTGTACCAACAGCCCCGGGAGCTTTCAGTGCCTCTGCCCACCTGGCTTTGTCCTCTCGGACAATGGGCACCGTTGCTTTGGTGAGTGTGTGGCCCAAAGAAGCACACAGGGCTTAGAGAGGGAGAGAAGAGTCGGGTCACCCAGATACGGGGGGCTGCAGGTTCCTGTATGGATCTCCAAGAGCTCTGTCTGGGCTGAGATGCTTCTCTGCGTTAGTGGGGTTAGTCTAGTCCAGGCAACCTGTTGGCCAGACTCGTCACTTCTACAAAGGGCTATCCCGGTCCAGTCTGGGCTAACCTGGTCCCCTGGGCTTTGCTCGCCCTGTAGTGGCTGCAGTTGCCTTACCTGGGTTGGCTTCGTCTCCTGGTTAGCCTCCACCAGTCCGAGCCAGCCTCTTCTCTCCCAGGTTAGAGGCAACAGCGGGGGAGGGCAGGGTAACTCCACCAGTATTTGTTGTTCAGACCCTAACCTACCCTGGAGGACTTCTCAGGTTGATGAGAGGTCCGGGCTGAGGACCGGGGGCTCAAGACAAGGATTTGGGGTCCAAAGTCCCAGGTCCTCTGGCTCTCTAGGATCAGATGCTTCATCTCTCCACAAAGGGGCTACTGAGCCAGGAATAACCATGGCTGAGTTTGCTCTTCCTGCCTCGGGGGCACCCCCACAGCTGTGGATGTGGGGCGTTACTGGAAGGGGTGTCTGGGGGTCCAGCAGAAGCCCCGAGGACTGACCCGCATTGGCCCAGGGTGGGTCACACGTCCATCTTGGAGCCAGTCACCACGGTCAAGGGCCTGCACTTGGTTCTGATTGGCCATTGGTAGGGTCGGGGCACCCCGTTCTCGGGGACCGGGTGACCTTCAAATGTTTCCCCGGGGGTCGCCCCACAGACACGCGGCAGAGTTTCTGCTTCACCCATTTTGAGGCTGGGAAGTGCTCTGTGCCCAAAGCTTTCAACACCACCAAGACCCGGTGCTGTTGCAGCCAGAGGCCTGGCGAGGGCTGGGACGACCCCTGTGAGCTGTGTCCTCAGGAGGGCAGCGGTGAGCGCCCCGCCCCGCCTGTCTAGTCTCCCCTTGGGTTTTACCTGCCTGCCTGCATCCCTTTGGTTTCCTACACCCGCTCAGGGGGCTCCTGGGGGCTGCACTGGCTCCCAGCCCTCACCCCCTTCCCCTCTTGATGTCCAGCTGCCTTTCAGGAGCTCTGCCCCTTCGGCCATGGGGCCGTCCCAGGCCCGGATGACTCTCGGGAAGGTGAGCCCCTCACCCATGTGCTAAGGGCCCCTCCCGGCCACCACACCTGCCTCCCCGGCCACCCAGCCCTGTCTGTACTCTGCCCCCGTTCCCAAGTGTCAGGCTCCCTTCTTGGCCAGTGGGTGGCCCTGGACCGCACGGGGCCCCCCGGAGGGAAGGGAGGCAGCCTGGGTGTGGCTGGGTGTGACAGATGTCGTGCCTGCAACCCCTGCCTCCCGCAGACGTGAACGAGTGTGCGGAGAGCCCCAGCGTCTGCACCAACGGCCTCTGCGTCAACACCGATGGCTCGTTCCGCTGCGAATGTCCCTTTGGCTACAGCCTGGACTTCACGGGCATCCGCTGCATCGGTGCGTAACCAACTCGCGTCCTCTGGAAGGAGGGATTGGGGTGCCCACCCTGCATCCAGTGCAGAGGGCCACTGGACCTGGTCCTATGAAGCCAGGGGCATCATTTTTGGGGGTGCTCTCTGTGGGCCCTGACCACCCTCCCCTGACCCCAGACACAGACGAGTGCTCCGTCGGGCATCCCTGTGGCCAAGGCACCTGCACTAATGTCATCGGAGGCTTCGAGTGTGCCTGTGCTGATGGCTTTGAGCCTGGCCCCATGATGACCTGCGAGGGTAAGACCCTGCCCGCCCAGGAGCTGGGCTGTGCACTGGTTGGGGGGCCCCGCCGGGGGCTGGCCTGGGGGGCAGTGGGCGTGGACCCCAGAGGCCGACCGGCCCAGCTGGCCTCTGCCTTGGCCTCCCCAGACATCGACGAGTGCTCCCTGAACCCCCTGCTCTGCGCCTTCCGCTGCCGCAACACTGAGGGCTCCTATGTGTGCACCTGCCCAGCCGGCTACGCCCTGCGAGAGGACGGGGCCATGTGCCGAGGTAGGACGGGCAGGGGCAGGGGCAGCAGTGGGTGCTGGGCAGGCCCCAGGGCTCCCCATCCTGGAGAAGGCAGGGACATAAGAGCAGGGGTCTCCCGAGGGTGAGATGAAGTGAGCGGAGCCCTGAGGCCCGTGAGGTGCAGCGGGCGCCCTTCTGTGACAGGTGCTTCTGTTGAAAACGGGGTCCCGAGTCTAACAGGTCAGGTGGCCCCTCCAGAGCTGAGTAGGACAGTGAGGACAGCAACTGTGGCCCCCAGGGGAGGTGGCAATGTCTGGAGACAGTTCCTATTGTCACAGTTGGGTGCAGGATGGGGGTTGCTACAGGCATCAGGTGGCCAGGGATGCTGCTAAATACACCACAGAGCGTGGAATGGTGTCCCCCACGAGGGGTTCTTGGGGCCCAAATGTCCTTAGTGTCAAAGCTGAGACGCTCTGGGCTGGGACTTCGGCCCTCCAGGGCTCCTTTGGGGTTTGTGCTCCAGGGACCGTGGTGAACCGGACAGGTTCACAGACCCTGATGTGGGCAGGGGACGCGGGTGTGTGGACAGTCCTGACCCCTCAGCTCTCAAGACGCCTGGGCGGGCGTGGCGGGGGGTGGCTAGGCATGTGCAGTGCTGCGTGGACCTCACCCCAGCCCCAGGTGAGGCCCCAGAGGGAGGTGGGATCCAGGCCCCACAGCCCAGGGCCAGGCCATGGGGCGCCTGACCTTGGCCACCCTCTATCCCTGGTTATGCACAGACGTGGACGAGTGTGCGGACGGTCAGCAGGACTGCCACGAACGGGGCATGCTGTGTAAGAACCTCATCGGCACCTTTGCCTGCGTCTGCCCCCCAGGCCTGCGGCCGCAGTCCAACTCCAGGGACGGCTGCACAGGTATGGGGGTGCTTTGGGGGTGCAGGGACCCCCCCGGGGCGGGGAGGGAAGTCAAAGCAAGAGAATGCGGCGGGAGGGGACTCTCCAGGGCAAAGGGAGGCTGGCTCGGGGAGGTCTGGCCTCCCCGGCACCCTGCCTCATCCCTCCCACCGCAGATGAGGATGAATGTCACACCCAGCCCAGCCTGTGTGCCAACGGTCGTTGTGTCAACACCGTGGGCAGCTTCCAGTGTGACTGCGACGAGGGCTTCCAGCTCAGCCCTGCCGGCACTGAGTGCCAGGGTGAGTGTGGCCAGGCACGGCGGGCACAGCCACCCCCACTTGCCAAGGAGTTCCGAAGCCAAGCCCCCCACACAGCTCACCCCAGAGCCAGCTCAGCCTCTTGCCCCACAAGCCCTGTCTCCGCGATGCCCCAGCGCCAGGCAGGGCCACAGGCCAGGCCCCTGGAGTCACCAGCAGCCTCCTCTGCACCCCGTCCTGTCCTCTCTGCTTCCCACCGGCCCTGGGTATTGTCCCTCTGCTCTGTCCCCACTGTCCGGCATACCAGCACCCCGTGCCCCCTCCCCGGTGTTCCCTGGCTCCCCCGCTGCCCTTTGACCTCAGGCAGCCGCCCGGCTCTGCAGCCACAGGGCCTGTCTCTGACCCCGAGAGGGCATCTAGCAGGGCCGGGTGACGGTGGTTTGGAGGATTTCACCCCAGGGCCCCGCAGAGCCGTGTCAGAGACATGTGGGAGCCCTCGGGAGACAATCAGTGCCGCCGGACGCCAGGGGCCAGGGGCCCTGGACGGCGTGTTTCTCCCGCCCACCACCCCCCACACGTCCTTCGCAGATGTCCGGCAGGGGCCCTGCTTCTCCGAGGTGCTGCAGGCCGTGTGCCAGGCTCCGTCGAGCAGCGGGGAGGCCGTCACGAGGGCCCAGTGCTGCTGTGGGGGCGGCCGGGCCTGGGGGCCCCGCTGCGAGCTCTGTCCCCTGCCCGGCACCTCTGTCCACAGGGCCCTGTGCCCGCACGGCTCGGGCTACACCGCCGAAGGCCAAGGTGAGGGGGGAGTTTGTTCACGGTCGTGTCCTGTCCCAGAGGGTGCTAGAGTGTGCGCACCGTGTGCACCTCTGTGCAGGCTGGCGTGTGCACACCAGTGTGAACCAGAGCCCATTCGTTCCTGCGTGTGCATGAACTTGGGTGAAGGGGTGAGCAGGTGTGCGAGCCGGTGTGCGTCCTCCTTGTGTGTGAGCGTGTTAGTGAGCATGTGTTGTGTGTGTGTGCCAGTGAGGGGAGGGGCTGGTGTGTGTTTTGTGCGTGCTGGCTGCATGAGGGGTACATGCCACGTGGCTGAGGGGGACTGAGCCCACCTGCGTGTTTTGGAATCTAGCAAGTGTGTCCACCAGGGTAGGTGCGTGTGTGAGGGAGAGTGAGTGTCTCTCTGCATGAGTGCGTCTCATCCAGCGTGTCAGTGGGGGTGAGACAGGTCATCCCAAGTGAGCCGCCATGACATCAAGGACTGAGGAGGAAGTGCCTTTGTGAGGCTGTGTCTGGGGGGACAGAGGAGCCCGTGAGCGTGTGTCCTTGTGATTCTGTGCGTCACTGTGTGACTGGTGTGCAGTGCGTGTGTATCTCTGTCTGTGCTTCCACGCCTGTGCATGGGTGCCCTGGTGGGACTGTGGGGAGGGTGTCCCCCCTCCCTGCCTGGCAGGTGTTCTCTCTACATAGTGGAAGGAGCTTTGCTAGTGTGTTCTGCCGGGAGAGCTAGGACTCACACCCAAGGGTGGGGGCTGCGAGGTCAGGAAGGGGAAGTCGAGGCTGGCCTTGCCCCATGCAGAGGGCTGGTGGGCAGGAGGGTGGAGGTGTGCCCCAGTGACCCGAGGCAGCCGGCGTGGCTGAGCCCCGCTTATCCCCAGATGTGGACGAGTGTCGCATGCTCGCTCACCTGTGCCCCCACGGCGAGTGCATCAACAGCCTTGGCTCCTTCCGCTGTCGCTGCCAGGCGGGGTACACGCCGGACGCTGCTGCCACAGCCTGCCTGGGTGAGCCTCCCCACCCCCATCCCTGGCCCGGCCCCGCCCCCTTTGTGCAGCCTGCAAAACTGGAACAGAGCATCCCTGGTCCTGCCCCTGCCCCTACCCTACCTGGGCAACTCTCCTCCTGTTATTTTGTGCCTCCTAAGATTTTCAGTTACACTGGGTCAGAGAGGTTCATCCAGGTGAGGGGTCAGCAAGCCCCCGCTCAGGGGCCTAGTCTGGCCCTCCACTTGTTCTTGTTAATAAAGTTTTATTGGCACATGGCCCTGCCTACTTGTTTTCCTTCCCTCTGCGGCTGCTTTCCTGCCACAAAGGCCAAGTTGAGTAGTTTGAACTGAAACCACGTGGTCCACAAAGCCAAACGTGTCTATTCTCTGGCCTTTTACGGAAAAAGTGCCAACTCCTCATGGAAGCCCACAGAGTCTGATTGGTTAGGGCGTGGGAAGGAGGCTGCGGCGGGGCCTGAGTGGAGACCGCAGGCCCTGAGCCTCTGGGAACATCTGTCTGACCCCCTGCATGCTGCCGACCCTCCAGATGTGGATGAGTGTGCCCAGGCCCCCACGCCGTGTGCCTTCATCTGCAAAAACACCGAGGGCAGCTTCCTGTGCGCCTGCCCCCGAGGCTACCTGCTGGAGGAGGATGGCAGGACCTGCAGAGGTGATGTCCCCCCCAGGCCCTGTGGGGCTCCGGCCCCCCAGGGATGCCCCAGGCGCGTCCCCAGATGCTCACCCCCTCCCCACTGCGTGGCGTCGGACACCATCCCTGGGGTCTTTCCCCTGGGAAGCCCCCAGCCCCGGGAGGCCCTGCCCTGAGCCCGCGGGGACCGTCTGTGCCGCAGACCTGGACGAGTGCTCCTCCAGGCAACATAACTGCCAGTTCTTCTGCGTCAACACCATCGGCTCCTTCACCTGCCACTGTCCCCCCGGCTTCACTCAGCACCGCCAGGCCTGCCTTGGTGAGTCCCCTCCCCGCTCCCAGCAGCTGGCACGTGGCACTGGCCTTCACTAGTTTCCCAAATAAGTAGCAAGTGCCTGGCATGTGCCAGACATCAGGGACACAGGGGTGATCAGAACAAAGTCCTTGCTCTGTTGGTGCTCATGTCCTGGTAGCAATCTCCTTCCTTACCCTGGGGACATGGGGCCCTGCCCTGAGGACTCCCTCTGACCTTGGCCCAGGATACCTACCTTTGTCCCTGCTGGGTCTCTCTCCTAGGGTCTCTCCAGGGTGCTCCCGAAAGCCCAGGGGCTCACAGGGTCCAGAGGGGGAGTTGGTTCAGAAGCCAAGGCTACAGGGGCATCAACCACTCCCATCGCTTTTTAGTGTCTGGTGGCCTCAGAGAACCAGATCTCCTCTGAGGGCCAAGCACAGCCACGGGTGGCCCCACTCAGGCTCCCACTAACCCACTCAGTCAGTACTTCCTGAGACCTACTGTGCACTAGGCAGGGCTCTAGGCCAAAGGTCTGCAGACTCCAACCCCTAGGTCGGGCCCAGCCCCCTACTTGCTTTTTGTTAATAAAGTTTTATTGGTACACAGTCACGGCCATTCGTTCACATAGGGTCTGTGGCTGCTTTTGCGCTACAACAGCAGAGCCAGAGCCAAGTAGTTGGAACAAAGTCACACATATTTCCTAGCTGTCCCTTTCTACTTTTTTTTTTTTTTAAGATTTTATCTATTTATTCCTGAGAGACACAGAGGGAGAGGGAGGCAGAGACACAGGCAGAGGGAGAAGCAGCCTCCATGCAGGAAGCCCAATGTGGGACCCGATCCTGGGACTCCAGGGCCGAAGGCAGGCGCTAAACCACTGAGCCACCCAGAGATCCCCTAGCTGTCCCTTTCTAGAAGCCATTTGCCTTGCCCTCTAGCAAGAGGCAAGCTTGCTATTGTCGCGGACAGTCACCGCCAGCAGGGAATCCAGACAGAAGCAGACAACAAGGTTACACTATAGCGTGTTGGAAGGTGACGTGTGGCGTGACAGAAAGAAAAACTAAAGCGGAGCAACGAGATTGGGAAGGCTGCAATTTTTCACCCCGGGATCAGGAGAAGCCTCATCAAAAGAGACATTTTACAAAGGGCTGAAGGAAGTGAGGAAGCGAGCGGTGTGTCCATGTGGGGAAGAGCCTTCTGAGCCTTGAAACGAGATGCGTTTCCCTTTTTCTGCGCAGTAAAGTTATTTACCCTGTCTCCGAAGAGGAGCACATCTAACGTGGCATTGGCACGTGTGCACTCACCCCATGCACCCGGCCAGCTCACGTGGGTCTCCTCTCCCACAGATCGAAGGCTCCAGATCACCCATAAGGAACACCTGCATAGCCTGCACTCCTCGTGGGTGGGCTTGGGCTAACTAGCTCAGAGGTCGGCAAATTTTTTCTATAAAAGGGCCAACAGTAGATATTTTCGGGCTTGCGATTCATGCAGCCTTTGTTGAAAATCCTCAGCCTTGCATTCGTAGATCAAAAGCAGCCATAGACAGTGCATCATCATAAATGAATGCGCGTAGCCACGTGCCAATAAAATTTATTTACGAAAAACAGCCAATGGGCCAGACTTGGGTCTCAGGGCCTCTGTTCGCTGATGACTGAACCAGAAGATCAAACTGACAGGACCACCGGAGGCACCCGGCCACCTGACGCTTGGTTTGCTTTGCTGCGTGCAAGGGAAAGAAACCACAGTAGAGCCAGATGCTGGTCTCTGTGGCCCCTCAAAGGACAGCTCAGACAGGAGGGATGAACCCATGAGCAGATACAGGACCCCTCTGGCTTAGAAGCCGCACGCCAGTGTTTTGTACCCAAGAGAGATTTCAGGAGGTCCCCAACGGGAAGTGTCTAGTGTCAGGAATCTTCATACTCTAGAAGGCCAAAGCTAGGGTCACCCGCCAGGAATGTGTGGTGCACCCCCCCGCCCCCCCGCAAGCCCCAGCGTGGGCCGTTACCACCATAGCAACGTTGTGGGGTAACCAGCCTTGTCTCTGCTTGCCCGGCTGGAACAGAACACCCTAGACCGGGGCGCTTAAGCAACGACACGTAGCGCTCACAGTTCGGGAGGCTGCAAGGCCAAGGTCAGGGGGCCAGGACGGTGGGTTTCCGGTAAGGGCTCTCCTCTTGGCTTGCAGACAGCTGCCCTCCGCTGTGTGCTCACATGGCAGAGAGCGCACAAGCTCTCTGGTGTCTCTTCTTACAAGGGCATTCACGCCATCCTCAGGGCCTCACCCTCAAGAGCTCCCCTAAACTTGCTCTAAAGCACCTCCCAAAGGTGCCGCCTCCAAATACCATCACTGTGCGGTTAGGGCTTCAACATACGAATTTGCGAGGCCTTCGAAGGGGGGGGGGCGCCCACATTCCATCGATAACTCGGGTCGACATCTCATGATTATTGAGTTTCCAGGAGGACAGAGGGCACTGGTAACCCCAGGAAAGGGGTTTTTGTTCATCTTTTACTCCTGTGCTCGGTGCCATCCCAAGTCCTTTATGCGATGACGTCAATGTCACGGAAACGCAGCCAGGAGAAGCCGTAGCTGGGGCAGCAGGCCCGCAGAGGGCCAGTCAGCCCCCCCACCCCCACCCCCTCCACTCACACAGCTCTGGAGGCGGGCAGGAGCGATTCAGACGTGAAGTCCTCAATGTGCGTCATCTCACCCATTCAGGGCAGTTCCGTGAGGCGGGGACAGTTACGGATCTCATTTCACAGAAGGGGAAACCGAGGCACAGAGAGAATCAGTGACTTGCCCAAAGCCACACCATCCATCAGGCAATGGGCCAGACACAAATCCCCTAACCGCCAGGCCGTCCTGCCCATTCTGTGTCCCCTGCAGACAATGACGAGTGCTTGGCTCAGCCTGGCCCGTGTGGCCCTCGCGGGCGCTGCCACAACACGCCAGGCAGCTTCAGTTGCGAGTGCCACCAAGGCTTCGCCCCGGACAGCTCAGGCCGTGGCTGTGAAGGTAGAGCTGGGCTTTGGGTGGGGTCCAGACCCCCGGCTGCGCTCCAGGGTGGGGGGCCGCCCGGCGAGCCCGCTGGCCCTGTCTGTGTCTCACAGACGTGGACGAGTGTGACGGGCCCCATCGCTGCCAGCACGGCTGTCAGAATGAGCTGGGGGGCTACCGCTGTGGCTGCCCCCAGGGCTTCACCCCGCACTCCCAGTGGAGCCAGTGTGTGGGTGAGTGTCCAGGACTGGGAGGTACCGGGGGCGGGGGCAGGCGGCGGGCATCAGAATCTGTCGGGGCAGGCAACTGGGATCCACTCCCACCCAGGACCCCGTGACAGGCACAACTACCTAGAGGACAGATGGGCCGGCCTGGGAGGTAGTGCGTCCCCCAGCCCACTGCTGGGGAGTCCGGGGGCCGCAGGGCAATGGCAAAGTTCAAGTCCGGTTTGTAGGGAGTGGTGGCCCGGAGGGCTCAGCTGCGAAGGATTCTGAGTCAGCGCCAGGATCGATCAGCGATGCCTGCCATGAGCGTGGCAGTGGGCAACGGGAGCGTGCGTGCCCATCTTTGCCACGGCCGTTGCAGAGGCCCTCAGCCTGGGGGACTGGCCTTCTGCACCCCGTCTTCTCCATCGCATGCTTCTCTTTGTGCTCCGGGCCCTCCCGAGGGCAGCCTCATCCATACCACCTCTCTCTGCTCCTCCCCTGCAGTCTGGCTTTCACTCTCTGCCCCTGTGGGGCCTGCTCTCTGGAGACCTCCCCCCCTCCCCTGCCCCGGGCACCACCGCTGCCTGCTGCTCCCGGACACCCTCCTCCCTCCGCCTCTCTGGGGCAGCTGTCCCTGCCCTCCAGCCGCCTCTCTGACACCACCTTCTCTCTGGTCCCTCCTCCTGCCCCGATGGTGGGTCCAAGGCTAAGTTGTCCGTCTTTCCCTTGCCCTCTGGCGTCTGGCCCCCGGGGAGGGGACCACCAGACCTTGGCCTCCACGCCCGTCCCTTCTGGTGGGCAGGCCTCCCCTGCTGCACACTCATCCCTCCCTCCGTCAGCTCTGGCTTGCCTGGGACACGCCTTGCATCAGGCCCTGAGGCTGCAGAAGTGGGCCAAGCAGCAGACGCCAGCCCTGCTCTTGGGGTGTCTACCCTAGTGGCCGGGACAGGGGTTAATCAGGCCAGTCGTTCTCATCGGGGAATGGTTCTGCCCCTTTGGGGACACGTTGAAGTATCTTGGAGACATTCTGCTCATCACGACGGGGAGGGGGGGTGCTCCAGGCACTGAGTGAGTGTGGGCCAAGGATGCCACGCAATGTTGAATGGTACACAGGACAGCCCCCACCATAGAATGACCCGGTCCCAAATGTCACTAGTGCCAAGTAAGAAACCGCGTTCCAGATCGTCCCACCATTTCAGATTTCTGGGAAGTTTGGAGAAATGCTTTGAAGGACAACTATAAGGCTGGGGGAGTAAAGGAGTGTAGGGGGAGAAGCCGACCTAGTCCGCCCTAGACCCCCCCAGGCTGGTGGAGAACCTGATGGAGGTTGATGATGACCCAGGGCTCTGAAGGAGGAGCCGGAGTTAACTGAGCGTGGACTGAGCTGCGGGAAGGGGCTCTGGGGGTGCAAAGGCCACCCTCCTGCACCCCACGTTTTCTCTCTGTGGCTCTCTCCCACTCAACAGACGAAAACGAGTGTGTGCTGTCACCTACGGCCTGCGGCAGCGCCTCCTGCCACAACACGCTGGGTGGCTTCCGCTGCGTCTGCCCCTCTGGCTTTGACTTTGACCAGGCCCTGGGGGGCTGCCAGGATGTAGACGAGTGTGCCGCACGGGGCGGCCCCTGTAGCTACGGCTGCGCCAACACCCCTGGCGGCTTCCTGTGCGGCTGCCCCCAAGGCTACTTCCGGGCTGGGCAAGGGTAAGGGGCTTGAGCAGGGCGGCCACGGGTTCCCAAACCCTGCGAGAGCACGCACACACACACATGAACCCATGTACTCATGCATTTACACACATGTGCCCAGAGACCTGAGCACAGAGCCTCACGGCACTTGTATCGGTGCACACTCAGGCTCACACCCCAATTTGGTGTCATGGCCTTCATGGTATTCCTGTATACTTGCAGGTGCACAGTGGTAGATGCACACTTCTCTGCAATACCCTTGAGCACATGCACGACTCACACCTATGCCAACACGCCTGGGCACCCTTAGGCACTCTCAGTGGGCATGCATCCGCATCCTGGGGTGCCTGCAGGTTCACATCTGTGCCCAGTAAGCTAAGGGGTTCATGCACATATACACACATCTCTTGTGTCGGTGCATGCAAAGGCACACCTGCTCATTTACACGCCAGCACCCGTCCCCACAAGCAGTGTGGCTCTGAATGGAGAGTGGGGGTCGGAGAGGGTGGCTGGGGAGACCCCACCAGCCTGCCCCTGAAGACCCACCACCCCTTGTCCTGGCCCAGGCACTGTGTCTCTGGCTTGGGCTTCAGCCCCAGACCCCAGGAGACCCCGGATGAGGAAGAGCTGCTCTCATCCGAAGCCTGCTATGAATGCAAGATCAATGGCCTCCCTGCTCGTGACCGGCCACGACGCAGCACCCATGGTGACCACCAGGTGGGGCAGAATGAAGGCAGGAGTGAGACAGGAATGGTGGGTCTGAGGAGCTCTCATTATTAACGAAATATGAGTCTATTACTTTGCCTTCTTTTCCTTATTACTTTTGCTTTTTTTCCCTTTTCCTGGAAAAGAGTGGCCGTATCTGTAACCCCATCGTTACCACTGTTTTCTGTAAGCTGTGTCTGTAGTGAGTGAATGCAGTGGTTGTGGGGGGTCCTGGGATGGGCGCCCCCCCCAGCGAATCTGGGCTGAGGTGGGCTGGCCCTGGGGCTTTGCCTGCAATACCCACGAACTGCCAGCAGGTGTCAGCAAGAGCACACGTCTGAGCAACACTCCCTGGGGCCAGGGCCTAGGCCCTAGAACCCAGGGGCAGGGTAAGAGGAAGAGCTTTCACAGGAGCCCAAACACCAAGCACTCCTCACCATGTAAATGAGGCAGGGAACAAACCCAGCCCTGCCCAGAGCCAAGGAGAAAACAGATCACCTCCTGTAGGACTGGCTACGTCACCCAGCCTGTCACCCAGCCCGTCACCCAGGCTGGGGCCGGCCTGCCATTGAGGCCACTGGCTTATTCAGGGCCCTGTCTGGCTGCCAGGACCAGGAGCGCACTCAGAGCCGCTCGCATAAAGAGGGGTTTGTCATCTACACACAGGGTGCTCTCAAAGAGCCCAGATGCAGGAAGCGTAGTAACCCACCCCCTCCCCCACCCCGGGAACCGGAAAGCTATCGAGCAGCTCCTCTGGTCTCTCTCACTGTGTAGGCCTGAGCATCTACCTGCCCATCTTTGCTTTCCACTGGGGGACCAGCCTCCACCATCCTCATGCCTCTGTCTGTGGCCCAAGCTGAGGCTCGGCCTGCAGATGGAGGCCTAGACAGAAGTCAGGGCAGAGAGGGTTCCAGATTGTCCTCCACTTGAGAGACTGGCTGAAATCTCCCCTTGGCCGTGACCCCGTGGCCCCTACCCACTGCATTCCCATCCTCCCCGCGTGACCATCACCTGCCTGGTCTTTGCCCACAGGTGAGCCTGGCCAGCCTTGACTCCGAGGCCCCGCTGACCTTGGGCCTGAACCTCTCCCGCCTGAGCCCCGCTGGGCACATCCTGGAGCTGCGGCCAGCACTGGAGAGCCTGGGAGGACGGGTCCACTATGTCATCGCCCGTGGCAACGGGCCAGGTTTCTTCCGCATGCATCACCTCCAGGGCCTCAGCTCCCTGCAGCTGGGGCGTCGCAGGCCCGGGCCTGGAACCTACCGGCTGGAGGTGGTGAGCGTGGCAGGGCCCTGGGGCACCTGGCCGGAGGGGCAGCGGGTGCCCAGCGGCGGGGCCTTGCGGCTAAAGGTACAGCTGCAGCTGCTGTAGCTGAAAGGAGCCCGCACCTGCCACCGGACCCAGGTCCCTCCCGCAGCCCCCTCTCTGGACTTCCTGCTCAGGCACTGCCCCATCCTTGCCTCTTCCGGCGGGATTTTGGGGAAACTGAGGTCACTCCGCTCGCTGCACATCTGGTGTGGAGGTGTGCCCCAGGGCCCCTACTCCTCCTCCCCTCCAGAGTGCCAGATTCTGGAGTGGAGGGACTGATCCCACCGGCAATGGGATCGCTGACCAGGTGGAACCCCAAAACTCAGGAAGAGTAACATACGATTCTGCGACCTCAGGCGAACCCAGCCGCTGCCCAGGGGGACCCCGACCTTCAGTCTTCCCTGGAGACCGCCGGAAGCTGCAGCATGCACCTTCCCCCGCCAACCAGGGGCAAGGAGGGGCCTGAGATTCCCTAAATCTTGTCAATCTCAGGCGTTCACTTCTGCACTGCGCCGTGGCTCTTCCGCAGGGGCCAGTGGGCCCCGGGAACGGGCGGCTGGGTGGGCCTGGGGCTGGACCCTCCGAGCCAAAGAGCCCGTGGGGCCCCGGCTGGGGTTGGTGACACACAGTCATTCCCCAGGCCCCTGGTCAGGTGGGCTAGGATGCCAGGGTGCTTTTATATCAGAAGCAGAGACGACAATAAAGTTATTTTGGGTTACGTCGGCCTCTTTGGCGTATTCTGGAAGTCAGGAGACGCTGCCATCAGCAGGGCCAGGTTGGGCCCCTGGGTCAGGGAGCAAGAGGCCTCAGGGGTGGGAGCTTTGGAAGGCTGGACTTTAGCCCGGGGCTCTGAGGAGAAAGCGGGCAGGTAAGACACAGGTGAAGGTCACCTTCCACCTGAGGAGGTGGGGGACACGGTCCCAGGGTGCAGGCGGGTTCTGCGGACTTGCCACCCATGAGTGGCACAGAGCCAGGCTGCGGGTGGCCACCACCGCAAGCCCTCGTGGGTCTGCTAGTACTGACGACAACGACAACAGCTCTCAGCTCTTGCTGCCTGACCACACACGACGTGCCAGGTCACCATTCCTGCCGAACTGGTTTAGTTGTCATCGCAACGGTGGGGAATAGGGGCTGGTATGCTCATCCCCACTTTACAGACTGGAGAACCAGCTCGCAGAGGTTAAGCAAGCTGGCCAAGGGGACTACAGCTTGCAGGTAGCAGAGCCGGGGTTCAAAATAGGGCAGCTGCGCCAGCCTCGCTGCTGTCCCCTGGCCGGGCCATCCTGCCCGGGCCATCCTGCCCGGTTCCCAGCTGGGCTGCGTCTACCTGACCCGGCGGCCCAGCTCAATGCCAGGAAACCGTTGATGTGTGGTCCACGCATGCGCATGCTGTGCGTGGCACAGACGGTAGTACTTAAAAAATAATAATAATTAGTTCATTTTAAAAATAATCTCTATACCCAGCGTGGGGCTGGAACTTAACGACCCGGACGTCAAGGGTCACATGCTCTACAGACCCAGCCAGGTGCACCCTGATACTAGCGTACTTAGTCCCCAATAACTTGTATGAGAAATAACACCCATTCACAGGGGGTGGAAGCAAGGCTTAGAGAGTTTGTAGAATCAGCCCGAGTCGTCTACAGAGCCCAGTGGGGCGCAGGTGTGACCCAGTGACCCCAGACCGCCTCTTGTCCTTTAGAGATGGAGCATTTGGTTTTCATCTGGAATGTTCTCTTGTGGTGGAGACAGGCTGCCTGAGGACAGGACAGTGATCTGGCCCCTGAAGTGTGGCCCTGTCTCCCCCTGCAGACTGGTCACTAGAGTCTGGTGCCGGGGCTCTATTCTCAGCCCAGTTCTGGTCCACTTGACTTAACAGGAGCTTTTCTGGACTCCTGTCAGGAGCTTGCAGAGGGCTCCTCTGCAGCAGCCAGTCTCACTATATATAGCCCAGGGATCTGAGCAGAACAAGCGCAGGGACCCCTGGTTTAGAGGCGAGGAAAGAGGCACCAAGAAGAGTGAGCAGTTTGCTCAGGGTCACCAGCTGGACTTGCACCTGGGCCTGCAGCCAGCATGCCCCCCAGGAGCCATTAGCTGTGAGGACTGCCAGCTCAGGTCCAGGGGTGGGATGGTCCCGGGGGCTTCAACAAAGACTGGGGCAGCACCTCACACCCCATAATGAGACGCGACAGACAGGAGTGGCATCTCACCAAATATTTATTTAAAAACCATAAAAAATCACGGCCTGGGAGGAGAAACCCTGGACGGACTGGTGCTCTGCAAGGACCGAGAGGGACACAGGCAGGCGTGGCCCAGGGTGGGTGGCAAGGGGCTACAGGTGGGCCATGTATTGCCGATGATCCACGGCAAGACCCAATTGCCCTGCGCTGACTGGTTCCTGGAGCAGGCTTGAGGTAAGTAAGGTCAGCTCCGTCCTTCCAGCTGCCCAAGGAGCAGGATGTGCCAGGGGTGACAGCAGGGGGAGCCAGCTGTAGGCTCAGGCACAGGCCACGGAGATCTGGCCTGAATGACAGGGAGGCTGGGGTACCCGGAGCCCCAGAGAACAGATGCGGTAGAGAAAGGTCCAGCCCATCTCATGTGGGGCTAATCCTGAAGACGCACAGGCTCACGGTCCTGCAGGGGGGATTGGAGAGGCCGGCAGGTGACCGGGATTGCAGTGAAGCTGGGTTAGGGTAGTGAACAGCCACCCAAGTGTCGGCTTGCAGGGCTGACCCCAGACCCAACCTCCTTGGTCCTGGAAGGGAGTCCAGGTGCTCACCCAGTCTGTGCTGATCGGAAGCTCTCATTCCTCAGCAGGGATGATCAGAGTCCTTACCTGGATTAGCCATGTTCAGGAAGGAAGTTTTCTTCTTGTTGCTTCTGGTGGACCTGCTGGACTTGGACTTGGAGTGTGCTAGCCTGGACATTCCAGTGTTCGACCTCCTACCTCCCAGATGGGAGTCTGTCCAAGAGAGAAAGAAATAGATGAGAGCTCTACCCATACCCTTTGAGCACCTGGATCCACCCAAGCCTGAAGCCGTTGGCTGGTTACTTGAGCCGATGAGTTTCCCATTTGCTTGAGTTTGCCACCTCTAACGATTAAGAAAAAGTCTTGGCTAAAAAAGTCGGTCATGCACTCAGTCTCCACTCACCAGCCATTGGCCCCCTTTGGGGTGGAGGCAGCTGTCGGCACGCTGGACTGCAGTCCCCTCCTTGGGGGTTGAGAAGCCCAGGAGCCCACAGCAGGGAGGGGTTGGCCTCTTAGATGCTGGGTGTGGGTGTCACCCACCTTGGAAGTTTCTCCGGGAGCCTAGGTGCTGCTTTGAGTGGGTGTTGTTCCGATTATCCAGAATCTTAAACACATCTGGCAACCAGTTGACTCTTGGGTTCACACACAGCATCTTGTTTTTCGGGAAGAAGAATCTGTGGGGGGAGGGGGCGAGAGGGTTCCCAGGTTAGGGTGTGAGCAGGGAGCAAAGTCGTGGACAAGACACACACCCCAACCCCACCCCCTCCACACGGGCTCCCACAGTCGTACTCACATCACAGCAGGCAGGTTGCAGCTCCCGCTCACTTCCTGGCGCTGGTAGCCCTGGGCACGCATGAGCAGGCGGGGCCTAGCACGGTGGTGGTAGGCTAAGCAGCAGTCCTCGGAGACACCTGCAAGCACGACCCATGGGCTTGTGTCTCGCGTGCACGTGCACGTGCGCTCCGCGAGGACGGCCACAGACGCAGGCACCCGCAGACATACCACAGCCCTCCCAGGCCCAGCGGAGGCCAAGAGACAGCCCAGCTGATAAGGAGGCCAATTCGGCTCACCTTTGGCCCCTGATAGGGGGGCAGCTGGCAGGAGTTGGAGGGGATCCATGGGCTGGGAAGGGCCCAGGACCACAAAATGAATGAGGGGCCAAAGCCACTCCCACTCCTGTGCTAGGGCAAGGAGCATAGATGTAACCCCCTGGCGGGGGGGGGCAGGGGCCAGCACTCCCCACCCAGGCCCTTCTAAAATGAACCATCTGCCTCTGCCTCTCTTCCCCATCAGAGTGACCACTCAGTCACCAGGCCAGAAACCAGGAGGTCTCTGTTCCTTTAGGCATTGGTCGAAGAAAGCATTTCGAGTTCCTGCTGGGTGCTAGATGTGTAGACAGACTCAGAGGGGAATTGGACCCAGGGCTGTCATGGGGATCTCCCAGCCTGGTGGGGAGACCCAGAGGTCGATCTGTGCTGGGAGGGGGAAGAGCAGGGACCTAGAGCAGGGTATGCTTGGAGGAGGAGCTGCTGGTGTCAGCAGCCCCCCCCCACCCCCACCCCCACCCCCCGGCAGGGTAAGCAAGTGAACCTGAAGTGGCAGGTGGTGCAGAGGCCTTCAGGGCTCTCTGAGACCCATCCCTCTGCTGACCCCTGAGTTCTGGCAAGGATGGGGGAGCAGGAGGGCTTGAGCACTCCCCTGCATCTCTAAGCCCTGGCCCCAGAGGGCAAGGGGCAGTGGTGTCAGAGGGACCCTGGGCTGCACTACCAGGCAGGCCAGGGGGCCACTCTGCCCCCAGGATCAAAGGGCCCCGGGCTGGGCCTGGCTCCTGGGATGGGTCTCTGATAGCAGGACAATGGGAAAAAAGCCCAGCCCTATCCTGGGCAAAGGTAAGGTTAGCTGGAAGCAGGGCTAGGGCTCTCAGACCTGGTGAGGGGCAGGTGGGGCAGGCAGGGCAGGTGGGGGTGGGGTGGGCTATGGGGCTTTGACCAAGCCAGGGACCCTGCTCAGCCAGTGCTGGGGCTCAGCTGCCTCCCCTGGGACCCTGTCCTACATCCTGGGCACATAGGACACAGTGGCAGGGCTCTTGATAGACACCAAGAACTGGCCTTTGGTCACCAAATCCTCATATGCCCAATAGAGGGAGAAGAGAAGAGACTCCCTGTTAATAACAGTAATGGTTATCGTTGTTGTTGCTGGGCCCTAGGCCAAGAATTTTGCAAATATCAGCCCATTGGATTTTCATGTCCCGTCTCTGCAGCGGGAATTCAGAGCCCCACTTTGTAGATGGGGAAACCGGGGCTCATAAAGACTGAGTAGTAACTTTCAGCCAGACCACAGGGTAGTCTATGGGGGTGGAGGGGGACTTACTCCTGTTGGGTCACATCACTGCAGTGTGTCCCTGGCCGTACCCGGCTATGCCACCCCTGGGAGCTGTCTCTGCTCCCCACAGTCCCTGGTTGGGCTAAGTCCCGGCAGGGAGGCCTTGGGTCACGGACCGTGCAAGAGGCATCACAGGGTCTCTGGAAGAAGGGACTAGGGGGAGTCTGCATCCCCAGGGAGCTGCACAAATGCCAGGAGGTTCTACATCCCTGGGTGTGGGGGGGGGGTTGTCCACCAGAATTCAGTAGTGGAGACGGAATGGGGGAGGCTTCTGGAGGAAAGGAGGGACAAATGGAGGAGGGCAGGAAGGATGGATGGGGAGAGGAGGGCTCCGGGGAGGCAGGGTAGGTATGGCTCAAGACGTTACCTTGAGTGTGGACAGTAGACCAGGCACCCATGAGGCTGGCCACCAGGCAAACCAGGAGCCACAAGTTCATAGCGCAGACTGATCCTCCTCCTCGGGTGTCTTGAGGAATATGGGAGAGGTAGGGGTGATGAGGACCCCAGATGGACAGCAGCAGGCAGTGGGGATACCCCCACTGCCTCAAGTCCAACCCCAGGGCCCTCTGCAAAGGAGATGGGCAGCACAGAATAGGGTCAAGTCATGCTGGTGGGGCGCACGGCTCGTCTCAAGCCAAGATTGGGGGAGGACTCACCAAAGCCTCTTGGGGTCTCAGGAGCTGTGCCTGCTGGGGATATCCAAGCTCTCCAGCCCAGCAGGGCAACAGGCTTCACAACCTTTATAGATGGGGCCCCACCCTGTGGCCTCCTGCTCTCCTCCACCCTCCCTCGTCCACCCTCCCCCTTCCCTCCTCCCACCTCCTTTGCTTTGGGCTTCTCCGGTTTTTCTCTTTCTAGCTCCTCTCTCAGATGTCAAGGTACACCTGGAGGGAGTTGTAGGCACCTGGGGACAAGGGGACTTACTTCAAAGAGCTGGCAGGAAACACTGGCTCTCTTCTCTCTCCAGTGCTTGGATGTAGACAAGGGTTGGCTCCCTCGGTGATTAGAGGCAAAACCACACAGACAGACAGACCCAGGCCACTTGAAGGCTGGCTGCCGGAGGACCCCCTCCCCTTGACTTCTTCCCTGGTCCAGTCCTCTCAGCGCCCCTGCTTTCTCCGCAGAGCACCCTCTCACCTCCCTTCACTCCCTCTCCTGCTGCATACCAGGGCCTACATCTGCTTTGCGCCAAAGGCCCCAGGCTGCCCAGACCCTTTGCCTTGCACAATGGGAAGCCTTACAGCTCTACAGAAATGCCCTGGTTTTGAGAACCAGCAAATCCACAGAAACAGAAAATAAAATCAGTCTTTGCCATGGGCTGGGAGGGGAGAGAACAGGGGTTTGTAACTGCGAATATAGTAAATGCTCAAACCTTACCCTTTCTTTTTTTTTTTTAAGATTTTATTTACTTAGAAAGAGAGCGAGCACGAGTAGTGGGGAGGGGTTGAGGGAAAGGGAGGAGCAGACTTCTTACCCAGCACAACTCCCACCACATGGAGGACTCGATCCCGGGACCCTGGGATGATGACCTGAGCCAAAGGCAGACGGACACTTAACCGATTGGGCCACCCAGGCACCCACTTTCTTCTTGCCTTTTTAATATTTTATTTAAAAAAATTTATATATGTATTTGAGAGAGAGAGTGCAAGTGGCGGAAGGGGCAGAGGGAGAGTGAGGATCCTCAAGCAGACTCCCCACTGAGCACAGAGCCCCAAGTGGGGCTGATTTCAAGACTCTGAGATCATGACCTGAGCTGAAATCGAGGGTCTGACACTTAACTGACTGAGCCAGCCAGGAACCCACCAGCATGGAGCTTGAATCTGCAACCCTGAGACCCAGAGTCCCAGGCCCCACCCACTGAGCCAGCCAGGCGGGGGGGGCCCCCACAACCTTAGACTTCCAAGGGGTGCAGTGTAAGGTATGTGAATTTTCTCCAATATTCTCTTGAGAAAAATGCTAACAACCACCCCAACAAAGAAATGCTCGCCCCGGGTAAGCACGGAGGCACGAAGCAAAGCTCGACCCATCTAGCAGGCGCGGTTTTCCTTCCCCCGGGTCAGCGTGGCTCACGGAGCCAGGGGCGCCGCGGGTGGGAGTGGGCTGTCGCAGCAGGAAGGGGGCTCCGCAGAGACCTCACAGCCGACGGCTCTGAACTTGTAACTTGTTATCGCTTGGAGCCGTAGCTAGACGCTTCGGATATCCACGGCCCGCTCCGCGGCGCGGAATCGCGAGGCTCTGGGGGCGGGGCCTTAGCGCGGGGCGGGGCTAAGCAGGGGCGGGGCTTGTTGGCCCCGCCCCTCCCGCGCCTCGCGGTCCCGTGGCGGTCCCTCCGGGCCCCCGCGCGACCCCAGTCCCTCGACCTCTTGCTCCGGGTGGGGGCGGCGGGGTGGGACGCGGCTCCGCGTGGCTGGGGGCGTGGGGACGCGGCGTGGCGGGCCCGGCGGCCTCTCCGCTCCGGCCCACTGCCCCGGCCTGCCCGCAGCCGCCCAGACGTGGCGTGACCCAGACCTGGCGGGGCGCGGGCGGACAGGTGTTGGCGCCGTCTTGGGGCCGGCGCAGGTGTCAGGGAGGCGGACGGGACGCTCAGGCCCTGGGTCCTGACGACCGCAGCTGCCGCGTGTGCCGGCCAGGTCCTCACGACCGGGGCTGAACCGGGAAGGAGGGCGCCCCTCTGTTCCTCCAGCTGCTGGAGGCGCTAGGGGTGGACTCCTACAGGTGTGACGCGAGCGCAGCTGGGGCGCGCCGGGGTGCGGGGACTCCCGGTCCCCAGCCCCGACCGCGAGGGCCGTTGGGGGTGGTCTCCAGCCTGCAGCTGAGCCAAGCTGAGGGACTGACCACCTGCCAGGGCCTGCAGGTTGGAAGGGCCCGCGAAAGCCTTCGTTCCGTGAGCCCAGCTCAGCTCTGGGGGAGTCCTCCTCGGGAGGGAACCGCCAGTGAGCGCACACAGGTGGTCCAGGCAGAACCGGGTGGGGGAGGATGGGCTCTGTGGTGGGGAACCGAGTGAGGCCCTCTGGAGGCCGACTCCCATTTCTCTGCTGGAGAACCCTCCCAGGTGTCCAGCGTTGGCCCGCTTCACAGAGGAGGAGACAGGGGGTCCGGGAAGCTCTGAGAGTCATCAGAAGGCACAGGGGCACTGGCCAAGTGCCACCAGCTGCAGGCTCCTCCTGCAATTGCTGTCGCGTATTAGATCCCTGTGCTGCCTACAGCTCTCCTGAACCTCTGGTGCCTCCAGGTCCCTGCTCAGGTGGCCTCTGAAAGCAGCAGCCAGGGGCCCTCTCCCCCTCACCTCCCCACTGCCCCACACCTTGCGGTTGTGCTAGGCCTGGACTCCTGCTGTGCCTAGTGGCCTCTCCCTCTGGCCCAGATGCACAGTGGTTACCAGACAACTGGAGGGAGGAAAGGGGTTTTTCCATGATGTCTTGCAAGCCTCTGGCTGGCCTGCAGGGACTTAATTTATAGACTGTCCCTGTGTGACCCCTTTCGCTGTGTTCCTGATGTGGTTGACCCTGCTGCCTCCTGGAAAGCTGGCTTTGAAGGGCTTCCCCTCTCAGGCTGACCAGGGGTCTCTGTGTTCCATGGGGTAGCTGCAGTGACTATCCAGATGGGGGCCAGGCCCTCTAGAGGGACTTGGACCATCAGTACTGATTGTGGGCAGCCTTGGCCTCTGTCCTGGTGCTCCTCCTGCTCCTACTGGACGTGTGGGGGACAGGCCAGCTGGACTGCCCCAGCTAGGAATGTGGCCTATTGCCGAGCCTGTCAGGCTGGGCTTGAGGCAGAGGTGGTATGGAAAGGGTGGTGGGCTCTGAGGGGAGAGGCCCACAGGGCCCTCCAGGAGACCCTCTGTGAAGCTGCCGAACTCCATTCACCTCTTCCACACAGATTTTCTGGGTGCCTCTTCCATGCCAGCCATTTGCTAGGCCCCGGGGTGATAGCAGTGAGTAAGCAGATATGTCCCAGCCATGAAAGATGACAGTGATGTCACAGATATCCTCACTGAACATCTGTTGGGGGCCATTTGTTATCTTATTCATTCAGGAAACACTTAGCAAGTGCCTACTGTATGCCAGGCACTGGGCTGGGAGCCAGGGAAAAGCAGTGAAGGAGACAGATGGTCCCAGGGTACAAGAGACAAGACAAGCTGCAAATATGAAGCAAGATACCCTGAGATTAGGAACACTGCTATAAATCCTGGTGTGACAGGAAAACACTGGGGATGGGCTGGGTTCCTCAGAAGAAACTGGCCTGAGATGACAACCGCCCTATAGGATTAATATTCATCCCCATTTTACAGGGAAAGCACAACCAACTACAGCTCAGAGAGGCTAAGTCATCTCCCCAAGTAAGCAGGGCCAGATTCCAAGCTCAGCTCTGACCCCTTCATTCTGCATGTACTGATCGGGGGCTGGATTAAGCATGTCTTGGGGCACCTGGGTGGCTCAGTCCGTTAAGCAGTTGCCTTCAGCTTGGTCATGATCTCAGGGATCCTGGGATCGAGCCCCAGTTGGGGATCCCTGCTCAGCAGGGGAGTCTGCTCCTCCCTCTGCCTCTCCCCCTTGCTCTTCCTCTCTGTCAAATAAATAACTTTTTTTTTAAAAAGCATGTCTTTAAAACAGTTTTTAATATTCTATTTTATATAACCCTATCTATAACAATATTATCATTTCCACATGTTAATATGATCCATTATGATCAAATAAGAACAGTTAATCAGATGCCCTGACCCTTTTTGGCATAGTAAATCTTGATTGTACATTTTGCAGCCCATTAGCCACACGTGGCAGCTAGTGTCTAACCTGGTGGGCTGGCCAGTTCTCGCCACAGATGCCTGTCAGTTCATAATTTTACACTGATTCTTTTCAGTTTTGTTTTTGTATTAAGACTTATTATTATTTTTTTAGAGCAGTTTAATCCATCCAGTGACGCTGAGGGGAAGATACAGGGATTTCACACCATACCCTTTGCCCCACATATGGACAGCTTTCGTTATCAATATCCCACACTGGATGGTGCATTTGTTACTATCAGTGAACCTGACTGACAAATCACTATCATCCAAAGTCCACAGTCTACCTCACGGTCCACACCTGGTACTGTACATTCTACAGTACCATTGATGGCCATCGTCTCCTGATCTGTTAGTACGTTTCAACAAACACGCATCCATCTTTATGGTACCATACAGAGTATTTTGCCCTAAAAATCCTCTGTGCTCCAAGCATGTCTTTTTTATGATGTTTTGATAGCCAGGGCCCACTTGATGATAGAAGGACTGCCCCTCCCAGGGCTAGCAGATTCCTAGAGATAGTAATTGTCTCATGAGTGCGCCTCCCATATGCAAACCAGCGGGTCCAGAGCCCACGCCTGAGCGCCCTCCTTTATGGATCTCACTCATAGGATGTCCTCACTCACTCACATCATGGATGTCCCCTGACCTGATCATCCCAGAACCAGAGACTAGACAACTGAGGGACGGCCCCTATACCCCAGAGCCTGCTGAAGTCATGCGAACCAGCCAGGCCTGAGCCGGCACGTGCTGCCTCACCCACTCCCTCTCACAGAATACAGAGTACAGGCTCTCACCCACATTCTTTCCTCACCCCTTCTGCCTCCTGACCAACTCTGTTGTGTCCCCATGTGGCCCTGTGTGGCATGGTGTGCCCCCTCCTCTTGAGATCTGAGAGTAGCAATCGATCCTTTTATTATTATTTTGAGAGAGAGAGCATACGCATGTGAGCAGGAGGTGGGGCAGAGAGAGAGAGAATCTCAAGCCGACTTCACACTGAGCACAGGGCCCAATGTGGCACTTGATCCCATGACCTTGAGATCATGACCTGAGCCGGAGATAAGAGTCAGACACTCAGGTGACTGAGCCACCCAGGCGCCTCCGCATTCTATCTCCCCCCCACACACACCCCGCATTCTATCTTTTTAGTGGCCATCGCCCCCTGATCTGTTAGCCTCACCATATCTGAAAGGGAATAAAAGCTATGCTTTAAAGCGGGTGCCATGGGATATGCAGAGAGCTGGAGAGAGAACAGATAATCGACGTACCACTCCCCATGCGAGGCTCACAGATGGTGGGAGGACAATCACAGGATACATGGTCCACATTCTAGAGGGATGTCTGCACGCAGGCTGTGGGGATGCAGAGGGCACCCCACCAGGTCTCCAGAGAGAAGAGCTACTGAATGGAGACCTGCAGGGCAAGCAGGTGTTAGGCAGACGTCAGACAGAGCACGACGCCAGAGGGAACTGCCAAGTGCAGGATGGCTAGGGCGGGAGATGGGGTGGGTAGCGGAAGATGGGGTGGGAAGAGACGGTCTATTCAGGGCCTCACCTACTGAGCCAAGAAGGGTGACCTTCATCAAAAGGGCGCTAGGGAGCTGCTGACGGAGTTAGCTGGGGGAGGGTTGCGGTCAGTTCTGTCTGTATCTGAGCTCTGCCAAGGTCATGAGAAGATGCAGTGTGGGGACATTAGCCCAGACAAGAGAAGACTCAAGAATAGTAGCTTGTCTTCCTACGGGGGCTGTGAGGAAGGTCCTTTCTTTTTTTTTTTTGGAAGGTCCTTTCTAGTCCCTTTCATGCTCTACAGCAACGAGAAATAATTCAGGAAATGTTTACCAAGATCTACTATGTGCCAGGTTGGGTAGTTACAACACAGCAACAAGACAGATTTAGTCCCTACTGTCATGGAGATATTTTAGTTTTATTTTTCTAACAATGGGCTTACAATAGCATCTGATGAATGCTGAGATGACATGAAACAGGGACCCAGGAAAGAGAAAAAAAACAAGTAACTAAACTCAGAAATGAAAATGGGGGAGGGATGCCTAGCTGGCTTAGTCTGTAGGGCATGCATCTCTTGATCTTGGGGTCATCAGTTCAAGTCCCACACTGGGCAGAGAGATCACTTAAAAATAAATAAATAAATAAATAAATAAATAAATAAATAAATAAATAAATAAATATTTTTTTAAAATGTGAGGCATAACTACTGCCCTTACAGAAATTTTTTAAAAAGATTAGACTATTATGAACAGTTGCATACCAATTAATTAGATAATCTGAATGAAACTAGCAAACTACCAAAATGGACTCAGGAAGAAATAGAAAATCTGAAGAGGGCTATTGAAGGTAAAGAGATTGCATCGGCAATCAAAAACCACCCAACAAAGAAAATCCAGGACCAGATGGCATCACTGGTGAATTCTACCAAACATCAAAAGAATGAACACAAATCTTTCTCAAACTCTTCTCAAAATATAGAAGAGGAGGGAACACATCCTAACTCATTTTATTCTATGATATCAGCAGTACCTTGATACCATAGCCAAGCAAAGACATGGCAAGAGAACTATAGACCAACATCCCTAGTGAATAGGAAAGCAAAAATCCTCAACATATACCCCACAAACTAAAAATACATTATATGTTCACTAAATTGAATTTAAATTAAATTTAAAAAATCCTCAACACAGAGTTGCAAGCGAAATCCAAAAGTATATTAAAAGGATCACATGGGATGCCTGGGTGGCTCAGCAGTTGGGTGCCTGGCTTTGGCCCAGGGCAGGATCCTGGAGCTCCAGGATCAAGTCCCACATCGGGTTCCCAGCATGGAGCCTGCTTCTTCCTCTGCCTCTGTCTCTGCCTCTTTCTCTCTCTGTCTCTCATAAATAAATAAATAATCTTAAAAAAATAAATAAAAGGATCACAAACCATGAACAAGTAGATGTGTCTTGGGAATGCAAGGATAATTCAATATTTGAAAATCAATTTAAGATGGCACATTAATACAATGAAGGAAAAACTACACGATCACCTCAACTGATGCAGGAAAAAGCATTTGACAAAATCCAACACCCTTTCTCTTTTTTTAAATTTTTTTTTAATTTTATTTATTTATGATAGGCACACAGTGAGAGAGAGAGAAGCAAAGACATAGGCAGAGGGAGAAGCAGGCTCCATGCACCGGGAGCCCGACGTGGGATTCGATCCCGGGTCTCCAGGATCGCGCCCCGGGCCAAAGGCAGGCGCCAAACCGCTGCACCACCCAGGGATCCCTCCAACACCCTTTCTTGATAAGAGCACTCAACGAATTAGGGACGGAAAGAAACTTCCTCAACCTCAAATGGTAAAGGGCACCTACAAAAAGACCCACAGTGGGCAGCCCGGGTGGCTCAGCGGTTTAACGCCACCTTTGGCCCATGGCATGGTCCAGGAGACCCGGGATCAAGTCCCACATCAGGCTCCCTGCATAGAGCCTGCTTCTCTCTTTGCCTGTGTCTCTGAGCCTCTCTCTCTCTCCCTGTGTGTGTCTCTCATAAATAAATAAGTAAATAAATAAATAAATAAATAAAATCTTTAAAAAAAAAAAAAAAAACAAAGACAAAAAAAGACAAAAAGGCCCACAGTGAATGTCACACTCAGTGGTGAAGCTGAAAGCTGTGCCCCTAAGATCAGAAACAAGAAAAAGATTAACATTTTCACCACTTCCGTTTAACACTGTGCTCAATGCTGGAGTGGGAGCAATTAGGCAAGAAAAGGGAATAAAGAAGGCAATCAAGTTGGGAAAGAATAAATGATATTCACAAATGACATGATCATTTATATATATAGAGAGAATCCTGAAGAACACACACACACAATAAGAGCTAATAAAGCCAGTAGAGTTTGCAGAATAAAAGTTCAACACACAAGAAAATCAGTTGCATTTCTACAAAATAGCAATGAGCAATTGACAAGGAAATTAAAAAAAAAATTCCATTTACAATAGCATCAAAAAGGATAAAATACAGAGAACTGCAAAACAGGCTTAAAGGAATTTAAAAACCCAAGGAAATGGAAAGGCATCTCCCTGCTTGTGGAAGACTTGACACTCTTAAGATGGCAGTACTCCCCAGCATGGTCTACTGGTTCAGTACAATCCCTCTCCGAGTACCAATGCCCATTTCTGCAGAGATGGAATAAGAGACTCTAAAATTCATAGGGAATTGCAGCACTGAGCACTGAGTCACGTAGGGAAGTGCTGAGTCACTATACTGCATACCTGAAACTAATAAAATCCTGTATGTTAACTGAAATAAAAAAAAAAAAGTAGTGTTTAAATTCCACATACCTGAGAAATTTCCAGCTTTTTTTTTCTTGTCACTCATTTCTAGCTTTATCCCACTGTGGACAGAGAGGATGGCTTGTATGGTTTCCACCTTTTAATATTTGTTGTGATTTACTTTCTAGAAGATGTACTCCATGCATTTGAGAAGAATGTGTGTTCTGCTGTTGTTTGCTGGAATATTCCCAATATATAGAGTAGGTCTGGTTAGGACTGCTGTTGAAAATGGAGTACTGAAGCCACCAGCTACGACCGTAACAGAATCCGTTTCTTCCTTCAATTCTGCCAATGTTTGATTCCTATTTTCTGGGCTCTGTAGTTTGGTACATATATGTTTATACTTCTAAAAAATTTTTTTAAAATATTTTATTTATTTATTCATGAGAGAGAGAGAGAGGCACAGACAGGCAGAGGGAGAAGGAGGCTCCATGCAGGGAGCCCAACATGGGACTCAATCCCGGGACTCCAGGATCACGCCCTGGGCTGAAAGCAGGAGCTAAACCACTGAGCCACCCAGCGTTCCCCCCACCAATTTTTTTTTAAGAAAAAAATTTTTTTAAGCAATTACATCCAACATGGGGCTCAAACCCACAACCCTGAGATCAAGAGTTGCACACTCCATCCACTGAGCCGGCCAGGTGGTGGTAGGTATAGGTTTATAATTTTTGTATCTTCTTGATAGACTGACCCTCTTATAAACAGGTAATGTTCTTATTTGTTTCTCATAACAATTTTTGACATAAAGTCTATTTTGTGTGATATTAGTATAGATATCCCAGCTCTCTTTTAATCACTATTTACATGGAATATCTTTTCCCTTCACTTTCATTTCAATCTATTTGTCTTTGGATCTAAAGGGAGTCTCCTGTGGAAAGCATACAGCTGGATCACGTCTCTTATCTCTCCTGTCACTGTCTGTCTGCCTTTTCTTTGGAGAGTTTAATCTATTTATCTTTAAAGTAATTACTGATAAGAAAGGACTTACTTCGGCTCTTTCATTATTTGTTTTAAGGGTATGTCTTGGGGCACTTGGGTGGTTCAGTGGTTGAGTGTCTGCCTTTGGCTCAGGTCATGATCCCAGGGTCCTGGGATCAAGTCCTGCATCAGGCTCCCTGTGGGGAGCCTGCTTCTCCCTCTGCCTATGTCTCTGCCTCTCTCTCTGTGTCTCTCATGAATAGATAAATAAAATCTTAAAAGAAATAAAGGTATGTCTTATACCTATTTTGTTCCTTAATTTGTTCATTATGGTTTTCTTTTGTGTTCCATTGATTTTTTATAGCATACCATTTTGATTCCCTTATTTCATTTTCTGAAAATAACGTTTCATTATTTTCTTACTATTTACCTAGGAGTACAGTTAATATCTTCAATTTGTGACGATGCAGTTTAAATTAATACAGATTAGCTTCAACAGCATACAAAATTCTGCTCATATATAGCTGCATCCCTTCCCTTTTATATTGTTACTGTCACAAATTACATTTTGATACACTGTATTGCCATTAACATACCTTTATAATTCTCACTTTATGCCCTTGTTTCTGAAATCATACTTGGGGGGAAAATGAGTTGCAAAACAATAATACTGGCTTTAATATTCACTTATGTAGTTACCTTTCCAGTGTTATTTCTTCATATGGCTTTGAGTTGCTCTTGAGAAGGACTTTAGTATTTTTTTTTTTTGGTAGGGCAGGTGTACTAGTTACAAAGTCTCTTAACTTTTGTTTATCTGGGAATATCTTAGTTTCTCTTTCATTTCTGAAGGCTAGTTTTACCCGATACAGAACTCTTGGTTGAAAGGTTTTCCTTTCAGCACTTTAAATAACATTCACTGTTTTCTGGCCTCTGTGATATGTGATGAGAAATCAGCTGTTGTGCTCATTGGAGATCACTTATATATAATGAGTCACTTCTCTCTTGCTGCTTTATAAAGGTTCTTTTTGCCTTCCTTTTCCTTTTTTTTTTTATAGAGTTTTTTTTTAAGATTTTATTTATTTATTAGAGACATGCGTACAGAAAGAGAGAGAGAGACAGAGAGGCAAAGACACAGACAGAGGGAGAAACAGGCTCCATTCAGGGAGCCTGACGTGGGACTTGATCCCTGGTCTCCAGGATCACGCCCTGGGCTGAGGGTGGTACTAAACCGCTAAGCCACTGGGGCTGCCCTTCCTTTTTCTTTTTTTAAAAAAGATTTATTTATTTTAGAGGGGGGAAAGGCAGAGGAAGAGAAAAAAATCAAGCAGACTCTGCACTGAGTGCAGAGCCTGATCTCATGATCCTGAGATAACTACCTGAGCCGAAACCAAGAGTTAGATTCCTCACCAATGTGCTACCCCAGTTGCCCCTCCTTGTCTTTATTTTTCAATAATTTGGTTTTAATGTCTTGGTATAGATCCCTTTGATTTTTTCTGCTTGGTGTTTGTGGAGCTTCTTGCATGTATAGATTCATGGTTGTTACTAAATTTGATCATTTTCAGCCACTACTTCTTCGAATACTTTTTTTTTCTCCCTTTGCAATGCCCATTATACATCCACTTATACATTTGCTGGTGTCCCAAAGGGGTTTCAGGTTCTGTTTATTCTTCATTTTTTCTTCTTTTGGCTCCTCAAACTGGATAATTTCATTTGACCAATTCTCAAGTTCAGTGGTTCTTTCTTTTGCCCACTGAAATCTTCTGTTGAAATTCTCCAGAGAAATTTTCATCTTGTCTTACTTTCCAGCTCCAGAATTTCTGTTTCTTTCTAATAATTTCTATTTCTTATTGACAGTCTCTATTTGATGACACATCATTCTCCTAATTTCCCCTAGTTCTTTGTGGTTCCGTTTAGCTTTTTGAGCATATTTAACACAGTTGATTTAAAGTCTTCAAGTCTAATGTGTGTGTGTCCTTAGGGATCACTTGTTTGTTTCTTATCTTCCTGCAAATGGGCCATACTCTTGTTCCTTGGCATGCTTCATTTTTGTTATGGTTGAAAATTAGGCAATTTGGATAATGCCTAATTTACTAAAAATGTAGTAATTCTGTAAATCAGATTTGTCCCCCTCTGGGTTTGTTGCTATTGTTGTTGGCTGTGGGTTGCAGTTATCTGAGTGACTTTTCTGTAATATTTAAAAAACTGTTTTCTTGTGTGTGGTCTCTTACGTGTCGGTTCCTTTAGCTTCTGATCAGTAGTTGTTGGACATTTAAATGCCTGAAGGAAGAAGGAGGCGAGGAGGAGTGGGAAGAGAATGAAAAAGGTGAAAAAGGAGAGAAAGAGGAAGAAGGCAGGAGGGAAGGAAGGAAAGAAAGGAGACAAAGTACTTTCCTAGTCTTTGCAGACTGTGTTGGACACTCCATGACGCCAAGCCAGGTTGTTTACAACTCTGTGTTGGCCTTCACTTCCTGCCTGTGGTACGCCTAAAAATCAGCCAGAGGTGAACACTTAGGGGCTTCTAAAATCTTCTGAGTATGCATTCTGCCGCAGGCATGGGAGGTTTTTCAAAGTCATTATTCCCCAAAGTAACTCCTCCTCCAGGTAACTCCTCCCCCAGCTTCTCCTCTCAGACTTTCAGCAGGTCTACTGTTTTATCCCAACTGTAATCTTTTCCCCACATGGCAGCACCCTGTTCATTTGCCTTCCAGTTGTAGTCTAGGGATGCCCTAGACTAGTCCCTTCCTGCATTGAGAGTTACAACGTGGGCAAAACAGGGGCCAGTGCCTTGCATCATTCCATCAAGGAATCCCCAGACAGGTCAAAGCAGATGCACACAAGTCCTCAGGAACAAGGGATTTTTGTTTCGTTTGGTTTTGGGGGAAGACATTAACAACTGACTTTTATTTGAAGCAATGGCACAAGTGAAAGAAGTGAAGTGGATGTCCTAACACAACTGAGAGAAAAGCGAATGGTGAACACAACTCGTGTGCACCACCTGGTGCGGAAGTCACTCCTGTGGTGGTGGGGAAGCCCACCGAAGGCTCAGCTGTCATCACTGGCCCCAGGTGTCCTTGTCAAAAAGACACTCTGCCATCCAGGGGTTCTGGGACCCCATCTTGTGCGAGCTGGTTACGTAGTCACCCAATTCTTTGACGGATTTCACTTGCCCATTCGGTGTAGTTACATGAATGACTGGGCCATTTTTGTCAGTGGACACTTGGTACAGTTCCCGTTGTGACCAATTCATGTTTTTCTCCCAGCATAACCTATGCTCCACTGTATCTGGCCTGCTCTCCCAGCCACTGCAGTCTGGTTTCCTGATATCCTTTTTTGTTGTTGTTTTGTTTTGTTTTGTTTTAGATTTTTATTTATTTACTCATGAGAGACAGAGAGAGAGAGAGGCAGAGGGAGAGCATGCAGGGAGCCTGACATGGGACTTGATCTCAGGTCTCTAGGATCAGGCCCTGGACTGAAGGCGGCGCTAAACTGCTGAGCCACCCAGGCTGCCCCAAGGTTTCCTGTGGGTCCTGCAGTTTCTCAGCACCATCCCTCTCCTCGTGAGGTTGGTGAGGAAAATCAGTGGTGACATTCCTCCTTGACTGCAGGACTCTTGCACCTCTTAACCACTGGGCTATGGGGTGCCTCTGCTAAAAGAAAGGGATGGGGATGTCTGAGTGGCTCTGCAATGGAGCATTTGCCTTTGGTTCAGGTTGTGATCCTGGGGTCCTAGAATCGAGTCCTACGTGGGAGCCTGCTTCTCCCTCTGCCTGTGCCTCTGCCTCTGTCTCTCATGAATAAATTAAAAAAAAAAAAAAAGGAGGGGATGGGGAAGCTGAGGAGTCTGAAAGCCCCATGGGGCCCCAGGCTGTACCCAAATTGACAGCAGCAGGGTGTCAGGGCTGACTAGGTGGGTGGCGTGGTGCTCGGCCCAAAGCTGTTGTGCGTCTCTCTCACGCTGGCTCTGGAAGCCAGAGCAGTGGTGGCAGCTGGTCACCAGGTGTGTGTTTGGGTGCTGTGGGGAGGGGCTGTATCTGGAGGGGAGTTGTGGCTTTATCCTGGGCTGCTGGTGCCAACCAGTGCCAGCCAGCATGGTGGTAATGCCAGCTACCTTGCAGGACTCAAGCGGGGTGCTGCAGAACTTGTGATGCCAAGTCTAGATGAAAGGACCTGGTGGGTCACCTCTTGTTCACGTGAGCTCTTGTGGGCTTTTAGCTGAGCAATCAGTCCCTCCTCTTCTGGTATAACCACACAAGTAGACCCATGCATCCACTCCTGCCACCTCTTTTGTACCACATTTTCTCCTCTCTGCCCATCCCCAGCCACAGATCTGTCCCTCAGTGCTTTAAGATGTAGATTTTATTATTCAGGGATGGTGAGGCTAACAGATCAGGAGACAATTGCCATTAGTTTGTTACTCACAGATCCCAAGACGAGGGAGCATGTCACACCATGTGGGGCCACACGAGGAAGCACCAGGGTCGGTCAAGAGGCAGAGGCAAGACAGAGATGTGGGCAGGAGCCCATATTGTGGTTTCTACAGGACAGAAAGGCGGGGTCAGCAGGCTCAGGACTGGCTAGTTTGAATAATCTCTCCAGGCTTTGGGGTGTAGGGGCCTAGCTGTCTGGCCCTCTGGCCCTGGGGGACATCAGGGCAAGGGAACATTGCCTCATGGAGCATGGCAGCCTGCTAACGGGATGGTCAGAGTGGGAGCATGGGCAGGCAAGGTGTGTCCTACCTCTAGGAATCAACTAGCCCTGGGAGGGGCAGTCCTTCCCACAGCAGCAAGAGCCCCATGATGTCAAAGCATCAGTGTAGGAAATAAAAACCACAATCAACCCTCTCCTCACCTCTCTGCCCTCCCCATGCATTCTTCTCTCTTGCCTCGTTCTGTGGCCACCCCCTTTGGCAGTGGATAAGTGCCAAGGATGCCTCGCCAGTTTCCCTGATCCCAAAAAACCTGTCAACCCTGACCCTTCCTGCCTACAGTCCCAGTCACCTCCTGCTCCTGAACTCTCCTCCACTGGCTTCATGGGAGCCTGACAGCTGCCCTGGCCCCTGGTGGCTCCCCTGTGGCTCCGGCCTGTGTTTGCTTCAGAGATAATTCCGTTTGCTTCAGAGACACTCCCCGCCTTGGGTCCTTCCCTTCTCCTCTCTGTCATCTCTGAGACAAGAGCATTTTCTCACGGTCCTGTCCCTGGTCCCTTTCTGTGGGGTCAGGCTGAGATCAGATGACCACAGAGACAGAGTCCTGCGGCTCTTGACCCAAGAGCCAGAGGCCAGCCTGAGCCCAGGGGCCCTCCCCAACTCAGGCCTGTGTCGGGTCCCTGCGGCCACTGTAACAAATCACCCAAGCACATGGTGGCTTAAAACAACACAAAGTTATGATCTTTCCATTCTGGAGGGCAGAAGTCTGAAAACCAAGCTACTGGCAGGGCCAAGATCCTTCTGGAGGCTCTGTGGGCCATCTGCCTTCACCCCCTCCAGAGTCCAGAGCGGCCTGCACTCTCTGGCTCAAGGCTGTCCTCCTCCTGCAAAACCAGCAGTGGAGTGCTTTCCAGTCTCTCTATGCCCGGCTACTGTTGCACTCTCCTTCTCTGCTTCTCACCCTCCTGCCTCCAAGGACCCTTGTGATGACACTGGGCCACCTGGATAATCCAGGATCACCTTCCATCTCAGAGCCTTAACATGACCACATCTGCCAAGTCCCTTTTGCTTTGTAAGGTGACATGTTCTCTGGGGATGAAGACATGGACATCTTGGGGGGGAGGGCATTGTTACCTGCCATAGCATAGGATCTTGGGGGGAAGGGATATGTGGACCCAGTTCTGGAAAGCAGGGCATGGGGGTGACCGTGGGGGTGGAAGAGAATTCTGGGTCCAGGGACCAGGGCATATCAAACAGCAGGCTCCCTGAATACCTGACCTGATGTGATCTGAAGGCCCTTGACATGAGCCCAAGAATCCAGGCAAGGGAGTCCCCTTTCCAAAGCTTGGCTCTACAAAGTGGGGGATTCTTACCTGGGCCAATTTTGCCCCCAGGGGACACCTGGCAAAGACTGGAGACATAACTGGTTGTCACAGCAGGGGAGGAGGGATGGCTAGAGGTGCTATTAAATGTCCTGTCCCTCCCACCAGGAAGACTCCTCCGGCCCAAAGGTCTGCAGCCTTGAGAGCGAGAAGCCTTGCTTACAGCAGAGCTCCCAACAGCTGCTTCCTGGCCTTGTCTCTCCAAACCCTGAGGGGCTCCCCGCCACCTCCTTGGAGGGTTTCTGCTCAGTGACCTTTGGCCTTTTGTGCGAGTCCCGCCTTCCTTGGGAAAGGCAGTTTTCAGTTTCTCCTGACCCTTGGCCTGCTCTGGGTACATCTGGGGGTGTTGAACACTCCTAACTGGGGAATGCAAAGGCCTAGGGAGATGACTGGAAACACAGCTGTGCTTTCTCCTGACCCTGCCCCGCCCCACCTTGCCCAAGGCTGACCACTCTGGCCTCTGGGTCCCCACACCGGAAAGGTGAGGCAGATGGCATGCTAAGGACACTGGTCACAGGGCAGGGACTAAGCTAGCTCACTCACAAAGCATGGGGCAGCAGGGGACAGAACCCATGACAGGAGGGGGGAGTTGGGAGTGGGACACCCCCTCCAGGTTCTTGTTGCTATTGCCCTACAACAGCCATGTCAGTGACACCCCTGGAGTCGGCTACGTTGCCACTGGGCTGGGGCAGGAGTGGAGTACCCTTCTTGCTCACCAACTATGGAAGAGACCCCAGCACAGGTGGTCTGATTCACTGGTGGGGGCGACGGGGGCAGGTCCTGCCGAATGCCAAAAACCCACGCTGGGGTCTCAGCACTGTTGGTCCTCCCCAGAAGGGCCTGCTTCTTGTTCATGTGGCCAGCAAACCTTTGACGCCTACTGGGTGCCAGGCCCTGTGCTGGCCACTGGGGATGACAAGCCTCAACCAGCCCCTCAAGCAGCCACAGTGACTCGGGAGAGCAGGGTTCATGCTACCGACTGCTGAACTGAGCCAGACCCTGTGGCGGGGGTCTCCCCACCTTCCTCATCACACCACCGTTTTCTTCTGTGGCAAGGGGCTTGACGCATTTCTGGGGGAAGGGACCGGGGATGCCGGCCAGGGGAAAGGAGGGAAGCAAGGGTCTGGGCAGAGCAAGCCCTGGTGCAGCAGTAGAAGGAAGGCAGGACAACACATCTCCAGTGGGGCTGCCCTCGGTGAGCCCAGGAAGACCCTTGCTCCTGGGGGTAAGAGGGCTGCTCTGGGAAGATGGCCAGTCCCTGCAGCTGCTCCTGGACCCCCTCTCCTGCCCCTGTGCGGGCTAGTTTATCTGGCCAGCTTCTGTGGATTTTCATGTGGCCCCTCCCTGGGCCTGAACCCCGATGTATGGCTCCCCAGGCTCCCATCAGGGCTCCAGGTCAGCCCCATCCACCAAAGAATGGGGTGTTCAAAGCCCAGAATCCTACCTCCTTAACTGCGGAAGGCTGGACAGTGCCCATGGGTGACGAGGGCCACCAGAGCTCCTGGGCCCACCCCTGCTGAAATTCTGCAAACTGTGGCAAAAATCCCACGCTTACCTACCTAGCGTGATGGGCTGTACTCTGTGTCCTCTCCAAAATTCATGTGTCGCAGCCCTTACACACAGGGCTTCAGGATGTGACTGTGTTTGGAGACAGGGCCTCCGAAGAGGTGATCAAGTTAAAATGAGGCCATGGGGGGGGGGCTAATCTAATATGACTGGTGTCCTTATAAAAAGGGGAAATTAGGACACAGATGCACACAGAAGGAAGACTGTGTGAGGACACGGGGAGAAGGTGGCCGTCTGCGCGTCACAGAGGGACACCTCAAAAGAACCAGCCCTGCTGACACTTTGATCTTGGGCTCCCTGCTTCCAGAACAAACCATGAAGAAACAATTTTTTTAAATAAAAAAAAATGATTTTACTTAAAATGTACCTTACATATGTATAATATCAAACGTTTATTTAGGGGTGTCCGGCTGGCTCAGCTGGCGGAGCATGCGACTCTGGAGATCTCAGGGGTTGTGGGTTTGAGCCCATTGGGTGCAGAGATGACTTAAAAACAAAATATTTAAATAAACAAACATTTATTTGATGTCCTTGATGTGAGGAAACAAATAGATCTCTGTTGTCCTAAAGCACCTAGACCAGGCCACTCTGTGATGGCAGCCAGAGCAAACTAATACGTCCAGGGATGTAGCTGAGTAAGATAGTAGCGTATTGGATGCCTAGGGGCCTGGGGAGGGAACAAAGATCAAGACATGACCTTGGTTTCTCCCCTCATTCATGTGGACTTAGTGCTTCCACTACACACTGAGGGTGGCCCCTTGCCTCCAAAGTCAGCCATCTGAAACCACTGGCCCTGGGTTGAACGGGGGAGTGGAAATAACACCCCAGAGATGCCACCATGAACCCATGACCCCCCAGCCAGCCAGGCTCTCCTTCTCCAGAGTGGTCCATGCAAACCTTCTCCTAGGACCACTCCTCTCTCCTAGACCCACCCCCACAGTTCTTATCTGCATCTTATTTCCTCCTGACCACCCCCTTGGGGCTGGAGCTGGGGCCTCTCAGTGCTGGCAAGGGTGCTCCTTTCTCCACTCTCCCCCTGCATTCTTTCACCCTCAAGGGGAGGGCCCTGTAGGTGCAATTCTGGGCCCGTGGGAGCTGTTTGGCCCTGTGGCCCCATCCCCTGGCCCCTCCCTGCCATCCTCTGAGAATGTGTGACCTTGGGCCCACTTGATCCTCCTGTAAAATGGGGCTAACAGGCTAGCTCAGAGGCTTACCATGAGGACTGAACGGCACCCAAACATGGGGCATCTGGGTGGCACGGTTGGTTATGCGTCCAACTCTTGATCTCAGCTCAGGTCTTGAGCTCAGGGTCGTGAGTTCCAAGCCCTGTGCTGGACTCCGTGCTGGGAGTGGGGCCTACTTAAAAAAAATAAATAAATAAAGATAAAAATAAAAATCTTAAAAACACGAACGGCATCCACATGGTGGTCAGCCTGGAGGCTGGGAGCCATTCTTACTCCATATGGCTGTGACCTCCTCCCCATCCTTTCTAGCGGATGTGCGATTCATTAAGCCAGCCTCATCTCTGGGCATTTAGATCAGTGCTAAACTGAAGGTGACTGTGAGAAACATCTGCCAGCAAACAGCCCCTCCATGGGTGGCTCAGGATTACTGTCAGTGGTACAACCATGATGAACCTTTTTCTGTGCTGGGCAGGTGTCTTCTGATGGGTGTCTTTCCAACTTAACACATCTGCCACCCCGGAGGAAAGCCAGTGCTGGGGGTTCCAGCAGCACTGGAATGATCTACACCTTGGCTAGCCCTTACCCTTGGGCCTCTCCTTGATGACTCGGTAGACCCACTGTGAGGTTTGTTGACTCTCTCCTCCTGAGGACTGTTTCTGATCTTTGCTCCTTTGGTTCTTATCAATTTGCGTGAGCTCTTAAGAAACTGATAACACCTGTCTTGTTCCATCTACCCAACTTGTTCTCGGTTGCACATGTGCAGAGTTCAGTGTGCACAAGGCGCTCTGAGAAATGCTGCTGGGTGTGCTTTTGGCTATTTTGTCTGGGGAGCTGGGAGGTTTGAAGCCTTTGCGATCCAGGGAGCATGGGTGTTGCAGGGTGGGGCAGGACCTGGTAACACAAATACTCGGCCTTGGTGCTCCTGCCCCAGCACATCAGGGGCAGGTGGGAGCCACCTTGCAAGTAGACCACGGCAAATCCAGGAGTCCCTGGCCTGCTTCCTGTGAGTGGCTGGATAAAGAACAAGGCTGGATAAGTGTCACAGCAAGTTGATGGCCTGCCAATGACCAATGAGCAGGAAGCCATTTCTAAAGAAAAGATTGGGGACAACAGTCTACTGGTTCCATATGACCCACCCATTCCACTCCTAGCTACAGACCCAAAAGAATGGAAAACATATGTTCCTATAAAAACTTGTCCGTGGGGCACCTGGGTGGCTCAGTCGGTGAAGTGTCTGCCTTTGGCTCAGGTCAAGATCCTGGAGTCCTGGGATTCAGCCCTGTTATTGGGCTCCCTGCTCGGTAGGGAGTCTGCTTCTCCCTCTGCCTCTCCTGCTCAGGCTTTCTGTCTCTTTCAAATAAATAAAAATCTTGGGACGCCTGGGTGGCTCAGCGGTTTAGCGCCTGCTTTCAGCTCAGGGCATGATCACGGAGTCCCGGGATTGAGTCCCACATCGGGCTCCCTGCAGCGAGCCCGGTTCTCCCTCTGCCTGTGTCTCACCTCTCTCTCTCTCTGTGTCTCTCAAGATTGAATAAATAAAATCTCCCCCCCCAAAATTAATTAATCTCTAAAACAACAACAACAACAAAATTTGTCTGTGACATGTTCACAGCAGCATTACTCACCACAGCCAGGAAGTAGGAATAGCCCACACATCCAGCACATGATGAACAGATAAACAAAATGGGGTATAGCCCTATAGGGGATATTACTCAGCCATGAAGTACCAATTCCTACTCCAGCGTGGACGGAGGACCTTGCTGATGGGATGCTCAGTGAAAGAAGCCAAACACAAAAGGCGATGTTATATGATTCCATTTACACAAAGTGATCAGAATAGGCAAAGCCATGGAATCATCAAAGGCTAGGAACTGACAGCTAATGGGCATGGGTTTCTTTCTTTCTGGGGTGAAGAAAAGTTCTGGAATGAGACAGTGGTGATGTTTGCACAACTATGTGAATATATTAGAAACCCTTGAATTTTTACTTAAAAAAAAAAAAAACTTTTAAAAAACAGCACTGCAGAAAGCCCCACAAATACAGTGAAATGTTTATAAGCAAAACACGAAAGGGAACGTGTAGGTCATTAAATGGAAAAACCAGAAATCTTTAAAAAAGAAAATTAAAAGTGACAGCGGCAACTACAGTCAGTGTAAGAATGAGGGTGACAGAGTGAAGGAACACCTGGAAGTGAAAGTGATGGCTCCTGATAATCCTCCAGGATGACCAGGAAAGCCAGGCCACTCTGTGACCCCAGGAAACAGAGCAGCAGGGCCTTTCCTAACCTTTGACTTGATGAGAGATAAAAGCACCCAGTGCTGTTCTTGCCAGCAAGATACTGCCGTGGAATGGTTATGGGTCAGTTGCTGAAAGATCATCCTGGAAGGCAAAATTTGCCACACTTGTCCAGGTCAGTGACCCATGTTATCTCTGGTGGTGGCATTCCAGGAGCGATGGGTTTAAGAAGCGAACCTGGCACCTAGGGGCTCAGTTGGTTTGGCGACTGACTCTTGATCTCAGCTCAGCAATCGATCTCAGGGTTGTGAGTTCAAGCCCCATGTTGGTCTCCACAATGGGCACAGAGACAACTTTAAAACAACAACAACAAAAAAGCGGAGCCCTTCCTGCTCTCTGGGGTGTTAACCACGTTAGACGCTCTGCTCGGTGCCGGCTCTACACGTGTCTCTGAGGTGGTGGTGCCACCTGCCTTTCACAAATAGGCAGACAGAGGCGCAGCGACATTATAAGCACAGCAGTACCTGAAAGCAAGCCCTGCATTTCCATGTCTCCTCCAGAGCCGGGTCCTTCAGGTCGGAGATGTGCACAAATAGGAACCAAGGTGACCCACACCTGGAAGGGGCCAGTCCCCTTGGCATGGGGACAGGAACTCCAAACTGCTGCCCTGAAAATACATGTTTCTGCCTAAGGAAAAATAAATAAAGCTTCCTGTTTCTTGACACAACTGACCTATTGGGCACTTGAGATGGAATCAGATTGCAGCTCAGACTGCAAAGCGCATGAGTGCCAGAAGGCTCTCTGGGCTTGTCCAGGCCCGCCCGGCTTCTGCCCTCATAATGAGCGTCTGCTTTGATGCCTCAGCTCTGTTTGGGAGCTGGCCAGCAAACGGCTCACCTGACAGTGAAGCCCATTTCTTGTGTCCCCCAGAAGAGCCCCCACCCATATTCAGAGCCCTGGAAATGGTTCAAATGCCACGCCGCTCCCCCTCCTCCACCTCCGTCACTGGGTCTAACAAATCAGGGCACCTCCTTTTCCACATCTGACTGGTCACCCGTTCCCACTGATCCCACCTCATACACATCTGGACTCCTCCTCTCCATTTTCAGACCCCATCCCCTGCCCCGGGTTGTCTTCACAGCCTCCTGCCGATATGTCTCCATCCTTTGAAGTGTGTACACCACCTTTGCCTCTGGTTCTCTTCCTTCAAGCAAGCAAGCAAGTAAATAAATAAGTAAGTAAGTAAGTAAGTAAGTAAATACACAAAATCAGTCTCTCATCTAAAATTCTCTTTGGGTTCAAGACAAATTCTTTTACGTGCTCATTACCCACGGCAGGTATGTTAGTTCCTCGAGGCCACTGTGACAAATGACCACCCCCTTGGTGGCCTGAAACACCATACATCGATGCTCTTATGGCCCTAGAGGTCAGGTGTCAGCAGGGCTACAGGCCTTCTGGAAGTGCTAGGAGGAAATCTGTTTCCAGGCCTTTTCTAGCCTCCAGAGGCTTTCTGCATTCCATGGCTCACGGCTCCTCCTCCACCTGCAAAGCCAGCAATGGGATCACCTCTTTCATATCTTCTCCAACTCTGGGCCTCCTGCCCCCGTTACAAGAACCTTGTGATTACACGTCCCATGAGGATCATCCAGGACAATCCTCCCTCCTCCAGATCCTTAACTGAATACTCGGTGCAAAGTCCCTTTTGCCAGGTAAGGTCTCAGACCCATAGATGCTAGGAGATTAGGACATGGACAGTTTGGAGGGGTTGCTGTTCTGTCCCCCATAAGAGGACTCACGTACTTTTTCTGAAAAAGGCCTGATGGTAAATACTGTAGGCTTTGTGGGCCATATGGCCTCTACTCACCAGGACCAGCTACGTAATTTTCAGGGCCCAATGCAAGATAAAAAATGAGGGGGCCTTCATTCATAGATTATTAAGAATTTCAAAATGGTGACAGAAGTGCAAGGCTTGGTGAGACTACACAGCGTGCACAGCCATGAAGCAGGCCCTGCCCGAGCAATCTGCCTCTGCCGCTGTGGCCAGAATGCAGCCATGGGCCATATGCAGACAACAGATGACGCTGTGTCACTATCAAACTTGACAGGACACCTAAACTATAACTTTCTCATGTCACATGATGCTATTCTGCTTTTGCTTTTGCTTTTGTTTTGAAGTAGGCACCACACCCAACATGCGGTTTGCACTCACGACCCTGAGATCAAGAGTCCTGTGTTCCACCTCCTGAGCCAGCCAGGCACCCTTCTTTTGTTATTTTTTCAACCACTTAAAAATGTAAACACCAGGAGCACCTGGGTGGCTCAGTTAAGCACCTGACTTTTGGTTTCAGCTCATGTCATGATCTCAGGGGTTGTGAGATCAGGCCCAATGGGCTCCACACCAGACATGGAGCCTGTTTGAGACTATCTCTCCTTCTCCCTCTGCCTCTCTCTGCCCCCTCATGTACCTGCACTCGTACACTCTCTTCCTTTTTTTTTTTTTAAGACTTTATTTATTCATGAGAGACACTGAAACAGAGGCAGAGACACACAGGCAGAGAGAGAAGCAGGCTCCTCAGCAGGAGCCTGATACGGGACTCGAACCCCAGAACCCCAGGATCATGACCTGAGCCAAAGGCAGAGGCTCAACCGCTGAGCCACCCAGGTGCCCCTCACACACTCTTCAAAAAAAAAAGAGCAAACCTCATTCTCACTAACGGGTTGTACAAAAACAGGTATGGGCTGAATCGAGCTGTAATTTGCCAGCTCCTGGTCTATAGGATAAAATCCCAGCATCTCTGCCTGATTTTCCAGGGCCCTTTGAAACCGGAGACAGACATCTCGCAAGTCCTACCTCACAATCTGCATCCAGCACTCCTGATGGCTCCTGGTTCCTAACAGATCCCCTGAGACAAATCCGAGCCTGCGCTCTGCTGGGCCCCTATGTCGAGCAGCTCTACCTCCCACCTGATCCCGCTGTATTCCAGATTGGACAATGCCCTCCGTGAGAGACGGTGCTCTGTGCCTATCCCATGTCACCCTGGCTGGATTTATGTGTCTACATGTCTTCCTCTCCCTCGGGGAGTGATGCGCTCAAGAGTGGGAATGCAGGCTAAGTCGTCTCTGTGTCTCCTGACCTCACAGGCCCTTAGAGCTTTTGCTTAGAGGGAGAGCAAGAACACCTAGAATTTTGATGACTGGAGTGTACTCGGATTCCAACCCCTAAGAACTAAAACTATGCTTCTTGCCAAAAACAAAACAAAACAACCACCTCCCACCTGAAATCCAAGAACTTCCTATTTCAAATTCAGATCAAGAAAATAAAGATCTCTGAGACTAAACAGACCTGGGTTACAATCCTGACAGTCCTTACTAGACATATGCTCTTGGACAAGTCACCTCTCTTGCTCTTAAGACTGAGTTTCAGGATCCGTGGGTGGCGTAGCGGTTGGGCGCCTGCCTTTGGCCCAGGGCGCGATCCTGGAGACCCGGGATTGAATCCCACGTCGGGCTTCCGGTGCATGGAGCCTGCTTCCCTCTCTGCCTCTCTCTCTCTCTCTCTGTGACTATCATAAATAAATAAAAATTAAAAAAAAAAGAAAGAAAAAAAAAAAAAAAGACTGAGTTTCAATCGCCATGGCCCTCCAGGCCCTGTGTGACTTGCCCCTTCCAATCCCATGAGTCTCCTCTCCTGCCCATCTCCACCACTGGCCTTTCCTCAGTTCCTAAGTGTGCCAGGCTCCTGCCTGCCTCAGAGCCTTTGCACTTCCTGTTCTTTCTGCTTGAAACATTCTGCCCTCCCCTCCTTCGTCTGGTGACTTACCCTTCCTGCCTCAGTGGCAACCCCACTGATTCGGGAAACCTTCCTGGCTATTCCAAAATGAGGTCAGGTTCTCCTGCTACATGTGTTGCTGGCACTCTGAATCTCCGCAGACTGTTACTATTTTGTTAGTTCATAATTATTGCAATTGTGCAATTTCTGATCACTATTAACAAAAATCAAATTTAGGGGCGCCTGGGTGGCTCAGTGGTTGAGCATCCACCTTTGGCTCAGGTTGTGATCCCAGTGTCCTGGGATTCAGCCCCACATTGGGCTCCCTGCAGGAAGCCTGCTTTTTCCTCTGCTTATGCCTCTACTCCTCTCTGTCTTTCATGAATAAATAAAATCTTAAAAAAACAAGAATCAAATTTAATAAGCACTTCATGCCTCATGTTCCAAAGGTTCTGAAGGTGGGTGAATTCCTTTATTTTTCCCAGTGCCATCATGAAGTATTATAATCACCACCATTTCATGGATGGGGAGAATGAAGCTCAGAGAGATTAAATAACTTACCCAAGGTTGTGCACCTCATCAATATTGGAGTTGCCCTCTTAAGCCCATTCTCACAGGTTGACCGTGACTTCTGTGAGGGCAGATGTCCCATCTGGCATAGTCACTGTTATATCCCCAGGGCTGAGCACCGGTACCGGGCATGCTGGGGCTGATTAAGAAGTACTGATGACCTAAAGAAATGACACCCCAGTAGCAACAAGTGCTTCGAGTGCCCACATCTTGGTTTCTAACACTACTCTCTAATAAAAGGAACCAGGCAGGGAGAAATGGCTGATTCTAGAACTGGGACAGAAAATACATGAGATGAGCCTGGAGCATCTTACAGTACCAGAAAGGAAGTGCTCCCGAGAAAACAAAAAACCTCAAACCAAACACATTGGTGGGGGTATGTCAAAGGGCCACAGGAGCCCAACCGAAAGAGTTCCCGATGGCCAAAGCTAGAACAATTCGAATAACAAGATAAAAGTAGTATTGGATTATAACCTAGAGCATGAAATAAATATCCAGCAGCCAGACTTCTATAATTAAATGATGGGTAAGCTGGACACCTAGGTGGCTCAGTGGTTGAGTGCCTCCGGCTCAGGGCGTGATCCCAGAGTTCTGGGATGGAGTCCCGTACTGGGCTCTCTGTGGCAAGCCTGTTTCTCCCGCTGCCTATGTCTCTGCCTTTCTATCTGTGTCTCTCATGAATAAATAAATAAAATCTTAAAAAAAAAAAAAAAAAAGATGGGTAAACTAATAAATCAGGGAGAAGAGAGAAATCTCCCATGGAGAAGAACTCCACACAATTTACAAAGACATCTCACTCAAGGAAGAGAACGTACATCTTCATTCACTAGGTATGCGCTACACATGGTGATTTCCTTTCGAAGTGTACAATATATAAAGGGGAAGGAAGTAATTTTATAGTGGAGAAACCTGACAAATGCTACCTCAGCCCGCAATCAAGGTCAACATCAACAGGTATAGATAATGTTGGTTAGTATGTATCCTTGATAAGAGGTGGTGAGAGTAACACTTCAACTTCTGGGGTCTTCCTCCCCCAAACCCATCATCCCAGTCTTCTCAAAAGAAAAACATCAGACAAGTTCCAATAGAGGAGCATTCTACAAAATCCCTGGTCAGTTTTTCTCAAAACCATCAAGGTCATAAAAAACAAGTAAGTCTGGGGCGCCTGGGTGGCTCAGTGAGTTAATGACTCCCTTCAGCTCAGGTCATGATCCAAGGGTCCTGGGATCGAGCCCCATGTTGGGCTCCCTGCTCAGTCTGCTTCTCTCTCTCTCCCTCTCCCTCTGTACCTAACCCCACTCTTGTCTCAAATAAATAAAAACCTTTAAAAAACAACAGGGCAGCCCTGGTAGCGCAGCGGTTTGGCGCCGCCTGCAGCCTGGGGTGTGATCCTGGAAACCTGGGATCAAGTCCCACATCGGGCTCCCTGCATGGAGCTTGCTTCTCCCTCTGCCTGTGTCTCTGCCTCTCTCTCTATGAATAAGTAAAAAAATAAAAAAAATAAAAATAAATAAAAAAATAAAAAAAAACAACAACAAAGCAAAACAACAAGGAAAGTCTGAGAATCTGCCACAGTTGAGAAGAACCTAAAGAAACAGGACCACTAAGTGAGTGGATCTTAAAAGTTCTCATAACAACAAACACAAAGTATTTGTAATTATGAGTGGTTACGGGTGTTAACTAAATTATTGTACTAAATATAACATATACGGGGATCCCTGGGTGGCGCAGCGGTTTGGCGCCTGCCTTTGGCCCAGGGCGCGATCCTGGAGACCCGGGATCGAATCCCACATCGGGCTCCCGGTGCATGGAGCCTGCTTCTCCCTCTGCCTGTGTCTCTGCCTCTCTCTCTCTCTGTGACTATCATAAATAAATAAAGATTTAAAAAAATGTTTAAAAAAAATAAATATAACGTATACGTATATCAAATCATCATGCTATACATCTAAAACTAACATGGTACATGTCAATTATATCTCAAAGAAAGAGACAGACAGACACAGAGAGAGAACCAGGACAACTAAAGGTAATGTGGCATCCTGCATGCGATTCTGGAAGGGAAGGAGAACATTAAGTAAAAGCAAAGGAAATCTAAATAAACTATGAACTGTGGTTCATAACATATCAGTAATGATTCATTAATTATAACAAACAGATCATACTAAAGAAAGATATTACTAATAGGAAAAACTGGGAAAATGGTAACTGTACTTTCTTTCAAATATTTTTCTCTTAAAAAAAATAATTTATTTGAGAGAGAGAGAGAGAAGGAGCAGGGAGAGGGGGCAGAAGCAAACTCCCTGCTGAGCCGGGAGCCCAACATGGGGCTTGATCCCAGCACAACCGAGATCATGACCCAAGCCAAAGACAGATGCTTTACCTACTGAGACACCCAGGTGCCCCTCAAGTATTTCTGTAAACCTCAGAGTGCTCCAAAAGACAAAGTCTATTAAGGAGAACAATAATAAAGTATAGACGAATACATGAAGGAATTCATTTTTCCCCATGGTGACGATTATAGTTCCTGTTTCACCGAGCTACCGTGAAGATTTCACAGGAGAACGCGCATAAAATATGAAGCATGAAGTACACACTGGATTTAGAGCTCTGGCCACCATTCTACTAAATCTATCCCATCCACTGTGGGAGTCACAAGCTCTACGTGACCAACTTCAAACGAAGTAAAAATTAAGTACGTTAAACGTTCAGTTCTTTAGTGGCACCAGCCACATGTCAAGTGCCCAAAAGCCACATGGAGCTGGTGGCTACTAAATTAGACGGCGATGATAAAGAACACACCCGTCATTGCAGGAAGTCCTACCAGACAAACGCTGCACTGAACGATGAATGGCATAGTGACTTGCTCAGTTCCTTCTGCAAATGCCATCTTCTCAACCTTCCCCATCTCCCTCTTTTTTTTTTTTTTTTTTTTTTTTTTTTAAGATTTTATTTAGGGCAGCCCCGGCAGCACAGCAGTTTAGCGCCTCCTGCAGCCCAGGCGTGATCCTGGGGACCCAGGATCGAGTCCCACATTGGGCTCCCTGCATGGAGCCTGCTTCTCTCTCTGCCTGTGTCTCTGCCTCTCTCTCTTTCTCTCATGAATAAATAAAATCTTTATTTTTATTTATTTATTTTTAAAGATTTTATTTATTTATTGAGAGAGGCAGAGACACAGGCAGAGAGAGAAGCAGGCTCCATGCAGGGAGCCCAATGTGGGACTCGATCCTGGGACTCCAGGATCACGCCCTGGGCCAAAGGCAGGCACTAAACCACTGAGCCCCCCAGGGATCCCCCATCTCCCACTTTCAACCTGCAACCCTCACATTCCCCATACCCTTTCTCCAACTTACTTTTTTTTTTTTTTTTTTAAGATTTTATTTATAGGGATCCCTGGGTGGCGCAGCGGTTTGGCGCCTGTCTTTGGCCCAGGGCGCGATCCTGGAGACCCGGGATCGAATCCCACATCAGGCTCCCGGCGCATGGAGCCTGCTTCTCCCTCTGCCTGTGTCTCTGCCTCTCTCTCTTTCTCGCTGTATGACTATCATAAATAAAAAATAAAAATAAAAAATAAAAAAATAAAAGATTTTATTTATTTATTTGAGAGCGAGAGCCAGAGAGCACAAGCAGGGGGAACGGCAGAGGCAGAAGCAGGCTCTCTGCTCAGCGCTCAGCGGGAGCCCGACTTGGGGCTCAATCCCAAAGACCCTGAGATCATGACCTGAGTTGAAGGCACACAGATGCTTAACCAACCCAGCCGCCCAGGCACCCTGTCTCCGATTTACTTTCCTTCTTACCCCTTTGCACTACTTGATGTGGAATTCTCTTCTGCCTCTGAGCTCTTGAAATGTAGCCAGTCCAATCTGCGATGCACTGTGAGCCTAAGACATGCCAGATATCAGAGGGGGGGGTGAAGGTAAAGAATGTAAAACATCTCATAACTTTTTATATTGATTACACATAGAAATAACATTTGGGACACGTTGAGTTAAATAAAACGTATCATTAATAGCAACATCACTGTTTGTTTGTTTTTTTTTTTAACTTTTCTGCAACACAGCTTCTAGAAAATTTAAATTATGCACCTAACATTTGTGGCTAATGTTTGTGGCCCGTTCGCTGCCCAATACACATGACTGGCATATACTAGACGCTCAATAAAATTTTAATGAGGGTCTGGGAACCCGCTAGCTCCAACAGTCAACACGGATGTAAGGCTGACCACGTCTCATGCTCCACCTCCTCACCATACCAGATAAGGAAACTGAGGCCCGGCGAGGTGACGTCAGCTCTTTCCCAACGGCACGTAGTGCGGAAACGTCGGGGTCGGGATTCGAACCCGGGTCCTGTCCCCACAGCCCTGGCGTGCTGACCATTCCTACCTGGCAGGCAGGCGGCGGCGGCGGCGGGAAAGACAGGCGCGGAGCGCACAGCATGCGCTCGACAAGGGGCGCGGCTCTTCGGCCACCGCCTTCCGTCTGCCTCCTTGGGCCGGGCCCCAGCCGGCCCCCTCCGCGGCCATCGCCGGCCACCCGCGTCTCCGCCGGCCGCCGAGCCCTTCGCAGGCGGCGCCGGCCGGAAGTCCCGCCTCCGCCGCGCGCCTCGGGGCGCCCAGACAGGCACGTCAGCCAATGAGGAGCGCGCCGTGGCGGACGCCGGCCAATGGGCGCGCGCGCCGGGGGGGCGTGTCCGGGCCGCGGGCCGGAGCGGGTCGTGCGCGCTGAGGAGGAGCCGCCGCCGCCGTCGCCGTCGCCGCTGCCGCCGCCGCCGCTACCGAGGCCGAGCGGAGCCGTTAGCGCCGCGCCGCCGCCGCCCGCCCGCCCCGGAGCAGCCCCGGGCCCGCCCGCCCGCGTCCAGGTGAGGCGGGGGCCTTCGGCGGCACCCGACGGGGTAGGCCGCGGCAGGCCTGAGCTCGCCTGGCCCGGCCGCGGGCGCCCGCGGGCCTGCACCGGCCGAGGCCCAGGCCGCACCGGGCCGGGAGGGGACGCGCGCGGGCCGCGGAGGGCGGGCGGGGGCCGGCCGGTGTGGGCGCCGGCGACAGGCCCCGGGCCGGATTCCTCGGCCGCCGCGAGGGGCGGGCGAGGGGGACACGGCGTGGGCACGCGCCTGGCGGCCGGGCTCCGCGGCCGGGGCCCCAGCAGTCCCGGGAGCCGAGGAGCCGGGGGCGGGAGAGCGAAGCCGGAGGCGAGGGAGCGGGGTGAGCGCCTTCGGCGCGCAGAGGTCACGGCCCACGGGCTCGCTCTCCGGGGAAATCCTACAGATTCTTTTGTGGTCGTTGTCAGAGGACCGCGGTCGATCTGAGGTCCTTTTAGAAGTATGCATACCTTTCAGTATGTATGGGAGTCCTAGGAAAAAAAAATTTTTTTTTTTGAACGCCATCTCTAACAAAGCTGTTTTTGGGGCGTGGGACGTTGGGATTTGTAAAAAATGTGTGTGTGTGTTGAAAACACAACCTGCACGCAGTTGAACAATGGGGGATGGATGCTCTTCCTTTTCCGGTCTCCTCTGCTGCTGGGCTTATTAAAATGGGTTCTGATACCTACTGTGTGCAGGGCAGGTGAGGAAGAAGTTTTGCATGCGCTGCCCGTTGGAGGGACAGAGCCGCCCCCCCCCCCGCCCCCGTTTACCAAAAGTATTCATGTAGGATCTGTGGGGTGCGTGCACAAGAAGTGGAAAAATGGGAAAGGTGGTCTGGTTGGAGAAGGATTTCTCAACCTGGTCACCACTGACCTTTTGGATTTGATCACTTTTGGTTGGGGGTGGGGGTGGGGGTGGGGGGAAGGATGTCCTGTGCATTGTAGGATTTTGAGTAGCATCCCACTAGATGCCAGCAGCATCTCTTCCCTCCCCCGCCCGGTTGTGAAGATCAAAAATGTCTTCAGATGTAGCCCAAAGTATCACACAGGAGACATACCACTGGACTAAATGAGCTTTTACTAAAAGTTCCTCCAGCCTCGTCTCTGATGCGTGGGGATTCCAAGGCTCCCAAGAACTTGTACAAATTCAATGTGGGAGCCTTAGTTTTCTTATCTGTAAAATGGAATAGAAAAGTTGCTGTGGGGATCCCTGGGTGGCGCAGCGGTTTGGCGCCTGCCTTTGGCCCAGGGCGCGATCCTGGAGACCCAGGATCGAATCCCGCGTCGGGTTCCCGGTGCATGGAGCCTGCTTCTCCCTCTGCCTGTGTCTCTGCCTCTCTCTCTCTCTCTCTGTGACTATCATAAATAAATAAAAAAAAAAAAATTAAAAAAAAAAATTGAAAAGTTGCTGTGCAGATTTAAGGGTGTGGGAAGCCCCTAGCAATGACCTGAGCATGGTAAGCACTGAATAGATAATGTAATAAATAATCACCAGTATTTAGTGAGGGTTTACTGTGGGCTTGTCCCATTACAGATATCCAGCCCTTGAGATAGGTGCTGTTGTAATTTCCATCTTCAGGACAGACAAACCAAGGCTTAGATGGGTCACTTTGGACCAGTCTCACACAGCAAGGTGGCTGAGGCAGGATTTGAACGCAGGACCTCTGACCCAAAATCCTTACTCTTAACCATGAGATTTTATTGCTCTTATGATCACAAGCCTTCAGGGAATCCCAAAAGGAATTCCATTCAGTCGTCATTGAAAATCTGTGTGCAAAGCTCTGTTGGGATCTGTTATAAAATTGTGACTTCAAGGTACACAAAGAGTCTGAGGTGTATGAACATCTCAAAATGTGGAAATAATGATTATGTTGAAGCACTGGTTTTGGAGGAGGCGGAGTTTCAGTTTGGATATGTTGAATCTGAGGTCATGGTGCAGCAAGTGGGAAACGAGGGGAGAATTATGAAAACAGTCTTTTTACTGCTTGCTTTATTGCTCTCTCACTTCCTGCTTCCCATCTCTATCATACTCTAGCAAGAGTTCTCTTTTTATTTATTTTTTATTTTTTTATTATTGTTTTTTTAAAGATTTTATTTATTCATGAGAGAGACAGAGAGAGTGGGGCAGAGACACAGGCAGAGGGAGAAGCAGGCTCCGTGTAGGGAGCCTGATGTGGGACTCAATGCTGAGACTCCAGGATCCCACCCTGGGCCGAACGCTGTTGCTAAATCGCTGAGCCACCTAGGCGACCCTGAGAGTTGTCTTTTTAAAATGCAGATCTGATCATCACTCCCGATTAAAAGTTTTTTGAGTGGAAAAAATTTTAATTTTTTTCACCTCTCTAGGTGATATAAAAATTAAAGTTTAGGATCCCAGATCTTGCACATTCTCGCCCTCTCTTCCTTTTGCATTTCATCGGCACTGGGACCTGAAACTCCCACCCTCTCTGCCTGTTTTCCCCACTGCCTGGAACGTCCCGTGTCTGAACGTCTAGTTCATCCTTTCCTCATGCTGCAAGGCCCAGCTTAGAGCTCACTCACCATTGGAAGCCATTCTCCCTTTACCCGCCGGAACCAAGCTTGTGTTCCCATCCCATTCAATTGAGTCAAATTAAATGCTGAATGGTGAGGAAAGTGCGGTTGCTGCCTTTTGCCCCTAGGTGGCAATAGTGAAGCAGTGAGGCTGACCTGAGTACGCCAGGGGAAGATCAGAAGAGAGCAGCCTACAGAAGGGAAGTGAGTTGCTTCCCTCCTTTTAACCAACTCTCCCTGCCCCACTGCTAGACTTGGGGAGGCAATGGTGATTACAATGTGTGGGCAGGTTGTTTTAGCGCACTGTGGTTAAGTGCCGTGAGGGTTATGTGCTGACTGATGTGGAAGCGCAGAAAAGGGCTGGTGGGCAAAGGAGATCACAGAATGCTTCCTGGAGGAGGCAAAGTGCGCGTGTGCGTGAGGGGGGCAATTAGCTGAGTACACACCACAAAGAACAGCTTTGGAGGGTGCAGGAACAAAAAGCATGGAGGTGGGGACCTCTTGGTCTGTTCAGGGAACCACTTGGGCTCTGGTCCTTCAGGGGCAAGCAGATTGGAGTAAGTAGTGACAAGAGGATTCATGGGGCTGGTGTGCAGAGGGTGTTGTCCTGTCAGGCCACGAAGTGAAGGAGTCAGATCTGCGCACAGAAGGAAAGAGTTGGAGGGGGATGATGCTGAAGGCCAGCAAACCAATTAGAAGGTGCTCACTTTCCTCTCTGTAGGAAAAGCTGCAAATGTGGCCCAGAGTGGTAGGGAAAGGAGGGATGGGTTTGAGACATGGTTGGAGGGGTAAGAGATGCAGGTCTCTGTGGGTATTTAGATGTGGGATGTGAGCGAACGGGAGGACAGCAGTGGATGATTCTGGGTCTCTGCCTGAGTGACCAAGAGAAGGATAGTGGTCAGTAAGAGAAGGAAGGCAAGAGAAAGAACAGTTTGGAGTGTGGACATAGACAGGAAGGTGCCACTAGAGTAGAATTCATGTGGTGGCTATACTGCGAAGCAGGAAGGGGAGAGAAGGCATTCTCCATGTTCATACATGTTGGGGGGACTCACTTTTATGATCACTGCCAGTCCCCACTTGACCCAGGGCCTCTGTGTGCTTTGTCCAAGTTGATGGTCACACTTTCATAGATTGAAAACATGAAATGTGACTGCTTGTTCACTGTCACAGAGAACAGGGAGAAGGGGAAGGAACTGCCTTCTTGAGGAACTTCCAACCTGAGTTGGGGAGAAAAGACCTACATAGATATATGAGAGAAAGTAGCAAAAGGGTGAAGCAGCAGGTCGTGGCAGCATTGAGAGTGGTGAAAGAAAGGATTGTCCGGTGCTCAGTTTTTGTGTTTGATGAAAGAGCTGGTGTTTGTACCGGTTGTTCTCAAAGAGGTGTGGGCAGGAGTTTTCAGGTACAGCCAGCAGCCCAAGTGAGTAAGAAAGGAGAGCACAAAGAGGTCCGGAAGCTGAGTGGACTGGTTTGGGCAGGTAGAAGGTCAAGAAGGTGAACTTGGAGATAATTCTAGAAAAGTGTGTCAGAGTCAGGTGGTAGAGGGTTTCTGGACACAGTCAAGAGGTGATCTTGGAAGTTTAAGGATAGAGAGACTGGTCAAGACACTTTTGTAGTACAAGGTGGCTTGGTAATGGCCTGAACATGAGAGCGGGAACTGGGACTGTTCCTTTATTTTCTACACCCAGTACTTTGCTCCATTCCTGGCACATGATTGGCACTCCGTGTTTACTTGGGGGGGGGGTGTCAGAAGGGGGCTCAGGAGTAACTGGATCCAGCCACCCACCACAGAGACCTCTCTGCCAGAGGAAAGATTCACAGAGGAGGAAACAGTCCAGGATGACCCAATGGCAAGACTGATGACACCATGAGCAGCAGTGGGGAAACAAGACAGAGGAATGGTATGGAGGGAAAGGCCCAGTTGGGTGTGGAGAGACTGGGTCTGAGATAACCACGTGGCAGGAAGGACATTTGGGAGTCTGTCTAGGCCCCAGATAACAGAGACCTGAACGAGGACAATGGCAGAGAGATGGGGAAGGAGGGGTATATCGCAGCTGTGCAACTGGCAGAACTCGGTGCCTGCTTAGGTATGGGGGACAGAGAGAGGTGGCTTTGGGGACAGGTGTGTCCTGCCACCAGAGGAAGTAATTCAGAGGGAGGAAGAGGTTTGAAGAGGGGGACAAGGATAGGAGGAGAGGACCTGAAGGTGCCTACAGTTGGAGTCTGGGAGGTCAGGGAGGTACATCTTCCCCTTGATTTTCTAAATGCAGTAGGAGTATGGGGACAGGTTTGTATCTCTGGTAGGCAGACTGAGAGGCCAGCTGACCCATCCGAGCTGGTGTGTGCAGTCGATGGTGAGTGAATGTAGACTGCCAACAAGGTCTTTCACATGCGTGGGCCTGCAGTTGTGAGCCTTGACTGGTGTGACTCCTTGTGACTTCCAGGGAGCCTGGGCGCATTAGAAATGGCATCAGCAGTTTGGATCATTTCCAGCGTCCCGGGGCAAAGAGTCAGAGTGTTCTTTAGTGTGCAAAGACCTGGAGGCGGGTGATGTGGCCACTTGCCAAGTGTCAAGAACTGTGCTGGGCCCTTCACAGCAGGTGGTGCCGTCCCCATTTAGAGGACAAGGAGACTGAGGCTCCAGGAAAGGAAGTGCCATACGCATAGTAGTTCTGCTAGTAAGCAGTAGGATTAGTATTGGAGTGCAGATCTCTCAGACTCCACAGCCCAGGAGTTTTTCCTGCTGTGCCATGTTGCTTTGCAGTTTTGTGCAAGAGTTCTGAAGTGGCCTTGACCAGCCACAAAGAAGCCAGAACTCTAGCAGAGTTGTGGAGCCAGTCATGTTCCCTCAGACCTGTGGAGCACTTCAGCTGGGCCAGGCACTGGCTGCCCTTGATCTGCTTCCACCCTGAGCTTTTCAGCCTGGGTGGATATTGAATTGCTGTGATGTCTCCATGGCTATCCCAGTCAGGTGGCTTTCCCGCCACGGGCTGCGGGAAGGGGTGAGTGAGTAAGGAAATATGTACAGTGTTCACTTAAGCCCTCATCTCGCATAGCAGTTATAATTGGGTCAGGTGGTACAATCGCTTTTTCTCTGGCACCCAGAGTGTTTCCTGGGTGACCTAACATTCCCAAGGCTTTTACCTTGGAGAACTCTGAGTTTTACATCTGGAAAGGACCTTAGAAATAATTGAGTCCAAGCCCTATCATGTGATGTGTGAAGTGTCAAGGTTGAGCCTGAGGATATATTTGACTGTTCTAGTTTTGCTCTGGCTTGAGTAGTTTAGCAGGGTTGCTCTCTGAATATAAAATGAGACAGATTCTCATGGGTGCCTAGTGGGAACTAGTCTTGCTGCCTTATGTGTGTCTTACCTGTGTAAGTCTTTATGTCATTTATACACCCATCTCTTCCCCATATACATATGGTTATATTATTGATGTGAACAGCATCACTGAAGTTACTCAGACAACCAGGATTGTTGAAAATAATGCAGTGAGGCTGAAAACCCTCAGAGATCATCCAAACAGGACTTCTCTGTGATATATGCAGTTAGTGGAAGTGTTTCCAAATCAGCAGGAATTGCTTTGCTAAACCTGAGTTTCCCTTTTTTGTTCCCTACAATTGAGTTTGATTCTGTGCGATAGGACTGGATGATCCTACAAAAGTAAGGTACTGGGGCACCTGGGTGGCTCAGTCGGTTGAGCGTGACTCTTGGTAGTTTTGGCTCAGGTCATGATCTCAGGTCAGAGATCAAGCCCTGTGTCAGGTTCGTGCTCAACATGGAATCTACTTGTCCCTCTCCCTCCCCCCTCCTACCCTTTCCCTGCTGTTTGCTCTTGCTCTCTCTCTAAAATAGATAAATAAATCTTTTAAAAAAAAAAAAAAGATAAAGTAAGGTATTGAACATATTAGTAGACTGTTAGTACAATTTCCAACTGCCCTTTAACATAAAGTGGAAAATACACATGATTCCCAGGTGACTCTCAGACCTGGTGTCTGTCTGTCCGCCACCCTCATCCCACTGGCCTTCTAGGCTCTCACCAATGATGGGAGTGAAAAGCAAATAATTAGGAGTTAGAGTGATTTAGTAGTTTTGGGCTGAATGGTGTACGGGCTCAGGAAATTAGAGCAACCTGCTGTCTGGGGGTATGTTTCGCAGATCAGTGAGGAGGTGATGGAAAGGGCAGACCATCTCTGCAAAGGGAGCTGCCGGAAGAGAGGCGTGGAAATAGGAAGGTCTGCAGCACGCCAGGGAAGAAGCTAAAGTGAGGGGCCACATCGCCAAGCAAGGAGACAGCTCTGTAGTGACAGTTGGAGGCCTGGCCCTGCCACTATTAACAGTGTAATGTCTGATGCTGAGCAAAGTAATGAAACTTCTGAGTCTCAGTGGGTGAGGCCACCACTGACAGGTACCACATGATGTGTTGACCTAGAGGAGTCTCCATGGGGGGACCACCTTCCAGTCTGTGGGCTGGAGTGAGAGGAGGCGGCCTGGCCACTTGGAAGTCACTTATTGTCAGACAGAGACAAAGGCCCAGCTGTGGTTGGTGCTTGACAGAGCTGGCTTGGCCCAGGATTAGCAACGTGGATTTGAAAAGGTCAGGAGGAGGAACAAGGAGAGTAGGGTGGAGTGGCCCTGAAGCATTGAGAAACCGTGCTTTTGGGGTTTGGGTTTCTCCATCATTGTCAGTTGACCAAGAACTGGGCTGCTCAGGCTCACCAGGGGCGTCAGGAGGAGCCAGCATGCTGTGGAACAAGGTTCACTTTTTAGATCTTTTAAAATTATATTCGAGTTCACTTGAAATTCTGGTGTAGAGTTCTTTGAGTTTTGACAAATGCAAAGAGTCATGTTACTGCCTCCACTATCAAGACATGGGAAAGTTATACCCTGCCAAGAAACAAAAATACTCTCCTGTGCTCCCCCTGTGTACTTGGCACCACCCTTGGCCCCTTCCCCTGGCCACCACTGATCCATCCCTATGGTTTCACCTTTTCCAGAATGGACTCTTACAGTATGCAGCCTCGGAGTCAGATTTCTTGGACTCCGTGAAATGTGTTTGACATTTATTCAAGTTGTGTGGATAGTAGCACTTTTCTTATCGATGAGCAGAACTCCATTGGGTAGCCTTCCTTAGTCTAGCCACCGATGGCTTGAAGGGCATTGGCTTGAAGGGTATTCGGGCTGCTCCACTTTGGGGTGTTCCTGAATAAAGCTGCTCTAAAACACATGTGTGGGTTTTTGTATGAACATAGGTTTGTATTTCTCTTGTATGACTCCTAGTATGGGATTGCTGGGTCTTTTGGAAAGTTTATTATTATTTTTTTTTTTTGGAAAGTTTATTATTTAACTCTTAAGAAACTACCCATATGTTTTCCAAACACCTGTAACATTTTTGCATTCCTACTAGCAATGCATGGAAATTCTGGTTTCTCCATATCCTCACTGGAACTTCATATTGTTGTTTTCCAGCTTTTGTTTTATTTTGGTTTAGCCATTCTAAATGGGTGAGTATATCTTAATTCTCATTCTAGATGGTAATAGTATCTCATTGTAGTTTTAACTTGCATTTCCCTAATAACTAATAACATCGAGCATCTTATCACATACGTTTGCCATCCCTATATCTTCTTTTGTGCCTTGTATGGTCACATCTTTTGTCATCTTTAAAATTAGGTTGTTATATCTTATTAAGTTTTTTTTTTTAAGGTTTTATTTATTTATTCATGAGACACACACACACAGAGAGAGGCAGAGACACAAGCAGAGGGAGAAGCAGACTCCACGCAGGGAGCCCGATGTGGGACTCGATCCCAGGTCTCCAGGATCATGCCCTGGCCGAAGGTGGCGCTAAACCGATGAGCTACTGGGGCTGCCATTAAGTTTTGAGAGTTTAAAAAAAATAGGTTTGAAATGCAAGTCTTTTTTCAGATATGTGATTTGCAAATATTTTCTTCCAGTCTGTGGGCTGTAAGTTTTCTAGTAGTGTCTTTTGCAGAGCAAAAGTTTAACGTATTGATGGTATCCAGTGCATTAACTTTTTAAAAATGGATTGTACTTTTGGTATGGTATCTAAGAAATTTTTGCCAAACCCAGTATCACAAAGATTTTCTCTTAGGAATTTTCTGTTTTTACATTTGAGAACAGAGGTCGGCACACTTTTTCTGTATAGAGCCAGATGGTAAATATTTTCAGCTTTTTGGGCCATATGGTCTCTGTCACAACTATTCAACTCTGTCACTGTAGTGCAAAAGCAGCTACAGACAATACATAAACAAATGAGAATAGCTGTGTGCCAATAAAACTTTATTTATAAAAACAGGTGGTGGGCCAGATTTGATCCACAGGCCATGGTTTGCCAACCACTGTTTAGAAAGTCATCTTTTTACCAGTCTTAGAGAACACCCCTTCTGAATAATGAGAATGGTATAATTAATTATTGCCCAGTTCATCGTCCGTGAAAGGAGGGGGAGAGAGAAGGCAAAAGAGTAGGTACCTAACTCAGAACAAAGGTGAGGAGAGGGAGGAGTGAAGAAAAACGAAGGGAGAAGAGAAACATTTGAATCACATTTCAAGTAAACTTTGTTGTGCATTTTAATTTCTCAGAGTTAACCCTTGCACTTTGGTTCAGGCTTCAGCAAATGTGTGTGTTTGTTTTTGAGCTAATGATCTATCTTAAAGCTTCATGGCTGCAGATACTTTTAACAGATTTGTGGGGTTTTTCATGAAGTAAGCCCATTAAGGCTTGTGGCCCCATGCTTTCTACAGAAAATTGGTGTTTAGTTCATATTTAGATTATATCCAGTGTTTTCCTTGTGCCACCAATGGAGTTATGTGGTCCTCACAATACTTCCTTGCATGTGTGTGATGATGTGTGGAGGACAGATTCCTGCAGTTCTGAATCAGAGGGTAGCATTTGTATTAAACCACAGGTTATCCTCCAAAAAAGTTTGTACCAGTTCACACTTGGATCAAAGGTGTGTAAGGGTGTTTTTTTCTCTTATCCTTCTTTACACTAAATTTTATCCATCCTGGAGGGGCCTTCTGTCTGACAGAAATGGTATCTCTTTTGACTTCATGTTTTCCTCATCACTCATAAATCCAAGCTTTTAGAGTTTATTGGCTATTTGAATTGCTGGCATCTATTAGTTGTGGTTCATATCCTTTGTCCACTTCTCTGTTAGTGATGTATCTTTCTCTCTGGTGAGTTTGTAGATACTCTGAATCAAGTGCTCTCAGCCTTGGGAATATTGACATTTTGGGCTGGACAATTCTTGGTTGTGGGGGCCAACCTGAGGGATATTTCACAACATCGCTGGCCTCTACCCATTAGGTGCCAGTGGCACACTACCACCCACAGATGTGGTAACCGGAAATGTTTTCAGACACCGTCTGGTGTACCCCGGAGGGCTGAATCTCCCACACTGAGAACCACTAACCTAAATAATGTACTAGGTAGCAAGCATTTTCTCCCAAGTCTGGAGCTTGCCTGTGTATGGTGCCTTTTCCCATACAGAACTTCTTAATCTTAGGAAGTCTGACTTTCCAATCTTTTCTTTTATGGCTTTGGATGGTAACCTATTTTATAAAGAACAGGGAGCATAGAACATTTTCAAATAAATGCTGGGAGAGTAGACTAACTTTGCACATTGTGTATGGTCTGAAGCAAATTAGGAGGCGAAAAGGTAGAGAAGACCCACCTGTTTCCAGCAGGGGGAAAGAAAAAGAAACAAAACACCTAAGTCCTCTCTCAGTGCTGACTCAGCGGGGAGGTGGGAACTGTATTCAGGTTTTTATATAACCGCTGGCAAGGCTATTTTTAAAGAAGGCTGAGTGCTCCTGACAACGGGCACTGGGTTTTTAAGCATAAAAACAGGGCTGGACAGAAGGGATCTGGAGAAAGGGGTGGGCTGCCCCCCCCCTCCCCGCCCGAGACCTCCTGGCTGGTGGGTGGCAGGGCCTTTTTCTTGGTGATGATACTTCAGCCCCATGGCGGTGTGTGCCTGCATATTTAGAGGCAGGGACGTGGGACATCTTAGATGAGGCGGCCACGCGTGTGGCAGTACTTGTGAACGAGCCCAGTGTGAGTTGTACTTTCAGAAGAGCGGTCCTGATGCTCTCAGCCTCATTGATCCAGACTCTGAAGCCATCACTTTGTTGTGATGTTTGTCACTGAAAGTGAAGACTTCCGGAGGCAGCTAAGGGCATTCCAAAGCTTGCAAGCTGTGAAGACCAAATTCTTCCAACTGGTAGAGAAACCCTAGCCTCTCCCAACTCAGTAGCTGTGGCCTTTGGAATAAAGGGCTGCGGGAACCGTCCACTTGAGGACAGAGACGGGGTGTCCGAGTTGAGGTGCTCGGGTGCACATTACAGGCTCCTCAGGACCCAGTTGCACCATTAGTGCACGTGGAGATGGGAGGGGGCGATCAGGAAACTTCAGGAAGCTCTTGAGACAGCCCGAATTATGGTGCTGGAATTGTTTGTAGGTGTTTTGTTTTTTCAAGTAAGCTCTGCCCAGTTGGGGGGAGTCTCTCACTGACCTTGAAAGCAAGAGTCGCGCACTCCACTGACTGAGCTGGCCAGGCACCCCTGTTTATAGGGTTCTTTTTTTTTTTTTTAAGATTTTATTTATTTATTCATGAGAGACACAGAGAGAGAGAGAGAGGCAGAGACATAGGCACATGCAGAGGGAGAAGCAGGCTCCATGCAGGAAGCCCAATGCTGAACTCGATCCCGGGTCTCCAGGATCACGCCCTGGGCTGAAGGCAGACACCCAACCGCTGAGCCACCCAGGCGTCCCTGTTTATAGGGTTCTTTAGGCTCCTTGGTAAGTAGAAACGGTTAAGCTTCAAGTTGTTTTGTTTTAGAGCAGTTTTAGATTTACAGAAAAGTTGTAAAAAAAAAAAGTACAGAGCGGGTTTCCATACCCACCACCTCCAACACGAAGTCTTACCTATTGGCAACACCTTGCTTTCGTGAGGTATTTTGTTAGAATCAATGAGCCAGTATTGATACGGGTCAGCTAAAGTGTGTAGTTCACCGTAGGCTTCACTCTTCATGTTGTATGTTCTGCGGTTTTGGACATGTGTAGTAACACGTATTCACTATGACAGGATCACGCAGACGGTGTCACTGCCCTGAAAATTCCCTGTGCCCGTTTTGTTCCTCCCGCCCTTCTAACCCCTGATGACCAGTGGTTTTCTTACTGGATCTAGAGTTTCATCTTTTCCATTGTATGTCCTATAGTCAGGGTGATAACAGTGTTTAGCCTTTCAGACTTAGGAGTATACATTTAAGGCTCCCCTAGTCTTTGGCGTCCTAGCTCATTTCTTCGTATCACTAAATAACACTCTGTTGTGTGAGTGCACCAGACAGTTGGAGTTTGTTTCTCCATTCACCTACTGAAGAGCATGTTGATTGCTTCCAGTCTTGGGGCAATTATGAATGAAGCTGCTATAAACATTCCCGTGCAGGTTTTTATGTGGACATAAGTTGAACTTGTAATGTTGAAAAGAAGAAACCCCAAGTGCCAGTCATTTGTTTTGCCTTAACATTCTGTAATATGGACATTCGGAATTTACTTGATTTTTCTTCTCACCCCACAGATTTTTAAAAAATACAATGTCTAATGGTTATGAAGACCACATGGCCGAAGACTGCAGGGATGATATCGGGAGAACGAATTTAATTGTCAACTACCTCCCTCAGAACATGACCCAGGATGAGTTACGGAGTCTGTTCAGCAGTATTGGTGAAGTTGAATCTGCAAAACTCATTCGGGATAAAGTAGCAGGTAAAGGAACTGAGAGGGTTTGTAGGGGGTACTTGGGGCCATCCCGCTAAGTACTGTCTTCTTTGTCTGTGGCTCTCCAGTGTTCCTCGGGGCAGAAGAGTTGCAGTCTTGAAATGACGGTTGTCAAGTTTCGTGGTTATCTCAGACTATATTTTGCCACCGCCCTGGTGTCCAATTGGATATAGGTTCCCCAAAAAGGAAAAGCTCGTAAGGTAGAGCGTGTACAAAGTGAGATGGTGGGAGGGGAGGGAAGATGAGAGGACACCAGAAATGGTGCCTGAGAGCTGGAAGAGACCAAAGAATGACAACCTAGCCTGGCTCTGTCCCATGTATGGAAGGGACTCTGGCCCAGGCAGGCTCATTCCCATCTTCCCAGGTCCCTATGCATGGTCAGACCCGTGGCAGGACATGGAATATCTCCGTGTGCAGCCCTTCCTTGGTTCTGGGCTGTGCTGTTTACTATCACTCCATCAACTAAAACATCTGAAACACACTGAGATTTAACCCTTGGGCTGGAGCAGGGCCACAGAGCTGCAGGCAGGCTGTAAAATTGGATACCGGCTGAAAGCATCGCTCTTCCAGTATCTCCATGTGTGACCTCTAAGCCTCTGTCCCCAGATATAAAGTAGGGATGGTGGCTCCTACACCCTGATGCTTACCTACCTCATAAGGGTTTGCAGACCCCTGGGAAGGCCATCCTTACAAACAGCATGCATTCTGAGAGCGTGATTTCAAGGAGAAAAACACGGAAAAATCAGGTGCTATAAAAGCACTTCCTTCCTTTTCTCCCCAGGGAGGAGCATTGTTTTAGGGGGCTGTCCTCCTCTTCTTCCTCTTCCTCCTCCCTCTCTCCTTCCTTACCTTCTTTCTCCCCTTCTTCTCCCCACTCCCATCCTCTTCCTCCTCCACCCCTTGTTTCTCTCTCCTCTGCTCTGGTGAGCTGAGAATTGGGCATCTCCTCCTCCTCCCCTCCCCCTTGCCCCTTGCTCTGACTGCCACCCTGGCTTGTAGGATTATGATTCCTACACTGAAAACTAATTTAAAAGTTTAAAAAAAAAACTTTATTATGGAAATAAGATAATATCTTGTTTTCTGGTCTACATAAAAGTAGAGTAATATATTGAACTCCATGTACCCATCGTCTTACTTCATCAACTCTCAGCTTTTGCCAGTAACCTGAAGATACCTGTTTCTGGGATAAGTGCTATCAAGGCTGGCTAACTGCTGTATATGGAATTAGTTCATCAGAGGGGGCACTGACTTCAAAAGTCTTTTGAGGACTCTTCCAATTCTGAGTTTGTGATTTAATAAACAGGAATAAATAGGAATTGCAAGTAGTACATTGAACTGTTCAGTAAGTTGAACAGTGTTAGAATGTTCTAGAAGCCATTATCTTTCTCCTGTTTCAGGAGACCATCCTGCATAAGAGTGCTTGTTCAGAAGTGTTTTAAAATTCTCTATGCTACTAACAGGTTTTGCCTTTCCCCCTTACGTTCTGGTGAAAGGGGATTTTTAGCCCCATGGATATTCCTGAGCATTGCGGTCCAATTTTGCGAGCATTCTCTTGGTACCTGACTTCTTTGTTCACTGGTTGTGGTTTTTCAAAGGAATGTGAACTATGCTATTAGGAACACCTAGATTTGACAAGATCAGTCCAGAGAGAACTGGTTTCGGGAATGAGGTAAAAGCAGCAAAGTATAATTTGGAAATTATTTTAGTTCAGAGATAAACTTTTCCTTCTCTTTGGGCAAGATAAGTGTAGTGTAGCAAAGAGTTGTGGAGTATGTGGTCCTAGGCTTAAATCTCAGTGTCTTGCGGGTGGTTCCTTAAATTGAAAGATTGTACCTTCACAAGAAGCTTACTGCACCCCCACTTCTGTCCTCCTGCCACTGGTGTGTGTAAACCTCACCGGCTGTACTGCCCTTTGTCCTCTGTTATGCTGCACAGGCACCGATAACGTTCGTCCAGCTGCTTCCTCCTCAAAAGGCTGAGGATGTCCACCCCAGAGAGAGTCTTGCAGATAGGTAGACAGGTGCCCCATGGACTCCAGTTCCTAGCTGAGCTCAGCCTGCCACACAGGCATCTCTGGCCCCCATAGCAAGTACAACAAACCCATCTGCACCCTTCACTCTCAGCCCTCCCACCTCACAGTGAAAATAACACCCATCTCCACCTCTGTTGCATCCCTTCCCTTCTCCACCTCTGCTCCATCCTTTCCCTTCCCAGCATCCTGGGAACCTCGTGTTAGGCAGGTACCTGCTTGCCTGAGTCTCTCTCTCTCTCTTTTTTTAAGATTTTATTTATTCATGAGAGAGAGAGGCAGGCAGAGGGAGAAGCAGGCTCCATGCAGGGAGCCCAACATGGGACTCGATCCCGGGTCTCCAGGATCACGCCCTGGGCTGAAGGCAGCACTAAACCGCTGAGCCACCCGGGCTGCCCTGCCTGAGTCTCTTCGAGATCACCTCATCAGGATTCAGACATGCTCAAGTGTCTGTTCTCTTTAAGAGAATCCTCGCTAAGGTTGCCTGTCTTCCTCTAGTTTCTCTACTTGAGCACCCCTGCCAGTTGGAACGGGATAATTCTCAGGGCGGGAGGGGTATTTTGTGTACTGCAGAATGTGGGGTGGCATCCCTTCCACTTGCTAGATGGCTGTGATATCTTCTGAGTCGTGACAACTAAAAAATGCCCCTAGACGTTGCCAGGGGTCCCCAAAAGCCTCCCCCCTCTCCCCGCTAGACCCGCTTTTCTAGCTGTTGTCCTCCCTCCTTTCCCACTCACAGAGCCATCAGTTAACTGTCTTCTCTTCCTTCTGGAAGCTTCTTCCACTCTTGGCTTCCATGAACCACCTCCCTGGCTTTCTCCCACCCCTGAGGCCTTGCCTTGCCTTACCTCTCTTGCAGCTCTTTCCCAGCCATTAACTTAGATGGTCCTTAGGGTTATTCCCAAGCTGCTGCTTCCTAAGCCTGCCCTGTGGAGAGTGGAGGCATCATCACAGCTTCACTTTACCCTCAGTCTGGTGTCTGTGTCTCTACGAGAAAGCTCTCTTAAGCTTTAGACCCCTCAACCCCTCAAATTCAGTGTTTTCCAACCTGACCTGTTCCCAGTATCTGCATCTTAACAAAGGACACCAGTGTTCACTCAGCGACTCCATTCAGAAACCTAAGCATGACCTTTGACATGTGTCCCTGACACTTATCCTTCTGGATGCTTCCATACCTTTTCCTCCAACCGCCCCCACCACAGATCCAAATGAGGCCACATTGTCTTCTGCCTGCACTGGTATTCTGGCCTCCTAACCAGCCACCCATATTTCCTCCAGATGGTTCCCTTCACCGCAGCAAGTATCTAACACCCCACATGTGACCCTGTCTTTCACCTGCTTTAAAACTCTCAGTTCCCAGGCCCTGCTTGCTTTAGGACACCTTTCCTGTCCCAACCATGTCAGCATCAGATGCTCCCCGTCTGGGTTCCCATAGCAATTGAGCAGATGGCAGGGTGGGTTTCCACATTGCACTGAAGTTAGAACTTTCTGGTCCAGTAGGTCCATATGGTTTTCAGAGGCAGGAACCCTATTAGATCCCTAGATATAGCCATAATCAGTGCTTGTTGAATGAATGAGTGAATGAATGAATGAATGAATGAATGAATGAGTGAGTGGGTGGATCTAGTGGGGGAAGAATGTTGACCAGCACAGACATTTATTTGCTCAGCAAACAATTACTGAGTGCCGGCCATTGGCCAGGCACTGGTGACAGGAGCAGTGAGGAAGGATGGTGGCTGGGATGCCGGGAATGTTTGACATGCTGGCCTCAAGATTGAGAGTGGTTCTAGCTGCCAGGCCCCAGCCCCTGTGTTGGGGATGTGCATTTGTTGCTGCCTGTTCCATACACAGTTCCTAGCTGGCCCTACTGTACAGCGCTGCCCTGCTCTCTGGCCTGGTGCCATATGACCCAGGAGCCAGCCTCCACCCTCCTAGACTGTCTGTCGTGCTAGCCACTTGGTCCTCGGCCTCCAGCCCATTCACTTCTGGCTCATTGCCATGCACCTCTGGTCAAGATAAAGCCCACACCCTTGCCCGCAGCCCCCAAGTCTCCTGGGACCTGTCCTCCTCCTCCCCAGCCACTGTGCTCTTCACTCACCCTCCTCTTGGGCCGGACTGAGCTACTTCTCATTTCCCAGACACGCCCTGGCTCTTACAGTCTTGTGATTTTGCAAATACTATTCCCTCTGCGAGAAAGCCTTTCCAACCAATCCAGCCTGACCACTTTTTTTTCTTAACATGATTCACCTTTGTTCCTTATAGAAACAAAACCAAGCATAAGACAAGAAGAAAGAAAAGTTTAAGTTACTCAAAATCCTGTTAGCTTTTTGGTTCGTGCCCTTCCATACTTGTTTCTTCCCATATTTGTGGTCATAAGTAACCATGTGCTTTTAGAAAATGGGCTCGCACCACCCAAGCTGTGCGAGAAACTTTGCTTCCTGTACCTGTGAATGTTTTTCTGTCACTGAACATAGCTACCTCACCAGAACAGTTACACAGGGTCCTGTTGTATGGAGGTTCTGAGTTTACAACAGACTGGAACCATTTTTCCATGTTTATAAACCCCACTGAGATAAATGTCCTGGTGCAAGTCTTCACTCATTGGTGGTTTCCATTGGAAGTCTTCGTGGAAGTAGACGGGAGAGTGTGTACCCTCTTGAACCCGATCACCAGTTTGTTGTTGTTGTTTCTTAGCATTCTTTATTAATTCATTTGAGAGAGAAAGAGTGTGCATGCACACAAGCAGGGGGGAGGAGCAGAGGGAAAAGTAGAAGCAGACTCCATGCCGAGTGGGGAGCTCGTTGTGGGGCTCGATCCCAGGACCCTGAGATCATCACTGAGTGGAAGGCAGATGCTTGACCAACTGAGCCACCAGGTGCTCCCTGATGACTAGTTTATACTCATCCTGCCCAGCCCTACCATCCCCTAGGCCAGAGGGGTTTCTCATCTCTCCCAGCCTAAGTGAAAAATGGCATCTGATTGGGGTGGTCATTCACTTCCTAGTGACGATCATGTGGTTTCACATCTTTCTTTACTGGCTGTTCATACTCTTATGAAATACCCTTCTTGTTCTTTGTCTGTTTTCTTTGGGGGCATTACTGTTTCTGATTTATTATCCCTCCTCAAGACCTAGCCTCTCTCCCCGCCGTGAAGTCTTCCCTTAGTCCCCCACAGACATTTAAAAGAAGAATTTGACTCTACCTACCCTCTTGTGCCACAGGGAAGGCCTTGTCTGCAGGGTGCTCCCCTCCCCCAGCCACCCACCCCAGGTCGATTGGAGAAACATTGCATCTGGCTGCTCCAGTTGGCGACTGTAATAGGAGATGCCAGGGCATCATCTCTTGGTTTTGACCTTGTCTAGAGAGAGCAATGTTTGGAAAAGCACTGGTTTTGAGGCTGCCCGGGAGGGCATGGAGAGCGCTTCCCACGGAGGCAGTCTTGGTATTGCTGACTTACGGCAGCACCTGCTCCCTAGGAGAAAACACATGTCTCAGGTCCCACCCAGGCCCACTCAGTCAGCCAGTCCAGGGTGTTCACACATGTGATTTAACCTTCTTGGAGGAAGGGCAGTGCCAGGGCAGGAGCAAGTTAGAGATGCAGAGCTCTTCTGCAGGGTGGGGATTGTAAGCTGGGGAGGAGCACAAGTTGGGGGCAGCGTTGGCCTCTAGGATACCCCTCAGCCTCAGGCCCAGAGTTTATTCATGCTTCCTCCCTGGCAGTTCTCTCTTTTCTCTCTCTCATCTTCCTGCCCCTCTCCACCAGATCTCCCGTCCTGGGCTTCTGTTTGCCCTCACCCACCAGCACGGACTCCAGCCAGGCCCTGCCCTCCTTAAGCTCCAGTGGCCTAGGCATTGCCCTTGTGTACCCCTGTTTCCCCACCACACCTCAAATCTTCCCCTGGCAGGGCTTATCTTCCACTGTCCTAAATGAGGAGGGGGCAGCACCTGATACACCTTCATGGCATCGATTCTAGCAGGCTCACTACCTCTAGGAGATAGGAAAATCATCTGTAAGGAGATTGGAAGTACGCCTGCCTGACATCTTGGGTCCTCAGGCTGAGGCGGGCCCTAGGGAGCTGTGTCATTACCCTGCATGGCGTGTAGACCCTGTTAGAGAAACAGCAACTTGGGGGCTGCTTTGGGAAGTGAAGGCCTTCCTGTAGGTGCCGGCTCTGAGCACACCAGCAGGCTTCTACATAGCTGGAGAGCCCCATTCTCCTTATTCACTTGCTGCAGCAGCAGCTCTCAACCTGGGCTCCTCACTGAAATCTCTGAGGAGCTTTAAAAAGTACTGAAGCCACGGCCACTCCTACCCCACCCACCCCCATGTCGACATCATTGGTTCAGGTTATGACCTAGACAGTGATAGTTTTTAGAAGCTGCCCTGGTGATTCTAGCAAGCAGCCAAAGTAGAGAACAGTTGGCTTATGACAAGCAGCTGGGTGGAGGCGGGGACCTGGCACTGTGTTAAGGCAATTTCACCTAATGGCCTTGAAGGTCCCCATGAGGGGACCCCCTTCATTCCTCAACTGCCTTCCCTCCCACTGCACTTAGGTATGCACCACAGAGGGTTGCATAGACTCTGAGGGGACAAGGCCAGCCCCGAACAGGGTGTGCAGAGATCCCTCCCCACACAGCTCCAGGCTGCAGAAGGCCCAACCCGGAAGTGTTGGTGGGGAGCTACTCTCTGACACTTCGGGAAACTCAGCCCTCTCTCATCTCCCCACTGCAGCAGCCCATCTGCAGGTCCTCCTGTTGGGTCTTCCTGGTGAATTTATACTTGGCCTAGGTCCCAGGCCCTGCCCAGTGGCCTGGCCCCATTCCACCCAGCAGCCACCTCTGGGCCATTCCCCAGCTCATTTTGTTCAACTGCGCTGGCCACCTTTCATTTCCTGGAACACGTCAAAGTCTCCTCTGCCTCACAGACTTGGCACTTGCTCTTCTGTCTGGACTACTTGTCCTCAGCCATCTCAAGGTCTTATTGCAAGCATTAGCTCCTTACAGGGCACTCCTGCCTGCCCTGTCACCACGGGCCTGTCCCATCAGTCCCTCTCACACCACCGTAGGGATTGTCTTCATAGCACCTGGGTGGCAATTTTGTTCATTGGTTTCTTGCTGCTTTGCTCTGCAACTTGCCCACTGGGATGTGACATTCACTAAGGCATAGACTGTCCTCCTTCGTGATCATCATCAAACTTGGCCAGCCTGCGAGGCCTGACACATAGTAGGTGTTCAGTTAATACTTGTCGATCCATTGATAAAAACCAGAGGGGGAGCAAGCCCGGGAGGCAGTGGCCATCTGAGGGTATGTGACTTCCTGGGTGACATTGGCAGGTGTGGGCAGTAGGTGGTCAAGGAGGCCACCCAGGAAGAATGTGACTGAGACCAGAGCCGAAAGCAGAACCTTGGGGGCCATCTTGATGGGATGAGTAGAAGACTAGGAGCTTGAGGAGGGACAGTTGGGGAGAAAGAAAACCCAGAGAGAAAGAACCTGGCATTGTCATATCTTGGAGGAGGAGGTACCTGTCTGGGGGTGGCACCTGACAGTTGCAGCCTCAGTGAGGGCAGTGCTGGCAGTCTGCAGTGACTACCCTGGGAGCCAGCCAGGGCCGCCGAGCACCAGGGAGGAAAGGCATCAGGAAGCATGAACAGAGTAGGACTCATGTTTATATGCTGACAGGAGCCAGCTGCAGCTGAGATGCAGGAGCATGGCCTGGGCACAGGTCCTCATCAGTGTCTGGTCTTCCCTAGCAGGGCTTAGGCCACCGGCAGCGAAGGAGACAGGTAGTCCAGGTTTGGGGTTAACCTAGGGGAAGAACAGAAAGATAAGACCTAAGTAAGGGTTGTACTGACCAAACTGGCAGAAGAACCCATCCCGGGGCTGGGCCACCAGGCTTCATGGCCTGGGCACAGTGACAGATGGGCAGAATGGGGATCGGAGAGTAAAAATCCCAGCAAGCCTGTAGTTTGGTTGGGAATCCATACCACAGACATTCTGTATTCTCAGCTTTTTAAAAAAGATTTTATTTGTTCATGAGAGACAGAGAGAGAGAGGCAGAGACACAGGCAGAGGGAGAAGCAGGCTCCATGCAGGAAGCCCAATATGGGACTCGATCCCGGGGACTCCAGGATCACGCTAAACCGCTGAGCCACCCAGACGTCCCATTCTCCACTTTAACGTTTGTAGTCTGGACTGTTTGAGGGGCCATAAAGTTCCCAGCCTGAGCCAGTTGTAGTTGTTGCCCTGTGTTCTAAACTTTTGAGCCTTGACTCTCCTGCTAGATGGGCCCGGGCCCCACAGCCCTGCTGCTCCGAGGTCCTCACTGTCCACGGCTTAGGAGTTAAATCTCAAACTCGTGCAGTTTCATTTCACGGGTTAATGAGTGTATGAGTATAGAGGGTCAGGTTTGGGTTTTGTTTCTTTAAAAAAAGAAAGTGGCCCGTGCAGATCTGCAACCAGTTTGTGTAGCTACCCTGCCCTAGAGGAGGGAGAGGATGCCTCCACAAGGCACTCCTTTGGCGTGGGCTTTGCACTAACTTCCTTCCGAAGCCTACAGTTTGGAGGCTAGGGGTGACTCCACAGTGGAGAAACCTGGCAAACAGCCTCAGCCAGGGGTTCCAAGTCAGCATCAGTCGTGAGAAGTCATGGTATCAGCACATACCCCTGATACAATGTCAGGAGGAGGGCACTTCACTCTGGGATCTTCCCCCCAATACCCATCACCCCGGCCTCCCCATGAGAGAAACATCTGATGAACTCCAGCTGCAGGAGATTCTACAGAATTTCTGACCAGTCCTTGAAACACTCAAGGCCATCAAAAACGAGGAAAGTCTGAGAAGCTGTCCCAGCTAAAAGCAGCCTAAGGAGTCGTGATGACTACAAGTCCTGTAGGATCCTGGATGGTCTTCCGGGACAGAAAAGACCATTAAGGGAAAACTAAGGCAATCTGAATCAAATGTAGACTCTAGTTAACTAGCAGCCTATCAGTACTGGTTCCTGAATTGTGACAAATGTCCCATCCTGGTGTAAGATGTTACAGGGGAAGTGGGCTCTATGGGAACTCTCTGTATTCTCTTTGTAACTTTTTTTTTTTAAGATTTTATTTATTTATTCATGAGAGACAGAGGGAGACAGAGACACAGGCAGAAGGAGAAGCAGGCTCCACGCAGGGAGCCTGACATGGGACTTGATTCTGGGTCTCCGGGATCACACCCCGGGCCAAAGGCAGGCGCTAAACCACTGAGCCACCCGGGCTGCCCTCTCTTTGTAACTTTAAATCTAAAAAATAAAGTTGGGGGTTTTTGGTTTGTTTTTAAGAAGGAGGGAAAACTGGGTTAGACTCTTCTGGGTTCTGCATCTCATTATCCGCCAGAGGGTCTGGGATCAGCTGGCACCCGGGGATGCCACCTCATGTGGCTCAAGACCTGGTCCTGTTTTTTACCTGCTTGTTGTTGCCCTCCACCAACCCAAGGAATAGGGCAAAGCTCACCACTCTCTCTGTGTGCCTACAGCAGTGCCCAGCACTCAGGGGCTGCCCACTAGTGCAGCCTGTGAATGAGTAAGAGGTGGGCATGTTGGTTCTCTTCTCTGGGCCTCCACCCTCCCCTCCTATAGTGAAAGGACAAGGCTCCTTTCACTCAGCCCCTCAGCCTTTGCTTCTCCCTGGGCCTCCTGGGAACCCGTGGCCTCTCCCTTATTAGACTGAGTCCCTCCTGTGGCATGCAGGTGGTTGTGGTCACTCACAACTTGGATAATTCACAAAGGAGAGATGGGGACACCTACCTGTAATCCTGGGTGTCTCTCATAATCTTTACTTCCCCAGATTTCAGCTGGTGCTGCTGCCACCATGGAGGCTGCCGCCAAGGGGGGCCCTGGAGACTTGGCCAGGGCAATGAAGGCAGGTGCACAGCTGGGCTGGGACAGGACATCTGTCAGCTCCAGCTTCTCCTGTGCTCCCTGTCATCTGCTTTTTAGCTGACTTGTATGTTTGGGAAAGTAAGGGACCCAACACTGGGTGGCACCAGAGCCCAGCAAGCCTTCCCACACTCCTAGCACAGTGGTGGAGAAACACCTGGATGCAGATAGCCAGTCACCCTCCCGCCCTCTGTACCTGTCTTGCCCAGTGGTGACCATCCTGTCCTTGCCTTTGGAGTCCCCACATCTCAGCCAAGGGGACTGATTGTCATCGTTGCTTTGGTAATATTTCTACGGGGTACCATTAGTAACATGGTGCTTCTTCTTTTTTTTTTTTTAAGATTTTATTTATTTGTTTATTTGAGAGAGCATACACGCATGGGGGGAGGAGCAGAAGGAGGAGTGGGAAAGGGAGAGAATCCCAAGCAGACTTCATGCTGAGCCTGGAGCCCACCATGGGGCTTGACATGGGGCTCTAGCTCATGACCCTGAGATCATGACCTGCATCAAAATAATGAGTTAGATGTTTAACCACCTGAAAGCTGCCTAGGCACCCTGCATAGCGTTGCTTTTTAAAAAGTTCTTTAAAAAAAACTAACAAAGGTAACATTTGTTCAATGTAGAAAATTTACACGAATTGGCTGAAGAAATGTAACAAAAGCCGGTATAGATTGTGACCACTGGTCTCTAACCCCACTACCCGGAGGCCTTGGCTTTTTGCGAACTCCTCTTTCTGAACCCAGTCAGTCGTCGCCCTGCTTACCCTCCCTGGCTGTTGGCTGGCTCACCATTGTGCCCGTGTTCTCCCACACAGGGCACAGCCTGGGCTATGGTTTCGTGAACTACGTGACTGCCAAGGACGCAGAGAGAGCAATCAACACGCTGAATGGCCTGCGGCTCCAGTCAAAAACCATTAAGGTAAAGAGCTGCCGTGGCCACTTGGCCCCGGCCTGGGTGAGCGACCCCTTTCCCCATCTGTCCTTCATCGTCACCGTCAAGGAGACTGGGGGCATGGCCCCTCCTCAGAACCCCGGTGCTTCGGGGGTGGCTGGCGTGCTTCCTCTGCTCAGTGAAAGCACTGCATGGCAGACACGTGTTGGGCGGTGGCCGCCCCGGGCCTCGATGAGGCCTCTCAGCCTCCTCAGCTCTACAAGCAAAGGGATGGTGGCCATGGAGGGCCCCTCAGTGAGGGCAGCCCCCTCCTGGGCCCAGGCTGTGCTGTCCTCGTGCTGAGCAAGTATTTGTCCAGCCTCCCCGTTACTGCCCCGTCACAGCCAGCGTGTTCATCCGGTTAGCAGCTGCATGTGGAGCAGCTGGTGGGTGTGACAGCAGCAAACAGATGGGCTCCCTGCCCTCGTGGAAGGCCCGTGCCTGTATATGTGCATGCGCATGTGCAAGTAATGAACCCCAAATCTGAAGGTCACATGTGGCAGAGGTACAGGGTGGGGGGACGTTCTGTGGGGTGGCTTCACTTTGGTGACTTGAGTGACATGGAGGGAGCCCTGCAGTGCGGCCTGGGGGGAGCCTCAAGCAGAACGTCACCAGGGTCACTCCCAAGGCAAGGGCTGTGGCCGCTTCCTGGGAAGAGTCGGCAAGCCCCCCAGGCCTCACAGGATAGCTTCTTGTTTTCTTCTCAGGCTGCTCTTCCTTAGCGCCCCCTCGTTTTCTCAGCCTGGAGCCCCGCTCCTCCTCATCCCCACCTCCATTGTCTGTCTGCCGGCACCTGTGATCTTGGGCAGCTCCAGACCCAATCAGAGACTAACTTTGTGTGTTCCGGACTTTTACTCCCTGCTGAGTGCTGAGTCCTCCTTTAGAATCTGTGTCCTCCCACTGTCCCAGGCTGGTCCCCTGACCTAGCTCCCTGCAGCAGCCTGGCAGGCGCCATGCCTGCCAGCATCTCCCTCGACAGGAAGCCACTTGGAATGAGACTGTGCTCTTTGAGCCTTTGGACCTACCAGATCTCCCACCCCATCTCCCATCCTGATTCATGTGGGTGTCCAGAAAGGTCCCTCTTGGGACCTGTTCCATGGCTGGGCTTCCTAAGCTTCCCTGGGCATCAGAACCCTGTGGGGTGCTTGTATAATAAAGGTTCCCAGGGTGTGGACATGGGCTCCCAAGTCACACACTTAGGGGTGGCCCTGAGAGCCTGTATTTTTTTCCCACCTGCTAAGGAAGTCTTACAGTCTGGCTCTTGACAGCACACGCTCCGTTGGGAGGGTGCTGGCATGCTAGCACATCAGATGATGCTGGCATGCTACTGGAACCATAGGTTGGTTATCCCCAAGATTGAAGCCCCACTTACCATGAAAGGCAGGACTTCCAAAGGCTCTTCTGCCCACCCCCACCCCCATCCCCCCACAGGCTCTGAGGTCCCACACCCCAAGGGCCACCTGGATGTGCCTTGACCTTGCCAGCATTCAGTTTGTCCTCTTTGGTTCTAGTGTCACTCCTTGATCTGAGTAGGGAGTGAGGAGTCTCCCTGTCCCTGTGCCCTACAGCAGCAACCCAGGAAACCCCAGGGAGGGGTGTGGAGGCAACAGGCTGAGTGTGGCACAGGTACCAGTCCTGTGTAATTCACATGGCCAATACCTGTCGAGGGCTTATAATGGGCCAGGTCCTTCCATACCTTGTTTCTGTTACCTTCACCATGGCCTGGGAGAGATGATCCCCATTTTAGGCTTGAAGAAGCTGATGTTTAGAGTAGTGACAGGTTTCCCAAGATCACAGAGGTAGAGAGGGGCAAAGCTAGGGTTTGAAATGAGTGCTGTGGCTCTGGGCCTTAACACCGCTGCCAGGCATCTGCCCCAGCCCAATGTGGGAGGTAAACACCAGGAACCAGAACAGTATGACTTTGCTTAGCCGTGAACAGAGCTCGGGAGACGGTGGTGCAGGTAAGCAGGCATTATTAGTAATAACAGCAACTGTTTTTGTCCACTCATTCCACGATTGTTCCCTGAATGCTTGCTATCCACTGCATCAGTTCTACGTGCTGGTGATGCCACAGCAAACACAAAAGTTTTGCCCTCGTCAAGTGTTCTACATGGTTAAATGAGTAAGATATGTAGCATGTCAGTTCAAGATGAATGCAGTGAAGAAACACACAGCGGGAGGGTCTGGGTACTGCTTATGGGCAAAGGGGCTCTGTGGCCCATCAGGTGGTTGGGGACATGTAGTAGTTCCTCAGGGCTGCCATAGAAAAGCATCACAAATGATGTTTGTGTGGGTGACGAGTGTCAGACACCTGAAATTTGCTCTCACAGTCCTGGAGGCCCTAAGTCCGAGATCAGAATGTTGGTTCATTCTGAGGCCATGAGGGAGAATCTGTCCTGGGTTCTCCCCTGCCTTGGGGGTTGCTGGCTATCTCTGGTGTTCCCGGGCTCACAGGAGCCTGTATGTGTCTCTGGCCAATCTCCCCCTTTTTCTGAGGACACGGTTACTGGATGTGAGGCCCACCCTGTTCCATCTTCATGAATTACATCTATGATGACCTTCTTTCCCAATCAAGTCACATGTGTGGTGCTGGGGCTTAGGACTGCAGCATGGGAATATGCTGGGGGATGCGATTCAGCCCTTCACAGGAAGTGTTCTGGAGAATGTGACAGGAAAACCCCTGCTTGGGGCAAGGGAGTAGTGATGCCAAGAGCTTAGGAAAGAGGCTCTAGACCCAGTCATGGACCCTCCCTCCCGGTGCCAGGTGTTCTGGTGCGGTCTCCTGGATGCCGACCTGACTTTGAACTTGATAGTGGTTTGTCATGTTCCTTGAAGAACCTGTTGTTGAAAGGAGTCCAAGCTCATTTGGCCATAAAAGGTGTTTTCTCTCAACTTTGCTGGGGGATGATCAGTCAGTACCAGCTTCCGCACCGCTCTACAAGTGCCACGGTCTTGGTCTTCGTGTCCCACAGTGTCCTTCATTAAAGCCAAGGGCAGGGGCACTGGGTGGCTCAGTGGTTGTACACCTGCCTTTGGCTCAGGTCATAATCCTGGGGTCCCGGGATCGAGTCCCACATTGGGCCCCTGGTGAGGAGCCTGCTTCTCTCTCTGCTTATATCTCTGCCTCTTTCTCTGTGTCTCTCATGAATAAATAAATAAAATCTTTTAAAAAATAAAAGCCAAGGGCAGACCCCCAATGCAGCCCCATCCAGACACATCTGCAAAGGGCCAGATGGGATGGTTCTGGGAGGTAGGCCTGCCTTCCCCCTTCAGCCATCCTGCCTGAAACACAATGCCACAGCCCAGGGCCTTTGGTAAAATGGGACAGCCAACATTTGGAGTCACACCCTCTGGCAAGGGTTTTTACTCAGGGCGATGGTGGTGGTTCTGCAGGCTGGTTGATCAGCCAGGGAGTTCAGGCCCAGGTGTGTGAGAAAGGGCTGACACTGTTCTTTAGAAGTCGAGGAGCATGACTCAGCCCCAGTGGACTGGTCAGCCACCTGCGTCAGTGGAGAAGGGACCGGCGGAGTCCCTGTGGGCCAGGTGGCCTCTATCTCAGGGAACGAATGATGCCACGCCTGGCCCAGGTCTTAGATGCATCACTGAGTGACCACAGCGTTCCTGTACTGTAGGCCTAACCCAGTTGCCTCGGGCCTGGACACAGCACAGGGAAGCTTCCAGGGTATGTGAGGCTTGTGCAGCATCATTTGCGTGGAGGCCACCAGTCTCTGACAGGACCTGGTACCCGAGGGCCTCCTTCCAGTCAGGGCCCCTTCTCTTCTACTCTCCTCGGACGTGCGGTCTCCTTGATCCTCGGCATCTCTGGGGGGAAGCTAGGCTGTCTCTCACCACACATACAATTTCTCTTTCCTTCTCCATCGCCCGCTGGACTGCTTTCTGCTCTACTGGCAGAGGTGGTGTCTGTTGTCCCCTCCTCGGGCCTGGCGTAGGTGTGGAGTCAGCAAGCACACGAATGAAGGGACGCATATGTGGCAGGCTGCTCGTGTGTGTGCTTGGCATGAGGAACCACACCTCTGCCCCTCCTGGTACGCCTGAGCGTTGTGGCCCAAGGACACCTGAGAGCTTGCGCCTGCTTCCTGGTTATGGTTTTAGGCTCCTCGGCTCCTCGGCCTTGTGACCCTCAGGAACACATTATTGGGTGTAGATCCAAATCCCCCACCCTTCTGGAGTTCCCTTCCCTGCCTCCTCCTCCTTTCTAAGCCTCTTAACTCAGTTCTTACTCTGTTGGGTGTGATTGAGTCCCGTCCCTTCAGGCCACCCCTTTGCAGATGGTGGGGCCCCCATCCCAGCTGTTCTTTTCTCATGAGAGCAGGGCTGTAGCCTCGGTCCCATCCCTCCTCCTGGCCATTCACAGCCATGGCCCTGACCTGGGAAAGCACGAAGGCCTGTGCCATTGGCCCCTGAAGGCTCCCCACTCCAGCGCACACACATACTATTTTATCTGAGCCGCTGCAGAAGTTCCTTGCGGGCTTTCTTCAGTTCTGCAAAACAAAGGCCCAAATAGCATGGAGTCATACACTATCTAACACGAGTGTTGGACTGTGGGCTCCCCCAGCAACCCAGGTCCCATCTGGTGGCAAATTTGCCCATTGGTAGGTGGGTGTCACCCTCCAAGTGACATCCAGGTCCCTAACCTGTTGCCCTTTGGGCTCCTCACAGGTAGCACTAGGTCCTGTCCCCAGCCTACTCCCTGCCCAGAAAGGGGTGAGGTCACAGTAGAAGAGACAGCTGGGGTTGAGTTGTGGCCCCATCTCTTGGCAGCCGTGGGCCCTCAGTCTCTTGGCCCTGAGAACCTGAAACATGTCTGCCTCACTGGGATGTAAAGTCCAGGCGAGAAAATGCTACAGGTGTCCAGCTCACTGCTCGGTCCTGGTGAGCTGCTCGCAGGCACTGCTGCGGATGATGAATGTCAGCATGGTTTCTCACCAGAAGGGTGGCTTTTTCTCACCTGAACAGTTAACCCCCTCCCTCGAAGCTTTGGCCACATACCTGCCCTAACCTCAGAAAGTGATTTTGTTTTCAAGGTGTCGTATGCTCGCCCGAGCTCAGAAGTCATCAAAGATGCCAACCTGTACATCAGTGGGCTCCCGCGGACCATGACCCAGAAGGACGTGGAGGATATGTTCTCTCGGTTCGGGCGAATCATCAACTCCCGGGTCCTTGTGGATCAGACCACAGGTACAGAGGGTGGCCCGGATGCAGGCTGAGGCTTTCCTCTAGGCGGGAGCCAGAATTTCCAGAAAGACACATCACTGCTTGAGTTTCAGTATCAGTAGTTACTCTGCCAGGGTGAACAGAATGAAAATGTGAAGACCTTGGTGTTTGCTTTATGAGGCTGGGGAGGTAAGATGGTAGCAAAGCTGCCCCTGTGTTAGGCCAGCGTGTTATGGTGAAAACACTTAGAGATCCTGACACCTTCCTCAAGCACCCACATGGCCCAGCCTGGCTTGTCAATGGGTCACAAAGGCTACCGGTCAGCCTTACACTGCTGTTCTTCTAGCAGGCACGTGGTGTGCAGTGTGGGACAGTCTTCACTCACAATCCAGAGTCCCCACTTTCCACTGGCCTAAAGCCACAGGTGGCTGTTTCTGAGGAGCTGAGCTCCAGTCTCCATGATTCAGCTGCCCTTCCTCAGTAGCACAAAGCTCAGGGAGCTCAAGGCAGTAAATCCCCCCTCAGTGACAATCCTGGCCCCTCCGCCAGCCCTCTTAGGTCATCTCAGCCTGGGACTTTAGCACCTTGGGTTTGGACTTTGGATGAGGAAGGCAGGTGCAGCTGAGCTGAGGACATACCTGCCCCTGGGAGCAGCCCTGTGTGAACCCTGGGTGGGTTGGTCACAGGAAGTCATAACTCTGCAGTGACTTCCTTTCCAAGAGAGCAGCAGCGCCCCCCGAAGGCCACAGAGCAGATCCCAGAGAGCAGGTGGGCTGGGCCTTCCTGGCCTGTGACAGTTGGGGCTGGCGATGCACACACATTCTCTTATGTTCACCTGAGGCCTTGCCACCTGCTCTCCCTTCTCGTACCTGCTCTGGGGAAGCTTGGCTTCCCGTGTGCTGGCCATGCTGCTTGGGCTGCAGTGCTGGGCTAAGGCCTTGCCTTGAGAGGAGTGGACAGCTCAGCTCGGGTCCCCAGGGGCCAAAGGGGGAGGAGGGCCTGCTGGAGTGTGGTCCACAGGTGCAGCTCGCTGGCATTTCACAGGAGACCTGGGAAGTCCTGTGCCTGGTGCAGATACCTGCTCTGTGCCAGGCTGTGCTGGAGGGACAAGGACCACACCGTGGCCTCTATTCTGCACCTTTACTCTGGGGTGGAGATGGGATGGAGTGGGGTAAGGATCCCACTTAACCAGTATCAACCCCTCTGATCTGCAGCAGGATAGTTTCCTGTGATCCCCAAAGCTCCCTTACTTCAAGTGCCAGTTGAGACCACTTCGGCTGGTCAGTGCGTGTGTTTGTCCCCGCCCCACGTGAGTGGGCTGCCTGGGGACCCAGATGGTGTGACTGTGCTGGCCTGCGTTCCGCTTCCATGACCCTCCTTTCTTTCACGCCACACGTCTTGCTCTACCTCTGCTTGTCTCTGTCCAGCCCAGCACAACCAAGTGGAGCTGGCTCTCTCCAGGAACATCCCCAGGGAGCTTTCCCCAAGGGCTCCCACCACCCTGAGGGAGGTCACTTCTGCAAACAGTTTCCCCTCAGCCATTTGTAGGGCATTTTGTTTCCTTTCCCTCTGGAAGGCTGGTGTTTTGGTGGGGAGGGGGGCATCTCAGCATTGCCCTCCAGGTTTGGCCATGAATTCAGGGTGGCATCTGTGGGAGCTTCACTCTCTCAGGCATCCTATCAGCCTCTGCCGCTCCAGAGAGGGGACTGACCTCAGAATCCTTGTGAAGGGTGGAGGGAAGGGAACTGTGAGGGGGTTGCAAGGGCCCCCTTTCCACAGCCGTGCCCTAGTCCAGGGTGTTGAAGTGGCAAGTTAGAAAGGTGAGCCCTCAGGACTGTAGGCCTCTGTTCCCTCCTCTGCTCCAGAGGGGGCCACCCAGCAGGGCTTCTCTGCCGGGACCCATGGAGCCCGAGGGGCGTGGTTGGCAGGTTTGCGTGTCCAGTTGGCCTCCATGTGATGTGCCTTGCGGCAAAAAGGTATGGGGCAGCTGTCTTGAGAAAGCTCAATCTTAGCTGACAGAACTTAAAGTTTTTTTTGCCTTATTATCCAGTTTTAATTGTGAACTTTATAGTTTACTCATCTGGAAATCGTGTCGTTTATTGATCTCTGCTCTTGATTCTGAAAACACTAGAGGGAAAAACACCACCATGGAGGCCCCCCTTCAAAAGGTGTACGTTCATTGGATCATGTAGTGAACGTATTTTCCCTTACGCTTACTTTCTCTTTCTTGGGTTCTCTTCATTTCACTTGGGCAGTTTCCATTTGAAAGTCGTTTTACAAAACCAAACAGGGAAACCACACCTGCACACATGCTTTCTGCTTGATTGCAAGGTCCTTATCAGTAGAATGGAACCGCTCCCTGAAGGTGGCTTTCTGCAGGAGCCAGCCAGCCACAGCTGTCTGTTGTGGTTGCTTAAAGTTGAATATCTGTTCAGGTGTCCATCTGTCAAAGCTGTCATTCATACCTTTCAAGGGTAAATAAAAACAGTGTATGTTGTGTTTTTAGGTGTTCCTTCTGAACTGAAATTGGAAAATGAGCTCAGACTCTAGAATTTTCTTGGTATACATGTGAATTGCCGGGTCTGTTCTCACTAATTCAGTATCTCTGGCTGTGTGGATTTTAAATTTATATTCCAGCAATCACGGAGCCAGGGTGGAGGCAGCCTTGAGGCCACTAGGAGCAAGCTGTGTGGCCTCCTAGAGCGCTCTGCTGGGGGGACACCAGGAGGGGGAGTTTCCCAGCTGGGAGATCTGGAGTATGTGCTTTCAGACTCACTATGGAGTATCCATGATATGTTACAGGTGTACATGAAGAATCCTTGGCCCGAGGGCCCCTGACTGCCATCTGGTTGCTCGAATGGGGCCCACAGTACTGCATTCAAGTCAGGCCTGGGCATGGGATTCTAGGCCCAGAGTGGGCCACTGTGCCTCACAGTGACACTTGTCACTTCGACATCCCACCTGGCATATCTGAGTCTCCCCGTGACCCTTTGCAGCCTTCAGGCCAGCTGGGGAGACCCCCCACCCTGTCTATGCCCATCTTAGGGCAGTTGGTAGAACTCAGTGGGAAGGGATAAGGAAGGGTGGCAGGATGTGGGAGCTGCCTGGGGGACATCTGGTGTGCTCACGTAGCTGGTGCCCCAAGGCCCTGAGCTGTTTTAATAATTGTCATTCACTGCGTGCTGAAGGCCTTTGTCTGGAGAAGAAAATATGACTTCAGACAGGCTATGAGTGGCAGTCGAGACAAGAGTCTAGGATAGGGCTGTCTCTCACAGTCCCGTCCCCATTCACACCCCAGGACACATCCATGACTCCCGCCCTGACAGCATACTCACACTGCTCAGACTGGCCCTCAGCTGTCACCTCTCCACTGCACTTTGACCTTCACCCTTGACCCCCTATTTCTTCTCCCCAGGAGATGGAGCCAGTCCTCTTCCTCGGCTCCACATTCCCTCACCCCAATCCTACCTCATTTGTCAAGTTCTGTAAGAGATAGTTCTCATTCCTACCAGGCCTAGAATGTAGACGGATCAGGGTGGAATGTGACTGTTCCTCCTTGTCCCTGGTTCGTTTGGGTTTCACACTCGTGCTGGACTAGACACTACCTTCAGCTGTTGGGTCTTGGATCTCAGGCAGCCTGGTCCCAGTTCCATATTCTGGATCTGTCGAGAGATTGGGTTATAGTGAGACCGAAGGCTTAACTTCATGTGGCTCAGTCTAAGTAGCAGGATTCCCAAGGTGGCTGGAGTTTACGACGGGGGGGCCTTGGGCCTTCCCACGCGAGAGCAGGATGGGTATGGAATGGGCCCAAGGCAGGATTCTTTACCTGCCAGGGAGTCTGTGGGCAGGTGTCAGCACCTCTGCATGTGCCTGGGCAGTTTTCTAGGGGAGAGCAAATGGCTTCACTTGATTCTAGACCAGTCTTAGGACTTTATAATGGAATATCCAAAAGGTGAGTGAGGCGAGGACAGGAGGAAAGGGTTGCAGGGTGAGCCTGGCTTACCAGGACTCCCTGACGTCGGGGGATGACAGAGAACGCCCAGCAGTCTGGGACTCTGTCAGGCCAGCTGGGAAGGCGACAGCTTGCAAAGGCCTGGCTAGACTACAGGACCCACCATCGCTCCTTGTTCACAGCAGCCGCCCCTGGGATGTGCTGGCAAGGCAGGCAGTGGGGCCCCAGAGTGCAGGGACAATCCCTCAGACCCGACCTTGTCACCTGGCCGCCCCTGTGCACGTCCCCACACCTGCGCTATTGCAGGCACCTGGCCTAAAAGAGTGGTGGAGGGTGGCATGTCTTCCAGCTTGGCTTGTTTTAAGAAAGAGGTTTGAGTGTCTTTGGAATATCTGTCAGCAGGACATCTTTCTGCACCGAGACTGTAGCTGCTGCTTCAACTCAAAAGGAAGTCTGAAACTTTAACCTTTTATGAATGTTTTTTTAAATTCATTTGTTTCTGTATGTAGGTTTACTTTTTGTTTACCTCATGAAGGTAGTGTCTGATTTGAAGCATAGTACACTGACTTGAATTTTGCTTTTCAGTTTTAAAAATCCTTGCCTTTTCCCCCCTAACTCCATTTTTGTTGGTTTGTTAAAAAGGTTTGTCCAGAGGGGTTGCGTTTATCCGGTTTGACAAACGGTCGGAGGCAGAAGAGGCAATTACCAGTTTCAATGGTCATAAACCCCCAGGTTCCTCTGAGCCCATTACAGTGAAGTTTGCAGCCAACCCCAACCAGAACAAAAACGTGGCACTGCTCTCCCAGCTGTACCACTCGCCTGCCAGACGGTTCGGAGGCCCCGTTCACCACCAGGCGCAGAGATTCAGGTGGGTCAGGAGGCGGCGCTCTCACCAACCCAGCCCTCCCTCCCCCTGCAGCTGGCTGGGTAGGCTGGTCAGAATCACCATGGGTCTCCTACCAGCCCCCCTAGGGAGGGGAAAGTGCACTCCACTCCAGCACACAGTGTCTGGTGACCCAAGCGGGGCTGAGAGTGTAAAACGGGAGGACACAGCCTTGGGTGTGCATAGGTGAGAGCCGTTCTGCTCCCTGGCATGCAGCTTGCTGCCACTGCTCACAGCCCGCAAGTAGCTCTGTCTCATCCACCTCCCTGTGGGTTCCTCGTGATCTCTAAACATCACATGGCTTCTGTTCCAAAGCCCCGTCCTGGAGGCGAATGGTTTTCCATCATTCCTTCATCTTTCCAGATTGAAAATGACTCCAGTTGCCAGGATCTAGTAAAACAGAGACAATGAGAGTGAGCAGCTTGGGCTCCACACTCTGGTGTGTTCCACCTCCTAAGTAGTAGCAGTCTCGACTGATGGGCCCATTGGGGTTGTTGGTTTTTGGGGTTTTTTGGGTTTTTTTGGTCGAAACCTCAAACACAGGCATGAGGGTTTATCTCAGGTAGGTTAGGAACATTTTTCTCTACAACTTTGCAGGTGTTCCATCTTTGTTTTAAACAGTGAGGTTGAATAAAATCCTGCTCACCTGCACAGATGCCATCTGGGGAGGTACTGTTTTCAGCACCTAGTCATGCACAATTCTCACCTCAGCTCAGTTTCCAAAGCTAGCCTTCCCTCCTTGGCTTTTCTAGTTTTAAGAACTAAGGCAGGGGAAGTGTCCTGGGACAGAAGTGAGCTCAGTTTGTTTTTGAAGGTCAGCAACACAGTCTGTGTCACTGCTCATCAGGTGGGCTGCTGGGACGGCAGCCTGCAGCAAGTTCCCGGTAACCAACCAGCCAAGGAAGGGTGCAGGAGAAGGGGGGCTTTAGGCCCAGGAACGAGGAACAGAAAAGAAAGGGGACCAGAGCAGCCGAAACTGCAGGTCAGGCAGGAAAGGGGTCTCAGCAACCAAACAGGTTCACAGAAGAAGAGGCAGAGGGAAACAGGGGTGGCATGAGGGGCAGGAGGGAACACCTGCCACCAGAAGGCCGGCTCAGATAAGTAAGAGGAAGACAGGCCCAGCAGAGGAGAGTTTGCAGTCAGTTCTTCTTACAGCAGGAAAAGCCCCCAAATAAAGGAAGGTTCAGCCTCTCCTTTGTACCGTCAGTGAAAAGAAAGGGAAGGTGGGCGTCCTGGTGGTCAGGATGAAAGAAACCAGCTCCCACAAGCAGGAGAAAAACCAACTAATGCTAGTTCGCAGAAATAAGAATCCTCTCAGTAAAAGATAGTAAAATAAGCCCTCAGGTTACTTTCCATACAACAGGTACATGAAGATTCAGGTTAACGATAACTCGGGCCCATGTCTGATTTCCCATAAAATGGAAATGAGGCCCATTAAAAGTCAGAGCCTCTTTCCAGTTTTCATTGAAAACCAGTCCAACTACTGTCACACAAATTCAAGGGTGTTTTTCCCCGCCCCCACTTCGGTGACATTTCGGTCACTGTTCCAGACAGTTAAGACCACTAACAAGCTGCTTGAGTTGTCTAACCAACTCAGGCATCCTGGTGCAGGTTCTTTCCGAGTGCTCTCGCAAATGAAGAACCTCAGCCAGTCACGTAATCTTGATTCTTTCATACCTGCTTTGAAAAGAATCCCTGGATAGGCAGGCTACACCCGGGGAGCGGGTCACTCTGGTCTGTCAAAGGAATGAACCTGTTTAATGGCACTTAGAGGCACTTGCTCACCCCTGGGCCACACCACAGCTCAAAGCCCAATTTTATTTTAGAGCAGCTCATACATCTTGCACAGCGTGGCCCCACAGATGCTATATCACACCCAGATATTCTTAAACTGACCTGAAGACCGTTTTTCTGAAACCTTTAGAGGGTCGTGTGGCTTCAGTAACAGTTTTATCGTCTCCCTTAATCCTGTTGCAATGGCCACACATTTGTAGAAGGCTTATTTTTTATGCAGCTGAAAGCATTGCTTTGGAAAGGGTCCCACATTATTGGTACAGCTTGGTTGACTTGCGGTTCACAGCCGTCACTTCGGCCCCTGGCCCTCTGGAATGCTGTGAATCAGCTGTGGAAGGTTGTCTATAGCTAGGGGAAGGAATTCCCTGGGCCCCGCATTGGCCCCTCACAGGGGTGTGCGCTCGCCCAGGACCCCTCTGACAAGGGCAGTCAAGATGAGGGCAAGGTACAAAATTAGGGGCTCCGGGGGAGAAAGAAAGAAAAAATCCACCCCCCTCCCCACTGGCCAAACACAGCAAAGACGTGGGGAATGAAGAGTGAGTTTCCCCTAGGGAGATCTGAGGCTATAACAACACATAGGGGGACATGGAGAAGCTTCCATTATTTAAATGTGGGAAGCCTGGGAATCACTAAACAGGACCCCCCCCCCCATTGCCCCTCTATTGAATTCTCACCTGGGACTGATTGGGGGGTGCCAGCTTGCCCGAGCCGTGCCCCAACTCCTGCATCGACGCACCAGCCCGCATGACCTTGACCTGCATGCTGTGCTCTCTGTTTGCTAGGTTCTCCCCTATGGGTGTAGATCACATGAGTGGGCTTTCTGGTGTCAATGTCCCGGGCAACGCGTCTTCGGGCTGGTGCATCTTCATCTACAACCTCGGGCAGGACGCCGATGAGGGGATCCTCTGGCAGATGTTTGGCCCCTTTGGGGCAGTCACCAATGTGAAAGTGATTCGCGACTTCAACACCAACAAGTGCAAAGGCTTTGGCTTTGTGACCATGACAAACTATGAAGAAGCCGCCATGGCCATAGCAAGTCTGAACGGCTACCGCCTGGGGGACAAAATCTTACAGGTTTCCTTCAAAACCAACAAGTCCCACAAATAACTCGCTCATGCTTTTTTTTTTTTGTACGGAATAGATAATTAAGAGTGAAGAAGTTGAAACTTTTTTGTTAGTGTACATCTCATTTTGCGCCAATTTTCACAAGTGTTTGTCTTAGTCTAAATGAGAAGTGAAAAGGTTTTTATACTCGGGGATGCAACCGACATGTTCAAATGTTTGAAATCCCACAATGTTAGACCAATTTAAGTTTCTTAAGTTATTTCCTTTAAAATATATATTAAACAGAAATCTAAGTAGACTGCATTGACTAACCAGTCCCTCGGGACGGTGGTGAACCTGAAGCATGCTTTAACTTCTAAGACTGTCTAACACTCGTTTCATTCGGTGTCTCCACAAACTGGATAAAAAACATAAAAAACAAAAAAACAAAAAAAAAAAAACAAAAAAAAAAAAGACATGACCTTTTAGTTTTAGTTTTCAAACTAAAGACGTTAGACAGATGCTGAGTGTGCGTTTTCTCAACCGCTTCAACATTTTAAGCGATTTCTGCTTTGGTTGACAGGAAATTGCTTTCCCAAGCAGGTGCCATTGCCACCTCCTGCTCACTCAGCCCCGGGGCTCTGCAGCGGTCCTGGCAGTGGCAGCAGGCCATCCAACAGGGGGGCCGCCACCGGGGAGGGGGGCCATACACCGGGCCATACCGGGCCCTCCAGAGAAGGACACGCACGGGTTTCATAAGCCCAGGCGCCAATGGGAACGGACCAAAGAGTTTCAGGGAAACTCCAGTATATTCCAGAGTCAGACCTAACTCCAGGGCGCGCCTGAAGACGTGCTGCTCCTCTGACATCCCGAATTTCTGTGCACACATTGCATGCACGGTGCCCCGCACACCGGGCGCTGGTGTTCCCAACCATTTCTCCACTTTCCAAGAGCAGTTCACACAGCTCGAATGCCTAAGATCGCTCTATATTTTAAGAACACAGAAACATTTGAGCATTGTATTTCTCGCATCCCTTCTCGTGAGCGCTAGACTTGTTTCTATTTTAGTCGGATTTTGTTTTGAAACTTTGCTTTCGTATGAACACTCAGCAGAAAAGTACTTACTTCTTGCCAGTTATCTATTAACAAAAAAAAAAAAAAAAAAAAAAAAAAAACTTTGATTTGTAGTTTTAAAGATTAACCCTCCCAAGTTCTCTTCATAACTGCCTTGACATTTTGGGTTGTTCTGTTCTGTTAATTTTCTTTTGCTTTTTTGTGTTTTTTGTTTGTTTTTACTTTTGCATTTAAGACCATTAAATTTGATTTTGTTTTGCTCGAATTTTGTTTTGTTTTTTATTTTACCTTTTCTTTCTTTTTGGCTAGGTAAGGTCCAGACGGCCAGCATTCAGGGAGGATTTATAAAAAAAATCTTAAGAAAAAAAAAAGACTTGCCTCAAGACAAAGCATTTACAGGCCTGTGACGTAGGAGTATGCAGTCACAGATGGCGTTTTTGAAAACGGGGGAGCCAGTAGGGAGAGTCTGAAAGAGAGAACCTGAGAAGTGGCAGGGCCAGACCTCCGGGCAACTCCTCGGGAGTGTGATTCTGACTGTTACAAATATCTAGCGTTTAGAGAGATTCAAAAACAGGACAACTTAGTACCAGCAGTTTTTAGCCTTGATATAAGACTAAAACACGTAACCATAGGCAGTTTTAGTTGATCGATATCATGGAATCGTGGTATTATTTATCTATTTATCTACGTACCTACCTATTTATTTATTTATTTAAGTGGAAAAAAATCGGGCACAGCCTTCTCCCGAGCAGGTCAGTGTTCTGAGAAGCCCCCAGACAATTTGAGGCTGCCTGTCCCAGCCCCGTTCCCCTCAGACTTCGTTGAGGGGCTGCCAACTGCTCGCATTCTCCTCCCCAACTTGAGATGTTGTCATGCCGTTCTCCCACCGAAGGGGCCAAGTTCATACCTTGAGGCCTTCCCATGAGTTGGCCTCGCGCCATGGAGGACCTCCCTCCAGCGGAAGTTTCCAGATCCTAAGTCAGAGCCAGCTTACGTGCCTCCTCCTGGAACCCAGAGCCACGGCCCATTTGCCTGGATTCGACACAGGAGAGGGTCCCCCCCCCCCCCCCCCCGCCTCCCTGCTCTTCACCACAGACCAGGATGTTTTCCTGGAAGACTATGCCTTTCAGGTTATGCTAGCCTTGGGCCAGCCGCGTCTTCTCAGTGGAGATGAGATTCCAGTTCTGGACGCGACCCTTAGGTCTCCCCTGACACATTCCTGCCCGCCCTCGCTAGTGTTCGATTTCGTACTTGAATTCTGTCGGAAGCCTAAACCGTGAAGGGACGGAGGGCTGCACGCCAGCACCCCCTGCCCCTCCCCACCTCTCCCCTCCCTGTTACCCGACCTGTATTGATTACTCTGATGCTGGCACAGAGGAGAAGGAGATGAACCTTTGAAAGCTGCCTGAGGTTTCTCAGTTGAGTAAAATTCTCATTTTACGCGGGCTCCACTCTTTGAACAGCCTTCTAGCTAAAACCCCAAGTGCGTTTCCTTGGGAGTGTGAAATCGCAAGCGTGTGGAAGGCTGTCACTTTTGACGTGTTCCTTAACCCTGAAAAGCAACTGTCGCTCCCAGTGATGTACCAGGTGCTGGCCCTGTGTCCTAAAAAGTTCATTAAACCTTCTCCAGGCTTGTTTGCAAAAAAGGAAGACCCCATTTTTTAAAAGTCACGATCCAAAAGAAACTTTTTTAAACGTTTTTTACATAGATCAATCATATTTGTATTTCGCAAAATGAGTGCTCTCCTTTTATTTGGGAATTTTGGTGAAAAAAAAAAGGAATGAAAAGAGTAGATGATGTTCATTTATCGAAAGTTTGGTTTGGTACATAAATACCAAAGAGGCTTTGACTGAATTTCCTTTCGGCCTGCGTAACTCCCCCCCGATAGTTGTTTGCTAAGAAGCTCCAAATTTGTGAACCTGGTTCCAGTTGAATTACTCACTTTTTACGCCTTGGCTCTGCCCTCTTGAGTTTTTCGTTGTAATATGCCAAGCTGTGGTTTTCTGGCTGTGCCTCTAGTCGCACGTCCTGTGACTGGGATCACCCCCACCCCACCCCCCGCCACCATCTTGCCAGAATAGCTGCGAGACGGGCTTTCTTGGCCTGTGGGCAGATGGTGCTGGGTGGACCCCGCCGCCTTTGTTCCCTGAAGGTGAGTCCTTCCCTTGCCAAGGGCAGCTGCCTTAACCTATGAGAGTCTGCGCTTGGTTAGTGCTGGAAAGCCAGCGTCCAGGGTCTGACCCGTGCTGCTGTAGGGAGCTGGTGCTTTGGGAGCTGGCGGCCGGGAAGCGGGGGACAGTCCCTCCGGATCAGACCAAGTAGATGAATCCGAAGACGGTTACTGGCAATAACTCAGTCCTGGTTTGCCTCCAAACTAGGGCCATTGACTGATCCTGGGCCGGCTGCCGGCCTTGAAAAATCAAAGTTCAGACGTCGCCCAGCTGTTCCATTTCACATCTGATTCAGCCTGATTTCATTTCTCTGTGCTTTTTGCAGCCTTCCTGGGTTGGATAAGAGAGTAAGAATAAGCTGCCAAAGGTCTCTTTGCCCCAGCCACCCCCCTCTGCCCGAGCGAGCCCTCCACCTGAAAGCCCTCCCACCTTCCCAGGACCTGTGGCACCTCTGGGACCTGAGGCAGCTCCTCAGGAAGCACCTCCTGCTGTCCATCAGATTCCCAGGCCCGGCCCCCAACTCCAGTCCCAAGTGCTTTCTGTTGAGTGGCATTGATGATTGACCCTTGCTTACGATAGCAGTAGAACCTGAATCCCAGACCTCCGGCAGGGTTCACCTTTCCAGACCTTTTGATTTGCCTCTGACTTTTAATGATTGTATCATATATTTTCCCACAGCCTTTTGGTGACCTAGTTTTCAGTTTTCCGCTTGGTCATTAAAAAAAAAATTATTTGTACGTCACCGCAGGGACCTAAGTTAGGCTAACCGACGGCTCGAGCAGCGGCTTTGAGGACTCTATTGCATTCCACCAGGAGAAAAGGCTTGTCCGTTGGTTGGGGCCACCTCTTTACCATGTACTGTTCCGTTTCCAGTGACTTGCTCTGGGGGGCGGGGCGCTTGACCAGCTGGTTCCCGTGTTGTACAGTAGATGGGTAGACGTTTTGTATATTAGTGTGTTTTAAGTTATTGATTTGTTTTATATAAAATAATTTATTTTTCAGGTACCATTTTTCATTTTAACTTTGTTTTTACATGGGTTTGTTTTCAATAAAGTATGACACTGCTGTCCAAAAGTCAACAATAAAATGAATCCCATTGTGTTCTTTTGAGGATGCTTATGTAACTAGCTCTTTTTTTTATTATTTTCAGGGAAGAAAAAAAAAAAAGCCCTTCTCAGTTTTCCATCTCCCCATTTGCCTTTTTATCCTTGTGAATAAATGTTCTTTAGTGTTTTAGGAGGAAAAAGCAAACCTAGATTTTGATAATCCAGAAGATTTCAGATTAATAAAGAAGCTTTGAAAGAAGACCATTTTTCAAAATTTTAGTGAAGTGTGAATATTTTTTGTCAATGGCTTTCTCAAAGAGAATGAAACTTTTGCACCATTTTCAGAGTTTTTATAGAGATGCCAAATTGATATATTTACATGTAATGGAAACATGAAAAAGTTTTATTAAACAATTGTTCATAGCTGTGTAGACATTTTAATTCAGTTTCCAAAGCTCTCAAAGCGTATTTTTGGAGTACGGAGTGATATCGGTTTGGGGTGTTACTTACGGTTCCAAATGACTCGATTGTCCGAATACTTAGATCTTTCCCCAGGGATCAGGTTTGTGTTAAATGCTGTATGTTAACTATGACTGGAATTCTGTGATATTTTGGTAATAAATGAAGTGGGCTCATTGAGATGTGGTGGTGTAGGGGTGATGGTGTGTAATTGTAAGCAGCCAAGCTGAGTAAAGCGCCGGCCGGAGCTGCAGCTGACTTCCTCCTGCCTAGGGAAGCGAGAGCTGCCTTCTGCCAAGCTGTCCCCCGTGTGCCAGGCCACAGAGCCCTGGGACAGCCCAGCTCAGGGTGTGGAGGGGAAGGCACCGGGACCTGCTCGGTGACCCGCCTACTGCCTCTGCCTGGATGTGTCCCTCCTCTGGACGTCCTCACAAGCCAGCCCCCTCCCCTGGGAGACCCAGAGGCTTCTCCAAAGGTTCCCTCAAAGGTCTGTGGGCTTCCTGTGTGGTCCCTGGGCATTGCCTGTCCCTCTGCTCCCCACATCGGAGCCCTGTGGCTGTTCTGAGTATCTTCTGATGGTAATCTCACTCATGTGGAGGCACAACAACGCAAGGATCTTAAGGTCAGTCTTCGGTCTGAATCCTGCTTCTGCCCACCCCCAGTGTGCAGTACCGACAAGCCACTGAGTGCCTGGGCCTCAGTTTCCCCCTCTGTGGAATGGGAGTCCATAACACCCACCAACCTCCCTCTTTTCCCAGATGCGGCTAAGTGGTCCCATGGGTTCCTTGTAGAGGTGCAGTCTGCTGCCACCTGGGAAGCAGGTGGTGCTCCAGGACGTGACTCCAAGGGTGTCCCTTGGGTACTCAGACCCAGGGACCAGCTCGGGGCCTCCAGCGGGGGCCCCTGGGCAGCCTCTCAGGTCCCAGCAGCCCCAGGCACCAAGGAGAAGGAAGGGATCTGGGTGTCAGCCCTCCTCCGTGGGTTGGACAGAGTGTGCGTGCACCTCATGGAGAAGCAGACTCGGCTTCTGCGGGTCTGGGCGAACCAGAGTCTGATTTCTAACAAGCCTCCCTGCTGATGCCCTAAGTGGGCTTTAAGGAAACCTACCAGCCTCCCATCTCCACCTGTGGTGACGGCTTCCGATTCCCCCTCACCCCAGAATGTGGAGCCCCAAGAGGCTGAGCCCCGTGTGCAGGCTGGGGGAGCTCTTGCTACTAGATGGTCTCCTCTTGAGCTGCTTTTACTTTTTCATTCAAGGTTAAGTTTCTGAGGGCCTAAGGCCTGCATCCCTTTGTCTTTGAATTTTGATTTTTTTGTTTAACCTCAATAATATCCTGGCACCAATTTAAAAGGATTTCCAGAAGAGAAGGGAGAAAATCATAGACACCACCGTTGTCTGGGGAACTGTGTGGTTTGTGTTTAAGAAGAAGCAAGTTGTGACACGGAGAGTGTTTATTCCTGGGGGTTGGGGGCACCGTAGACTGACCCCCTACCCTCTGCCGCTGGCCTGGAGCCCACTCGGAGCAAGCTAGATGGTGGTGGTGGCCTGGGGCTTTGAGCCTCTGAGCAGTGGCAGCCCCGGGCTTTCTACCCCAGCAGCTTTGGGAAGCCACCAGGACGTCCTGCGCCACAGTGAAAGTTGGGCTGGGAGCCTTAACCACCAGTGAGCACCTTGCTCTCCCCACGAGGGGGAAGTGCTAGGGCCTGGCAGAGGTTGGAAAGACCCAGCCTAGAACTCCCCAGCCCGCGTGGGTGCCCCGAGAGCTGGGCTTGTGCCGGGCAGGGGCTGTGGCGTCTGAGTGGGAGCCAGCTAAGCGGGCAAGAGTTGGACGGAGCTGGAAGGTGGGGGCGGGCAGTGATCGCTCCCGCTGGCTGTTCGCGGCGCTGTGCGCTTCACCAAGTGCTCCACTGCCCTTTGTGCACATCCCTGGGAGGACTGTTGCTCGCGTGCCCATTTTACAGATGCAACAACTGAAGTTTAGCCGGTTGGAGAAGAGCTGTCATTCAGTGCCTTTTTTTTTTTTTTTAAACCAGTTTGGTATAGAGCATCCTAGGTTTGGCCTGCCCCTTAGTTTTGTGAGAATGAGGTCCCAGAAAGAGTCTGTGCAGGGCCTGGAGCTCCAGAACCACCAGGGGCCCCTCAGGAGAGACTCTGGAATCCACGGTCCCCCCCCCCCCCCGCCTCCCTGCTCTTCACCACAGACCAGGATGTTTTCCTGGAAGACTATGCCTTTCAGGTTATGCTAGCCTTGGGCCAGCCGCGTCTTCTCAGTGGAGATGAGATTCCAGTTCTGGACGCGACCCTTAGGTCTCCCCTGACACATTCCTGCCCGCCCTCGCTAGTGTTCGATTTCGTACTTGAATTCTGTCGGAAGCCTAAACCGTGAAGGGACGGAGGGCTGCACGCCAGCACCCCCTGCCCCTCCCCACCTCTCCCCTCCCTGTTACCCGACCTGTATTGATTACTCTGATGCTGGCACAGAGGAGAAGGAGATGAACCTTTGAAAGCTGCCTGAGGTTTCTCAGTTGAGTAAAATTCTCATTTTACGCGGGCTCCACTCTTTGAACAGCCTTCTAGCTAAAACCCCAAGTGCGTTTCCTTGGGAGTGTGAAATCGCAAGCGTGTGGAAGGCTGTCACTTTTGACGTGTTCCTTAACCCTGAAAAGCAACTGTCGCTCCCAGTGATGTACCAGGTGCTGGCCCTGTGTCCTAAAAAGTTCATTAAACCTTCTCCAGGCTTGTTTGCAAAAAAGGAAGACCCCATTTTTTAAAAGTCACGATCCAAAAGAAACTTTTTTAAACGTTTTTTACATAGATCAATCATATTTGTATTTCGCAAAATGAGTGCTCTCCTTTTATTTGGGAATTTTGGTGAAAAAAAAAAGGAATGAAAAGAGTAGATGATGTTCATTTATCGAAAGTTTGGTTTGGTACATAAATACCAAAGAGGCTTTGACTGAATTTCCTTTCGGCCTGCGTAACTCCCCCCCGATAGTTGTTTGCTAAGAAGCTCCAAATTTGTGAACCTGGTTCCAGTTGAATTACTCACTTTTTACGCCTTGGCTCTGCCCTCTTGAGTTTTTCGTTGTAATATGCCAAGCTGTGGTTTTCTGGCTGTGCCTCTAGTCGCACGTCCTGTGACTGGGATCACCCCCACCCCACCCCCCGCCACCATCTTGCCAGAATAGCTGCGAGACGGGCTTTCTTGGCCTGTGGGCAGATGGTGCTGGGTGGACCCCGCCGCCTTTGTTCCCTGAAGGTGAGTCCTTCCCTTGCCAAGGGCAGCTGCCTTAACCTATGAGAGTCTGCGCTTGGTTAGTGCTGGAAAGCCAGCGTCCAGGGTCTGACCCGTGCTGCTGTAGGGAGCTGGTGCTTTGGGAGCTGGCGGCCGGGAAGCGGGGGACAGTCCCTCCGGATCAGACCAAGTAGATGAATCCGAAGACGGTTACTGGCAATAACTCAGTCCTGGTTTGCCTCCAAACTAGGGCCATTGACTGATCCTGGGCCGGCTGCCGGCCTTGAAAAATCAAAGTTCAGACGTCGCCCAGCTGTTCCATTTCACATCTGATTCAGCCTGATTTCATTTCTCTGTGCTTTTTGCAGCCTTCCTGGGTTGGATAAGAGAGTAAGAATAAGCTGCCAAAGGTCTCTTTGCCCCAGCCACCCCCCTCTGCCCGAGCGAGCCCTCCACCTGAAAGCCCTCCCACCTTCCCAGGACCTGTGGCACCTCTGGGACCTGAGGCAGCTCCTCAGGAAGCACCTCCTGCTGTCCATCAGATTCCCAGGCCCGGCCCCCAACTCCAGTCCCAAGTGCTTTCTGTTGAGTGGCATTGATGATTGACCCTTGCTTACGATAGCAGTAGAACCTGAATCCCAGACCTCCGGCAGGGTTCACCTTTCCAGACCTTTTGATTTGCCTCTGACTTTTAATGATTGTATCATATATTTTCCCACAGCCTTTTGGTGACCTAGTTTTCAGTTTTCCGCTTGGTCATTAAAAAAAAAATTATTTGTACGTCACCGCAGGGACCTAAGTTAGGCTAACCGACGGCTCGAGCAGCGGCTTTGAGGACTCTATTGCATTCCACCAGGAGAAAAGGCTTGTCCGTTGGTTGGGGCCACCTCTTTACCATGTACTGTTCCGTTTCCAGTGACTTGCTCTGGGGGGCGGGGCGCTTGACCAGCTGGTTCCCGTGTTGTACAGTAGATGGGTAGACGTTTTGTATATTAGTGTGTTTTAAGTTATTGATTTGTTTTATATAAAATAATTTATTTTTCAGGTACCATTTTTCATTTTAACTTTGTTTTTACATGGGTTTGTTTTCAATAAAGTATGACACTGCTGTCCAAAAGTCAACAATAAAATGAATCCCATTGTGTTCTTTTGAGGATGCTTATGTAACTAGCTCTTTTTTTTATTATTTTCAGGGAAGAAAAAAAAAAAAGCCCTTCTCAGTTTTCCATCTCCCCATTTGCCTTTTTATCCTTGTGAATAAATGTTCTTTAGTGTTTTAGGAGGAAAAAGCAAACCTAGATTTTGATAATCCAGAAGATTTCAGATTAATAAAGAAGCTTTGAAAGAAGACCATTTTTCAAAATTTTAGTGAAGTGTGAATATTTTTTGTCAATGGCTTTCTCAAAGAGAATGAAACTTTTGCACCATTTTCAGAGTTTTTATAGAGATGCCAAATTGATATATTTACATGTAATGGAAACATGAAAAAGTTTTATTAAACAATTGTTCATAGCTGTGTAGACATTTTAATTCAGTTTCCAAAGCTCTCAAAGCGTATTTTTGGAGTACGGAGTGATATCGGTTTGGGGTGTTACTTACGGTTCCAAATGACTCGATTGTCCGAATACTTAGATCTTTCCCCAGGGATCAGGTTTGTGTTAAATGCTGTATGTTAACTATGACTGGAATTCTGTGATATTTTGGTAATAAATGAAGTGGGCTCATTGAGATGTGGTGGTGTAGGGGTGATGGTGTGTAATTGTAAGCAGCCAAGCTGAGTAAAGCGCCGGCCGGAGCTGCAGCTGACTTCCTCCTGCCTAGGGAAGCGAGAGCTGCCTTCTGCCAAGCTGTCCCCCGTGTGCCAGGCCACAGAGCCCTGGGACAGCCCAGCTCAGGGTGTGGAGGGGAAGGCACCGGGACCTGCTCGGTGACCCGCCTACTGCCTCTGCCTGGATGTGTCCCTCCTCTGGACGTCCTCACAAGCCAGCCCCCTCCCCTGGGAGACCCAGAGGCTTCTCCAAAGGTTCCCTCAAAGGTCTGTGGGCTTCCTGTGTGGTCCCTGGGCATTGCCTGTCCCTCTGCTCCCCACATCGGAGCCCTGTGGCTGTTCTGAGTATCTTCTGATGGTAATCTCACTCATGTGGAGGCACAACAACGCAAGGATCTTAAGGTCAGTCTTCGGTCTGAATCCTGCTTCTGCCCACCCCCAGTGTGCAGTACCGACAAGCCACTGAGTGCCTGGGCCTCAGTTTCCCCCTCTGTGGAATGGGAGTCCATAACACCCACCAACCTCCCTCTTTTCCCAGATGCGGCTAAGTGGTCCCATGGGTTCCTTGTAGAGGTGCAGTCTGCTGCCACCTGGGAAGCAGGTGGTGCTCCAGGACGTGACTCCAAGGGTGTCCCTTGGGTACTCAGACCCAGGGACCAGCTCGGGGCCTCCAGCGGGGGCCCCTGGGCAGCCTCTCAGGTCCCAGCAGCCCCAGGCACCAAGGAGAAGGAAGGGATCTGGGTGTCAGCCCTCCTCCGTGGGTTGGACAGAGTGTGCGTGCACCTCATGGAGAAGCAGACTCGGCTTCTGCGGGTCTGGGCGAACCAGAGTCTGATTTCTAACAAGCCTCCCTGCTGATGCCCTAAGTGGGCTTTAAGGAAACCTACCAGCCTCCCATCTCCACCTGTGGTGACGGCTTCCGATTCCCCCTCACCCCAGAATGTGGAGCCCCAAGAGGCTGAGCCCCGTGTGCAGGCTGGGGGAGCTCTTGCTACTAGATGGTCTCCTCTTGAGCTGCTTTTACTTTTTCATTCAAGGTTAAGTTTCTGAGGGCCTAAGGCCTGCATCCCTTTGTCTTTGAATTTTGATTTTTTTGTTTAACCTCAATAATATCCTGGCACCAATTTAAAAGGATTTCCAGAAGAGAAGGGAGAAAATCATAGACACCACCGTTGTCTGGGGAACTGTGTGGTTTGTGTTTAAGAAGAAGCAAGTTGTGACACGGAGAGTGTTTATTCCTGGGGGTTGGGGGCACCGTAGACTGACCCCCTACCCTCTGCCGCTGGCCTGGAGCCCACTCGGAGCAAGCTAGATGGTGGTGGTGGCCTGGGGCTTTGAGCCTCTGAGCAGTGGCAGCCCCGGGCTTTCTACCCCAGCAGCTTTGGGAAGCCACCAGGACGTCCTGCGCCACAGTGAAAGTTGGGCTGGGAGCCTTAACCACCAGTGAGCACCTTGCTCTCCCCACGAGGGGGAAGTGCTAGGGCCTGGCAGAGGTTGGAAAGACCCAGCCTAGAACTCCCCAGCCCGCGTGGGTGCCCCGAGAGCTGGGCTTGTGCCGGGCAGGGGCTGTGGCGTCTGAGTGGGAGCCAGCTAAGCGGGCAAGAGTTGGACGGAGCTGGAAGGTGGGGGCGGGCAGTGATCGCTCCCGCTGGCTGTTCGCGGCGCTGTGCGCTTCACCAAGTGCTCCACTGCCCTTTGTGCACATCCCTGGGAGGACTGTTGCTCGCGTGCCCATTTTACAGATGCAACAACTGAAGTTTAGCCGGTTGGAGAAGAGCTGTCATTCAGTGCCTTTTTTTTTTTTTTTAAACCAGTTTGGTATAGAGCATCCTAGGTTTGGCCTGCCCCTTAGTTTTGTGAGAATGAGGTCCCAGAAAGAGTCTGTGCAGGGCCTGGAGCTCCAGAACCACCAGGGGCCCCTCAGGAGAGACTCTGGAATCCACGGTGGGAGACATGCCGCCTCAGCTAACGCCTCAGCTAACGCCAGTCTTTACAAATGAATGCAAGCCTCCTCCGCCCACGTAAATGCAGTCGCCACATCCTGAGGAAACCGGGGCGTGGATCATCCCCAAAGGTAGACAGCGTGATGCGGACGGTCTGACTTGATATAGAGAACTCATGGCAACCAGAAATTTACCGCAGGGGCCCCTCAGAAGACCAGGGTGCCGGAGCCAGGCCCCCAGGCCCCCCGAGGAGAGTCACAGGTGCTCCAAGTAGAGGCTCCAGGGCTCTGAAGGTGGGTACGGACGTGCACACTGCCTCTCCCCAGGGCGGGGGGCCACGCGGGGTGTCTGAGTCTGCAAGGATCAAGCTGGGCTGAGGCAGATGGTGGAGGCCTCCAATGCCGCGGCCACGCCAGCAGTGAAGGGGGACAGTGCCCCTGTCCCTCCCCTGCTGGGAGCGGGCAGGACCACCACAGGGGACTTCCACAGGGCGTCTGGTGTGTGTGTGCTCACCGGGGACGAGCAAACGGACCACAGTGCGGCAGTTCCAGGTGAAAACGAGAAGTGACCAACCTAGAAAGGGACAGGAGGGATCGAAGCCCCACGTGGACCACTGATGAAGATGAGGCCATCCTGAGAGACCTGGTCTGAGCTGGAAGATGCCAACTGTGGAGGCTTCTGGGGCCCAGACCCACAGAAGCACAAACCTGAAATCTGCTTTGTCAAAAGCCTTTCTGATTTATTATTAATTTTTCTGGTGTTTTAAAAAAATCTCAAAACATTCCACTCATCTGCTTTTGTGACCAAAGGGGAAAAAATGTTAATGTTTAACAAGTTATTTTTAAACCCTTCAGCCACATGAAGATGCAATCCCAAATGTTCCGAATTTAAAGAGATTTTGTGTAGAGCACCCCGTTTCCTTCCCCCACCCCCGTTTCGGGTCCTTTGAATCCCTCCACTCCCCCCCGCCCCCCGCGCCCAACACAGATTATATCTCTAAAAAGCCAGGAGTCAGGGATCCCTGGGTGGCACAGCGATTTGGCACCTGCCTTTGGTCCAGGGCGCAATCCTGGAGACTCGGGATCGAATCCCACATCAGGCTCCCGGTGCATGGAGCCTGCTTCTCCCTCTGCCTGTGTCTCTGCCTCTCTCTCTCTCTCTCTGTGTGACTATCATAAATAAAAAAAATAAATAAAAATAAATAAATTTTAAAAAAAGAAAAAAAAAAAAAAGCCAGGAGTTAGTCTGGAAGGGGTGGCAGCTTGCCGATGAGGGCAGTGGAGACGGGAAGAGGGAAGGAGAGGTCAGGGCCCTTGTAGCCATCCTGCCGGCAGGCCGGGTCTCAGGGCCCTGGTGTGTGTCTCAGAGGAGGCGGGCGTTACTGGCTGGGAGACGTGACCCCCATCACACGGCCGTCTTCCTGTGCCTTCACATCATCTCCCCGCTGTGGGTGTCCATCTGTCCAAACTGCCCCTTCTGTGACCTCAGTCCATTGGGCCAGGGCCCACCCTATTGACCTCAACTTGATCATCTCGGTGAAGACCCTGTCTCCAAGTAAGGTCACGTGCTGAGAGCCCCCAGGTTAGGACACCAATATGTATTTTTCAGGGGACACAATTCAACCCATAACTGGCCCCTTCCAAGGTTTGCCACCGAGTCTCCTCTGTTCTCCCCCAGGGGAGCGCAGTGGGGGTTCACGGTGTGCCCCGCACTGAGCTCCCCTCAGTGAGTTTCAGGATGGAGACTGAGCAAGCTGCTGCCTAGAAGGATTTCTCCTGCGGGATCTCATGTGACAGCGGCCAGCAGGCCAGGCTACGTAATGTGTGAGGCCCAGTGCAGAACGAAAACACACTTTGTTCAAAAACTTCAGATAAAGGGCGCCTCACTGGCTCGGTTGGTGGGGCATGCGACTCTGGATCTCAGGGTCATGAGTTCAGGTCCCATGTTGGGTGCAGAGCTTACTTAAAAAAGAAGAAAATGTCTCAGATAAAATGTGGTCTATACTTTGGAATATATCCAAGCCCGAAAAAGGAAGGACATCCTGCTACCTGACACCACGTGAGTGGACCCCGAGGACACCAGGCTCAGGGAGGGGAGCCAGACCCAAAAGGACTCCTCCTGCACGATGACCCTACTCCCAGGAGGTCCCCAGAGGAGGTCTGTCCACAGAGACGGGAGATGGTGGGAGCCAGGGGTGGGGCAGGGGGCGGGGGTCAGTGCTTCCTGGGGACAGGGCCTCCGTGTGGGGAGACGGAAGGTTCTGGAGATGGATGGTGGGGGTGGGTGCACAATGATGAGAGTGTGCTTCGTGCCACTGAACTGGACACTGAACAATAGTTACGATGGCAAATTTTATGTCATACATCTTTTTACTACAATTATAAATAAAATTTTAAAGATGTACTTAGAACATTAAAATGGCAACAGCAGGGGATCCTGGGTGGCTCAGCGGTTTGGCGCCTGCCTTTGGCCCAGGGCGCAATCCTAGAGTCCCGGGATGGATCCCACGTCGGGCTCCTGGCATGGAGCCTGCCTCTCCCTCCTCCTGTGTCTCTGCCTCTCTCTCTCTCTCTCTCTATCATAAATAATTTTTCTTTTAAATGGCAACAGCAGAGCATGACACCGTCGTGGGGCCGCGTGGGTCTGCACAGGGTCATCTGCCACCAAAGCCGCCCACTTGGCTGTGTCTCCCACCGCCTGCTGCGTGCAGGCCGCAGGCCTCCCAGGGCGGCCCAGGTGGGGAGGATCCCGCTCCCCCCACCCCCGCTGTTCACAGCAGCCAGTTGTACCCAGTCCCCGCGAGTGCCTGCGAAGACCCCCAGTGGGTTTGCTGATGGACAGTGGTGCCTAAAGAAGCAGGGTGAGCAGTAATGGGGTTCCAGGGGCCTCACTCGGTGTGGGTGTTGGTCTGGGGGACTGCCCCCCGGGCCCCCAGCCCACCCTGAGGGCCTCTGCCTCCGCAGGCAGCCTAAAGTCGGGGATCAGGTCAACCCAGGCCCTGAGCCCCCCCGGGAGGCAGGGAGCCCACAGCCCCGCAAAGCACCTGCTGGAGGACCTGGTTCCCTCTGGACGGTGCGACTGGGATTGCTCCCGGCCTTTGCGGATCTGCCCTCATTCCACAGGAGCAATCTGTCACCCGGGTGGCTGTCTGTTCCCTCTGCTCCCTGCTACCCCGGCCACAGCCCCGGCTGCACACTCCTCCCCACAGGCGTGCACCCCACCCCCAGGCGGGGCCCTGACTCCCCACTGGCTCCTGGCCCTGCCGGCCTGGGCCCCATGTGCCTCTCCCCACGGCCTCCGGCCTGCCAGCCGCTCTTCAATTCACACCCAGTCACTGTGTAAAACCTCTTAGGGCGGTTGGTCCATCCTTACAGCATCAGCCCGTCGGACCGTGACTCAGCCATAAAAGGGAGTGAAGCCCTGACATCCTGCCACGTGGATGAACCCAGAACACATGCTGAGTGAAGGAAGCCAGACACAAGAGGTCACATCCCGGGGCACCCGGCTGGCTCAGTGGGTTAAGTCTCTGCCTTTGGCTCAGGTCATGATCGTGGGGCCCTGGGACCGCATCTACATGGGCTCCCTGCTCAGTGAAGAGAGTCTGCTTCTCTCTCTTTCTCTCTTCCTCTGCCCCTTGCCCCCACTCGTGTTCTCTTTCTCCCCAATAAATAAATAAAATATTAAGAAAAAGGTCACATATTGTCTGATTCCATTGATAAGATATGTCCAGAACAGGTAAATCCATAGAAAGTAATTAGTCATTGTCAGCGGCTAAGGGAGGAGGGGCTGGGAGCAGCTGCTTCATGGGGACGGGATTCCCTTCTAGGGTGATGGAAATGTTCTAGAACTGCAGAGCATGGTGGCTGCACGACATCGTGGATGCACTAAATGCCATTGAATTGCTCACTTTAAAAGGGCGAATTTTCTGTTCTGTGTATTCACTCTGTCAAAAGACAAAAATAATCTTAGGTGTTTCAACTGCCAGGAGTTTGATGCGATTGAGTGAGGCCAGCTGACTCACCCATGGGTGCTCAGCCCAGGTGGTGTCAACCTTTAAGTCTCCAGATGGGTCCGTTCCCATGGGAACAGGGATTCAGAAGCTCAGTGTCTTCGTTTGCTAAAGTGGCTTAAAACACAGAAATTTATTGTGTCAGTGTTCAGGGGGCCAGAAGTCAGAGTGGAGGTGAGAGCAGGTTGGTTTCTTCGGAGGGAGAGGGAGAACCCGTTTGAGGCCTCCCTCTGGCTTCTGATCCCTGCTGGCCATCTCTGACTTCCCCAGGCTTCTGGTAGCTTCACCAGGATCTCTGCCTTCATCTTCACATGAGTCTCACTGTGTGCATGTCTGTGTCCAAATTTCCCTTTTAGAGGGATGGATCTGTGGACACCCTACTCCAGGATGACGTCATCCTCACAAATTACACCTGCAGGGAACGGGTTTCCCAGTAAGGTCACATTCTGAGGTGTGCTGAGGGTTAGGACTGCAACATATGAATTTGTGGGGAACACAGTTCAACCCGTAACCATCCCCTTGTGCCAGCTGGAGAGTCCAAAGATGAGCCAAAAGGACACCATCGCTGTCCTCACAGCACATGCTATGCTGGTCAAGGCTGATGCACAAAATGAGAGGCACAGGATTCAATGCGTGAAGCAGCTTGACATTGCGACATCCACGTGCATTCTCAAATGATTCGTCTCCTTGCCCGGGGTCTAAGCCCATTTGGGTGTCACACACGTCGTGCACTCCCAGCTGTGCACTGGCCACACACAGAAGCATGTACTGCGTTCACAACGGATTGGAAATTTCAAAGATGTATTTATTTGAGAGACAGAATGAGCGGGAGGGACAGAGGGAGAGAGAACCCCAAGCAGACTCCACACCGAGCATGGAGCCCGATGTGGGGCTCAAACTCACGACCCTGGGATCAAGCCCTGAGCTGAGATCAAGTCAGATGCTCAACCGAATGAGCCATCCAGGTGCCTCCCCCTTTTTATTTTGTGATACTTATTTTTTTTAATTTTTATTTATTTATGATAGTCACACAGAGAGAGAGAGAGAGAGGCAGAGACATAGGCAGAGGGAGAAGCAGGCTCCATGCACCGGGAGCCCGACGTGGGACTCGATCCCAGGTCTCCAGGATCGCGCCCTGGGCCAAAGGCAGGTGCCAAACCGCTGCGCCAGCCAGGGATCCCAGTGTGATATTTATTGATACTTAGGTGAATATACTAGAAACCACTGAATTGTATACATTTTAAAAGGATGGATTTTATAGTATGTGAATTCCACGATCAAAGCTGTTATTAAAAAAACAACACCCCCCCCCCCCGCCACTCCATTCAGACACACCTCGCCACTGGTCTCGCAGGCTTCATAGGCACTTCGCCTGCCCTCTCTTCCTCAGAACATGTAATGAACGGAAGCTGTAGAATCTTTTTTTTTTTTTAATTTGATTTATTTTTTCATGAGAGACACAGAGAGAGGCAGAGACACAGGCAAAGGGAGAAGCAGGCTCCATGCAGGGAGCCCGATGTGGGACTCGATCCCAGGACCCCGGGATCATGCCCTGAGCCGAAGACAGATGCTCAACCGTTGAGCTACCCAGGCGTCCCGAAGCTGTCGAATCTTTCCCAAACTGGGGGCACCTGGCTGGCTCAGTCAGTAGAACATGCGACTCTTGATCTCAGAGTCATGAGTTCCAAACCCCACCTTGGGCTTGGAGCCTACTTCAAACAAACACACAGTATTTAAAATTGATGTGGGGGAAGTAAAATCAGAATAATAACATACACACACCTTCTCACAACTATTGCATTCATCATCTCAGGAGATACTAGGTATGAAAAATCCTGAAAAAAAAAAAAGGAAAGGAAAATTCATGGAGTAAAGGTGTGGGTAGATTTGTTTTACTGTCCATTTTGATTGAATTGAAGAATAGATTTTTTTTTAAGATTTTATTTCTTTGAGACAGAGAGAGAGCACAATAGGGAGGAGGGACAGAGGGAGAGGGAAAAGCAGCCTCTTTGCTGAGCAGGGAGCCCGATGAGGGGCTCGATCCCAGGACCCTGGGATTATGACCTGAGCCAAAGGCAGACACTCAACTGACTGAGCTGAACTGACTGGCCCACCCAGTCACCCCCATATGATGATTTCTTTTAAATCCTGAAAACTCTCAAGATACAAAGTGTACTTATTGCTCTCTAGCCTTAATTTCCCCCAAAGCATGGTACAAAACTCCCTCGTGTGCCCAGAACATCACAAAGTCAAAGGCACCGTTTGTTTCTGCAACACTGTGTGCTGTGCCTTTCATCCCATGGAAAGCCAAAGGCTTGTTTCTTTGTGTGTGTCCTTCAGGTGACTTTTGAGCTGGAACGTGGCTAGTGGATGGGTTTCTACCTGCCGGAAGTAAAATTAATGTTGGCAGCTGGCCATGTTTATTCCCACAGAAGCTAAATGCAGTGATTCAAGACTCTCTCACCGTATCCTTTTGAACTCCTTGAGCAAGGGGATAGAGGAGGAAAGGAGCTAATCCAGCCACTTCTCACCTCCTTGGGAGGGATTTCAAGCAGGCCGAGAGGAGAGAGATCGGGAGTGTCGTAGTATCAGTATGGACTCATGGGGAGCCGACCTGTCGTCTGGAGATGGTTCTTTTTTTTTTTTTTTTTTTTAAGGTTTGTCTTTTTTTCTTTTAAGATTTTATTTATTTATTCATCAGAGAGAGAGGCAGAGACACAGGCGGAGGGAGAAACAGGCTCCATGCAGGGAGCCGGACGTGGGACTCGATCCAGGGTCTCCAGGATCTCACCCTGGGCTGAAGGTGGCGCTAAACCGCTGAGCCACCAGGGCCGCGCTCTGGAGGTGGTTCTACTGCTCTGGCTGCACACCCCACCCTGCAAAGGAAGCCAGCCCTCCCTCCACAGGGTAACTGAGCTCCCCCAGCACAACCCAGCTGGGGGAGAACCATTCGGGGGGGTGTGCTCTGTAGAGGCATCTGAGCTAAACTGCCCTGGAGTCTCAACAAGACTCTTTTTATTTTATTTTTTTTTTTGGTTAAGTTTTTTATTTATTTATTTGAGAGAGAGAGACAGAGATCACAAGCAGGGAGGGGCAATGCGAGTAGCAGACTCCCCGCCGAGCAGGGAGCCCGACGCAGGACTCGATCCCAGGACCCCGGGATCATGACCTGTGCCGAAGGCAGACGCTTCACCGACTGAGCCACCCGGGTACCCCCAGCAACAAGGCTCTTTTCACATTCGAAGAAAGCAGTGGTATTGCCTTCCTTGCTCAGAGGAAAGAATGGATTCAGAACCAATCTAAATGTGTCGGAATGAAATCTTGGATGACACACAAACCATTGGCAGCGACAGATCAGAGCAGGAGACTGATAAGCAATGTGGCAGATTATGAATCGGGTAATCTGGAAATGTTTTTATCTGTTTTGCCTTCTCCACACAACTGCTCTTCTTAGAAAGAGGCTTTCTGAGTCTGACACCAGGGAGAGCATGAAGTCTACAAAACGTAACAATTACAACTATTTTTATATAACAACTGTAACCGTATTTATATCATTTGTTCCCCTGTCCTCAAATTTTCAGCTGTTCTTTGTCATAATGTGGAAAAACTCAGAGATGCTAAAATCTTTTTATTTATTTATTTTTTTAAAGCAGGTGTGGCGGGGGCGGGGACAGAGGGCGAGGGAGAGAGAGAATCCCAAGCAGACTCCACACTGAGCGCGGAGCCCAACGGCAGGGCTGGTCTCACAGCCGTGAGATCAAGTCAAAATCGAGTGTCGGATGCTTAACCGACTGAGCCACCTAGGGACTCCTCTATTTTCTGTATTCTGAAGCTTTGTCACTCGGGGCCCTTGCTGATCTGGGAAAAACTGCCCCTCCCGGGCCTAGCTAACTCCTAGAGATAGCAAACAACCTGTCACAACTGCACCTTTCGTGTGTAAATCAACCAGTCCAGAGCCCACACCCCCAGCCACCTCCTCTGCGGGCATCTCACACGCAGGGCAACTACCCCTTGTCCTGATCACCCCAGGGCCCGGCAGCAGACAATGGGCCCAGACCCTATGCCCCAGAATGCTGTCTGCATTCAGGGCTCCATGTATCCCAGAGACTGTTGGCTTGCTTCACTGAGCAAATGTTCTCAGGTCTATCCGTGTTGTAGCAGGTGTCAGAACTCTATCCCTTTTGTAGGCCGAGTACTATTCCAGCGTATGGATGCACCACATTGTCTATCCATTCATCGGTAGGTAGACGCGGGGGTTGCCTCCACCTTTGGGTTATTGTGAATAATGATGCCGTGAACATGGGTGTGTGTGCATGCCTCTTCTGTGCCAGTGGGTTCTTTTTCTTTCTTCCCCTCCCCATCTTCCCTTTATGGATGATGGTAACCGAAGAGGGGTCGATAATTGTACCAAGAATGAAAAGACAGACCCTAGGATGATAAATCCCCCCCAAAATATGCTAAACGCATGCCCCATTGTGACTTGCATGAGCCCCGGGCACTTTGGCTTTCATGGGTCCCATAGCCCATAAGGGGGGGGGGGGAATATGTTAAATTTTACAACTGAGTTGGGGCATAAAGATGAATATAATCCAGACTAGATTTTAAGGGTCATTTTCTTCTAATTTTAAAAGAAACTGAAATATTTGTAAAGGCCCCCGAAGTATTGCGGTCCCAAGGCATTTAATAGAGAAGTCAGTTCTGCTAATGGGTCAGGCCTGGTTCTTTGAAAGGCCTGATTGCTTCATAGGCTCTGTGTCTGCTGCTCTCTGACTATTCCACCCATAACCTACACCAACTCTGATGAGTACAAATAATTTCAAGAAGAGACATCAGCGAGGTGCTTAATAAACGGCCTGTGCTGCCCACCTCATACCCTATAAGGCAGGTTTTGCCATTCCACAGTCCCCGAGCCCTGACCAGCCTGTCTCCTGGCTTCTCGGCAGGCCCGCCTGCCAGGTCCCCTGGTTTGGGACACTAGGCTGTCTCCTAGCAGCCTCAATGGCCCCCTCACTGCAGCCAGAGGGATCTTTCTGCAAAACAGAACTGACTGTATGGTTCACACGACACCCACCCCACCCTTTCGCACCCCTGGCAATTGCACAGGTCATTTCCTCCCTGCAGAGCATCCTATCCTCATCCCCTGCCACGTCATCTCTTCCTGCAGCAAACCTTCGAGACGGTCTAGCTGCTTTGTAGCTTTTTTGCAAGTGCCACAGATCTATCCACCCGCCGCCCATCACAACCCTCAAGCAGCTTCGCTTCTGGAAGCTTTTGCTTCCTTGCCTACAAAATGAGGGAAATGTCGCCAACTTCACAGACTTTAAGGAGAAGTGAGCGTCTGCCATATGCTTGGCTCTTGCTTTCACATCACCCTGCCCACAGGGCCAGGAGTCTGCGCCACTACCTGGGACAACAGCCCTGCCCTAGCCGGGCCTGCCACGTTCTTTCTGAGGCTGCCAGTGGCTGGGGGGGCGACTTCCTTCCCCTCTGCGAGCTTTGGGCATCCATCTGCACAAAAGAGCTCGTGACAGCATCCGCCTCAAAGGTGGGGGGTGGGGGGCTGCTAAAGCAGATAGCGCTTCCCAGGGCTGGGCACGCTGTCTGGAGCAGAGGAGGTATGCCACCAGTGCCAGCAGCTATTATTGTACCTCGAGGAGGAGAACAGGAGATGGAGGAGAGAGCCAGCCGGGAGAGGAGGGAGCAGGAGCGGGAAGGAAGCCAGACAGAAGGCAGGAGCAGCTGGGCGTGGGCAGGGGCTCTGAGCCCAAGGGAGGACGCAGAGTAGCTGTGGCTGGAGTTTGCAAGGGCTGCCCTACCAAAGTGGCGCAGACTGGGTGGCTTACACACCAGAGTTGTGTTGTCTCACAGCTCTGGAGGCCGGAGATCATGCTGTGGGCAGGTGCAGTTGCCTGCGAGCCCTCTGTCCTGGGCTTGTAGATGGCCATCTCCTCACCCGTGTCCTCACGGGGCCGTCCCTCTGAGCGTGACTGTGTCCTAACTTCCTCTTCCTATCAGGACACTGGATTAGGATCCATCCCAATGACCTCATTTTAACTTAACTGTCACTTTACAGGCCTTATCTCCCAATCGTCACATTCTGAAGTGCTGGGGGTCAGAACATCAACATAAGAATTTGAGGGTGATGGCATCCAGGCCATAAGAGCCATTGAGGGGGGTGTTGGGAGAAGGGAAGCAAGAGGAACACTAGGCTGCAAGCCGCAGATTTCTCTTTTTTAAAAAAACTATTTTATTTATTTATTCACAAGACACACACACACACACACACACACACACACACACAGAGAGAGAAAGAGAGGTGCAGAGACACAGGCAGAGGGAGAAGCAGGCTCCCCGCAGGGATCCCAATGCGGGACTCGATCCGGGGATCTGAAGGCAGATGCTCAACCACTGAGACACCCAGGCGTCCCGAGACTTCTCTTGCCAAGGATGTGCCCGGGGCCAGATCTGGTCTCTGCCGAAACCAGAGGGCTGTCGGGGTCTGCCCGCACGGCCTAGCCACGTGGTTAGATGCCAGAGTCCGTCATTCAGGTTCTTCACAGCAAAACAGGGCCTAACTGAACCAGTAGGAGAAGCTCTTAGCACACTGCCTGGCCTAGAAGAGCCTGATAAATCACAGCTATTATTCTTAATTAAGATTATTTGGCCTTGGGACGCCTGGTGGCTCAGCAGTTGAGCATCTGCCTTCAGCTCAGGGCATGATCCCAGGGTTCCGGGATTGAGTCCCACATCAGGCTCCCTGCATGGAGCCCGCTTCTCCCTCTGCCTGTGTCTCTGCCTCTCTCTCTGTGTCTCTCATGAATAAATATATAAAATCTTAAAAAAAAAAAAAAAAAAAAAGATTATTTGGCCAGCAGTTTTAATCCAGAAAAAATACCACTCAGGCCAAAAAGAAAAGGAGCCTGATTACATAATGACAAACATTATAATAAGCTGGAGACACGGCATTATTTTTTTTATAAATTTATTTTTTATTGGTGTTCAATTTGCCAACATATAGAATAACACCCAGTGCCCATCCTGTCAAGTGCCTACCTCAGTGCCCGTCACCCAGTCACCCCCACCCCCCCGCCCTCCTCCCCTTCCCCCACCCCTAGTTCGTTTCCCAGAGTTAGGAGTCTTTCATGTTCTGTCTCCCTTTCTGATATTTCAAGACATGGCATTATTAAAACTATATGCTTCATAAAATATAATCTCAAAACAAAAAAATGTTAGAAATAGCATCAACTGACAAACATAACTGCAGTGAGAATTTACACAACTATGGCAAACTGAGAGTATAAGAATAGAAATAATCTATCCAGGGGCACCTGGGTGGCTCAGCGGTTGGGCATCTGCTTTTGGCTCAGGGCATGATCCCAGGGTCCTGGGATCAAGTTCCACATTGGGCTCCCCGCAGGGAGCTTGCTTCTCCCTCTGCCTGTGTCTCTGCCTCTATCTCATGAATAAATAAGTAAAATCTTAAAAAAAAAAAAAAAAAAGAAAGAAAAGAAAAGAATCTATCCAATAGTCACACTCCTTGGTATTACTCCCCACGAAGTGAGAACTTACAACCACATACAAACCTGCACACAGGTGTCTATAACAGTTTTATTCATTATCACCCAAACTTGGAAGCAACCCAGACGTCCTTTGGCAGGTGAAGGGATAGAGTACGGGACATCCAGACAATGGGATGTCCTTTGGTGCTAAAAAGAGATGAACTCTACAGCCATGAAAAGACACTGAGGAATCCCAAATGCATATGGCTAAGCCAAGAAGCCGGTCTGAAAAGGCTACACGCTATAGGATTCCAACTCTATGACATTCTGGAAAAGGCAAAAGCACGCAGACAGTAAAAGGATCAGTGGCTGCCATGGGTGGGGAGGGAGGGAGAGATGAATAAACAGAGCACAGGAAATTTTAGGGCAGTGAAATACTCTGTATGAGGGGTACCTGAATGGCTCATGATTCCAGGGTCCTGGGATGGAGCCCTGCCTTGGGCTCCCTGCTCTGCGGAAAGTCTGCTCCTCCCTCTGCCCCTTGGCCAGATCGTGCTCAGCACTCGTTCTATCTCTGCCTCTCAAATAAATAAATAAAATCTTAAATAACACAAAAGTTCTTTAAAAAAAAAAAAAAAAGAACTACTCTGTTTGATGCCATAACGATGGATATATTCATTATCCATCCGTCCAAACCCGTAGAGTGAACCCCAGTGTAAACCACAGGTGCCAGGTGATAATGATGTGTCGGTGTGGGTTCGTTGAAGATAATAAAGGGCCCCCCTGGTGCCATGCTGACAGTCCGGGAGGCCGTGCACCTGGGAGGACAGAGGGTATATGGGAACGTCCTTTACCTTCCACTCAATTTTGATGTGAACCTAAAACATCTCTAAAATATAAGTTATACACTAATTTTTTTAAAGGATCACTGGTTTTTGTTCTTTTTTTTTTTTTTTTTTTTTTTTTTTACAAAAATGCCTATATTGAGAATACAGTACTCATTTAGGGAGGTGAATATGTTAAATGTATGGATTCATAAAAAGTAATGACACAGAGGGGCACCTGGGTGGCTCAGTGGGTTAAGCCTCTGTCTTTGGCTCAGGTCATGATCTCAGGGTCCTGGGATGGAGCCCCCCTTCCGATCAGGCTCCCTGCTCAGCAGGGGGTCTGCTTTTACCTCGCCCTTTGCCCCCCCATTACCCCCACCCTACTCGTGCTCGTTCTCTCTCTCTCTCAAATAAATAAATCTTTGGAAAAAAAGGTAATGACAGAGAATGTGAATATTATAATTAATAGAATAATTCACATATGAAAGTTTACACCTTACAAATAATAAGTAGGTGTTTTAAAAAATAAACTTTCCATTTTAGAACAGCCAGATTTACAGAAAAAATGCAAAGACAGTACACAGAGTTCTCATACAACCTACAACATTTCCCCTAGTCCTAATATCTTAGAATAGAATACGAGACATTTGTTACAATTAATGATCTAATGCTGATACATTATAATTTAACTCAAATCCATACTATACTCAGATTGTTTCAAATTTTCCCTAATGTCACTCAGTTGTCACATCTCTTTAGCCTCCTCTTGGCTGGGACAGCTTCTCAGACTTTCCTTGTTTGTTATGACAATTCTGAGAGGAACTGATCAGGAATTGTATAGGATCTCCATCAGGTGGGACTCCTCTGATGCTTTTCTCCAGATAGACTGGGGTGATGGGTTTGGGGAGGAAAACCCCCCCGAGGTGAAGGACCTTTCTCATTATCTCACATCCTCCCAGAGTACATGCTGTCAATATGACTAACCAATCACAGGTGTTTTCAAGGACCGGTGACAAAGAATGATAACATACTTAAGCCAAGAAGGAAATCTCTAAGCACAAAAAGTAGACACTGCCCAGGCCCCAGGCTCTGTTACGGTACAACTATACAAAATGCAGTGGGCGTTACCTCTGAGCCCTGAGTCTCACCCTCCCGCATTAATCAGATCGCTCTAACACTTATGGGGGAAGGAGTGGAAGACTCTATTGGCCCCCTTTGGTTCCCGCCTCCCATATCCGTGCTCTTATCTGATCCTTTCTCTTTGAGTATAGACAGGATCTAGTGAGTCCATTTTAACTAACAGAACATGATAAATGGGATCAGAGGCCACATCCGAGATTAGGTTACAAAGAACTGTGACTTCTGCCTTGGTGGCCCTCTCTTACACCCATGGATGGAAGTTGGCTGCCATGTTGGAAGCTGCCTCATGCCCACTTGGCAAACACTGAAGAGGGCCTCCAGCCTACAGTCAGCGAGAAATAGAGGCCCTTGGTCCGACAGCTGGCAAGGGACTGGATCCTACCAACAGCTGTGGGAGTGATCCTGGAACAGAACCTCCCCCAGTGGGGCCTTGAGAAGATTACAGTACCCCCTAACATTCTGAACCAGAGGACCAGCTGGGTCACACACCAAGATGCGTGACCCACAGAGATGGTGAGAGCATACAAATTGATAAGCCACAACATTTTTTAAAAACAGCTTTATTGAGGTATAACTGATGTACAAAAGCTGCAAATATTTAACGTCTATAATGAGATGAGTTTGGACTTAGGCACACACCCAGGACACCATTACCACAATCAAGGTAACAACATTTCCTTCACCTCCACAGTTTTCTTGTAGCCTTTGTTTTAGGGGTGGGGGGAGAGGTGGAGAACGCCTACCATGAGTGTTCTTAAAACTGAAAATTTTCAGGTGCCCAATACAGTGTTGCTAACGGCAGGCACTATGTCGCACAGCCCTGAGCTCTAGAGCATACTCACATTGCACAACTGGAACTTGATACACACCAAACACCACCTTCCCATTTCCCCAGCCCCGGGTCACCAGGAACCACTATTCTGTTCTCTGTTAAGCCATCATGTTTCGAAGAATTTGTTACCTGGCAATAGGGAAATAATACTGTCTCTCTGCGATGATCTCAGCCCCAAATCTTGCCCTTCCTGGATGAACACTGCACACACACTCTTGCCAGAACTGGATGCTTCTCCAAAGGGCAGCTCCCCGAGTCGCTTGGTCCATGTCCTGCTCCTGGTCTTGCTACTGGCCATGCCTAGTGGCATGCTCCCCATACAGCGCCGGGAAGGTTCCCTGCACTGTGCCACCACACATGGCAGCCTTGAGCACACGGCTTGGTCTATTGATCAGAGAGAGGCGAAGGTCTCGATCACCTGAGACTGTTGTTAACAAAATACCATAGACTGAGGGGTGGGCAGGGGGTGGGGTGAACCCAAACAACAGACAGTTGTTTCTCACAGTTCTGGAGACTTGCAAGTCCAAGGTCAAGGTGCCAGCAGAATTCGGTCCTTGGTGAAGGCTCTCTTTCTGACTTGGAGAGGGAGAGACAGAGAGATTTTAACTAATGCTTAAGTGTACAGGACAGTATTGTCAACTCTATGCCCACTGTTGTAAAAACAAGGAAAATCTGCAACATTCCCCCAATCCGTGTCACCCTTACACAGGGGCTATGCCAGCGTTCTCTGTGCGCTGCCAGGATCTCTGATGTTAGGATATGTGCTGCCGAAGTGAGCACCCAGCCAGACTTCTGGCTTACAGGACTAGGGGATAATGAACGGGTGTGTTTGAGGCCACTAAATTGGTGGTGATTTGCTGGCAGACATTGAAAAACAATACTCTAGTCTAGGGCAGCTCGGGTGGCTCAGCGGTTTAGTGCCTGCCTTCAGCCCAGGGCGTGATCTTGGGGTCCTGGGATCGAGTCCCACATCGGGCTCCCTGCATGGAGCCTGCTTCTCCCTCTGCCTGTGTCTCTGCCTCTCTCTCTCTCCTAGTGTCTCTCATGAATAAATAAATAAAATCTTAAAAAAAAAAAAAGAAAAACAATACTTTAACCACAGAAGACTGTTGGAAAACTTAAATGAGACAATCCATGGACAGCACTTTACACAGCTGCTCAGTGCTAGTAAACGTTAGCGACTGTTAGTATCACCGACTGTCCCATGTGCACCCAGTGAAAACCAGCTGGAGCCCATCGCCAGCCTGGAAATCTAAACTATAAATAAACCTTACTATAAATAAATAGACCTCAACTATAAATAAGGTTTATTTATAAACCTTACTCATTCAAGAGATTTCACATAAGGTCCTCCAGGGGCTCTTTGTCTGATTCACTCTGTTAATACACATATTCACTGAGCACCTACTGTGTGCCAGGCATCAGGACACGACCAGCCCAGTCCCCAAGGGACTTACACTGGTGAGAGGGGTAGAGACTCAGAAGTCATTGCCTGGGACTCTCTGAACATCATCTCCAGGCCCTGCACCAGCCCTGTGTCCTGGTCCCCTTCCCACAGGGGACCAGGGTAGTGAATGCAGAGCAAGGGTTCTCCACCCACACCTCACAGGCTGGAACAATGCTCTGATGGGCACACCTATCAATGGCCTCTGGGGCCAGCAAGGCATTTGCCACCTGCTGCCTTCCCCTCGCCCCCATCCCTCCCAGGGAAAGAGGCAGCTTCCTGGGCGCAATGCTGATTCAGAGCAACCACTCCCACCTGCCATCTCTTTTTTTTTTTAATTTCTTTTTTTTTTTTAATTTTTATTTATTTATGATAGTCACAAAGAGAGAGAGAGAGGGGCAGAAACACAGGCGGAGGAAGAAGCAGGCTCCATGCACCGGGAGCCCGACGTGGGATTTGATCCCGGGTCTCCAGGATCGCGCCCTGGGCCAAAGGCAGGCGCCAAACCGCTGCGCCACCCAGGGATCCCTCCCACCTGCCATCTCTTTGAGGTCTTTCTCCCTCTAGCTCTTTTTGCCCAGCAGCCTAGCATGTAAATACACTCTCCTCCCCCACCCCCTCAAAAAATACACTCCTCCCTCTCCCATCACAAACGATCAAACCCTTAACCACACCAGCAAACTGAGCATCATCAGCTCACACCGTGAATGTCCTGTTGGCACACGGTGGGAAGCACACAACATCACCTAGGGGAACTTCTCGAGAAAATGGGAACTAATCACACTGAAATCAGTCAACTTCAGAACATGGGATGTTTTTACAACACAACAGGCCTTCAAAATCCTCAGTCATGGGCAGCCTGGGAGGCTTAGCGGTTTAGTGTTGCCTTCAGCCCAGGGTGTGATCCTGGAGACGTGGGATCGAGTCCTACGTCGGGCTCCCTGCATGGAGCCTGCTTCTCCCTCTGCCTGTGTCTCTGCCTCTCTCTGTGTGTGTGTCTCTCATGAATAAATAAATAAAATCCTAAAAAAAAATCCTCAGTCATAAATGACCCCCCCCCAAAAGTGAGGGGACTCGTTTAGTTAAAAGAAACTAAAGAAGACGTGACAACAAAATGCAGTGACCCTTGATTGAACCATAGATTTTTTTTTAAACTACAAAGAGAAAATTGGGAAAAGAATAAGATAGGGTTTTATTTGATTAATCTAACTTAATCAATGAAAATGACTGTCCGGGGGTTATAAGGGCATCGTGGTCTGGTAGAGAATGCTCTTATCAGAAACGTGCTTAGGTATTAAAGGGGAACTGCCTCGATGTCTGCAACTCTCCTCCAAAGGTTTAGCAAAACAAATCTGCTTGTACATGTTTGTGTGTGTGTATGTGTGTATATATATATATCAGAGATGGCTAAAGCAAGTGGCAAAATGAATCTAGGTGAAGCCCATGTGAGTGTTCATTATACGTGTCTTGCAATATTTTTGTAGCTTTTAAATGTTTCAAAATGCAAAGGTGGAAAAACAAACAAAGCACCCTCAATCCTCCCCATATGTTCCTCCAGCTGCCATCATTGCTCCTTCTACACATGGCAAAGATTCCTCAGAGGTGCCCATGCCTGCCCTATGTGCTGCCTGAATGTCTACTAACTGGCCCTCCCAACAAATCAGAAGCTCCTGATCTGTAGTGTCCACCAGTTCCTGTGGTGTAAATCCTCCCCTCCCACCGTGGCAGATTTCAAGCTTCTAATGTGGTGTCCCTGAACACGGAACAGTTGCAACCACACACAATAACAGTATCTCCAGCGTACAGATGTGATATATGTAAACGCCCTCAGCACACCTAGCAACGTGTAGAAAAATAGGAAGTGTTGCATCTTGAGTATTTATTACCTTTGTCTAAATATAATCCATTTGGTCAGAAGTTTATACAATTAACTGTGTTTAACTAGCTCCCAAATTCCTAAAAATGTGACAATTAGCTCTCGCCAGCCAGGACAAGCTGACTCCAGCACACCTCTGTAGAAAAATCTCAACCCGCTGAAAGTTGGCTTCCACAGTCACCAATCAACCAAAACCCTCTTGCTTGTCTCACCGGGGACCTCCATGTTGCAAAATGCCAAGGACGAAGGATACAGGTCTGGCCTGGCCTGCCTTGCCTGAGTTCCCCGCAGCATCCAACACTCCGCACTCCACCTGCTTTCTCCGAGGTCCTCTGGATGCTCTTCCTACCTGTTCACCAGTCCTGCCCAGTCTCCTTTGAGGGCTCTTCTTCCTCCACTTTACCCTTGGCCTCTATATGCCCATTTGACACACTGTCCAATTCCGTGGTTTCAAAGACAACCAAGAAGCCCGGTCCTTCTCAGCAGCAAACCTCTATATCCCAACCACTTAACTAGTCTGCTCTTCTTGGAGTCAAGACATTTCAAACAAAGCCAGAGTGGAAGCTCTCATCCCTTGCTCCCACCTGGAGGTGGAGCTCCTGAGAGACAGAGAATCTGTCCAACCCTGAAGCTACGGAGTCCCACAGACCTTGTCACAGTTTAATAACTCAAAAGGCCTCAGTAGCCCAAAGGCAACATACACTGACTCGCCCACGGTACCAGCTCCCCATCCCTCCTAGACTCAGACTGCATGGCCATGTTAGGGTACCGCCACTTGGTGGCGGCAATCTCTAAATGGAAAACAGTGTCCAGGCGCTAAAAAGACAAAGGCCTCATCTTCTTTAGGGCCAGGTGTGTCGGTTCACACGGCATCCACGGAGGAGTGGCCTCCACCCAGCCTGGTCTTAGCTTCATCTTCCGGTTCTGGATTAAAACCAACAGGCGCTTTGTCAACGTGCTGTACAACGTGGGCTCATTTGCTCTCGCTCTTGGAGCAACTCACTTGCCCGTCTGTCGGTCAGTGTGGGCCACCGTCAGTGAGAACCAGGGTCGGTCACTACCGGGCTGGTCCGCGGGCCAATCAGTGACAACCGAGTCAATCCTCGCGGGCTGCCGCCCCGGGGGCCTTCCCAGCCACCGCAAGCCCTGCGCGATCCGCCCCGGAGATCTCCGCTCTGGACGGAATTCACGCCCTCACGCCCCGCCCCCTCGTAGTCTCATCCAACCACAGGTCTCCGCCTCAAAAAGTGCCCGCCCCCGCGCGTGACGTCAAGCCACAGGTCCCGCCTTCCGAAATCCCGCCCAATCAGAGGCCTAGCTCTCTGGGAATCTCCCGCAGGTCAGGCCCCGCCCCTATTCCAGGCCACTCTCAAGGCCCCGCCCTCCCCGGGAACGCTGTCTAATCAGAGGCAGTTTCCTCTCCGAAGCCCCGCCCCCGCGGCCGGCTTTTCCCAGGCCGGTGCCGCGCCACCTAGACGCGGCGGGTGACGCCATCGGGCCGCGTCGCCAGAAGGTCACACGGGATCCAGCAACATGGCGGCGGCGGCGCTGTGGGGAGGCTGGTGCCGCTGCCCGCGGGTAAGCGGACGTGCGGGGTCGGATGGGGAGGTGGGGGCGGGCCTAGGGAGCTCCAGGCCTGCGACCTCCAGGGCCTTTTGGTCCGCGGGCCTTTGGCGCCCTCGGCCCTTCCTTGGGCTCGGCGAGAGCCCTGGGGCTGGGGCGTTGGGGCGGCGGAGGCCGGGCCCGGGGTCCCGGAGCGAAGCTCACGGGCGGGGGCTGAGCGCGCCGGGGGTGAGGGCGGCGGCCGGGCGCGGGGCCGGGGGCGAGCGAGTTCCCCGTCGCTGCCTCATCAGCTCCACGTGCACCGGGGACTGAATGGTGGCCTTGGCGCCCAGCGGAGACACAGCGAGAAGGCGGCAAAACACCGTGACGGTCACGGCTCGCGTGTTTATACGCCGGGGTCTCTCCCGAGAACATTTCCTGCGTCGCTGCTCCTGACCCTCCGCGCGCACGTGCGGGGGCAGTTCCCGCGCTGGCTGACAGCTTGCGTCCACAGGGACGCGGGGGTTCCCGTGTGCGTAGCGCACTCGGAGCAGTAGAACTTCAGGCTGCTGCTGCTTGGCGCTGATTCACAGGTTAGGAAACGGGGCCTCGGGGAGGTTAAGCAACCTGCCCACGGTCTCAGCTAGTGAGGTAGCCGACCTGGTCAGAAGCCTAGATGAGACAGACTCCAGAGCCAGACCCTGCGGGGAGAAAAGATCTAGGGATCCTAGTGTGGGGAGAAAGAAGCTCTCTTTGACTCCGGGCTGATCCCCCCCTTCCCCCTTGACTGCTTGTCTTTTTGAGAGTTGAGAGGTTGTATTTATTTACACGTGTTTGGATTTAGGCACAAAACCGGTGGGGAACCAACCTCTTAGGTTTGGGCTTACTGTGGGACTTCCTTCCCAAGTTAGCCATGCACTGCTGTCTAAACTGTTGCTGAAGTCAGCGGCTCCAAGATGACTAGGTGTAGGCATCTAGAGAAAAATGACTTAGTTAAACTCTTGGGAGTTATTCTTCCCCCACCCCCAGCATGGGACTCAGACTCATCACCCCAGGATCAAGAGTCTCCTGCTGTTCTGACTGAGCCAGCCAGGTGTCTCAGGAGTTGCTCTTTTTTTTTTTTTTTTTTTTAAGATTTTATTTATTTATTCATGAGAGACACAGAATGAGAGAGAGAGAGGCAGAGACACGGGCAGAGGGAGAAGCAGGCTCCATGCAAGGAGCATGACGTGGGACTTGATCCCGGGTCTCCGGGATCATGTCCTGGACTGAAGGCAGCGCTAAACCGCTGAGCCACTGGGGCTGCCCTCAGGAGTTGCTCTTGAGCTACAATTGTATGAGTTTGGTATGTTGCTTAGAGTTCCTGGAGACAGGAGGCGTGGAACAGGGAGAGGAAAGGCCCGGGGAATGTGGAAATGGAAAAGTGATCCTGTGGGGTCATTGACATCAATGTGCCTGGCTCAGTGCTGGGTGCTAGGGTGCATTGTTGAACAGGACCTTGCACAAGCCCTTCTCTCATGGAGCTGAAGTTCTTCATTCGGGGGGAGCCTTGCAGAAGCAGGGCAGGCTTGTGAGAGAAGACTGCTTACTGCCAGCATCGAGGCTCTGGGTGCCCATTTCAGTCTACAGGCTTAAATCAGACCGGCACGATTCACCTTCTTCCACCATAGTTTGTCATTTCCTGGGACTCCCAGGTTCAGAGGCAGGAAGTAGACATGGCCACTGGAGGGGTAGGTCCAATGTGTTTCCCGCAAGATCCCGTTGGCTTCTCAGAATTTAGCAAGATTGCACAGCATCTAGCATGCAGCAGGCATGCGGTAAAAACCAGCAAATGGGTCTTGGGTGACCCCCTGCTTTTTAGTGTGGCCTGCTTACTTCCCAGCTGTTCTCTTACCTGAATGGGTCTTTCTCTTTTCTGCCCCAATTAGAGATGCCTCGGGAGTGGAGTCCAGTTTCTGTCCAGCCACAACCTAGTGCCACTACGCCATGGTACCTATCAGATACGCCAGCCCGGTGGAGAGCTGCCCGTGGTGAGTGACTCAGAATGCCAGCAAGCTGAGCGGAGGGGCAAGTTTTCTGAACGATGAGACCCAGTTAACAGGAGAGAGGGCTGCAGGATGTTGCCCACATCCATTGCTGGGGGCAATGGATTGGCTGGCATTCCACATCCAAGACCTTCGGGGTTTCGGAGCCCAGTGCCCTGGTCCTCTCAGGATCTCGAGAAATGCTGGGCATTATCAGGGGTAGAGCTCCCGCCTGACAAAGTAGATGATGTGTCAGCTCTAATGGCTGGAAAGGCATCCCTGGACTCAGCTGAAATCCACCTTCCTGTGGCTCTTCCCCTTTGTGGGTGACAGCCCTCCCGGCATTTGAGCAGAGTCACCCATCTCCGGGGCTTGGTTTCCTGTTTCTCTTGTTCCTCACAGACAGCATTTGCTAGAGCTTTTGCTCTCCCCATCATTCCTCTTCCACCATGCCTCTGTCTGTTGGTGCTCACCACCACGGGGAAGAAAGCCCAGAAGCTGACATACTTCCCCAACCCCACACACTGGGGCAGCCCACACCCTTCCCTCCGAGCCTCCTCTCAGCCAGGTGACTCTCACACAGGCTTTGTCTCCCTGATCCCATCCTGGAGCTTTTGTGGGTGTGGCGCATGACCTGTGGCCCTTCCTCAACCACCACCACAGCGTGCATTCGTGCAGCCGTGGAATGCATGGTAGGGCTTCTGCAAGGTGGCACAGTCCCACAGTCTTAGAACCTGGACATTCGGGATCCCTGGGTGGCGCAGCGGTTTGGCGCCTGCCTTTGGCCCAGGGCGCGATCCTGGAGACCCGGGATCGAATCCCACATCGGGCTCCCGGTGCATGGAGCCTGCTTCTCCCTCTGCCTGTGTCTCTGCCTCTCTCTCTCTCTGTATGACTATCATAAATAAATAAATAAAAATTAAAAAAAAAAAAAAAAAAAAAAGAACCTGGACATTCCACCCCCTACCCCAGAAAGGCTGGCTTGGCTGCTGGCTCTGGGGTTTGATAGGGGCTCAGGGGTGAGTCACCCTGAAAATGGGAGGGTGGGCCCCAACCACTGCTCCATGGCATGGCTCCCTCACATGGTTCTTCAAGCCTTCCCTTTTCAGAGCCTGTGCTCATGCTTGTGGTGAAGCAGGAATCTGAACCTGGCTTAGTCTGACCCTGAGCCTGTGTCTTGGGCAGCATGCTGGCTCTTGTGCCTAGAGTGGGGCCTTGGCCTTTCTTCTGGCCTCCCTAGGCTCTGGCATCTGGGCGTGTTGGGTTTTCCTACCAGGGGGGACCCCTGAACTTTGGCTCTTGGTGACGGTGATCCTGTGGGTTGACAAGGGAAGTTTGTACCAAGCCCTGGGGTGACATGTGTCCCAACTTGGGACTTGAGAGTGATCCCAAAGGAAGAAGCTACCCTGGTCCCAGAAGCCCGGTAAGTAGGGCCCTATGCCAACTTCTTGGGGGGCCATAAAATCCTTTCAACTCCAGTCCTGGGACAAGGGTCCCTTTGGGTGTTGACCTAGCCTTGGGCGAGCACATCTGCGTCCCCATGAGGATTCGAAGCTGCACCTGTTTCTCATTCAGGGTCTCCTCTGTTGGAGGGGGAGCCTGGCACTTTGTTTTGTTTTAGAATAGACTTTATTCCTTTGAGCACTTGTAAATGTACAGAAAAATTGAGCAGGAAGTACAGAGGGTCCCCATCAACCTTCTTTCCCCCCTCCTCCCACCTGGGCAGGCAGTTTGCAATTTTCTCCATAAGATGCGTCTTGCCTCAGTGTGGCCTATTTGTTACAACTGTGGCCCATTTGTTACAACCCAGTACCAGTATATTATTAGCTGAAGCCTGTAGTTTACCTCACACTTCACCCTGAGTATGGTGCATCCCAGGGGTTTGGACAACTGTCTGCTGTGTGTCCACCATTATAATGTCCCATAGAGTAGTCTCTGTGCCCATTCACCCCCCTAGCAGCCCCTGACAACACCTGATCCTTTTCCTGTCCAAATGGTTTCACCTTTTTCAGAAGGTCCTAGAGTGAGGATCATACCATCTGGAGTCTCTTCAGACCAGCTTCTCTCACTCAGTGATACTCAGTGAGATTCCTCAGTGGCTTTTTAATTTTTTTTTAAAGATTTTATTTATTTATTCATGAGAGACACAGAGGGGAGGGGGGGGCAGAGACATAGGCAGAGGGAGAAGCAGGCTCTATAAAGGGAGCCCGATGTGGGACTTGATCCTGGGACTCCAGGATCACGCCCCAGGCCGAAGGCAGTCACTAAACCGCTGAGCCACCCAGGGATCCCCCGTCAGTGTCTTTTTAAAATTGAGAAATAATAAAATAAAAAAATAAAATAAAATAAAATAAATGACACATGACAATGTGTAAGGCCACACCTCTTTTCATGGCTTGCTAACTCTTTTTTTTATTACTGAATGATGTTTCATTGTCTGGACATCTCACAGCTTATCACCCAATGCTTTTTTTTTATTGTTTTTTTTTTTTTTCCCTGAAGATTTTATTTATTTATTGAAGAGTGACAGCATGAGCGAGGTGAGGAGCAGAGGTAGAAGCAGGCTTCCCACTAAGCAGGAAGCCTGATGTGGGACTTGATCCCCGGACCCTGGGATCATGACCTGAGCCAAAGGCAGACACTTAAGCAGCTGAGCCACTCCGGTGCCCTTCACTTGATGCTTTTTTTAATTTGACTTTTATCGCTCATAAAAGAGGTAGCTCTTCATCGTGAAACCCTGCATCAGCCCAAAGAAGAAAGTAAAAACCCTTTATTTCTTTTATGTTCTTTCTAGTCCAGATCCTATTCTTCCGGAAACAGGAAAGGCTTTCTCTCTGGTTTGCTGGATAATATCAAACAAGAATTAGCCAAAAACAAAGAAATGAAAGAAAGTATTAAAAAGTTCCGAGATGAGGCCCGGAAGTTGGAAGAGTCGGACGCGCTCCAGGAAGCCAGAAGGAAATACGTGAGTCCCTCTGCTTCGCGTCTCCCCTGGTGGCACACTTGCTTCCCGCACAGTGCCGGCGTGGCAGGGGAAGGTGAGGTCACTGCACTGACACTGGGGGGGCGAGGGGACAGGAGTACATCGTCAGCCCTCCTTTTCTGCGGTGAGATAGAGCCCGTTCTCTGTACACTGGCAGCACCAGCTTCTGGAAACTCGTGAGAAATTTCAGGGTCTCGGAGCCTCCCCGCCCCGCCCCGCCCTGCTGGATCAGAGTGTGCATTTGCCCAGGCTCCCCCGGTGACCACTTGAGCAGTAGGTTTGAGATGCACTCCTCCTGAGAGCTGGTCGTGGCCCTCTGAATGAAGCAGGTAGACAGCAGGTTACGGTGCGTGTGTCGTTAATAACGGGCACATCTCTTATGGAGCAGCTGTCAGGTGTCTGCCACAGCGAGTGGGCTCCGCAGCCTCTGCCACATGAGGGCTCTGCAAGGCGGGGGCAGCCTCCCCATCTTACCCATGGGTCCCTGCTCCAGGTCTCTTGTTTTTTTCCTTCTGTTGGCCCCCTCCCAGGCCATGCTCAAGGCCTGGTCCATCCAAGGGCCTGTGGGGATTTGAGCTGTTGGAAGATCGCCCTTGCTTTCTGTTAAGGAGGGGAGTGGGCTGAGGAGTGGGCAAGGAGCCAGTCGGGTGGAACAGTGACTGTGGGAGATCCGGCAGTGGCTGGCAGCTGCAGGGGTGCAGAGTGAGGCAGGATAATGTCCATGAGCCAGGGGAGGGTGCAGGATCACCCCTGCGCCAAGCAAGAGACTGGAGCCAGGGGCGGGGCCTCAAGGGTCTCCATCGGTCATGTCAGCCTTAGGCTGCTAAGCCCACAAGGGAGGCCAGGGGCAGTGAGGTTCACCGGGGTGGGGAAGGGGCCTGGGTGGCCAGGCTGGAGAGGGAGAGGGCTGCTGAGAAAGTGCTTCTTTGGACCCTTGCTTGTAAGATAACTGCTGTGTTGTAACAAAAAGAAACAACATCCCTACCGTAGAAAACGATTGAATCTGAAACGGTGCGGACGAGCGAAGTGATAAAGAAGAAGCTGGGGGAGATCACAGGCACGGTGAAGGAGGTAATGGTCGCGGGGCCCCCACGCTCTGTTGGCCGCGGCGCCTGGGCCATCTGTTCCTCGCCTCCGGGAGGAGAGCGGTGCTGGAAGCAGCGGGCTGAGCTGGCGCCTGGGCAGGGCGTGACTTGGCACAGGGATGAATAGCCGTGGGTGGCAAGCAGGGGAGAGCCAGCCAGGGCGGGTGGCTTCCGGAGTTAGGGTGCACGGCACCCCTCAGGAAGGAGGGCGAAGACAGACTAGCCCACGTGCCCTGCAGTTTACCACTTGGGTTAGAAGCTTCTGTGCCACTAGCAAAGACAGGAGGATAAATGAGAATTTTTTTCTTCCTGCCTAAAAACAGGGAAGTGCTGCTTACCACCATCCACGGTGGGGCCGCCCCAGGGGCTTTCTTTTTGTTACTTATTTTGCTCTTCTCTCTTCTGGGCAGGAGAGAGAGGCAGGCCAGTCTGGTGCTGGGGACAGGCTCCTCACCTTTTATCCCGAGGCTGCCCCGCCTGCCCGTTCTGGGGAGAACCCAGTTGACCTAGTGTCTAGGTGGTGCCCAAGGGCCCAGCACCCCAGACATAGTCCACAGTGGACCTGAGTCTCAGGGCCCCATGGGCCAGATGAGCTCAGAGCACTCGTTCCTGCCCTTTGCAGGACTGGGCTGGCCTTAGCTCTGGGGGAGCTTGTGCAGGTCCCGAGGGGTGCTGAGCTGACACCTCCATCCCTCTGTCTCAGTAGAGTCTTGACGAAGTCAGTAAAAGTGACTTTGGCCGGAAAATCAAGGAGAGTGTGGAAGAAGCTGCCAAGACTGCCAAGCAGTCCGCCGAGTCGGTGTCCAAGGGTGGGGAGAAGCTGGGCAAGACTGCCGCCTTCAGAGCCCTCTCCCAGGTGGGTCGGGCTGGCCCTCTCGGCCGGGGGTGCCCTTGGCGTGGCCTGCTCTGAACCCTGGAGACGGGCTCACTTGAGGCAGCAGGTCTATGCTGCACTCCTGGCTGAGTACCCTTGGGCAAGTCACAGCCCCTGGGGAGCTGCAGGTTAATGCCCCGAGAGCCTCTCAGCTGCTAAGCCTCCTTAGCTTGTGTCCATAAACCAGAGACCTTTGCACTTAGGGTGACTTGAGGTCTTGAATTCGTTCCGAATCACCTGTCGAATCTTCCCACAGCTGGGCCCTCTGCTGGCCACAGAGGCCACAAGGTAGAAAGTCCACGTTTCTGCTCTCAAGGGCCCTGGGGGACGAGTAGTTCCTGAGCGACATGTGACAAGAGAACATACGGGGAACGGGCCACAGGTGGAGAGGGCGGGCCCTGCAGAGGGGGTTGTGCACAGCCAGCTTCACGTGGCCAGAGCAGCTGCAGGAAGAGGTCTGGGGGAAGTGAGAGGGAGGCTGAAGAAAAGTGGAGCGCATCTGGAACAGTCCTCTCCATGTGAGGAAGTCAGGCAGGTCACTCTGAGCTACATGACCCTGGGGTGCCATCAGCCCCTAAATTGGGGTTCCCTGACTTGGGGCACAAAGGCACAGGCCCATCGTGGGGGTCCACAGCATTGGGAGGGTCCCGAGTGCCCACCGCGTGGCTGGCCGCTTTCCTCCAGGGGGTAGAGTCCGTGAAGAAGGAGCTTGACGAGAGTGTGCTGGGACAGACGGGGCCCTATCGGAGGCCGGAGCGGCTAAGGAAGAGGAAGGAGTTTTCGGGAGAGAAGTTCAAGGAAGAGAAGGTGTTTGAGCCCAATGAGTAGGTAGCAGACCGGCCAGCGCGCACATCCCACCCCAGAGTGTGTGCGCGAGTGCCCGCAGAAGGTTCCTGTGGTTGACATCATGCTCATCCATTCTTACTCCGGCTTCTCTTCTGCTCAAGTGAACTCGGAGGAGAGGGTGGGGTGGTGGGGACGGGAGAGAGGAGGCAGGAGGAGAGGTGAGGGGTGGGCTGTCCTGCTACACCCCTTCCCATGGGGCCGGGTGGGTGCTCAGCTCGGGGGCCGGGCAGGTGCCCAGGGGCTCCCACGCCGCTGCTCACCACTGTCCGGTCTTCCCCAGGGAGGCCCTGGGAGTCGTGCTACACAAGGACTCCAAGTGGTACCAGCAGTGGAAAGACTTCAAGGACAACAACGTGGTATTTAATCGTGAGTGTTCACATCTCGGAGACTCAGCTGACAGCATAGCCGTGACGGCGAACACTTACTGAGTGCTCCCCATGTGCTGGGCACAAGCCAGACCCCCACTTTACAGAGGAGGAGACCGGGGTCAGAGAGGACCAGCCACTTCCACAGGATCACCCAGCCAGTGAGCAGCAGAGCCCTGGCAAAGCACAGGCCGCCCTGTGTATGCGGGCAGCCCGGTACATTTGGGCTGGCGGGCAGGGACCCTACTGTGGGGGCTGAGTCACTCATCTCTGCCCTTGCCAGAGCCACTGCTAGCAGTAGGGCGGCCAGGCACACCCACCTCGCAGGGGGCATGGCCGTGGATTCCACCGTGAGACACTCCCTCGCCGGGCAGGACGGGAGGCACTGGTGGGTCCCAGCCAGCCTGCTCGAGGCCCTGGAGGTCTCTGTTCTGATCTGGGACATGGGGCTTCCCAAGTACCAACAGGGACGAGGATACGCCTTTGTCCCATGAGGGGGGCTGGAGGCCTGTCTCCTGCAAGGAGAGCCCCGGCGTGCAGGGCGGGCCCCTTGGCCCACCACTGGAGAATTAGCCTTGGAGAGCCCCCCCCCCCCCCATTTCCCCTGCCTGCACAGAGGGTGGGTCTCACGGGGCCCCCTGACCCTGGCCCGTGTCCCCTCCCCACAGGGTTCTTTGAGATGAAAATGAAGTATGACGAAAGTGACAACGCGCTCATCCGGGCATCCCGGGCGCTGACAGACAAGGTGACAGACCTGCTGGGTGAGTGGCTTGCCCGTCCTTGCCACCTGGGCCAGCAGAGGGTGGTGGGAGGGGGTGACCAGGCCCTGGACCCACTCCTGGCTCGGCTGCCTCCAGGGGGCCTGTTCTCCAAGACGGAGATGTCAGAGGTGCTCACGGAGATCCTGCGAGTCGACCCGGCCTTTGACAAGGAGCGTTTCCTGCAGCAGTGTGAGAACGACATCATCCCCAACGTCCTGGAGGTGGGTTGCCGCCTCAGTGGGCCCTCCCCGTCCTGCCCTGCCTGTGTCGCATGGGCCACAGCCTGATGGCAGACACCTGTCCTGCCTTCAGAGGCCTGAGCACCCCCACGCTGGGTCCTTGGCGGTCACGCACCTCTGAGAAGGCACCAGGGTCACCTGCGGGCCCTGCTGCCCCCTCACGATGGCGGCTGATTTCTTGCTTCGCCTGTGGGGTGCGTCCGCTCCCGGGACTGAGTTCCCTTTCCCCATGTCCTGGCAGCAACCCCTGCCTCCCTTGAACGCTGGACTGGAGCCTCCTGTCTGGCTCCCTGGTGCTCCACAGAGGCCTGAGGCAGTTCCCTGGGGGCTGCAGTGAGCGGCCGCCCGAGGCCTCCCCCTCCACCCCTTCCCTGTCTGCTCCTTGAGCCCCCAAGATGTGGCCAGAGCCCGGGCCTTGGGAAGTCCTACTGAGACCACAGACCCTCCTCCTGCCTCCTCCATCCCAGTGACCTTCGTGTGGTCCCCTCCCCCTCCGATTTCCCAGGTCCCTCACGCCACTTTGGGCAGGGCCGGGAGGAGGTAGAAATGGAGCGATCCCCAAAAGCAGCAGTCCGAGCGCAGGCAGTTTCTTCTAGGGTGAGGATGGCTCGGCCCCCAGCTTGCCTGTGGTTTCCCCGGGCCCTGGGCTCCTCCATCACCTTCAGTGGGTTCAGCCCTGCCTCCCGAGTTCCTGCAGAGGCATCCCCCCCATGACCCGTGGGGAGGCCGCCCCCGGGACCCCTGCTCTGCCCCTGCCCTGGCTCCTGACTGCCCATGTGGGCTGCTCATGCCTGTGGGAACCCAGCTGTGCAAGACTCCCTCCCCAGTGAGGGGAGAATGTGGCTCCCGGCCTCCTTGGTTCACTCTCCTGGCCAGGTGAGCCTGCCATGCCATCACCTCCTCTGCCTCTCACACAAGGCCCTCGGGGCCACCCTAAGCTGCCGGGGGTCACACACCCAGGCCCTTGTTCCCCGGGGCCTGAGGAGGGGCGCCCATTGCTGCAGCCCAGCCCGAGGCCGCTGCCCCCCGCACCCCCCAGTAGAGCCTGTAGGGTAGGGCCTCCTACCTACATAGTCTCCCCTTAGTCTCGAGCTAAGTTTGTTTTTGTCACCTTTCCCTTTTTAGGCCATGATTTCTGGAGAGCTCGACATTCTCAAAGATTGGTGCTATGAAGCTGTGAGTACTTCTTTCTCTCTTTCAATGTTTTTTCTAGTTAGGCCTAAAAAGAATCACAGCTTAGAGATGTGCTTGGGCGACACCATCTGAGAAGGGTATGATGGGGCCTGGTGTCCTGTTGAGGGGGGCCCCAGGGGCCAGGGCTGGGGTGGAGTGGGGCCACGAAGACCTCTGCACGTGTGTGACCTTCCCGTCCCCGGGCCAGAGGCCATCAGCACGCCCGTGTCACAGGCGTCACGAGGGTACAGTGTGAACACAGAAGCAGCACCGCAGGACGCGTGAAGCGCTGGCTGGACTCATTAGCTGTTCTTGCTTCGAGTTCCCGAAACACAGAACAAAACAGATGGTGATAGATTTTCCCGCACAGGGAGGAGCTGCATGTCCTGAGGAGGCCTGACTGCTGCCCAGAGTCGGGGCTCAGGGTCCTGGGGCTGCTTGGCGGCAGTGGCGCCGGGCTGTGGACAGCAGGGCAGCCGTCCCCAGGAGCATGCCCTGTCTGCCCGGGCCTGGCAGCCTCGGCGTCCCTGCTCCCTCCCTGACCGCTGTCTTCATGCAGCTTTTTTTTTTTTTTCAAGCTTATTTGTATTAAGCAATCCAGAGCCTTTTTTGGCTGATTCTGTTCTGCTTCCAGCTCACAAACAAGTTGGAGAAAGCAGAGGAGAAGATGTCAGATTTTTTTTTTTTTTTAAATACTCCTCTGCATGGTGACTAATCCAGCAGGCATTTGTGAGTGGTGTGTTGGGTTTTTGTTTTGTTTTGTTTTGTTTTTTTTTAATACTTTGGGACCATTAGGATGTGGTTGATTATCTTTGCCAGGGAGCTGCTGCTGCCCCTGGAAATGCACTTGAAAGTGCAGGTGCTCACGCACAGGTGTTTCTTAAATGTCATTTTTAAGAATCGTACGAGAAAGGGGAGTTGGCAGCATTTTTTTTTCTTGGTAGATCGGTGGTTTCCATAAAAAGTAGGTGTTATTGGAATGTCTTCCATCACAGTTGCTGTGTCCAGAGAAGCTTCCAGAGGAAAGCTACAAGGCTGCACATGTTCCCTGGCCTGGGAAGCAGGCTCAAGTGGTCCAGGGGTGTCGGGGGCACCGCTGCCCCTCGGGAAGACAGGGGGCTGTGGCCAGAGGCTTCCCGGAGGAGCTGGTCAGCGAGGAGGAGGCACCCCGGGCAGCTCATTCCAGAGCAGCCATGGGTTAGGGCAAATCCTAGAAAACAGGTTTGATTCCAGGCCAAGATTCAGAGTGCGGTGAATATGGGCAAGTCCAAGATCAGCCAGGGAGGCCTCAGCTTCTCTCTGGGAGTGGGTTCAGATCCTGCTGCGGGAACGTCCCTGCTCTACCGATGAATACCCCCTGGAGCTGGTAGTCCTGTGCCGCGCTGCCTTTATAACGAGGGGAGGGTGTGTGATTCGGGCCAGCAAATGGGTGGCACCAGCCTCCCTGCTTGGACCTGTGCTCCTGGCATCTGCCACTCCTGGCATATAGCACACCCAGGCGCCAGGAGCCATTTCTGGAAGGTACAAGAGCCGAAAGCATGGAAGCACGCCGGCGAGCCCGGCGGCAGGGAGAGGTTCCCAGGACACTGCGCCGGGCCCCACGGCAGGTGCCACAGCCTCTCCGGTGGCGCGGTGCCTTGACGGGGCTGGTGTCGGGGTGTGGCCACGGGCGCGTCTGGCTTCTCGTTGCAGACCTACAGCCAGCTGGCCCACCCGATCCAGCAGGCCAAGGCGCTGGGCCTGCAGTTCCACTCCCGCATCCTGGATATCGACAATGTCGATGTGAGTGTCTCTTCCGGGGTGGGGGTGTGCTCGTCACGGGCCCCTGTCCCGGGAGGAGCTGTGCCATGGCCACGGGCTTGGGTTAAGTGACCTCCAGGGTCCCTTTCAGCGGAAGGTTCCCATAAGCATGTGGTGGGAGAATTAGACGGGTGCGAGACGCGGCGGTGCTGCTGCCCAGACCTCGGGCCCCCAAGGCAGTGCTGTCTCTGCGCCTTTACTGGGAAGGGTGGGAGCTTTGTCGGGACTGCTCAGGCCCCAACGGTGCCTGTGGGCAGCTGAAGGCACACTGAGGCCTCTGTGCCCGCCCAGCCCAGGTCTGGTTCCAGGAGGCTGCCGGGGTCTGGGGCGGCTGCATGGATCCTTAGCAGTTGAGACTCTGGTTCACACTGGGAACCATTTTGTGGGAGTCCCCCACCCAGAAACTGGTGACTTCTCCCACTCCTTCTGGGGTCTGGTCCCACCGGAGGGACCAGTGGAGTGGGAAAGGGGGATCTGCAGCACAAGGGGAGCAGCAGGGGAGGGGTGTGGCCACTCTAAGCACCCCCCACTCCCCCTGCAGCTGGCCATGGGCAAGATGATGGAGCAGGGGCCTGTGCTGATCATCACCTTCCAGGCCCAGCTGGTGATGGTGATCAAGAACCCCAAAGGCGAGGTGGTCGAGGGCGACCCGGTGAGTGAGGGAGGAGGGACGCAGGCCCCGGGGGTGGCCGCCTTCAGCCACCCCGCACCATGGCAGTGTAGAGCCCGGAGGCTCCCTGACTGCAGAAGAAAGCGGCCGGCGAGAAGTCTAGGGCCCTGGCTGGGCCTGGTGGAGGGCGGAGGGTGACCGGCCTCTCTGGTTGGGCCAAGTCCTGAGTCTAGCCTCGGGGCCCCAGCCCCAGGCTGACGCCCCAGCCCCACTCTGTGGGCTCCGCAGCCTCCCCTCTGCTCTGCAGAGCCTGCCCCTCCCCGCGGCCCGTCCTAGCCCTCACCTTCCCCACCTCCGCAGGACAAGGTGCTGCGCATGCTGTACGTGTGGGCGCTCTGCCGAGACCAGGACGAGCTCAACCCCTACGCCGCCTGGCGGCTTCTGGACATCTCAGCCTCCAGCACAGAGCAGGTCCTCTGAGCGCAGTGGCCACGACGCCACGACCGGGGGCTCCTGGGCTGGCTCAGCACGCGCTGGACACGCCGAGGACTGGCGTCCGGCTGCAGCAGCTCGACCTGAGGACAGGACTGTTGGTTCTCTACCGGGCGGCTACGGAGCCAGCTGCATGGGGAAGGGCGGGGGCTGCGGGGGCTGCTCCCACAGTCAGCCCCGCGCTGCCGCTGTGCCCCGCTGTGCCCCGTGGGGGCTGCTGGGCGGGCTCACTGCGGTGCACAGGCCGAAGGTGCCCGGGACCCTCTGGAGGCAGGATGGCGGGCCCAGGCCCCCGCGGCTCAGAGCAGCCCACTGGCCACGTCAGCCAGGCCATTTGGGCTGTGTATTTTACCAGTGCCCTTACTACCCTGTGTACACGCCTGAGATCTGGAAAGAATAAAGTGCAGGAGAGCAACCTGGGTGGTCCGAGGTGTCTGTCACTGGGGTGGGGGATGGGGCTGGCTGGCCGGGAGCTCACGAGGCGGTGGCCAAGGTCACTGAAGGAGCCGCAGCCCTAGAGGGGGCGGCCTGGCCTGGTCAGGACCCTGCCCCCTGGGGCGGGGGCGCCGTGAGCAGAGCGAGGGAGCCTGGTGGGGTCCCTAGAGCTGGAGGAGCTTGGACGCCAATAGGAGCGCCTCTTGGGGGCGCTGGGATCCGCCCGCACTGGACGTGTGGCCGGGGGGCGCTCGCAGGGTGGGGGGGCGGGGGCCGGGCCGCGCCGCCAGGGGCGCCTGCGGGGGCGGAGTGGGCGCGGTCCCGGGCGCCCAGGCTCCCCGCGGCCTCCCGGCGGCCGGGGTCTCCCAGGCGACCCGCGGCGGCAGCTCGGTCCTCCCGAGGCCGGGGCGGGGTCGCGGGCCCGCGCACCGCTCCCTGCGCAGCCTCCGCCCCCCGCGGCGGCCCCGCCCCCGTCGCCATGGGAACAGCCGCGGCGGCCCGGCTAGCGCGCGGCTCGCCTGCCTCGGTCTCCGGCGCTCCAGGGGCGGGTGGGGTGGGCTGAGCCCGGGCCGCCGCCGCCGCCGCCGCCGCCGCCGCCGGGGAGACGCCGAGAGCGGAGCCGGCGCGGGTCCCGGAGGAGAGCGCAGCCACCGGGCGCTCGGTGCCCGTCCCGGTCGAGGCCAGGGTGAGGGGCGCGGCGGGGCGGGGGCGGTGGGGGAGGGGTCCCCGGGGCGCCGAGACAAAGGGAGCGGGGATGGGGGACCGGGCTTCGCCCCGCTGCGCCGCCCGGGCTGCGCGTTCGCACCTGTTGTGCGCGGGCCGGCCGGGCCGGGCTCCCTCTCCCCACTCTCCGCGCCCCCACCTGCGCGCACGGCCGGAGTTGGGTCCCCGCGTGCCTGCGGCGGCGTGCCCGCGGGCCGGGCTTGGGCGTAGCCGGGGGACGGAGGCGCGGGCGGGGGCTGGATCCGGGAAGGTCAGGGGGCGGGGGGGAGCGGGGCGCAGGGGCGGGAAGGCGCAGCCTCATCCCCGCGCCCCGGGCGGGCCCTTCCTCCGCAGGGCGCGCGGCGATGTGAGCCATGAGCGCGGCGTGGACGCTGTCCCCGGAGCCGCTGCCGCCGTCGACGGGGCCGCCGGTGGGCGCGGGCCTGGACGCGGAGCAGCGCACGGTGTTCGCCTTCGTGCTGTGCCTGCTCGTGGTGCTGGTGCTGCTGATGGTGCGCTGCGTGCGCATCCTGCTCGACCCCTACAGCCGCATGCCCGCCTCGTCCTGGACCGACCACAAGGAGGCGCTCGAGCGCGGGCAGTTCGACTACGCGCTGGTCTGAGCCTGCCCGGGCCTCCCTCCGAGGGCCCACCCGACGGGGGCGCCGCCTGGCAGGGACGGCGCTCGGCACCCCGCCCCGCAGCCTAGCCCGAGGGGGAGGGCGGCAGAGGTCCGGCTCCTCCCCCTCCTCCCCCTCCCATCTTTCCTCCCGGCCTGGCCCGAGCCCCCACTTCGTGCCTTCATCCCGCCCCGTCCTCGCTCCGTAACTGGGAAGAGGACCCCCACCCCGCAGCCCCCGGCATACGTATAGGTGGCTTTGCTCTCGTCCTGCCGCCGCCGAGCATGAGTGTCATGTCCGTCCCCGGATGCGGGGGACCCCCGTGGCCCCCCTCCCCCCCCTGTGGTCTGGCCACCCTCACGCCTCCGCCCCCGCGCCCCCCTTAAGTGTTGAGCTGCTCCGGCGGGCGGGGCAGGCTCTCCTGCGCCCGCGGGGTGGACGCCGCCTACCAACATGCCCTGCACGGCCTGCCCCGGAGACTGGGGAGACTGGGGAGACGGGACAGCACCAGCGGCCGTCGTGTCCAGGACGCGCGGCGCCCTCGCTGGGAGGAGAGTGCGGGCAGGTTCTGTGCCGCCCCAGCCCAGGTCGGCGCCCCTCCCCCAGTCCCCGCCTCTGCCCCCCCCTGGTCCTCCCGCCGCGTCCCCCTGATGCCTTCTCCTGTCGCCGCCGAGGCCTTCCCCGTGCCGCCTCCTGCCTCCCTGCCTCTGAGCCGACGGTGTCAATAAAAGCTATTATTGAGCGCTTACTACATGCCAAGCGCGCGAGTCAGCGCCTCTTCAAGACCAGGCCGAGCCCTGTCGGCGTGGCTATTGTGCCCGCCAGGGCACTAAGGTCCAGGGGCTGTGGCCAGGCAGCCTGGGTGACTTAGCCCGGACTGCACGTTGCGGCACGATTCCAGCCTGGCTGGGATTTGAACCCAGCTCTGCGTTCTCACGTGCTCTCCACAGCTGTCCGCGCGGCCCAACGGCCAGGCCGCCTTCAGCGACACCCTCCTCCTCCCCCTGCCCCGGGGAGACCTGGGATCGGGAGGGGGGGCCGGGATGGGCCTGGGTGTCGCCAGGAGGTGGCACGATGCCCTGGCGCCGGCCCGACGCGTCCCCCCTACCTTCCCGAGCCCGCTTCCTCCTGCCCACCAGCAGCACACGCGCTCGGGAAGCCGGGGGGCTGGCAGCACCGAGTGGGCTGGCTGCGCTCCACGCCGCGGATTGGGGAGATGCGTGCGCCCCCGGGGAGCCGTGTGCAGCGGGCGGGGAGAAGGCAGCGCTTCTATAAAAGGAAGGCTGTTGAGTGCACGGGCTCTGCGAACAAAATTTACCAGCTCCCAGAGGACTAGTGAGGCTGGGCAGGGTGGGAGGGCGGTGCCGCGGAGCCTCCTGCCGAGCCCCGGCCCAGGCTGGCCCTGAATCTACAGGCTCAGGCCCGCGGAGGAAGGGGGGGCCCTTGCAGGGAGACCCAGCAGCACTCCTGGGCATTTGGGGCACTTGGCAGCAGCCTCAACCCTTCCTCTACCAACTCGGCTCCCCCCTCCCTGCTCCTGAGGCCGCTCCAGTCCAGCTCTTCCCCCCACGCCGTCCCCCAACCCTGCCCCCCAACCCTGCGTCACTAAGGCCACCCGGGGGGGCACTTGCTTCTTCCAGCCTCCTGCCACAGGAGGCAGCCCACCCCAACCCTTGACTCCTACTGGCGGCCTGGCTCCCCTCCCTCTGCTGGCCTCTCTGTGTGCCATGTGAGGTCACCTGCTCCGAAACCCTTGCACCCACACTGGTTGGGCTCAGGCCTCCGGTCCTCCACACAAATCACCCAGGGTCCCCCTCCTGGCTGGACCGAGGTCATTCCAGGTGACATTGAAGCAGACCTGATGGCAGCAGCCTTCCACTCTATGTGCCCCAACATCCCAATTCAGCCCCCAGCACCCTGAACTCTGGCACTCTGACTTCTCCTCTTGGCACTTTGCACCTCTACTCCCATCTGTCACTCAGAAAGAAGGGAGCAAGATGGGTTGACAAGAACTTTACTCAAAGTTACAGGACAGAGAATACAGGATGTGGGAAGGGACAGTATTTAACCGTGACTTTAACCAAGCTGCCCGGCTGCCCCCACCTCAGCTCTGCAGCCAAGCCCCTGTACACCTGTCTGCTGTCTCGGAGACTCCTGCTGTGTCGGTCATCTTAAAGGCCACCCCCTGCTACCCACCATGTCAGGGACCTTCCACCATGACTGGATCCTCATGACAACCCAGTGCCAGCCCAGGCAGGCCCGAGGGCCAGGGGGCTCACAGATGTCTGCTGTGTCGTCTGCCTGCCGGGCCTTCACCTTGCAGGGGTAGCTGCCTGGCCCAGAAATTCCAGGGGCACCAAGAATGGGTTCAGGGGACAGACCCCTGCTGCTTGCCAAGGAGACCTTGGTTCAGCAGACCCAGCGCTCTCAGAGGCCTGGGGCGGGGCCTGGCCTGACGCCTCCTGCCGGCTGGAGCTTGTCCCAGCATCCTCAGCTGCCGGCCCCAGGCCCTCACTGGCTGGGTCAGGCTGGGGGGCTGTCAGGTGGACGTACATGTCCGACATGTGTTTAACCAGGGCATCGCAGGGCAGGCGCTGCAGCTCCTCGGGAAGTGCCATGAGCAGGTCCAGGACCACAGCAGCCTCTGGAGATGCACACAGAGGAGTAGGGGTGAGGGAAAGGCGGGGTTTGTAACAGGGGACTCCCACCATCCCTGCCCTTGATCCTCACCAGCGGCAGAGAGTTCAGGGCCATGACACCTGCGGGAGACGGATGACAGGTACTTGTAGATCTTCTCAAAGTCCACAGCGAAGTCTCCCTCAGCCGAGGAAGGGTCAGCCAGGAGTTCAGAAGATGCCTCGGGGGCCGGGCCATCGGGCTTAGGGGCGGGGCCGGGAGTTTCAGGGCTTGCTTCCTTCTGCCCTCCAGGGGCATCGAGCAACAGTAGCTTTCCACGAGCCTGCGTGGGCTTGGGAGGCTTGGAGTGCAGGAGGCTCACGGGCTCTGTGGCTGCGATGGTGAGTACCTGGCAGGAGGAGACATCACAGAGGGAAGGGCAGAAGTCCTCCCATCGACCACTCCCCTGCCCTGTGCAAGGCTGAGCCCTCCAGCCCCACCTGGTCACCAAACCCTCCCTGCGAGGGGGAACATACAGGAGCTGCCTCAGAAACGCGTGTCACTGAGGCTTAGGGTGTCCAGGGACAGGCCAGAATCACAGAGCTGGCAAGAGGAAGGGCCCAGGAGCCAAGTCCCCCTTATTCAGACCTGTAGGGAACACCCCATCCTGCCTGTCAGATGGCTGTACCTGTGAGAAGGCCACAGTCAGGGCTTCCTCCAGCGGGCCTGTTATCTTCTCAGCCAGATCCATCCATACCTGGGTGGGGCGACCAGAAGGCACACGGTCAGGGCTCTCCAAGGCCTGCTCCTCCTGGGGATCCCCTGACCAGGTCATCCCCACCCCCAACACCCACACATGCCCCGGGACTGGCCTTGTGGGCCCTTGTCCTGCCTCACCTCGATGGGGGCCGGGGTCTGTGTTTCTCGGCGCCTCGGACCCGGATGCAGCCTCTGGAGGGCCTCCCGGACCGCGCGGCCCTTAAGCTGCCGCAGGAAGTCCCGGACCTGGGGAAGAGAGGAGGAGGCCAAATGGGCCTTCTACACGCCCAGGGTTGGGGAGGGGGACCCACCAGCAGCTCCCTAGCCTCCCGCTACCCAGGGGTACAGGTCTCGGTGTCTCTGCCCCGGGGCTCAGGGCCAGGCCACACGTGTGACCAGCCACCTGATAAAGATGTGAGAGGCCCACGGCGGTTCTGGTTCCTCGGCGCAGCCAGGGCCCAGCCCTGCTAAGCACTACCCTGTTCACCTCCCCACTTCACCCTCTCGGCCCTGTTTCCTGGCTCTCAATTCAGCCTCACTCCCGCGGGCTCCTGCTGCCCTTCCCGCCCTGTCCTGGGCCTCTGCTCCATCTAATTCCGGAGCCCGACTCCTCAGCCTCTCCTCCGAGTGGCCTCCACCTCCACCTCGCCTCGCCCCGCGCCGCCCCTCGGCCTCCCGCCCCGCCTACACCCAGCCTCCCTCCCAGTTAGCCCCGCCCACACCCCTCCCCGCCCCTCAGCCGCAGGTACGCTCCGCCCACCTCCAGCCTCTCCCAAGCTCGCCCCGCCCCCAGCCTCGCGTTCGCCCCGCCCCTCAGCCGCAAGCATGCCCCGCCCACCCCAGCCTCTCTCCCAAGTTCGCCCCGCCCCCAGCTCGACCGCCCCGCCCCAGCCTCGCGTTCGACCCGCCCACACCCCCGTCCCTAGCTCGGCCGCCCCGCCCCTCAGCCGCAGGCACGCCCCGCCCACCCCAGCCTCCCTCCCAGTTCGCCCCGCCTCCAGTCTCGCGTTCGCCCCGCCCACACCCCGCCCCTAGCTCGGCCGCCACGCCCCGCCCCCTCCTAGCCCCGCTTCCAGCCGCGTTCCCTTCCCAGGACCCCTCACCTCGGTCTCGCTGCGGCCCGGAAGCTCTCGGGCCAGCTCAGCGGCGTCCGGCTCCGGCTGGCCCTGCCGCGCCTGCAGTAGTCGTAGCAGCTGCCGCTTCTCGCGGGCGCTCCAGGCCGCGGGGCCCGTCACCTCGCCCAGGTAGCGCGCCGGGGCCGTTCGCCGCCGCTGCGGAGGCTTCATGCCGGCGAGGGCGGTGTCGGCGTCCCGGGCCCGTTTCCCTGGTGGGCGGCGCTACGGATGGCCGCTGGGGTCAGAAAGCGCCGCGCGGAGGCGGAAACAGATGGGGCGTGGCTCCGCGTTTATGGCTGCAGGGAGCGGTGTAGCGGACGCCGACCGAGAGGCTGGCCTGCGAACTGCGGTGGCGGCGAATGAGACGCCCCCCGCCTGCATATTATCTCCCTCTCATTCGTGACCTGGAGCCGAGACCTTAGACCCCCTGCCCTCCCTCCGTTCCGGGCCTGAGTCTTGCGAAACTCCTACTGTGTGCGTTGCTTCTCCAAAAGGGGTGGATCCTGGCCGGAGCCTGGGCTGCCGGGGTTGAGCCGCCCGTAGGACCTAGGGCATGTGATCTGGCCGAGCCGAGCCTCAGTTTCCCCATTTGTAAAATGGAGCTAGTGGTCCCGCTCGAGGGAAGGTAGGAACTCGGACAGGAGACGTTTGGAGAGCTCTAGCCTAGCAGAACTGGGCAAGGCCCTCGCGAGGCCAGGGTCCAGGCGGCAGGGGTGGACCGCAGGAGGCAGGTGGGCAGGTGCCGGGGCGGAGGGGGGGGGATGAAGCGGAGCTTGTTCAGACGCAAGCAGGTGGGGTTGGGTGCCCCTGTCTGTTTGGGAACAGCTCCCTTGGGTCTCCCCTGGCCCCCATCTGCTTCCTGCCCCCTACACCCGCGCCAAGCGCACACGCAGACTTCAGAACTCAGCGGGTCAGACCAGATGTTTATTTGGAGCCCGGGTTGGGAGGGTGCGAGGAGGGGTGGGGCGGGAGGGCTCAGGGAGCAGGTCCGAGGTCGGCCGCGGCCGGTCCGGTCCTGGTGGGCCTGGTTCGAGGCCGTGGCTGGCGTCTCCATCCCTGGGGAGGGGCTCCCCGGGCTGAGCGGAGGAGAGGACCCCACGCAGGCCGCCCCCTTCGCGGCCCATCCCTGGCCGCCAGCAGTCTGTGCGGGAGTGAGGGGGGGCGCTAGGGCTGAGCGGCGAATTCTCCTCGGCCCGTGTCTGTCCGACGCCTGCGGACCCCTCTGTGGCACAGAGCCCGAGGTTGGCCGCGGGGGACCCGGTGCCCGAGTTTGAATTCCAGCTCCACCGAATGTTGGGACTGTTTTTTTTTTTTTTTTTAATGTTGTGACTTTTGCCAAGTTACTTCAGAGGGTGCCTCGTGTTTCTCATTTCTAATGTGGGGATTATAATAATGTCTACCTGAGAGCTGTTACGAGGATCAAATTAATGAATAGGCGTGAAACGCCCCGGCACAGGGAAAGCGGATGAAGTCATTGTCATCAGGTCCCTCTTCCAGCTGTCCTACCCACCCATCCCCCGCCACCATTTACCTGCTCACTGGGGCCTCCTGGGCTGGGGGCCGCTGGGCGAGTCCCTCGGGGCCGGGCCTGGGGCTGGGGGCGCTGGAAAGGAGAGGCGGGCGGGCTGCGGAGCCGTCGGGGTGCCGCGCTCGGGCCGGGCCAAGGGCGCCCCCTGGGGGCCGCCGCGGGCGTGGCGCCGGCAGCTCTACGCGTGGCCAGGCCCCGCCGGCTGGGTCGCGGCGACCCGGGGTCCCGGACGCGCGGGAACGGGCCGGGGACCGCGCGGAAGCCCCGGCGGGCCCGAGGTTGGTACCTGAACGCGCACAGACGAGGCCGAGCCCGGCGGCCAGCGCAGCGCCCAGCACGAAGGCGGCCAACACCAGCGCCACCACGGGCGCGGGCTCCAGGGCCGCCGGGGCCTGGGCGGGAGGCTCGGGGCGCACGGCTCGGCCGGGGACGCCCTTGGGTGGCCCTGTGGGAAGTCCGACGCGGAGGCTGGGCCCGGCCCCGGGGCCCCCAGGCGCCCTGCCCCCCCCGCCCGCGCCCCCTGCGGGGGAGGACTGCGCGCTCACGGGGGGGCGGCCGCGGCACGGTGACCACGATGGGCTGCGTCAGCGTGTGCAGGTGGGGGCCGGCGGCTCCCAGGCTCTCGCCGCTGCCGCTGCCGCTGCCGCCGCCGCCACTGCCGCCGCCCGCGCACGCCCCGTCCTGAGGCTGACACTGCGGGGAGGGGGGGAGGAGGCAAGGGCCGGGGCTGTCAGGCCCCAGGGTTCGGGGACCTGTTCTGGGGCCCCCGAGGGCTCCAAGTGTCCAGCTCTGCTGCAACCGGGAGTCGCACCGGCGAGCGCCTGGAGAGCCCCCCCCCCCCGCCTGTGGCCCAGCCCCCTCCCCGCCTGTGAGGACTCAGCCCAAGGCCGCGCGCCGGTGGTCTGAGAACGGCAGGCCGAGATCTGGCCCCGCAGGCGCCCTGCCCCAGCCCCCAGCCCTGGAGGGACCGCAGCTCCGCCCGAGGGTCCCAGAAGGTGCCCCGGGGAACCCTGGGCAGGGCCCCGCGCCCCCACCCCGTCCCTGAGCCCAGCCACCAGCCCAGCCAGGGACTCTCCCCAGCTCCGAGGGGCCCCTCGGTCCCCAGGCTGCAAGGGGCGGCTCCTGCAGAGGCCGGAGGAGCCCAGCCCCGGACTGGCCCGCGCACCAGCGAAGGCGGCGGCAGCGTGGGAGGCGCGGGCGTCCGGCGGGCTCCCCGGAGGCGGCGGCAGCGGCTCAGCTGGCAGTGCAGGAACTGCACCGAGGCGTTGAAGACCGGGCGCAGGCGGAAGCTGAAGCGCACGGGGCGGGCGGCGCCCGGGCGCGGCGGCGGCGGCGGCGGGAGGACGACCGAGGAGTCGGCGGGGCAGCCCCCGCGCAGCAGCGCCAGGGCGGGCCCCGGGGCCGGGCGGGAGGACGGCGTCACGGAGCAGCGGTGCAGGACCAGGCCCCAGCGCGGGGAGGGACGGGCCAGGGCCGCCTGGGGGGCGGGGCCGTGGTCAGCGACGGCGCCCCCGCCGGCCGGCCCCCCGGGGCGCCCCGCGGCCACACCTGCACGAACACGCGGCTGTCGGCCGGGACCTCGAGCGGCCCCGCGCGGCGCGGGAAGGCGTCCTCCGCGTCCGACAGCTCCAGGCTGAAGAGGGGTCGGCGCAGCCAGGGCCCGGGCGCCGCCGGGAACGGAGGCGCTGGCGGGGGGACAGGGTGACACCAAGGAGGCCCGGTGCCCCCCGGCCCCTCCGGGCCCGAACCAGCCTCCCCGCCGACTTTGGAAAAGGGGTGCTGCTGCGGTCGGGGATGGTCGGGGATCCGGCCTGCAGGCTCCGCGCCCGGTTCACTGCGCGCCCAGCAGCCCAGGCTGGGAGCACCACCGCGCTGCCTCCCGGGAGGACTCCCCCTTCCCAGACCTAGATTTCCCCACCCACAGCAGACCTGGGCATCCCTGGTGGGGAAGAGATGAGGGGTGCCCGATGGGGGGGCAGCAGTCAGGCTGGGCGAGGGCTGCTCTGTGGGGGCAGTAGGGCCAGCTGCCCCCCTTCCTTTCCAAGGGTACAGTAACTAATAGGGAAGGGGACAAGGCAGGTGCTGCCCCTTTGCCCCTCTGGCACAGTGGCAACCCAGCCAGCCACCGGGGTCTTGGTTTCTCCGTTTGTCCAGGCTCCTCACTCCCAGACTGAGGGCAGGACACGGACACACACACACTCAGCTGGGATCCTCGTCAGTGTTCTCAAACATGTAGGATGGTCCCCACACACGTTTCCTAGAAGCATTCGTACACTGCTCTCCCACGTCCCTGGCCTCAGGGTAACTGCTGGGGACTCCCAAGAAGTCAGGGTTCCCCCCAGGAGCTGGAAACGGGTTGGAGGCAGAGCCCACCTCCCACCCACCCGTCCCCGCAGGCAGGGTAGACAAGCCGTGCAGTCAAGAAGGCCGACACGGGCCGGTGGTGTGATGCGCCGCGTCCCCGGCCCGTACGTACCAGGCGGCCCGCTGGGCATGGAGGCGATCCTGGGGAGCAGGGCCAGCAGCAGGAGCGTGGCACCCAGCATGCTGGACTGGCAGTGGAGTGCGCCCCGGCAGCAGCGGCACCAGCCAGGCAGCACCCAGGCCTGGCAGGTGGGCAGGCGGCCCTGTCCTTGGCTGAGTGGCCACCCCAGGAGGCAGGGAGCGGGGGCGGTGGACTGGGGTGTTTAACAGCCGGCGCCCAAGGCCTGCCAGGGATTAAGGGCTCCTCTCTGGCCAACCTGTGGCGATCGGGGTGGTGGGGAGGGCGGGCACCTCACTACAAATACCACCCACCCCACTAGCCCCCAGGCCCGCTTTGGTTTCCACTCCACACAGAGGCCTCATCCACCAGAACAGCCGGGCTCCCCCCACCCAAGGTCAGGGCTCACAGCCCCTTCCCACCTCCCGGCTGCCAGGTCCTGCCAAGCTCAAGACAAACCACAGACTCGATGGAAGAAAAGGGAGGGGTTTTATTCTCAAGCGTCTAAGGATTTACAAACGAGGGCATTTCGTTTTAAAAAGGGCTGGGGGGGGGGGGGGGGGAATACTGGCGACCAGAGAAGGGGTTGTGGGCCGGTGGCCTGTGCCAGGCCACCCCAGGCCCCTGCCTGCCCGCTCCACCCTCTGCCTGGTCGAGAAGGATGGCTGGTGACTGGCGACGAAGGGAGAGGACAGGAAAGAGGCAGAGGGGAAGAAGAGGTTCCCCCCCAGGACCCCCACTTCGTGATGAAGGGGGGACAGGGGTGGGCAGACACACTCACAAAACAGAAATAGTTAAATAAAAATAAATCCAGGTGGCTGGCCCCAGGGCCTCCGCTGGCCCTGCACCCAGCCACAGAACTTTCCAGCTACCTACTAAGGTCCCCCCGTGGCTGGGCCAGGCGAGGGAGGGTGGGGGGCCAGGCCTGGTGGCCCCCCGCCCTGCCCCCCATCCCCTCACAAAGGGGACTGGGGCAAGAGAAGGCGGCCGCTCCCCTCCCAGGCGGGGGAGGGGGGTATGGGGGGGGACAGAGAGCAGAGAACTCGAGTACTTTTGAACATGCGGCGTTTTGTGAGTATGGAGCAGGAACGAGAGTCAACAGGACAGACAGGATACAGTGATGCCTAGGCCTGGACGGCGTCTGCTACGTCTGGCCAAGTTCCTCACCTTTGGTGTTGGTTTTGTGGTTCTGTGGGTTTCTGGTTTTTTTGTTTTGTTGTCCACTTGATTTGCATGCATCACCAACAAAAAGGAAACACACCCCCTCCCATTCGGGGCTGCTGCAGAGGGCTCCTGCGGACTGGCCAGCTCTGGGGGAGTCGATGGGCGCTCAGGGGCACTCCAAGGGCATGACTGTCTGCACACGTCCAGCCCTCAGCCAGCCCCACCTCCATCCTGTCACACGTCCTCGAACCCCCCACACCCGCCCCTTGCACCCTCCATCCCTGCCTTCCCTGGGGCCCCAGGGCCCTCGGTCCTGCCACTGACTCCCTCCACCACCTCCCTGCCGCGGCAGCGTATGCTGCCCTCACCGTGCCCTGCGCCCGCCGTCCCTGAAGGCCACCGTGTGTGGCCACGGCCCCTTGGGCTCCCTCCACGCCCCCTGAGGTCCTCAACTCACCAGCCCCCGCCCCAGCTGTGGCCAGTCTCCAGCCCCGAGGGAGGAAGAGCTCCCCAGAGCCCACCTTTGGGGCTCGGCCCCCGGCCCCAGACGCCTGGACCCACAGGCGATCGGGGGCTCCACCACAAGCAGCTAAACATGACTTTGGTAAAAGTTTCTGAAGGTACCGACAAACCCCCGTGAGAAGAAACTCTTCTCCCCCCCAACCCCAGACACCCCACCAAGTACAATAAAATACAATAAACTCCAAAAAGGACCCCCTGAGATCAAAGAGAGACAGAGAGAGAAAGAAAGAGAGAGAGAGAGAGAGAGAGAGAGAGAGAGACCAGCCCAGGCCCAGCTGCAGTCGTTAATGCCCAGCCTGCCTTCCTGGGGCGAGGACACCAGCCGACTGACTCGCCATCGCCGGAGACCTAAGTGGACTGAGTCCCCCCCCCCGGGGGGGGGGGGCAGAGCCCGAGTGTGGCCAGGAGAGAGGCAGAGGCAGGGAGGGAGATGGGGAAAGCCAGAGAGGTAGACGGGGTGAGAGGGGGAATGGAGGCAGGGAGCATGTTTGCGGAGGGGGGCAGGGGAGGGATGGGCGGCTCTCTCCGGGCCCCTGGGGGCCGCCCCAGCCCAGAGGTTACGACTGAATAAATAGCGAGTCTGCTCGTGGCCTGCTGTCTTCCGTTCACAGTGTCTGTCAGGGGGACGCGCACGGCCGGCTGACCCCGGGAGGCCGGCTGACCCCGGGACGGGAAGGGCTGGGGCCTGGCGAGCCCATCTGTCCACGGCCGCTGGGCAGGGGGTCGGGGGTGGGTCGGCGCCCCCTACTTTCTGTCCTCAGCCTTCGGCAGCTGTCCAGGTCCCAGGTCTCCCCTGGCGGGCAGCTGGGTGGCCAGGTGGGGAAGGGGGGGCCTGTGGCCATGCCCCTGGCCCCGGTGGGGCTGGCCGCCACCACGTGGCTACCTGAAGAAGGGCAGGTGGTGCTGGCTCAGGACTCCGCTCGTCCTAGGTGACTCAGTCTTCGCCATGACATCCTTGAACCAGGAAGCCACGTCTACCTCCAGCATCTCGTAGCGCTTGATGAAGCTGTGTTCCTGCGGGGCCGAGGGGGGCGCTTAGAGGAGGAGGGAGGCGCCCCGTGGAGGGGAGCGGGCGGGGAGGGGCCCAGGTACTCACAAGTAGCTTATTATACTTTGGTCTCTTCCTGTGATCCTTAGTAAGGCTGAAGGAAAAGAGAGGAAAGAGAAGTAAGAGTCGGGGAAGGAGGGGCCCGGCTGCCCCAGGGACTCAGGTGTCCCAGCTCTGAGACAGGGGTCTTTGGAATCTGTGGGAAGGAGCTGCTGTGTGCTCGTGGCCCTGTGCTGCCTGCTGAAAAGCCAGAGGACCCGGGGCCTGCCCTTGGGAATCCCACCTGCGACAGAAGCCCAAACTGGACTGCGAAGTGCTCACGGGAGAGGTAAGTGGGGCTCTCCCGTGGAACAATCCAATGTGGACATCACGTGGGCACAATCTTGCTCGTGGCTGCCAGATGCACGGACCCCGCAGCCCTGCAGGCGCATCTGCTTGTCCACAACCTTCGATGGCAAAGCCCAAGGGCCACCCTGCCAACTGCCCAGGGCCAGCTCAGGCTGGGTCTAAACCCAACTCCTAATTCCCGGGGCTCCGGCTCCTGTCTGCATCCCTGCCCTCAGCGCTCGCCTTCCCACCCAAAGCCGCTCCCACTTCCACAGTTATGTGTGTGTCGGGGGGCTGTCCCACTCCCCTCCAGCCCCAAACCCCCCAGCTCTGAGCACCCGGCCACACCTGACCCTGACCCGCCTCCCAGAGCGCAGGACGGGGGCAGGGGTTCCTCACCAGTCTTTGACGAAGGACTGGAAGTCCCCTGAGAAGCCCATGTGGCCGGGCAAGAGCGGGGGCTCTTCCTGCAGGACTTTGGTGAGGACCTCAAAGTCTGTCTTGCAGTTCTTGTAGGGAAACTGTCCCGTCGCCAGCTCCACCTGAGAGAGATGAACAGGCTGGACGGGCTGAGGATGGCTTCCTCCCTCCCATCTTACTGCCTCCCTTTGCATCCCAACAAGACAGGGCCCCCAGCCCAAAAGGCAGGCGCCCCAACTCACCAAGGAGATGCCCAGGCTCCACACGTCAGCCCGGATATCATAGTCTGGCTTGGTGGGGTCCGGAGGATCTATGCGCTCAGGCTGATGGGGGCAAGAAGGGGAGGATGTACCCCAGGGGCGGGGCAGGTGTGCCAATCAGATGCCCTCATGCCCACCCGCCAAGGCGCTGAGGGGCTCCCACTCACTGCCATGTAGGCGGCACAGCCGGCGCTGCGCGTCTTGGCCTTAGAATCAACAAGACGGCCACTGATGCCGAAGTCACAGAGCTTGATCTGGCCCCGCTCGTCCAGCAGGATGTTCGAGGGCTTGACGTCACGGTGGATCACACCATGCTTCTCTTTCAGGTAGTACAGCGCCTTCACGATCTGTAACGAGGACAGCAGGAAGGTATCCGTGATGGGGGGATGGGCCTCAGTGGGGGGGGGGGGGGTGGCACCCAACCAGCCGCAGGCCTGCCCAGCTGCTCACCGCCACCGTCATCTTGCCCAGGATCCGCTCGGGGATAGGGCCCTGCACCCGCTTCTTGAGCTTCTCAGCGCACGTGCCCATGAGCTCCATGGCAATGAAGACATCCGTCTGTGGGGACGGCACTGGGTGGCTTGGGTGCAGCCGCACCCTTGCGCCCACCCCACACAGACTCCAGCCCCGGGGGGGGGGGGCACCCAGAGACGGGCAAGGAAGAGAGTCGGGGAGCCCACAGAGCGGCAGGGCCCCATCGGAGGCTGTTCCAATGGGTGCGGACTCACGTTAGTGATGAAAGTCCCGAAACACTGCACAATGTAGGGGCAGTCATGGCTCTTGAGCACCACATCCAGGTCCATGAGGATCCGCTTGTTCTCCTCCTTATTCCCCGAGCGCCGCATTTGCTGCGTGGACAGCCAGGGAAGCCTTAGTGCCGGGGTCTTGGGGCAGGGGGCCCACCTGGGGGCAGGGGCAGCCCTCACCTTGACTGCAATGACGTGGCCCGTCTTCCTGAAGCGCATCTTCCACACCTGACCGCAAGTGCCGCTGCCCATCTCCCCCAGGTTCTCCAGGTCGTTGATTTCTGCCTGGTAGCGCTGGCAAGGACAGCCAGAGCTGGAGGATGTGCCAGCCTCTGTACCGTGCCCCCACCCCAAGACCGAGCCCCGCCTGGGTGGTACCTGGCCTCCGATGGTCAGGTAGCCCGTCTGCTTCATGATCTCCTGCAGCTTCTGGTCAATCTCGATGCTGGGGGGACAGGGAGGAGGTCCCGGTGGAGGAAGATCCCAACCAAACTGAGGCCACCCCAGTCCCCAACACAGAGGGGTTTCTGCACATTTAACCACCCTCCTCCCCAGGGCAGGCAAAGTGGCCCTCCCCACCCTGACTTCCTGGCCTCGTTCCAACAGCTCACCTCTCCATGCTGCGGGGGGTGAACAAGGTTGACGGCAGCCCCAGCATGTGGCGGGGCCGGGCAGGGGGTGTGGGGTGCTGTGGCGAGCTCTCGGAGGACGGTGAGCGGCTGCCGCCATCATTGGCCAGCGGGAGCTGCAGGGCTGGGGAGGGGGGTGAGAACCACGGGTGAGAGGGGGTTAGCCAGCAGCTGACACTACGGGGCCTCGGGACTCTGGTCTTCCCCTCCCTGGCATCAGATAGGCCAGCCCAGAACCCCCACCCCCACCCCACTGGGCTGGAGGAGCTAGGGTCTCCCTGGCCGCTCTCAGGGTCCTTCTCTCACCCCCTGACCTGGAAATAGATGGAGTGGGCTGGCAGGGAGAGGTGGTCCCCAGAGGCTGAGGGATGGTCCCCAAGTCTATGCTGACACAGGATCACGGCCCAGAGACTGACGGCATCCTTCAGCCAGGCAGCCTTCCTGATGTGTCCCCTTCCTCCCCGCCTCTGCCCGGGAAGCAGGCCCAGGGCCACAGAGCCCACACTCAGGACCATGCGAGGAGGGAATGCCCGCCAGGATCAGCCTGGGTTCTGGTCCTGTTGGCAGCACTGTACATGGCTGCCCAGTAAGAATCAAGTAGACCACCCAGGGGGTAATGGGCGAGGGCCCCACGCTTCCGGCTACCTTGCCCCACATTCTGTTCCAGGGTCAGGGAGGGCCACACTCTAGCCAGCAGGCTCATCTCTGAGCCTCCCGGCTTGGCCTGCAAAGCTGGGGCCAATGGGTGGGGGGACAGGACACCAGGCTGGGCCTGTGTCCTTTGGGTGAGGGGATCCAGGTGGCACAGCCCCTCCAAGGGCTGGTGGGATGGGGGGTGGGGAGCGGGACAGGCAGTGGGGTCTTCTCAGCAGCCTGCATGCGGACAGCTTGGGCATGCTACAGGCAGGCAGGCAGGCAGCGGGCAGGCAGCGGACACCCCAGGATGGGCAGGCGGCATTCGGGGATCGGGAGGGCAGGAGACAGACAGACAGATGGGAGCCAGGACTTGGGGCCCAGCTGCCCAGAGGAGGCACTGCAGAGACAGGCCAGACAGGGGCCCGGGACAGGACAGCAGGTTCCCTGAAGGGCTAGGATCCTCCCTGGCTGGGCTGGCAACAAGGTGGGGGACCAGAGCCCCATGTGCCCCTGGAGAAGACAGATGATCCCCCACTGAACCCTCGTACCCCAGGCCCTGGTGCTCTGGAATGGGATCCCTAGCTGGGTAGGGCACTGGCTGAAAGAGCTCTCTAAGTGGGGCCAGAAGAGGACCTTTCCGTGGAGAATGGCCAGGAGGCCTGGGGCCTGCAACTCTCCCACAACCCTCAACTGACACCCTCTCCTCTGCCTACGCCTCCTGCCGCGGTCCACCCCTTCCTCCCACAGTTCTGCAAGCACCTGGTGATATGGGCCCAAAGGACAGAGACAAATATGCTTGAATTGCTGGTATCGGGGCACTTTCTCTGCCTTGTTACCTTGGGACCCTGGCCACATCTAGAGCGAGGGAGCAGCTACGTGATCCTAACCTGCAGTCGTAGGAGGGATACAGGTCTCCTCATGCCTGGTCAGAGCAAAATAAGAGCTCTGGGGACCCCAGGGAGATGGCCAGGCCCAGCACCCTGCCCTGGCCTGCAGGCCTCACCTCCTGTGCTCCCTCTCTCCTGCTCTAGTCCCTCTCTGTGTTACGTCCTTGCTTCACTACTCTGTGAGGGCCAGAGTCAGAGTCCTAACCCCTCCCTCTCTGGCTCAACAACCTCAGGGGCATCTGAAGGCCCCCATGCTCCCCTGTACCTGGACTCTCTGGGGACACTGCCAGGCTCGCACTCCCTGGGGGGTGTCTGGGCCCCTTTTCTGCCCCGCATGGTCAGGTCCTCTCTGGGATGAGGACCACACCCCTACCCTCTCCACACTTCTTGGGGCGGGAAGGGAGATGCTTCCAGTGGTCCTACAAACTGAAACACGGTGGGGACTTGAGGGTGACCAGTGAAGGGTGGCTAAGGTGGGGGGAGGAGAAGTACACAAAGGCCCCGAGAACAGAGGTTACAGAGGTGGTGACAGGCCACACGGCAGGTCAGGAGGGCACAGTGAGAGCAAAAGGCTGAACAAGAGAGAAAGAGAGAGAGAGAACAAGAGCGCATGGAAACACATGGCCTAAAGGAGCCACAGATGTACCAGGCTGTCAGTCCAACACGCATGTACGCGCACACACACAGCGCATGGCACAAACCCCCACACGTGTACAGACAACATGCCGAGAGCCCTGAACAGGGCCAGCCTCACACTGTCTTACACACACACACACACACACAACCTGCCCAATTTAGCTCCCCCTACACAAGGGCCAACTGGACCAGACCTCACCCAGGTGTCTGTCTCTCTTGCTCTCACACTCTCTCTCTCACATACACACATGCACACCCTCCCCATCTGCTCCAGACCCGCAAGCAACCGCGCTCAGGCCTCAGGCCTCGGCGGGCTGCTTCCTCTACCTTCATTCACATCTCCCCACCTCCCCCGAGCCTGTGCTGTAATCCCAGCTGCTCCAGAGGCTTCCCCGACTGACCACCCCTTGCAGAACCCCAAGCTGGCTCTACTTTGCCTTTTCTACAAGGCATCACTGCTTTGTCCACTTCTCCCAGACCAGGAGAATGCTGTCAGTGAGCGTCAGCCACACAACGAGGGGTCCTTGGTCCATTCTGTTCGCTGCTGTGTCCCTAGAGCAGGGCAGTACACGTTGGCTGTATGGTTGAAACAAATCAACAGGCACAGCCCGATGGCCTAGCCCAACTTTCCCTCTCTCTCTCTCATACACTCACTCACACATGCGACCTCTCACAGGCGGCAGACTCCTGGTCAGTAAAGGAGCCCACTTCCTCTTCCAGGGAGTCCAAACCTGAGCCCGCCAGGAAGGGAGGAGTGGAAGGTGAGCGGACACAGAAGAGGCCAAGTGGGCCAAACACTGTTGATCACTGATTGTGTGGAAGGAGAAAAGAGTGACAGGCGCACACACGCACACACAGCATGGGGGGTGGGGGAGAGGGCATTCTGCGGCGGGGCAGCGGTTAGGTCAATGGTGCAGATGTCCAAGCGACGATGATAAAAAGGCTGGTACCTGCTCGTTGGGACGGGGCAGGAGCAGGGCTTAGAGTGATCACAATAACTGGATGGGGAAAAGGAAGAAAAAAAACAACACCACGATAAATCACAACAGAAACAACTGATTTGTCCAAAAGAAAAGAAATCAAATCATAACGAGGAAGAGGGGGAGGCGCGAGGCACCAAACTGCAGAGACGGGTAGAAACCGACAGAAATGGGAGGACTGGGAGGATGGGATGGAGCTGACACAGACACAGACACCTGAAGGGGGCTCCTCAGGGGCCTGCCCGCCGTGGGCCTCACCATACCTCACTCTGGGACAGCCACCCTGTAAGGCACCCCTGGCCCCAGACCCAGCCCTGTCTCATCCATGCTGGGGCCAGGGGAGGCAGCACTGCAGAGCCCAGCAGGGACCCTCCAGTCCTGGGAGGCCTTTTTGCCCCAGGGAGGAACCCACACCACCCCAAATCAGAAGAGAGAGAGATGGGGTGTGGAGCGCACCCAGGGACTGGGGGCAGTCAGGCCGTGAAGATCAGGCTGGGTGAACGGGGAGTGACTGCAATACTCTGACATGGGGGTGTGTTCCCCCTCCTACCAGGATGACCCCACAGGGAGCTACATAAGCTACAGGGATCATATCAGAAGTACAAAGGAGGGCAATTTGCCAGCTCAAGAGAGAGACACAAAGTGTGTGATGAGGTGCTACTCATCAGGTAGCACCCTCCCTGTGGGGAGGGTGAAGACCCGATGCCCTCCAGCTGAGAGATTTGGGGAGGGGGGTTCAGTAGGACATAACAAAGAAACTAGACAGTGGTCCAGTGGTCGTGGCAATCCCAGGTCAGGTGTGACTGTTGGGTGGGGGAGGGCAGGAGGAGGCAGCTTTTGATTCCAGGCGACAAGATGCAGGGAGATACACAGAGATAGTGGGATCAGATAGGAGGTGTGTGTGGGCTGGGAGGTCTAGATATCACCACCTTGGCTTCAGGTATCCCTAGGCCAGGTGAGTGTGGGCGTGCAGGAAAGAGGAAGTCACTCGAGTCCAGTGGGCGAAAGTTGCCAAGCTGAGAGTTCGGTGTGTATTTTTTGAGAAGCTAGACAGTCACCAAGATGGTGGCAGTGAAACGGGTCAGAGAAGTGTGAGGGGGCCTGGTGTATGTGGGTAGGGTGTGCGTGGGAGGGGGCCCCCCAGGCCCAATTACAAGGTCCCGGCCCCGGGGGGAAAAAGGGATTACCGGACACAGTCACAGGAAAGGGGGTCAGAGGAATAGGGAGTTACAGTGATCAAATGACCTCAGGTGTCACCTGGGCCAAGTGTGCTTGTGTGTGAGTGTGAGCGCATCCCCCACTAAACCGTATGACAGGGACCCAGGTGCCGAAGGGGAAAGGGGCCTCCTGCCAGTCACTGAGATGGCAGGAATGAAGTCGTCCGGTCGGAAGAGACGTGTCCGTGTTTGCGACGAACCTGGATGTGGTCACAGTCGCATGCATTGGAGGGAGCGCGGCTCCGGCTCTGGGTAGGTGACGGTGACATAGGCTCTGAGGATCCCGGGGAGGGGGCGGGCCGCCAGGTGGGGGGCCTTGCCGGGTAACTAGGCTCGTAGGCCCCGTGAGGGGGAACCCCTACGTTGGGAGCAGAGCCGCCCGGGAGCCCGCGGCCCCACGCCCCCCGGGTCACCGTGACCCTCTCCGCGCGAGCCGACAGCAGGGGGTATGGGGTGGAGAGGAGGAGGAGCCAGAGCGCCCCGGAAGCGGGGGCGGGGCCTGACGGCGGGGGCGGGGCTTCCCGCGGCGCGCGCCCCGCCCCGCCCGCCCCCTCCCCCACGCTGCCGTGCTTACTGGGCCTGGGCCGCTGGGGGCTGATATCCAGGTTGAGGTCGATCCTCCGCCGGGCCTCGCGGTTCTCCTGCTTCAGCTTTGCTTCCAGGCGGGACAGCTTCTGCTCCAGGGAGGACGCCGCCATCTTCCCCGCCGCCGCCGCGCACCGCCCGGCCGCCCGTCAGTCCGGCAGACAAACACCGCACTGCGCTTGCGCCTGGATGACCCCGCCGGGCCGCCGTCTCTCCCCGCACGGCGCATGCCCGCGGCGCGCACTCGCCCATCCCTCGTGCTAACCTCCGCGCATGCGTGCCTCTTCCCCGCTGGAGGGACGACGCCACCTAGAGCTCGCGTCTGGCAACGTGCAACGCATCTCCTGGTGGTGCGCATGCGCGGACTGCGTGTGGCAATCCATTCACACTGTTGGGCCCAGAGCGGCGGGCGGGGGGAGCGGCGCGCCTGCGTGCAGAGGGGCGGACGCGATCCCGCGCGCGGCCTTTACTGCGCCTGCGCAACCTTGGCTCGTTTCTCTGCCCCTGTTGCTGGGAGTAGCTCTTGCAGCGTGTCCTCCCCAGCTTCGTTCTCGCTCTTCCCCTCCCGGCCTGTTTTCTGGCACCCACGCTCTCCCAGCACTGCCTTTCTCGTCTGGGACAGTGCTTCATTAGGATCCCTGTTAGGCTTAATTGCTGTCTCTTCACCATAATTAGGCGCCCGTGGGGAGCCCTTTCTATTTCGGCAAACTCGGGGTTGGCCAAGGGCTGGCGGGAGGGGGGGGTAGGGCTCGGTCACTGGAGGGGCCCCAGGACCAGGGGCATGACCCCTGGTCTCTGGACAGGGTGAGGGTCAGGGCCAGAAGAGTTCCAGGTCAGCCCCCTCAAATGGGGTATTTTAGGACTTTCATCTTCCCAACCCTGGAATGTGAGCCCAGCTCCTGGACAGTGCAGAAGATGGGCCTGGATGTTAGGGCGCCTCAGCCTGGCCTCCCCGCGGCTCAACTGGTCTGTGGGTGCCCGGGAAAATGCCCCCATCCTGGATTTCGGAAAGCAGCTTGCGTCTGCTCTCAGTTGCCAGGAAGAGGCTCGCATTTTTCAGACTCCTTGAGGTGTCCAGGCCCGGGAGGTCAAGGTCAGGCAGGCTGTGCCCTATGCCCTTCCTGCTCCTGGTCCAGCACGGGAACACTGGCGGGCGCGGAAGGCTTGTGGGGACTCCCGTGGTGACAATTTGCGGGTGGAACAGATGCGAGCGTGTGGAGTCCGGAGAATAATAAGGAATGGAGAGGAAAGGGAGTTCTTCAAAAAATAGCTACGCAGATGATGCCTGATAAGCCGAGGTCTCTCCTGCCTCTGCTTCCAGGACAGAAACTCATACCCTTGATTCTGGCATGTGAGTGTCATTGCTTGCCTGTTATTGGTCTGGCGAAATGGAAGGTTTAGACAAACAGTGGATACCAGAGATCGGAAGTTTAGTTCTCATAATTCATATTATTTATTAAGCACCCACTGATAGATGCTCTCTCACACAGGAAACACTGGAAAGACAAAGTCCCTGCCTCTGCTCAGAAAAATTTAACCTCCTCGGCAGGCATTCTTAACACTGGAGTCTGCCATCCTTAGGATGTCCGTGAATGGCCCTCTGGGAAAACTGGGGGAATTTGCTGACTGCCTAAAGTTGCTTGCGGAACTTTGCATGTATGTGTACCTGAGCATTTTCCTGGGAAAGGAAACACCCAGCTTTTCTCAGATGTTCAAAAGGTGTAGGACTTAGAAAGGGTTCAGAATCCCTGCTCTGGACTTGCAGATTCCGTAGGTCCACAATTCCCAACACACAGGTCTAGGACCACCTGCATCAGAATTACCTGGGATGCGTATTTGCAGGCAGGTTCCTGGCCTCCAGCCAGACCTGAGTCAGTCTTTCAGGGGTGGGGCCCAGGATGTTTTGTTTTGGGGATGTTGATTTTGATGCACAGCCAAACACGAGAACCATTTTTCTGATTTTGCGTGTCCGTAGCAAACAACTTATAAATAAGGATTTGGCATCAAAGTTGGGGGCGAGGGTCACTCACTAGTCCCTTGTGTCTGTGTCCCCTCCTTGGGAGAGAACCCCAGCTATAAGGTGTTTTGAGGGGCGGGGGAAAGGGCTGAAATCCCATTGGGATGTGCCCCACCCCCATATATGGCACTAACTAGGCCAGAATGTCCGGGGTGTGGGCAGGACAGCCAGCCAAAGATGCAGGTGTGGTTTGGGTCTGAGAATCCTATGACTGAGTTAATCCCTCTACGACGTTCCACCCCAAATCCACAGCCTCTCATCTCTTCTCAGACAAACCAGTCCCAGGATCTTGCCTGGAACCCATGGTGGCTGATGCGTCTGCTCCTCCTCTCCTGGCCTGGGCCCTCTTGGCCACCTCTCTTGAAGACAGTAGTAGAGATTCTGCAGTGGAAGCATCCAGAAGGCCTCTACCCAGCCTTCCCCACCTTTGCTTCATTCCTCCTCCAGTTTCTCCCGCACCTCTGCCGGCAGGCCCTCGTAAAGGGTGTCTTCTACGAGGAGCCCCACTTTCTTGAGCCCCACACAGTTGCCAAGCTCTTCTGGTAGTGCCTCCAAGCGGTTGCCCTTGAGCTCCAGGCGGCTGAGGGCTCTGAGGGCCCCCACCTGGGACGAGAGCTGGCTCAGGTGGTTGTAGCCCAGAAGCAACGTCCGCAGCTTCCGGCAGAAGAAGAGCTCATCAGGCAGGGCCTCCAGGGCATTGTAGGACAGAGCCAGGTGCTGCAGGTTCTGGAGGAGGCCCAGCTCGGGCGGCAGGGAGCGTAGCCCATTGTGGGAGATGTCCAGCAGGCGGAGGCCGGAGCACATGCCGAGCTGGGTGGGCAGGGTCTCCAGCTTGTTGTGGCTGAGGTAGAGCTGCTCTAAGCCCCGGAGCTTGCGCACGTGCTCAGGGACATAGGCGATCTGGTTGTGCCACAGCTTGAGCGTGACCAGCTTGCGACAGTGCTGGAAGCTGAGGATCTCTTCAATGGACCGCAGGTGGTTGTCCCTGAGGTCAAGTTCCTGCAGCGCGCCCAGGCTGAAGATGGCATGGGGGATGCGCTCCAGCCCGCAGGCCACCAGCTCCAGCTCCCGCAGCGCCGCCAGCTTCTTGAGGCTGTTCAGGGCCAGCAGGCGGGCCCCGTCGTTGTGCAGACTAAGCCGCTGCAGGTGCCCGGCCACGTCAGTCACGCTGGCCGGCACCTTGCTGGCATTGCTCCGCAGAGACAGCGCCTTGAGCTGCTTCAGCTCCCGGAGGCTCTCCAGCGCTGCTGCCCGAGCCAGCTCCGGGGGGAAGAGCCCCTCGAGGTGCAGCTCCTCCAGGCCACGCAGCCCAAACACCCACAGGGGCACGTCGCGGAGCTCCTCGCACTTGACGCAGATGACCTTCAGGCGGTCCCGCAGGAAGATCTGCAGCGAGAAGGGCAGCCTGGCGGGCGAGTGGAGCAGGCTGAGCTCCTGCAGGTGCACCAGCTGCGAGAGGCCCGGGGGGAAGGTGATATCACAGATGGCCTCCAGCCGGAGGGCTTCCACCTCGCTGAGCTCGAAAACGGTGTCCGGCAGCCCCGGGAGCATGCAGAGGGCCAGCTCGAGCCGGCCCCGGGCGTTGCGCTGCAGCTTCTGCCGCAGCTTCTCAGGCGTCCACTCGTGGTTCAGGTTGAGCTGCTTCAGGCGGCTCTCGCTGACTTCGGAGAGGAAGACGGCGAAGCGCTTGGAGTAGAGGGAGTCGTACTGGTCGATGAGATGTAGCATGAAAGCAAAGTCATTCTTGACGTCGGGTATGTCACCCATGCCGGTCTCCTCCCGCACAGAACGGAAGGAGTACTCCTTGAGGGGCCGATGGAAGAGCCAGTAGAGCGTGTAGAGACAGGTTAGCCCATAGACGCACACGAAGGAGATGTAGCAGAAAGCCAGCTTGGAGAAGAGGTGGGCCTTGGTGTGGTTGCAGCAGAAGCTGGCGTAGCCCGTGACCTCCGACGTCTCTACCCTGCAGGCCACCAGGAAACTGATCTTCTCCACGTAGACAAGGTTGTAGACCAGGATGGCAAAGAACTTGCAGACCTTGAGCACCGTTTGCCGGATGTACATGGTATACAAGATGTCCCCCTCCTCCACATGCACACGGAACTTCTTGACCTTCTCAAACAGGGCTTTGGCCTGTTCACCCTCCTTCTTATCCAACAGGGTGACGGCCGGTGGCTCCGTCACCACCTTCTCAGGCTCCACCAGCACCTTTTCCTTCTCACCCTCATTAGCTTTTCCTGGTCCCGCGGAGGCCTCCACGGTGGCCGTCACCCGTCCAGAGGCGGGGCCCTTATGGTTCTCCCCAGAGACCTCAGACAGGGCCCGTGTGGTCCATGGCGAGTCAAAACATTTGCCCAGGATGGAGATGAAGTGCTCGATCTTGGAGCTGGTGCCAGGGAACTTGAACCAGAAGCTGGTGCAGACCATGAAGATGAGCGTGTGAATGACGACCAGGTAGGGGAAGTACTTGGCGTACCAGTGGAGGGCTGTCTCGTAGCAGAGCTGGTTAATGAAGCTGTACTGCTGCAGGTCCAGGTTGTTCTTGAGGCCGCTTACCTCCCGAAGGCCCGCCATCTGCTCGGAGACCCCCCGTGGCAGCAGTTGCTGGCATGGGGCCTCTGATAAATTCTCCCGGGGTTCGTGACTCGGCAGACAGATGATCTTGTCCTGTGTCACCTGGGAGTTAGGGGGTGGTGGTGGAAAGAGGGTCAAGGAGCTAAGTCAGTTTGCATAGTGGGGGTGAGAGAGGCAGGCTGAAGGCAGGAGGCCCCCCGTCCCTGACTGTCCCTAGCTGGCCATGGTTTTGGAAGAGTCGCTAAACCTCTGAGTGTCAGTCTTTGAAAAAAGGAGTTAAATTGAATTGTTTTCTCCCGCTTGTGCCCCCCCTGCCAGCTCCCACGAAAGATACTGAAGTCCTGATCCTTAAAACTTGTAAATAATTAAAAAAAAAAATACTTGTGAATAGATAGTCTTTGCAGAGCAGATGCGATCAAGGTAAGGTGAGGCTGGGGCGCCTGGGTGGCTCAGCAGTTGAGCGTCTGTCTGCCTTTGGCTCAGGGCGTGATTCCGGGGTCCCGGGATCGAGTCCCACATCGGGCTCCGTCTGGGGAGCCTGCTTCTCCCTTTGCCTGTGTCTGCCTCTCTCTGTGTGTGTCTCATGAATAAACAAATAAAATTAAAAAAAAAAAAGGTAAGGTGAGGGCGTTAAGGTGGCCCCTTATCCGGTATGACTGGGTCCTTTGGACGTAGACACACACACTGAGGGAACATGAGGGGATGTCACCTCCAAACCAAGGGATGCCTGAGGCCACCGGGAAGCCGGGAGGGAGAAAGGCATGGGACGCATGCTCCCTCCAGCCGCGGAAGGAAACGACCCTGCCCACTCGGATTTCAGGCTGCCAGCCTCGGGGACTGTGGGACAGTAACCGGAAGCCTTCCGGAACCCCCAGGCCCCGCCCCCGCCCCGCCCCCGCCCCGCCCCCACCCCGCGCAGCGGCCCGGCCCGCCTCCAGCCTCAGCGCCTCACCTGCAGGGTGCAGCCGAAGACCCCGATCATGAGCATAGCCACGGTGAGGTACTCGGCCAGCACGTCCCACCAGGGTTTGAGCACCTTGAAGGCGGGCTGCTGCTCCGTGAACTGCTTGAACTCGGCCACCGGAATCATCTTTCCTATGGCAGAGGAGGGGGCAGGGGTTGCAGAGACTCTCAGGAGGGGGCGCCTGGTGGTGGGTCCCCAGAGGAACCGGACACACGCCTCTGCTCCCAGTGTGTGCCCTGCCCCGCCCAAATCCGGCGGAGCGCAGGGCTGTGTGCCCCCTGCCCCTCTCCCCCAGACCTCACACCTCCGTCGTGAAGCCAAGCGACTACCCTTCTCCCCACTCCTGCTCCCTGGGATCCCTGCCCCCATCTGGCGCTGCTTGCCCTTTTCAGAGGTCAGGAAGGGCAATCCACAGGGCCCCTGTCCCCCAGCTGGCCCGTGTGGCCCTCTCCCAGAACCCAGCCACCGCCCACCCTTGATGCCAAGCCCGAAGCACTCGCTCTGCTGCTCCGACTCCAGACACCTGGTGTCCGGACGGCCAGCCCCAGCTTCTCCCTGCCGCTGGGCCAGAGAGTGTTTGAGGCTCAGGACTTCCGGGGTGTGGGCCCCCCACCCCCTTCAGGGGCGCTCCAGGCACCACCTCCAACCTCCAACCGGAAAAGCCGGCTGGAGCCTGGCTCTGGTTACAGGGCCCGAGGGGCAGGGAGTGGCAAAGCTGAAGGCTGGTCAGTTAGAGGGAGGGAGGACTAGGACACCTGGGTTTCTGGAGGCCTTAGTGCCCAGAATCTGAGGCAGAAAACAGAAACCGGGCCTCCTGATTGGAGGGGTAGGGGGTGCCAGGATGGCCGAGCGGGAGAGGATCAGGAAATGGGCAACGCAGGGAGACCAGGGTGACACCTACAACCAGGCCGGGGCTGGGTTGCCAGGCTCCTGGGCGGCCAGCCCACTCTGTCTGTCCCTGGGTTTCATTTTAGACCAAGGTATCATTATTTCAGATACTGACGGCCAGGAGCAAGTCACATGGGGGCGTGAGCCAGAAGCTGGGACATCACCCTTCCAGGGGGGCAGCTGGGGAGCCTCCCTCCTCCTCCCCAGGCTGGACAGAAGGGAAGGAAAGCAGCAAGGCCCCCACTGCTCCCGAGGGGGCTCCTGGGCTGGCCTGCCCCTCCCAGCATCCGTGCTCCTCTACAATGCCAGGCTTCCCACGTGGGGTTCCTGGAGGCTGGGCAAGGAAGGGAGACATCTGGGCCATTGGCGGGTCCCCCCGCCTCCCACCCACTTCCTAGGGAGAACCTGGCCCTGGCCCACACCTCAGCCAATCACTCCACACTTCCCTGCCTCCCTTTTTTGGGCCCCAGGTCCGGTGAGACCGTGGGTGACTCCTGGGTGGGGATGAAGTGGAGGTGGGCAGGGATACAGGATGCTGGGCCTTCCCACCAGGCTGAGGGCGGGGCGGTTCACCACACCTTCTAATCCCATCAGAGGCCCTCATTTTGGGATGGCAGGGGCAGGGCCCCCTGACTCAGGCCCTGACTCACCCAGAGCCAGGCGCAGGCAGGGGGAGCACAGAGGGAGCACACGCTCCCTGCCACGATGCCCCATCCTTCACTCAGTGTGACACCCTGTCCTAAAAGACAAGCTGAGAGGCAGTCCCCCAGTGTATCACTGCTGTCACCGGGGAATCATAGAAACATCCACAGGGGAGTTCAACAGCCCCCACAGGCCGGATGTCCACTGTAGCCGTCAAAGGGGACACGTGGGGGCATTCTGGGGTGTGTGTTTTGATGCAGGTGGGTACCCAAAGCCAGGACACACTGAGCTGAGGGGAGACCCAGGAGCAGTTCCAGCCAGCCACTGTTCTCCCTGCCCTGGGGACCTGTCCCTGTGAGGGACCCCACTCAGCTATTGAACCCCAGGAGAGTACTTCTGGGGGCTGTGACAGAAATACACGGCAGAGACCAACTTCCTACGTCGGTCCATCTCCCCATTGTGGGTGCTAGAACTCTGGCACCCACCATACCAGGACTCCAGTGTCCAAGGCAAGAAGACAGAGACACCCAGGGTCCCCCGTGGGAGGCCCTGTGGCTCCCACGGAACAAGGTATATACACAACACCATCAGAGGCAGACACTGGGGTTATCATTATCTGTCTCCATGACTCAAACTTGATGGTTTGAACCTGCCATTAAGCTTCCACAGACACAAGACTGGCCCCCCCCCTTTGTCTGAGCAGGGCTGGTGGGAGGGCTCCGGGGTGGCGGGCTTGAGGGATGGGGCGTCTAGAGGAAAACAATGACAGGGCCACATGCAACTTATGGCCACCAGATGCTTTCAGTGCCTCCTTTTATCCCAGCTCTGTGATGGGGGAGGGAGGGCGCTGCCCATTTTCCACTCTCATTTTCTAGACTCACCAGGAGCGAAATAACTAGCTCAAGGTTTCACAGCTACAAGTGGTATTTAAGGCATAACCCCCAAGTCTCGTCTGTCTGGTAGCACCCCTCTGTTCTGGTGGGTGAGGACCTCTTGCTGAGATCCAGGGTCTCTGCCAAGAGAACCTCAGAGGGGAACTCTGGCAGAGATCAGATGGGCGGATGGCTGCTCTTCGGCCAGGCTGGGGGGGGGGTCCTAATCCTCCCAGGACCAGGTACTGCCCTGCCCAGCCTCAGCCCCACCCACCCATACCTCACCCCTGCTTCTCTCAGGCCCTCCCCAAACCCCCAGCTGGCCTCCCCAAAGCCGCAGTGGTGGTGCTTCTGGTCCGCCCCCCTCCCCCACAGCCCATGCTAATAATGGGCAAGGGAGACGCAGTGACAGTTGTCAGCCCTGTAACAGGCTTTGGAGCACACAGGTCCAATCTTTGACTTTTACACAAGAGAAAAAACGAGCAGGGGAAAAAAGTGGGAGAAACTGAGGTCAGGGGTGTGTGTATGGGGGGGGCTGGGAGGGGCTTAGCAGCAGATCTGGGCCAGGCCCCAGGCCTGGGGACTCCCAACCTCGTACTCTTCCAAGCTGCCCTCCCAGGACTCGGGCGCCAAGGGAGTCTTGAGGTTGAAGAGTCCCGGGGGGGCAAGCCGGTGAGGACCCCAAGGCGGAGGGTTCTGGAGCACACAGGGGTTCGCAGAGGGGAGTTGTGGCTGTGGTCCCAGCAGGCAAGGGGAAGGGATCCAGGTCAAGACCCCCCGTCCCGGGGTCTCCCGCATCCTGCAGACCTTCATTCCGTCCTGGGCCAGGCCCGCCCGCTCCCCGACGGCGCCCTGGGGCTGGCCACCCGCCGAGGCTCTGGCCGCCCCCACGCCCTCCCCAGCTCCCTGTACACCCGGCGGGCCGCTCACGTGGGCCCGACCCCCGCCCCGCCACCCGGTCCCCAGGGACACAGCCACCTACTCACCGCTCCGGCCGGGACGCTGGGCCCAACTCCCGGGTCCCTGGGAGCGGAGCGGCCGGGACTCCCGCAGAGTTCCCAGGCCCGCCTGGGTGAGTCAGGGCGGGGGGCGGGACAGGAGCCCGGGAGCCGCCCCGCCCCGCCCGCCCCGTGGCCGGCCGGGCCCCGCCTCCCTGTGGGCCCTCCCGGGTCGCCCCCCACTCCGGGCGCGCGGGGTTGCGGGAGGAGGACAGTCCCAGGCCGGCCCCACCCCCCAGGTGGGTGAGGGGCGGGCCGCGGGGGCAGGGGTCTTAGAACTTGGGGCCGGCTGCAGTCGGGGGGACTGAGGGGCTGGGAGGCACTGCGCTCCCCAAACCAGCCTGTGGGCTTCCCTCCAGGACCCAGGCTGTGTAGACCCCATCAGGAACAGGTGAAGGGCCTGTCCCCCCCACCCCCAAGGTGCGGCCACCTGGCCTTCAGGCACAAGCAAGGAACCAGTGAACAGAGTCCCGGGAAGGAAGGCAGCTGCCCTTTCTCTGCTCTGACCACAGCCCAGGGAAGCTGAGCAGAAGCAGGCTGCTTATGTGTCTGACCCTGCCCAGACCTTGAGACCTGCTCTGGCCTTCTGGGGGAGGGATGGGAGCAAGCTGCTCCCAGGTCTACCGGGTGGGAGGTGGGGTGCGGGGAAGCACAGGGGATCCGGGGCTGGAGTCCAGTCTGGGAGGCCAGCTTCTAGAAAGGATGACTGCCTCCCCACCCCTCCCCCTCGTTCCTTCCCAGCCACGGAGGCCTGAGCTGGGTCTTAGACTAGCAAAGCACCCAGTTCACCCTGGAGGCACCTGATGAACCTTGATCTCTCCGGGAAACTCAGGGGAGAGGGGACCTCGACAGAGTGGGACAATGAGATCCCTCCCCCAAGGGAAAGAGAAGCTCGTGAGTTCACTAGACACAGCCAGAGGTCTGAGAATCCAAACCTTGAGGATTGGGATGACACCCCCACCCCCACCAGGTTCCTCTGTGAAGCCCTGCGATGGGCACCACCCTCGGGGATGAAACTTCTCCACCCCAGGCAGCCCCAAGACAGACTTTGATGGCGAGGATGAGATAAACAAGGCCCCCTTCTCTCTCAGAGCTTCTCCCCAAGTGGGGGCAGCAAGCACAGAGGTAAGCACGCAGATACCCCAAGAAACAACACCTGTGTCTGTGACAAGTGCTGTGCTTATAACTAAGCAGGGTCAAGTTGGAAACATGGGCCAGGTATCAATTTGGGCCATCTGAGATGGAAGAGTTTCTCCCTCTCCTCCCACACCCCTTCCTGCCTCTGGAGAAGCTCCTTGGGATCCATGCCCTGGGGGTGAGGGTGGGGGGTTACAGCTTTATGCTGGAGTGAGCATCCCTTTTTTTTTTTTTTTTTAAGATTTTATTTATTTATTTGAGAGAGAGCCCATGAGCATGACACAAGGCTCGATCCCAGGACCCCAGGATCATGACCTGGAACTGTGGGTGCTCAGATGATATAGAGGGGCTCCGGGGGCCCCTGACACAGGGTTAGACGCCTGAGTAGAATGGCTACGTCATGGGACACACATACTCACTATGCTTTCCAGTTGTTCTCCGAAAAGACTGTCTGCTTTACAGTCCTATTGGTAGCGCATGAGTTTTTCCACATTGATAATAAGCACACTTTTATAAAGATCATGGTAAAAAATAAATAAATAAATAAAAAATAAAAAATAAAAAGATCGTGGTAAAATACCACTAACATAGAACCTACCACTGTAACCACTGTTAAGTGTACAGGTCAGTGGCATTAAAAATAAATAAATAAATAAATCTAAAAAAAAAGCACCACCTTCCATCTCCGGAGCACTTTTCATTTTGCAAAACAGAGACTCTGTCCCCACGAAACACTAACTCCACCTCTCCGCCCCCAGCCCCTGGCTCCCACCATCTACTCTATGAATTTGATTCTTCTAGAAATCTCATAGGATTGGAATCGTACAGTATGTGTCCTTTTGTGTCTGGCTTATGTCACTGAGCACAATATCCTCAAGGCCCATCCACGTTGTAGCAGGTGTCAGGATGTCTTTCCTTTTTAACACAGAGAAATATTCCATTGTACGTCTGGACCACATTCTGTTCATCTATTCATCCGTCAGTGGATACTTGGGGTGCTTCCACGTTTTGGCCACTGTGGATGCTGTGGCTATGATCATGCATGTGCACATGTCTCTTGGAGCTTCTTTCTTTCTTTCTTTCTTCTTTCTTTCTTTCTCTTTCTTTCTTTCTCTCTCCCTTTCTTTCTCTCTCTCTCTCTCTCTCTCTCTCTGTCTTTCTTCCTGCTTTCAATTCTTTGGGGTGGGATTGCTCGATCATATGATAATTCTTTAATTGTTTAATTTTTGGAGGAACTGCCGTACTGTTTCCCACAGTGGATGCACCATTTTGTATTCCCACCAACAGTGCAGAAGGGTTCCAATTTCTTCACATCCTCACCAACACTTGTTACTTAACACCCAGCTTTTTAGGTTTTGTGAACGTGAGACAGTTATCTATTGCTGTTTAGTTACCCCCAGTCCTTGCAGCTGAAAACCACCAGCATTTATTGTCTCACACAATTTCTGAGGGTCAGGAATCTGAGAGTGGCTACAATGAGTGGTTCAACAGTCTCCTTCCGCCACTGGCCCCAGCTACCACTGATATGTTTTTTTGTTGCTGTAGATTAGCTTACATTTTCTGGTATGTTGTATAAATGGAATCAGGCAGTGCATGGTGTGTGTGTGTGTGTGTGTGTGTCTTGTTCAGGAGGATGTGTTTGAGATGAGTCCCTGTTTTGAGTGTCTTGGCAGTTTGTTGCTTTTTATTGCTGAGGAGTATTCCATTGTAGGGTCTACTTTGGTTTGTGTAATCCATCCCTGTTGATGGACATTTGGAACGTTCTTTTTTTTTTTTTTTTTTTTTTAAATTTTATTTATTTATGATAGTCATACAGAGAGAAAGAGAGAGAGGCAGAGACACAGGCAGAGGGAGAAGCAGGCTCCATGCGCCGGGAGCCTGATGTGGGATTCGATCCCGGGTCTCCAGGATCGCGCCCTGGGCCAAAGGCAGGCGCCAAACCGCTGCGCCACCCAGGGATCCCTGGAACGTTCTTAAAAGAGGGCAGAGTCCAGATCCCAGTGAAATGCAAGATGGGTTCAGAGTAGCCTTGAAGGGACCTTGCACTATAAAAGGTAGGAGGCAGGCATCTGGGTGGGTGGACATGACTCACTCTGAAGGGCACTGCTGGTGAGTGGGCAGGTGAGCAGCTGGGGGGACCAGGCTGCTGTCACGCGAGAAGGGGCTTACACAGGTGACACTCAGAAGACTTGAGGAGGAGGTGAGGGCTAGAATGATCCAAGCTGAAGGGCAGTGTCCTGAGGAAAGAGGAAGGGACACCCCTCCCAGGCTGGAGGGAGGGTTCCCTGAACCTCAGTTGTGAGCACAACTCCTGAGGTGAGAAAACCCAAACCCCTGCTTCCAGCCACACCTTAGTTAGGTCTATCCCCCCACCCATCATCCCTCCAGGACAGGTACAACCAGGTGCCAAGTGCCAGCCCTTCTTGTCCTGGGCATGGAAGCCCCCCAGTTCCAGATGGGTAGAAGGCGCTGGTTCTTTGGGATGGGGTAGGGGATGGTTAGGTCCAGAGAGAGGAGGAATCTGGGCAGAAAGTACTGTGTATGTGTAGGGTGGGCAGGGTTGGGGGCTGTAGTGGGTAGGTGGCCTAGCAATAAGCAGCGGTGCAGGACGGCACCTGGCATCCGTTGGCCAGTGCAAGGCAGCTGAGGATGGTGTCTCCACCTTCACACTTGCTCCTCCTCCATGCCACAGTCCCCTGTCTGGGCCCACCGCTGAGACCCCTGTAGGAGTTGGTAAAGTCACCAAAACGACAGGTCCCTTCCCCCGGCTGTGCTGGGCAGCCTCCGATAGGTTGGTCTCTGCTCCTCCGTGCTTCAGTTTGACACCTTTCCACCCCACCCCACGCCCAATCCTGTAACAGCACCCACGCCCCCAAGCTGGGCTCTGACAGGAAGCCTTTGCTGACTTGACTTTGGTTTTTCATTTTTCTTCTTCTTCGTCTTCTCTTATTTTTAGATTTTATTTTTTTTTTGCAAGAAAGAGAGAGAGAGAGAAAGCCAGGGCAGGGGGCAGAGGAAGAAGCAGGCTCTACGCTGTGCAGGGAGCCGGATGCCCGGCTGGATCCCAGAACCCCGAGATCGTGACCTGAGCGGAAGGCAGACGCTCGACCGACTCAACCACCCAGGCGACCGACTTCGCTTTTTCATGTGACATAGGAGGGTGCGGAGAGTGGGGGTGCTCTGCCCTGCAAAAGGCGGGGTCACCTCTCCCAGTTCGGTCTCCCCCTCCCCATCCTTCCTTTCTTCTTGTGTTCCCCAAATCCGAGTCCACTCCTAAATTCCCAAGGCTGCATTCTCTCTGTACTGAGCCCCCCAAGTAGGGGTTTTCTGAGGTCTGGGAAAAGCCTTGGATGTGAGAGGCGCGGAGGCCCCCCGAGGACCCAGCGGGGGCCCAGCCTCCGCTGTCGCGAAGGCGAGGACGGGGACCGGGGACCCCGAGGGCCGGATTGGTTGATTGGGCACGAGGCACGGTGGTCCCGCCCCCCGGTTGCCAGGGCGCAGCCTATCCTCGCCCAGGCGGGCCTCGGGCGCCAGGTGGTTGGGGTGGGGGCCTGCGCAGGTGTGTGTGCCGGGAGGAAGGCGCTGGGCCCCGTCGAGCCCCCCAGGGCTTCCAGCCCCGGAGCCCCGGAGCCTGGGAGTCTGGGGCCCTCTGGCTCACGGCGGAGCAGCCGCCCCTCCTCCCGCCGCGCTCTCCCCGCCGCCCCCGGCGCGCTCCCGCCCGCCGCCTCCCGGGTCTGGATCGAGCGCGCGCGCCCCCGTCTCCCAGTCCGCGGCCGAGGGGCGGGCCCGGCTCCCCGCGCCACCGCCCGCAGCCCCCTCCCCTCGCCCGCCCGCGGCCGGCGGCAGCCCCGGCGCTCCCGCGCGGCCCCACCCCAGGCGACCCAGCGTGGACCCGCGGGCGGCGGGAGCCCGAGGTGAGCGCGGCGCGAGCAGGTGGAGCGGGCGGCGCCGACCCGGGCCCGGCGGGGGGAGGGGGACGGGCCCCGGACGCGGCTCTTTGTCTCCCCGAAGCTCCACGGCGGGCCGCGGGGCCGCTCCTCCTCCCGGCAGGTGCCCGCATCCTCGGGGAGGGCGGCGAGGGAACCCGGGCGTGCGCTCCCGTCCCCCTCAGCTGGAGCCTGCGGCACCCCCCTGTTCCCGAGGCTGGGGTCGCCCAAGGGGTGAGGGGTAGGGGCGTGGGGCTCGGGTCCCGAAAGGCAGCGGAGGCGGGCGGGCTGGAGCCGGCAGGGCCTCAGCTGTGGAGGCAGGCGGTGGGGGTGGCGCTAGGGGACAACCCTGGGCAGCTGGGCGGGTGAGTGGGTGGGAGGCAAGTGGACCGAGGCCGAGGTTTGGGCGCCTGCGGGTGGGCAGCGAGGTGCCAGGACCCGGATCCCTGCAGGCAGCGCAGCAGTGCAGGGGCTGGGATGCTGATCCGTCTGTCTCCTCATCAGGTGCGGGATGGACAAGAGGGACAAGGGCAGGGCAGCGGCCGCCTCGCGGACCACGGCTCCTCGCCCTCCCGGCCTTCCGACCCCCAGGCCCCCAGGGTCTCCTCGACCCCCTCCCCCAGTAACCAGCGCGGCCCTCCGAGTTCTGGGAGCCGCGGGAGCTGCCGGGCGAGGGCCCCTGGCCGAGCGAGCAGGGGGTATCCGGGCACCCGCTCTCCCGGAGGCTGGTCCCCGAGGAGGACCAACGCGGAGCGCTGGGACAGGCCCCCGGAGTCCAGGTACCCCACCCTCTTTCCTCCATTCAGACCTCATCTTCCTGCCCCCCTTCTTTCTGAGGCTCCAGCCTCCCCTTCCTTTCTGGGGGCACCGCCTTAACTTGGTCTTCTCCCCGCAGCCCCCAGGCCCCCGGCTGCTGGGAGAGGGGAGCGGGCCCCTGCCAAGACCCCAGCCCCGGGCTCTATCTCTAGCCCGGGACGTGCCAGCGGGACCAGCAGGTAAAACGCCTCCCCAGTCCCTTTGGCAAGGGTTAGTGTCCCTATCTGCAAACTTAATTTTACGCATGAATTGGGGAGTGGGGGCATTTGCAGGTCACTGGGCGCACTTTGAGTGAAAGCTCTTATTGGTCTGCAGAGAGGGCATAAATGGGAAAATGTGGACTTGCGAGAAAACAAGCTCTGTCCTGAGGGTGGCCTCTCCCGTCCCTAGGCTAGGCTCTCTTGCACAGAAGGGGCCTCGGCCCCCAGCTGAGGAACCTGTGGCCAGAGGAAGAGCTCCAGAAACACCCAGAAGAAGCGCGCTGAGCGCCGGGGCACGGAGAGGTACGTGGCCTGGGGAGGAGGCCTGGGCATTGAAGGGGACCAGCTGGGAGTATCTGTGACCCTCTGGCCTTCTGCTTTGTCCCCAGACTCCTCCGGGCCCTCCCCAGGCGCCCCTTCCCCAGCCACTTCTCGTCGGTCCCGAGCTGCAGGTGCTGAAGTGGGTGTCGCTCGGGCAGCTCCGAGTGCCCGGCCGCGGCCTCCCACCGAGGCCCCCAAGAAATCCGTGAGCAGCCCCCAGCAGCATGGTCCCGCAGAACCGAGTCCCGCCACCAGGAGGCGACCCAGCGCCGGCGGAGGCCTCCAGAGGCCAACCTCGCGCCCCTCGGGCTCCAGCGCCACTCCCCAGTCCTCCCCCGCCCGCCCCGGGGCCTCGCCCCGCCCCGGGACCTCGCCAAGTGGGACACCCCAGGCTCTGGGGCATCCCTCGCAGCCCAAGTCGAAAGGGCTGCAGGCTCTGCGCCCTCCCCAGTCCACACCCGCGAGGAAAGGCGCAACCCCAGTGCAGGGCTTTTCTCCTCCTTTAGCCACACCCTCTCCTCCGGGTTTGACCCAAACCCCCCAACTGGCACCGCCTCCGCAAATCACAGGGACTCCCCTGCCTGGCACGCTCCCTCCCTCTCCACCGACCACGCCCCCTTCCCAGTCCCTAACCGGCCCTCTGGCCACACCCCTTCCACTAGCCCCTCCTCCCTCTGCTCCCCTCCCTCCGCAGGCCCTCCCCTCTCCGCCGGCCACGCCCCCTTCGCAAGCCCCACCCCCACCCCTGGGTGGCTCCTTTCAGGAGGCGTCCACCTCTCCCACGACCACTATTAAGGCTTCATTCTCTCCATCATTGTCACCCCCTCTGCAGAGCATGCCCCCAACCCAGGCTTCTCCAACTTTGCCCCCTCTTCTGGCTCGCTCCTCTCCCTTGGCCACACCTTCTTGGTCGGCTCCTGGACCGCCAGCCACGGCCCCTCTACCAGCCTCTTCTGCTCAAGCAACATGTCTGCTGACCCCACCCTCCCCCCAAGCCACAGCCCCTCTGCCGGGTCTTTCCACTTTGCCTGCTACCCCTCCACGGGCCAGTCCTTCCTTATCCCCGCCCTCTCTTCAGGCCACGCCCTGTACAGTGACCACGCCCCCCGCGCTGGACACTTCTCCGGCCGCATACGCTCCTCAAGCCTCTCCCTGTCCTCTGACCACCCTCTCTGTGCAGGGTCCTCCTCCCCTGTGCTCTCCATATCCCTTGGCCTCACCATCTCTGCAGCCTGCACCCTCTCTCCTGCCCGTGCCCCCTCCGCAGACCCCACCTCCTCTGGCCGCACACTGTCTGCAGGCCACGCCCTCTCCGCCCGGGCTCCCTACACAGGCCCCACCTTCTCTGGCCTCATCACCTCTGCGAGTCCCAACCTCTCCCCTAACCATGCCTCCCCAGCAAACTCCAGTTTCTCCTGCCACAGCCCCTCTGCCGGCCATTCCCTCTCAGAGCGTGCTCCCACCACCTCTGCAAACCCCTCTCTCTCCTGTTTCACTCCCTCTGCAGAACCTTTGCTCTCCCTTGGCCACGCCCCCTCCCCAGGCTCCACCTTCCCTGGCTTTGCCTCCTCTTCAGGCCCCTCCCTCTCCCCCTGCCTCACCGCCTCCGCGAGCCCCTCCCTCTCCCCTGGCCACATCCCCTCCTCGGGCCCCTCCCTCTCCCCTGGCCACACCCTCCCCGCGGGCCCCTCCCTCCCCCGTGGCCACACCCTCCCCGCGGGCCCCTCCCTCTCCCCTGGCCACATCCCCTCCTCGGGCCCCTCCCTCTCCCCTGGCCACACCCCCCCCGCGGGCCCCTCCCTCTCCCCTGGCCACACCCTCCCCGCGGGCCCCTCCCTCCCCCGTGGCCACACCCTCCCCGCGGGCCCCTCCCTCTCCCCTGGCCACACCCCCTCCACGGTCCCCTCCCTCTCCCCTGGCCACACCTTCCCCGCAGGCTCCACCTTCCCTGGCCTTGCCTCCTCTGCCCAGCTCTACTCTCCCCCTGCAGGCTCCTCCCTCCCCCGTGGCCACGCCCCCTCAGGCTCCACCTTCCCTGGCCTTGCCTCCTCTGCAGGCCCTGCCCTCTCCCCTGGCCACGCCCCCTCCCCAGGCTCCACCTTCCCTGGCCCTGCCCCCTCTGCAAGCCCCTCCCTCTCCCCCGGACTCCCCCCCTCTGCAAGCCCCACGCCGCCCCCCGACCCCAGGTCCGGATGCCCCCATCCCGGGCCCACGGCTGACCCTGGCGCTGGCCCCGGCTCCGCCGCCACCGCCCTCGCGCAGCCCGTCCAGCACGCTGAGCGGCCCGGATCTGGCGGGCCACAGCAGCAGCGCCACCAGCACGCCGGAGGAGCTGCGTGGCTACGACAGTGGGCCCGAGGGCGGCGCCGCGGCCTCTCCGCCCCCCGACGCGGAGCTCGCCGCCTGCCACCCGGCCTCCTGGAGCCGAGGTCCCGCTCCGCCGCTGGCCCCCCGCAGCACCCCAGGTAAGCAGCCCCTCGACCCCGCCGAGCTGTGGGAGGAGCGAGGTCCGGAGATGGCAGGGGCGGGTGGGAGGCGAGGCTTCCCAGCTTGGGGGGGGACGGGCCAGTCGGGTCTGGGGCGGAGCTGAGGGAAGGGGCGGGGCCTCGTGGCGGGAGCGGCGCTTCCTGTGGTTCGGCCCAGCCTGGCGTCTCTCCCCGCAGGAGCGCCGCTGCCTTGGCCTCCTGCCGCCGGGTCGGGCTCCGCTGACGGCCTCTGCACCATCTACGAGGCTGAGGGTCCCGAGTCGGCGACCCCCGCCCCGGGCGCGCTGGATCCGGAGCCCGGGCCCGGGGCGGGTAGTGGGAAGGTGGCGGCTGGAGTAGGGGCGGGGGCGACCTCGCGTGGAGCGAAGCCGGGGCGCCTGGGCGAGCTGCCGCTGGGGGCGCTGCAAGCAAGCGTCGTGCAGCACCTGCTGAGCCGGACCCTGCTGCTAGCTGCGGCCGAGGGTGCTGCAGGCGGCGGCGGCGGCCCAGGGGGCGCGGGGGCTGGCGGCGTCGCGGGGGGCGCCCGTACTGCGCTCAGCGACGCCGAACTGGGCCGCTGGGCTGAACTGTTGTCTCCCCTGGACGAGTCCCGCGCCAGCATCACCTCGGTCACCAGCTTCTCCCCGGACGACGTGGCTTCCCCGCAGGGTGACTGGACGGTGGTGGAGGTGGAGACCTTCCACTGAGCCAGACCCTAGCCCCGCCCACCACACCCCTTCCCCCCTTAGGACCCGCCCCCCGGTTCCGCCTCTCTGTCTTAGACTGCCCGCCTGCCCTCCTCCAGGCGTCTGGCTGGACCGAGCCCCCTGGAGGCTTAGATTTGGGGACCCCCCCTCGTCTCTGGCCAAGGTCTTCCCCTCGAGCCCCCCCCTTTGGCCTGGACGCGCTCCCTCCCCCCTCGAGCTCCGCCCCCTCCCCGGCCCGGGCCCCGCCCCGGGTCCTGTGTGTGGTCTACCGTGCGCTGCCCGAGTTTGCAATAAAGCCGGGACACTGCACCTGTGCGCCTTCGCGTCGCGGTCGCCGAGGGGTCCACCGCGGGGCGGCGGGAGGGCTGGGGCCAGCCGGCGCTCGCGGCTCTGGCTGAAGGCCTCTCGCACGCAACGCAGCGGTGCCTTTTCCTACTAAGGATAATGGGCGCGTGAGGCGGGGCTGGGGTGGGACCTGGTGCTGCCGAGTCCCCGCGGGCCGGCGCGGCGGCCCCACGCACGTGCGAGAACGTGGGCTTTTCCCTTTGTGACTTACGGCGGAAACGCCAGGCGCAGGAGCGGCCCAGTGGTATTGCGCGGCTCCGTGGATGAGTTGATGCGTGCCGGCCGGCGTGGTTGAACCACCGAGAAGTCTTCTACACTCCCCGAAGGGAGCCGGCACCTCTTGCGGGGAGGGGTGGAAACGAGTGGGAAGGGCTCGCTCAGGTCCAGGGCCGGGGCAGGGCGACCCTTCCTGCGGCCCCTCCTCACAGTGCGTGCCCCCCTTTCCCTGCACACCGGAGTGCGCAAGGGCCGGGCCGGGCCGCTGAGGACCTGAGGGCGATCTCGGCTCCCTCCTGCGCCCTCCCAACCCAGCCTGGGTTCAGTGCGCTTCGTTCACTGGGGGGGACTCCAGTGCAGAAGGTAGGTCTACAGTTGGGCCCAGGAAGACCTGGTGAAGGGTACAGGGTCCTCCAGCTGAGGCCCCACCAAGGATTCTGTGTGTGTGTGTGTGTCTCCCGAGGTTAGGTCCTCACATTGCTCCTCCCTCTCCATCCAGGTGGCCTCACCAAGCCCCTTTGTGCCTCCCAAGCCATGGGCCTCACCCCTCCCTCCATCTCGGGTTGCCCTCCTCAAGCCCCTCCAGCCAGGCATCCTCGCCTGTGCCCACAGCAGGGGACTTCAGCAAAGCCAGTCTGTCCTATTAGAATTCCTTGTCCTTCCTCTCCCCCCTGGGTCACCCTGACCCTGGACCCTTCTAGCCCCACCCTGGCCCTTCTCAAGTGTCTGCTGTCGAAAATGCAACCCCAGGGCCTTTCCTCCCTGAGGGTCTCCTGCTTCACAGTAAGAACGACCACAGGAGCCAGGTTGGAACTACAAACAGGGCAGGTAAAAGCACAGAGCGGCGGACCTCAGCCCTGTCTCTGCCCCTAGACCCAGACCCTGTAGTCCGCCCTATAACCTGGTTCCTGTCAGACCAAGTCCCGCCTGTCCTCACCCCCGATGTTAGCCTAGAGTCCGAGGAGAAAATCAACCTTCTCCGAGTGGGATGGTGCACCTACCCCTGGGGCCAATGTGTATGGAGTTGGGGTGGGGGGGGACTAGATCCTCTTTCTAGCTGGGCCCTGCAAGGAGCCAGGTGTCCTTGTTTTCAGATGCTAGGGGCTGAGTCCTGACCTGCTGGGCAGCCGGGGCATCCAGACCAGCCCCTGAGATGGAGGAGAGCAGAACCTTGGACATTTCCCCCAGGGCCCTGCCCCATTCTGGGGAACAGCTGGTGTAGAATTACCCTGTGGGAGCAGGACAGATAGCAACGGTTGGGGGTCTCAGTGTTAAAACTGTATGTTGGGAATGGTGTGGGGACACCTCAGTATGGGGTGATGGGTCAGTGCATGAGGCTTGGCCATCCTGGTGCGTAACCAGTGTCACACCTTGCTGCTTGGCAGGTGTTAGGCCATTGTGGGTGGGGGCACTTTGGGTAGACAAGGCAGGGTCTGGCCAGCATCTGCCTGAACCCAATTAAGATTCTCCCCCTGGGAAGCCCTCCTTTCTCCCTGCCACTGCCCCCCCTATTCTGCCTCAGCTCCATGAGGAACCCCACAAAGGTTTCCACCTCTGTGGGCCTCCTTCCCCCAGAAGAGCCCATACTCACTGTCCCTCCTGCCCAGCTGTTTGGGTTCCACCCTGGCCACCTGACTGACCCCCCAACACTGTGACCTGTCTGATGGTGCCCCCTCTGCCACCTGAGCCCTCCATGGCTCCCCAGTGCCCTCAGTTCAAAGCACAAATTCTGCCTCCTGAGAAGCCGATTCTCAGTCTGGCCACGTCCACTCTCTCTTGTTCCTTCTTCAATGGCATCATGTGCCTCCTGCTGACCTTGCTTTTTGCTTTTGCCTTTGGAGATGACTCCACCTTCCACCTCACCTTCCAGGAAGCCTTCCTTGATTCTTTTGGGCACTTACCCCACTAGTAGGCAGGCTCAGCCCGCAGCTCCACCCCATTGTTTGTCTCCACTACCCTGGGGACCCCTCAGGGCCAGGCACAGGGCAGAGCACCCCAAAGGCCTCGGGAAGTGTGTGCTGAATGAACAGCAACCAGATCGCATATCTTCCTGGAGCCCTGGGACCCCACATTCTCTGTGTCTCTCAGGGGAGGCACAAGCTAAATTGCCCAGGTGGAAAATCATGCCCCCCACCCAATACCTCCCCACTCTCACCTTCTCCAGAGCCACCCTTTTGAAAGTTGGCAACCAAAGGGTCCAGCTGTCAGTCTGACATCCGAAGTCCTCTGTGACCTGTCCCCCAAGACTGTCTCCCCCAAGCCCCAACATTTGTTCACATCAAACCAGCCAGTGCCCTTTTTCTCCCATGCTACCCCTTTCCCCCAACCTGGGCAGTCTCTTTGGTATCCCTGAGGGCCTGCTGGGCCCCCTACCTCTGATTTTCTTAGACTGTGGAAGCTCCCACAGGCAAGGACAATCTGTTCCCCCTTTGGGCTGCTTTTCGGGACAAGGACCTTGGGACTCAGAGCAGCTTGCAGTTCCCCCAGGCCTGTTGTACCCTTGGTCTGTGACTGTGTAAATACACTTTATTTTCCATCTTTCCCGCCTGGGCGACATGTGGAGTGTGAACAGGCAGTGTGCAAAATGGTGGTGGGCAGTGTGGGGGGCACATGGGAGAGCCCCTCCGATGCCCACCCTGGTCCCCAGGCTTTGTAACACTGAGGGGTGGGCGACCGGAAAGGGGTAACTGAGCATGGATCCCCACCCCAGGAAGCGCCAGGGAGATTGCTTTTGACGCTGCTCCAGGCTCCAGGAGCACCGACAGGGTCAGGCCCAAGGGTCACAAGGCCCTGGGGGCAAGGGGCTGGGGGCATCGTTGGACTTTGGCACCGTTCTCAGCTCTGCCTCTGCAGAGACCACGGGACCACCATGAGCAGCCGAGGGGAGGTAACTCCACTGGGAAGGCTCCTCCCCTGAGGCCTGGCCTTGGCCAGAGGGTGGGGCTGGGGACACAGGGAAGGGAGGGACAAGGAGGCTGGGGACCCCTTAGAGAGCAGGCTAGCTTGGGTGGGGGAGCCCCTCCATCATTGGCCAAGACAAGGTGATGGGAGTGTCTCACGAAGGAAGATGTAGGGCGCTGGGTAGAGGGGGTCTCTTCACTTCCTTGCAGCTGCTCTGGCCCCCAAGAAGCAGGGACAGACTGCCCAGGCCTGGGCCGGTTCCCGCTGTCCACTCACACCCCAGGTGGCCCTGCATACAGTAGGGGGGACTTTGGTTTCTGCTGCAGGGGCCATGATGCCTGCACCAGGCAGGAAAGCCCAGCCTGGCCATCTGTGCCCAGCCACCAAGGGTCCCCAGGGACATCGTGGGGGTGGTAACGTCTAGCCCAGAGCTGCCCCTTCTTCCTTAGGCCTCCTTTAGCTCCTGGGCCCTTCCCAGCAGGGCCACCCTTGTCCCAGAAGGGGGACTGCTGGGAGGAGGAGCTTTCTGCTCATCCAGTCCTGGGACCTCTGGGTCGTCCCCTGCCCTGGCTGTTAAGAGGGGCAGACCCTCCAGGGAACCTGGCCCGGAGGGGTACAGACCAAGATGGGTAAACACTGCTGGGGAGAGTGGGCCTGCCGGGGGACCCTGAGGATCCTCAGACCGCTGCCCTATCCTCTGCGCCCCGCTGCTCTGGGCCTAGCCCTCGGGTGGGCGGGACCGCGGAGGGCGTGGAGTTCATCTGGGGCAGCCACCTGCGGAGGAGCGAGCGGTGGCCCGTGGCCCCTGCCTCCGGCACGCCGGGCTCGGCCTCAGTTGTCCAGGCCCTGGCTATAGGGCGCGGCCAGCTCGTCGGCGTCGCTGTCTGAGCTGCCCTCGCTGTCCTTGGCCGGCCGCTCGAGACGGCGAAAGAAGCGCGCGTCGCGCGGCGACAGCGGGTAGAGCGCGTCCTGCAGCGCCGCGCCCACGCCCACGCCCACACCGAGCAGCTCCTCGTCCGACGACGGCAGCGAGTCCTCATCCAGGTGCCGCGCCAGGCCCAGCCCGTCGAAGGCAAGCGGGTCCTCGAAGGGCGGCGGGCCCTTCAACAGCCGCACCTGGGGCGGGGAACCGGCGCGCTGAAGGCGTGCGCCGCCGCCCCTCGGACGCGGACCCCGGCCGCCGGGCCGCTCCTCCCCGCCCGCTCTCCCTCGGGGAGGACACGGCGGGCCCTGCGCCCCTCCCGCGCCCCCCGGGGCGGCCCTGCGCTCACCTCGGCCTTCAGCTCCTCGATCTGGTCCTTGAGCTCGCGGATGTACTGCGACGAGTCCGAGTGGTTCAGTTGGCCCTGGATGCGGCCCTCCTCCCTCTGCGGGGCGGGCCAGGTCACGGGGGGTCAGGGCAGGGCCCGCCCCGGGGCCCGTCCCCCGCCCCGGCCCCGCCGCTCACCTGGATCTCCAGCTCGGCGATGCGCTGCCGCATCTCGGCCACCGCAGCCATGCTGTCCGCCTCCCGCAGGCGCACGGCCATCACCTCCTCCTTGCTCTGGGGGCAGAGGGGGCGAGGGCGGGTCAAGGGGCGCGGCGGGGCGAGGGCCGGGCCGGGGCGGCGGGCGGGGGCGCACCTTGCACTCGGCCTCGGCCTGCTTGCGGCGGCTTTCGCTGAGCTGCGTCTGCAACCCCTTGTTCTGCGCCGCCAGGTACTGCAGCTTCTCCTGCAGCGCCGCGCGCTCGGCCTCCACGCGGTTCAGTAGGTTGCGGTGGATGTGGTCCTGGGGGCGAGCGTGGCGGGGGAGGGGGGGCAGGGGTCACGGGCTAGCCACCGCCCCGGCCGCCGGCACCCCCACCCCACCTCACCCCAGAGAGGGCGCGGGCGCTCCGGCCCACCTGCGTCTCGAGTTCCACCACGCGCTGCCGCAGCTCGCGACCCTCGGCCAGAGCCTGGGCCTCGCGCAGACGGACACTCATCAGCTCGTCCTGCAGCTCGCCCAGGACCAACTTCCGGGGGGACTCCTTCCAGCGGCCCCCGCGGGACAGGTGGGCCTGGGGGCAGAGGCAGGCGGTCCGTCTTAGCCTCGAGGGTGGCCAGGGCCGCCTCAGTGTGCATCCGGGCTAGGGCCCTCACCTGCCAGGTGTCGGAGAGCTCCTGCAGCTGCAGCTTCAGCTCCCGCGCGGAGGCCACGGCCTCGCCCTCCCGCACCTTGAGTGCCTTCAGCTCCTCCTGCAGCCGGGCCACGTTGTTCTCATCGGGCAGTGAGCTGTTCCTCTGGGGGGAGGAGAGGTGGTCAGAGCCCCGCGGAGGCAGCCCTGGCTGCAGGATCAAGACACGCCCCCGACGGCGCAACAGTTCCTCTGAGCTCCACGGCGGGCAGCCCCGCCCAGAGAGGGTGCCCCGGGACCCCAGCATACACTGGGCAGGTGGCGGATGCAGAGCAGACCCCACCCATGTGGCCCTGGGGACAGATCCTCAGAAATTCTGCCTGCAAAATGGGTGTAAAGAAGGGCACCTGCTCTCACTAGACTGTCTCAGGGTGACCCCCTAATGCGAGTGTCCTCCTGAAATGTTACTGCTAATTACACCAGGCAGGCCGGGCAAGGTCAGGTGCTTCCCCACCTGGGGATCTGAGGTCTGTCCCCTGGGACCCATGATCAGACCTGGGACCCGCCTTAGCAGCAGCTGAGAGGGCTGCAGCTCCTTGTCCCTGCTCCTCACCCCCCCAGATCAGTCTAGGCAGCCCCTATCCCTGAAACAGGTGGAGGGCCAGCTTAGGCCGGGGCCCAGCGTTCCAAGGGCCCAGTGATGAAGGATTTGTGCTCCAGTCTCTTGGATCAAAATTCAGCTTGCTGCTGGAAGTCCCCACTGACCCCTAGGTTTGAGTCTAGGGGGTGGGGGTGAGGGTGAGGCTGGCAAGATCTCCTGGTGGACATTTCCCTCTGATGTGGAGGGAGGTGGGAGGGAAGCCCAGCTCTGGGCCGGCTGATGGGGACTGAGAAGCCCATGGATGGGGCAAAGACACCCCACCTGGAAGGACACCTCAAATAGTGCCAACTTGAGGGAGGCGGGGCCTGGCTCCTGCCTTGTGTGAATGGGTCCTGCTGCCCTCTGCTGGCTGGGCACCTCTCTTTCCAGTGGCTTTGTGGGAGCTGAGTCCATATGGAGTTAGGTGACAGCAGTTGAGAAGGGCCCAGGCAGTTTGGGGCCCCTTTCAGGGCAGCAGGCAGGAGAGGGTGGTGTCAGACCACCCCCTGGGTGGTATCGCCATGGGGGTGGGGAAGAGGAGAGCTTTGGCCTCCCTCCAACCTCCATCCTGGTGCCCAGGGCCTGTGGGAGACACAGACAGGTGGGACCGTCTGTCCATGAAGCCCATGAAAGCCACCGCACTGCTGGCCCTGGGCCTGATGCCCAAAGGCAGGCATGCCCCTTGAGGAGTTGATCTGCTTTGTGTGCCCTGACATGTGTGTACACCTCCGGGGCTTGGGAAGGTCTGGGGTGAGGGGCCAACTTCCCACAGGCCCAGAACCTTGTGTGGTGACCATGGGGGAGGAAGTGGGGAGCCAGTGGGTTAGGGAAGTTCCCCAGGTTCCTCGGGGACTGCCAGGGCGGAGGTGGGGGATGGAGGGCTGGCGTCTGACAACCCCTGCTGGTTGGCCTGGTCACCTCTTCTTGACAGGGCCTGGTCACATGCTTCCCAAAGTGCACCCAGTACCTTCACTTCCCCTTCTCTGTGGTTCCCTGAACACCTGCCCGCTTGCCCGCCCAGTCGCACCTTCTCCATGTCTAGAACCTTGTCCTGCATCTCCCGAAGGGCCCCCAGCGTCTCGGTCTCCCGCAGCCTCGACTGCTCCAGCTCAGTCTCCAGGTGGGCCACAAAGTCCTCAGTGAGGCGCGGGTTGTCCTGGGGGCAGGCAGAGGGCTGTGTTGGGCCCCAGGCTGCAGCTGGAGGGCAGAAAGCCTTCCTGCCAGCTGGCTGTAGGCCCAGGCCTTGGCACCCCTGCCTCCTCAAAGCCACTGGGCTGGCAGAGGGGCTCAGGCTGTGGGTAGAGATGGGGTGGGGGTGAGCAGAAACCCTGGATTCCCATCCTGTGCCTTCTGCCCATGTGGAGAGAAAGCTGAACACCATCATGGGGGTTCTGATGCTCTGTGCCTAGGGGTGTAGCTGTCCTGGCTTAGCCTCTTTCCTGGGAAAGCCACAAGGAGGGGACCTTCTGAAGGGGTCTTTCCATGGCCTCAGGCTGCCTTGAGGGATGCCAGTGGCTAGTTCTCAGGATTGTTGGGGGTGGGGGTGGAGGAGGGGTTCTCCAGTCACCCTTCCTGCTCTGTGGTCAGTGCCTAACCATAAAGGGAGCGTGGGTGCAGGGTGGGGCTCAGGGCTATGGGACTCCCGCCCCTCTTTCTCCACCTTCCTCCTCTCATCGCTCCCCCATTTCAAAGCAGGAAGAGATGGAGAAAGAGTTTGCTGGGATCACTCTTGCACAGTACTCACAAGGCTTCTCACAGGTACCCCACTTGAGGGTCTGGGGGGTGGATAGATGGGGCCCAAGCTCAACAATGAAGACCTGGCTGTGGGTGAGGGAAGCCCCTAAAGGCTGGAGCTTGGGGGTAGCAGGTAAATGTCTCCCTGGCCTGAAAGATGGCATCATGCCAAGGTTGGGATGAGCCCAGCCTTGGTTTCCCCATCGGCCATGCTGCCGCCAGGGCTACAGTGCTGCTGGCAGGTCGTCAGATAAGGAAGGTGGCCTGGGTATAGCTGAAGGAAAATCCTAAAAGCTACCTCCTGGAGAAGCAGACTCTTCACAGTGCTCTCTGGCCCAAGGGCCTTCCCACCACAGATTCGGAGTTCATGACTCCACAACAGAACTCGGGCTGCCCCCTCACCCCCCCTGCCAGCTCAGAGTGGTGGGCACAGACCAGACCCTCTCCCGAGGGCAAAGTGCTGGGCTCTGGAGCAGGGAACCCCCTCCTCCGTCTCTCATCCTAGCCCCCAACTGCCTGGCTGGGCCCTGGGGGAAGCCTGACAGCCCTTCTGATCTTGGGGACCCTACAGGGCTCCCGTAAGAAATCAGAGCCACATCAGCTGAGGGAGAGGGCCCTGCAAGTGAAGCCAAGGTCCCAGGCTGCCTTGTTCTCAGTGTGGCAGGCCAGACCCCTCATCGCCTGGTGAGAAATGGAAACCATGGGATTCCCCAACTTGGGTGTGGGGCTGGGGGAGAATCTGTACTCCCTCTGGGTTTCTCCTCCCTTACTCCCCTCCCCATGTCACCTGGGGTAGGTGGGGAGCTGTGGTGTGGGGCACAGCCCCGCCCACCTGGCCTGGTACCTGCTGCTCCTGGAGCTGCCTGATGGTGCTCTGGGCCTTCTGCAGGTCCTCGGCTGCGGAGCTACACTGCTGCCGCACCACTGCCAGCTCCCGCTTGATGACATAGTTCTCCTCGGCCTCCTGTGCCCGCGTCACCTGCCCCTGGGCATAGTGAGGACAGGAGGCTGTGACCCTCTGGGCCCTGCCTCCGGCCCACCTCGAGGGGGGGAAGCCCCGAGAGGGCCAATGTGGGATGGGAGAGGGGTGAGGCTGCCCGCACTCAGAGCCTGGGATGGGGCGCCCCACCGGGTCTGGGCACGTGGGTGGGGGCAGGCAGGAACTGGACACGGGGAGGAGCCTGAAGGAACAGACCTGCCCCAAGCCCAGGCTTCAGTGGGACTTAAACAGAGAATGGGGTTGTGACAGCTCCTTCCCCTGCCAGCTCCTGGCTCTCAGCCCCTGTCCCAGGTGAGGAGAAACAACCCTTATTTAGGGTCAAGGCACAGCAGACACCGGGCTCCGCTGGAGAGGTGGGGGGTCTGGAGGCCACGAAGGCCCAGGGACTCAGGACTGGCCTATCAGGGCAGGTTTGGGAGGTGGAGCACAGCTCTCCCAGAACCTTCTCTAGTCCTGAATCCTGGGGCCTCCATCTACCCGGGCTGAGACCCTCCAGCCCCATCTCAACCCACCCAATTCGGGTCCCCCCATTCCAGGCTCGGAGCCACCAGGTGGCGAGCAGAAGCTTCCAGATAAAGCCATTCAGATGAGGCAGCAGCAGAAGCAGGTGAGAGAAGATGGCAGGCCTTGCAGGTAGGAGCAGAAAGGAGCGTGAGGGGCCAGAAGGGGTGGTGTGTGTGTGTGTGTGTGTGTGTGTGTGTGGTAGGGAGGCTCAGCGCAGTGCACACACCAGGGCCTATGGCTGATATAGCCTCAGGGTCCCCACCTGTGTCCCCCAGAGGGAGGAAACTTTCTGTCCACATGCGTGGACAAACATTCACACTTACCCACACACACCATGCTTTCACACGTACACCCCTCTCCACCCCCCCCACCCCCCCGCCCAGGGAAACTTGTGTCTCCCCTGAGAAGCAGTCCCCAGCCACCCCCATGCATGGTGCCAGGCCTGCCCCCTTCTGCCCCCAGGATGGCAGCGGCCAAGAAAGAGGCGGGTCCTGGCTGTCGTGTGCAGGGACCAGGAGGGACACGGGAGAGGGGATGAAAAGCTACAGTACCTGGATTAACCTATCAGCCAGAGCAGCGCTCTCCTACCCGGCGGAGGGGTTCCGAGCGACAGGGGGAGGAGGCAGAGCGGAAGGCGCAGGGACAGGAGAGGGGGAGAGACAGACAAGAACCACTTGTCACTAACGCAGTGGACTATCTCTAGAAGCAGGGGAGAGAGGAGTGAGACCAGAGAACCAAAGAACCAGCAGGAGAAGGACCCGGAGGAAGAGCAAAGCCAGAGCTAGCTCCGTCCTGGAGAGGGATCTGTGTGCGGGTGGGGAGTGGGGTGCCCGCAGTGCCCCCTCCAGGGCCCGGCACACTCAGCACGGGTGTGAGGAGGTGCCATCCCCGGGGCTGAGGGATGGGGTGGCAGCGCCGGGCCAGGTGGAAGTATCCTAACTTGGAATCTGAGTAAGCATCGAGGCTTTGGCACAAGGGCAGCACAGTTGTGCACATGACTATTCCCTGGGGGCAGTGGGGGGCCAAGGGAGAGTGGGAGAAGAGTGGGAAGTGCCCCCCCCCCCGCTTTTACTCATCTCTAAAAACAGGTTGGGGGCCAGGGTCAAGGTTGTGGCACCCCATCACGGCGCTGGTGGCAAGGCGCCCTTCTACTTTTCCTCTTCGTTTGAGGGTGAGGCCTCCAAGTTACAGGGTTGGGAGCCTGTGGCTTAATTCGGGGTACCTCAGTCAAAGCAGCAGTTCTGCCTCCGTGCCCCCGATGCAGGCAGCCCAGGAGGGACCCGTGTTTGCTGTTAACTGCGTTATAATTTCACACCCAACCCGAAGCAACGCTGCCCTATGACCCCTGGTAATATGGCATCCCAAATCTCAGTGGGGCTCATGGTGGGGCCCCATGGGATTTACACCATACGCCTCAGGGCCCGCTGTTTCAGGGTGGGCAAGGGGCTGGCTGGCCCTCTGGCTGCTGGGTCCTGCCGGGGGCCTGGAGGAGTTGGTGCCACAGGCTGGTGGCCACGCTCCTCACCTTCTCCAGGGTCTCGATCCGTTGTTTCAGGAGCCGGTTCTCTGTCCGAAGCCTCTATGTGGGGAGAGGGTGGGGGAGTGTGTCAGAACCCCAGTCCCAGCCCCATACACACAGAGGTCTGTCCCCTTAAGGGCCAGGCTGCCTCCAGGCAAGATGGAGCTATCATCGAATGTTCTGGGTCAGTGATCCCAGAAAACAGTCTGGGTCAATTCCTGCTCAGCAGGGCCCATTAGTTTTTTGTTTTTTTGTTGACAAAACTTAGTTCACTTAAAATAATGTGATCACCTTCACGGATATGCACTGCGCGTCAGGGGTCAGCAGTCGGCACCCTTGCCTTCCTGGGGAGTCGGCTTGGGCCTGTCAGAGGCCAATAGGACACCGACCCCGAGGGCTGGCCTTCCTCTCGGCCTGTTCCCACCCCTCACTGCTTTGCTTGCAGTCCAGGGCAGGGGGGTCTTGCTGAACGCACGTGCTTTCTTCAGCTGGACAGCTGTATATCTGCGACCCGCTGAAAGACACCTGTACTCAGAAGCTGTCACTTCCCTCCAGCTGGGGTTCTGGAGGCAGCTTGTTTTGCTTTTTACCTTCTCTCCTGCGCCGATGATGGATTTGGGTTGGATATTTGTGGGTTTAAGTTCCCCGTGGCCTTTGAGAAGCAGGTGAGGTTTATATACAGCTTGCATCTTAGTCTCTACCTAGGCACCCATTAAGAAGTAGGTACAGGGGACGCCTGGGTGGCTCAGCCCTTAAGTGCCTGCCTTCAGCCCAGGGCGTGATCCTGGAGTCCTGGGATTGAGTCCCACACCAGGCTCCCTCCATGGAGCCTGCTTCTCCCTCTGCCTGTGTTTCTGCTTCTCTCACTGTCTCTCATGAATAAGTAAATTAAAAAAAAAAAAAAAAGGAGGTACAAATAATTAGATCCTAAGTGTGTGCTGAATGAACACCAACCAGATCCTGCATTCTCCTGAAACCCCAAGACCTCACCCATTACTAGTGAGGACCCTGCCTCCCTTGGGATCACAAAGAACATTGTTTCTGATTTCCTCCAGGGAGAAGGTGATGGAAACACCCAGAACACTTGCAGGACACAGGTGTGATTGATAGTCATTCACTGATGTCATGCGTGGGGAAACTGAGTCGGGGGGGGCCAGTGTCTTGTCTGAGCCCCCCCAGTTGGCCTGGGTTAGAGCTCTTTCAGGGCCAAGTCTCACATCTGGAATCGGAGTCCAGATCCTCACCCATGCCCCCTGGATTGCTCAGCCCTATCTCTGGCCTCCATCAAGCATGGAGATCCTTGAGGAGTTGGATGTGCCCAACTAACAACGCCCCTCCCTCCTGCTTTCTCCAAAGGGAAACTGAGACCAGGAATGAGCAGAGAACTATGGGGTCTGGGTATACATCAGGTTGGGTGTTTTTTGTTTTTGTTTTTGTTTTTTTTTCTGTTTTTTTGAGGCTTTGCCATCCAGCTACATGGCCTGTCTAGGAGAGACTGCCCCGCCCGGGACTAGCTAATTCCTAGAGACAGCAAACAACCTGTGGGCTAGGGCGCCTTTCACATGTAAACCAGCCCACCCAGAGCCCACACCCACCCACCTTGCCTATCCCGTGCACAGCCAAGCCCAAGGTTCTCCCTGCCCTAAAGCACAACTAGGGACCCACCCTGTCACCTGCAGCTCCCTGAAATTATTCAGAGGAACCAATCCTAAACTCAAACTCAGACTACCCTACCTTGCCCATTCCTTCCTACACTGGCCCACGCTCTCCCCCTCTTGCCCTCTGCCTCCTGACCCACCCTAGTGCTTCCCCGTGTGGCCACGCATGGTGGGGCATGCAACCTCCTTTTGGGAACTGTAATAAACTCTTCTTTCAGAGGCACTCTCTGGGTTGTCTCCGTGTCTGTCACTTTACCACACCTGATTAAAACAAGTTCCACGGGATCCCTGGGTGGCTCAGTGGTTTAGAGTCTGCCTTTGGCCCAGGGCATGATCACGGAGTCCCGGGATCGAGTCCTGCATTGGGCTCCCTGCACAGAGCCTGCTTCTGCCTCTCTCTCTCTGTCTCTCATGGATAAATAAATCTTTAAAACAAAAACAAAAAACCCCCAACAAATTCCAGGTACATTTTGAAACAGGCTAGAATCAAAAGAGCAAAGGGCAGGGCCATGCCTGGATCCTTTAAGGCCTGTGGGCTCTTAGGCTCCTCTCTGGGGAAGTTTCCAGGCAGGGCATGTAGTCTGAGTGTCTGCTGGGCCCTCATGGTTACCAGATGGGTGCAGGCCCATGACTATGCATGAGCTAGACAGGCACACATTTGGACCGGTGCATCAGTCAAGCTACTGTTCTGAGAAAGGGGGACACTTGCAAACTCAGGACACAAAACTACTTCTGGAAAACCTCCGAACAGGACCAGGACACTGATGCCCTCTTTCTCCTTCAGGTAGGGGTGGCAGGTGACCTGGATTATAATCTAGATTCTGCTTCTACCTTTCTAAAGGAGGTGGAGACGTTGATGGTGGTGATGGCAACAAAATTAAACAAATAATAATAACTTGGGACACCTGGGTGGCACAGCGGTTTAGTGCCTGCCTTCGGCCCAGGGCGTGATCCTGGAGTCCCGGGATTGAGTCTCACATCGGGTCCCGGGATGGAGCCTGCTTCTTCCTCTGTCTGTGTCTCTGCCTCTCTCTCTCTCTGTGTCTCTCATGAATAAATAAATAAAAATCTTAAAAAAAAAATAATTTGGGGGATCCCTGGGTGGCTCAGCAGATTAGCACCTGCCTTTGGCCCAGGGCATGATCCTGGAGTCCTGGGATCAAGTCCCACATCCGGCTCCCAGCATGGAGCCTGCTTCTCTCTGCCTCTCTTTCTCTCTGTGTCTATCATGAATAAATAAAATAAAATCTTAAAAAAAATAATTTGAACAGCACAGCAAATGCTCTCCCCATTTTGCAGAAGAGGCTTGAGGCACCCCTGGCTTGTAGGGTTCTCCTCCCACTCACAGCACGGGCCTGGGAAGATGTGACACGGCGCACTGCCATCTTCCCTCAGTAGGCACTGTCCCTCTGACCCACGTTGGCTTGGGAAGAGGAGAACTGTAACTCATGGAGCACTTGACAGGCTACCGTGCGCTCTGGGAGATGCAGGCACACCAGAAATCACTACGTTTCTGCCGTCAGATCTGAAAATATGGAGAACTGTACTTTGTGGAGCTATCACTGCCTTTGGGGCCTGGACAGGCCACTTCTAGATCTACAGCCTGACTCAGCCAATGATGACTGAGGAAGCAGCTTTGAAAAAAAACAAAACAAAGCAACAAAAACTGGGCCGAGGGGAGGGAATGAAAAATGTGGTGGAGAGTTCTTAAACCCTGGGCAGTTTTAGAGAATCTCAGGCCTAGCATTTCAAATCTTACATGGCATAAACATTTGTCTGGTACTGGGCTGGAATAAAGTCATAAAGTAAAAAAAAAAAAAAAAAAAGCTCAGAGAGGTGAATCCACCTTCCTGGGTCACATGGCTGATCCACTGTAGAGCCGGCATTTGAATCCTGGTCTGTGGGACTCTAGTCCCAGCCACTGGGGGACTCTGTCCCTGAAGAGGATAGAGCCAGGTGGGTCAGGGCTCATGTTTGTGTTTGTCACTCTCACTGGACTGGGAAGTGGGGGATCACTGCTGGGTCCCTCTGCTGGGACTCTGGTATACAGTAGGTGCTCAATATATGCTGCTTGTGTGAATAACTAAGATCACATGTGGAAGGATGAAAGCAGAAGGAAGAGGGAGGAGAGTTTAGGTTGGAGGGGCTACAGTGGGTGCTGTACTCTGTCCAGGTGCCTGGCTCCTACCTGCCCCTGACCTCAGGGGCTCCGCCCATTGAGGGCAGCCTTCCTGAGATCCCTTCTGCCCGTCATGCCTGCTGCTGCTTAGCCTTTTGCACTGACTCCCCGGGCCTGGAGCAATCTTCCTGGGTCAGCTCCACCTCTCTCCTCCACATTTTTATCCAGAGTATTTTCTGCAGCTCATATGCTGTATCTATGGGTTCCCCAACTGTCTCTCCATTATAACTGGGGGGCTGCATGAGGGCAGGGACCTATCCACCTTATTTGTCACTGTAGCACTGGGGTGGGCCCTTGTTCACACACTGGCCTACTTGGTGAATAAAGGGACAGGTGGATGGAGGGACAACACTTCAGATTCTAAGGACAGGCTGGTATGTGGCTTGGGCAAGGCTGTACTCCCAAGGGCATCCGGTCCTTGTCCCCTACCTCCCTGAGGACTCACTTTGATCTCAATCTGCTCCTCCATCTCCTTGCTCTTCATGGCTGCATACTCCTTCTCCAGCCTGCAGAGGGGAGGGCCAATGTGGTCACTGTCCCACTCTTGGGGACCCCTTTCTGCCAGCACCCTGCCCACCTGGTACTGACCTCTTCATCTTCTTGGGGTTGTACTTGACCTGGTAAGCCTTGAGGATCAGCTTGTCCGGGCAGCTGTCGAACTGGTGGGGGATCACCCTCTGGAAGTACTGTGGGGGCACAGGTGGTCCCTGACCCACAGGCCCTGACTCGGGGGTCCACCAGAGCCCCTCTTTACCCTGCTTCTCTGCAGGAGGAGCCAGTCTGCCAGGGGCATCACCATGTCCCAGCTCAGGGTCCAGCCCTCTGTGGGTGCTCTGTCAGTGTGTGTGGAGCAAGTAGGTGCGAGAAGTGGGGCTGGGGCTGTGGCTGTGGTGGGAAGCAGCACCCGCAGCCAGGACTTCAGTCTGCAGGGGAAAAGCAGGGCTTTGGAAGCTCCTGCAGGCAGAAGCTGGGTGGTGGTGGAGTCTGAGCACAGGGACTTTTGCGGAAGGGGGTGGCATGTCACTGCCCCAGGGCAGTGAGAAGAGGCTGAAGAAAGTGAGGAATCAGGACAGTGGGAGCAACGTGGAGGAAAGACCCCTCGGTGGTCTGCCTGTACCCCTGGGGCCCCAGAAGCCCCGGCAAAGGGTTAAGCACTAGCCCTGACGGAGGACACAGCTTGCTGTGGTTCAGGGCCAGGCTGGCTCCTGCTCCTCAGCCCAGCTGGCCCCCTCTGGCAGCTGCACACAATGGATGCCCGTGTTCACGGACACAGCCATGGCCTTTGTGCATTCTTTCCCAAAGCACCAGCTGGAAGATGCTGGGAGGGGAGGGGTAGGGGCCTGTGTGATGGGGACATGGCAGAAAAGCAGACTGGCCTCTTCTCCAGCAGGCAGGGCAGCCAGGGTGGGTGTGAAGCTGCCTAAGACTCTCACTCCCTCCCGTGCCCTCACCTGGCCCGGTTGCTGGGGCTGGAACCACACGCAAGGCCTTGTGGTTTGGCTACCATTACTATCTGCCACAGTAGACTTCAGGGGACCCAGAGTTGGGAGCAGGAGATGGGGCAGGACCTCCCAGGGCTTGGCCTAAGCCTAGGCCTTCCACCATTTCCCCTCCACCCCTGAGGGGCCAGGCTGCTCCTCAGAGCCCGCCTTGGTCCTGCAGGAAGGCCTCAGAGAGCAGAGGCCATGGGAAAAGAGCAAGATGCTCAGGGACACCTTCGCCCTCATAGCCAGGACCTTCTGTCTCTGAGGAGGCCTTCCCCTACCCAGATGCGCTGGGAATCCCATCCACCCTGGCCCTCCTGGCCCACCTGAGACATCCCCTCCATGTCCAGCTGCATCAGCTCTGTCTGGTTCACCTGCAGCAGGGCGAGGCCCACCCGGAACACAATCTCCAGACCCTGTAAAAGTGATGGCAGTGAGTCTCTGGTCCTGTTCTCCAGGGGCTGGGGGCGGGGGGGGGCGCTGTCTGTCCGCGTTCGGCCCCCCTTCCCCAACCCCTGGCCCTTCCTTAGCCTGGGCCTGGCTGGGATTTATTTCCCGTATTGTGTATCTGGGAGAGGAAGGGTTGTTTGGGGTCCTCACCTCGTACATGAAGATGTCAAAGACACGGGTGGCAACAGGTAGTGGGAAGGTAGTCAAGAAGAGCGTGAGAAACCAGGACGAGGCGTACATGGATGTGTGGAAGCTCTGGGAGCGGAAGTGGGTGTTCAGATCCGGGAGCTGTTCCTGGGGCACAGGTATGTAGGGAGGAGGCCAGGCCCTGTGAGGAGGCTGCAGGCACAGCATGCCCTGCCCACAGGCCCCTTCCATCCGGGAGTGCTGGGCTTCAGTGCCCTGGCCTCCAGGTGACTTCCTTGCCTGCCCTGGGCCAGCCCTTGGCTCTCTTCCTCTGTGTGCCCTCAGCACTGTGTTTGGGTGAGGCTGAAGTGCCTGAGAGCTCTGAGTAGCACCAGGTAGAGACGCAGGCAGGGGTGGCAGGAGTAGCAGCAGCTGGTGGGTGTTGGGTATACACCCGGGGCAGCACAACTGCTGATGGGATCCTCACCACTGCCTCAAGAGGGAGCCTCTAGGGCTGGGGGGGAGGAGGGAGGTGGTTATGTAACTCCCCAAGTTCACCCAGAGAGCAAGGGGTAGAGTGTGGTGTGGGCCCACTGCAGCACAGTCCATATCTAGTGATCCTCCAGTGTCTACCCACAGCTCCCTGCATCATGCTTTGTGCCCTGCAGTGCTCAGGGGATGCCTGTCTGATTGGCCTGAACTTCAGACTGCTGAAAAGTGACAGAAATTGGGGAAACTGAGGCTGGACCAGGTGTCAGGACCCCCTGGATGTCCTTTACTAAGAGAGAACAGACTCTGGAGCTCTCCCCACCTGCCTTGGGGCATCCTCCCACAGCCAGGGGTTCTCTGGTCCTGTCCTCCTACTCTGCCGTGGACAGCCTTGCTACCCGGCCCCGGGTGGGTGGCTTCTTCTCTGTGGCCTGGGCTACCTGCTTGCCAACACTACCAGGTCCCCTCAAGCGATGGTTTCTCCCTGCCCATTGCTATGTAGAGTAACATGGCCCCACCTGTGACCAGCTTCTGAAGCAGGCCGTGTATGTGTGTGTGTGTGTATGCACGCACGCATGCACGCACACCCAGTCTGTCTGCCAGCCAGGGGCGGGCCCTGCGGGGGCTGCTATTTATAAACAGAGACGGCTGCTCTCCAGTATCAGCAAAGGCAGCCAGACGACACTTTCCCTCCTTCCGCCACACTGGGGAGCAGACAAGGAGGGGCTGGGAGTATAGTCAACAAGAGCCAGCCTGACCCTCTTGCCCTAGCAGTTCTGGGAGCCCCACACTCTCAGGAGCCCCCACCACAAATGGCTGGCCCTCACCCTGTCCCCAGAAGCACCCTCTGGGGCAGTACCCCACAGTCTCGTGGCACAGGACCCCTTTCTGAGCTGGGACATCTGCATGTGACTTCTCAGCCCTGGAATTCTCAAAGAGACAGAAATGGGGATGCCCTAGGTTAGCACCCATGGGTGTGGGCCGATGGAGAGTGGTGGGTGGGTACACCCCACCCCTGGCCCCCACTCACCTGTAGCATGTACTCAAACTGGTAGATGCAGAGCCCCAGCTCGGCCATGCTGGGCTTGAAGAGCTCCCTCAGGCGGTACTCCTGCATCAGCCGCACGAATACACAGAAGGCTTCCTCCTCAGGCATCTGGGGGGACAGGCAGGGTGGGAGGGGGTGTTCGCTGCTCTTCTCATGGCCCTGGTGGGCAGTGCTTCGCCTTCTTCTCCATTTCGATTTACAGAACAGGAACTGTGTGGGTATCTTGGACCCTCATAATGAACCTCTGGTCTTTATCATCACCCAGCTTTTATGGATGGGAAACCTGAGGCTGAGGTCACCTGCCACAGGCTGGTGGAGCCAGGACTTGGAGCCCAGGTCTGCCCACCTCCAGAGGCTGAGGTGAGACACTCTCTGGTTCCCCCACCTCCCCAGCTGTCTCCATTCTCCCTCCTGAGTCTGCTGGGTTCTCTGGAGGAAACCCTCTGCCCAACTAACACCACTTAAGCCCCCTGCCCTGGGAGGTGACTGGGCAGGACAGTTGTCTTTCCAGCCCCTGGATGATGCAGGTAGACAGCTGCTCTGTGCCCACCCATCAGGGGCTTGGCCTGGGGACTGGCCAAGGTCATAGGTGGATGGAGAGGGAAGCTCTGACCCTAGGAGGACGCTGGGTGGAGGGAACACTGCTTTTGCCCACCTCCTAGTGGCAGAGCCCAGGGCGGGCTGGCTCCTGCCACAAGCCTGGCCCCAGCTACCTACCTGCATGAGGAGCAGGCCCACGATGAAGGCGCTGCCCTGGCAGTAGCCCACCTCCCTGTCCACCAGGGAGTATGCCTGCAAGGGAACACATGCGCATCACAGCAGGGGCCCTCTGGCCAGCGCCAACACCGGCTGGGGCTTGGGTGGTGAGTGGAGGCCCGAAGGCCCTAGGCCTCACCTTCATGACGTTGAAGAGGACCTCCTGGCCCAGGCTGTCCTGGCCCTTGAAGAACTCGTGCTCTGGGTAGGTGCGGGCAATGTCCCTGCGGATCAGCTTCTCACATGGCGAGGACATCTTGAGTAGCTCCGAGTATTGGTTCTTGACTGGCATGTCTGTGGCACTGCACAGAAGCTGCCACACGATGGCCCGGAAGTGGTGTGGGATGCCCTTGCGGATCAGCTCCTGACAGTGGGGTGGGGCAGGGGGCAGGAAGCTGGGCTGGACCCTGTCCCAGCGCAGCCACCCAGGCCAGCCCCTGAGCCCCTGCCTCGCCCGCAGCCCGCAGCCCAGAGCTGGCTGAGCCACTGTGCTGCAAACAGAATCCACAGCTGCTTAATGTGCTGTCCCCAATCCGTCACAGGACATAGCAGGGCAGGAGACAAACGGGGCCCTGAGACGCCAGTGTGACAGCCACTTGCCTAGCCATCCCCAACTCCCCCCTCCCGTGTCCTGGCAAGGCTCATCTCTTCTGCACTCCTGCCCTCCACGCAGAGAGGCCAAGTGGGGGGGTCGCCCGCCCCACACGCCCCGCCCACCTTCAGCAGCTTCTCTTTCCTGCGCCGCCACTCCTCCCACTCGTTGGCGATCCGGCCCCACAGGATCCAGGTGTCCTCCTCCAGGTGGCTCAGGTTGGAGGAGGCCGAGGAGCTGGACACCAGCGAGGAACCGCTGTTCCGCCGGGAGCCGTTCATGGAGCGCATGGACTTGGAGTCGGCCTCCAGGAGCCTGGGCAGGGGAGGGCTGGTGGAGGCGGGCCGGGCTGCCGGCACCTCCCGCCCCAGCCCCTGGGCTCAGTGACCGAGTGACGCCCCGGCACCGCTGGGGAGCCCGGCCCCGCCTCTAGGAGCCCCAGAGGCCTCCAGGGATTGGGTCTAAATTGTTCTTGCCGGGTGACCTTGGCGGGTGCCCTAAAGTCTGGAAGCCGAGGCCTTATTCCTGGGCCCCTGGAGAGGCTGCCTTCCGTGGGTCCCATTCTGTGTCTAGCATTGGGCAGAGAAGCATGTGTATTAGCTGACTTAGTCTTGTATCAACACAGCGGGGCAGGTTTTGCTAAGGTCTGAGCTTTACAGACCAGGTGGAGAGAGGGCGAGCCGCTGGCTGGGGACAGCCAGCTGGCAGGCGGCTGTATCACCACGTGTTTCTGCTGCTCTGACATCTGGGGCCTCGCTGACCGTGGACGACTGCCCACGCAGGCCTAGCAGATTCCTAGAGATAGTTAAGGACTTGCCTGCCACTGCACCTTTCCTATGCAAATCACCCAATCTAGAACTCACAAACCAGCTACCTCCCCTGCTTTGATCACCCCCAATGCCAGGGGCCAGACAGCTAGGGCTAGCCCCTGCACCACCACCACCACCCCAGTCCACTGAGATTATGTAAACTAGCCAGTTTTATACCTGTTTACACGGCCTTGCTGTTAACTTCTTACAGAAACCACAACAAAGGCTCCTGCTCACGGTTTCCCTCATTCCCTCTGCCCCCTGACTGACGCTGGTGCTTTCTCGCTTAGCCCCACGTGGTGTGGAGTGCCCCTTCCTCTTAGGGAGTGCAGGTAACAAACTCTTAACCTGTTGTTCTTGCCATATCTGAATAATAATAACGCCTACATTTTAAAACAGGGGGAGGGCCGGGGGAGAGAAAGGTGGGAAGGCCTGGCTCAGAGTCAGAGGCCTTGCTCTTCCCTTCAACAGAGGCTCAGTGAGCCAAGGCCAGGTTCACAGGGCTTTTTGCAGCCTTGGTCTCTTCTGATTGGGGAAGCGGTCTGTTCGGTCTGTTCATCCCGGGGTGGGTGGGAGAACAACAGGACACATTCCTTGTCAAGCCTCTGGTGGGAGCTGTGACTTTGCCCAGGGCCAGGCCCAGCTCTGAGTGTGAGGGGGCCACGAGGAATTTCTGTTTGGGGCCCAGGATGCAGCCCTGAGGCTGCTCCCCGTCCCCTAGGCCCCAACTCACCGGTTCTGCTCTTCAAGCTTGGCCAGCAGCTCCAGCTCATCTGGGCTGAGGTTCTCAGAGTCCGAGGTGGGGGAGCATGTGGGGGCCGACAGGGCCTCCTGGGACGAAGAGTCGGGGCTCAGAGTGGGGCTCGCCATGGTGGGCAGGCTCATTGGCTGCGAGCAGGGCCAGGTCACAGCTCTGTCTGCGGACCAGAGATGCAGGTGGTCAGCACCAGATGGGGTGTCTAGCTTGTCCTGCAGGCTCTGGGCCAGGTGAGCCTGCTGCTCACCTGGGTACATTTCCTCACCACGGGCTTCCTGTCTCTGGCCTGTTTGGTCAGTGTATCTCATCCCCATGCACTCCAGCCTGGCTAATGGCCATGCTGGCTCCTTCTACTCCAGACACTAGCTACCAGGATCCCCTGCCTGTGGCCAGATGCATGGACGGAGACAAAAGGATCGCAGCCAGGGCCCGAGCTATTCTGCTGTCCCTGGGCATGGAGGCCAAATCTCAACTTGACACTTCTGAGTCTTCAGCAGGGCCAGGGCCCAAAGTTCCCTGTCACTCAGACCGTGGGGGTGCAGAAGCCCCCGCTTCAGTGGCCCTTCCTGACAGCCTTGCTCCCGGTCTCTGGCTGTGGCCTGTCCTGGGAGCCCTGCCTCAGCATCTGACCTTCCCCATCTCATCAACCAAAGTGGGCTGCTGGCACAGCCAGAAGCAATTATTCTCTACTGTTAATTGTCTGTTGCTGCCAACAGCCGGAAGAGTCGACTCCCCCTTGGGCTGGGAAGCCAGGGATGGACGCATCAAAGTGCTGGGAATCTGTGCCCCAGCAGACGCAGAGTGAGAGCTACAGGCTCTCATCAGTATCCTGATCTCGGCCTGCTGTGTGCCGGGTGGGTGCCAGGCCCATTTGTCCTATTCTTGGGGACAGTCCGGCCCCACCCTCCTGGGAGCTTCAAGAACACTGGCCTCTTGCTTTCTGCCGGCTTCAGGAGATGCAGCTCAGCACTGTGCCGAAAGCAAAGGCTCTGGACTCAAACAAACCTGTGTCTGAACCATGGATCCCCCTCAACAGCTGTGTAGCCTTGGGCCAGTCGTTTGGCTTCTCTGTCTCCAAAGACTGAGGAGCATATAGGAGCTACTCCAGAGGGTGGCCGTGAGAACTGAGCGTGCCACAGCTCGCAATATGGCAGCACGGTGCCTGATACTTAATGACTGCTCGCTCCCTAGCTGCTGGCCATTATTATTCATTCCAGGGCCAGGGCCAAGGTTGAGCTGGGCTCTAGGGTTTGGTGTGGAAACTGCTGGCAGGAGCTGGCGTCACCCTGGTGGGTGGTTTTAGGGGTTGGGGAGGGAGTAGAGGCAGGGGCCGGGGGAGGTGTTCCTTCTAGTCAGTCATGCTTCTGGTAAGCCCAGGCTAGCATCAAGGGTCTAAGAAGATGGGGCTCTCCAAGGCCCTGGGGGCAGGAAGAAAATGCTGCTCCCCTCACTGTTGCTCTGGATGGCTCCTTCATGCCCATCCACTCTCCTGCATACTCTGTTCCAGGAATCCACTATTGCCCTTGGACCCCACTTGAGCTGGCTTTGACAGCTCAGCCCACAGAGAGGCCCCTGTTCAGTCCAGGAGTCATTGGTCCCCTAGGCAGCAGAAGGACAATGACAGGACAACAGCAGACCATTTCATGCGTGCCATCAGTTCACTGGGTACCTACTCACAGCCCAAACTCAGACCCCAACCAACACTTGAGGGTCCATGGATTGGCTGGGCCTGACCTTGGCCATGCACTTGTTTCCAGCTTCCTTCTCTTTGTTGCCCTGTCTTGGAGGGCAAGGGAGATGGGCATCATTCTTCTTTCACCTTGTAGGGGTCCCAGAACCCTCCCTTCCCTGGTCTCTGTGACTCCTCAGGACCACTGGTGCTGCCTCCGGCTCCCAAAGGCTCTCCAGTTCTGTTGGGTGCCGAGGGCTCTGGCTTTGGTGAGGGGTACAAACTCTAGGTGGTAGATCCCGGCAGAACCACAAGACCTTTTCTTCCGATTGCCTTGTTGGCCGGGGATGGCTGCTCCAAAGACCAAGCTACTATGCACCATCTAGCCAGATGTTAATCTCTCCTGAGAGAGGGACAGTGGGGGCCACTCTGGGGCCAACTACACAGTCAAAGTCTGTGACCAGCCAGGGCAGAGATGGGCTGTGGACACGAAGTGTTGACCTAGAAGGATCTCTCTGAGTAGGGAGGGGCTGGGAAAGCAGTGTGGGTTTCCCAACATCAGACTGGGGAGGTGGGGAAGAGGTGGTAGAGGTGAGGACTGGAGCCTGCTAAGCACAGCTGGGTTGGGGGAGCAATGGGACCCCTAGAGAAAGAGACCGCATGTGGCCAGCGTAGTGGTCTGGGCCCACTCTCTCTTTACTGAGTCCAGGATATTCAAGCCTTGGATCCAGCACACACACACCCTTGCTGTCCTCAAAGGGCCCAAGAGAATGGTTCAACTCTGGGTTTCTGATTTAAAACCACAACCAGGGCCAGCCACTAGCAGAGTTTGTTCAGCTATTTATCACATATTAATGTGTAGTTCATACAGGAAATAAAATTGATTCAATACATAAGGCTGAAATTTGCAGTCTGAGAGGCAGAACCTTCTAATCCCTCAGGAACTTTCTCTTGACTCATCGCCAGACTGTCTAAACACAGCCTGGCCCTGGAAGCCATCCTCCTGATGCACACGTATACACAGACACACTCACACCATGGACACACTCACACACTCATATAACTGACACTCACACATACCTACACTCGTACTCACACACTGTTCCACACCCTGCACATGCACATTCATGCACTCTCCCGCCCCCACATGCTCTTGTGTGTGCGCACACACATGCATGCACATGCACACTTCCTGCATTGACCAGATCTTGCCTCTCTTAGACCTGAGTAGATTGGGACGGACATGGCTTGCTGCCTTCCTAGTTCTGTGGGTGGCCCCGCCTCCCCTCCAGGGCACCACAACTCTTACTCGCTCCACCTTTCCTTCCCTGATGCCCACTGAGGGCCATCTGAGGGCCAGGTGTTGTTCTAGGCACAGGTATATGGAGGGGAAAGAGGTGGATGAGACATGGCCTCTGCAGCCCTTCCCCCGCCATGGTGGATGGATACAGAGACAAGGCAGGGTGCCTCGCTCAGTGCCTTTGAGATCCAGGCACAGGCCCACTAGGTCTCAGGTCCCAGCCTCTCAGTGTCAACTTCAATTCCCTTTGCCTCTACTCCACCTCAGCCACTTAAAGGGGGTCCTGGACCCTGCAGAGTGGGCAGTGGGTCACCTGCCCCTGTGCCTGCTGGCACTACACCCTCTACAACCCCATAGGGTGGCCCATGGTTAATGAGGCTGAGCCAACCCAGAGGGGTGGTAAGAGACTGCCAGTGAGCTGGGGCAGAAAGATCCAGCTGCCAGGGGTTTCCCACTTCCCTTTCCTCTTCTCAGGGGTGTTTGGACACTGCCAATCATGCTTCCTCCTTCTTAAAGGCCTCTTCCAGCTAGCTTCAGAGAGGCTGTGTTCCTGGGTCCTCTCCTCCCTCCCTGCCAGGGCTTCTCAGTCTCCTGGTTGGCCTCTCCTCCTCCACGGGCCCTGCCTCAGCCCATCCCTTCATGCACTTGGCGGTCTCACTCTTGAGGCTTAAATGACCATATGTATGCCAACAACTGGGATATCCTCCTTTTTCCAGCTTTTCCTTTCTCCTGAGCACTTCTAAGATTGCCAACTGGCTCTTGAACACCTCTGCCAAGTCCCCCACCAGGGGAAGAACCACCTCTGTCTGGGTCCCTGCTACAGCGGGGCCCTGCACTGAGCCTACAACAGAGGGGTTGAAAAATATCTGAGGAACTGAACCGCCTCCCCATCCACTGATGCTTGCTGAATGCCCACCAGGTGCTGGACATTGCACCGAGCAAAGGCCAACAGAGCTGCTGCCCTCCTGAGCGCATGGAGCATAGAGAGTAGGAAACCATCATCCAAGCTTTCTCCTGCAGATTTAAAGATATGTTTCCAGGAATAGAGAGAGTGGAACACCATCTGGCAAGCCCCTAAAGAGTTAAATGTGGAGTTCCCACATGACCCAGCAATTCTGCTCCTAGATAGCTACCCAAAATAATGGGAAACATATGTCCACATGAACTCTTGTACGTGACTCTTCACAGCAGTGTCATTTATAATAGACAGAAAGAGAAAGAACCCCAGGTCCACCATTGGATGAACCAATTGACACAATGTGGTCCATCCATGCACCGGAATATGATTCAGCCGTAAAAAGGAAGGAGGCTCTGACACACGCTGCCATGTAGATGAACCTCAAAGACTTTATGTTCAGTGGATGAAGCCAGACACAAACGATCATAGGTGACATGCTTGCATTGATATGAAATGTCCAGAATAGGGGCATCTATAGGGATAGTGGTTGCCAGGGGCTGGGGCCTGGGGAGCGGGTAGGGGAATGGGGGAACCTGCACACAGGATTTTTTTGGAATGCTGATATGTTCTGGAACTAGACAGTTGTACTATTTTGTGAATATACTGAAACCCACTGAACTGTTCACTTTAAAAGGGTGAATTTTAGAGAAAAAGATGATGAGGGATGGGATGGGATGGATTGGCAAAGGAAACACAGTGCAGAAGCAGGAGGAAGGCATGCCACTCCAGAAAAGACTGGAGAATTCTGCAGGGGCCAGACCCCCGCAGGGCCCTGTGGCTCAGGTAGGGACCTGGCTGGGCTTGCATTTTAGGAAGACCCTCTGGTCCCTGGTGTGGAGATGCTCCTCAAACTCAATACTCTCCTGACTAAAGCCAGCAACTCCTCCTGCTACATGGGGGGGACTAGCTGGGTCCATGTGCTGCCCTCCATCCACCTGCCCAGTGCTACCCTCCTCATGCTTGCCCAAACCCTTCAGCTATTCCCTGCTTGGAGATGGAGCCCAAATGTTTTTGCTTGGTGCACACAGTCCTGCCAGCTTGCCTCCTCCCTCAACCCAGCCCCATGATGCTCAGCCCTCCAGGACCACCTGCTTCTTCCTGTGTCTTTGCACATGCTGTTCCCTCTTGTTGGGAAAGCAGTCTCCAACATCTGGTTTGAATATTTTTTTTCTGTGAAATCGTTCCTATCAACCCCCACCTTTCATGCTGGCTCACTTCTCTATCTCCCTCTGAAAATACTTACCCCCTACATCTCAGCCCACGGCACATTCCATGGCAATTGCTTCTATACAGGCCTGCCTGCCCTACTGGGTTATGAACATTCTGAGGTCAAGGGCCTATCTTCTTAATTTTCTATACCAAGCTCCTAACACATATGGAATTTAGTAGGTGCTTAATAAACATTCGCTAAATGAATGAAGACAAAAATTTCTGTGCTGCTCAGCCAAGTGATCAAGATCGACATCAACAGTGATAAGCCACAGTAAGAGCATGAGCCTATGATGAGCTGAAAAGGGCATGTCACTTTTGTATCTCTCTCCCCAGAATGCATCACTCCAGTTTAACTATGAGAAAACCATGTGACAAATCCAGATCACGGGACATTTTAGAAAAATTCCTGACCAGTTCTCCTCAAATCTGTCAAGGTCATCAGAAATAAGGAAAGTCTAAGAAACTGTCCCAGCCATGAGAGCATAAGAAGACTTGACAAAATGTCATGTGGGATCCAGGATGGGATTCTGGAAGAGAAGAAGGAAATTAGGGCAAAACTAAGGAAATCTGAGTAAAGAAAGTGTGGACTGTAGTTAATGTATCAACGTCAGTCTGTTAATTATAACAAATGTACGAGACTTACTGAAGATGTTACTAATCAGGGAAACTGGGTGGGGGTCTGCAGGAGCTCTCTACTATCTTCTCAATTTTTCTGCAAATCTAAAACCATTCTAAAAAATAAACTGTATTTTCTTTTTTAAAGATTTATTGAATGTGTGAATGAGAGAGCACAAGCCAGTGGGGAGAGGCAGAGGGAGAAACAGGCTCCCTGTTGAACAGGGAGCCCAATGCAGGGCTCAATCCCAGAACCCCAGGATCATGACCTGAGCCAAAGGCAGGCACTTAACCAACTGAGACACCAAGGCGCCCCTAAACTCTATTTTAAAAATAATTTAAAACAAAGATTCTGTATCAGTGTAGGCCGAAAAGTAAAGGTCAGCTGTAATGCATGCAAGGTGCCAGAGCAAGCAGGACTCTCACATGGTCCCTTGACTAGGCCACAGAGGGAGGATTTCCACTTAGATTTCTGACTCCAGAGCCTCTGCCCTAAGTTGATTCTCTGTGCTGCCACTTTCTCTGCATTCTTTTACTTTGGAAATAATACACATAAAGCACGAATGCCCAATTTACTGTGCTCAGTAAAGCACAGTCATTACTTTTCAGCGCGGAGAGGGAGTGAGTGTGTGTGTGCGCGCCATCTTACAGAGCCTGGCATTTTCGAAGGTGGGAATAAAGAGCCCAAGTTTCCTTTTCAGTTTGGTTTCCTAGCTTTCTGCCCCGCAGTTTCTGATCCTCTGCTCTAATAATGACAGGGGACACAGACTCATTTCTGAACTGCATGCCTCAGGAGATGCCATATGACCCCATGTGCCCAGCCTGCCAGGATTGTCAGCGTGATCCAGCAGACCACCATGGCCCTGGCTGGTTCCAGCTTCTGGGGAAATGGCCTGGTGTCTGGGTCCTTTTCCTAGCCAAGGGGTGGGCAACCAATGGGCAAGCTTTGATAACAAGGACAGTCACTGGAATTCAGGGCTTACTGCCTGCCCCCTTTTTTCCCCAGTTCTAGCTACTTCTCTATGCTCTGGACCTTTCCATATCCATGTACCTTCCTTCTATGGCTCTGTGTGTGTGTGTGTGTGTGTGTGTGTGTGTGTGTGTGTGTGTGTGTGTGTCCACAACTGCTCCCAGATCTCCTGGTCTTCTGTGAGAACTCCAGAGCCAGAAGTCTGGGTTCGAATCCCTCCCCTACCACTGTATATCTTTGTGATAAACTTTGCCTCAATTTCTTAATCTGAAAACAGGGCTAGTGATAGTACCTGCCTCACGGGAATACCTGAGCTAAACTTGTCAAGTGCTTAGGACAGGAACTAGCTGGTCCATGCTATTTGTTCCCCGTTGGATGGAAAGTTCCATGAGGGTAGGGGCTGTCTAGCCACCACTGGATCCCCAGAGTCTAGTACACTATCAGGCATCCAATAGCTGTGGAATGAATCAACAAACCCCAATGGGCTGGCCCTCTTTAAAGGTTAAATGCACTGAAACTATAATTATTGTTATTGGGAAATTGGGAATAATAGCAGCAGCAAATACCTTCAGACTAAAATCTGAGATGTGGACTATTATGACCTGTGGAATCCCTTCTGACCTAAAAAAAAAAAAAAAAGGTTTACTATCCCGTATCATCACCAACTTTCTATTTGCCACTGAAGTAGGTTCATTCCTGGTAAATCCCTCATTTCTCTATATTTTTGTTCCCTGAGAATGACAAAGGAGAACATTTAAAGCCCTTGTAAGCCTTCCAGGGACAGGTGAGTAAGAGAAGTGGCATCTTGCAAAGGCTCTCGGCTCTTCAAAGCCAAGATGGTTATCTCTTCTGCTGCCTGAGTCAGCTGCAGAGTTTTGCTGGGCCACGGGGCAAGGACGAGGTGGGTATGCCCTGCCTTTGGGAGCTCTCCAAGGCAGATGGGTCAACCTCTTCCTGTGGAAGAGATCCAGGCCGTCTTTCGTAAATGGGTGAGTAGGGAAGATGGTAAGATCGTAAAATGAAGCAAGTATTTACTAAGCATCTGCTATGTGCCCTGCACTCTCCTGAGACTCAGCCTTGAACAAACGGTCAGGCTCCCTTGTGGGACTAGTGGGTTGGTGTGGGAGACACAGCTCAATGAAATGATCTCCCAACACATCACAGCATGCTGAGCAATGCAAGAAAAGTGCAGGTGAGTTGTGCTGACAGGGCCTTGGAAGATACATCTCTCTCTCGCCTCCTGTGATTTCCTTCTCACTTCTTTTCCTGGCGCTGTTTGACTTCCAGAGCAGGTGTGCTACAGACTCCCCTGGGTAGGATAGGGCTTGCTGCCTTTCTTGAGTTCTTCCAACTATGGTTCCCTTTCCCAGGGAGGGGTGTGCAGTATGTGGCCCATGGATCATATTTGGGATGCGAGGCCTACGGGATGAGGCCCACCAGACAAGGCACGACTCCCTGAACACACCACGCTTGTTCCTGCTTCACGGGCCTCTGTCCAGACACTGCCTGCTGGAATGCCCTTCTCTGCCATGCCTGCCCAGTAAGCTCCTCTCTGGGCCTATATGTCATCCCTATTCCGCCCTCCCTGATGCCCCAGGGATGCACTGGACCCTATTCTGTGCTCCCGCAGCATGCTGCGCATAGTTCCATCTCATGCTTCCACATGACAAGCAGCAGGATGTGATGGTGAGGGCACACACTGGAGTCTTGGTTCCTCTGGGTGGATTGGAGGATTAAATAAGATAATATGTAAATGGTGCTTGGCACAGGGCCTGGCATGTGGCATGGGCCCCATCAGGGTACGCTACTGGTTTCAGCTCTTGCCTCATGATGCCAAGAGGGTCTTTAGAGGCAAGGCAGGGACCACATGTGACCTTCCTTCTTACCCCAGCACCTGACTCAGTTCCTAGCACGTGGTGGGGCTTCACTTGGAATGACCAGCATCTATGTTCTGCCAGAGGAAACTAAGATCACGTTTCACCTCACCTCCCTGCTCCTACCAAAACACTACAAAGACCAGGCCTGTACACCTAGTTTAGGGTAAAAGTGCACTGATACTGTTCACAAGCCCTCCCTGGGAGCTTTCTCGTGTTTTCCTAAGTAGTTCATAGTCTGTTCTGGTGAGCCTTATGAGCCCCTGCATCTGCAGAAGGTCCCACCCTGGGGAGGCTGTGGAGACTGTTTCCTACGGGCCTCGTGACCTTCAGGAGTCTTCATCCACGCCTCCTTTCAGCAAGTGGACAAAACAAACCTCTCCCTACCCAGGTCTATGTATCAGAGGTGTTCATGAGGTGACGGCATTGCCAGCAACTAGGCCCCCTCCTACCCTCCCCACGGGAGGTTTCTGTGTGGCCACAGATCCCACTCTCAGACCATCTCTAACCCCGACTGAGCCGGCTTCCTGAGATGCAGCTTGGCTACATAGAGACGGTCACTGTCCAGTGAGGTGTCAACTAATTACCACTAGGGAACCAGGGCGGCCAGGGATCCTTGCTAGCACCCATAGATGGGTGACTGCCCTGCTGAACCCCAATGACCCCTCCCACTTGGTGCCCAGGGGACATTCAAAGGACCACACCCTCACCTCACTGGCTCCCCTGCAGTACAGAACAAGGTTCTACAGATTTATCCCCCACCCATTTTCCAGACGGAGAAGTTGAGGCCCTGAGCCAATAGATGTTTCTTCCCAGGGCTGTCCAGAGTCCACCGGTGAACATCCACAAACAAGCCTGGGCTTGCGTCTCTGGGGCTTTCCAGGCATGCTTGTGTGGCTCAAAGGAGCCCAGACAGGCAGTGCTAGGGCTGGACTGATCTGGATTCTGCACGGGCAGGACCCAGGCTCCTCCTCACTCCCTGCAGTCCTGGCCACACCGTGTCGCCAGTTTTGTGATCCTTCTTCATCCCTGTGCCAGAGCCAAGCCACCTGCAGCTCCTTCCAAACCACCCGCAGTCAACCACAAAAGCCCAGGGGAACCCACAGGTTGGACCTGAGAATGAGAGCTGTGGGGTGGCAGGACAGGGGGGCGGGGTGTGGGGGGGAATCAACACACTCGGGAAAAACATGGGTCCTCTAGCTTGATCAAAGGCTGGCCAAGGGAAAAACCAAGCTGACAACTCACGGGTTTTCTACCCAAGCCTCTTCAGCACATTCTTCCCTTCTGAAAATATTCCTTAACAAAGAGCCGTCTGCTTCTGGCAGGCCCAAACCCAGCCCCACCGGGTCCCAAATGCCAGGAGAGAGGAGGAAACCGTTTCATTTTGGCATGACACACGGGCCGTGGGTGAAGGAACTCACTCAAGCTATCGGGGCTGCCACTGGCAGCAGTGCTGGTCCTGCCATTTGAGGCCAGCGGGTGTGATGGGGTCAGGATGCTGGTCCTACCAGTCTGGTCAGACTTCAGGACTGGGCCCGGAGCAGCCTGAACTCCCCCTTCCCCACCAGGGGGTGGTGTAAATCAGGGGGCAGGCAGTCATTCCCTTTGGGAGACTTCAGAGTAGGAGGGAGAGTGAGTGTCCTTCCCTTTGAAGAAGGGCAAAAGCAGGGAGAGATGGATAAAGGGGAAGAGGCCTGGGCCAGGTGTCCACAGGGGTGCTGGGAGATTCTGGGTCACCCTGCCACCCTTCGGGGCCCCGGTGGGGATACCAGGTCAGGGAGGCTGCTGTGGCTGGGACAGGGCAGGCAGCTCATGTGTCCGAGTGTGCCTGAGCTGGGAGCTTTGGGTGCTACGGGAGGACCTGGGCAGGTGGGATCCAAGGAGGTGTGTGAAAGTGCTACGGAGTCCTGTGTGTGTGTGAGTGTGTGTGTGTGGGAGGTCCCAGTTGTCTGGGTCTGTGTTGGAGGTCTGAGTTTCCCCATGTGCTGCGGATCCAAGTGTCTAGCTGTGTGTGAGTGTGTGTGTGTGTGTGTGTGTGTGTGTGTGCGCCCACCTGCATATCAGGGGGCTCCTGGTTGTCTGTGTGTTAGGGGCCAGGATGTGCATGTGAGTTGTTGAGGGTTCATGGGCATCTCTGTGTGAGAACTGTTGGCTCCCAGTGTGTGTGTGTGTGTGTGTGTGTGTGTGGGCACGGAAGCGCATGTGTTGGGCTCTCAGAAAGATGTGTGTCTCCGCGAGGGGAGGAGGGTTCACGACATCTGTGGGGAGGTCCTAAGCAGGAGGTGAGGGTGGATTCTGAGGACCAGTCAGGATCAGGGGTGTGTGTGAGCCGCTGGAGTGTGCTGGGAGGAGTCTGAGGAGTGATTTTTCCTGGTGCCCTTGGGCATGGGGTTGCTGGGGGTCGGAGACCGGCCAGCAGGCTGAGGGGAGGCCTGTGGGTAGGAATCCTGACTTAGAGAGGCTAGGGGAGGGGTCCCGTGGGGAGGGAAGGGAGGGGGAGGGCTCCGAAGCTCCTAGCCTTGGGGCTGGAGGCAGGTCTGGGCCCAGAGATGGGAAGTGGCAGGAGGGATGGGGTGGCAAGGGGTCCGCAGACGGGAGGGGTCCTGAGGGGTCCGGACAGAGGGAAGGCGGGGGTCCTAGGCCTGCGGGGGGCGCCTTGGGGGGCGGGTCTGCGGGGTGGGGGCTGGGGGAGCCGTGCAGGGTCCAGGAGGAGTCCTCGTGGTCTGTGGAAAGGGTGGGCGGGGGTCACCGCCGGGGGTGGGGCGACCCCTCGGGGAGGGGACGGGAGGGGGGAGGGGGTGGCCGGAAGGCCCGGGGGAGGGGCCGAGGGGTCCGGGGGCATCCGGAGCGAGGGTGGGCGGGGGCCGCGGCCCAAGGCTGTCGGCCAGGGTCGCCGCCGGGAGTGCCGAGGGCTCCCAGCGCGGGTTCCGCGGCGAGGCGGCCCGAGTCGCGATCTTGCCGGGCCCCCGCGGGCCGCAGCGCGGAGCCGCCGGCCTGAGAAGGCGCCCGGGAGGCCCGGCCCGCGCCGCCTGCCTACCTGCGCCGAGCGCGCCGCCATCGCCGTGCCGCGCCTCACCGTCCCGGGCCGCGCCGCTGGATCCCCGCCGCGCCGCTCGCCCCGCAGCCCCGGCCCGGCCCCCTCAGCCGCCCCCCGGGACCGCGGCCGCCGCCGGTTCTGCCGCTGCCATTTCACCCGCTGACAGGAGCGGCTGCCCCGCCCCCGAGGCCCAGGCAACCAATTCACCGCCCCCAGGCACCCTGGCTCCGCCCACCGCCCAGGAGTGACGGGGAGGCGGACCAATCCGCGGCCATTCCGTGAGGGGGGCCCTGGCTACGGCCAGAAGGTTGCCGCCTCCAAGGAGAGAAGCAAATTGAAATTAGGAAAGCAGTGAAGGACGGGCGGCTTTGCCTATCGACGTGTGGGATCCTGTTGAGCAACACCTGGCGGCACCAATGACGAGGAGAGGGGGGTGTGTCTCTGAGGGAAGGCTGCGGCTCTGAAGAACCCGGGACGGAGGCAGCCGAGCGTTTGGCCCTAAGCCCCGCCCAGAGCCGGGCTTTCTGCCCAATAATGAGCCGTCCTGAGCCGTCCATTATTATCTGCCCCTCAAATCTCGGCCTTGGCAACTGTTGGGACTCTCAAGAAGATTGACACCGAGGGAGCCAATAACGCTGAAGGAAGGCGGTGCAGTAACTCTCCCTGACCAATGGGGTCGCGAGATTGGTTTGAGGTAAGCCTCCCGGGCGGCGGGGCTTGGGGCCGGATTGAATGAAATAGGGGCGGGGCTGGGAGGGGGCGGGGCCTAGAGCAACAATGGGGCGGGGCCAGCGAGGGAGAGGCTTAATGGGTTTGGTCGGAGAAGGGGCGTTGGCAGGCTGAGGGGGCGGTGATGGCACCGCATTTCTGAGCCCGGCTCGGTGCTGGGGGCGGGGCTGTGGGGCGTGGGGTCACGTCCCAGGCTCAGGCCCGTCCCCTAACCTCATCTGGGCGAGGTTCAGCATCTTCTCTGCATCTCACAGTGCCTCCTGTGACCCATCAAAACTCTGATCAGGCTGTGTCATCACTGCTTACACGGCCCTCCCATCCCCCACCTGGGGGAGGGGGTGGGGAGTGGGAGCGGGTGGGTGATGCAGGACCTAGGTCAGGTCTCCTCGGGGTCCCCAGCGTGGCTGAGCAGGGGCCTGGGTCGTGGGAACGGAGTATAAATGCTTGATGAATGAATGAGTAAATGAATGGTAGGCCCAAGACTCTCCACAGGGAGGAAGAGGGTGGGGGGAGTGTCACCGAGGCTGGGGAGGAGCCTGTAGGGACAGTCATTGACAGCAGGCAAGACTTAGCAAAAAAGGAGCGTTTCCACCCCGAAGGGATGGGCCCTAGAGGGGCCCTGTCCCAGAAGACAGGGTAACATTGTATGTTCAGGCTGGGGGCTGAAGATGGGAGGCAGAAATGGGTAGGGGGAGGTCTGGGACGCAGAGTGGGGCGTGTGAGGACCTTCTGAGGTCTGAGATCTCAACCTCCTAAGTGCTAGGAGCTTCTATCTGGTTTTGGAAGTGATGACTGACATCTGTTCACTGCCCACCCCTGGCCATCTCTCTGTGCCTCTGTCTACACTCTGTGCCATCTACATTCTGCTTCTGTCTGCATCCTCTCCGCCACTGTGTCTTCTCTCTGCCCCTGCCTAACTCTCTGCATCTGTCCACACCCTCTTTGCCTATCTCTTACTATCTACATTGCATCTATTAAAATTCTGGAACTGTAAAAGAAGCCCCAAAACATATTTCTAAAACCTCGAGTGGTAAAAATAAAATGTAATGCATTCCTTCTCCCCACATGCCCGTATACCCCCCTCCTTTTCTCTTTTTTTAAAGAACAGATCTTTGCCTCCCTTCTTTGAAAGTCAGCTTCTCTATTGGGCATTTCACAGTCCCGACAAAGTTATAAGGTGACTTTGGATTTGCATTGTACGAAGCTGAAATACATCTCATCAACATTGTCCTCTGATTACTTGGGAGGTTTGAGAGGGGGCAGTAAGACCCACATGGGCATGGTTAGAAATACGACTCAGGGTGGGCGTTAAATCAGGAGGGTAAGAATAATGACAGGACATGGTAAGGATCAAGTGACCAGCAGGGGACAGCCTTTATATTGGCTGCTCATGGTCCCTCAATGTGGGGGACTCAGGAGCCATCCTAAGAGCCAAAATCTTGGGGTTTACCCAGGTTTTGAGAGGTCTTCCCCACTGGTGTTCTGCCTCAAGAAAAAACAATTTGGTGTGAGCCACACTTTCCGAGGAACAAAAAACCCTGGACTGATAGCATAGTTGTGAGAGACAAAGGGTTCTGTAGAGGCACATGTCTGGGTGGGGTCCAGGGCACCCCAGAAAGGGGTCATGACAAGGGCATTTCTGGGGGCTTGCCTAGGAGATTAGCAGCATCTGGTGTCTGGTGAATAAAATCAAACACAAGAAAGATGCACAGGACATTTGACCCTCTTGTCCTCACATTGCCATTTTCACACAAAGGATGGTTTTATTCTGGGGACACTTTGATTCCATTTTTATAAGCACAGTGGAAAAAAAATTCCAACACATTTCTGTTGGAAAATACTTTTGAATCACAAACTGCATCTAGCCAATTAGATTCCTGGATCACTTTTCTGTTTAGTGCAGCTAAACCGTTCCCAATTCTTTTTCTATGCTCATTTTTACTTGATTGATATCATCTTTATCAGGAACATTTTTTTTTCCTGTAATTTTTTTGAAATATTTGATTCATTAATCAGGCTCATTTTGTCCAATTTTTACCAACTGTTAATTCTACCACTGTGATTTTTTTTTTTTGGTGTGTGGTTGTCATTTTTTCAGAGCCGCATTTTGCACATTTGAATTTATTAAAAGACTCTTCTCTCAGTATTTTGCTGATAACAAAATTTAGCACAATCAAAATTTTTTCTGGGTTAAACTTTGGATACACACAAAATTCATTTGTTACGAATATTGACTAGTGTGAACTTAGACCTCATTTGTCTCATAGAGAGGGGGAAAAAAGCCACAATATCCATAGCTCTTTTTATGAGGAAGTAGAGTCTGTTTTCTTGTCACTTGTTCTGACCAACAGACTGCATCAGAAATGATGCTGGAGGGGTGCCTAGGTGGCTCAGTTGGCTAAGCGTCTGCCCTTGGCTCAGGTCATGATCCTGGATCCCAGATTCCCAGAATCAAGACACACATTGGACTCCCTGCTCAGTGAGGAGTCTCCTTCTCCCTCTGTCCCTCACCCTGCTTGTACTCTTTTGCCTATTCCCTCTCTCAAATAAATGAATAAAATCTTCTTTAAAAAATGATGCTGGGGGATGCCTGGGTGGCTCAGTGATTAAATGTCTGCCTTCAGCCCAAGGCATGATCCTAGAGTCCTGGGATCGAGTCCCACATCGGGCTCCCTGCATGGAGCCTGCTTCTCTCTCTGCCTATGTCTCTGCCTCTCTCTCTCTCTCTCTCTCTCTCTGTGTCTCTCATGAATAAATAAATAAAATCTTTTTAAAAAATGATACTGGACTATTTCTAAGGCTAGACCTAGGAGGCATTGTGACTTCTTTTTCTTTTCTTTTTTTTTTTTTTCTTCTTTTTCTTTTTTGAAAAAAAAATCTGTTTTTTAAAAAGTAGTCTCCATATTTAACATGGGGCTCGAATTCAGGACCCTGAGATCAAAGGTTGCATGCTCTACCGACTATTCCTCTTTTTTGAAAAATTTTAATTGTAATAAAACATATGTAACATAATACTTGCCATTTTTTTAATTTTTAATTTTTTTTAAAGATTTAACTTATTTATTCTTGAGAGACACACACAGAGAGAGGCAGAGACATAGGCAGAGGGAGAAGCAGGCTCCATGCAGAAGCCTGATATGGGACTCAATTCTGGGACTCCGGGATCATGCCCTGAGCCAAAGGCAGATGCTCAACCCCTGAGCCACCCAGGCGTCCCAACACTTGCCATTAAAAAAAAAAAAAAGACTTATTTATTTATTTGAAGAGTGAGCATGAGCAGGACGGACAGAAGGAGAGGGAGAAAGAATCTTAAACAGATTCCACACTGAGCACAGAGCTTGACATGGGGCTTGATCTCACAATCCATGACCATGACCTGAGCCAAAACCAAGAGTTGGATGCTTAACCAACTGTGCCACCCAGGCCCCTCAACACTTGCTGTTTTTAAGACTACAATTCAATGGCATTAAGTGCATTCACAGTGCTGTTCAATCAGCACTGCTATCCATTTCCAAAAAGTTTTCATCCTTCCTAAATAGAAATTCCCATTTCTATTTTTCTGAAATTCCCATTTCTATTTCTGGTTCCCATTAAACACCAACTCTCCATTGTCCCTGTCCCCAGTCCCTGGTTATTTCTATTCTACTTTCTGTTTCTATAAATTTGCATATTCTAGGTACCTCATAGAAGTGGCATCATATACTATTGGTCCTTCTGTATCTGGCTTCTGTCACTTACTATGATGTTTTCAAGGTTCACCTATATTATAGAATGTATCAGACTTTATTTCCTTTTATAGATGAATAATATTCCATTGTATGTGTGAACCACATGTTGTTTATTCAATCCTCTGTTGTTGGACATTTGGGTTGTTCCCATCTTTCAATTTCTGTGAATAACACTGCTATGAACATGCATGTGTGAATATTTATCTAGTTGAGTTCCTGCTTTCAATCCTTTTGCTATCTACCTAGGAGTAGAATGGCTGGGTCATAAAGTAATTCTGTGTTTGGCTCTTTGAGGAACCAAAAGAGCTTTTCACAGTGGCTGCGTCAGTTTACATTACCAGCAGCAATGCATAAAGCTTTCTATTTTCCATTTCTTTGCCAGTATTTGTTATTTTTCTTTTTTAAAAAAAGATTTTATTTATTTATTTGGAAGAAAAAGAGAATTTGAGTGGGGTGTCTGTGGGAGAGAATAGAGAAAGAAGCAGACTCCCCTCTGAACAGGGAACCTAATGCTGGGCTTGATCCCAGGACCCTGAGATCATGACCTGAGCCGGAATCAGGACTTGGTCTCTAATTGAATGAGCCATCCAGATGTCCCACAAAAATTTTAACTTTTGATGAAACTCCAATTAATCTATTCTTCTTTTGTTGCCTTTCTTTTGTGTCATATCTTAGAATCTATTGCTGAATCCAGTGTCATGAAGATTTCACCCTACGGGTGGGCCTGGGTGGCTCAGTTGGTTAAGCATCTGCCTTCAGCTCAGGTAGAAAGGCAGAGGGAGAGGGAGAAGCAGGCACCCTACTGAGCAGGGATCCTGACTTAGGCCCTGACCCCAGGACCCTAGGATCACTACCTGAGCCAAAGACAGACACTCAACCGACTGAGCCACCCAGGTGCCCCTATTTTACTCTTTTAGATGCTATTGTAAGTATAATTGCTTTACTTATCTTTTTGGATTGCTTATTTCAGGTGTATAGAAATGCAGCTGAATTTGTTGTATTGATTTTGTAATTTGCAATTTTGCTGAATTAGTTTATTAGCTTTAATAGCTTTCTTGTGGATTTTTAAGGATTTTTAGATATAGGATTATGTCACCCACTGATGAGCAGAGGTAATTTTACTTGTTCCAATTTGGATGCCATCTATTTATTTTTCTTGTCTACTTTCTCTGGCTAGAACTTCCAGTACAATGTTAGAGGCAGTGGTATGGTAAAAGTGGGCACTTTCCTTTTTCTTGATCTTAGGGGGAAATCTTTCAGTATCTCACCATTGAGTATTGTCTTAGTCCATTTGGGCTCTTATTTTTAAAATGCCATATAATGGGTGGTTTATAAACAACAGGACCTTATTTCTCTTTTGTTCTAGAGGCTGGAAAGTCCAAGATCAAGGTGCTGGTAGAGTCAGTCCCTAGGGACTTCCTTTTGCATTTCTTATAGGGCAAGTCTAGTGATCATAAACTCTCTCAGCATTTCTTTGAGAATATTTTTATTTCTTCCTTATCTTTGAAGGACAATTTTGCCAGATATAGAATTTGTGGTGGACAGGTTTTTTTTTCTTTCAGCACTTTACTTATTTATTTATTTTAAAGATTTTATTTATTTATTCATGAGAGAAACAGAGAGAGACAGAGACACAAGCAGAGGGAGAAGCAGGGTCCCTGTGGGGAGTGCAATGTGGGACTCGATCCCAGGACTCCAGGATCATGCCCTGAGCCAAAGGTAGACACTCAAACAATGAGCCACCCAGGTGCCCCTCTTTCAGCACTTTAAATATGTCATCACAGTCTCTTCTAGCCTCCATGGTTTTTTATGAGAAATCAGCTTTTAACGTTATTGAGGATCCTTTGGAAATGATGAATCACTTATCTCATTACTGTCAAGATTTTCACTTTGTCTTTTGATAGTTTGGTAATAGTGTGTCTCAGTTTCTTTGAGTTTATCTTTTTTGGAGCTCATTGAGCTTCTTGGATTTGTAGATTCATGTATTTCACCAAATGGGCATTTTCAACCATTGTTTTGTTTTGTTTTTCAAATATTTTATTTATTTATTTATTCATGAGAGCTAGAGAGAGAGAGTGGCAGAGACACGGGCAGAGGAGAAGCAGCCTCCATGCAGGAAGCCCCATGTGGTACTCAGTCTTGGGACTTGAGATTCATGCCCTGAGCTGAAGGTAGACGCTCAACCACTGAGCCACCCGGGAATTCTTGTTTTGTTTAGTTTTCAAATGGTCTTTCTATCACTCTCTCTCTTCTATTCCTGGGAATCCCATAATGTGTATATTGGTCCACTTGATTGTATCCCAAAGTTGCCTTCGACTCTATTTTTTTTTTTCATTCTTTTTTCTCTCTGCTACTTGGGTTCAATAGTCTAAATTTTCCTATCTTCTGACTTTTTCTTCTACCTGCTCAGATATGCTATTGAACAATGCTAAAGATTTTTTTTAATTTTTTAATTTATTTATGATAGTCACAGAGAGAGAGAGAGAGGCAGGGTCACAGGCAGAAGGAGAAGCAGGCTCCATGCACCGGGAGCCTGATGTGGGATTCGATCCCAGGTCTCCAGGCTCGCGCCCTGGGCCAACGGCAGGCGCCAAACCGCTGCACCACCCAGGGATCCCGCTAAAGATTTTTGAATTTCGGTTTTGTACTTTTCAACTTAATGATTTCTTTTTGGTTCCTTTTTTTTTTTTTTTATAATCCCTATCTCTTTATTGATGTTGTCATTTTATTCCTACATTGTTTTCCTAGTTTCTTTTAAATCTTTGTCCATATTTTCTGTTAGCTTGTTGTGCAGATTTAAGACAGTTATTTAGAAATATTTTTCTAGTAAGCCTAATATTTGGACTTTAGGGATGATTTCTGTCGATTTGCTTTTTCCTTTAAATAGGCCACACTTTTTTAAAAAAGATTTAATTTATTTATTCATGAATAAATGAATCTCTCTCTCTCTCTCTCTCTCTCTCTCTTCAGAGAGAGGCAGAGACACAGGCAGGGGGAGAAGCAGGCTCCAGGCAGGGAGCCTGATGTGGGACTCAATCCTGGGACTCCAGGATTGTGCCCTGAGCCAAAGAAAGATGCTCAACCAAGGAGCCACTCAGGTGTCCCTAAACAGGCCACACTTTTATGTTTTTTCACATGTCTTTAATTTTTCTTGTTGAGGGCGCCTGGGTAGCTGAGTCAGTTAAGTGTCTGTCTTCAGCTCAGGTCATGATCCCAGCATCCTGGGATCGAGCCTCATATTGGGCTCCCTGCTCTGCAGAGAGCCTCCTTCTCCTTCTCCCTTTGCCTGCTGCTTTTCCTACTTGTGCACTTGTCTCTCTCTGTCAAATAAACAAATAAAAATCTTAAAAAATTTTTTTTTCTTGTTGAAAACTGGACATTTGAATATTTATAATGTGGTAACTTTGGGTATCAGACTCTACCCTTGCTCCAGAGTTTGATGTTACTGTTTTTGTTTTTTGATTGCTGAAAGCTCTAGTAGTGCACTTGATTAGGGGCTTTCTCAAACAATTCTTGCAAAAAGTGTATTCCTTCATGTGTGTGGTCACTGAAGTCTCTATTCCTTAGTTTGTGGTTCAACTGATGTCTTTATAGAGCTTTTCTTGAATACCAAGAGCTTAGAAAGTAAGCAAATAAAACAAAACAAAAATTCCACCCTTCTTTCTTCGCAAATCACTTCTGTGCCAGAGCACTCCTTCAACATTTAGCCAGGCTTGCACTGAGCCTAAAATCAGCTTGAAGTAAACCTTGGGGTCTTCTCAGGTCATTTTTGAACATGTATTCTGCCTTGGGCATGCACTAGACTTTCTTTTTTTAAAAAAATATTTTATTTATTTATTCATGAGAGCCAGAGAGAGAGAGAGAGAGGCTGGGACATAGTCAGAGGGAGAAGCAGGCTCCATGCAGGGAGCCTGATTCAGGACTCGATCCCAGGACCCCAGGATCATGGCCTGGGCTGAAGACAGATGCTCAATCACTGAGCTACCCAGGTGCCCCCTGCACTAGACATTCTACATCCCCATTGATACACAGGTGTTTCTGAATGTCTTAATTTTCCAAAAACATTCTCTCCAGCTTTTGATCCTCAGGCAGTATATTGTATGTATAATTTCTGCCCCAAATGTCTTTGGATTGTTAAATCAGCTTGCAGGATCTTTGAGGAGCACCGATGCCTTCTCTGAATTGAATGGCAAGTAAGCAAAACAGAGATGTGTGCTTTGTGTCACTCTTTCAGGTAGTTTCCAGACAGGTTAGAGCAGACATACATTATAACTTTTGAATAAAGTCCGCTCCACTCCCTTCAGAACTAGGGACCAGGGTCTCACACTGAGAACATGGGCTTCACATTTTAAGACACTGTCACACCAGGAAGAGGATGGACAGGGCACATAAAAATGCCACAAAGCCTTTTGCCATTCTGAAGTTGCCTTTTTGTTTGTTTGTTTGTTTGTTTTTATTAACCAGTGTTTACTTGGTTACCATAAATCTTTAGCTGTTTTCCAGAGTTCTGAAAATTTGGTTATGACAGTCTCTGCCTTTTTTTTTTTTTTATGTTTCTGTTGGGAGTTGATGAAAGCTGCCTACTATAATTTAGCCCAAGCTACCTGGGTGAGGAGAAATATATGACTTTATCACCCCTGTGGCCTCAACCACCAGCCAGTCAACCTCCAGCTATGAGTGATGCCATCTATTCCGATTTTTTATTGCTGTGTAATAAACCACCTTAGAACTCACTGGTATAAAACAGCAGCCATTTTAAAATATGCTCGTGGATTCTGTGGACAAGACACAGAGGGGATGGTTTGTTTTGCTCAGTGGGGAGCTTCAGATGGGAAGACTCAAAGGGCTGGGGTGCCTTGTGGTTGGGGGCTGGAATTACCTGAGGGGCATCTTTATTGACATCTCTGATTCCTGGGCTGGGATTTCTCAAATGGTTGGGGTCTCATTGAGGGGATCTCTCTCTATATATAGTCTCAGGAATCTCCATGTGGTCCCTCACATGACATCTACAGCATGGCAGCTTCAGAGGAGTTGAACTTCTTACATGACGTCTCAAGATGCTGGAAGTGAGTCTTCCAGGAAACAAGGTGGAAGCTTGCGTGGTGTTTAATGATAGAGCACTGGAGGTCATATAATATTGCTTCTGTTATATTCTATTGGTTGAAGCAGTCCAAGCACACCCAGATTCAAGGTGACCTCATCTCTTGATTGTCTAAGTGTTTTCATGTCAAAGTATTTTCAGTTATGGGGCACCTGGGGGGCTCAGTCAGTTAAGCACCCGACTCTTGGTTGTGATCTTAAAGTCTTAAGGTTAAGTCCTGAGTTGGGCTCTGTGCTCAGTGCAGAGTCTGCTTCAGATTCTCTCTCCCTCTCCCTCAGCCCCCTCTGCTCATGCTTTCTCTTTCTCTCTTTAAAATAAAGAAATAGGGATCCCTGGGTGGAGCAGCGGTTTGGCGCCTGCCTTTGGCCCGGGGCGCGATCCTGGAGACCTGGGATCGAATCCCACGTCGGGCTCCCGGTGCATGGAGCCTGCTTCTCCCTCTGCCTATGTCTCTGCTTCTCTCTCTCTCACTGTGTGCCTATCATAAATAAATAAAATTAAAAAAAAAATTTTAAAAAAAATAAATCTTTTATTTTTTTATTTTTATTTTTTTTTAGAAAACCATTTTCAGTTATGTTTTAAAACTGCATTGGCTAAGTAACCAAACTTAGCTAACCTACCAGCTGATCACAGATGTATGAATAAGCCCAGCTGTGCTCAGCAGAACTTTCCATCTGAGCCTGACCCAATTTCTGAACCACACAATTGTGAGCTAAATAGTTTTTATTTTGAACCATTAATGGGGGAGGCAGTTTGTTATGCAGCAATAGCTAATTGATATATCCTGGCAGGTATATAGCACTCACCAAGCCTAATATCACCTGATCACTTCCTGGAGCTCTACAAGATGATGTAAGTAAGCAGATCATGAGTTCTGTAGTCCAGAGACTCCTCACTCTCTGTGTTCACCCTACAGTCTGCCAGCCCTCGTTTTACTTGCTATAGCAATTCCACCCATCCCACTGCTCCTTGATTAGTTTCAACATCCTGTGAATAGAATCCCTGAACATAACAGAAATGTTGAATTGAACAATCTCTAGCTATTCTACTCTTAGATCATATGGCTTACTCCATTCAGTCTTTCATTTTACAGATATTAATTGAGCATGTGCTATATGCCATTCAGTCTTCAAAACACCATAGAAGTGATAGTTAACATGAACAAAAGTGTTCTTGCTGTAATAGAATTTATATTCTGGTGGGATATTGTAAGGAATTTCTTTTTTTTTAAAGATTTTATTTATTTATTCATAAGAGACACACAGAGAGAGGCAGAGACATGGGCAGAGGGAGAAGCAGGTTCCCTGCTGTGAGCCTGATGTGAGACTCAATCCCAGGACCTCAGGATCATGACCTGAGACCTGAGCCAAAGGCAGATGCTCAACCACTGAGCCACCCGGGTGCCCCTGTAAAGAATTTCTAAAATAGTTCCCAATGGTGCCCACTTCCTGGTATTCATGGCCTTGTGTAGTCTTCTTCCAGGGAGTAATTTGCTTCTAGCCAATATAATGCCTCATCATTGAAGAAATGTCATTTGTGTAATTAGGTTACAAAAGAGTCTGACTTCCATTTCTCTGGCACACTTTCTCCCTTGCTGGCTTTGATGAAGCAAATTGTTGTGTTGGAACAATTCATGTGGCAAAAAACTAAAGACATCCTTTGACTAGCAGCCAGCTAGAAACTGAGGCCCTTACTCCAACAGGAACTGGATGCAACCAAGAACCATGTGAGTGAGCTTGTGAATAAATCATTCCCCAGTTGAGCTTTCAGATAAAATCCTAATCCTGACCATTCCCTTGACTGCAGCCTCATGAAACACTCTAGGCAAAGGATCTGCTAAGTCATGTCTAGATTTCTGACCCACAAAAACCTGGGATAATAAATGTGTGTTGCTTTAATCCACTCAGTTTGTAGCAATCTGTTATGCAGTAAAGGATAGCTTGTGGGCAGCCCAGGTGGCTCAGCGGTTTAGCACTGCCTTTGGCTCAGAGCGTGATCCTGCAGACCCGGGATTGAGTCCCACGTCAGGGTCCCTGCATGGAGCCTGCTTCTTCCTCTGCCTGTGTCTCTCCCTCTTTCTCTCTGTGTCTCTCATGAATAAATAAATAAAATCTTTTTTTTCTTTAAAGGATAGCTTCTATGTGAGGGGAGTTGGAACAAACAAATAAATGAACAATTCAGAAATAAATCATAGAGTGATACAAGCTATCCAAAGGACCCAAGAAGTTGAAAACCTGAACAGACTAAATAGCACAGGAAACTCTGGAAAGTAATTAAAGCTCTAGTACCTAAAATAGCACCAAACCAAGATGGTTCTATAGCCTCACCCTGGTCGCCCCATACCCTAGCTTGACCATCTGATTAGTATGATCAGTCTGATTACTACGATCAGTTTGGATTTTCACTCTTGGCCTGTTGGATCTTAGATGGTTTCTCCTTCAGCTCTGGCCTTGCTGCCCCTGCGGCCCCAGTCTGGCTTCAGTCCTGGAGAAACTGGATAAGTGGTCTATCCCAGCTGCCTTTCGTCCTCAACCTCCCACAGCGGAAGGGGTTTGGATAACAAAGATTCATGAGTGACAGGCGCATTTCAAGGTCAGGCAGAAAAGGAACCTGTGAAGGGGATGGAGAAGCAGCTGGGAAAGATAGAGGAGAACCCAGAGATGAGGTCACTCGGGAGGGAAGTCTTGGGAAAGTGGGGCTTCCAGCAGGAAGGAGGGAGTAGTCACCCTTCTTATGGATGGGACCAAGACAAAAATGGATCTGTTGATTTTTCTCAAGGGAAGGTAGTTACTGTCATTGATCATTTTCCTGGAGCAGGGGGAGGCAGCAGTGGGGAAAACTGTTTTCCGAGAAGTTTGGTGACACCTAGAGGATTGAGAAGCTCCCCCCGCCCCCCCAAGATGGGAGAAGCGTGCCTTGTTCCTGGAAATCTCTCTGTTCCAAGATGTGAGGCACAGATCATCCACATTCCCAGGAATAGAGCTTCCAGGGCTGAACAAGAGCAGACCCAGGAGTTGACTTTCCTGCAGGACAGAACTCTATGGTGGGGCATGCTCTTCTTCCCGGAGCAGCAGTGCCCAGGAAGGGCCAATGCTCAAAGGAAAGGAAAACGAGCAAACTCGGAGGATTGTGAGGTCACTCTCAAGAACATGCAAAATGTTGGAGAGATGGAGGAAGGGCGTAGCATGCTAGGCAGAGCTCCAAGTCAATGCAAAGGCAAGGAGGCAGGAACCTGTAGCACCTATTCTGTAAACCAGTGTTGAAGGCAACCTTAAGCACTAGGTGGCACTGTCCAGCTTGGTGAGAAACCCATCAGGCTGCCCATTCCTTGATTCTTGACCACAGCCCTTTCTGGTCTCCTCTTGGTCTGTGGATGTTAACTGAGCTTCTGGAATTCTGTAGCCAACAAGTTTTGGAGAGGTCAGCCAAGCCCGGCCAACATTTCAAAGAAGAGAATGACATCTCTAAAGCCACAGGTGTCACTTGTGTGAGCCATAGGAAGTAAGTGAGTTCTGACCTGGGGGTAGATCTTTGGGGACAACCTCCTATCAGGTCAAAGCTTATAGGGTGTGGCAAGGTCTGTGCAGGCCAGTTAGTTTGGGAATGGGCTACAGGTGGGTAGGGAAGGAAGACTTCTTGGAAGAGGTGGTATTAAAAGATGACGAGATTTGTCAGTGGAAGAGAGGTGAGAATATTAGGACTGGTAGCCATGTGTGTCTATGTGTGGTGCTGAAGTTGAACTGGGGAGCGGAGTGAGCCAACATTTGCTCATTCTATTTGTTCACTAGATATTTACTGAATACCTATTTTGAGCTGGTTTCTGTATGTGGAATTTGGTCTATAAGTGGGGAGACAGATCTGAAAGACAAATCCAGGAGGAGCCTGGAGGTGTCAGTTGACCCAGCCTGGGGGTGGAATCTAGGATGGCTTCTCTGATATAATAGGAAATATATTTGATCTTTGTGCCTGGTTCCTAGCTAAGACCCTTGTAATTTTCTGAGTGATAAGAGTGTTATTTGTTTTTTGTTGTTGTTGTTGTTGTTGTTTGTTTTTTATAAGGAGCCCCTTTGGATGGCACCTGAGTTTATGTTAATGAGATGACTTAGCATAGGGCCCTTCTACAGCCTCAGGAGGGTCTGATCACCAAGAAGGCCAAGTGATTAGAAGGTTAGAACTTCTGGGCACTGGAGGTTAAACTCTACAAAAATTCTTTTTTTTTTTAAATTTATTTATTTATTCATGAGAGATACACACAGAGAGAGAGAAAGAGAGAGAGGCAGAGACACAGGCAGAGGGAGAAGCAGGCGCCATGCAGGATGCCCGATGTGGGACTCGATGCTGGGACTCGAGGATCACGCCCTGGATTGAAGGCAGGCACTAAACTGCTGAGCCACCCAGGTGTCCCATCTACAAAAATTCTTGAATGATAAGACTTGGTTAGTTTCCTGCTTGGTGAGGCATCCACATGTGGGAGGCCTGTGTAGCACCGTTCTGCAGGGACAGAGTCTCCTGCATGCAGGACCTCTGGATTCATTCTGTGTACCTCCTCATTTGGCTGCTCATCTGTACCCTTTATATCCTTTACAGTAAACCAGAAAATGTATGTAAATGTTCCTCCTAAGTTTTATGAGTAATTCTAACAAATTATCTGAAGAGACCTTGATTTATAGCTAGTCAGTCAAAGGTATGGGTGGCTTGGACTTGCAATTGGTATCTGAAGTTGGGGACAGTCTGATGGGCCTGAGCCTTTAACTTGTGGATCTGTTAAAAACAAGGCAACAAGCCCCAAACACAATAAGCCCCACATCATGAAATTGAAGTTTATCTTAATCACAGTTTGGCTCTCTCAAAAGTAAGATCCTAACCAGCCAGTCAGGAATTACCTGATCAGCCACTAGTTAGGTGACCTGCCTCGTGGACCCCTGCCTTCCCCTACAGGGCAAGAAACCTTGCAGTAACCAACCCGCTTTTTTGCCGAGCACAATTTCCTTATTCTTGCTCCCTTCTGCCTGTAAAGTCTCTTGCCTTGTACAGCTCCTCAAAACTCCTTTCTCTTGCCTAGCTTGGATGCTGCTCAATTCATGAATAATTGAATAAAAGCAGTAAGATCTTTAAAACGTACTCAGTTGAACTTTGTTTTTTTGACAGATCTGATGCTATCTCCAGGTTGATAATGTCAGCATCGAGTTAAATTTGTAGGACATCCAGCTGGTGTTGGCCGAGAATTGGAAAACAGTTTGGTGATGCTGGAAAACACTCCAGAGCTTCCAGAAGGAGTTACACTCTGGGGGAAAGGTTATATCCTGAAGGACAAGTTGTTTGAGCAGGGATGGAATAGGGTAGTGAGAGGAGTGTTGCCAGTTAGAGCGATTAGCACGTGCAAAGATCAGGAAGTGAGACAGAATGTGACTTCCCAGAGGAACTGAAAGTCTTTCAACAGGACTCTTAGCCCCTGGAGGGAAAAACCGGATGGCTAGTCTGGTATCAATTACAAGCTGTTCAACCCCAGGTGAAACAGTTAATCATGCAGGTGGTAGGAATAGCCCATCCCAGAGAGAGTATGTTGTTCGGCATCCCAAGGGGTTGATGTTACAGCTCTGCATCCACCACCTCCTCAGGAAATCCCAGCTGGGCACGAAGAGGATGCCAAATGGGACAGACTTTGGCCTTGGACCCCAGCTCTGCCTCACGCTGTGCAGCCATGGGCAGGTCTTCTCAACTCTGCGAGTCCTAGTTGTCCCCATCTGTGAAATGAGTGTCACTACTTCTCCACCAAGAACATACAAGCACTGATCATTCATTTAATCATACATTTAACAAACACTAGTAGAACACCTGTTCTTGACCCTGGAGAGATAGCAGTGAAAAAAAAAGAGACTCCGTCTCCTCCAGCTGAACAGCCAGCCCCCTGCTGTTTTCATCAATAAGTTAGTGAAACAAGGCCCCCCTCCCTCTATTCACTGACATATTGTCTGTGGTGCTTTCACGTTACAATGGCAGAGTTGAGTAGTTGTGGCAGAGGCTGTATGACTTACAAAGCCAAAAAATATTTGCTATGTGGCCCTTTTTTTTTTTAAGAATTTATTTATTTATTCATGAGAGACACATACAGAGAGAGAGACAGAGACAGACAGAGGCAGAGAGAGAAGCAAACTCCATGCAGGGAGCCCGATGCGGGACTTGATCCTGGGTCTCCAGGATCACATCCCGGGCTGAAGGCAGGCGCTAAACCACCGAGCCACCCAGGCTGCCCATATGTGGCCCTTTTTAAAGAAAATGTTTGGCAACCTTTGGTCTAGAAAGTTACATTCTGGGGGAGACAGATAGTGGACAGATCAACAAATTTTGAGCCTGAATCTGGCCCCCTCTTCCATCCCTTGGACTCCCTAAATCTAAATCTGAGAGGCAGCATTATCAAACCCCTCCTTTCTCTCTCTCTCTCTCTCTCTCTCTCTCTCTTTTGAGCTGGTTGGAGTTTGAGACACAGACATAAATGAAGATGATGTGCTTCCTTGCTCTGTCCCCCAGTTCCAGCATTCATGGGCAGGTGACATAATCTCTGAACCTCTTTTTGTTCTTAGGTAAAATGCAAACAATAGTAGCTATGTTATGGAAATTGACTGAGATCATGTCCAAAAAGCATTTAGCATAAAAACAGTGCTCAAGGAATGCTGGTCAGATTTTTACTTCTCACTAAAATGTAGAAGGACCCAGAAGACCCTCACTTTCAACTAGAAAAACCCATTCTTTTCAATAGAGCTAGTTATGAGTGGTGATTGCAAGCAAATTTTGATGAGCTGGTTTTCAGAGATAAAACAAGCCCTTCATAGGTGAGTTAAGAGCCATGGCAGCTTCCATACCAGGGGGCAGGTGGACACCAGCTCTGGGTATGAGAGGGCTTCCAAGGATAGAGGTGTTTAGGGCACAGAAGAAATCAGCTAGTTCTTGCATGAAACGAGCAAAATGTTTAAGCTGGTCGGGACTAGAGTGTTGGAGTCCAAATGTGGTGAGGAGGGCATCCACACAGAGGGATGAACTGTGTGGGGTGTCAGAGCCCGAGTAAGGTAAGAAGGACAACAAACCAGTCTGTCTACCTGGTGCAAGAAGTCAATGTCCAAGCACAGTAAGGAAGACATCCATACAGAGCAGAGGATGGTGGTAGAAAAGGGAGATTGATTACATATGGGGGAATTAAACAAACAAACAAACAAATAAATAAATTCAGGATAATGGGAACCAGGTTTCCCAACATCAGAGGATGTTTAAAAAGTTGAATGGAGAGAAAACTAGAATGAACCCTATTGTATTTAATTGGAGGCGTTGATGTGAAATCATGGTTTTGAAAATATTTGGAGAAATGTGTGTGTGTGTGTGTGTGTGTGTGTGTGTGTGTTCCCATTTATCTACTGAGAGGTCCTGGGACCAATGATACTTCAATAACAATGAGCACATGCAGGTCTTAGTTTCTAAATGCCATTCTCTGCTAAAAAGCAACCAGGGTCCTTTGGAAAAAATGGCTGGTTCTAGAATTTGGACAGAGAAAGCCTGAAACATCTAATTACACCAGAAAGGAAATGTTGGAGGATGTCATCAGGAGGATATGGTCACCGATTGACCTGTGAGCTGGACTTGGGCACTCAGAGGCTCCTCACCCCCTTTCCAATCCTTGGAATGTGGGGTCCACTTGCCTTCCCCATTCCCAGAGGCTGCCCCAAGCACATAGCCTGGAAATAGTGATGTGGTGCTGAGTCCATCTGGATGATATTTGTGAATGAATCCTGTTAAGGCCTCTGCATAAACTTGTAAGATTCTGGTGGGCAAGTATGGAGATCTGCTCATCTTACAAACACCCAAGAAAACCTCATATGTAATTCCTTTGAGTTAAAGCTACTACCTACCAATCTGGAGTGGCCTGCTTCTTTCTTCTTTTTCTCCCTGCCCTATGTGTATGGGGACCAGTTTCAGATTTCACCCAGGGAAATTCCTGAGGTTTGCAAACCAACAGGAAGGAAAACTGATTAGCAAAATAACAGATAGACAGATGTCAAAAGGACACAGAAGCCAGTACGAAAGGCTTCCACTGGCCAAATCAAAGACAATTTAAGCATCAAAAATATGGGGGTGGGGGGTGGGAGGAGAAAATAAGATCAGCAAAAATGGCAGAGTAAATTTCTATAAAAGCAATGGAATAAACTGCAAAATTTGTCAGAATCAGCATTTTTTGAACTCTGGAAATCAACCAAAATCTTACAATAATTCAGGGAGCATTTAGTCAAGAAAAACAGCTGGATCTCAGTAAAGAACAGTGAGCTCAGTGGAATTTTAACTTACTCTAGTTCCATTCACCACTCTCCAACTCCGAAGTTGCCTTGCAAAATAACAGCCTACATTGCTGGTACTAGAGGGAGAAGAACACAGCTGTAGCTCTTGAAAATCCTCATTGCCAAAGAAAAAATCATTATTTGAGCTGTCTACTGGTTCCCTGGAAGATTCATACTTGAAAGGCTAGTCTTTAATTGACCTTGTTTGAACTTGCCCAGTGACAAAAGCCTCTCCCCAGCAGACATTTGTCAAATATCTTAACATGACAGCTGCATGAGGTGATGGAGGCAAATAATAGCCTAATCATAAATCTCAAAAGGAAAATTTAAGGAATTATATGTCCTTAGGGGCTTTGGAAATTTCTGATATATCTTGGGATCTGAAAGGTCGGTCACCTGTAAGCATAGGGCTTTGTTCTTGGCCAGGAAAAGCCTGAGGAAGGCCTAAGCTCTCACTTCTGGCTGACGTTAAGGTTCTGTGAAAGCAGGAAATGAAGGCTAAGGCAGAGCCTCAAACTTTCTGGCTGCACGTTGAAGTTGTGTCTGAACATACAAAGACCCTCAGTAGAGACTGGGAGACTTTCAGAGACATTCTGGAAAATGTCTATCCAACCATCAGCTAACTTTTTTTTTTTTTTTTTTTTTTTTAAGATTTTATTTAGGGCATCCCGGGTGGCTCAGCGGTTTGGCGCCTGCCTCCAACCCAGGGCGTGATCCTGGAGACCCAGGATCGGGTCCCATGTCGGGCTCCCTGCATGGAGCCTGCTTCTCCCTCTGCCTGTGTCTCTGCCTCTTGCTCTCTTTCTCTCTCTGTGTCTCTCACAAATAAATCTTTGTATTTATTTATTCGTGAGAGACACAGTGTGAGAGAGACAGAGGCAGAGAGAGAAGCAGGCTCCATGCAGGGAACCCAATGTGGTACTCGATCCTGGGACTCCAGGATCACGCCCTAGGCTGAAGGCCGGCGCTCAACCGCTGAGCTACCCAGGCGTCCCTATCAGTTAACTTCTAAGCTGAGTAGAGATTTTAGTGGGTATACATGGCAGAGGATATAGACTTAGCAGAATTTGTTCAGAAAAGTAATTGAACAAATAGAAACAACAACTGAAACAGCAGCAACAGCAAACCTTTAGGAGGAGGGAAGTTCTGGTTTCCATAGTTGTCATATTTCTCAGTGTCCATTTTTCAACAAAAATATTATGAGACATACAAAGAAATAAGGAAATATTACCTGTACACGGCGGGGGGGGGGCAGTGAATAAAACTGTTGGTGAGAAAGCACCCATGTTGAAGTTACTAAATATTCTAAATTAGCTGTTTTAATATGTTCAAAGAGCTAAAGGATAACATGTGTAGTGAACTAAAGAAAGATAAGAGAACAGGGGCACCTGGGTGGCTCTGTTGGTGGAACTTACGGCTCTTGATCTCAGACTTGCGAGCTTGAGCCCCACATTGGGTGTAGAGATTACTTAACACCTTTCGAAAAGTATGAGAACTTGGGCACCGGCAGGCTCTGCATCTAAAAGAAGGTGTTGGGCCTCTTGTGGCTTGTGCTGACGCGGCAAGACCTGATGGGGCAGTGGGAACTTGATCTTGGAGTCGTGGAACTGCTTGACTGCTGGCCAGCGGCACTTGCTGGCTGCAATCTCCTCCACCTTCATGATCTGGATAGAGTGGGCCCGGGCACGGTGTCGGGCACCCATGTCTCGGTAGCACTGGGTGACGGCGCCTGCGGTGGTCAGATCCCGGTATTCCCGGTACATGTTGTGGGTGCCACTGCATGAATCATAGCGCAGCCAGATGCCGAAGTTCTTCACCCGCAAGGGAGATTTCTCGAACACCTGTCCACAGTAGACAATTTCTCCAGAAGACTTCTTCATCTTCTTCAGTTGAGACACAAAGTACCAGAAGCGGGACTTGGCGACAACATGATTAGGTGCAAAGATTCGCATCCGATACAGGGGCAGAGTGCGACATTTAGGGGTGGGCAGACAGCGCCCTACCACCTTGTACTCTCGCAGCAGTTGAGCGGCTGCCTTTGGCTCAGGTCATGATCCCAGGATCCTGGGGTCAAGTCCCACATCAGGCTCCCTGCAGGGAACCTGCTTCTCCCTCTTCCTGTGTCTCTGCCTCTCTGTGTATCTCTCATGAATAAATAAAATAAAATCTAAAAAAATCCATAGAGACAAATATTAGTGGTTTTTGGGTGTGGTGGATAGGGAAGTGGGGAAAAGGAGTAACTACTTAATGAATATAGGGTTTCCTTTTGGTGTGATGAAAATATTCCAGAATTAGACAGTGGTGATGGTTGCACAACATCCACAACACTGCGAATGTACTAAATGTTACTGAATTGTACAGTTTAAATGGTAAATTTTGTGTTATGAGTATTTCACTGCAAAAAAAGAAATGAGGAGTCTTTCAGGATGAAGTAATAGAACACTAGACGGTAACTCAAATACACATGAAGAAATAAAAAGCTCCCAGAAAGGTAACTACATAGGTAAATATAAAGACAGTATAAATGTAATTTTATCCCCCATCTGATTTGAAATACTGTATAATGCAGTAATTAGAAATCTAAGTTGATTGGCACACAGATATGGACATGTAATTTGTGATAATAGCAACATAAAGGAAGGTCAAGTGGAACTATACAGGAGCAATGTTCTGTATACCATTAAAATTAAGTTGGTATTGGGCACCTGGGTGGTTCAGTGCTTGAGTGTCTGACTCAGGGCTCAATCATGATCCTGGGGTCCTGAGATCAAGTCCTGCATCAGCACTCCCCCGCCCCGCCCCAGGGAACCTGCTTCTCCCTCTGCCTGTGTCTCTGCCTCTCTCTGTCTCTCATGAATAAATAAATAAATCTTAAGAAGAAAAAAAACTAAGTTGGTATTAATCTGACCTAGATTGTTATAAATTAAGATGTTAATAGTAATCTCCAAGGCAATTACTAAGAAAACAATTCAAAAATAGAATAAAAGAATCAAGATAATTAAAATGATACACTAGAAAATATCAATTTAATACAAGAAAAGGTAGGACTGGAGGAACTGAGGACCAAAAAGATAAGATATATAAAAAACAAAAATCAAAATGGGAGATATAAACCCTACCTTATCATGAATTACATTAAATATAAATGAACCAAAAATCTCCAATTAAAAAGTAGAGATTGACAGAGGGGATAAAAAGATGATCCAGCTATATGCTGTCTGCAAGATAAAAAGAGAGAGAGTAATGTACAACCAATTGAATCAGGTAGGAAATCAGGAGTCCACACATATACAAATTGAGAGTTTGATACACACAGTTTCAAACTGACTCTCTACAAAATACTAAGGAATCACAAAGGAGAAGAGAGTAACTGCTTAATGTAGTGCTTAAGTAGGGACTCAGCGGTCCACCAGCCAGGGTCCGACTCTGAGCCCCATCACTTACAAGCTGTGTGACCTCAGGCAGTTGCTTTCCCTCTCTGTTTCTCAGTTTCCCCATCTGTAAAGCAGGGTAATATCCGTGTCTTTTTCATAGCGTTATTGTGAGAACTGTCAGCCAAAGACCACCAGGAACATACCTGTTGAACAAATTCAAATTTATTACTTATTTCCACAAGGGAGAACACACACCATGGGGAAGTGTGAAGCACATGCTAAGTGCTATTACTACTGAGTATCTGTTATTAGAATAGGCAATGTATACCCATGACCAGGACACTATATTAAACCTCACAAGAACAGTATGAGGCAGGGCAATTGTCCTATTTTACAACTGAGATTCTTGACAAGGCAAGGCCAATGGTCACAGGACTAGATGAGGGTTGGAGAAGTGCCTTCTGACACCAGAGTTGACCACGCAGCTCTTGTCCCTACCCTCAGTGACCTCTTTTCCAGTTGTGTCAGCACTCCATTCCTCCACCCAATTTTCTGATAGAAGGCAATGTCCTGTTCCTTGTCTTCTTCCTGATTGGGGAGGGATGTTCCTGGGGAGGAGCTGCAGGGGCAGCACGTGGGGTTATAAAAACCACAGTCTGGAGAGGAGCAGGAGAGAAGAGGAGAATGGCAGAGATGTGTGACCCCAAGGAGCCGGGTGACCCCGGTGAGGCTGAGCCCCCACTCTGGGATGGTGGGAGGGAGGGCAGGGTTCCAGTATCCTAGGGGAGTTGGGTCTAGCCTCCAGCTTGCAGTCCTGACAACAGGACTTGGCAGGCTCCAAAGCTCAGCTGAATGTGTTCTGTCCTCTTCAGAAGAGGAGATGTTTGGGGGCCAGAGAACAACTAAAAAGTACACGGGACTACTCAGGAGCTCAAGGAGCTTGCCAGGTACAGGGGTGGTTCAAGAGCAAGTATCTGGGGAAGGGGCAGCTGGGAGGCCCCCTCCAATGTGCATGGGTGGGGCAAGGTCTGTCCCTGAGAACCTTGGTTCTACCCATTTGCTGGTCCTGCAGGGTGTCTGACCCAGGCCCACCTGCCTCTGCTGCTTCTTCTCATCTCTTTGGGTTTCTTCATGCTCCTGGTGACCACCCTGGTTCAAGGTGAGTCAGGGGCTGAGGGCCTGGAGTCTTGGGTCCTTTTAGGTCTTTACCCTATTCCACAGTCCTCAAAACCACTAGGGCTTGGGCATCTGAGCTGCACATAGATTTCTGTGTGACGGTGGGCTGGTTCCTACCCCTCTCTGAGCCTGTTTATTGAGCTGTGAGATGCAGCTCATCTTCCTCCACAGGGAACTTAGGCTCCCAGAGACCTCAAAACCAGATTCAACACAGGGTCAGGCCTATAGTTGGTGCTAAAAAAGGGGAATTCTCTGCTTTGTTGTAGTCTCCAGGATTCGCCAATCCCTACAGAAAGATACATGGGACCATCAGGAGAACCCCAGTCAAGGTGAAGGGCTAGACTCTGGATTCAGGGCAGGAGAGGGCTCAGAGGCTGTGTGACCTTGAATGAGCCACCACCTGTCCTCTCACCCCTGCACCCCCCACCCCATACGGTTGAAGTTTGGGGAGGAGACTGGATCCCTCAATGAGACCCTGGGGGCAATGTTGGGCAAGTCATTCTCTGAGTCTCAGTCTTTTTATTTGCATAATGGATTCTTGGGGTCACAGTGAAATCTATAGATATGTTCTCACGGGGCCCTCTCTGCACTAAGCACACACTAGGTGCCTAATAATTAAAGTCCCCTTATTTCAGTGGATGTTTCTCAGAAGCGGACACGATCAGACCTGGATGAGATCCTCCAGCAGCTAACCTGGATGAATGCCACCCTGGGTAAGGGTCAGACACCAAGGTCAGGAGGGAGTTTTGGGATCACAGGTGGGACTGGAACTCGCTTTCCATGGCTCCTGGCCTGAGGAGGGCAAGGCAGAGCTGGGATCTTTCACATGGATTTCTTGGGGACTGATCTGACAGCTGAACATAGGGTTCCCAAGATCTGATGCAAGCGCTGGGGGCCTGTCTGTCCCAATCCCACTCTCCTCCCCAGCTGGCCTGTGCCGCCCCTGTCCCTGGAAATGGGAACTCTTCCAGGAAAGCTGCTACTTCTTCTCCCAGACCCAAAACACCTGGAAAGAGTCCATCTCCGCATGTCAGAACTTGAGGGCCCAGCTGGTGATCATCAATAGCACTGAGGAGCAGGTGGGCTGGGCGGAGTTCCCATCTGGGGCAGGACCATGTGTCAGCAAAAAGTCTTCTGTCCCTCTTCTGCTCTCCGAGAGATGGAGGACCAGGGGGAGGTGAGGTGACAAGATGGGCAGGGAAGGCCCCCTCCAGGGGACCCACAGTGGGCTTGGGAAGGTCACGTGAGAGAAGAACCTGCATGAGAGAATCCCGTCTGTGGATAGAAAGGGAACTCAGAGCACTCCTGAGACCACACAATCTCTCCCAGACCCGAAACTGAGACACAAGCTAACACATTTTTTAAAAAGATTTTATTTATTAATTCATTAGAGACACACACAGAGAGAAGCAGAGACATAGGCAGAGGGAGAAGCAGGCTCCATGCAGGGAGCCCGATGTGGGACTTCATCCCAGGACCTGGGGACCACGCCCTGAGCCAAAGTCAGACACTCAGCCGCTGAGCCACCCAGGCGCCCCAGCTAACACATTTCTACCCAGATACACACATTAACACACAGACACAGCATACATACAATTTAAGGAAGGGCTGTAGGTTGGACCTTAGAAGGTCTTCCATGGAGGGCAGGGGACAACCGTGGGAATGTGGGCAGACATGGGGAGGGTGACATCTTGCTGCTCCCCCCGCCCTCCCACCCCACCAGAAATTTCTGAAGTCTTGGAATACGAGAAATAACCAGCGTACCTGGATTGGTCTCAGTGACCACCACAATGAGGGTTCCTGGAAATGGGTGGACAACTCTCCCCTCCAACTCAGGTGACCTCCCAGAGGAAATGGCCCGAAGGGGGTGGGCAGGGAAATCCAAGCCAGGGTGCTTAGATTCTGGGATTGGAAAGCATCACCTGAGGAGCTTGGTGGAGATGCAGAGTCCTGGCTCCATCCCAGGATGGGAGAGTCTGATTCTATAAATCTAGGCATGGGCCCAGGAACCTGCATTTATTTTTTTTTTTACTTTGCCAGAGGTGATTCTGATGGAAGTGGTGTTTGAACCCTTATTTTGAAAGCACTGCCTCTGAATCCTCACCACTCTCTGGCTGGTACTTGGACTTTTGCTCCCCAAGGCCAGGAACTAGCTCTTCCGAGGGTGGGTAGGGGGTTGGGGGACCGGTGGGCTCTGAGTCGAGTAGGGGGCTTTTAGCTCTGATGGTGTTCACAGCTTCTGGAAAGAAGGGGAACCCAACAACCATGGAGACGAGGACTGTGTAGAATTGTACAGTGATGGCTGGAACGATAACAGATGTAGTACGGAAAACTTCTGGATCTGCAAGAAGCCCTCGTCCCCCTGCCCTGGCCCCTGAGAGCCATTGCTCTCCAGACCCCACCAGTCTCCAGAGATCGGGCAGCCTGGGTATGCGCTCTGCTGGTTTCTCTCTGGCCCCATTCTTTCAGCTTCTCTCTCTGGTGAATTCTATCCTCCTCCGGCATGGAGGTCTTTGAGATCCAGAGAGAGAGAAAGAGAGAGAAAGAGAGTCTGAGCTCCCCCCCCTTCTCTTCTAAGTTCTGTCTCTCCATGGGCTGTAGACCTCTCCCCTCTTCTGTTGATGGTCTCAGCCCCCCAGCCCCCCATGACATCCCCTTAATAAAGTCGCACATTGCATCATGTGCCCCTTTGAACTTATGTCTATTTTTTTTGCCACCCTTTCAGTTACTATAGTTTTATACTATATACTATACTTTCTACTTTATGTTTTATACTATAGTTTTATATATTATGTTTCACATAAACTAAGACATTGTTGTCTTTCAGTATGTGTCTCTCTACTACTGTGTATTTAATTTCTCAGATACGGTTTTGAATTAATTTGTAATTTTGGTTGGGAATATGCCTATATACCTATAGGTATGAACATGTCTGTGTGTCTATCTATGTGTTCATTCATTACGGAACACATCATCTCTTTTTAAGGTACCTTTAAAATGTCCTTTGTGACTTTCTTCATACATTTTTTTAAATTTCTCATACAAATTTTTAAAGAACAGAGACGCTTGGGTGGCTCCGTGGTTGACTGTCTGCCTTTGGCTCAGGGTGTGATCCCGGGGTCCCAGGATCGAGTCCCGTATCGGGCTCCCCACGGGGAGCCTGCTTCTCCCTCTGCCTGTGTCTCTGCTTCTCTCTCATGCATAAATAAATAAAATCTTTTTAAAAACCCAAAATTTTAAAGAACATTATTTCTAAATATGTGCGTTAATCTCCTATTGATATTGTAGTAAATTACCACAAGCTTAGTGGCTTAAAACAGTACAAATGTATCGTTTACAGTTCAGCCCCTTATTGTCTATGGTCCTTAACCTTTTTGACAAGTACTGGTCAATTATTCTACGAACTGTCCCTCAGTTTGAGTTCATCTGTGTTGTTGGGTTGTTTTTTTCCCCTTTTGTTTTGTTTTGTTTTGTTTGTCTCTCTCTCATAATCAGACTGAAGTTAGTTATCCTTTTCTGGCAAAGATACCACAGAGGAGGTGTTGTGTCCATCCTAGCGCCTCATCTCGAGGGTTACATGGTGTCAGCATGTCTTGTCTTGTTATTGGCTGTGTTAACCACAATTACTTGGTTAAGGTGGTGCCTGCCAGTTTACTTCATTGTTAAGTTAATATTTTCCCCTTGGTAGTGAATACATATCTTGTGAGGACATATTTTGAGACTTTGAAAATATTCCATTTTCTGTAAAATTCTCATCCACTCATTTTGGCAGCCATCAGTGGATCATCTGTGACAATTATTATTGTGGGTTTTTTTAGTAGTGATTTTTTTAAAGATTTTATTTATTTATTCATGAGAGACACACACACACACACAGAGGCAGAGACACAGGCAGTGGGAGAAGCAGGCTCCATGCAGGGAGCCTGATGTGGGACTCGATCCTGGGTCTCCAGGATCATGCCCTGGGCTGAAGGCAGCACTAAGGCACTGAGCCATCCAGGCTGCCCAGTAGTGATTTTCTTAATTATTCTATCTTTATTTATTTATTTTAAGATTTTATCTTTACATAATCTTTACACCCAACGTGGCACTCCAACTCATGACCCTGAGACCAAGTGTTGCTCACACTGAATATTATATAAATAATAAAATCACACCACTGACTGAGCTAATGCATAACATTTTGAGGAACTACCAAAGTGTTCTCCACAGTGGTCACATCATTTTACACTTCCATTTATTTATACATTCACTGATTTCTTTAGATCAGTATGGGTCAAGGAAATTTATTTTATTCCATGGGTTATAGTCCAACACAATCATTTAAAATTTTTTAAAAAGTAATCCCCCAGTGTAGGGCTTGAACTCATGACTGCAAGATCAAGAGTCATGCAGTCCACTGACTGAGCCAGCCAGGTGCCCCACAATCATTTCTTTTCTTGCTTAATTGTTCCAGCTTCGGCCAATTGGAATGCCTTCAGGTTTATATCTTGTTTTTCCCTAGCCCTGATCTGGGGTCAACCAGTCCTATAGTGAACTCTGGTTCCTTTTTTTTTTAAGAGATGATACTAAGAAGCAAGATCCGTGGGCTAGTTATTGTTTTGTTTTACCATTTTAAAATGTACAATTCGGTGGCATTAAGTACATGCACAGTGTTGTGCCAACATCCCCACCACCCACCTCCAAAACTTTTCCATCTTCCCAAACAGAAACTCTGTCCCCACTAAACAGTAACAACCCATCTCCCCCGCCCAGCCCTGGGGAACCTCTGTTCTACTTTCTGTATCGAATCTGCCTATTCTAGGAATTTCATGTAAGTGGAATCACATAATATTCGTTATTTTGTGTTTGGCTTCTTTTACTTGACATAATATCTTCAAAATTAATCTGTGTTTTAGCATATGTCAGAATATCCTTCCTTTTTATAGCTGAATAATATCCCATTATATGAATACACCACATTTTGTTTACTCACGCATCTGTTGATGGATACTTGGGTTGCTTCCACGTACCACTTATTGTACATAGTGCTGCTGTGAACTTGGGTGTACAAGTACCTGTTTGAGTCCCTGCTTTTAAATCTCATAGGGGGGTCCCTCGGTGGCTTAGTCGGTTAAGCATCTACCTTCGGCTCGGGTCATGATCCTGGGGTCCTGGGGTCATGGAATCAAGCCCTACATCGGGCTCCCTGCTCAGTGGGGTGCCTGCTTCTCCCTCTCCCACTCCCCTGCTTGTGCTCTCTCTCTGCAAAGAAATTAATACCATCTTTTTAAAAAAATAAATCTGGTGGGTATGTACTTAGGAAGTGGGATTGCTTAATTATCTGATAACTCTATGCATAATATTTTTGTAAAAGATTATTCATTTATTTATTTTTAGAGAGAAAGAGAGGAGCAGAGGGGGAGAGAGAGGGAGTGCAATCAACCTCAAGGAGACTCCATGCTGAACACGGAGCCCAATGCAGGGTTCGATGCTACCAACCTGATCATGGTCTGAGCTGAAACCAAGAGTCAGATGCCCAAGCAACTAAGTCACCCAGGTGTCCCCTCTATGCATAACATTTTGAGGAACTACCAAAGTGTTCTCCACAGTGGTCATGTCATTTTACACTCCCATCAGCAGTGCATGAGGGTTCTAATTTCTCCTTGCCAGCACTGGTGATTTTTATTTTTTATTTTTTGGTAATAACTATCCTAGTGGATGTGAAGTGGTATCTCATTACTGGTTAGGTATGCTTTTAATTTGGCTCTAGGACCTCTCAGAGAGCAGAGTCAAGATGTATACTAACTGGTACACATACACATACACACACTTGTATGTTTGTTTCTGTATCTACTTATCTGTGTATGTATATTAAAAACCGTGAGTTCTACTGGCTGGCTCAGCAAGCAGAGCGTGCGACCCTTGATCACAAGGTTGTGAGTCTGAGCCCCATGTTGGGTGCAGTGATTACTTAAAAACCCCCACAAAAACAAACAAACAAAACCCCATGAGGTCATATCAATACTCTACTTCCAGTCCAACACCACAGAGTCCATTCTGGCCTTTTCCTCATTCTTTTTTTTTTTTTAATTTTTATTTATTTATGATAGTCACAGAGAGAGAGAGAGGCAGAGACACAGGCAGAGGGAGAAGCAGGCTCCATGCACCGGGAGCCCGACGTGGGACTCGATTCCGGGTCTCCAGGATCGCGCCCCCGGCCAAAGGCAGGCGCTAAACCGCTGCGCCACCCAGGGATCCCCCTTTTCCTCATTCTTATTTATAGCTTCTTTTTCCAACAGTGAGAAACCTGGTTCTCATTATTTACAATATATTTGCTAATAGTCTGCTCAATCCTAGAATACATAGCAAGTAGTTTCAGAATTTCTAATTCATACCTTTGTGAGAGAGAATTATCCTGTTGTTGGATGAAGTATGTCCTTTCATGGCTTCTTCAGGAAAGACTAATGGATGCAGAGTTTCTTGACGTCTTGTGTATAGTTGAATGACAGCTGGGCTGGGTATCAAATCCTTGGCTCACACTTTTGTTCACTGGATTTTTTGTTTTGTTTTTCATTTTGTATTTTTTAATTATTTTTAAAAGGAATTTATTTACTCATTTGAGAGAGAGAGAGCATAAGCAGGGAGAAGGGCAATGGGAGAGGGCGAAGCAGGCTCCCCACTGAGCAGGGAGCCAAATGCGGGGCTCAATCCTGGGACCCTGAGATCATGACCTGAGCCAATGCTTAATTGACTAAGCCACCCAAGTGTCCTTTGTTTTGTGTTTTTTAAATGACATACATTGTTGTCTCATTTTTTAATGTTGTCTTGAAAAGTTTTATGGCAGTCAAAGCCTTTTGACTTGGTAAATTATTTGATCTGGGGCATTTGAGGATTTTATCTTAATCTTTGAAATTGAATAGTTTTTTTTTTAAAGATTTTATTTATTTATTCATGAGAGAACAGAGAGAGAGAGAGGCAGAGACACAGGCCGAGGGAAAAGCAGGTCCCATGCAGGGAGCCTGACATGGGACTTGATCCTGGGACTCCAGGACCACACCCTGGGCTGAAGGCAGCACTAAACCTCTGAGCCACCAGGGCTGCCCGAAATTGAAGAGTTTTAAAATATGTCTCAGAGTTGACCATTCTGAGTTAATTTTCTTAGGTACCTGATGAGCTTTTCTTTCTTTTTTCTTTTTTTAATAAAGATTTTTAATTTATTTATTCATGAGAGACAGAGAGAGAGACAGAGAGGCAGAGACACAGGCAGAGGGAGAAGCAGGCTCCATGCAAGGAGCTTGACGTGGGACTCGATCCTGGGTCTCCAGGATCACGCCCTGGGCCAAAGGCAGCGCTAAACCGCTGAGCCACCTGGGCTGCCCTGATGAGCCTTTTCAATGTGTAAATTCAAGTGATTTTCCATTTCTGAAATTTTTAAAATTAAGGTTTAAATATTTTCTCTGGGGACACCTGGGTGGCTCAGTGGTTGAGCAGCTGCCTTTGGCTCAGGGTGTGATCCTGAGGTCCTGGGATGGAGCCCTGCATCTGGCTCCCCATGGGGAGTCTGCTTCTCCTCCTGCCTATGCCTCTGCCTGTCTCTGTGTGTCTCTCATGAATAAATTTTTAAAAATCTTTTTAAAAAAATAAATATTTGCTCTATTTTGGCTTTGTTTTGGCTTTCTTCTTCAGGGACTCCAATAATACACCCTCTTTTATTCTTTCAGTGCTTGGAATTCCATTTCAAGTAATTTCTCACTGGCTCCGGTCCCCCCCCACCCCGACACAAAGATTTTATTTACTCTTTTTTTTTTTAAGATTTTATTTATTTATTCACGAGAGACATACAGAGAGAGGCAGAGACACAGGCAGAGGGAGAAGCAGACCCCATGCAGGGAGCCTGATGCGGGACTCCATCCCAGGACCCTGAGATCACACCCTGAGCCAAAGGCAGACACTCAACTGCTGAGAGCCACCCAGGCATCCCAGGTTTTATTTACTTACATGAAAGAGAAAGAGAAAGAGAGCACAAGCAGGGGAAGAGCAGAAGGAGAGGAGAGAGACAAGCAGACACCTTGCCGAGTAGGAGCCCAATGCAGGGCTCAATCCCAGGACCCCCAGATCATGACCTGAGCCAAAGTTAAATGCTTGACTAATTGAGCCACCCAGGTGCCCAAACTTGGCCCTATTTTACTTCTTTCTTGGTGTCATTATTATTCTTTGTTGTTTTCCTGACTCTCTCCACTGCTCTTTTTTTTTTTTTTTTTTTTAAGATTTTACTTATTTATTCATGAGAGAGGGAGAGAGAGGCAGAGGTACAGGCAGAGGGAGAAGCAGGCTCCATGCAGGGAGCCTGATGTGGGACTTGATCCTGGGTCTCCAGGATCACACCCTGAGCCGAAGACAGACACTCAACCGCTGAGCCACCCAGGTTGTCCTCCACTGCCCTTTATCAAATTTTTTATGAAGTCTATTCTCTCTTGCGTACCTTACAATTTATTCTATATATCTGAGATAATTGCCTTTTTTATTCCCTTTCTTTCCTGAGCTGGTTGGACTCTTCCGTCATTTATCCCTGCCCATGTCAGCATTTTAGGGTTTGTTTTCTGTTTTGTTTTGTTTTACAGAGCACAAGTGAGTGCGAGAGCTCGTTAATGGGGGAGGGACAGAGGAAGAAGGAGAGAGAATCTTAAGCAGGCTCCACACCCAGCACACAGCCCAACTTGGGGTTCGTCTCACAACCCTGAGATCATGACATGAGCTGAAATCTAGAGTCCAGTGCTTAACCAACCAAGCCACACAGGCACCCCTGAATTTTGATATGTAGATTTTTTAAATTATTTTTTTATTTTTTTATTTTATTTTTATTTTTATTTATTTATTTTTTTTTTTTTTAAGGCAAATGCTTGTTTGATTATACAGTATTGAATTCTGTTTGGAGTGTTGACCTACAATTTCTTCTACGTCTCAACTCCTTTCTAGGGTACTTTTCCTTCGTCCATTTATGTGGATTTTCATTTCCTGGATTTTTTACAATTACTCTCTGTGGACTCACTATGCTCCTTTAGTCCCCCCCCCCCCCCCCCCCCCCCGCCCTCCCCGTCACCGGGCTCTGTCTCTGAGCTATGCAGCTCAATGGCGCCCTCGTCTGTCAATGCAGCAAGTCAACTTAATTTAGTGTTCGGTTACTGGCAGAAACAGGTGGAAAGGCCTCCAATTCCCTAGTTTTCTTTTGTCTTGAAGGGCCTTACATTTGCCCCTTCCATTCCTCTTCACCACCACACTGTCAAGGAGCTTTCTCTTCCTTTTTTCTTTTCCTTTCTCCAGAAGCTATGCACTTTGAAGACTGTTCCTTTAATCAATTCCTTTTTCTGGAATCCACACACTGACTCACTCAGACATCATTGCAGCCTTTTCAGACTTAGGGTAAGCTTCATCTTTCCGGAACTAGTCCTAGATCAACCTTAGATTGCTTTGCTAGTTTCCGATTTTTGTACCCGCTGTGGTTTTTCTCTGTTGCCTTTGGTTCGGGGTTGGAGCACAAGGGTGGGGCATCTCATGCTTCAATTCCATGATTCTTCAATTTTTTTCATGATCCTTTTACGTTATGGCATTCTCTGTGTTCAAGCTATGCCATAGCTTGCTTTATCCCTTTTTTGTGTTGCTTTGGGAAGGGATATTTGGGAAACAGGTAGATCTCCCCATGGTGGGACACTCTTGAGATTTTTCATATCTGTTCCAATACAAATGAAATGTTGCTAACTCCAAAAGACAAGAGTAGCATTGGTAGCATTTTTCTAAGCTTATGGAGAACTCTCAGTTGAATAAAACTTATTTGCCACCCTGAGGTTTGACCACAGCTGAACAAGAGGTGGTCTGCAGTGGAGGATGGCATGAGAACAATGGAGATTATGGCATCAGTAAGCACAACTGCTTTTACTAGATACATAGGGTACTAAGGAAAGGTTAAATAAAAGCTAATAATTCAGCACTATTCATAATAGGCAAAAGGAGGAAACAGCCCAAATGTCCATCAACCGATAAACGGATAAACAAAATGTGGTCTACTCATACAATGGGGTATTATTCAGTCATAAAAAGGAACTAAGCACCGGCACCTGCTACAACATAGATGGATTTGGAAAACATTACACTCAGAGAGAGAAGCCAGGCACAAAAGGTCACATATGTGAAATATCCAAAGTAGACAAATCTTCATAAAGGCAGAAAGCAGATTCCTGGTTGCCAGGGGATAGGGGAGGGGGGTGGGGAGTAACTGTTAATCGGTCCAGGATTTCCTCTTTCTGGTGATGAGAAAGTTCTGGAACAAGAGAGTGCAGATGGTTGCATAACATTGTGAATGTGCTTAATGCCACTGAATTGTACACTGTAAAGTGGTAAAAAAAAGTCAAATTTATATTATGTGTATTTTATCCCAATTCAAAGGAAATTAACAACATCACTAAATCTCTTCTGTTCTGGTCTTTCCATTTGGGGATCTATGAGAATGTTGGATCCATCACTCAGCATCCTTAAAACGACAGACTCCTGACAAATGTGGAAAAGCTGGGAAGTCACGTGGGAAGTTCATGGTCACATGCTGACCGTGTGGCCAGAACTATGCTTCTTGGTAATAGATCTATCAGATTCTTCTCGAGTTATCAACGATGGATATCATCTACCGGCTTGTTACTTGGGAGTTGTCTCTTGACCTTATCCTTTCATGTCAAAATCAGATGGAAATTTCTACACCCCTCTGGGCAGAGAGACTAGCTTAAAGGACTTTGCTATCTATTCCCAATGAAAGCACACATGGCCATCATTAACATGCTATTATGGACTATTTCTGCCCCCCACCCCAGTGCATATGTTGAAGTTCCAAAGTCCAGTGGCACATTATTTTGAGGTGGAATCTTTGGGAGGTAATTAGGTCGAGATGAAGTCATGAGGGTGAGGCCCTTGTGATGGGATTAGAGCCCTCCTAAGAAGAGGAAGAGACACCAGAGCTCCCTTTCCCCTTCATGAGAGGCACAAGAAGGCAGCCATCTGCTAGCCAGGAGGAACCTCACCAAGAACCAAATCTGCCAACATCTTGATATTAGACTTTCCAGCCTCCAGAACTATGTTGTTTATAAGTCATTCAGTATATGGTATTTTTTTTTAAGATTTATTTATTTAGGGACACCTGGGTGGCTCAGCGGTTTAGCCTTTGGTCCAAGGCAAGATCCTGGAGTCCCAGGATCGAATCCCACATCGGGCTCCCTGCATGGAGCCTGCTTCTCCCTCTGCCTCTGCCTCTGCCTCTCTCTCTCTCTCTCTCTCTCTGTGTGTGTGTGTGTCTCATGAATAAATAAATAAATAAATAAATAAATAAATAAATAAATAAAATAAAATCTTTTTAAAAATATTTATTTATTTATTTATTTATTTATTTATTTGAGAGAGAGAGCTCACGAGTGCAGAGGGAGGGGTAGAGGGAGAGGGAATCTCAAGTCGACTCTGCGCTGAGTCGGGAGCCTAGCACGGGACTGGATCTCATGATCCTGAGATCACAACCTGAGCTGAAACCAAGAGTTGGAGGCTTAACCGACTGGGCCACCCAGGCGCCCCTATGGTGTTTTAAAAATAGCAGCTTGAGAAGACTAAGGCACCTGCCTTTCACCCCTTTCTGAAGGGCAGGGATTTAAAATTATCTCCTTGTTCAAAGCTTAGGACCGGCTTTGTCCCTTTCAGCTGTAAGGGTGTGTATCAGTCAGGACGTGTCTAGTTGTAAGTAAGAGGAAACAATACAAACAAGTACAAACAAATGAAAAAAAAAAAAAGATTAATTGGCTCAGGTAAGAAAGTCCTGTTTCAGAGTGAGCCCGCGGATGCTGCTAAGCACCCCATGCCTGGTCACCTGTACCTTCCACGGTCTCCATCCCAAGTTATGGGCTGAATATGTGTTCAATTGTGATGACAGGTTGACTCACCAGGACGAAATGGGGCTTGCATGAGAAGTTAAATCTAGTTATCAGAAAAGAAATGACTGCTCCCCCACCCCCTGTTTTTCCTGGGCCTCTTTCCAAACTTACTGAATTGGACTTTCTTGGGAGTGGGTTAAGATTACCATATGATTTCCCTCATATGTGGAATTTAAGAAACAAAACAGATGAACATAGTGGAAGGGAAAGAAAAATAAAAATAAGATAAAGACAGAGGGAGGCAAACCATAAGAGACTCAAATATAGGAAACAAATTGAGGGCTGCTGGAGGGGAGGCAGGTGGGGGGATGGGGTGAGTGGGTGATGGGCATTAAGGACGTAATGAGCACTGGGTGTTATATGTAAGTGATGAATCACTGAATTCTACCCCAGTAACTATATTGTATATGAACTAACTTGAATTTAAATAAGTCTTGAAAGAAAAAATATAATCTACTTTTTTTTTTCAGAATCTGCATTTTTAATAAGTGTCCCCCGCCAGGAAAATGCAAATGAAAACCACAATGAGCTATCCCTTGACACCCACTAGAATGGCTGGAATAAAAGAGATCGTAGTAAGTGTTGTCAAGGATGTGGAGAAATTGGAACCCTAGAAGACATTCATAAGAGAGCAGATCTTCAAAATTCTCATCATGAGAAGAAAATTTGTAACTGGGTTAACTATGGAACTAGACTTACCGTGGTGATCGTTTTGCAATATATCCATACATGGAATCATTACGTTGTGTACCCAAAACTAACATAATGTGATGCACCTATTGTAACTCAATGAAACCCGAGAAAAGTTTTTTAAAGATTTATTTATTTTTGAGAGAGAGAGCAAGAGAGTTGGGGCAGGAGAGGGGCAGAGGGAGATTCTCAAGCAGACACCCGCCCCCCCCCACCCGTGGAATGTAGAACTGGACTTGGGGCTTGATCTCATGACCCTGAGATCATGACCTGAGCTGAAACTGAGAGCCAGATCCTTAACTGACTGTGCCACCCAGGTGCCCCTGGAAAAAAAATTTAAACAATAATAGTAAAATAAATAGCTGTCTGCGGTGTCTCTTGTATTGCGCAATACAATCACCCATCAAATTGGGTGGTGGATGCCACCCCCAACCCTGGGGTCACAGTGCAGCTCCTGACAGTCTAATCATTTGCATTTGAGGAAACTGATCCTGCAGAGAGAGCAGCTGCTGGAGGGCCAGGGAGCTAGGATCCCAGGGCGGCCTCCCGCTCCTCTCTCCTCCCTTGCACCAGAGGTGGGAGGGACCATGGGAGAGGCCACCAGACAGCTGAACAGGGAACCCCAGAGGGACCTGAGTCCTGGCTTACAGCATTACCCCCCACCCTCCTGGACCTGGACACTGTCTTCATGGCCCACCCCCTGCCACCAGGCTACGTCAGTTTACCCTTTCTGTAACATGCTGGTCATATTATCCATGCCAGTGCGGAAAGACTGCATCAATCCATATATAAAGTACTTAGCAGAAAAGTGCCCCACTGTAGTAGGTGTTAAATAAATGTAACAATTGTGATCCAGCACCAGCTCCCAAACACAGTTTTAGAAATCACCATCAATGAGGCCATCGGCAAGCCATGAAGGCAGAGTGGATGTCAGAGGGGGATGGTGGTTCCTGGATGATGGGGCGATGCCCGCCTCTGCCCTGAGTGAAGGAAGCATAACAAATTAGCCCTGCTTTCCATATTGCTGCATCTCATCCAAAGCATCCCAAGAGTTGGCCATGCCGCAAGTGGACCAGCCCTCCTTCCTGTCGACCCCAGACCACCCCATGCTACCTCCTGGAATTCCTGGAAGGCCCATCCCATCTCATTTCGTGTCTCTCTCCAGCCTTTTCCGGTGATATGTCACTGCCTGGTGCCTGAGTGAAAGCAGGTTTCAGAAGTGAGCATCACAGGGTGAGAAAGAAGAGCTGTGGTCCCCAGGAGTCCTGAACAAGGCATCTGGGAGCAGTGGGTAGACATGTGTGACTCCTGGGAACAGATGGCATGGCGGCCGGACACTATGGGCAAGGCTGGGTTGGGACTCTGGGGTCTTGGGGAGGGCGTAAGGAGGTGGCCCACTCTGGTGTCAGCTTGCACAGACTCTAAGTTGCTTCTCTACCCTTTCAGAGGAGGAAGAGCTGATAACCAGTGGCACCACTTTCCGCCACAGACTTTGGATTCAACAATTCAGTTTCCAGAACTTCACAGGTACAACGGGGTTAGCGCACGGAGTAGCTACAACCACTGCCAGACTCTTGGGTCCTGGGAGGTGGGGTCTGGGGCACAGGCTTCCATGGGACAGGCTGAGGCAGGAACACAAGTGTGCTGGAATCACCCCTCCTTCTCTCTCTCAGGATGTCTGGGCCACAGTCAGGCTTCCTTGGGGCTGCTGCTTTTCCATCTCGTGCTCTTCATTGGGATTCTGGTGGCCATCCTCTTCCAAGGTCAGATACAGATGTCCAAGGTCAAGGACTCCCAGGGTGCAGACGTTGCCTGGGTGGGGGGCTAGTTCCCAGAAAGAGATAGGGCTGAAAGCCAAGATTTGGGTCCTCCACCTGGAGGACCTGGTCAGCTGCCCTGCTTGCTGGCCTCTCCCTCAGTCCCTCCCTACTCTGCTGCAGGGGAGGAGGGGGAAGGGGGAGGAACAAGAGGACTCCTGGCTCTTGATCTCTGGTGCAGATTTCATCCACCGTCTTCCCCATCTTCAGAAAGGATTAACCAAGATCTTGACTGAGCAACAATGTCCTTGTGCAGGGCACGCACACAGCAGATGTTTAATAACCACAGATTTTTTTTTTGGCACAATCTTCAGGGTCCCAGGTCCCAGAAGCTAGAGCCTTTGAAGCAGGAGATCCAAGAAAAACTGACCCAGCTGAAGGCTGGACTTGGTGACTGGCCAGGCACCAGGGTCCTGGGGGTTCTGGAAGGGTCTCTGGTATGCTGTGGGTGTGGTGGGACTCTGCTTGAGTCACCGTCCCTCTCTCAGCTAGGAACACAGAGTGACAAGGATGATTCCCCTTGGTATTCCCAGGGGCACACAGTAGGCACTAAATTAAACCAGTCTCTTATTCTGAGCTCCCTACTTCTCCCAGTATGGAGGATATGGGGCCGGGACTCCTAGTTCTCCTGGGCCTGGGGGAGGGTAGCAAGTGGGGGAGGGGGACGAGCTGTTGGGCATGGAGAACCAAGGAGGGCCCCCCCCGACCCTCAGGGGATTGAAGAGTGGGCAAACGTGGGGTTAGGGGCATCTCAAGCTGAGTCCCAGCCCTGCCACCTGCCCCATCCTTGGGAGCGGACATTCTTCCGAGGCAACTGTTACTCTTTCAGCTCCCAACAGAACTAACACGACTCTGTCACTGCCTGCCAGGAAGTGGGGGCCCGACTTGTTACCGAAAGTGCCGGGGAGCAGGTGCATCTGTCCAGGGAGTCAGCCTGACCTGGGGCAAGCCCCTGGCCACTGGTCCACTGGGCACAAGAGAGCCAGATGAGATTTTCTGGAAGAGAGACTGCCTGCTTCACTTGGGGGGGGGGGGAGGATAAGAACCAGGCATCCTGCAAGGAGGTACAAATGAGATCTGGACACCTGGGTCTGGGGGACACGTAAAACATAAATAAGCTCTGGTGGTGTCCTGACAAATGGCTAACACTTAGCTCTCTGGAGGGAGGGGGGGATAAGTCCTGATTTGGAGTGTTGGCCAGTTTCCCTGGCGTACGTACTGCCACTGTGGCTGATCTCAAGCCATTCACATGATGCCGTCACTGCGGAGCTGACAAGATACGCGGTGGGGACCTGGCTTGATTTGACTCCAGCACGTTAAACCCTGGTGTGAGTCAACGCATGGGTACATGCTTGGCACATGTAAGAACACACAAACATGCAGTATTACCAGGTGTGTGTGGTGAGAGACCAGTTGTGTGCATGTGTCTGCAAGTCGGAACATACGTGCTCATAGGATACAGATGTGAGAGGCGCTCGGGACCTGGCCTGGCAGGAGGCGTAAGGTCCCACTGAAAGACGAGCTTGCTGCCAGGAAACTGGAGAGATGCTGAGCCCAGAAAGTGGGGGTCAGAGCCCCCTCCTGACTTCCCTACGTCCACCAGAACTTCCTACAGCTGCAGACTTCCAAGAGAAGCTGCTTCACCTGGGAGACTGGGTGGCTCAGTTGGTTAAGCGGCTGCCTTCGGCTCAGGTCATGGTCCTGGGGTCCTGGGATTGAGTCCCACGTCAGGCTCCCTGCTCAGTGAGGAGTCCACTTCTCTCTCTGCCTCTCTCCCCGCTCGTGCTCTCTCTCTCTCTCTCTAATAAATAAATAAAATCTTAAAAAACGAAGGAAAAGAAATCACTTCACCTGCACGGGGCTCTCAGACATGGAACATGAAGGCAGAGGGCACTGGGTGAATGATTCACCCCTGCTGCCCAGGTGAGTCTTAGGAGAAGGAAACACTCTATAAAGTGGGAATGGGATTCTGAAACCCTTACATGGGTATTTACCTGGGTATCCCCACCCCCATTCCCTGGCCCCTAGGCTGGAGAGTCTGGGATTCTTTTTTTAAAGATCCATAATCAGGCGATGGTGGCCCTAAGTATGAGAGCCTGATAAGGGAGGTAGTTGGGGGTGCAGGCTCTGGATTGGTTGGTGTGTACTTGAAATGCATACCCCAGGGAGGAGGGCTCCTCCAAGAACTGGAGGGGCACAACAATCAGGGAGGCAGGAGACCCCGGCAAGGAGACTCAGGCACTCATTGGGTTGTCCAGAATACATGCATACAGGGCAGGTGTGAAAGCATCAAGCGAGCTGAAGCTATTAACATGATTGACCCAGTGGGCCAGGGACGTGGACTCATGTCCGGGCTTTGCAGCTTTGTGAAGTCTTGGAACAAAGGAGAACCCACCAGCAGTGGGTGGGAAGACTGGGGGACTTAGGGGTAACCCCAAATGTGATTTTGGCAGAAAGCCTGCAGCCTCCTGTTCCAGTGGCTGAAGGCTGCTCTCTGTCCTTGACCCCTGTAGCCCCAACCCCACCTCTGTTGGGTCTGTAGAACCTCACCCATGTTTACACCAGGGTTCCTCCCCCAACCCCCTCCAGCCCCCCATACACCGGGTCTGCTGGTGTGGAGATCTTGACAATGCTCTGGGACTCTTCCCGGTCAGATTCCTCATCCTCTATGGGTTCACTCCTGTCCTTCTTGTGATGGTGCGAGGTTTCCCTTAGTTCGGAGGTTGTAGCTCTGGGACTCTGCTCCTTGGACCTTAATAAAATGACCGGGTATGGGATACCGTCAGGACTGGTGTGTTCCATTGATCTACTCTTGCTTCCTTGCCAAGATCACAGTTTGGATCGATTTCTGTAGCTGCCATATCCCCTGGAGCCTTATCACATCCCTGCTCAAGGTCTACCTGCCATTACCTGCATGCACGCTTGATGGAGGGTCTTCTCTGGTCCCTGGGGTTCATCGTGGAGGCTGGAAGTACCAGGGGATGAATACCAATGACCAATGGCCATTAGGAGTTGGTATATACGTACCCCAGCTCCCTCCTCCCTCAACGGCATGGTAGACATGGTAGGCGTTGGGGTGGGCCCCCCAAATGCCCTTTCAAGGAAAAGACATGCTGCCCCAGCTGCTTGGAGGTTTGTTGGCAGAGAGGCGTCAGCTCTCAAGCCCTTTGGGGATAGACTCAGAGTCATGCCCCTTCGTGGCATGGCTCACATTCCTGCAGAGGGACATTGTTGCCTCAGCATGGGGGTCCATTCTGGTTTCAGAGCTCCTGTGGGTGGGGTCAGCTGAGGCAGTTATCAAACCTGCAACCTGCTCGGCCCAACGTCTCCCTCTGTGCATTTCTGCTTCCTTCCTGTGGCAAAATAAAAAAAGAGATTTGGTTTTTGTCCCCAGTTCCTAAGGTCTTCTGAGTTCTGTGAGTCATTTTAACAAATTACCAAACCTGAGAGGGGGTTATGGGAACTTCCAAATTTGGAGTCAGCCAGGCAGAAATGTGGGTAGCCTGGGGACCCACATTTGCAGCTGGTAGAGGGCATCAGAATTGGAGAACTGCCTGGTGTAGAAATTTGATACACACTTCCCCTCCTTTCCACAGGAGCTTTCCCCAAGGATGTTTTTTCATAAATAAGACGAGTCTGCACACAATTCCAATGTGGGGTGTGGGGGTGATGGCCCCTCACACATTCGAGTGATTCTCTGACACCAGCTGGGTGTGCTACAGTTCAACTCAAATCGGACACTATGTCACTGGAGTTAGAGCCAGACCCCACAGGTTAAGGGCGTGGTCCTACAGGACTACCTCCCCACTTCCAACACCAACCTCAAGTCCAGGAGGTCAGCTGGGTTTCCGATCGACTCTAAACCATAGATCGAAAATTTATTAGATTGCCAGTTTGTTATAAAAGGGTACAGCTCAGCAACAGCCAGGTGGAAGGGGTGCGTAGGGCAGGGTATGGGAAGGGGCAGGGGCTTCCATGCTCTCTCCAGGCACACCTCCTCCCAGCACCTCCCAGTGCTCACCAGCCCAGAAGCTCTAAGACCACTGTCCTCTTGGGTTCTTATGGAGGCTTCATTGCAGACCCAGTTAATCAATCAATTGGCCATTGGCGATTGATTCGGCCCACAATCCTTCCCCCCTCCTCCGATGTCAGGGGCTGGGAATGAAAGTTTCAATCCTCTAATCTCATGCTTGGCTCCACTGGGAATGGGAACCACCCTCACCTGAGGTGACCTGACCTGAGGGCTTTCCAAAAGTCACTTCACTGACATAAGACACCTTTATCCCTCTCATCACTTTGGAAACTCCAAGGGTTTTAGGAGCTCTGTGCCACATGTGTATTTCTTGTGATAAATCACAATATGACAGCAAACAACCTTTGTGCTATATTCCTGAGTCAGCTTCCCAGGAAACCAGATGTGCAACCGAAGGGATCACTCTGACATGTGTTCTAGATCATCTCTCAGAAGTTCTGGATGGGCTTCAGCCCCAGTTGCTCACGTAAGGCCCCTTCTCATCAGTGTCACCCCTAATGGCCTTTCCCTGTCGCACCTTCCCACACCTCAACAGGTGCTTCTCCCAGATAAACCACTTATAACCAAATCCTTGTCTCAGCCTCTGCTTCTGGGGAAACCAAGCCGAGTTTATTATATGTTCTGACATCTTCCAGGGATTGTCCTTCTCATCAAAGTGTTCATTATTCTAGGGACACCTGGGTGGTTCAGTCGGTTAAATGTCTGCCTTGGGCTCAGGGTGTGATCCTGGGGTCCTGGGATCGAGTCCCGCATCAGGCTCCTTGCATGGAGCCTGCTTCTCCCCTGCCTATGTCTCTGCCTCTCTCTCTTCATCTGTCATGAATAAATAAATAAAATCTTAAAAAAAAAACAAAAAAACCCAAAGTGCTCATTATTCTTCTTAAGATGATTTTTTTACATTACCATGGTTTTGAATTTTTAATGTTAAAAACGTTTTGAATAATTCATGCACATAGAACCAAAACATATTCATCTGTACAGTGAAAACTGAAGCTTCCTCCGTCCCCATCCTTGGATCCCAAAATATTACCCACCCTAGTTGTAGCCTCTCTATTATAACTCAGATAATTCACTTGTCAAGCTTGTTTTGACGCCTGTTTGGCGATCCTTCAATAAAATGTTTTAAAAATCTATTTGTTTTGTTTTTTTGTGTGTGTGTGGCATTAGTTCATTTCAAGTTTTTATTTAAATTCTAGTTAACGTAAGTGGTAAAATTGGTTTCAGGTGTAGAATTTAGTGATTTGTCACCTACATACAACACCCAGTGCTCTTTACATCATGTGCCCTCCTTAATGCCCGTCACCCTCCAGCCCATCCCCCCACATCTTCTCTCCAGAGACCTTCCGTTGGTTGGTTCGTTCTCTATCGGTAAGAAACTCTAATGGGGGCACCTGAGTGGCTTAATCAGTTAAGCGTCTGACTCTTGATCTCACCTCAGGTCTTGATCTCCGGGTCATGAGTTCAGGCCCCTTATTGGGTTCCACCCTGGGCATGGAGCTGACATGCATTATTTTTTTTAAGATTGCATTTATTTATTTGACACAGATTGAGAGAGAGAGAGAGAGAGAGAGAGCACAAGCAGAGGGAGCTGCAGGCAGAGGGAGAAGGAGAAGCAGACCCCCCATTTAGCAGGGAGCACGATACGGGGCTCCATTCCAGGACCCTGGGATCATGACCCGAACCAAAGGCAGACACTTAACTGACTGACCCATTCAAGTGCCCCTGGAGCTTACATTAAAAAAATAGAGTCTCTTATGGTTTGCTTCCCTCCCTGGTCTTTGTCTCTCTCTTTTTTTTCCCCCTTCCCCTATGTTCATCTGTTTTGTTTCTTAAATTCTGCATATGGTGAATAGGCAAAACACAGAGGATTTTTAGGGCAGTGAAACTACTCTGTATGATACTATAATGCTGGATGCACGTCATGAGACATCTGTCCACACCCATGGAATGTACAACATGGAAAGAACCCTAATGTCAACTACGGACCCTGGGAGATCATGATGTGTCGGTGTGGGGTCATCGATTGTCACAGAGGTGCCCCAGTGGCGCAGGATGCTGGTAATGGGGGCAGCTGTGCACATAGGGAGCATAGGTTCTCGGGGAAAGCTCTGTACTTTCAACTCAACTCTGCCGTGAACCTGAAACCACTCTAAAACATAAAGCCGATTTAAAAGAACTGGTGTGGTTTTCCACACAAAGTGATTCCAATTAATAAGTGTAGAAGGAATGAAGGATTTAGGAGATCTCTGTAGAACACCGTGGTAATAATCACTGCAAGCGAGACCCAGAGACGGATGCTTACAATTAACAAGTGTGACTTTTTTTTATTTTTTATTTTTTATTTTATTTTTTTTAACAAGTGTGACTTTAAACGAGAGAAACAGGATATTTGCATGGCCTCAGACTTATATCATCTCCTCCTGAAGAATAGTTATTAATTACTGTGGTGGTTTTAACACATGTTCACACATTTTGAATAGTGCTTTCTGTGGCAAGAGGGAATTGTCTTCCCCCTGGAGTGGGGCCGATTTTGTGACTTATCTCATAGGAATAGAGCAGTGTTTATCAACCTTTTTTTTAGACTGTCCCCCCACCCCCACCCCACAATAGCCTTTCACATATTTTCCCTTATCGTCTCCTCCTATTAAATATTAAGGGGTAAGATTTTGTTGGGTAGGGCTGATCTAGGTCAGGCCCACACTAGGCATTGTAACACCTAAGATTTTTCATTTTTGTTTTTGCCCCCCTGGGGGTGACGTCGACCCTGTTGATAATGCAAGGAATAGAGTATGGGAGGTGAAAGATGATGACTCTATGGCAGGGGAACCTGGCAGACGCTGGTTCCAAGGTTAACCAGGTCACCACTCCTTGGTCACCACTGTGACCAAGGTTAACCTTAACCGCATTGCCAGCGATGGTCATGCACACACAACTGACCCTCCCTTCCAGTGTGAGGTGGTGAGAACATTTCTCCTTTGTTGTATTCTTCTCTTCAAATCTATCACCTTAATCTACTCATGAAAAAAACAGCAGAGGGGCCCCTGGTTGGCTCAGTTAGTTAAGCGTCTGCCTTCAGCTCAGGTCGTGATCTCAGGGTCTTGGGATCCAGCCCATACTGGGCTCCCGGCTCAGTGAGGAGTCTGCTTGTCTCCCTCTCCCTCTGCACCCACCCCCCCAGCTCATTCTGTCTCTCTCTCTCAAATGAATAAAACTTTATTTTTAAAAATATTTTATTTATTTATTCATGAGAGACACACATAGAGAGAAGCAGAGACACAGGCAGAGGGAGAAGCAGGCTCCATGCGGGGAGCCCGATGTGGGACTCGATCCCAGGACTCCAGGATCACGCCCTGGGCCGAAGGCGGTGCTAAACCGCTGAGCCACCCAGGGAGTCCCTGAATAAATCTTTAAAAGAAAGAAAGAAAGAAAAAAAAAAACAGCAGAAAATCCCCAACCAAAAGACCATTCAGCACAGTGCCAGATAGCAACTCTTCACAACTGTCAAGAGTGTGAAAGGCGAGGAAAGACCAGGAAGCTGCCAGAGTTTGGAGGACATTTCAGAGACTTGGCAGCTGAATCCTACGTATCCCCCACCTAATTCATACTTTGGAGTCTCAATCCCCAGGATCTCAGAAAGAGATCGAATTTGGAGATAGTCTTAGATAGAGGTATTTCAGTTAAAATGAGATCATCAGGATGGTCATTAGGATGGACTGGTGTCCTCATGAGAAGAGGAGGTAAGGGGGCACCTGGGTGGCTGGGTGGTTGAGCATCTGCCTTTGGCTCAGGTCGTGGGGTCCTGGGATCCTGGGATCAAGTGCCGCATTGGGCTCCCTGCATGGAGCCTGCTTCTCCCTCTGCCTATGTCTCTGCCTCTCTCTGTGTCTCTCCTGAATAAATAAAATCTTAAAAAAAAAAAAAAAAGAGGGAGTAAGGACACACAGAGGGAAGACCTGTGAGGACACGGGAGACACACCTCAGAAGGAGCTAAACCTGCCGACAGCTTGATCTGAGACTGCCAGCCTCCTGAGGGGTGAGACGGTACAGTTCTGGTGTGCAAGCCGCCCTGTCTGTGGTCCTTTATCACAGCAGCCCTGGGAAGCTGACATGACTAAATGCAATGTGGGATCCTGGATGCCATCCGGCAACAGGAAAAAGGACATCAGTAGGAAAACGTGAAATATAAATGAAACCATTTGTTTTATTAATGGTATTGCAATATTCCTTTCCTCTATTTGACAAGTGTATGATGGCAATGTAAGATGTTAACATGAGAGAAAGCTGAGCAAAAGGTGGCTAGAACTCCCTGTACTATCATTGCAATTCATCTGTGATTCAAAAATTCTTTCAAAATAAAAAAAATGAAAAAAAAAAACCTAAAACAATCTATTTAGGATTCCACTTCTATGAGGTCCCTAGAGGAGTCCTGTCCACAGAGACAGAGAGGAGACGGGGTGAGCCAGAGGTGGGGCAGAAGGTGGGGAGTCAGTCTGCTGAGGACAAAGGTTCAGTCTGGGAAGATGGAAAGTTCTGGAGGTGGATGATGGGGGTGGCTGCACAACACTGTGAGTGTGCTTCATGCCCCTGAGCTGTGCACTTAGGAATGGTTAGGACGGTTAATTTCATGTCATGTGTGTGTGCATTTTTACCACAATAAAACAACTCCATCAAAAATCTTTTTAGGATTTTTATTGAGGTGATACTGAATTTATAAATTAATTTGGAAAGAATTAATGCTCAAGAGTTTTCCTTATCTTGGGAAGAGGATAGGTTTCCTCTTCCTTATCCCTTTTCATTTATTTTTTTTAAAATGGTAAGACAAATTTTCTTTAATTATAGATCATAGTAGCTTTATAAATGATCAAGGTACATGTACAAACAAAATTTCAGATGCTCTTGAAAACACATTTTGAGATATATCACACACGGTACATATTTCTTCTTGGGTTTGCTTATCTTTTTGGGATACTGAAGAATACCCAACTTATTTTACACTAAAAATTTAGCCTTTGAACACTGGGTTGGATAGACCACAAAGTAGAACCTTCCGAGTTCTCTCAGTCGGCTTTCAGTCCAAATGATTCAGATATCTTGTGTCCTAAATTGGATGTTATTATTTTTTCTCATGTAATTAGTATCAGTGGAGGTCTTGTACTGGCAGTTTGTCTTGGTCATAACTTATTCTTCATTTATTTTTTTAAAGAATTTTTATTTACTTATTTGAGAGAGAGACAGTGAATGAGAGAGAGAGAGATAGAGAGAGAGCACATAAATGGGGGTGAAAGGCAGAGAGAGAAGAAGATTCCCTACAGAGCAGGGAGCCCTACACGGGGTTCAATCCCAGGACCCCATGATCATGACCTGAATCAAAGGCAGACATTTAACCAACTGAGCCACCCAGGCGCCCCTTCCTTGTTCCTTTTCAAATGCTCGTTGCTAGGACATAAGAAAGCTGCTCCCTTCAATCTTACTTCACCCTTAGTGAGTCCAGAAGTTAAATCCCTAGGACTTTCTAGATAAATAATCATGGCTGCAAAACACTGTCAACCTTGACGCTTCCTTTCCGATATTTATAAGTCTTATTTGTTTTTATTTTCTCATTGCATTGGCAAAATAGCAAGATGGGCATCTTTATTTTGTTCTTGATTTTATAAAAAATGGCTCTCAGGATTCACTCTTCAGGAAGACAGTTCTGTGGGTTCCGGAAATCGCTGCTTATCAAATTAAGGAAGTTTTATCCTGTTCTTTGTTTACCAAGACTTGTTTTCTTGTGTTTGTCTTTTATTTTATTTTATTTTATTTTATTTTATTTTAATGAAGAATGTGTGTTGAAGAGATATATCTTTTAGTGTGGAGGAGGCAAAAAATACATTGTGGAAGGACACAGAGCCCATGGTACCATCCATATGAAACTTCATATATGCAAAACCACCCAATACCTTGTCTAAATACATACACAAAGTTGTTTCAACATAGTAAACACCACATTTGAGAGGGCAGTTGCCTTGGAGAAGGAAAGAGAGAAATAAACCTGAGAAGTTACACAGGATTGTCAGTCACAATTTTTTTCCCACTGAAAATTTTGTGTTGGGTTTTTGGATAGAAACAGGAATTTAGGGCAGCCCGGGTGGCTCAGTGGTTTAGCGCCTGCCTTCAGCTCAGGGTGTGATCCTGGAGACCCGGGATCGAGTCCCACGTCGGGCTCCCTGCATGGAGCCTGCTTCTCCCTCTGCCTGTGTCTCTGCCTCTCTCTCTGTGTCTCTCATGAATAAATAAATAAAATCTTAAAAAAAAAAAAAGAATGAAAGAAACAGGAATTTATTTGCCAGGGAGGATGATCCCATAGTACTTCTGCAAGAACCAGCACCTGGCCTCCTCTTTGCTGATTCTGTGTCTGGCCCTATGCAGCCTGTCCTGCGCTCCTTGTCTGATCTTGTCTGACGTTGAAGCCTGACCTACTCGGCGGCCCAGAGAAGTCCAGGCTGTACATACCAATGCTTGCATAATATCTGATCCCCAGATCAATGCGCTACTGGATCCCGAAATCAAAGTTTCCAGTATCAGAGAAGTTATTGTTTCTTTTTTTTTAAAAAAAGATTTTATTTATTTATTCATGAGAGACACAGAGAGAGAAAGAGAGGCAGAGGCACAGGCAGAGGGAGAAGCAGGCTCCATGCAGGGAGCCCGACGTGGGACTCGATCCTGGGTCTCCAGGATCACGTCCTGGGCCAAAGGCAGTGCCAAACCACTAAGCCACCCGGGCTGCCTTAGGTTATTGTTTCTTAACTCATTCTCCTGCACCTTTAGATCTTTGTCTGGGATTCCTTCTACCTTGGCCCCCCAGTGGATGACCATCGTTTCATTTCTCCTGGTGCCAAAGGATCTGATGGCACATCCAACTCTGGGGGACAAGGCGGGGGGGCCACTGACCTGTGTGCGGCTCCAGCACCTTGGCTGTCCCGCCGGGTCAGTCTGTCTCCGCTGTTCTCCACACAGATGTTGAGGCAGAGCTTACAATGCGAAGTTCCCGCGAGGGGTTCTCCTTTTCACCTTGATCCCCTGTGCTGAACAGGAAGAGAAAGTACAATTTATTTCTTCTGAAGAGGATCTGAAAAATGTAAAGAAGCCAAAACTTGGTAAAGCTGAGTGGAAATCATGTGGGTTTCCATGTCTTTATTTTTCTGCATACTTTGTGTGTGCTTAATTATTTTTTTCATAAATACAAAGGCAAAGCCAAAACTAACAGCAACAACCAATACATTTCCTTTCCCCTTTCCTCCTTTCCCCTGACCCTGTTAGGTTCCCTGGGGAGTAGCGAGTCTCTGGAGAGAATGGAAGCAACAGAGTGGTCTTAGCCTTGGAGCTGAATCCTGCGACTTCTGCCTTTTTCCCACACTAGTCCAAACCCCTGGTCCCTGCTATTCAAGTCCTTGTGTGATCTGGACTCCTGCTGTTTGTCTCAGCCTCTCCAAGAGCCTCACTCCCAAATTTTGCATATGCTACTATCACAATGGGAACACTCTCTCGTACACCCATCTCCTCCAGGATAATTCTGACTCCCCCAAGAATCATTCCTCTAGGAAGCCCTCACAGATCCTCTAGGCTGAGTCAGATGCCTCCAGTGCTCTTCACCTCCCCTGGGCTTCACCTCCCCTGTGCTTCCTAGACTCGTTAACACGGTTTCCAAATCCCTGGTCAAATGTTCCCTACCCACATTGCTTTCCAGGCTCTGGTCGTATGTTCTACCCGCCCTGGAAATGGGTCCGCCTTCTCTGTCCTTGACTAGGACTAGTGCCATCCTCATGCCAGGAACCTCCCTTCCCTTTTAATTCCCCTTGCAGTCAATTCTGGGCATGGGACAGGGGTGGGTCGCCTTCTGGTTGCCTTGCTAGGCTGGACAGCTCTTGGTTCCTCAAGACAGCTTCAGCTACATGCGTGTACAAAAGAGACCCACCTTCCTGCCTCTTCGCCTCTGCCTTGGCTGTGCCCTCTGCCTGGCAGACACTTCCTTTTCCTGTCAACAACGGACAAGTCCTCCACGCCTACTTCCAATGCTACCACTTTCAGAAAAACCACCTCTGCTCCTCCAAATGCATTCACTGTTTCTCCCTCCATAAGGGCTGACGAATCAATGCCACCTACATCCTTTCCCAAGAACATATTCTGATGAGGTTGTGCAATCCTTGCGGCTTTTTTTTTTTTTTTCCTGTTTCCTCCCACTGAGCCCACGCCCCTCCTGAGTACTGCTGTCCTGGAGAGCCCCAGAAGGAGGGCGTGTCCTCCCAGAAAATTCTGCCCTGCAGTAAGATCCAGCTGCTAAGTCAGCTGTCAGTGTCTATTGATGTGGGCTCCATTTCTGATGATGAAGGCAAGATGGGACTTGTGTTCGGGACAAGGGAACTTCTAGGAAGAGGCGCAGGACCCTCCCAGTATTTGGGAAATAACATTCCTCAACCCTAAATTGTCCTCTAAGCACTGCTGATTTTTAATGTCTGACTTCTTCCCCTCTTTGTATCATGGGCATCTACTCTGATGTGTGTGATACACGTTCTTAAATAGACATACTTGGTGTAGTTGTGTGCGATTCACGTAAATGTCATGGCACTATGAGTTTCAAGTGCTATTTTTTGAGACCCTAAGTTACTGAGATGTAGACACTAGATATATATTTTTTTAAGATTGTATTTATTTGAGAGAGAGAGAGAGAGAGAGAGAGGGAGAGGGAGAGCTCATAGGAAGTCAGAGGGAGAAGCAGACTCCCCGCTGAGCAGGGAGCCCAATGCAGGGCACCATCCCAGGACACAGAGATCATGACCAGAGCTGAAGGCAGACACTTAGTTGACTGAGCCACCCAGACACCCCTAGACACTAGATCTTACCACTAGTTTGTTTCAGAGTTGTGTAGCTACCCAGTTTTACTTAGTGATGAGCAATAAAAATCACTATAAGGAAAATGGAGGGGCACCTGGGTGGTTCAGCGGTTGAGCATCTGCCTTTGGCTCAGGTCGTGATCCCAGAGTCCCCGGATTGAGTCTCGCATTGGGCTCCCCATGGGGAACCTGCTTCTCCCTCTGCCTGTGTCTCTGCCTTTCTCTCTGTGTCTCTCAGGAATAAATACATAAAACTTTTTTTTTAAAGAAAATGGAAATACTAGCCATCACCTGGGAAATATCTGCATCTGTTCTCTGTAATACATATAGAACTTATATATATTAATAAGAAAAAACACACCGCTTCCTAGAAAAAGATGGGTGAAGGATACAAACAATTTCCAGGAAAGCAAGCCAGAAGAGTGAATCAATGTACAATAGATACTCAAAACCTCAGAAGTCAGGAAACCCAGTCTGAAACCACAAGGAAATTCGATGAGAAGCAGTAAAAGTAGTTTAAAGACATTTTTAACAAAGGAGGGGGGAAAGAGAGGAGGAGGGAGATAGAGAACAGGAGACTGAACATGAAGTAATTAAGGATTTCACTTGATAAATTAGTTTTCGAAAACAAAAACCAAGGGCGCCTGGGTGGTGTAGTCAGTTATGTGTCCAAGTCTTGATTTGGCTCAGGTCATGATCTCAGGGTTGTGAGATTGAGCCCTGTGTTGGCTCTGCATTCAGCACAGAGTCTTCTTTTTTTTTTATTTATTTATTTATGATAGTCACACAGACAGACAGAGAGAGAGAGAGAGAGAGAGAGAGAGAGAGAGGCAGAGACACAGGCAGAGGGAGAAGCAGGCTCCATGCACCGGGAGCCCGACGTGGGACTCGATCCCGGGTCTCCAGGATCACGCCCTGGGCCAAAGGCAGGTGCCAAACCGTTGCGCCACCCAGAGATCCCCAGCACAGAGTCTTCTTAAGACTATCTCTCCCTCTGGCACTCCCCTCTGCTCACTTTCTCTTGAATAAATAAATAAGTTTCTAATTAAAAATATTTTTTTAGGGGCATCTGGGTGGCTCAGTCAGTTAAGCGTCTGCCTTCAGCTCAGGTCATGATCTCAGGGTCCTGGGATGGAGTCCCATGTTGGGCTCCCTGCTCAGTGGGAAGCCTGCTTCTCCCTCTCCCTCTGCTCCTCTTCCACTTATACTCGCTCATGAGCTCTCTCTCAAACAAATAAATTCTTTTTTAAAATTTTTAATAAAAAAATAGAATAAAAACAAAAATAAGTGGTTGACTTACTTAGTGAAGCATGTGACTCTTGATCTTGGGGTTGTAGGTTTGAGCCCCATATGTGGTGTAGAGATTACTTAAAAATAAGATCCTAAAAAAATAAAATATTTTATTCTTTTTTCACAAATAAGACTTTTTATTTGTCACCACTAAGTGTCTGAATTTTAAACAGATTCTTGGACTGGTGGCTCATATCCATCAGCTCGTTCAACTTTAACACTGGTCTCATCCCTAGTAGCTTTTCCAGAACTACCACCTTCACCATGAAGCTCCATGAACTTTCCCAATTCAAACTTGGGCTTCTTCATCATTTTTACTTTTCTAATGAAGACATCACAGAGTGGATAAATAGACTGAAAAGCCTTTTCTCTATCTTTTCTGATGCTGCCTGGAATCAATTTATTGCCACTTCTTTCAAGTCATTTGTCTGCACCTCTCAGGTCATGATTTCTATCATCTTTTTCCAAATTTGGTGGACCTGTTGGTGCTGAGCATAAGAGGTCTTCCGAATCTGAGTATTGCCTTTTTTGGTAAGACCAACGCAAAACAGACAAAGCAAAGAACCATCAGGAGTCTTGACATAAACATGAGCTTCAATCATGGTCTACCATTTTTTGATTACAGAGCAGCACACTTTGTCACGGGTAAGATCCATGCCATGGAAATTAGTCAGGCAGTTTTTGCCCTGAACATCCTCAGCAATTAGCTTGAATTTTCTAAATGTAACTTCATCATTCTGCAGATCAGCAAGGCTCACTTCAAAAACACAAGGCTTGAGGCCATCAGATGCGATTTCAGTTCCTTGAGTTCTCGTGACTAGTGTTTTCCAATATTTCTTATATTGAACATCGCTGGTGCTTTCACATCATACTAATCAAGTTTTGCCTTTCAAGTATTTATGTTTAGACCCACTTGGGCAGAGAATGGATCAACTATTTTTTTCTTGGATCCCTTTTTCCTGCCTTTCCTAAAGCACTGTTCTTGCCTACTGCCCTGGCGCTGCTCAGGGAGCCAAAAGGAAAAATATATTTTTTAAATAAGACAAAAGCAGAGAGGAGTGGAGATTTTTTTTTAAATGAAGGGTGAAATAATTGAAGGAAAAAAAATTAGCAACAGTGAATTCAGCTGTTTTAAGCAAATTTTAAGTAGTTTTAAACATATTAATGCACATACGCTTGTAACAGTCCGGTGAGGTAGGAACCCAGACGTAGGAAAGCTCCCCATAAGATTAGACAACTCGGAAATGGGATAACTGGGGTTTCAACACAGGTGGTTCAATCCCCAACTGGTAAACAATACCATATCTTTAAGCCAAAATAGTGGAAAGAATAAATAAAACCATATTTGAGAAAAAGACTAACAAACAGGATATACCTGAGATAAGCCTGGAAGGAGAAAGAAAATACAGCAAAAATTGAGCAGCAATGAGAATATCTGTAAGGAAAAAAATGTGTGCCTGTACGGCCAGAAAATTAAAGATGTGGAAAAACAATTTCTTAACAAAGCAGGACCCAAATAAAAACAGAATTTCGTAAAATGTAGTTTAATTTATTGATCCTTCTTTTATTGTCTTTTTTTTTTTTTAAAGTAGGCTCCATGCCCAACATGGGGCTTGAATTCATGACCCTGAGATCAAGAGTCGCACACTCTACCAACTGAGCCCACCAGGTGCCTTCTTAATATTTTGTTTGCCTTCTTAATATTTTGATCAAGAAACCCTTCCTATCTGGGTTTTTTGCCCCTAAAGTTTTGCCTTTCAAATATTTATGTTTAGACCCACTTGGGCAGGGATTGGCTGTCTTATTCACCATTACCTGGCCAGAACCTTCAACGGAGCACCGCACACAGTAGGCACTCAAATCTCTGTTAAGTGAATTAATGACCGGCTTTTGTGCCCAAGACCTAAGAGAGTAAGTACCAAAGATGGGGATAGCAAGCTATGGAGGAAATAGAATCTTCTTCCTGATTCCTGCAAAGAAACGCAGCATTGGCCTGTGGGTAGGTGGATGCAGGAGGTTGTCTGTATCATTCATTGGTCAGACCGTGGGCGCCAGTCTTCAATAGCGCCACTGTATGTTTTGGGAAGGAACTGCAGGATGGGACAGATAAGACCCAATTTCCATTTGAGGGGGGAAGCCTTTCTGTTCCCGTTTCTTGGACATTTGGTTTTTAGGATCCCTGAAGATTCTTGGGCAGTTCAAGAGAAAAGAGAGACATTCTGAGTTGCCTTATCATAAGAAAAGGGAGAAAGCCACTAATTAGGGGCACTTGGGTGACTCAGTCAGTTGAGCATCCAACTCTTGATCTCGGCTCAGGTCTTTTTTTTTTTAAGACTTTATTTATTTATTTATTTATTTATTTATTTATTTATTTATTTGAGACACACACACAGAGAGGGGGGGGGGCAGAGACACAGGCAGAGGGAGAAGCAGGCTCCATATAGGGAGCCCGACGTGGGATTCGATCCCAGATCTCGGGATCACGTCCAGAGCTGAAGGCAGATGCTCAACCGCTAAGTCACCCAGGCATCCCTTGGCTCAGGTCTTGATCTCAAGAGTGTGACTTCAAGCCTCGCTTGGGCTCCACACTGGCTGTGGCACCTACTTTTTTTTTTTTAAGCCACTAGTTAGAAAAAGATATGAATTTATGGAACATTTCATTCTAGTAATGCGGTAACTGGAATTCTCGGTTTAATGTCTGACTTCTGACTTCTGAATAGAAATGTTAAGAAAGCTAAGATTTCAGCTTCACTTTCTTCACTATATTCACAGCTCCCAAGACCGTGTCTGGCACCTAGGAGTCATTCACAGAGTGTTTGTGAAATCAGCGAGAGTAACTGAGTTTATCCTTGCTCACTGCACATTAGCCATATTCCCCTTACAGGCCAGCCCATTCCCATCTTCGTGAGGTTCTCTCTGGTTGGCAGGTGCTTCTTCCAGTATCTTCAGGGCCATCCCCTTGCTTCACTTGGATCTCTGCTTATATGTTTCCCCTTCCTTCCTTTCTTTCTGGCTTTACTGAAATATAGTTCACATACCATAGAATACACTCTTACCATTCAATGGTTTTTATTGTAGTCACATGCTCTGCATCCATCACCACACGATGTAGGAACATTTCATAATCCTGAAGAGAAACCCCAAACCCCTTAACCATCAGCCACCAGTTTCCCCCATCACTCCCAGGCCCTGGCAACCACTAATCTAGTCTCTGCCTCTATAGGTTTGCCTATTCTGGACATGTCATCTAAATGGAATCATACAATCTGTGGCCTTTTGTGACTGGCTTATTTCATTCAGTCTCATGTTTTCAAGTTTCATCTGCATTCCAGGACATATCAGTGCTTCATTCTCTTTCTTTCTTTTTCTTTCTTTTCTTTCTTTCTTTCTTTCTTTCTTTTCTTTCTTTCTTTCTTTCTTCTTTCTTTCTTTCTTTTTCTTTCTTTTATTAAAGATTTTATTTATTTATCTGAGAGAGTGAGAGCACAAGAAGGAACAGAGGGAGAGGGACAAGCAGACTCTGCACTGAGCATGGAGCCTGATCGCCCCTGAGATTCTGACCTGAGCCAAAATCAAGAGTTGGACACTTAATCGGCTGAGTCATCCAGGTGCCCCAGTACTTGGTTCTTTTCGTGGCTGAATAATACTCCATTAAATGGATATATACCACATTTTATTTATCCAACCACCAGTTACTGGACATTTGGCTCAGTTCCACTTTTTGGTTATTGTGAATCATACTGTTGTGAACACTCATGCTCAAGTTTTTGTTTTCTTTTGTTTTAAGATTTTATTTATTGTTTTCTTTTAATATTTTATTTATTCATTCATGAAAGACAGACAGAGAGAGAGAGAGAGAGAGAGAGACAGGCAGAGGGAAAAGCAGGCTCCATGCAGGAAGCCCAGTGCAGGACTCAATCCCGGGACCCAGAGATCACGCCCTGAGCTGAAGGCAGATGCTCAACTGCTGAGCCACCCAGGTGTCCTGATCATTCTATGTTTAACTATTAGGAACTGTCGAACTATTTTCCAAAGAAATGTTGCTTTTTCGGAAAGACCTTTCCTGACCACCCTACCTGAAATAGTTGCCCTGAATCACACCTCCTTACTCTGTTTTATCCCTGAGGAGACAGCACAGTACAATGTATATATTTATCACTCTGTGACATGAAAATATCCGATGCATATTTGTTCATTTGTTTATTGTCTTCCCTTCCACATTGTAATCTCCACAAAACCAAATATTTTTGCCAATTTTGTACCTTGCGGGATCTCCAGTGCTTAGAAAAGCGCCTGACATTGAGTAGCTCACGAGCCACATGGGCGGGTGTCCCAGAAGTCACAGGAAGGAGGATGTGGCCACGTAAGTAAATGCACCCCAGAGAAATCCACAAGAGATCCACAATCTGTGTTCCGGGGGAAGCGGTTGGAGCAGGGAAGCCACAGCCCTGGGGAGGCTGTAGGGTCAGAGACCAGATGGTTGCATTGAAGCCTGAGTGGGGACTGAGGCTCTGGAGAGTCACACTTCCAAGAATGTGATGCTCAAAGTCAAAAAGAGCTGCTTGTCCTCGGTCTGGAAATGTTCTGACACACCTGCTGCCCTCCCAGCAGGCCTGGGGGAAAGCAGAACCCCTTCCGGGCTCCTCCCAGACTCCCATCAAATCTGCTGCATCCGTTTGGGGTCCGTGGGTAGTGCGCTTGTTAAGGCTAATGGCTGTTTCAGTTGTCTGTGGCAATATAACAAGTCATCCACAAATCGGTGGCTTAAAACATAGCGATCTGTAATTTTCCCCAATTCTGTGGGTTGACGGATGTGGTTCCTTTCCTGGCCTTGCCGGGTTGTTGGACTCGGATAGCAGAATGGCTGGAAGGGCTAAGCGAAACTTTGCTGCTGGAGGCCCGCTGGACCGCTTTCCCGTCCTCGTGGCCTGTCATCCTCACGAAGCGAAGCCAGGCTCCCTAACTCAGCATCCCTGCAGCCCGCAGCATCCCGGGAGCGTGAAAGCGGAAGCCGCAAGGCATGCTGGGGCCAAGGCTGGTAAGTCACGTGGAGTTGCTGCTACACACCGATTGGTTACTGCAAGTCACGGGGACAACGCACCTTCCGTGGAGACGGCGATGGAGAATAGACCTCACCTCTGGTTGCGAGGAGGACCAGTCACTTCCGGAGACGCAGGTGCACCCAAGTGGGAGGTATTTGCAGCCAGGATTTTTCAATCTCACGGTAACTGAGAGAAAGTGGCCGTAGAAGGAGCTACGTGACCGTGGATCAGAGCACCAACACTTCTTGGCCAAAGGGCCTCCAGTGAGCCTCCTTTCCTCTCTGAGCCTCGGATTCCTGCCCATCAAGTAGAAGCAATCTAGCATTATCATAATCTTGATAGTCATCCTTTTAGGTTGCCCTCCAGGAAAATGAGCTACAAATCACCAGTTCTTCAATCTTTTCTGGCAGACTCTCTCCCTGGACATGGATAATTCCACTCCCTAGGGGTCCCAGTTGGCCTTGGATGGACACGAGGAGGGAGGATGATAATGTCAGCGACAAGAATAGCTACCTCTTGCGGGTCCCTGCCCAGGCTGCACGTATTACCCTGCTGATCTCTCGACACAGACGAGGAGTCTTTGGGCCACCCCAGAAGCAGAGCTTAAGAATTTGAAATTTTGTGAGGTGATTCTAGAGGCCCCAAGAGGAAAGTAAGGAAATGAGGGGGGAGAGAGTCCACACAGGTGTGCTCATGGGCAGGTACTGCTGTGAGCAACTGGAGCTCGATCTCCCTGAGCACCTCCAGATGACAGTTTAGAACACGCAACTCAGAGTTATCCTAACCCGGAGCATTAACTCTCTTGCACTTTCCAGCCTGCCCTCCACTTGGGTGAGGGCAAAAACACCCTCGGATGAAGAATTCCAAGAGTTTACAATAAGAGAGGTGAATGCCAAGGGAATGTGGACACAGCACTGACAATCCTTTACTACTTCGATTTTGTACAGGAGGAACTCAAGGCTTATAGTGACATTGCTAAGGGTCAACCCCAGGCTCTTCTCCCTCCAGAGCCCTACTCTTTCCCACTCTTCTATACCTTTTTAGACTTAAAGTTGCCTCTAGTTTAACAACATTTCAAACTAACATGCCCCCTCCCCCGCCATGAACTTCAGTTATAAGATCTCGCACCGTGTAAAACGCAAGCTGTATAAAAGACCTAAATATAAAGCCTAACACTATAAAATCTCTAGGGAAAACATAGGAGAAATTTTTGGATTGGGCAAAGATTTCCTAGATAGAACACCAAAAGCAAAATCTGTGAAAGAAAAATGGATAAATTGGATTTTGTTGAAATGTAAAACTTTGCTCTTTGAAGGACTGCTGCTAAGAGAATTAAAAGAAAAATCACAGACTGGGAGAAAAGATCAGAAAACATATCTTTTAAAAAATATTTTATTTATTTATTCATGGGAGACAGAGAGAGAGAGAGAGGCAGAGACACAGGCAGAGGGAAAAGCAGGCTCCATGCAGGGAGCCTGACATGGGACTAGATCCCGGGTCTCCAGGGTCATGCCCTGGGCTGAGGGCGGCACTAAACCGCTGAGCCACCCGGCTGCCCAGAAAATCACATATCTGATAAAAGATTTGTCACCAGAATATATAAATAACTCTCAAAACAATAAGAAAATAATTTACTCATTTAAAAAACTATATTCATAATTGAAGTGCTATTTTATGTACAATGTGTTAGCATGAAGGTAGGTATCTTGGATATTCACAATTAAGGTAGGTCTCTTGGATGATCCACTTAAGGAAGTTCACTTAATCCAACTTAGTGAAGACTGTATCCTTTGCATAATGACAGAGACACTGGTGGCACATAATGAGGCCTTATTTCCGGATCAGATGGTGCTGGTTTGAGCAGACATAGCAAAGACGACAACTCTAGCCAAACTTCCTTGGATGGCTCTAGTAGAGCCACTGGTGATCCATCTTGCTCTCTCAGATGGGATGAGGCCACTCATTTCTTTAAATGGGCAAAAGCTCTGAAGAGACAGGTCATCAAAGAAAATACTCAGGTGGCAAAGAATTATATGAAAAGATGCTGCACATCATTAATCATCAAGGAAATGCCAATTAAAAATTGCACTATGAAAATAAGAGAATGGTCAAAATTAAAAAGACTGATCATGGGATCCCTGGGTGGCGCAGCAGTTTGGCACCTGCCTTTGGCCCAGGGCACGATCCTGGAGACCCGGGATCAAGTCCCACGTCGGGCTCCCTGCATGGAGCCTGCTTCTCCCTCTGCCTGTGTCTCTGCCTCTCTCTCTCTCTCTCTCTCTCTCTCTCTCTCTCTGTGTGTGACTATCATTAAAAAAAAAAAAAAAAAAGACTGATCATGCCATGTGCTGTCAAGAAGGCAGAGGAAATGGAATTCTCATTCATCACTGGTAAGAATGAAAAATGGCACAGCCACTTTGGAAAATAGTTTGGCAGCCTTTTAAAAAATGAAATACCGGGGCAGCCCGGGTGGCTCAGCGGTTTAGCGCCGCCTTCAGCCCAGGGCATGATCCTGGGGACCCAGGATCGAGTCCTGCATCAGGCTCCCTGCATGAAGCTTGCTTCTCCCTCTGCCTGTGTCTCTGCCTCTCTCTCTGTCTCTCATGAATAAATAAATAAAATCTTTAAAAAAAAAAAAAACAGTATCTGGGAACAGGTGCTAGCTTTAAAAAAAAAAATGAAATACCGGGTTACCTGGGGGCCCAGCAGTTGAGCATCTACCTTGGGCTCAGGGCTTGATCCTGGGGTCCTGGGATCAAGTCCCACTTCTGTTCCCCCGCAGGGAGCCTGCTTCTCCCTCTGCCTATGTGTCTGTCTCTGTGTGTGTGTGTCTCTCATGAATAAATAAAATCTTTTAAAAAAATGAAACACATCTAATGCAATCATCCCCTCCTAGGTATATACCCAAGAGAAATGAGAGCATACATGCATGACAATACTTGCTCACAAAAGTGCACAGCAGTTTTATTTATGATAACCAGGACTGGAAACAGCCTAAATGTCCACCAGCAGGTGAGTGTAGAATCAAACTGGCCTGTCCACACAATGAAATTCTACTCAGCAGGAAGAAAGAATGAAGTATTAATGCAACAACGCGGATGAATCTCAATTGTGCTGAGCTAACGAAGCCAGTCTCGAGAGGCTACATGTTGTATGGCGCCTTTCATACAAAATTCTAGAAAATGCAAACAAATCTGAAGACAAAAAGCAGATCAGTGGCAGCTGGGGGTAACAGGGGAGGCTTACCAAGGGGCGCAGGGAATCTTTGGGTGGTGATGGTTGCATTCACCATCCCAATTGTGACGGTTTTGTGGATTAGTCAAAACTCATCAAACTGTACTCTTTAAATATGTACAGTTTAGGGGCACCTGGGTGGCTCTGTCGGTTAGACGTCTGCCTTCATCTCAGGTCATGATCCCAGGGTCCTGGGATTGAGTCCCATGTCGGGCACTCTGCTCAGCAAGGAGTCTGGTTTGCCCTCTCCCTCTGACCCTCCCTATTGCTCATGCTCTCACTTGCTCTGTCTCTCTCAAATGAATTTTTAAAAATCTAAGGGGATCCCTGGGTGGCTCAGCAGTTTGGCACCTGCCTTTGGCCCAGGGCGCGATCCTGAAGACCCGGGATCGAGTCCCGCATCGGACTCCTGGCGTGGAGCCTGCCTCTCCCTCTGCCTGTGTCTCTGCCTCTCTCTCTCAATGTGTGTGTCTCTCATAAATAAATAAATAAATCTTTTAAAAATCTAAAACAACTGTACAGTTTCTTGAATGTCAATAATACCTCAACAAAACTTTGTTTTAAGGTACTTGAAAAAATTAATTAAAATATTTCAAGTTAAAAATAATCATGACCTTTTGACTTAAACCGTGGGGGTCTTAGTCACCTGTTATCTGTGAACAGGACCAAGATCATTTCTAAAGGAAATATTTGGGCTTGCCATTGAAAATTCCTGTGGTGTGTGTGTGTGTGTGTGTGTGTGTGTCTGTGTGTCTGTGTGTCTGTGTGTGTGCCTGAATACCAGTGATAGATGCCTCCCAGTATTCACTGGAGCCTGAGGCTAGCCCTAAATGGTGTTCTCCACTGGTCCAGTTAAACAGGGCCATCGCAATGTCTTTAGTAAATATGGATTCCATTATATTGAATAATATCCTGTATTTGGGGTATCTGGGTGGCTTGGTGGTTGGGCGTTTGCCTTTGATTCAGATAGTGGTCCTGGGGTCCCAGGATCGAGTCCCACGTTGGGTTCCCCGCGGGGAGCCTGCTTCTCCCTTTGCTGTGTCTCTGCCTCTCTGTGTCTCTCATGAATAAATAAATCTTTTTTAAAAATCCTGTATTTTTACAGTAAACATTTCACAGTGCATTCACAGCTGTCTTCTACATGGCCACAGAAACAATGAATCAGGTAACAAAAACTTTATCATCTATTGATGCTAAAGATGAAAAAAACGGGGTACCAAGAGAGTAAATGATTTGCCTGAAGTTATCATCTGGCTTATTGGGGATATTTTACATCTCGATTCCACATGAGGCACAGTTTCTCCCGTTGTACTTAAATGATTTCCTCTCGGCTCTGGATTCTTATTTAGAGAGAGCACTTGCCAGGGGCAGACCCTACCAGGTACCCACCAAAGCCTGTGGCTCGCCCCTCACTCAGCCAGCTTCTCTCTGTGGTCTCAAACTCACTGCTTCCAGAAACATGCTAAAAGCACCCCAACAGTGGGGTCGGTCACTCGCTTTGAGTTCAGGCAAACCCGCTTTCCCTAAAACCACGCCTGCCCATGAAGTGATTCACCTTGGCCCAAGTGGTAGAAAACTGCTACTGTGTTTATGGAAAGTTCGATGGGGATTTGGTCTACGTGTCTATCGGAGGGATTCCTCCAAAAGAATTTGCCGCACATCCCCAGATGTCTGACCCCACTTTCCTGCTGCCTTTATCAAGAGTGCGGTACCTCCGGCTGAATTTTGTGCACCAGACTCATCTCTTAGGTTCCTGTTCCCTTCCTGATCCTCATCTCTCTTTTGCGTCTGTCTTTTCCTCTTATTTTATCATGTATGTCTCTCTCATTTCTTTTGGAATAAGGTAGGAAAATAGGCATTGAATAGAATTTTTAAATAAAATGTGGATAATGTTTGTTATTTCTGAGCGTTGTTGAGAGGATTTGGGAAGGTGGAATGTGTTCACATCGCTACAAAAGGGGCTGAAATGTGGGAAGTGCTTGAAAAAATATATATTTGTCTTTCTGAGTGAGGTCCCCTTACTAGCCACTGCCCCAGCCCCGGTATCCCAAGCCTTTTATCCTGCCTGCCTTTTTCTTCCTTTCTTTCTTCTCATGGCACTTATGACTTGTTAATATATGACATTAGGGCTCTTGCCATCAGTATTATTGACATTGGGGGCCAGTCATTCTTTGCCATGGGAGGCTGTCCTGTGTGTTATAGCCTGTTTAGTAGCATCCCTGGTCTCCACCGAGTAGATGCCAGTAGTACCCCCTCCCAAACTGTGATAACCACTAACGTCTCCAGACACTGCCCAATGTCTCCTGGGACTCATAATCACCCCTGGTTGAGAACCACTAGGCTATAACTTACTTTTTCATTTATGTTCATTATTTATTTGTCTCTCTCTCTCAACTCCCACCTAGAATGTTTGCTCCGAGAAGGAAGGAATTTGCTTCTATGGGACATTGATGTCTCCCCAGTTCCTAGATTAATGCCTGGCACAGGGTAGGTGTGCAATATTTATTGAATGAATGAACGTTTAGTGGGGTTAGTGCCTGGGGATGGTGCTAGGGCTTGACATGCATAACTCATGTCTTTATCCTAGCATCCCTTGGAGGGAGGACCTGTCGCCGTCCTCCTTTGCATGGAGAAGCTGAGGCTTCATCGAAAAGCTACATAAGGGACACCTGGGTGGCTCAGCGGTTAAGTACCTGCCTTCAGCTCAGGGCATGATCCTGGAGACCCGGGATCAAGTCCCACGTCGGGCTCCCTGCGAGGAGCCTGCTTCTCCCTCTGCCTGTGTCTCTGCCTCTCTCTCTCTGCATCTCTCTGTGTCTCTCATAAATAAATAAAATATTTAAAAAATTTAAAAAAAAAAGAAAGAAAGAAAGCTACATACATACACCCCCACTAATCCACCCAATAATAGAGTCCAGAGCTTAGCTGGCCACCACCCAACAAACATTTCTGTTCTTCTGGCCAGGAAGGATTGAATTAAGGTCAAGGTCAGATCCAGCCTCCATGCACCTGCAGAGAAGTTGAGGAGGGAAGCAAGAGCTGCCCTGGGGGGCCAGGCCTGAGGGAGTTTTTTCAGGAACCCTCTAAAAGGGACCAGAACTCAGCTGGACTCAGCCTCTTCCTCCTAGGAGGAAGCCCAGCCCCAACCCTCTAAGAGATGGAGGTGAGGTCCAAACTGAAGCCCCCAGCACCAGTCTGGAGATGTTGCTGCAGCTGCCAGGCCAGAGAGACGAGAACTACGTGCGTGCGTGTGTGCACACACACACACACACACACACACACTCCCCACCCCTCTCCACTCCTCTACCCTGCTCAATCCCCTTCTACCCCTCCGCTCTGACTACACTTCCCCCATCCCACTTCACACTTACCCCTAAACCAGCCCAGACCAGAAAGGGCCCAGCCTTGCGATTGGCCTGTGGGTCCCAGTACCAGGAACTGAGAGGAAGGCTATGGGAAGGAAGGAAAAGAGAAGGCGGGACTGAGAGGAGGCTACATTTCTATCTATGCCCTGGGCTGGGCGCCTGCTCACCATGGACACTACCGGGTACAGCAAGTGGGGCGACGGGCTTGAGGATGTCCCTGGAGGTATGAGCAATGGGACTGCCTCACCAGCCTGCTTGGGTCTCTCTGGCCAGTGGTTTGGGGTTTAATGAGGGAAAGGAGGGGAACAGCTGAGAGCAGGTCCAAGTAGTGGGTGCAGGAGAGACACCAGAGGTGCCAGGACTAGCTGGACCTGGATTCAAATTCTAACTCTGCCACTTAGAGCTCGTGTGATCTTGAGCAAGTTACTTAACCTCTCTGAATCTCAGTTCCTTGGGAGGAATCCAAGTGTCCAGGGCTCCATCCTCAGGGCGCAGAGATCCAGAGCGGTCCTGGTGCAAGAGGGACCCAGGAGTCCATCTGTGTTATCCAGGGTGCTGGGGACGCTGGGGACGCTGGGGACAGAGACTCCTCTTCCTGGGCCTGGTTCTGGCAGTGGCTACAGTCCTGTGGGCTCTCATCCTGAACATCCTCGTTTCTAAGGGTGAGTGACCGCATAATGAAGGGAGGTTGTGCCAAGCTGCCCTGGGGACAGACTTTCCCTCTGTCTCAGGTCTCACCAGCTGGGTCTCGGATCCCTGCGTGGGTCTGAGCGTGAACACATGCGAATAGAGCTTGTGCCCATCTTTGGGCTGTGTGAACCCACGTGTGTATGTATGTGTGCACATGAGTGTGTGTGCATGTGCCTGTGTGTTTGTTGCTCCCGGGTGTGTGTGCACATCATTTTTTTTTAAAGATTTTATTTATTCATGAGAGAGATTAAGAGAGAGAGAGAGAGAGAGAGAGAGGCAGACACAGGCAGAGGGAGAAGCAGGCTCCCTGCAGGAAGCAGCACGATGTGGGACTCAATCCTGGGATCACGCCCTGAGCCAAAGGCAGATGCTCAACTGCTGAGCCACCCAAGCGGTCCTTTTTTTTTTTTTTTTTTTTTTACATTTTTATTTATCTATTCATGAGAGAGAGAGAGAGCCAGAGACACAGGTAGAGGGAGAAGCAAATGTGTGTGCACATCACGTGTGCCGTATGCCCTTCTGTGTGTCCCAAGCCTGGGGTCCTGCACCCCATAGGCAAGGGGAGAGTTCGGGGGACCTGCAGGAGCCTCTCTCCACAGCCTCCACAGAGCGACGGGCGCTGGTTGGCCTCCAGGATCTGCTGAGGACAAACGGTGGGTGCAAACGGTGATTGGTGATTCGTAGCCACCTCCCCCCCACACCCCAACCCCAGGATGTCCGGGCGGGAGTGTTTAGGACCCTGGAGACAAGGTAGTGGGTGGGTGGGTGGGTGGGTGGGTGAGGCTGCCTCAGTCCCGGGGGGGGGGGGGGGGGGGGGCCTGCCTCGGAGTGGGGAAGGGTGTCCTGTGAGTCCCCGCAGGTGACCCGGCGTGTGCGTGGGGCGGGCGGGGATCATTCCAGCCTCGGAGCAATCGGTGGCGCTGGGGGCTTTGAACCGGGAGGTCCGAGCCTGCAACACCTGCTGTGAGACTCGCGTGGGGGGCGGGGCTCGGGCCGGGATTGGAGGAGGGGAGCAGGGGCGGGTTCGTGGCAGGTGGGGGCGGGACGGATTGGTCCTCCTCCTCCTCCTCCCGGGACCCCTCCTCTCCAGGCTTGGGGACACAGAAGCTGCTGCAGAGGGCACGCACCGAGCTCGGGGAGGCGCAGGCGAAGCTGATCCAGCAAGAGAGTGCCCTGAAAGAACTGAGCGATCGCGGTGAGAGCGTGAGAGCGGGACACTGCCTCGCCCCCTGATTCCCTCACCCAGGCTGTCACTCGACCCTTGATCCACATGCTGACACCTATCCTCGAATAGGGTTACCGCGACCCTATCCTGTGACCGTGACCTCTGGACTCTGACCTTGACTAACACCCCTAACCTCAACTTGGCCCCCGCCGGCCAGGCCAGTTCTGGACCGTGATGTCATTCTTGCCCGTGACCCTGACCACCGGACATGGCTGCTGACCTTTAACTAATCGTGACCCTACTCCTGACCCTGACCTGAGCAGTAACCTGAATGCCCTTGACTTCGCAGTGACCCAGAGCTTGGCTGAGGCGGGCAGGGCCCGCGAGGGCATCCGAACGGAGCTGTTCAGGGCTCTGGAGGCCGTCCGGCAGGGGAACAGTGAGCGACACAGACAGAGGGGAGAGAGGAGGGGACAAGTGGACCCTACCTGTGGGCCTCGGGGTTCCTTGATCGGCCCTGCCCTGCCCCTTGACCTTGGCCTGTTCTCTGTGCCTCCGCCCCTACACCTGGGTGGGGGGCACCTCCCCCGCGTTTTTTCCATTCGCCCTGCCAGGGAGCGCTTCACCTCCCTGACTCTGGCCACCCCACAGGCTCCTGCGAGGAGTGCCCCGAATCCTGGCTGCCCTTCCAGGGCTCCTGCTACCTTTTCTCTGTCCAGCGGGCCACCTGGGAGGCGTCGCAGCAGAACTGCGCAGGCGCAGGCGCACACCTGGTGATTGTCGGGGACCTGGAGGAGCAGGTGCGCTGTCCCAGGCGGGAGGCGGCCTTCACCTGATGGGGCGAGGCCCGGGAGGGGTGCGAGGCGACTCCTTCCCACGCAGGGCTTCCTGAGTCGGAATACACGTGGCCGTGGTTTCTGGCTGGGCCTGCGGGCCGTGCGCCGCGCGGGCAAGATCCAGGGCTACCAGTGGATAGACGGAGTCCCGCTCAGCTTCAGGTGAGGGAAGGGACTTGGGGAGAGGGACGGGTCAGACCCCAGGGGAAGTGCTTTGGCCAGATCTCAGGGACTCATTTGGCATGGGCAGGCCAGATCCCAGGACCTGGCGGAGGGTTAAATTCTGGGAGTTAGAGAGTTGTATCCCAGGTGCATGCCCAGATTAGGCCCCCAGGGTGTCTAGGTTGGACCCAAGCAATAAACAGGGTAGATGCTCAGGGCTGGACGCCAGGCCCGTCCTCAGACTCCCAGAAACACCCCCCAACAAACCACTGCAGCCAGTGGAACACGGGAGAGCCCAATGACTCTAGGGGGCTCGAGGACTGCGCTATGATGCTACACACCGGGATGTGGAATGACGCACCGTGCCAAAACGAGAAGGACAACTGGATCTGTGAGAAGAGGCGCAGCTGCTGACCCCGCCCGGTGCCCACCAGCGGTACCCACAGCCTGCGGGTCGGGGGGCCATCCGCGACGGTCGCCTGGGCTGTTCACCGTCCTGGCGCCGCCCACCACCATAACTACTAAGAGCCGTCCACCCAACCCAGGCAGGTGCGGGCGGGGGACCTCCACTCCAACCTCACCGCAAGCCCTCACACAGACAACCTAGCCTCCACCCCACCCAAATCCCGGCTCCTGGGCCGGTCCCTGGGCCCCACCTCCCTCCCTAACCAAAGCAAGGCAACTCAAGCATGGAGCTGGTTTTCTCGCATTCTCCCCCAGACTGGGAGCCCTCACAGATAGGGGTTTTGTGAGCTGTCTTCGCAGCCCTAGGAAGCATCAATAAATGCTTGAGAAATGAATTTTGATTCATGGCTTTGGTGAGCTGTCCTAAGTTTTATCCCCGAGACCCTAATATGATCCCTGTGAGTGACCCTGACCTCTCTAAGTGATGTCCTGGCCCTATGATGCCCCAAAGCTCGGTGAGTAACCTGCACTTGGCCAGGACAGCTAGAGACACAGGATTGACTCAGAGTCAGGGCTCCCCTGCCCCCACCCCTCTGATCTAGCTGGGCACAGGAATGATGTCACCAGTGACTCAAAAGAAGAATGCATGAATGTCTCGTGATGCATTTGGAGAAGCCACACCTCCAGGGGAGGAACTGTGTTGGAATACTGCAGCAGTGGCCCCTCCTTGGGGACACCTCTCCCGTGGAGATTTGGCAGTCTGAGACAAGGCCATAAGGCAGGTGGGAGAGGGCCTGCCAGGGAATCTGAGGCACAAGTCCCTCTGTCTTGGGCACCTAGATTCTGTGACCACTGGGTGGAATGATCTCTCAGAGAAAACTTTCGAGAAATAATGGGATTTCAGCATGAGGAGCTGGGAAGGGAGGTCTTTGCAAGCAGAGGGTGTTGGGATGTGCTAAGTATGGCTGAAGCCATTTGGAGGGTGCAGGGTGCACTGAGTCTGGCTTTATCAGCTGGGGACTTTTGATCTGAATTCACCCTACACTCCCAAAGTTTTCTGCTCCCATCCTGGAGACCTGGGGCCTCTCCCAGAATTTCCAGTGGAGACAGGAAACTTTTAGTTCTGGGGACCCCCTTGGGAGCCCCCAGGCTGCCCAGCCCTGAGAGCAGTGACTGGGCAAGCAGAAGAGAGACCACCACTCAGATTCCCTGGCCAGGGAAGACCCTCCAGTGAACCCCAATCCTCCTCTGGGTGCTCTACTACTGCAGCCCAGAGTGAGGCACTAACCAGGCCCAGGAGCTACCTGAGTGCTAGACGGATAACATACCTAGTGGACTGGTGGCCACACTGATGGATTTCCAGACAGTTGGCTTGGAAGGCTGTATGAGTTTCCTGGGGCTGCTGTAACAAATGACCACCAACTTGGTGGCTTAAAAACAACACACCATTCTCTTGTAGTTCTGGAAGTCGGAAGTGCAAAATTAGTTTTACTGGGCCCAGAACAAGGTGTCACCAGGGCCAGGCTCCCTCTGGAAACTCCAGGGGAGAAACTATTTCCTTGCCTTTCCTTGCTTCTTGAGCTTCATTCCTCACATTCCCTGGCTCATGGCCCCTTCTTCCATCCTCAAAATTAGTAGGGTAGTATCTTGCTTCACTGATCACATTGCCTTCTTCTGTGTCAAATCTCCCTCTGCCTCCCTTCTTATAAAGGATGCCTGAGATTGCAGTTAAGGCCCACCCAGAGAATCCAAGATGATCCCCTGTAATACTGCACTAATCGCCCTGGATTAGTGCAGACGCCACCCGCAGATTAAAGGTGCAGCTCCTCACAAGACTGCCCTCACTGCAGACACCAATTGCAAGTTTGAGGGTACCGAGGCCACCCACACTTTGGACCAACTGATTCTGACCAACTGATACAAATTCAAAGGAACTCACAATCCCTCTGGTTTCATAATTCACTAGAGTGACCCATAGACCTCAGGAAAGCTCTGTCTAGTACTTACAGTTTAATTGTAAAGGAAGGACACAAATCCAGACTGGCCGAATGAAGAGACCCATATGGCGAGGGCCAGGAGGGTCCCAAACACGGAGCTTTGGTAGTCTGTCTCCAAGGACTCAGGACACGTCCCCTTACTGGCATGGTGATGCCTTTCACGAACCAGGAAGCTCCTCTGAACGTTGGTGTCTAGAGTTTTCATTGGGATTTCATTTTAAAGGCATGGTTGATTGAATCGGTGGCCGCATGATTGCACCCCATCACCAGCCCCTCTCTCCTCCATGGAGGTCAGGTGGTTGAAGGTCCCACCCCTCCTGGCTGGTCTTTCTGGCATGATCAGCCCCACTCTGAGTCATCTCCTTGGTATAACTCAGCTGTGGTCCCAGGGCCCCCCACGAATAACTAAGATCCTCCTATCACTCAGGAAATCCCAAGGGTGTAGATGATGCCTTCCAGGAACAGGGGACAAACACAGGGGCAAACACCAAGTTCTTTAATATTTACATCTTCCCACCTTTAAACTCTTAGTCACCTCTGCAAAATCTCTGTTGCCATATAAGACAACAGTCAAGGTTCCAGGGATTAGAATGAGGATATCTTTAGGGGCCACTATGCAGCCTCACACAAGCCATGACAAGCTGACACTCAGGCTCAGGGAGAGGGCAGCAGTCAGAACCCCTGCTTGGTACCTAAGTGCCTGGGTGAGTTGGTTTAATGATAATCTGGAGGACTCACAGATTCTAGTTGAATCTACTGACAATCAGGTGGAGACCCCTGGCCAAGTGAAGAGCAGAGACAAACTGACAGCCCATAGGCAGACTTCAAGTCTGGGTGACCATCAATGACAGAGCCCCTGATGGGTTGTGGTGATGGATGCTGAGCAGCACAGGTGGGCAGAGAGGCCCCGGTGTCTCTCCTGGGAATGGACCTGAGTGAGCACAGGCTGTGGTTGAGGCAGAAGGAGGAGAACACTTAATATCCCACCATTAAGCAGGAGCTGCCCTGGGATATTTCAGAGATCTGACCCTGGCTAGAGCAAGCCAAGGCCTTAAGCCCCAGGCTCAGGTACTGGGGTCTGAGGTCTGAGGGAGCCCTGGGCAGGAGCCCAGAAAGCAAAATAACTGGCCTAGAGACCCCATCTTGTCTTCCACCATCTGCCCTACTCACTCCTGGTCAGCTCACAGGCACTGTGTCTCGGTGGCCAGGCTCTGACCTGTCAACATTGAGTTGGCACATGAAGACCCTGCATGAGAGGGTCAGGGTCAAGTTCCTCATCTTTGGCTTCCTGGTCCTAGGCCCTCCCTCCTCCAAGTTTCAGCCTCCCTGGGAAGAAAGGCATCCCCTGGATCCTAACAGTAATCCCAAAACAGACCTTGACCTTCAGTTGCTTTTGTTTTCCTGGAGAATCGGTCTTGCCCGAAAGGCTGTATTCTTTTTTATCTTTTTTTCTTCTTAAGATTTTACTTATTTATTTTGAGAGAGAGAGAGAGAGAGAGAGAGAGAGAGAGAGAGAGAGAGAGAGAGCATGAGCAAGGAGGAGGGAGAGGGAGAAGCAGACTCCCCGCTAAGCAGGGAGCCGAATGCAGGGCTCGATCCCAGGATCCCAGGACCCCCAGGATCATGACCTGAGCCTAAGGCAGATGCTTCACCAACTGAGCACCCAGGCACCCCCAGAAAGATTGTTCTGAAGCTGGTACAGGAAGGGGTCTGAATACAGAGAAACCCTGTGATGTTTCCTCTGAGAGACTGGCTGGGTCAGGTCAGCAGTCTTAAGGACAGACCTCCTTTCCTGGAAACCCCAGAAGCTCTGAGCGCATCCCATAAGATCTGGAATATACCTGTCACATGCCTGGGACACAACAGCAATTGCCGAGAACACCACAAAAGGCCTGTGGTAGGCAGAATAATCGTCCCCCAAAGATGTCCATGTCCTAATCCCCTGAGCCAAGGAATGTGTGACCTCACATGGCCATAGGAGTTTTGCAAATGTGATTAAAGGGCCTTGCAGTGAGGAGATCATCCTGGATTCTCCAGGCGGGCTCAACATAATCACAAGGGTCCCTGAACATGAAAGGGGGAGGCAGGAGAGAATCAGGGAGGGAGACGAGGCTACCAATAGTCAGAGTGATGTGACCTGAGAAGGTACCTGGTCCACCACTGTTAGCTTTAAAGATGGAAGAGGGCATCGCGAGCCCTTCCTGCCCAAGGCTGTGGGCAGCCTTCAGAAGTAGTAAAAGGCAAGGAAAACCACTGCACACCTATGAGAATGGCCAAGATCCGAACACCGACAATCCCAGTGCTAGGTGTTGGAGCAACGGGACTCTCACTTACTGCCGGTGGGATTGCAGAATGGTGCTGCCATTCAGGGAGACAGTTTGGCAATTTCTTACACAACCAAATGTACTCTTACCATAGGATCCAGGAATTGTGCTCCCTGGCATTTACCCAAAGGCGTTGAAAAAGTATGTCCGCGTGAAAACCTGCACACGAATGTTTATGGCAGCCTTATTCGTAATTGGCCAAACTTGGAAGCAACCCAGATGTCCTTCAGTGGGTGAATGGATAAGTAAACTGGTACATCCAGATAATAGAATATTATTCGGTGCTAAAGAGGAATGTGCTATAAGCCGTGAAAGGATGGGGAGGAATCTGAAGTGCATATTAATCAGTGAAAGAGGACAATCTGAAAAGGTCACTTATTGTGTGATTCCAATTCTGTGACATTCTGGAAAAGACAGAGAACAATGGAGGCGGTAAAAGCATCAGTGGCTGCCCGGGGTTAAGGGGAGGGAGAAATGAATAGGTGGAGCGCAGAGAGGATTATTAGGGCAGTGAAACGGTTCTGTAGGATGTCATGGTGGATACGTGTTACTATACATGTGTTCAAACCCATAAAATGCATAAAATGTAAGACACCAAGATCAAACCATAATGTAAGGGGTGCCTGGGTGGCTCAGTGGGTTAAGCGTCTGCCTTCGGCTCTGGTCATGATCTCAGGGTCCTGGGATTGAGCCCCACATTGGGCTCCCTGCTCAGCAGAGAGTCTGCTTCTCCCTCTCCCTCTACTTCACCCCCTACCCCCACCCTCTAGCTTGTGCTCTCTTTCTCTCTCTCTCTCTCTCAAATAAGTAAAATCTTAAAATAAATAAATTAACAAATAAACAACCAACAACCCTAATGTAAGCTCTGGACTCTGGATGGTAATGACATGTGAATGTAGGTTCATCAATTGTAACAAAGATGCCCCTCCAATGGGGGATGTGGATAACAGGGCAGGCTGTGCCTGTGTGCAGGCAGGGGGGTATTTGGGAAATCTCTGTATCTTCGGCTTAATTTTGCTGTGAAGCTAAAACTGCTCCTAAAAAATAATGTCTCAACCTTCCCATCCCCCCAAAAGGACAAACAAACAAGTCTCCCCTAGAGCCTCCAGAACAATGTCACTCTGCTGACTCCTTGACTTTAGGCCAGAGAGCCTGGTGTCAGACATCTGACTTCCAGAACTGTGAGATAATGAATTTGTGATGTGTTTTTTTAAAGATTTTATTTATTTATTCATGAGAGATACACAGAGAGAGGCAGAGGCAGAGGGAGAAGCAGGCTCCCTGTGGAGCCAATCCGGGACTCAATCCCAGAACTCTGAGATCATGACCTGAGCCGAAAGCAGATGCTTTGCTGCTTAGCACCCAGGTGCTCCAAATTTGTGCTGTTTTAAGCCACTAAGTTTGAGGTAATTTATTGCCACAGCTGCCAAGGACTAACATAGGAATCTCCCTGGACCTCACCCACAACTCAATGGTAACCATTACAACACAGCAGTAATCTGTGATAATCCTGTTACATACTTTCACATGTTGGTAGGTACCTGTACCCCACCATAGAAGTATCTCAACTCAACCAAAGCTACTGGAAACCCTAGTCATAAATTTTTAACACCCATAACATGGCAGTCACTGCTTAAGATCTAAACGTCACCTCCCATCAGCTGACAATACACACCTGTCACACCTGTCGCTTTACCTTAACTAGGATGGCCATATGTCTCCATGTATCTTGAGGAGTCCTGGCTTGCACTTGCTCTGGGTATGATTCTTTTTTTAAGAGATAATTTTAAAAATCAACTTTATTGAGGTATAATTTATATACGATCCAAGGCACCAATTTATCACACCCATTAGGATGATGTCTAGCAAAAAACCGACAATAACAAAACAACAGGTATTCGGCACCAGGGTGGCTCAGTGGTTGAGCATCTGCCTTCGGCTCAGGTCGTGATCCTTGGGTTCTGGGATTGGGTGCCGCATTGGGCTCCCTGCAGGAAGCCTGCTTCTGCCTGTCTCTGCCTCTCTCTGCATCTCTCATGAATGAATGAATGAATGAATGAATGAATAAATAAATAAATAATCTTCTTTTAAAAAGGCAAAAATAAAAAACCCCAAATAACAGATGTTGCCAAGGAGTGGAGAAACTGGAGCCCTCATGTATTGCTGGTGGGAATGTAAGATGGCACAGCTGCTGTGGAAAACAGTATTGTGGGTCCTTACAAAAGTAGGAACATAATTACCATGAGATCCAGTCATCCCACCCCAACCCAAGTGCTCGTTGACAGGTGAATAGATAAACAAAACATGGTCCCTCCATACAATGGAATACGGTTCAGCCTTAAAAAGGAAGGACATTCTGACACCTGCTACAATGTGGATGGACCCTGAGGACATTATGCTCAGTGACATAAGTCAGTCACAAAAGGATAAATGCTGTATTATTTTGCTTGCATGAGGTATCTAGAGTAGTCCAACTCATAGAAACTCATAGTAGAATGGTGATGACCAGAACCTGGTAGGAGGGAGAAATGGGAAGTTGTCACTCAATGAGTATAGAGTTTCAGTTTTACAAGATGAGAAAACTCTGGAGATTAGTTGCACAACAACGTGAATATATTTAACACTATTGAACTATACACTTAAAAATAGCTAAGATGTAAATTTTATGGTTTTGTACATTTTATAGCATGGTTAACATTTTTAAAAGGTAATGCACCCATTTCAGGCTTACAATTCCATGAGTTTTCAGGAAACCAGCTGTGTGGTCACCACTACATCGCAGAGGTAGAGCATTTCCACCATCCCCTAAAATTCCTTCCCCATCCCCACCCCAGGCCACTACTGCTCTGCTTTCCATCATTGTTCACTAGACTTGCTTTTTCTGGAAGTCCTCTGAATTGAATCACACAGTGTGTAGCATCTTGTGCCTGGCTTCTTTCTCTAGGCTTGGTGTTTTCGAGATTCACCCAAGCTGTTGTGCGCATCCAGTCTGTTCCTTTTCATTTGTCTCGTCTTCCATTGTGTTGCTGGACCACAATTTGGGTATCCATTCACCTGTTGAAAGGTGTTTATGCTGTTTCCAAAGTTAATTAGTAAGAATTAGGCTTCCACAAAGAGTCTTGTGCAGGTCTTTTTGCAAATTTAAATTATCACTTCTCACGGGTGAATATCTAGGAGTAGCTCCAACAGTAGGTGACTGTTTATAAGAAACTGCTGGTTTCCCAAAGTGGTTGCACCACTGTGTGCCTCAATATTCAGCAATGCCTCGGGCTCCAGCTGCTTGGGGAGGGTAATTCTGACCCAGGAATGACTTCAGCCACTCTAGAGTTTGCTCTTCTTTATCTAAAGAAGAGCAGGAGGGGAGGAAATGATGCTGGAAGTTGAAACAGATAAAGGGGGGTAAAGCAGGAAGCTGGTGGTAACATGTACCTGATAAGTGTTCTCGTGAGAAGATAAGACTGGGGCGCTGGGAAGCCAGCAGTGGAGGGCGGGTGTCTCTGCTATTTGGAATTATAGCCCCTGAACCAAGATGAGGAGGACGTTGGTAAGAGAACCTGAAGAGAAGGAGTCAGATCGAGTCTCTTGTGAGCAAGGAGCAATTTCTTTCATTCATTTATTAATCATTCATTCACTCATTCAATGCAATTATTTCCCTATCCACAAACATTTCTCAGCATTTAGTATACTCCAGGCACTGGAATGCCAAAGGAGAACAAGAGGGCAGGGTCTCTGGATACAGAGGAATCTGGAAAAAGGCAGAGCAGAAGCAGCCATTTACAAAATATAGATTTTATGAGCCCATTTATATGAAGTTCTAGGGTAGAAAAAATGGGAGAACGATGATTGCCTGGGAACAGAGGCAGCGATTGCCTGGGATGAGCCATGAAAAAAACTTTCTGGAGGGATGGATATGTTCTGGTACCTTGATAGAGATTTGGTTACGCAGGTGAATGCATTTGTCAAAGCTCAAAGAACACACTTGGGATGTGCACATTTTATCCTATTTTACTCAAAAGAGAAAAAAGTAAGGAGAGTGGCAAACAAATACTGGACTCTGTGTTTTCTGGGCTGGAGTATTAGGGGGAAATGAGCTACTGTCTGCAACTTACTTTGAAATGCATGAAAATACAAGATGGATTGAGGGGTAGATGGACGAATCAATGTGTAATATACTGATTCTAGAATCAGGGAATGGGTTTATCATCCTTAAACTCAATTTTTCTACATGCCTGAATATTGTCATAATGAGGGACGCCTGGGTGGCTCAGTGCTTGAGCATCTGCCTTCGGCTCAGGGTGTGGTCCTGGAGTCCCAGGATCAAGTCCCACATCAGGCTCCCTGCATGGAGCCTGCTTCTCCCTCTGCCTGTGTCTCTGCCTCTCTCTCTCTTTCTCCCCCCGTGTCTCTCATGAATAAATAAAATAATGAAATGTTGGGGTTCAGGTTGTGGCTGGTGGGCTTCTAGGGCTTCTAGAAGGCTCACAGTCTGGCAGGGATGGAGTGGGTGATGAGGAAGGATAGAAGATGGTATGCTCACATGATGAGGTTGGAGGTAGAACATTCTGGAAAAGCAATGCCCCCACCCCCTGCACTTCTCATCTAAGGGGGAAGATGGGAGAGGGATATGAGGGTCAGCCTTGGAGAGGCCAAGGGGGCTTGTGCTGGGAAGCAGGGAGCAGGGGCATGGAAGGGCCCCCTTGTGCACCCTTTGACCCTTTCCCAGTGAGTGTCTCCCCACCAACAGCTCCCTGGGTGACCACATGACCACACTTTCTGGGGCTGAGTCAGCAAGTCAGTGGTGACCTTGAAGCCCAGCCAGGTTTCCTGGACAGACTGGCCCCACCCATCACCCCACTTTCCAAGGAAATGGACTTGTGACAGAATTGCTTGTCTTTCCCAAACTCCTCCCTCCCTCCCCCCAGTTCCAGGAAACCCCCTGAGATCCCAAGGCCTCTTACCAGGTTGGCTGATGTGTCTGGGAGGCCTCCAAGGTAGGACAGGACACACTTTCTTCAAGCTCTTGCTAGCCCCTGCCCCATGTGCCTCAGCCCCCCACCTTCAGCCTCTTGGCCCTAGATTGAGACACAGACGGCTCGAGTGGGTTAATTTGGCAGATGTCCACAGAAAGCCCAGAGTCCAGGGACGCCTGGGTGGCTCCACAGTTGAGCGCCTGCCTTTGGCTCAGGTCGTAATCCTGGGGTCCTGGGATTGAGTCCCGCATCAGGCTTCCTGCGAGGAGTCTGCTTCTCCCTCTGCCTATGTCTCTCTCTCTCTCTCTCTCTCTCTCTCTCTCTCTCTCTGTATCTCATGAATAAATAAATAAAATGTTTTTTTAAAAAAAGGAAAAAGAAATCCCAGAGTCTAAAACCAAAATCTGTGCTTGCCACTTACTCCCTGGGTGAGCCTGGGCACGTGGCTTTGCTTTTCCGCAACCTTTGCTTTTGCCCCCATCAAGTAGGATAAGAATAATACCAGCATTTTAGGGGTTTGTGGTCAGCTGAATAAGGGCTCCCAAAAGGTGTCTCTGTTCCAACCCCTGGAACCTGCGAATCTATGACCTCACCTGGCAAAAGGGACTTTGCAGATGGGATTCATTAAATCAAGGATCTGGAGACGGAGGCGAGCCTGGATTTTCCAGGTGGGCCCAATGTCATCATCACAAGGTTCCTTAGAAGAGGGAAGCGGGAAGGTCAGAGTCCAAGAAGGAGCGACAACAAAAGAAGCAGAGCCAGAGGGAGATTGGAAGATGCTCCGTTGCCGACTTGAAGGCTGGAGGTAGGGGCCACAAGCCAAGGAATGGGGGCGCCTATGGAAGCTGAAAAAAATCAGGGGAATAGATTATCCCCCTTGGGTTTCCAGGAGCACAGCCCCCACGATGCCTCAATTTTAACCCAGGGAGACCCGTGTTGGACTTCTGACCTCTAGACCTGTCAGATGACATTCATGTTGTTGAAAGCCACCAATGTGTGGTAATTCCTTCCAGCAGTCACAGGAAACTCATTGGGTCCGATGCCTATGGAGCTGTGTGCCCACCCCTCCTGGGGGGCCATGGGCTGGGGACTCAGGGTGCCAGGCACTGCCTCTGCTCTCCTGGAGCTCAGGTCCAGCCCAGCCCGCGCAGGTTATGAACAAGCAAACCAGACGCGTCCACGCACCGAAGGCAGGTCGTAGAGGTGGTTAAAGGGGTGGCTGAGGGGTTCGGGGCCCCGTGGCCGGGGTCACTTCCCTCAGAGAGCCCGCCCCTGGAGGACAGAGGGCCAAGGTCTCCTTGGGGCCCAAACCCAGAGAAGCCGCAAGTGTGGCAGGAGCTGAGCAAAAGGGGGACAGTGCAGGAGGGGGAAGGTGACAGCACACAGGAGGGCCTCGCTGGCCACGGGGGGCTGGGTTTTCTTCCAAGAGCCTTTTTGGGGCCAGAGGCCAGGTTAGCGGCGCCCTTCCCAAAATAGCGCTTACCAGTGCTCCCAGGTATTGTGGGCTTCTGTCCAGTTCAGCATCGGGCGGATGGTTTTCGGCACACGAGGTCCTCTGTGGGAGAATTGTGCTTATTCCCACTTTACAGATGGGGAAACTGAGGCCCGAGAGGATACAGCCGGCCAGGCAGGGAAAGAGGCTGGAGCTGGAACTCCACCTGCCTTCTCCTGCTCCCACCCAGTGAGGGAGGCGGTGTCACCAGGTGGGGGGCAGTGACCAGGTGTGTCCAGCAGGGGGCAGCACGCCTCCGGAGCCGGGGGACCGGGAGCATCAGGCCTGGAGCCTCAGGCCCGGGCCTTTGAAGGAGGGGCCTCGGGACCCGGATCCCTGGAACCATAAGGGGCTGGGGCTGGGGACCTGGGGCACAGATTCCTAGGTCTCCAGGAAGGCGAGAGCATGGGTTGTTGAGGGTGGAGTCTGGGCCCCGGATTTCTGGATCTCGGAGGGGCTGGGAGCCCTCCTCCAGCCTGGTCCCCCACACAATACCCTCTCCCCTCAGAGAACCGTGGGCTTTGTGGGAGAGAAATCCCCGAATCTCCCATTGCAGGCCTGGAATGTTCTCAGAATTCCTGGGATGGGCTGGCTCAGCCCCCTGGTCCCTGGGGTCATGTGGGGATCTGGGGGGCGGTGTGGAGAAGGGTGGGAAGCCCTCCTGAAGGAAAGAGGTGGACACCCCTCTTCTGGACCTCCCCATCCCCAGCCCCCCTCCAACCTCTCCCTCCATCCCCACAACACACAGAAACAAACCCAAGTGGGCCACAGACCCCAAGGCTCCAGGAAGGTGAAAATGCAGAAACACCCTTTTCCCATTTCAGGACCGCATTCCTTCTTCCTGTTGACAGGCTTGCTGCATGGACAGTGGGGGTGGGGTGGGGGTGGGGGCGAGAAGGGGAGCCCGGAGGTGAGTGAGTGGAGTGTATGTGACTGAGCTCAGGGCAGCTCTCCCGGCCCCTCCAGAAAGGGGGCCGAGTTCTGCCCCTGGGGAGCTCCCAGTCCCGGGGGATCCCATTTAATGCAGGAGCTCAGGGCTGGGGAAGGGGCGTGCAGAGGACCGTGGGGAGAGCGAGTGAAAGAACAGGTGAACGATGAAGCCCAGTGGTTGGCGCTGGGCTGAAGATAGAGATGCGAGAAGTCGGCAGGGATTGCGGGTAACGGAAGTCAAACGCTCACGGAGAGGCACAGAGAAGTCCCTGAGGGGAAACTGAGGCAGGCGTGGGTGGGGCCGGAGAGCAGAGGCAAACAGGAGGGCTGTTAGTGGAGGGGCGCCACTTTTCCCCACCAGCCTCTCCTTTGGGACAGCCTTTGTGTGTGTCTGTGTGACCGTGTGGGTGTGTGTCTGTCCGTGCCTTGGTTGCCTGTCTGGGTGCATGTCTCTGGATGTCCGTGTTTTGTTTCTGTGCATTTATGTGTGTGTGTGTGTGTGTTTTGTGTGTGTACGTGCAATTGTGTTATGTGTATGTGCAATCTGCGCACACTGGGTGTATCTGTCTTGTATCAGGGTGGTGTCCACATCTGTGTGTCTATATTTCGTGTGTGGCTTACGTGCCTGTGTGTCTTTCTACATACTCGTCTGCATCGGTGTCTGTGTGTGTGTGTGTGTGTGTGTGTGTGTGTGTGTGTGTTCTGTGTGTCTCTAGTTCTTTTGTGTCTGTGCATGTGGATGTTTCTCTGTGGCTCGGTTGTGTCATGCGGTCTGTATGTTTGTGCCTGTATTGTGTAGACATCTACGGGTTGGACTGTGGTTTTATTATGTTGTGTATTGTATGTGGCTGGTTGTGTCGTATCTGCGTTCCCATGTATCTGCCTGTATCTGCGTGTGTGCGTGCGCGTGTGCATCGTGTATGTCTATTGAGATTTGTTGTGTGTCTGTAGGTCAATGTGTCATGTTGGTCTGTGTCTTTGTGTATGTGTTGTGGGTTGTGACTGTGTGCCTGTATTGTGCGTGTGTGGTTTTGTCTGTGGCAGGAATGTGTTGTGTTTGTGTGAACCTTGGTGTGTGCGGGTCTTGTGCGTGTGTCTGCGGTTAAGTCGTGTCGCGACCACTGGTCTCTGCGTATTTATGTGCCTCTGCACGTGATGCCGTCACGACACTTCACGTGTGTGTGTGCATCTGTGTGTCTGTGTGTCGAGGCCCCCCACGCCCGTACCCTGCCCCCTCTGCTGAGTCACAGAGGCTGTCACTCGGGGCCAATCTTGGTTCCTCAGAATTCCCACTTTCCCGGAGGCCTGGGAGCCCCCAAGAGGTTATAAGGCTCCGGTGCCAGGCGGGGAGGGGCTGACCGGGACCTCAGGGCTTCCAAGGCCAAAAGCCCAGTGCCTCCATCTGGGGGGGAAACTGAGACCCATAAAGTGCAGACTTTGGAAGCCCCGGGGCCAAGGTCGGGGAAGCCTCAGGGCACCCCGTCTGTCTGGGACCTGGGGCCTCTAGGAGAGGACTGCGTGGATTTCCCCCACACAGGAGGGTGGGGGGCCCCGGCTCTAGGCTTTGAGGTTGCCAAGCCCCAGGGGAGGACCCCTGGCAGCTGACACATCCAGCCTCTCGGAGGGGTCTGTTCAGACGTCACCTCACACACACCCCCCTCCCAGGTTCAGAACCCTCCGGTCTACACTAGCTCCTCCCCCAGGCGCCCTAACCCTGCTTTCCACCACCTAAAACTGTCCTGGGGATCTGTGAATTTTCAACCTTGTTTTTATGCTGCATCATGGAGGAACCTTGAGGACGTGATGCCAAGTGGAATAAGCCAGACAGGAAAGGACCGATCCTATAGGATTCCACTTAGATGGGGTCCCCAGGGGAGTCTCATTCACAGAGACAGGGAGCAGGTGGTGGGAGCCAGGGCCTGGGGAGGGGGCAGCTGGTGTTTCATGGGGACAGAGTCTCAGTCTGGCAAGATGAAAAGTTCTGGGGAGGGATGGCGGCGGTGGAGGCACAATGGGAGTGTCAGGGATGCCGCTGGAAATTATTAAAAATGGTAAATTTTATGTTCTATAGATTTTAGCACAGTTAAAAACAAAACCTCCCTCCCAAGAACTGGGACTTCACCTCGTTCTCAGAACCTGGCACACAGTAGGTGCTCAAATAACGGTTGTTGAGCAGATGAAAGAGGAAAAGAGGTCACCTGTCCACAGCAGATGGAGACATTGGAGACGGAGAGAAAGCGTGTTGAAGCCTGAAGCCAGCACCTTCTCCTTGTCTATACGTCAGGCTTCGAAGCGGTGGCTCTCAGCCGGGGGTGATTCTGCTCCCACCCCCAGGAGGCATTTGCCATATACAGGACAGCCCCCCTTCCTCGCCGCCACAACAAGGAATCATCCAGCCCTGATGCCAACAGAGTTGAGAATGAGGAACCCGGTTTTAGAGGCACCTCCTCCTGCAAGCCCTCCGGGATTTGACACACCCACTTCCCTCCCACACCAATACACCCCCTTCCTTTCTCCCTTTTACAACAGGAGAGATTGATCGAGTGGGGGTAAGCCCAGGGGCTGTACCTCCAGAATGTGGCTGGGGTCAGGTTGGAAATGTCCCTTCATCACATTTCCATTGAACGCGGGGGCCCTGTCCCAGGTGCTGAGGTTCTAAGTTTAGTCGGGGCGGGTGAGGCTCCTCTGCGCCCAGAGCACAGGTGAGGAGGGCTGGGGATCAGAACATCCTTGGGGGTGAGTGGGGGTCGAGGAGGGTCAGGGCTGGGGCTGGGCTGGGCACCCGCCTGGGAATCGCTGATGCTTGCGGCAGGACCCCTGACTCATTCCTCTGGATCCGGGTCTGTGACCAGCGAGGGGGTTGCCCCGGGCTCAAGGATCCCAAACCTGAAAGAAGAACCAGCACCCTCAGATCAGTGCCCACATCCGCACAGTTTCCTGTTTTTCCCTCGAAGTGAGCAGAGCAACGGGTTGGTACCATAGTGGGGAAGAGGGAGGGGTCGATCGCGTGACATCGGCGCTGCAGCCCCGAGTAGGGGGGTTCAGATTCCACCCCCAAAGCATCCTCCAGCCTAGGTGGCAGGAGCCGCCAAAACCTCTGAAAGGACACGGTGGGGACTGTGGGCCCCAGTGTGGACGGGGCCTGGGCCCGGGCCCTTCGGAGTTCTCCAAAGCTCAAAGCACCCAACTGCATCCCCGCCCCGTCCTGTGTCTTCACGGCGGCCCAATAGGGCTCGTTCCCAAATTTTCTCCATCTCCTTCCTGTGTCCTCATCACTAGGACAGCCCCACTGTCCCTTGGGGACTCCAGTGGGGACCCAGTCAACTTTTACAGCATCTTCTGAGTACATCACCCCCTCCACCCACCTCACCCATCACCAAGCCCGTCTCTTCTCAAACCAGTCTGCTTCTCTTCATTCCCACAGCTGCCCCCCAGACACCTCCTCTGGCACCTAGGCCAGGCGACAGCTCCCCAGGGTCCCCACCCCCACCTGGTCCCCATGACCACACCCAGCACACACACCCCCACCAGGCCTCCTGCTGCCCTTACGTCCAGCCCCAGTGACCTGTCTCAGATGCCCACCCAGCAACCTCCCTACTTCAATTGGTCATCCTCTGTCACTTGGCAATGTATGCAGTGAGTCCACGTCCCCACGATTAGCCCAGATCGAGGTTGAGAGGGACAGTCGGGGGCCCTGCATGAACGGCTTCGACCCAACAGTCCTTCAGTCAAGAACCACAGGTTGCTCTTTGGTGCTGAAAACCTAGCGTGACAGGCCAGGCAGGGCCGCCCCTGCTGTCCTGGAGCACGAGGTCCAGGGGACATGTCAGCCAGGCCCCTCCCCATCTGGTGGGTGGCCCAGCCCAGTCCTGGTTGGGAAGTGGGACACAGAGGTGCAAGTGGGCGTCTTCCGGCGTGGGGGGGCAGAGCACCAAGCCTGGAGAGGGGAGCAGAAAGCCCAGCCAGGAGGGGGGGTTGGCACGGGGCGTTCCCCGGACAAGACTGGGAAGAGGGTCAGGGATCAGAGGACACATCTTCGGGAGGAAGAGCAGAGTGTGCGGTGGCAGGAAGAAGTCCCCATAAATACAAGGCCAGGCTCACAGTGGTGAGGGCCGCAGACTGGGGACCCACGCTGCCTGGGTTCCGATCCCGGCGTGGCCGTTCACGAGCTGTGTAACTTCGGGCGAGGCACCTAACCTCTCTGTGCTCCGCGTCCTTCACCGGTAAGGCAGCGTTAAGAACTCAAGCATCCACCCCACAGAGAGGTGGGTGTCCGCAGCTCATGGACATTAGGTGTGTGGGTGTCCTAGGACACTGGGCGCGGTGCCCAGCTTACGCCGCTGCAAAATTCAAGCGTATAACAAAATTATCGGTATTTGACCAAGACGTTATGTGATCTCATGGCTCTTCCTCCTCTCTCTCTCTCTCTCTCTCTCTTTCCCCCTCCTCCCCACCGCAGTGGCATGATGATTTAGTCCCCTTGGTTTAGTCCCCCCCTCTACCACTCACTTCCCGCAGCGCTCCGGGGATGTGGGGGGGAGGCAACTCCAAACCTCCGTTTGCTCACCTGAGCAATGGAGAGAGATATTAATAGTCCGGACTTTACCGGGCTGTGGGGAGCACCAGCGGAGGCCATGCGTGTGACGTGGTTAACCAGGTGGTGAGCCCATAATTAGGCCTGTGAAAATAGAAGCCGTGGGTGGGTCCGCTTTCAGAAGAAACCGTGTCTTCAGGTTAAGCGGCTCACCACGGCCTGCGGCCCCGCCAGCCTCTTGGGTCAGCCCCTCCGGGCCGGCGACACGCTCGCAACTCATGTGAGTGCGTGGTAGGCGTGATGTGTGAGTGTGTGGCTGCGTGTCTATGTGGGAACGTGTGTGCACACAGATGACCCTCAGCGCGCGTGCGTCCACGCGTGTGTGTGTTGGGTCAAGCGCTGGGAAGTGGACAGGGAGGGCTCCCTGGAAGAGGCAAGCTCCGGGTTGAGTCTTGAGGGATGAGCAGGAGTTCTGCGTGAGGGGTGGGCAGTGGGCAGCATGGTCGGGGTCACCGGATGTGCAGGGTCCCCGTTGAGGAAGTTGAAGCCAGCGCCTGGCATGAGTGTGAAGGACAGAGGAGCTGGGCGGGCGCACTGGGGGCTGATCTTGGGGGGCCGTGGAGGGCCACAGAAGGCCATAAGCAGGGGTGGGTGCTCTAGTGTTAGAAAGACGGCCTGGCGTCAGGACCCTGCCGCCCTGGCACCTGCCGGCAGACACCGACCAGGAGGTCATACCCCGAGGTGGTTGAGCAAACAGGCTCCGATGTCACACGTCCTGGCTTCAAGCCCCAGACCTACCACTGTGTGACATGGGCAGATGATTTTCTCGGTGCCTCAGTTTCCCCAGCACCCCACCAGTAGGTTAACTGAACACCTGTGCGCCAGGCCCTCGCACGCCACACTGTTCTTCATCCAGTGGAGTTGGCACCGACACCCCTAGTTGACAGATGAGCAAACTTAGTTGCTGGTTCGGGGAGAAGCCAGGACTCAGCTCCACGTCTGTCCAGCTTGGGTTCAGGCAGGTTAGGCTGCAGGATGGTGACACCTCTGGCCTCTTCCACGATGGCGAAAGACCCAGTCTGAGCTGCCATTAATCAGAGCCTGCCTCCGCATGTCTTCACTTCCCCGAGGCTCAGAGAGGGGAAGCAACTTGCCCATCGTCATACAGCAGGAGAGGCAGCCCGTAACCCCCAGGCTCATTTGACCTCCAGACCCATAGCCTTTGGCACAGTCCTCAAAGTCAAGAGACTTTTTAAAAGATTTATTTATTTATTTATTTATTTATTTATTTATTTATTTATTTGAGAGGGTGGGTGGTGGGAGCACACCAGCTGGGGGGACGGGCCGAGGAAGAGGGAGAGAATCCCAAGCAGACTCCCCGCTGAGCCCAGAGCCCAACTCGGGGCTCCATCTCACGACCCTGACATCGTGACCTGAGCCAAAACCAAGAGTTGGACGCTCAATCGACTGAGCCTCCCGGGAGCCCCAAAGTCAAGAGACGCTACAGATGCGTTGGGCACAATGACAGAGGAGGAAGCTGAGGTCTGGTGGCGGAGGTTCTGCACCTCCCAGCAGGACCCGGCACACAGCAGGTGCCTGCTAAAGGCTCAGGATCTGAGGACCCACTGTGTGCGTGCAGCTGTGTGCACCTCGCTGAAAGCCTCACATACGTCATCATCTCATCTGATCCTACCACGATCTCCTGAGTTGGGTGTGATCATCACTCTCTTTTTATTGAGGGGACACTGAGGCTCAGGAAGGTTGGGCCCCAGGCCAAGGTTGCACAGGCAGCAATAGTGACAGGCGGATTCTCTATGTCCGGTGCTACGTGCCAGGCCTTGTTCACAGCACTTTACACCTCCAGGAGGAGCACATCACCACCCTTCGGCATAGGTATTATTAATGATGGCATTTTATGGATGAGGAAATTGGGTTTGAGGTTGAATCACTTGCCACACTTCTTGAGCACCTGCTGGGTACCTTGTGTGTAACAGGCTCTGGGGCGCCCACCTCTGGTCTCAGGCTAGTGACCCTCCCCATACCAGCAGCATCTCTCATTTATTTTTTTTTAAGATTTTATTTATTTATTTATTTATTTATTTATTTATGAGAGACGCAGAGAGAGAGGCAGAGACACAGGCAGAGGGAGAAGCAGGCTCCCTGTGGGGGAGCCCGATGTGAGACTTGATCCCGGGACCCCGGGATCACGCCCTGAGCCCAAGGCGGACGTTCAACCACCGAGCCATTTATTTTTATTTATTTATTTATTTTTATTTATTTACGATAGTCACAGAGAGAAAGAGAGGTAGAGTCACAGACAGAGGGAGAAGCAGGCTCCATGCACCGGGAGCCCGACGTGGGATTCGATCCTGGGTCTCCAGGATCGCGCCCTGGGCCAAAGGCAGGCGCCAAACCGCTGTGCCACCCAGGGATCCCCACCGAGCCATTTAAATGCAACATTGACTCCTGGCCATGGACTAAACAAAATCAGCAATGGTCTCTGAGCTCCTCAGGTCCCAGATGCTGTCCTGGGCCGGCAACCAGAGCCTGACATCTAGCCTTCGTGCTCATTAGAACCCAGATCCCGGCCAGAGCTATACCTGTTGAGCGGAGGTGGTGAGCAGCCCGTCACTGGGGGAATCCAAGCACAGTTGACATGGAGGAACATTCATACTCAGGTGAGAGCACTCTCTGGAGCTGGCACTGGCAAAACCAAGTGCCTGACCCCCTACCTTCCACCCGGGGGAGGAGAGGGGCTCCTGGGCCTTTCTCTGGGAAGAAGGCCCAGCCAAGGGCCAAAGGGAGGTGAGCCCTGACTGGCCTTCTGGGCACGGAGCCAGGCAGGAGAAGGAAGCCGCAGGCCCCTCCCTTCCCTGACTCAACGCCCTCCAACAAGAAAACGGCTTCAGCTGGGGTGCTGGGAGCCCAATAGAATTGGAAGCCAAGTAGAACGGGGACTGAGAACAAGTGGAATTCAGCATGGTGGATCCTCCCAGCCAGGGTGAGGGGAGGGGGCCCGGACCCACGGTGGGGCAACAAGGTAGAGTCTTGGGGGACCCAGGCATTGGGGTGAGGCCCCAGGGGGTGTGACATCCAGAGAAAAGGCTGCAAGAAGAACTGAACCCCGGGGTCCTGTGTTTGGGGAAGGGGTCCAGGGTGACGGCCAGTGGTCCAAGGGGAGGGACGACCCAGCTTTCAGGGCATGAGGCTGGAGATCTAGCATGGGTGTGCACGGGGGTAACCGAACCCAAAAATGGGAAGAGGGTCACAGGTGAGAGCTGGGGGGGGGGGGTGGGCAGCCATCTGATGAGGAGGAGGAGGGAGGGTCTCGGCTCCTGCCCTGGACCTGCCTTTCTGGACACTGGCCCGGCCCCAGGTCGGGCTTGCTGACCACATGGGGCTGGACGGGGTGGAGGAGCAGATGTGGGGATGCGGGGATGGGCAGAGCCAGGGTTGGGGTGCTCACTGGTGGGTGTGATGGAGCAGCCTTCAGGGAAGGGGTGCAGAGGACGCTGGGGTCCACTGAGGCCCGCTGCCTGGGTGTGGGCCCTGGACAGGCTCCCAGGACTTAGGGGCTCCGGGTGCTGGGGGGACGGGCACGGCCAAGCCCAGTCTCAAGCCCTGCACCCCTTGGCACTCCCCGCAGACCCAGCAGAGTTCCCAAAGTTTTCCAGAAGACGGCGGTGCTGTAGGCCCGGGGTGCAGCTGGCGCTGCTGGGGCTGGCGACTGTCATGCTGTGGGCCGGGCTGCTGACCCTGCTCCTCTTCTGGCGTGAGGACGCCCCCGGCCCCGTGCGGCCTCCCTCCTGTGTCCCCTCCCAAGAGCCCACTTTCAGACCCTGGGGAGCCCCCCACACCCCTTGGAGTCCAACTGTCCCATCACATCTCCCACCTCGTCCCCACCGGTCCCCCCCCAAGCCTGTCCTCCCCACCCCATCCAGCACCCCTGTCTCCCACCCTTTCCACACCTCCAAGGCATCCATCCCCAGCTGACAGGTGAGCTGTGGGTGGCGGGGCGCCCTGGGGTACCTGGAAACCTGGCTTCTCTCCTCTCCTCCTCAGACAGGGACACTGTACAGAATCTGAAACAGCTGGAGGTCGCCGCCGCCCAGAACGGTAAGAAGGGGCCGGGGGTCGTGGGGGGCTCTTGTCCTGCTTCTACTTCTGACCCCTGTGGGACGTGCGAGAAGGGCTGGGCTCCACCGGGAACTAGGGTCAGCCTGGGGTGAAACCCAGGGACTCTGGGGGGCAAGTGGACTCTGAGAAGTGCCTGAGGGAATGCTCTGGAACTGCTCCAGGCCTCGGTTCCCTCAGCTGCAAAATGGGCATCATTTCGGGGTTCTGGGGCAGAAACCAACTAAGACTTGTGAAGCGCCTAGACCCACATCATCCCACCAGCTTTCAAGAAATGCCTGCTGCTGCTTTTACGTTTCATTCTGGGGTTGGCAGCAGCGGGTGGGGGGGTTTGGGGTGTGTGCACGTGTTCCTTCTATTCTTGTCTGCATTTTCCTGAGTACTTTTGCCCCAAAAATGAAAAACGAAAGGCTTCAGGCACTGTGTCTGTGGGGGGGGGGGCCTGCCCTGGGGAGGGGGCAGCGGGGAGCAGGAGGGATTCAGGAACCTGCCTTCCTGGCTCCTGAGGCCCTGTCTTCTCTCCTGTCACTGCAGTCTCTCGGGTTTCCAAGGACTTGGAAAGACACAACGGTGACCAGATGGCCCAGAAATCCCAGGGTGAGCGATGTCCGCTTGGGTCTGGGAGGAGAGGGGTGGGGGTGGGGAAACCTGGATTAACTTGTCTGGACCACCCGTGAACTGCCAAAGGAGGGGTGGGGAGGGGGAAGGGCTGGGGGGGATGGGAGACTGGAGAGGACCCTGGGGACTTGCTTGCCACTGAGCCCCCTCCCCTGCAAACAGCTGCCCAGGTGTCACAGGACATGAAGGAAATCCAAGCTGAACAGAAGAGAATGAAAGCTCAGGGTGAGAGGTTGGGGTGGGATGGGGGTCCTGGAGCCCCCCGGAGCTGGGATGGACCACGAGGCTGAGGCCCGGGCTCCCGGACTCCCAACCCTGACCCCAGCACCCGCCCCCCCTCATCAGACTCCGAGCTCTCCCAGAACCTGGATGCACTTCGTTCGGACCTGAGCAACCTCAAGTCCCAGAGTGAGTCTTGGGAGGGAATGGGGCTGTGGGGAGGGAGGGGGGGTGCCGCAATTCTCCGACCACTGTCCCCCACCCAATCACCCAAGGCTTGAACGAGAGAAGCACAGCCTTGCATTCACTGGAAAGACTCCAGGAGGAGGTGGAGAAGCTGTGGATGGAGCTGCACGCGTCCAACGGTGAGTCTGTGCCCATGGTGTGTTGGTTCGCGCGTGTGACCACACAGGTGTGAGGTGATGCATATTTGAATGTGATGGGGTGTGCACACGTGACATTGTGGATGGGTGTATGCTTATGTGTGTGTGGCAGGGTCCGTGGGGGACACACAAGAGTTTCTCTCTGAGGCCAGCTGCTTCCCTCCAGGGACCTGGAGCAGGGGGGCGGGGGGTCCGGGGCGGCTCCAACACTTTTTTCCTCCTCCAGGTAAAAACATTCCCGTGTTTTACCAGCTCTGGGTTCTCTTTGCCTCTGGCTCTCCTCTGCCCATCATGGCTCGGCGGAGTCATCAGTATGATGCCATCAGCCGCAGTCCTCCCGGAGGACTATCTGACTCAGCCGGGCGGGGGGGTGACCTCTGCAGCGATGGGGTGATGCTGGCGGCCAGGGGGGTCAGGGAGGGTGGCCCCCGAGGCTGCAGGAAGAGCAGACATTTAATCAGTGTGCCCTGAAACTGGGATAGGAACCTGAGTCTTACTGCCCTGAAGTCCTCCCCACACTCACCCCCACCCTTGATCTCGGGTTTTCTACTTCTGGGAAGTCCCAGCTGCCCCAACTGGCAAAGAGAAGAGGAAGGCTCTGTGCGTGGTGTGATGGAGAGCAGTCCCCTGGGACCCTGTGTGGCTGTGGGAATCCCAGCGAGAAGCCTGGCAGCGGTCCCTCCGGGGAGGCGTCGGGACCACATTCACCGCGACGGATGACCTTCCAATTCCCCTCCGGTCCCTGGGGTGGCCTGGGGTCTGAGCCCAGCTCCAGGGCTGTGTCTCGATTGACTACGCCACACCCAGCCAGGGCACCTTCCTCAAAGTTTTCTTTTCTCCCCAAAGATTTAATTTCCTTCTTTCTTTGGGAGAGAGCAAGAGGGGGAGGAGGAGCAGAGGGAGAGGGACAAGCAGACTCCACGCTGAGTGCAGAGCCTGACGCGGGGCTCGATCTCACGACCCTGAGATCTGACCCAAGCAGAAATCAGGAGTCGGACACCTAACCGACTGGACCACCCAGGCACCCCATCAGAATTTTCTTCAAGTGCCCAGAGATACTCTCTGCCTGTTTTAATGCCCCCGCCCCAGAGCCCAGGGCCACATACTAGTCACTGGCTCATGTGTGAGAAGCACATCCAATTCTGTGTCTCACAGGGGTTATGGACCCCTGGCCCCTTAAAAACTTCCACTGAAGCTCTGGAGCCCTCTCTGCACATCATTCCAAGAAAAAAAAATTTTTTTAGATTTTATTTATTTATCCATGAGAGACTCAGAGAGAGAGAGGGGCAGAGACATAGGCAGAGGGAGAAGCAGGCTCCCTGCAGGGAGCCCGATGTGGGGCTCGATCCCAGGGCCCCAGGACCACGCCCTGAGCCAAAGGCAGCTGCTCAACCACTGAGCCACCCAGGTGCCCCAAGAAAATCTATTTTATTTTATTTATTTTATTTTTTCTTTTTTTTAGAAAATCTATTTTAAATCAAGAGTGAGTCAAGCTAGTAACAGTGGGTTTAACCTCCCACCTAGGAGCGTTGGGTGGTGGCGACCGTGCCGGAGAGTTTCTCAGGGTGGGGGCAAGAGGAGACGCAGACCAAGGTGGCCCTATGTCGAGGCCAGGAGGACCTAGCCCTCCAGGAACCCCCCTCCACAACCTCCCCTGATCAATCCCTTCAACTAGACAAAATCATAGCAACGGTGACTGGGGCTGTTACGGGAGCTGTTGGTGGGGACCATACACGGGGCAGGTGGCGCTGGCCATCTCGGCCTCAGCGAGTCGGCACAGTGATGAGGCCGTGGCTGGCGCGGTGTTGGTGAAGGTGCTGCTGGCCGTGGTGGCGGCGGCAGTGAGGACCGGTTGCTGGCAATCCGGGATCCCTGTGGTCGTGTCGCTGACGGTCGTGGCGTTCATCGCCACGGTGTTGGCGGTTGAGGTGCTTCTGACCGTGAAGGCATCTGCGGTGATGCCAAACCACAACTGGTGGTTGAGGTGCCACCGGCCACGGAGCTGGTGACACGGGGATGCCGATGGTGACTGTTGCGCTGCTGGCTTCTTTGTGAGGATGGAGCTTGGCAGGGGCTGAAGTGCTGCCGGCCAAGAGGTATTTAGGATGACGGTGGCAGCGGCAGACGCTCCGGTCTGGTGGGGGTGTTTGTGGCAATGGTGACAGCCGTTGAGGCGCTCCTGCCACGGGGCTGTCCCTGCACATCAGCGCCAGAGCTCCGGGGCGGGAGGCAGCCTGCAAGACCTCGTTTGGCTCTGGGTGGGTGTGCTTTCAGCCCGGACCCCAAGGGTGACTCCAGGAGAGACGCTGCCACCTGTTCTGTCTACCATACCCGTGGTGCCAACCACAGTGCCAGCCACGGCGCCAACCACGGCGCCAGCCACAGTGTCCACCATGGTCCCAGCCACGGCGCCAACCACAGTGCCAGCCACGGCGCCAACCACGGCGCCAGCCACAGTGTCCACCACGGTCCCAGCCACGGCGCCAACCACAGTGCCAGCCACGGCGCCAACCACGGCGCCAGCCACAGTGTCCACCACGGTCCCAGCCACGGCGCCAACCACAGTGCCAACCACGGCGCCAACCACGGCGCCAGCCACAGTGTCCACCACGGTCCCAACCACAGCGCCAACCACGGTGCCAGCCACAGTGTCCACCACGGTCCCAGCCACGGCACCAGCCACAGCGCCCGCCACGGTGCACGTGCCCTGAGAAGTGGCTCAGCTTCCAGCGGAAGTGCTACTACTTCGGCGAGGAGCCCAAGAGGTGGATCCAGGCCCGGTTTGCCTGCAGCAAGCTGCAAGGGCGGCTGGCCAGCATCCACAGCCAAGAGGAGCAGGTGCGCCTGGGCCCTGCCGCAGAGGGCGGGGCCCGCGGGCGGGGGGGGGGGGCGGCTGTGGATCCCCAGCTGGACCTCCTGCATGGTGGGAGGGCCCCGGGCACAGCTCCCCCCAGCCCTTCCAGTCCCGTCCTGCTCCCCAGGACTTCCTGGCCAGGTATGCCAACAAGAAGGGCACCTGGATTGGCCTCCGGGACCTGGACAGAGAGGGGGAGTTTATCTGGATGGACGAGAACCCCCTGAACTATAGGTGAGGAGGGGGGGTGTAGGGGGAGGGGGTGCCTCTCTGCAATGGTGGCTTTGGTGGGCTTCGAGGGCAGAGCCAGGTGGGGGCGAGGGGACGCGGGGAGTTGGGATGGGGATCCAGGATGGGGATCCAGGGATGAGGTGGGAGGGCCCAGCCGTCTAGGCCGAAGGCAGTGGGGCTCCTTCCCCCTACTCCGTCCCCTGACCTGAAGCCTTCTGCTCCAGCAACTGGCGGCCCGGGGAGCCCAACAATGGGGGCCAGGGCGAGGACTGCGTGATGATGCAGGGCTCGGGGCAGTGGAATGACGCCTTCTGCGGCAGCTCGCTGGACGGCTGGGTGTGTGACCGGCTGGCCACGTGCTGACTGCCCACCGGCCGCCTCGGCACCCCGGGGTTCGCGGGGATGTGCTCCGAGACACACACCCCGACAGTCCCCTGCCCGCCCTGCCAGGTGCACCGCCTCCGTCGCTCCCCAGGTACAGCCAGCCCCCCCCCCCCCCCCGCAGGGCTCTGAGGACCCTCCACCATTTGGGGCTAAGGTCCGGGCAACACTTCCTCGCGCCCAAATGGGAGAAGGGCTGTTGACACACCCCCAGCTCCTGCCAATCCCCAGAGGGCCTGTCCCTTGCTCCTCAGCCCAGCCCGGTGGCTGGCTGTCACCGCGTCCCTGCCTTCAAGTGCTCGGAGTACCCACCTCAGAACTTTCCGGGGAGCAGTGGCGGATGCCTCAGACTCCTGGGTCAGGGCCCACCCACCTTCTGCTGGAGTCAGGAGTCGACTACACCCCCACGCCTGAGAAGTGGCTCAGCTTCCAGCGGAAGTGCTACTACTTCGGCGAGGAGCCCAAGAGGTGGATCCAGGCCCGGTTTGCCTGCAGCAAGCTGCAAGGGCGGCTGGCCAGCATCCACAGCCAAGAGGAGCAGGTGCGCCTGGGCCCTGCCGCAGAGGGCGGGGCCCGCGGGCGGGGGGGGGGGGCGGCTGTGGATCCCCAGCTGGACCTCCTGCATGGTGGGAGGGCCCTGGGCACAGCTCCCCCCAGCCCTTCCAGTCCCGTCCTGCTCCCCAGGACTTCCTGGCCAGGTATGCCAACAAGAAGGGCACCTGGATTGGCCTCCGGGACCTGGACAGAGAGGGGGAGTTTATCTGGATGGACGAGAACCCCCTGAACTATAGGTGAGGAGGGGGGGTGTAGGGGGAGGGGGTGCCTCTCTGCAATGGTGGGCTTCGAGGGCAGAGCCAGGTGGGGGCGAGGGGACGCGGGGAGTTGGGATGGGGATCCAGGATGGGGATCCAGGGATGAGGTGGGAGGGCCCAGCCGTCTAGGCCGAAGGCAGTGGGGCTCCTTCCCCCTACTCCGTCCCCTGACCTGAAGCCTTCTGCTCCAGCAACTGGCGGCCCGGGGAGCCCAACAATGGGGGCCAGGGCGAGGACTGCGTGATGATGCAGGGCTCGGGGCAGTGGAATGACGCCTTCTGCGGCAGCTCGCTGGACGGCTGGGTGTGTGACCGGCTGGCCACGTGCTGACTGCCCACCGGCCGCCTCGGCACCCCGGGGTTCGCGGGGATGTGCTCCGAGACACACACCCCGACAGTCCCCTGGCCCCCGTCCCCTGCCCGCCCTGCCAGGTGCACCGCCTCCGTCGCTCCCCAGGTACAGCCAGCCCCCCCCCCCCCCCCCCGCAGGGCTCTGAGGACCCTCCACCATTTGGGGCTAAGGTCCGGGCAACACTTCCTCGCGCCCAAATGGGAGAAGGGCTGTTGACACACCCCCAGCTCCTGCCAATCCCCAGAGGGCCTGTCCCTTGCTCCTCAGCCCAGCCCGGCTGGCTGTCACCGCGTCCCTGCCTTCAAGTGCTCGGAGTACCCACCTCAGAACTTTCCGGGGAGCAGTGGCGGATGCCTCAGACTCCTGGGTCAGGCCCACCCACCTTCTGCTGGAGTCAGGAGTCGACTACACCCCCACCCCAGCCCCGGCCTCCCCAGATGCAGCCCCGGGGTCCTACCCCCCAGCCAGGCTCCCCAGCCAGCCCATGTCGATAAAATGGGGCGAGGATGGGCCCCTCTCAGGGGCCTCGCTGGCTCTGGTCTCCAGATATGGGAGCTGGGAGCTCCAGAACCTGGTGCCTGAGGCCACCTCTGAGTTTCCAGAACAACTGAAGTGGTATTTGTACCTCACTACCTTTATCCAGCGCCCCCCCCCCCGCCACTTTCTTTCAAGAAGCATTTACTAGACAGGGCTGGAGAGGAAGACTCTGGGGTCCGATGCAGCAGAGAACACCCTTAGACCCCCAGGAATATCGCAGGCCACCCCAATTCCTGGCAAAAGCAGAAGGAACCAGAGATGTGCTCGTGATACTCAGGCCCCCTGGAGGGGAATCCACGAGGAGGGGCCCACACTGGACCGCGCGGAACCCGGGAGTCACGCGCCAGGCCAGGGGCTGGGGAGGGCGCCGCAGTGGCACCTAGGAGTCCTGCGGCCAGGGAGGGGCGGGGGCAGGGCTAGTCCTACGTCCCCTGTTGTCTACCCCCTGCTCACCCCGTTTGTGCCTCCTCCAGACCCCCCACCCTGAACTCCGGGCCAGAGTATAACTGTCTCCCTGAGCTCTCTAAAGGGGACTCCCGGCCCCACCCTGCCACCCAGACCACATTGGGGTCACAAGCAGCGCCTGTTTCCCTCCCTGCCCCCTCCGAATCCTCAGGGAAAGGCTTGTGCACAATCTGCCCACTTCCCACCACCTCCGGCAACCGCTTTGGGGTAGCCCCCATCCCAGCCTGCCTCAGTCTCCTTCTTCACCGCCCCACACCTTCCAGAAGTTTCCTTCTGCCTCTGAGGGGAAAACAAAAACAAACCTAAAGTCTCATAGGGAGCTTTGCAATGGCAGATCCCCTGCGACTTGCCTTGTCTCCCCAGCTTCACCTCCGCTCTCTCCTCCGCCAGCCCCAGCCTCCTCTCTGGCCCTTCCACATGGAGGCTTGCTCCTGCCCCAGGGCCTTTGCACGTGTCCCTCCCCCCACTCGCTCCTCAGTGAGGGCTATCCTGGGCTCCTCCCCCGTCTCGTTTAAAACGGCACCGACTCCAGATCCCTTTTATCCTGCTCTACTTGATCGCCTTGAACTCTTCCCCTTCTGAGAAAATGTGTCATCCACCACCCTGTGTGTTCCGTCCCCCTGGGGCTTGAATGTGAGCCTCGAGGAGGGAGCTTCTGTTTTGTTCTGGGACGCCAGCGCCTGACACATAGTAGGTGTTCAATAAAGAGCTGCCAAAAAATGAACACGTGTCCACGAGCAAATGACCTCTTCTCCCAGAACCCGCTTCGTGCTCTGTTAAGTGAGGGGAGGCCTCGTGCCCGCCTGTTTCACAGGGCTGGTGCTGGGTTCCTCTTCCTCACCCCACCCCACCCCGCCCACCCCTCTGGGGCTTCAGCAGACACGCCATTTGTGGCCCCAAGCAGCCGGTCAGAGCCACAACCCCCCACCCCCCACCTGGTCCCATCGCTGTTCCACACCTCATTTATCCACAGGTCCCTAACCACCCTCAGCAGGGAGAAACAGACCCCGGGCCCTCTCCCGGCTTCCAAGCTCTCCAGCTCGCCTCCCTGGGGACCCACCCATCTCTTCCTCTCTGGCGTCCTTCACTGCCAGGCCTCAGGATGGAGCTGGCTGGGCCATTCCTGCCTGCCACCAGCCCCCTGACCCCCACCCAGCAGGCCCCAGAAGCCGCTCTCCAGGGTCTCTGAGGACACCTCAGGCTGCTAAACCCCAAGATTCCTACAGTTCCTGCTCAATCTGGCTTCTTGGGCCCCACACACCCCGGCTCACTCCTCCAGGGCTGCTGCTTCCATCCCTGCCCTCCCAGACTCCAAATCTCAAATCCTGGCTGGCCTCCTAGACACTGCCCCCTCACCCAATTCGAACTGCCACCCTGATCACCCCTTCCCCCAGCTCCCTCGGGGCCCCTCCCTCCCCCAACCAACAGCTATTTCCTGCCCATGACCATCTCCTGTGCTACACATGGTAGGTGCTCTCGACAGTTCTATTTATGCTGTTGACGCTCATCTTCTTTGCTATGTGCAGAAGCCTACCCCACCCCTCGCCCCTCGCCGGAATAACTGAAACCTCCCAGGTCTCCCCACATCTTGCCGCCTCACAATGCATCACAAAGCATCGGAAAGGTTGCATCCACCCCACCCCTTTATAAACTCCATAAATCATGAGGGGACCTGAAATTCTCTTTCATACCAGGTTTGTTCAAGTCCGAGAGGAGAGGAAGGAAATTTGAACAAATCTCCCTTCAAAGGGATCCCTGGGTGGCTCAGTGGTTTAGCGCCTGCCTTTGGCCTGAGGCGCGATCCTGGAGTCCCGGGATTGAGTCCCACGTCCGGCTCCCAGCATGGAGCCTGCTTCTCCCTCCTCCTGTGTCCCTGCCTCTTTCTATCATAAATAAATAAATAAACAAATCTTAAAAAAAAAAATCTCCCTTCAAAAAGTCTGGCAGGATTTACTCTGGGGAGGAGGAGTGATCAGGAATACAGAGGGGGTGGTGGGCCAAAGGGAGAAGAAGGGTGGCCTTAAGTGTCAAATTTTACTTTTTAAACAAGAAACACACAAAGAGCACCTGGCTGGCTCGGTCGGTAGAGCATGCCTGCCTGACTCTTGATCCTGATCAGGGTTGTGAGTTTGTTTTTTTTTAAAGATTTTTTATTTTTTATTTATTCATAGAGACACAGAGAGAGAGAGAGAGGCAGAGACACAGGCAGAGGGAAAAGTAGGCTCCATGCAGGGAGCCTGATGTGGGACTCGATCCTGGGTCTCCAGGATCATGCCCTGGGCTGAAGGAGGCGCTAAACCGCTGCACCACCAGGGCTGCCCAGGGTTGTGAGTTTTGTTCCTGAGCCCTCCCCACCCCACCCCACCCCCGTGTCCACCCCCCTCGCCGGTGGAGCAGAGATTACTTAAAAATAAAATCTTTAAAAATAAAATAAAATAAAATCACAAACAAGTAACACAAATGTGCTCACATGGCATCAGTATTAACTTCAGACACCAGATGATTCTGAAATGAGCCCACCCATTTCCCCAGGTCTCTAGAGGCATAGTTCCCCCAGTGTGGCCCCAGGAGCATCAGCAGTTCCTGGGAACTTGTTAGAAATGCAAATCTTCAGTCTGCCCAGATCTTCTGCAGAATCTGAAACTTGGGGGGGGGGGGGGGTGTTGGTGTCCAGCCACCCCTGTTAGGACATTCTCAAAATAAGATACACAGGAATCCCCCGGGCATCTTGCTAGAATGCAGACTCTCGGTTGGCAGGCCTGGGGTGGGCCTGAGGGTCCGCGTTTTGACAAGCTCGCAGGAGATGCTGATGCTGCCAGTCCTGGACCACACTTTGAGCAGCAAGCGTCTAGAACAGGGGTCAGCGACCACCCTCTGCCCGGTTTCTAGTCACACAGCCACACCCAATCCTTGACCTACTGCAGTCTACACCGCAAAGTAGCTGGACAGAGACTGCCAGGCATAAACTAGTCACTATCTGGCCCTTTACTGAAAAAGTGTGCCAGCCTCTGGTCTAAAGGAGTCTCTTACTTAGTCTGATCCCTCCACCCCCATCCCCACCTCTCCAGCCTGGCCTCCAATTGTGATTCCAGAGCGGATCAGCATTCTCCTTCTGCAGACTTATCCCCACAGTGCCCCTGGCCTCCCCCAGCCCCATCTGTAAGCCGGGGCTGGTGGGACCCAGCCCACCCCCACCTCTCGGAGGTATTATAAACATGCTTGGATCCTGGCCTCCCTCACCAGCCTGAGGCAGGCACCTGGGTCAAGGCCATGAATGGATCTGTGAGCCCGCCCCCCTCCACACACACACACAAGACACAAGACACATGTGGGAAGGGGGCTCTCTGCATTCTTTATCTCCCACAAGGTCAGCGGCCCTCCAGGGCTCGGTCCCGGGCTATGACGGCCTCCTCAAACTTGATCATGAGCGTGGTGCCCTTGTGCCAGTGTGCCGTGACCTTGGCTGGAAAGCCGCTGTGCGTGAGCACCGCCTCCACGATGCCCGCCGTGAAGCTGGCACAGTTGAGCGTGCTGTTCTCCTTGGGCACAGAGATGTAGGCGTTGATGAGGGGCTCCCGCTCGATGATGTAGAAGGTGCGCGCGTCATCGTTGGCCTGCTCCAGCTTGTCCGCCTCCTTGCCGAAGAGCGCCTTCCACACGGCGCCCTTGACGAACAGCAGAGCACCCAGCACCTTGGTCTCCCGCCGAGCACCCTTTTCGCGGGCCACCAGCGCATCCAGAACGCGGGCGCCCACCTGGCGGCCCAGGGCGGCCAGGCGCGCCTGCAGCTCGGCCACGGAGAAGACCCGGCTCTGGCAATGCTGCACCAGCTCGGAGAAAAGCAGCGCGAAGGCGCTCAGGCTCACCTCGGTGCGGGGCCGCACCAGCGCGCGCTCCAGCAGCGCCGACTTCCCGCGCGTGAAGCGCGCCTCCATGCTTCCGCCGGCCTGCTGGGACACAAGGAGACATGTGTCGTGGGGCGGGGGGGAGGGGGGGGGGGACACGAAGGAGCACTGCCCCCCCACACCCTTTGTTCCGTGCTCCGTGGCCGACCTCCACATAAAAAAAGAAAGGGGAAGGAGAGGGGGCATCTACCAGTACATAAAACACGCCTCTTCCAGGGAAGTAAAATGGGGAAATTAGTAAGTTCACACCCTTGGCGAGGAGGGGGCTTGGGCTGGAGGGAAGAGGGGGGCCCCAAGAGGGAGATCAGAAGGGGGGGGACTGGAAGCCATCCAACCTTAGGGTTCCAGGTGGTTGCACCTACGTGAAAAGCACCCTCGCGCCCCCTCTGCCACCTGTGGGAGCAACGAGAACTAGTGCATGGGGGAGGAGGCATCAGACCTAGGGCACGAGGGGGGGGGCCGTGAGAAGTCTCAGGCACTCTCCCCGCGCAAGCCTCCAGCTGCCCCCGCGGACTTCCCGCAGGTGAAGGCCAACAGCCCGGAGGGCTTGGGCTTGGGGGACAAACCAGGAGGAAAGGGCTCTGACAGCGCCCCTCTGGCACGCACGAAGCTCGCCTCCTTGAAGACGTGGACGGGCTTTCGTTCGTAAGGAAGCCTGGGGGGGATGGGGGGCTCAGAAGGCGCTGGGACCCGCCCACCTGCGTGCAGAGGCGGCCGGCGCGCCCCGGGGCGCGGGGGCACCAGGAGGGGGCGCTCGAGCCTGCCGTCCCAGGGCACCCAGCCCGTGGAGGGTGGGGTTAGAGACCCGCAAGGGGCCGCGGGAGAAGCCCTGGGGGTGCAGGGGGGCTGAGACGCTGCGCGTGCCGGGCGGGACCCCGAGGGCGCTGAGACACCCCCCGCCCCGCAACCTCTGCCCGCTGGTGCGTGAAGCCGCTGTCACGGGGGGCGGGAGGAGCGGGATCCCCGTCCCCATGACGCAGGAAGCGGCCGGAAAGGTCTGGGGCTACTGCGGCTGCCCCCAACGCGGTCCACGAGAGGGAGGGCACACCGGGGCGGGGGGCTCCAAGACGCGCCCCGGACGCGGCCGTCTACACCGGGAGCGCCCAGCGCGAGACGCAGGGGGCGGTGCTGAGCCCCTCCCCGGGCTGCGAGGGCGGCCAGGCAGCGGAGGCCGGGAGGGGCCCGGGAGGGGCCCGCCCTCCTCAAGGACCCCTGGCGAGGGCCGAAGGGGACGGACCCGGGATCCCCAGGCCCGCGGGAGGCGGGGGCGGGGCGGCCCCGGAGCGGACGAGGCGGGGCGCGGGCGGGGGGCGCGGGCGGGCGGGGGCTCACCGGGACTCTGCGGCCGTCGGTTCGGCCGAGCTGCTTTACGGCGCCGTAAACCGCCCTGAGTGCGCAGGCGCGGCGGCCGGCCGGGCCCGTGGGCGGGGCGCGCGCGCTGGCGGAGATTCCAGAAGCGGCCGCCTGGGGGCGCGCGTGTCCGGGGCGCCCGAGCGGGGGGCCACCTGCTGGGGGCACGCGCTTGACGATGGGCCCCCGTGTCTGTCTCCGCGGCCCCGGTGTGCCCGGGCCTGTGTCTGCTTGTCCTAGGGGCGCACCACGCCGGGACACGTTCTCCTCCTAGAGACAGGTGTCTCTCCTCGGGCGCGGCTTCTCTTAGGGACCCAGGCATGCCCGCGTGCGCGCGTTCACTTGTCTTGGGGACACGCGCTTGCCCGTGGGCACATGCCCTCGGGAGGGACCTACATCCGTGAGCCGGGGGCTTAGGGCGCTCGTGGATACACGCTCAGAGGCACAGACACTCGGGAACACAGCTCCGCCCGTGGGCACATGCTTGGGCGCCGACACGCGGGGAGACATTGTGCACCTCCGGCCCCAAACCCGCCTGGGCACACGTCGCATGGAGACTCGGTGACTGGCTGGGTGCGCGTCCGGGGACACACAGGGACCCCCTGGCGGCATTCATCCTGCACGCCCTCGTCCCCCAGGGTTCCTGGGATCATGTCCACGTGCTCACTGTGTGGCTTTCCCCACGCCCCAACATTTGCCGGGCCCTCCCCCGCCAGGCCCCCAAAGCCCCCAGATGCTCCCAGTTCGAGACCCGAAAGCCACATTCTTTTCCATCGGCCTTTATCTTCACAAATCACACAACGTGAGCGCAGGAACAAATGGACATACATGTGTACATGCTCTGAACCCCCTCCGTGACATCCTCAGTCGCTCGTTGGCAGACACCTGTTCACACCAACACAGGTAGTGACAGGGCACCCACAATTACAGTGACACGTGGGGTGCCCCCCCCACGGCTCTGCCGTGACACATTTACACACAACATACCACAGGGCAGTCACACGTGTTCATGGTGCTACACGTGCTGCCAACAACACACTGACACACTTTCGCGGTCCCTGCGGACACAGCCACCCACTGTGTCACGCCTTAGGCTCACAACACACCGTGGTGCACACACGTGGCCATCTTCACTGGGAGGTGCAGCCCCGTCCGCCAAGCTGCAGCCAGGGCTTCGATGTCTTCGCATATATTGAGGTCTCTGCGTGGGATGGAGACCCAGGTCAGGCCACTCCTGCCCCCAGGAGAGAAACTGGGGCCGAATCTGTGGCTCCCTCATCCCCGTCCCCAGCCCCAACTTACATGGCTTTGGCTTCTCCGGCATCTTGGAGATTTCCTGTAACTTATTCTTGATATGGCTTATGTCTGGGGGCAGGAGGACAGGAGAAAGCTGGGGTGGGGTCTCACACAAGACCCCCACCTTTATCGGAAGCCCCCTCCCTGCCCGACTTCTACCCTGGGGTGCTGCAGAGCCCGTGTACTTGGCGTTCCCAGCAGCGTTTAAATGGGACTGACTCAGAAGGTGACATCCATCATGCCTCTAAACCCTCCCGCACTGGGGGATGGGGAGTGGGACCCCCTAAAGTCCCCTCCCCCAATTCCTAGCACCCAACACGAGACCAATCCCACCCAGCGAAGGTCAGCAAAGGCACCTGCTTGCAGCGTCTTCACCTTCTCGCTCGCAAACTGGGCATTTCTCCCGACCATGGAAATGTCACGCTTGGCCTCCACGAGGAGCTGCCGGACGGTGCTCCAGCCCTGATTCTGCTGCTCCTGGCACTCTTGCACCGAGACGGAGACTGGGGCATGCAGTGGGCGTAGCTGTATCACGGCTGATCTCCTTACCCCCACCCCGACCCCCTTGGGCCTCCCCCAGGTCCCGGCCCTCACCATTCCAGAGCTCCCTTTTCAGGGCCAGCAACTCCTGGGACATCTCCAGATCTGTTCAGGAGGAGGGGTGGGGGAGGCAGAAAAACCCTTGAGGAACCCCTGTTTCTGCAGTCCTGAGAACAAGGGTGGGGGAAGGGAGAGGAACGAGGGAGAAGGGAACCAGGGTGGAAACACTGGGCCTTCCCACCTCCTGAGGAACCCTCCACACGGCCCCAGGCCCCCACGGAAAAACAAAACAACAACAACAACAACAACAACAAAACCTTACTCACTCTTCATGAGGACCAAGACTAAGAGAATGATGCAGGACAGGGCGAGGAGCATGTACAGGCTCATGATGACTCTGTGCAGACAACGGGGGAGCTGGCCAGAGTCTGAGGGCAGCCTAGACAGGGTTGGGACTGGGGTAGAGGCAGGACAGGTGACCTCCAGGGCCCAACACCACCACTCAGGCCATCACCACTGACTCTAACACCTTCAGAAGCTCTGTCGCCTGCACCCCCTCTTCCCAATCCTGTAGCCACAGTGACCACTCACATGCACCCTAGCCAGAGCCACCAGCAGCTGTCCCTAATGCTGTCATCATCACCCCCACCCTTACCATACCCTTTCCCAGCACTCACAACGTCGGCAGTAGCTGTCACCAACACCCACTAACATCGGTGCCTAAGGTTGTCAGCATTGTCCCCAGCAACAGGTCTCACCAGCACCGTCATCGGCTCTGTCTAGGTGGTTCCTTCGTGATCTACTACATGGTCACCTCCTCACCATCACCATCACCCAAACCTTCACCAACACTTCCACCAACACCACCACCACCATCATCATCACCACCTGCGAAGTTAACCACCTGCCCCCTGCCCCCGGCTGTAACACACGTGCCACCAAGCCCCACACCACTGACCCCGGCCTCCACGTGGTGATCCTTGTTCCCATGATGCCCTACCGTGGGCCCCTCCCAAGGCCGTGTGATGTGTCCTGGCAGATGGCTGCTTGCTCTGATTCTTGGGTGCTAAATGGCTGCCCTTTGGCTGCTCCTGGTTTCTGAAGGCCAAGGTGATATTCTCATAGTCAGGGTTATCTGCACCTGTGGGGGGGTCAGTGAGAGTGGAAACCTGCCTGGAGCTCTGGGGCAGGGGTGGGGGTGCGAAGGGCGCTCAGAGATCCTGGCTCACTGAACCCCTGCACACAACAGATTTCTGGGGATAAAAGATAAGGAATGGGGAAAATAAGATCTGCTGCTTGGTTAGGTGGAGAGGGTGTGTGGGAGCGTTTGGGGGATACACATGCACACATATATTTTGGGGTAGGAGCCCTGTGACCCCACTTTCAGCCCCTTACCTCTCCCATCCCAATCTCGCCCCCCCGACCCCCACCCCCATCACCCCGGGGTACCTAACCTTCCTTATCAGCTGGGACCCTCTGTTTCTTGTCTTTGAAGGCTGCTGCCTGCATCTCGACCTTCTGATTCGTGTAGATTTCCTCAGACTCCATGGTTCCCAGTGGGCCAGTTTACCCACACACATCCCCACCCACCGGAAGGTGTCATGGCAGATGAGGAAATCTCTGGGTTGGGGGAAGGGGGAGGAGAGGTCAGCCTCCTCTTTTCAGGGACCCAGGACCCTCCGACCCTGGGGCATCCTCACCACCCCCTTCCCAGATCAAGAGGGTCTTAGGAGGCCAGAGGTCTCACTGAGGGCCAAGCAGAGAAGCCCATGGACCCAGAGACAGGAACCAGCATGGCCAGGAACGAGCAATAGAAGTGTTAGCTAATGCTATGGCGGTCATCATGTTGCAATTTGCAAGTGCATCAGATGAACACCTGTACATCCCGAACTTACACAATGTTATAAGTCAGTTATACTCAATATAAATAAATTTTTAAAATCTTCAAGGATGGCCAAGAACTTTAAAGGAAGCTGTGTATGTGTCTACCCAAATGAACCTTGTCCTCTTCCCCTCTCAGGAGAGAACCTGTGACACCTGGGAGTCTCACCTTTTAGGTTTGGGGTATCTGGGCTTGGAGGCAGGATTTCCAGGCCTCCCACATCTTCCTCCCCCGCTCTCTGCCCCAGTCCCGTCCCTCAGCTCCACTCCAAGAGGTTCTACTTCCCTAAAGCCTCGTGGGGGAAAGGAACGGATGTGAGGCAAGGGGTCCACCCACATCTGGGACTGAGGCCAGACCCACACCTTGCCCTAACCCTGGACATGGTGTCCCCTCTCCCCGGGGCCCCAGACGGGGAAACACTTGGAAATGCTCACTCTCATCTGCTTGCCTGCTCACCTAACCACACTCACAGCCACTCCCGAGAACCGTTACACACCTGCTCACATGTTCCCGTGTCTTGCTCGTTGGCAGCCTTCTACATGTGTTTACCCCAGAGAAATATCCAGAGTCAGGCGTTTGCATGTCTGCACTCTGTCTAGGTGTCTTAGAGCTCTCTCTGTGTCTGTGACCTTGAAAACTGGAGCTAAAACTGAGACGTTGGTAGGAAATTCGTTAAGTTTAGCAGAGTGCCTTCTGATAGAAGTATATGTAGACCACATCTTTAAAAATTTCTAGCAGCCACATTAAAAAGACAAAAAAAAAAAGAGAGAGAGACAGGCTAAATTAATTTTAATGATGCATTTTATTTAACATTATATACTCAAAATGTTATCACTTCAGCATGTAGATGACACTTAAAAATTTTTGGTACTAAATCTCCAAAATCAAACGTGTATTTGCACTTAAGGGACATTTCAAGCGTTTGATGGCTGCAATACTGGACAGCACTGGTCTAGACGATTACAGTTCTCTTCCTTTGGAAAAAATAAGCAAAATATAATTAAAACACTTTCTATGTGGGAGAAGTCGGTATGTTTTAGCTTTTTATTTTTTATTTATTTTTTTAAGATTTATTTATTTATTTATTTATTCATGATAGACATAGAGAGAGAGGGAGAGGGAGAGAGGCAGAGACACAACAGGAGGCGGGAGAAGCAGGCTCCATGCCGGAGCCCGGACGTGGGACTCCATCCCACGACTCTAGGATCGCGCCCTGGGCCAAAGGCAGGCGCTAAACTGCTGAGCCACCCAGGGATCCCCTGTTTTAGCTCTTTCTTTCTTTCTTTCTTTCTTTCTTTCTTTCTTTCTTTCTGATTTTATTTATTTGTTCATGATAGATAGAGAGACGCAGAGACCTAGGCAGAGGGAGAAGCAGGCTCCCTCCAGGGAGCCTGATGAGGGATTCGATCCCAGAATTCCGAGATCACCTCCTGAGCCAAAGGCAGACGCTCAATCACTGAGCCACCCAGGTGCCCAATGCTCTGTTTTCTAAACTATTGCCAATCTTGTCTTGACTGATTTCACAGTGATCAGATGGCAGCTCCTCTCTCTGATCTTAGAAGTCCGCAATTGAGAGATTGGACCGTGATGCAACAGTCACAGAGAAGATGGACCAATGGGCAGCTGGCTCTACCTGTGATGGACAGGTGCAGGGGGTGGGGCGCGGAATTGCACATTTCTGTAGGTCGGATGAAGTTAAAACCAAGGACCATCCAGCCCTCTGGACAAAATAGCAGTTGTGAAACTAGAGCAATCGCAGTGTCCTGAGAGGGCTCTGTGAGGTTTCCTGACCAGCCCTTGCCATGGGGTAACACCCTCAATTTTCTTTTAAGAAAGAATGTGTGGGGGCCCCTGGATGGCTCAGTGGTTGAGTGTCTGCCTTTGGCTCAGATGGTGATCCCAGAGTCCTTGGATCGAGTCCCGCATGGGGCTTCCTGCAGGGAGCTTGCCGATGTCTCTGCCTCTGTGTCTCTTTTGCTCATTCCTGGCCATGCTGGTTCCTGTCTCTCGGTCCATGGGCTTCTCTGCTTGGCCCTCCGTGAGACCTCTGGCCTCCTTAGACCCTCTTGATCTGGGAGGGGGGTGGTGAGGATGCCCCAGGGTCAGAGGGTCCTGGGTCCCTGAAAAGAGGAGACTGAATAAATAAAATCTTTTAAGGGAAAGAAAGAAAGAAAAAAGAGAAAAAAGAAAGAAAGAAAGAAAGAAAGAAAGAAAGAAAGAAAGAAAGAGAAAGAAAGAAAGAAAGAAAATGTGCCTCAAGCCCAGCTAACCATAAACCAGGGATTGGTTTAGAGTGGGCCATGATCTTGGCCCAGCCAATCAGAATCCAAGATTTGGCACAGGGGTGGGCAAATGAGCCAGATTCAGCCAATGAAATTCAAGTCTGGGACTTTTGTGGCATTACCCAGGATAAAAAGGCATTTCCTCTCTCCCCACCCCCCTCAAACCAAGAAGATGTAAGGCTGGAGCTGTGATGGGGGAGACCCCACCTGAGAGAGAAGCCAGCACTGAGGAAAGCAGACCTGAGAGAGAGTCAGATCCAGGAGTCATCACCTGAGACCTAGATCCACCCATACCTGAATCTGTTGTTCTAACCCTGGGCCTCTCGGGGCACTTGGGTGGTTCAGCTGGTTAAGCATCTGACTCTTGCTTTCAGCTCTGGTCCTTGCTCAGGGTCGTGAGATTGAGCCCTGCACAAGCCCTGCTTGTGATTCTCTTCCTCTCTCTCTGCCACACCCTCTCTCTCTAAAATAAATAAATAAATCTTTAGCCCCGGGCCTCTCAGTAACATATCCAGAAACTTCCTTTTTTTTTTTTTTTTAAGATTTTATTTTTAAGTAATCTCTACACCGAACACGAGGCTCAAACTCACAACTCTGAGAACAAAAATTGTATGCTTCACCGACTGAGCCAGCCAGGCGCCCCCAGAAACTTCCTTTTACTTTTGCTCAAGCTAGCTTGAGGTGGGGTTTGCGGCACTTGCAACTAGAAGAGTCTTGGCTACCTCAGGGGGGCTGAACAGTTGGCAAGTGAGAGAATGGGGGCTTACCAAGGGGCTTGTTATCCGAGTGTGCACTATGGAACAGGAGACTGACTGCTGGAATTGAGGGCTCTGAAGAGGACCTTCTTGGGGTCCAAACACAGGGGGACAATTGAGTGGGACTTGGAGATGAAGAGGCATTCAGATCAGGGTCTGGGGACAAAGGAGTGCAACCCCCTCACCCCATCCACATCAGTGAGGGGCCGGGACAGGCAAGGTTCTAGACTCACCCTCTTGGCTCCTTCCTCAACACAGTTCTATCTGGATGGTCCCACCCCCACCCTATGGCCACAATGGGGTTAGGAGGGAGGATTTAGGAGGGACATCTCTGAATTGGGGTTTGGGTAGGCTCCAGGGGCAAGAGGAGAGTCTGTGATCTCAGCTCATGGCTACCAGGATGAGACGGGGCCGTGCCATCACACGGGGGGCAAAGGTGGGAGCATAACATGGGAGGGGAGGGATGGGCAGAAGAAAGTCTTGGGCACCACCTGCCACTGCCTCCCTCCCTCCGGGAGACTCCAAAACACCCTGAAAACGAGGATCCCAGTCCATGCAGTATGCTGCTGGAGACTGGGACATTTGACTCTGGGGTCCCTTTCAAGATTGGGCACCGAGTGTCCTGAAATCTGTGTCTGCATCTCTCAAGGGCTAGATTTTAAGACCCCTGGGTTAGGATCCCTAGGGAACTGGACCCTGAATCACCTGGATCTGTGTGCCCCAGGAAGCTAGGTAGGGGTTGCAGGTGACTCATCGTCCAGATCAGAATTCAGACTGGGACCAATGTCATCCAGGCTGAGATGGGGACTTGATGTTGGAAGCAAGAGACTCTGTGTCTGTGTGTCCACGTTCCTCTTGCCATGGCCACGCCTGTGTGCACCAGGGGTGTCTTCTTGTGCCTATGTACGTGTCTGTGGGCATGGTGGGTCTCTGTGTGGCCGTAGTAACCGGGTTGTGTACTGTGTGTGCACATGGCCATGTGTCACTGTGTGCCTACATGCAGTGTGTGCCCCTGGATGGTGTACCCACGTGTGTATGTGGTTATTTATTTAACAGACACTTCCTGTGCGCCTACTATGTGGCATGCTCTCTCCTGAGTGCCAAGAATACACCCAAGAGCAAACAAGTACCCTGCCCTGCGTTTTCACATTCAAGTGTTCAGGAGGATGGCGTGGCTCTGTGTACTGCAGGTTGTAACTAACTATTCGAAACTGTGCTGCGCGTGTGAAAACGTGAACTTGTGGTTCGTGGCCTCAGGTAAGAATTCTCAGCGGGCTCCTGTGAAGATTGCTTCCTGTCCACCACCCAGCTTTGCCTGTGCCTTGCAGGCTGCTGCTCCATGAAGTTGGGGCTCAGGGCTCTGGGCTGAGAGATGACTCAGGGATCCACCTTGACCCTGGGGCTACTGGGGGCTTGGAGCCCTGGAGTGTGTGTGTGGGGGGCTTGTCCCTGTCCCAACCAGACCCAGACCCTGAATGAAGCCTCATTGTAGGGGCTGGGGCAGAATGACCCAGCGACTTCCCAGAAAGCGAGACAACCGAGGGTGATCGTCAAGGCGGACTCAAAGGTAACACTCACTTCCCCTCCTGAAGGAGGTCATGATCCCTGAGTGTGTCCGTAGAGGAAGTTGAGGCCTTGTTCAGGGAGGTGGGGGTGGGGGTACAGCATGGGAGGGGAGGGATGGGCCGAAGAAAGTCAGGGCTCCCCCTCCTCTGCCCTATCACCCCTCCCTCCAGCGTCTATGTGCCCCACTCTTTTTGGAGACGGCAGCTCAGTCCCCCACACCCCATAAAATACAGACAGCGGGGGGCCTGGGTGGCTCAGTGGTTGAGCATCTGCCTTTGGCTCAGAGCATGGTCCTGGGGTCCCAGGATCCAGTCCTGCATCGGGCTCCCCAAAGGGACCCGGCCTCTCCCTCTGCTTGTGTCTCTGCCTCTGTCTCTCATGAAGAAATATTTTTAAAAGATTTTATTTATTTACTCATGAGAGACACAGGCAGAGGGAGAAGCAGGCTCCATGCAGGGAGCCTGACATGGGACTCGATCCCGGGACTCCAGGATCACGCCCTGGCCTGCAGGCGGCGCTAAACCGCTGAGCCACCAGGGATTCCCCCAAATAAATAAAATATTAAAAAAAAAAAAAGAAAGAAAGAAAAAAGAGAGAGCGCCCAGACCCTCACCATTTTCTATGTTCTCAGTGTTTATTTCCAGCCCCGCCCCTCGCCGGCCCCGCCCCCGATGCCTCGCCCCGCCCCCTCTGCGATCTGACCCCGCCCCTCTAGGCCTGGCCACGCCCCCTGGCCACGCCCCCAAGCCCGCACCGCGCTCCCGGGACGTCAGGCGGTGTCCTGCAAGCGGCAGCAGCGCGCCGCGGTCCAGTCCATGCCCGCGCACTGGCAGTGGCATGTGGTCTCGACACGCACGTCCCAGGAGCCGCAGGCGGAGCCACAAGCGCAGGCGGTGACGGCGAAGCCTGCGGGCGGGAGCGGAGGGAGTCTGGCCCCCGAGCGGGAGGCTACGGGCCGGGAGGTCTTGGCGGGGGGAGGGGGCGGAGCTGTGAGCTCCTACACCCGGGAATGGGAGTTGGATTGCGCGCGCCAGGGAGGCTGGGGGCTGGGGACCTGGACCCCAGTGTGCTAAGGAAATGCGGTCCCGGAGCTGGGACGGGGGGAAGGCTGGGGCTGCAGACCAGGACTCTGGGGAAGTTGACTCGAGAAATAGAGGCTGGACTTAGGGGAAGGGGTTACTGGGTATTGGGAACCTAAGTGGGAGCCTGGAAAAGGAACTTCTGTACTCACCTGCGGGGCAGGTGGCCAGGTCCCCCCTGGAGGTGACGCTCTGGCAGCTCAGGCCAAAGTTCCTTATTGTCTCCAGAACTGCGGGAGGGAGGAAGGAGGGAAGCCCGGGAAGCCGTGATACAAAGCAACCCCTCCCCCCTTCTCGTGGCCCTGGCCCTTGTGGTTTGGAGTTAGGCAGGGGGGGCCAGAAAACTTTTCTGAGGAAGGCCCAGGTGGTCCAGGCTCTGGTGGACAGCCATGAGGTGGGGAGCTCACCACCAACTCCCAGGTTCTGTCTTGACTTGGGTGTTTTAGAGGAAGGGGGACTGGGAGCTTCTGCCAAAGGTGGAGCTGGTTGGGGGCTGGGGTTGGGTTGGGCTCTGGATGGGGTTGGCTTGATGGTTGCTGCATGTCAGGGGTTAGGGGGCCTCGGAGGCCCCGGCGGACATTGGAAGCGAGGGTCCTCACTTAAGGAGCTGGTGCCATCCTGGATCTTCTCTTGGATGGCCTCATCCACTGGACACAGAGACTTGCCACACGCCAGCAGCCCCAGGACAGGGAGGAGGAGGGGAAGAGCCTTCATCCTGCAGGTGCTGCAAGAGGGAATGAAGATACCCCCAGCTGGGTCAGTCCCTTCTCATGGAGAGGGTCAGGCCTACAGAGCGAGTGGGCTCTGGAATCCTGAGTCCCTGTGGGGGACATGGGCCCCTGGGGCTGGGGTTCTGGGCTGAGCAGAGTAGCTGTCACTTACCCTCTGGATGGACTCAGCAAGCCAAACCTTGGACACTGGTTTTATGCCCCAACCACATCTCCCTCTTTAAGGCTTCTGGATGTGGAGCTTCCTGTATTGGCTCAGGGTCTTGGCCCCCTGGCCCTCCCATCCCACATCCGGGCCAAGAGGAAGCCCCCAGGGCACACTATGGGCGCCCCGGGGTGGGAAGCTCTGCCCCCCCCCCCCCGCCCCCACCACCACAACCACAGTTTCCCCATTCAAGAGTCCACCCATCTCACATCTGGACTGGGACTGGTCCAGGAGGTAGTGCCTGGGGGATGATTCCAGAAGCCCTTGTCTTAGGGACAGGCAAGGAACCAGGAGTTTGCATGCAGGGGCAGGGAATGCAAGCACAACCAAAATAACCCGAATGTGAGAACCGTATACCAAAATGCCTATCAACAATAAAATGGATAAAATCATGGTTGTTGCATGTTTTGTTTTTTTTTTTCTTTGAAAGGAACAATCTGCAACAGACGGTGACAAACTTGCAGCCCATGGGACAAATCTGGCCCACGGTCTATTTCGGTGCAACCCTAAGAATGGTTTTTACATTTTTTGTTTTTCTGCTTCTTCTTTTTAAGACACAGATTTTTTAAAATTGTGGCAAAATACATTTCACATTAAATTTATCATTTTAACCATTTTTAAGTGGACAGTCCTGTGACATTAAGCACTTTCATATGGTTAGACAACCATCCCCACTACCCATCTCCAGAACTTTCTCATCTTTCCAAGCTGAAACTCTGTCCCCACAAAACACTAACTCCCCGTCCCCCTCCCTGGACCCCCTGGGTCCCACCATCTACTTTCTGTGTTTTATGAATTTGTCTGTTCACACGGCAAGTAAGTGGAATCACACAATGCTTATCCTTTGATGTCTCTGCTTTCACTCAGGGTAACGTTTTCAAGAATAATCCGTGCTATGGCATGGGTCAGAACTTCATCCCTTTTTATGGCTAATCTTCCACTGTAGGGACACACCACTATTTTGTTTATCCATTCATCTGTTAGTTGTCCCCTGCTCTGTGGTTGCTACTTCTTGTGAATGATGCCCCCGTAAACCTTGGAACGTGTGAGCATCTCTGAATCCCTGCTTTCGGTTCCCTCGGGTACATATCCGGGAGCGGGAATGCTGGATCATATGGCAAATCTGTGTTTAACTTGTCAAGGAACTGCCAAAAAGTTCTAGCATTTTTAAATCATTGGGGAAAAAAAATTTTTTAACACTTAGTGACATATGAAAAGTAGATGAAATTGAAATCTCGGTGCCCATAAATAAAGTGTTCTTGGAACATAGCCATGCCCACTTTTTTACAGATGGTCCAAGGCTGCTTTCGTAGGTCAGTGCCAGGGTGGAGAAGTTGTGACAGAGACGGTATGGTCTGCAGAGATGAACCCAGCCACTATCTGGCCTTTTACAGAAAAAAAATATTTTTGCCCACCCCTGGTCAATAGTAATGAGTGTGAATGAGAGATCCAGTGGATCAATTGCAGCTACAAGCAACAGTCTGGATGATTCTCGCCAACATAACTGTGAGCAAAAGAATCCAGACACAGAGAAGAACACAAATCCATTTATTAAAAAGGACCAGGGCAGGGCACCCTGGTGGCTCGATCGATTGAGTGTCTGACTCTTTTCTGGGTTTTTTTAAGGTTTTATTTATTTATTTGACAGAGAGAGAGTACAAGCAGGGGGAGAGGGTGAGGGAGAAGCAAGCTCCCCGCTGAGCAGGAAGCCCAACTTGGGGCTCGATCCCAGGACCCTGAGATCATGAAATGAGCCGAAGGCAGATGCTTAAGTGACTGAGCCACCAGGTGCCCCTGAATGTCCAACTCTAGATTTTGGCTCGGGTCTTGGGATCAAACCCCAGATGGAGTTCCCTGCTCAGCAGTTCCCTTCTCCCCCTGCCCCTCCCCTTGGCTCATGTGTTCTCTCTCTTTCAAATGAATAAATAAAATATTTTTTAAAAAATTAAAAATATGGGACGCCTGAGTGGCTCAGCGGTTGATCATCTGCCTTTAGCTCAGGGTGTGTTCCCAGGGTCCTGGGATCGAGTCCCGCATCAGGCTCCCTGCATGGAGCCTGCTTCTCCCTCTGCCTGTGTCTCCGCCTTTCTCTCTGTGTCTCTCATGAATAAATAGAATCTTAAAAGAATAAAATTAAAAATAAATAAATACAACCGTGTGTATATAGGGCCAACGTGTAGGCAATATTTATTGAGCACCTACTATGTGCCAGATACGATGCTACACATGGTGCATGTAGTGGGGAGCAAGGGGACCCCCCCACCCCGCCTCACACACTTTGCCTTGCCTGTCGGAGGAAGACAGACACCAAGAGAACGCTCATTAGCCTCCACCTCCACCAGTCATCTGTGCCTCAAAGAAGAGGAACCGAGTCCTGGGAGAACTTCTGGCATAAGAATGTGGCCCCCAGTGGAAGAATCCAGGGAGGCTTTGTGCAGGAAGAGACGACTGAGCGGAAGGCGGAGGGTGAGCAGGAGAAGCAGGAGAAGCAGTCACGGAGGGCATTCTGGGTGAAAGGAACTGCATGTCCCAAGGCCCTGGGGAAGGACAGAGTGCACCAGCTTTGAGGAACCGAAAGAAAACCAGAGGGCAGGAAAGCAGAGAGCCAGGTTGGGGTAAACACATTTCACAGCTCCCTTCCTTGAAGGTGCCCAGACACAGCTCGGGCACAAGGGAGCTCGGGACGCAGCAAGAGTCATTTTTTGAGAGCTCTGATCTTACAAACCCTTTTATCTCAGAACTTTACAGATAAAAGCTTTGGAGGGGCACAGAAGTGGGCAGCTCCGACTACAGGGTGGATGAAAAGCAGGGGGAATGTGTGCAACCCCTGGGATTCTCTGGGGCTTTAGTTTGAAAGCCTTGGTTAAGTAGCAGGAAAGGGCCACTTGTCCTTTAATTGTCTTTTAAGAATATAAAAATATTGGGACGCCTGGGTGGCTCAGCGGTTGAGCGGCTGCCTTAGGCTCAGGTCGTGATCCTGGGGTCCTGGGATCGAGTCCCACATCAGGCTCCCCGCAGGGAGCCTGCTTCTCCCTCTGCCTGTGTCTCTGCCTCTCTCTGTGTATCTCTCATGAATAAATAAATAAAATATTTTAAAAAGAAGAAAGAAAAGAAAAATATTTTTGGGCCCCTGGGTGGCTCATTCAGAAGAGCATGCCACTCTTGATCTCAGGGTCATGAGTTCAAGCCACACCCTGGTGTAGAGATGACTTTTTTTTTTTAAGATTTTATTTATTTATTCATGAGACACACACAGAGAGAGGCAGAGATAAAGAGAGAGGGAGAAGCTCCATACAGGGAGTCCGATGTGGGACTCAATCCCGGGACTCCAGGATCACACCCTGAGTGAAAGGCAGGTTCGCAACTTCTGAGCCACCCAGGCGTCCCTAGAGATGACTTAAAAAAAAATAAACTTAAAAAAGTATTTTCATTCCCCCTGATTTCTATCAGTGACACTGGGTTCTAGTGGCCTCAAGTTTGCATCAAATGCTATCAAAGTTTCAGAGCCGGGTCCTTAAAGCGTACGATAGGGCAGTCACTTATTTTATTTTATTTTATTTTATTTTATTTTATTTTATTTTATTTTATTTTATTTTATTTTTTTAGTCACTTATTTTAACATCACTTTTATTGAGGTATGATTTTGATGCATCTTTTTTAAAAATTTTTTTGATTTTCATGCATCTAAAGTGTTCAGTTGAATGCATTTTGACAAACGTATGTGCTGACACGCTGCATGGATGTTTTGTCCTTCCCAAGTATTGTCATTTTTGTTGTTTTGGCTTTGTTTTGATTTTTAGAGACTGAGAGAGAGAGCATGCATACGGGGAAGGAGGAGGGTCAGAGGGAGAGGGAGAGAGAGAGAGTCTTAAGCAGGCTCCATGGCCAGCGCAGAGCCTGATGTGGGGCCCAATCTCAGGACCTTGAGATCATGACCTGAGCCAAGATCAAGAGTTGTCCGCTCAGCTGAGCCACCCACGTGCCCCTCCAAGTTTAAAAAAATAAGCTGTCGTTTACATAAAATTAAAATTCGCCCTTTTTACTGAGTTCTATGAGTTTTGACAAATGCTTAGAGCTGTGTGATCATCACCACCAAATACTTATAACTTAAGTGATAGCTGAGGGATTAAAAGGAGTTTGCCCAAAGATCTTAAGGAAATCTGTGTCCCGAACCCACAGAGAGAGAGAGAGGATTTTCTCTTCCCCGTTTTCCTGCGGGGCCCAGCGGACGTTGTGAATAGTCACAAGCGTTCTCAGATTGCTCTCGCCTCTGTTACTGCGCATCTGTCCTTGAAAGGAGATTTTGAACAAACAGGGCTTGGGAAGCTGCCCTCCAGGAGCAACCTGAGTTTCTGGTTGCTTGCCTCGCTAGATAACAACTCGCTGTCCTGGTGACGGGGCCGAGATGACAGGTGGCTCTGCCAAATCAGAATGCAACCATTGGCACTTGCTTCCTGTGCCACATGAATGACAGCAAATAAAAGCTGAAGGCTTGGAACGCTGCCCGGTGTCTTTAGCAAAAGCTGGGAAGCCTGGCTTCATTTATAAACCCTCCTGACCTGGGGCGGGAGGCGGGGGGGGGGTGGATCTGCCTGGCAAAAGGGGAGCCTGACCAGCTAGCTGCCAGCCACACCAGTAGGGAGAGGACAGGCTGTGGCTCTGGCAAGACCCGATGGGGCCAGGTTGTGCCTTGGCACAAGGAACAACGGGAGCCTAGAGGTTGGGTGGTAAAGACCATGGAGATTTCCAGTGTTAACCACCGGAGATTCGCCTTTGCAGAGACCATTCTCACCCTCTCGGTGTCCCTGGGTTCCTTGGGCCTCTGGACTCCCTACAGAATATCCTTCTGGGGGCTCCCCAGGGTGTGGGGATGATCGTATCTACAGTTTGGTGAGCAATGCACACATATGACCACCACCCAGTCAGGTAGATACGATTTTTATCTCTGCAAAAGGAGCTGTTGAGGCTCAGAGAGGCTAAGTGACTTGCCTGGGGTCACACAGGGAGTTGGTGGAGGAGTTGGGATTTGAATCTCTCTGGTCTGGCTCAGGACCTGCACCTTTCAGCCCCAAGAAGCGTGTGTGTCTGGTGTGTGTGTGTGGCGGGGGGTGCTCCCTGGATGACCACAGTGCTCTATTTTAAAAATAAAAAGAAAGGGGGCACCTGCGTGGCTCAGTAGTTGAGCATTTGCCTTTGGCTCAGATCGTGATCCCGGGGTCCTGGGATCGACTCCTGCATCAGGCTTTCCCCATAGGGAGCCTGCTTCTCCCTCTGCCTATGTTTCTCCCTCTCTCTGTGTGTGTCTCTCATGAATAAACAAATATAATCTTTTTTTAAAAGGCCCTATTTAAAAAGGAATTCAAAGAATAAAGAGTTAATAAATGTTCCCTGGTATTCCTACTTATAGGGAGTGGCTATAAGGTAACCTGCACCACCCACTCAACTGAGGAACTGTGAATAAAAGGGGAGATTGGGGAGGTGGCATCTGGCTTCCTGGGGTAAAACTGAGCCTCCCCCACACCCGGGCCTCCACCACAGGCCGCAGCGCTCTCTGCACACTGTCTCCCCGATTCCCCAAGCAACGGCTGTGCAGATTCACAGATGGGAAAATGAGGCTGGGTGAGGTTGACTCACTTTCAAAGGGGAGATTTCACTCAGATTTGTCCCATGCCAAAGGTTCCATCATGGGGTGAGCGATATGGGAAACAAAGGCAGAAGAAGAATTATTGAATTTCCTCACTACCTACAGCCCATTGACAAGTCCTTGGAAGAAGCAAGGTGACCTTGCTCTAGGGACAACTGCCTCGATGTTAATACTTGGCTAAGGGCAAAAGTCTATCTTAGCCTGCCTCCCAGGATCCTGTAGGTCTACTTTGACATATAAAAATTCCTTTAGAATTTTCCTTTATCTCTACCAGCCAAGATACATATCGCCAATCATCCCCCAAGCACATGGCCCACTGATATACATCTGAAGGGTCTCATGACTCAGGTTTTATTAGATGGTAACAAATGACCTTTCCCAACAATAGCTGGCCCCTCAAGGTCCTGGAAACCTTGCTTCAGAAATTCCTCAGAGACTTATGGTCTCCCTAATCCCCTCCCAACTTGAGAGTATATAATGGGCCACTCATGACCCCAGTGCAGCTCTTTCTGCCCATGGGTCCTGTCCCCATGCTTTAATAAAATCACCTTTTTGCACCAAAGACATCTCAAGAATTTCTTTCTCGGCCATTGACCTTGAACCCTAATGTCTTTTCCTACATCAGAGACCAATACATGGACCAGGGTAGAGATGCATGGAGGGATGCATGGAGGGCAAACTATGGGGGGGGGGGGGTGGTAGGAAGAGTTTTGTTGAAATCCCTTCAACCCAGCCTAGCTTTCTTAGATTCCACATATCAATCTCAAAAAAACAAAACAAAACAAAACAAAAACAAAAAAACAAAAACAAAAAAACTTGGAGCACCTGGCCAGCTCATTTGGAAGAGTATGCAACTCTTCATCTCAAGGTCATGAGTTCACACCCCACATTGGGTGTAGACATGACTTACATAAATAAAGAGGGTGCCTGGGTAGCTCAGTCAGTTAAGTGTCTGCCTTGGGCTCAGGTCATGATCCCAGAGTCCTGGGATTGAGTCTTGCCTCAGGCTCCCTGCTCTGCAGGGAGTTTCTTTCTCCCTCTGCCCCTCCCCCCACTCGTTCTCTCACTCTCTCCCTTTCTATCCCTTAAATAAATAAATAAAATTTTAAAAAACAAACTTAAAAAAAAAAAACAAAACAAAACTGTGGCACCTGGGTGGCTCAGTTGAGTGTCTGACTCTTAGTTTCCACCCAGGTCCTGACCTCAGGGTCCTGGGATTGAACCCCATGTTGGCTCTACACTCAGCTCAGAGTCTGTTTGAGACTCTTTCTCCCTCTCACTCGGCGCCTCCCCCCTGCCCGCTCTCTCTCTAAAACAAATAAATAATGGGATGCCTGAGTGGCTCAGCAGTTGAGCATCTGCCTTCGGCTCAGGGGGTGACCCTGGGGTTCTGGGATCGAGTCCCACATCGGGCTCCCTGCATGGAGGCTGCTTCTCCCTCTGCCTGTGTCTCTGCCCCTCTCTCTCTCTCTGTGTGTGTCTCTCATGAATAAAATCTTTTAAAAAATCTTTTATATAAACAAAGAAAACCGCAAAACTTCACAGAAACAGAGCAGATCAGTGGGGGTGGAGAAATAGGTGAAGGTTGTCAGAAGTTCTGATCTCCGATCTCTGGTAGTTAACACTACTGTATTGTACATTTGAAAGTTGCTTAGGGACGCCTGGGTGGCTCAGGGGTTGAGCAACTGCCTTCAACTCAGGTCAGGATCCCGGGGTCCTGGGATCGAGTCCCTTGTCGGGCACCCCTCAGGGAGCCTGCCTCTCCCTCTGCCTGTGTCTCTGCCCCTCTGTGTGTCTCTCATGAATAAATAAATAAAATCTTAAAAAAGAAAGAAAGTTGCTAGGAAAGTAAAGCTTCTCCCCACACAGGCACAGTAACTATATGAGGGGATGGATGTGTTAATCAACCATATGGTAAAAATCATCTTGCAACACATTCCTGGGTCAAATCACCACAGTGTGCACCTTACACTTACACGATGTTATATGTCAATTATACTTCAGCAAGGTGGGAGCACACGGATTCCCACCTAAGGGAAATCACTCAGCGTGTGTTTTTCTCCTTCTGACTTACTAAGCGAGGCTCCGTGTGCATCTGCGGAGAAGACCACGCAGGACAGGGCACCGCACAGAGTGAATGCTTCATAATGTCACCTTTCCCTGCCATCGTGTTCCCAGCATTTCCCCGGCCACCAACAGGGACTGGGACTCATGAGGAACTGTGGTCATTCGAGGGTGGGGAGCCCCAGCAGGCACCTTGTCTTCCCGGCCTGTCCCCTGCAAGCGCCCCAGCCCTGGGGACTCCATCTCCGGCTCCCCCTGGCGCAGAGCCTTCCCACTCGCTGGGCAATTTCTTCACTCCAGGGGCCTTTTCACAATATTCTTGGCAGCTGTTGGTTAACTTGTGTTTTAAGATTTTGAGTAACTTCAGAAAAACAAAAAAGGGAAGCTTGCCTTGCCTCCTCACTGTCTGGGTTCCCCTGGAGCTGACATCCTGCGCTCTTCTTGCCTCCTGGAGCTTTCCTTGCTGGGCTCGCTGAGTCACACTCACTTCCTGTCCCTGCCCTGGGGCCACTAAGCCCCTGCCTCCAAGTAGAAGGCATCTGGGTGCTTCTTCCTCTGCCCCTTCCTCTGCCAGGGTCCCAGCTTTCACCCCCTGGCCACCGCCCCTCCTGCCCAGCTGGCAGCTCTGGCCTGCCCTGGAGCCTTACAGTTGAGCAACTTCCAGACCACAAACCTTATCCCTCCCGTGACTTGGAGGAGATATTCTAGAAGAAGCTCCCTGCACAGCACGGATGGAGAACTCCCCCTCTAACGCGTTCCTGAGTGACTCAGTTGGGTTAGGCATCTGCCTTCAGCTCAGGTCATGATCTTGTGGTCCCGGGATGGAGCCCCACATTGGGGTCCCTGCTTCACGGAGTCTGCTTCTCCCTCTCCCTCTGCTTGTGCTCTTTCTCAGTCTCTCTCAAATAAATAAATAAAATCTTCCTAAAAAATAATAATAAAAAAAAAAAACGCATTCCTGATCCTGAGACCATCCGTCCTCACTTCTCGTCCCCTGGGAGAAGGGGAGGGGTAACCTCAGACCCTGCAAAGCGCTGATGTGAGAAATCCTTTTTGCTCACTTTGTGGGGCCCTCCCTCTTCACCTGCCAGGGCCGAACCCCACTAGAGTGGTAAATGATAATATTATTATATCCATAATATATTATGATGATGATCATCATTAGGCAGCCAGAGTTTCCTGGATGCTTCCTATATGCTTACAGGGGGACCACCGGTCACCTTGAGGTCTGTCTCCACCCCAGACCCCCCTGCTAAACTCACACATCCTGCTGTCTCCTGGGGATACTGCAGATAGCACCTATGAAAATGTATCATGCTGTTACTTCCTGCACAGTCCAACTAGTTGCCAAGGCACAGGTCATTTGAGAAGGATCCCAGCTAATTCCAGTGGAAGATTAACAAGGTTGGAAATAATCTTCAAGAGAGTGAGTCCAGGGACGCCTGGATGGCTCAGTGGTTAAGCTCTGCTTTTGGCTCAGGGTGTGATCCTGGAGTTCAGGGATCAAGTCTCACATCAGGCTCCCTAGGGGAGCCTGCTTCTCCCTCTGCCTATGGCTCTGCCTCTCTCTCTGTGTCTCTCATGAATAAATAAAGTCTTTAAAGAGAGAGAGAGAGAGAGAGAGAGAGAGAATGAGTCCAGGTATTGAGACTGGATGGCTGGCACCTCCAGCTGAACCTGATCCAGGATGTAGCGTTAACCACCTGTGGACCTGAGGACACAGCATGGTGGGGACAGATGCTAAGAACAAGTTATATAGGGTCAAAAAGAAGCAGCCAGCCAAATCCAGAATGATGGCAGGACAGGAAGAGAACCCCAAAGAAAACACACCAAGTTGTGATAAATGTCCCGAGGAAGTAAAGCATGGGGACATTTGAGCTAAAACGGGAAGGAGGGAGGATGCGAAGATTTGGGGGAAGAGCACTGTAGGCCAAGAGAACAGCAGGTGCAAAGGTCCTGTGGCTGGAACAGTGTGGTGTGCTTGAGAGACAGCAGCAAGCCCAACATTGCTTGAGCCACTGAGGGAGCCGGTGGGGAATGAAGTTGGGGGGGGGGGAACCTTGTAAAACACAGAGGGAGGTTGGATTTCATTGAGTCCTTCAGAGGAGGGTTCTGAGAAGTCTCAGTAGTGCAGGCGGAGGGCTTGGCGTTAGGCCTGTGGCTGCCGGATGCTGTGGCCCACAGGGGTCAGCGAATTTTTTTTTTTTAAGATTGTATTTATTTATTCATGAAAGCCATATGAGAGGGGCAGCGCCCAGGCGTCCGCCGCCAATATTCGTCGAATCCAAGTGTCCGTAAGTCGGGGGTGCTACGCCACCAGCTGGGCACGAAGGAGGGCCCTGCAGAGGCCGCGGGCGGCGTAAGCGACGGAGTGTGTCTGCGCGGAGCTCGAGCAAGCGCTGACCTAGTTCTCGAAGCTTCAGTTAGGGTCACCCCAGCTCCCGGTACCCGCGTGAGCCAAGAACCCGGGAAACCGGGCCACAGCGCCCCCTGGCGCCCACTCACCTAAGCGGCCCCGCGGGGAGGCGAGTCTGAACGTCCCAGTCGAGCTCCGGCTCCGGCCCCGCGCAGGGCAGCCGCGCACCCGGGGGTGGGGGCGGGCGCCGCAGGGGTCCCTGCCCGCGCCCCGTCCCTCCACGGCCTTGCACGTCCATCGCTCCGCCCCGGTAGGAGTTTCGCGTGAATCCTAGAAGCAGCCTTGCTGGCAACTGGAGTGCTGGGCGCTTTCCGGGGCCCCCACCCGCAAAACTGTGCCGGCGATTTTCCTGGGACGTGTCCTTGGATTTCCCTGAATTCTCAAAAGGATCAGTGACTTAAATCAGGGCCAGGTCCCCCGTGGCCGGTGGGGAAGGGTCCTCCGGGGCCGCTCTCAGCCCACGCCCTCCCTTGCTCAGATCCTTGTGTGGTTCCCCGGCAGGGACTAAATCCTCACCTAGGCCCGGGGGAGCAGGGGGGTGCTGTATGGCTCTCTTCAATATCCTCTTTACTCCATCTCACTCTCTTCCACATAGAAATGTGCCCTCCCTCCCTTCCCTGACTCCTCTTCACTCTCAACTCAGACTCCTCCTCCTCCTCCAGGAAGCCTTCCTTGACTGCGCCCACACTGGCTAGATTAGGGCATCCTCTGGGCTCCCACAGCCCTCTCTGCCGCTGTCCGCCTGGCTCTGTTTGTGCCCCAGGATAAGGGTCATCGTGTCTCACTGCCGCTGTGAGATTCCTAGCTCCTTTTAGCTGAGCATTAGGGGTGAATTGTATCTCCCCCCCACACCCGGCAATTCATGTTGAAGTCCCAGCCCCCAGCACCTCAGAATCTGACTGTATTTGGAGAGAGTCTTGTACAAGATAATGAAGTTGGGCAGCCCAGGTGGCTCAGCGGTTTAGCGCCGCCTTCAGCCCAGGGCTTGACCCTGGAGACCCGGGATCGAGTCCCACATCGGGCTCCCTGCATGGAGCCTGCTTCTCCCTCTGCCTGTGTCTCTCTCTCTCTCTGTGTGTGTCTCTCATGAATAAATAAATAATCTAAAAAGAAAAGATAATGAAGTTAAAACGAGGTCATTAGGGTGGGCCTTAATCCGGCATGACTCGTGTCCTTAGAAGAGGGGATTAGGACACAGCCGTGCAGAGGGCCAGCCACGTGAGGACACAGGGAGAAGTCGGCATCTCGCTTGCATTGCATTCGCCCAGGTGAGCGGCCTCAGCAGGAACCAACCCCGCTGACACCTTGATCTTGGACTTGCAGCCTTCAGGGCCGTGGGGAGTACATCTCTGCAGTTTAATGAGTCACCTCTGTTATGGCAGCCCTAGCACCTCATACACCCTCTGACATACCCTGCAGTTCCGAGCCCCTGCGTACACCCTGGGGTGGGGAGGGGGATGAGCTGGGAGGGTTCTAACACTCTGCGGTGGGAACTGGGCCTGGTTTGCTGCATGCCTGTCTTCACCCCAAAGCACTCTGATCCCAGAAGCTGGAGAAGACCCCTGGCCTCGTATGGCTCCGGGGCTCATCAAGACAGTTCTTGGAGGGGGGGTGGGGGTGTAGGTGGCGGGGGAGGGGGGTGCAGGATGCAGGGCCCATTCTGCTTGTTAATACTAGCCGTCCTGGGATGCCTGGGTGGCTCAGTGGTTGGGCTGGGCGTCTGCCTTTGGCTCAGGGCGTGATCCCCGAATTCCAGGATTGAGTCCCACATGGGGCTCCCTGCAGGGAGCCTGCTTCTCCCTCTGCTTATGTCTCATGAATAAATAAATAAAATCTTAAAAAAAAAATACTGGCAGTCCCATCAGTAGCCAAGAGGACGCTAGTGCCAGCGGAGGAACAGCAGCTGACAGGCTCTCATGCCATCAGCTTTCTGGCATCATCTCTATCTCCTCTGCAAAGTGGCTGCCATTACCGGCCCCACATTTTGGATGAATGGAGAACCCAGGAAGCCGGCCAAGGCCTTACAGCTAGTCCATCGTAGAGCCAATGTTCAAACCAAGCCTAATTCTTAACCTTCGCCTTGGCTGGAGACTCCCTGTGGTAGGACAAGAGTGGGGCGGGGGACCCACGGGGGGCTGGCCCAGGACAGCTCCCTCAGAAAGAAGGCGAGGTGGGTGCTGGCTGGCAGAGAGAAGGGAGGAATTTATTTCTCTGGGAAGGGAGTGGGGGCAGGTCAAGGCAAGGCAATGTCCTCCAGCTTCTGGTCCAGCGTCTTAAGGTCATCCAGGAAGCGGGTGGGGGTGAGGATGTGCGAGGAGCCTGTGCAGCAGGGGAAGGTTGGGGAGGTGGGGCTGCTGCCTGAGGACCTCCAGCTAAGGTCCTTGGGGAAGCAGGCCCTGACTCCGAGGACTTAAGAGTTTAGACTCCTTAGAAACATAGGGGTCCAGCCCCCAGGTGACCCCTCCCCTGGGAACCCAAGCCCCAGCCCCTCAGAACTCAGGAATCCAGCTGCTTGCCTAGGGCTCCCAGACACAGGCCCTACACAGGCTCCAGGGTTTAGGGATCCAACTGGAGTCCACTGTCAGCCCTACCCTCTAATGCACCTGCAAGGCCAGCCCCAGCACCCAGGGGCCCCAGCCCTGGCTTCTCACCAATGAGCACCTCCCACTTGCCATCGGTGGCCCTGGTCACCTCATAGGCGGCCCTCATCTCTGACATCGCCACACCACCCATGACATAGATGATGAGCCGGGGCCCTGCCCGCATCTCCACGCCGGCCTTGTTCTTATGCCAGTGGCCAAAGCGGGCGCTGTGCAGGAGGAGGCGGGCAGGGGTCAGTGGAGCAGGAGACTCCCCCACCCCATGAGACACCCCTCATCTAACATGGGCCTGGGTGGGGGCTGGGGGCTTTCACCTGACAGCAGCCTGGGAGCTGGACGTGGGGGCGGGGTCAGACACGAAGGGCCAGAGCTTGCGGTCCAGCCGGTCCTCCACGGCATCCTGGAGCCAGGGAGGGAAGCTTAGGAGAGGAGCCTCAGGTGAGGGGGCCCAGGGTCCAGGCAGACAGGGCCACCATCTGCATTTCTAGCCCCGTGGAGACCCAGGAGTCCAGGCACCCAGGTCCATGGGAAGGGGAGGGGCAAGGCTGCTGGGTCCCCGAGTGGGTAGGGAGGTGCCAGGTTCCAGAGGAGCAGCAGGCAGGAAGCTAGGAGCCAGGCCCCCGGCCTGGTCCTTTTTGCCATTGCTGCTTTGGGCTCCCAGGATGGGTAGGGGTGGTGGTGGGGAGGGTGCAGGGGGAACAAGGGGATTTCCCAGGGTGCAGTGGGGGCGCTGCAGGGGAAGAGAACAGAGGAGGGCAAAGGAAGGGCCCAGGGTCTGGACAGGAAACGAGGCTCCCTCCTCAAGGTGCCTGTCTGCTGTCCCAATTACTTGGATGTCAGTTTGGGGCACCTCCCCACCCCCTGCCCCTGCAGAGTAGATCAGATGCCAGGGGGACGCCCATAATGAGGGATTTTCTCTTAAGCCCTGAGGCTTAGCACCGTGACATGAAGAGGACTGAGCCACCACCTAGATCAGGACTTGGAGGTGGTAGGGGAGAGGGTACAAGGGTGCAGGGGTGTGCAGGGGAAGGTCAGGCCCCACCAGTGGTACCTCCATCACGTCCTTGACGACTGGGGTCCAGCGGGACAACTGATAGGTGGGCTCCAAGCGCTCCCTCCGCTCTAGCCGGCTTGAGGTCCCCGGGCCCTAGCGGGGGGCAGTGGGGTGGTGGGAGGATGGGGGAGAAGGAGGCGGGTCACAGATGGGTCTGGGCGCTCCTCTGGCTTGGGGGAAGGATTGCAGAAAAAGATAGAGAGATGGAACAGAGGAGCGGAGAGAGAGGGAGGAAGGAGTAAGAGGGAGAGAGGGGGCCAGAGAGAGGGGGAGGGAGAGGACGGGAAACAAGAGGGAGAGAGAGACAAAGCCAATGAGACCAAGATGTGTGGCAAAGAGAAAGACAGGAGAGCCAGGTGGGGACAGAGGTGGAAGGGCTTGGAGAAACAGGGGACCCGGGAGGTGGGGGACAGGGAGACAGACAGGGGGCTGGGAGAAAGAGGAGGGACAGGTGAGGGGGACACGAGAGTCACCCCAACAGTGGAGGCAGGGTCAGGGGAGGTGGGACACACGGGGCCAGAGAGAGATAGGAGTGGCTAAGCAGACAGCTGAGCACAGGAAGCTGCTGTGTGGCTGTGTTTGTGTGTGTGTGTGTGGTGGTCCTCTGAGTCCTCCAGGACCCTACAGTCGACTGTGGGCCCTCATCCCAAAGCTGGTGACCCTGGGACTCAAGCCACACACCCCACACTGCACCATCACCAGGACCACGGTGCTGACTACACCTCATCCTCTGCTTATCATGTGATCCATGACTGGGGGTGTGTGTGGGGGGGGTGACACCGCTGCAGTGCCCGCTGGTCCCCAGACCTGATCCTGCACAGACCTCTCTGTCCTCCCAGAGCCACACCATGCCTCGAATGCCCCAGCCCCGTGATGTGCCGTCTGCCCCCCAGGACCCAGGCTCTGACTCTCCCAGGCACCTCCATGCCCACATTTGCCTTCTGCCCAGTCTACAGCTTGCTCCTGGCATACCCCAGGGTTGGTGACCGTGCCCCCCAGCTGCTCCAGGTTCCGGATGAGGCTGCTGTGTGCCTGCACATTGGCATGCTGGATCAGCTTGGCCAGATTCTCCTCACTCACACCTGGAAGAAGAGGAAGGTGGGCTTCTGTGGATGGGAGTCTCATGAGGGGGGGATGGCTCAGAGACGATGGGGGGGGGACAGAAGGTACGGACAGAGGTGGAAGGGCTGAGAAACAGGGGACCCAGGAGGTGGGACACAGGGGATTCCTGGGTTAAGGGGGCTGGGGGTGGCAATAGGAGGTCCCAAGACTGTCCTGAGGACCGAGGGAGCCACTGGGGCAGGTATGAGGAGGATGCTAGAATCCTGGATGGGGATCCCAGAGGGGAGAGATGGAGGTCTAGAATTCATTGAGGGGACCAAGTTTGGAAGAGTCACAGATTCGGGAATCTCTATGTCAATGGAGCCCTCATGTCAGTGAGAGTTCGCCCAGATCAATAGAGACGGGGTTCCCAGGTTGGAGACGGGTATATCTGTGGGGTCGGGTGTGCCTGTTGAGTGGGGGCATGGCAAGGTCAGGAAAATCATGGGTTTGAGAGATTCCCAGGATCATTGCAGACCCCCGTGAGTGGGGGTATCTGGAAGCCTCTCCATGCCCCCAACCCACCGTTCCGCAGAAGGATGTAGAGCAACAGGACCCGGATCTTGTCATAGGCTGGCACGGCTGCATCCAGCAGCACGGGCACGATCAGCTTCATGGCATCCTTGATCTTCTCACCCTCTGCGTCTGAGCCCATGGCCAAGTCCTGCGGGGCAGGGGGGTGTGGGGTTCCAGAGCTAGGGTCCCTGGCAGGACCTTGGGGACCGGGTTCTTCCTACTACTAGGTCTCTGAGGGTTTCATCCCGGCATGTCAATAGGCCCCGCCCTTTGCCAGGCCCCGCCCCTTATCCGGGTCCTATTTTCCTGTGGACCTGCCCACCCCCATAGACCGCACCCCTGTCCCGGGACCGCCTCTCCCCGGCCCCTCCCCTCTCACAGGCCACACCTCTGCGGGCTTCTCCCCTGCGGGCCCAGCCCCCTCCCTGAGGCCCCACCCGGCCCCAGGCCCACCCCACCTGCTCCACGCCGCACAGCTTCTCCACCGAACCCTTGAAGTGCTTCATGCAGTCGTCCGCTAAATGCAGGTGCGTAGAATACTGCGGGATGGGAGGGGGGGTAACAGAAACTGAGTCCGAGCCGCAGTGCGGGGGGGGGGGGGGGGGGGGGGGGGGTGGGCAGGATCCCCCTCCCTGCTCACCTTGTTCAGCTCCTTCTGGTACTGCGGCATCTTCTTCAGGATGTGGGACAGGTCTTTGATATTGGCCTGCGGACAGGGAGGCTGTGAGGCCGGGCCTGCCACCTCGGGTCCCCCTCCAGGCTCTGCCCTCCCCCCACCATGAGGGCAGGGGCTTCTCCTGCCCCTACCTTGTCCGTGGTCAGCCTCTTGCTCTCACAGAACGTCTTCAGAAGCTCCGTGACCTTCCTGGTGGTGAAGAGCGGGCAGGGGTGAGGTCGGGGACCGGCACCGGGACTATAGTTTGACAGCAGTGTGTGTGTGTTGTGGGGGGCGGTGTCACACGGCCGGGGGGTGGGAGCCAGGGGACACACGTGTCCCCTGTGCCAGGCCATGTGTAAGCCCACACTGAGGAGTCTGGCTGAGGAGCGTTCCCCCAGAACCAAAGGCCGAGGACACGGCCCACGGGAGGAGGGGCCTGGGGATACAGGTGGGGACCACGTGCAGAGTGGCCCACGCCCTTGGCCTCCCCGCGTGCACGCACTTGGACACATCGGCGATGTGCATGTGCCGCAGCTCTACCCACAGGTCATCGTCCTCATCCAGCAGCACAGCCTTTTCCCGGGCCTCACTCAGCCCCGTGGTCTCGTACCTGCGGGAAACAGAGGGTCAGGCAGCTGGCCAGGGGCCAGAGACCCAGGAAGTGATGGGGGGGCGGGCAGGGTTCCTGGGATCCGCCCACCTATATGTGTCCTGTTCGATGTTCAGCAGGTCATAGGCCATGGCCTGGAATGTGAGCTCATGCAGCAGTGGGGACACAGGGTCGGCCCCCCGGTCCACGATGAGTAGCTGTGAGCGGGTTTTCTCGGGGCCCTGGGGGTTGCAGGGATGAGGACACTGACCCTGTCCTTGGCTGGGGCTTCACCCTCACCTCCCCAGTAGCCCCCCTTACCTCTCCCAGACTGGGATTGTCAGCCTTGAAGGCATTCAGCTTGGCCAGGACGGCATGGGCCAGCTGAGCCGTGACCTCTGGGCCCCTGGGGGTGGGGTGGGCAGACATGGGGTCTTAGGCATGGGGTGGGGGAGGGCCAGGTCACCAGAGGTCAAGGGATGGGGTTAGGGCTGGGAGTCGGGACCAGGACTGGGGTCAAAAGTGAGGTTAAAGGCTGCATGGAGAATGGGATCAAGGTTGGGGGTGGCACCAGGGTGGGGTGCCCACTTGCGGTAGCGGATGGCCGGGTACTCCTGCAGCGTGGCACACAGCGTGGCGATCTGCTGGGCCAGGGCCTCAATTTGCCGTGCCCGCTCCCCAACCCGGAAGGGGCAGTAGAGGTTGTAGGTGCTGTGGGGGGCATCCAGGGAGAACACCTGGGAGGACACAAGTGCCAGGGCCACCGCTACAGGTGTACACCTGGCTCAAGAGCAGCCTCCAGCACCCGCCGCTCCCCAGGGCCTCCGCCGGGCTCTGGAGCCTGCTCTGCCATCCAGGAGTCAGGCCAGCCAGCTTCCAACTCATGCCTGAAGGAGGTAGAGAGATACCCCGGCCCCCTCGCCCTCGGGCAGGACAACTCGGAGGTGTGCTCCGTGCCACCCCTTGGTGGGGGACACTCCCACGGCAGGTGCCCACGGCAGGTGCCCACGGCAGGTGAGAACCCATGATCCTCTGTGTTGGCTAACTTTTCCTTTCTGGCCCGGTGTCTCCTTTACTTGTTCCTGTGTCTGTTTCTGAGAGAACCCAGGACATTTGGTCACAGACCCCCCCCGCCCCCCCGGGCTAGCCTGGGCCCGTACCTGGGCCTCGTAGGGGAGGAAGGCCAGGTGGATCTCCTTCAGCGTCTTCACCACCTTCGCTAGACGTGAACGGCTCAGCTCAGTGAACAGGGGCTCAGGGCAGGCTGGGTGGGCAAGAGGGGGCATCAGACGAGAGTGGCCCCATGCCCTGAGCACCCCCTCCCACCCTGCCCCCAGCTCACTTCACTCACTGTCAGTGAAGAAGATGTGTGCTGCTTTGTAGGTGAAGGTCGGGGTCCCCCGGAAGTCTGCTATCAGAGCCTGTACTGACTGGGGGAGGCAGACCATTGCCCAAGCCTGGTCCTGCACCCCCAGAGCCCTGCCCCAGCCTACCACCCACTGCCTGTACTCCCGACATGTGCAGACACGCACAGAGGCATGCGCATACACACACACACACACACACACACACACACACTCACTCAAGCTCACATAGGCACCTTCTCTGTGGGGCTGAGCAAATAAATGGCCTCCAAACTGGGGATGGGTTCTCGGCGTTTGTTGATGTCTTCAACAACTAGTAGGAAAAGAGAAAGGGCCATGTGTAGGTGGCATTGGGGCCAGGGCTCACAGAGGATCTGAGACTCGGAGAGTTGGACACTAGGGCAAGAGGACAGAATGCTAGGGCAGGGGGAGCTGTACTCCCTCGGTGCCCGCGCATGGGTGGCACAGTAAGAGTTACATGGGCAGGGTTCTGTACAGTCAAGTCACAGCCCCACCCCCCTGGGGGTTTCCCATAGGAAGTTATGCATTCTAGGGGGGCTCAGACTGAGTTCACTCTGGGGGTCCTATGTTGGGTTTCACACACAGGGGCTACATAGTCGGGGAAGCTGACCCCTTAGGAGTTGCAGCTGGGGAGTCCTGCCTGGGAGGTCCACCTGTCACAGGCTCCCACACTCAGGAGGGGAAGGGCTCTACATACAGCAACCTGCATATTGGGGAGTTCTGGACAATCTTAGGGCACCCCATACTCAGGTCCCATCTCAGCAGCATGGGGTGGGGGTGTCCACTCACTAGTAATGCCCTCAGCTAGGATGTCTGACATCTTGCAGCAGGAGGACAAGATGCGCATGCTTGGATGGTCCATGATGAGTACCTGTCGGGACAGATGGACCGAGGGGCTGATGGACGGATAAGAGGGCAGGGGGGGCTACGCTGCCCCCGAGGCGGGGCTGGGGTGGTGGGCAGGACTGGCAGCTTCAAGAGCCAGCTGGGTGGGAGGACCCAGGACCTGCACCTGACCCCACACTGTCCCAGGCCCAACCACCCAACCACCTGCCCCCAACAAGCCCCCCCCCCAGTGGCCTCCTCTGGGAGTTCTTGTGGGTCCCACATTCAGGCCCCCACCCCTTGGGTCGGGACAAGGCATTCTGCCAACACCCTACCTTCCACTCCCCATCCTTTTTGACACTCCGAATGACTCCATTCAGAATTTCTGCAGGGAAGGTAGGGAGGGCTCAGGATGTCGGGTTCTCTGGCCCCAACACGCTCCCAAGCCTGCTGGGCCTCCATCTTCTTTCCTGTTTGTTTTCCTCTCCCCTCAGTCTTGTGAGGCCACCCCTGAGGTCACCCCCAATTTACAGACAGGGAAACGGGTTCAGAGAGGACACGTGACTAGCCTAAGCACCCTCAGCCCTAAATGGCTAAGTGCCTGGGGCTTAAGTAACCACTCAATAAACATGCCTTAGATGAATGAATAAGGGCGCCAGGGGGGCTCAGCGGTTGAGCACCTGCCTTTGGCCCAGGGTGTGACCCCAGGGTCCCTGCAGGGGACCTGCTTCTCCCTCTGCTTGTGTCTCTGCCTCTCTCTCTGTGTGTCTCTAATAAATAAATAAAATCTTAAAAAAAAAATAGATGAACGAATAACTGAAAGCCAGAGTTCACATCCAGGTCTGCCTCCCTCCAGAGTCCGGCTGTCAGCTTCCCCACCTGCAACCTGGAGCCCTCCGGGTGGGGACATGGAAGCCAGGCCACCCCCGCTCCACCTTCATCAATTTCCTTGCAGGACACCCAACTCCCTCGCTCTGAGGCGGACCTGGTCCCCCCCCCCCACCGCTAACCCCTGTGTGGGAGGCTCCGTGTAGGGCTGGGGTGCCGGGGTTTCGGCGGAGGGCGGGGGCAGAAGGGACGCGGTGGCCCCGCCCGCCGAGAGTGTCATGTCCACTCTTATCAGGACCGCCAGCGCGGGAGGCGCAGGAAGGAGGTGCAGAGGCCGGAACTACCCGAGATGGGGGCAGGGGCGACCTCACCCCTCTGCCCGGAGCCCGGGCCCACGCGGCCTAGACGCCCGAGTCCTCACGCCGCACGACGTCCGCGGGGACCCGGGAGAAGGACGGCGACCCCCGGCCCCGGGCCTGGACAGCGGCCTGGCCGCGTCCCCGAGCCTCACTCCGACTGGGGGCGCTGCGCAGCGCGCCCAGCCCGGGCCCTCCCAGCGTCCAGCCCCGCCCACTGTGCCAGGCTCGGGCACCCGGCAGTCGGGGCGTCCAGCCGCGCTCCCCGCCGGCACCCCGGGGGCCCGGGGGAGCGCGCCCCGGCGCCTGCCCACGCCACCCCTAAGCCGATCCCCGGGGTGCCCGGAGTCCAGTCTCCGGCTGTTCGGCTCCGCGGCGGGAGAGCCGCGACGTCCAGCGGGACCAGGTCCCCGCCCGCCCCCTCGAGGATCAGGTGCTCGACGCCCGGCCCGGCCGCCGGGCTCCCGCGGCTCGCGCACCCCGCGGCCCCGCACCCCCAGGAGACGCGCACTCACTTTCCCCCACCACCGCCTTCAGCCCCGAGGGCGCCATCTTCCCCCAGGGGCGCCGCCGCCGCTTCCGGGTCTGTCCCAAGGTGGGGGCGGGGCCCGCGCGTCGGCCACGTGGGCCCCGCCCCCCGCGCTGGCCCCGCCCCCGCGGGCCCCGGAAAGGCGGGGCTGCACCTGGCGGCGCGGGCGCGCGGACGTGGCCACGCGGGGGTGCGGCGGCGCGAGAGGGGCGCCCCGACGGCACAGGCGGCCGCGCGCTCGGACTCCCCTCCCCTGCCCGCGTGCAGCGGGGTCGCGGGGTCGCGGGGTCGCGGGGTCGCGGGGAGGCAGCCGCCAGCCACCTGCCAGAAGTGTCTCCGTGGCGGGCCGGCGCTGTGGGTGGGCCTATCCGGGGCCGCGGGGCCTTAAGCCCGTGACCCACTTGCCTTCTGTTCCCCAGAGGGTAGCAGCAGGTGGACAACATTTGATCAACCCACGAGGAGACCTGGAAGGAGGTTCGTTGAAGCTAAGCCGGCACCTGCTGTGTGTCCGATTCCCACCCGACGCTCTCAGGACCCCTGGCGGGGAGTGCGGTGTAGACGACGAAACCGCGGCTCGCCGGGAGCCTTGTCTGGGGCCACGGGGTGAATAGGCCCGCGGGGATCTGAGCCAGGTCTCCGTCCCTGGAGGGCCGCTTGTCAAAGCCTTGCCCTCACCAGGTGCACACACAGCCTCACGGGCTGATAACCGCGTTCGTCTTCCGATGAATCCGTGGGCTTCGCGGCATGCTCGACCCCTCGCACACTTACAGACACACTCGGTTCACGTTTGACTTGAAATTTCATGGCCCGCTCCTGCTGTGCGCTGGCGTTGTCACAAGGAGGGCACAGCCCATTCAAAAGAGGTCCCATATTTCAAGTGTGATGCACAGGTGTGAACGCGGAGTCCGGAACTGGTTCCTTCATTTGGCCATCTTTATTAGGAGTGGGTCTGGTGCCTGGCCCGTTGCCACTCACCTGGGACAGGCAAGAGTGAGTAAGACTAGGTTTGCCAGCTTGCAGCAGGAGGCCGAGATGCGCATGCTCGGATGCTCCACCATGAGTACCTGTCCGGATGGATGGACAGAGGGGCTGATGGACAGGTAAGTGGGCAGGAGGGGCTACAGTTGCCCCGGAGGTGGGGCTGGGGTGGTGGGCAGTTAAATGGAAGGGAGAGAGAAAATGATCAATTCTGCTCTGGAGGAAATAACCAGTGATGTGATAGCATGTGCCACGTTGCTAGGGATCTATTGTGGGTGATCCCACAGGGGGACCCTGATAGGGTGGACTTTAGATTTAACCTGAACGACATCAAAAAGCAGCCACGCAGCGATCCAGGCAGAGAGAAGCAAGAGTTGTGGCTGGAGGAGCGCAGGGAGTGAGGGGAGCTTGGAGGGGCTGCAGAGGCCAGACCTCTGTGGAACAGGGTAGGACTGACTCGGTCCAGTTTGCCGGGGATTGAGAGGTTCCCAGGACACAGGGCATCCAGTGCTAAAACTGAGACAGTCTTGGGCAAACGAGGATAGCTGGCTACTCTAGGTAGGATTTGGAGGGTTTCTTCCATTTTTTCCTCCCTCCTTTTCCTTTCTTGTTTTTTTTTCTTTTATAGCTTTTTTGAGATATACCTCACGTACCATACAGTTCACTCACTGAGTGTACAATTCAATGCCTTTTAGCATGTCGAGAGGTGTGCTTCCATCTCCAATTTTAGAACATCCCATTATACTCCACAGTGGTTGAGTTGTCTCCTGAGGGCAGTGGGGGCCAAGGGAGAGTTCTGAGCAGGGGAAGGAGGGGAAGGATGGATTGCAGGGGCAAAGGGAGGAGCTGGGAGGCCATGAGACCCCCCCCCCCTTTAGCTTCTCCGCCTGTCCCCTGGAGGTGAAAGTCCGGAGGGCTGGCCACTGCCCACCATACTGTGAGGGCGACCGGGATCTTCTGCTGTTATGGACTGAATGGTATCCTGCCCACCCTCCCCCAAGACAGGTTGAAGCCCTAAGCTCTGGTACCTGAGATTGTGACCTTATTTGTAAACAGAGTCATTGCAGATGCAGTTAGTTAAGAGGTCACGCTGCAGTAGCATGGGGCTCTAACGCAATGCGACTGGTGTCCATGTCTTGTGACAGCCATGTGAAGACAAGGACACACAGGAATGTCACGTGATGACAGACACAGAGATCGAAAAACTGCAGCGACCAGCCAAGGAGCACTGAGGACTGTCTGCAACCTGGAGGAGCCAGGGGGAGGAAAGGAAGGACCTTCCCCCATGGGACTCAGGAGCTGGCACCGCCAACACCTTGACTTCAGGCTCTGGCCTCCAGAACTGTGATGGTGTCTGCTACTTTAAGCCAGTTTGTGACTTTGCTACGGCAGCTCCAGGAAATCAGTACACCTGTGGAAGAGCAGGGCATCTCACTGGCATCAAGGACTTGGGGGCGTGGGCAGGGTGTGGCTGGGGGCCCTGGATGGGGGGACGCTTGCCTGGGGAGGAGGACCGAGCTTTGCACTTAGGCAGGTGTGATAGTGCAGCCCATTTATTCTGAGGTTTTAACTGGTTTCCAGGAAGGCGTCTTGGGTAGGGGATGGGGTACAAGTGGGATCCTCCTGGTGGCACCCTCTCCCAAGGCACTGAAAGAAGGGCATAGCTGCTTGGGGGAGGGGAAGGGGGCAGGGCCAGGGACTTTCCTCCTTGCCTCCCATACCCATGCACGCAGATTACAGATCTCAGGAGAAAGCTCAACATGGCACTGGTGGCAAGACAGGAAATCCCAGAACTTCTCACGGCGCCTGGGTGGCTCAGTTGGTTAAGTGTCTGCCCTTGGTTCAGGTCATGATCCTGCAGTCCTGGGATAGAGCCCCTGAGTGGGCTCCCTGCTCACCAGAGTCTGTTTCTCCCTCTGTCTCCCCCTGCCCCTACTGCTCATTCTCTCAAATAAATAAAATCTTAAAAAAAAAGAAAAGAAAAGAAAAAGGGAAATCCAAGATCTTCTTATGTTAGGGCCTGCGGCAAGCAACCAGACCCAGGGATGGTGAGTAGGAGGGGAGGTCAGGAGACAGAGATGGAGCTAGTTGGCCTGGTGGTGCCTCAGTGGCCCTCAGGTCCAGCTTCTTCCCCTACTACCTGCAGATGGCAACTGCCTCTCTAGCAGGGTGAGATCATCCTGCAGCCTCCCACTGGTGGGCTACAGATCCCACCCGAGCTGTCTGATGGCCTGTCTTCTCCCAGTGGGACGAGCCAGCCCCTGCTCCCCATTGTGGGGACGCAGCTCTGGCCTGCTGTTGAGCCCACCTGAGAGTTCTTGGGGCCCAGTGAGTCCTGCTGGGCAAGGTCCAAACCCAGGTCACCTGGTGTCCTACCCCTGCAGCAGCACCGGCATCCTGCTACAAAAACAATTATCTGGATCATCTTTATGGGGCTTAAGCGTGGGTGGGAGCAGATGGGGCGTGAGCTGGGGATTTGGGGCTGGGTATCCACTCCCCCCCACACACACACACAACCCAGTCTTTTAAAAAGCCTTCTCTGGCACAGGGCAGGGACAGAGGCCAGCAGAGAAGTGGACGGGACCCAGGGGAGGGGAGCGGGGACAATGATGGACCAGGAAGAGAAGGTGGATGGGAGCTCAGCCCCCTGCATTAAGGTAAGCAGATCCCACCCCACACATCCTCAACTCAAGGGCCTGTGAATGACAAGACTAATTAGTTTGTAGGGCACCTAATTAGCAAGCAAGTCTCCTGGGACCCCTGACCCAGTTGCCGCCCAAGGAAGTGCTGGTGGGCATGAGGGTCCAAGCGCCTAACCCAGCCCCGGGGCAGAGGTCAGGGCTCTCAGTGCTAACCCCTGTCAGGTGGGGGATGCTGGGATATGGGGGTGGCCCCTGGTATGTTTCCCTGGCTCATGTCACAGCCCCCAGGCCACCCTGCAGCCAGGGCCCCAATTTAGAACATCAGGATGATGGCACCAGCAGTCTCTCCCTTGAGGCAGCACCACGTGAAGTGGCCCTGCTGCCCCGGCCCCTGGGGCAGGGGCCGGGATTGGGAAAGAGGCTCAGGTCTCATTCTGAGCAGCTCTGCAGAGCAGCACATTGACGGAGACTATGGTGAGAGCCGCGGAGGGGAGGGGAGGGGTTCCCCAGCTGAGAGGCCAGCTGGACTGAGTGCGTCTGTCTCTCAGGCTGGCTCTCCAGACCAGGAGGGCTTCTTCAACCTGCTGAGCCACGTGCAGGGTGACCGGATGGAGGAGCAGCGGTGCTCACTGCAGGCGGGGCCCGGTCCGACCTCCGAGAGCCGTGAGAGCGGGCAGGGGGGTATGTGGGATCGGTGTGATATCTGGGGGCATGAACGGGGCAGGGCATGGGGATCCAGGGAGAGTGGCCATCTGGGGGGCCGGTGGGCAAGTCTGAAACTGAGCGGCAAATGGGAACACTGGGCAAGGGATGGGAGGTAAAGAGACAGGGAGTGCCTCCTAGAGAACTTGAGTGGGAGAGAAGGAGCGAGTTGGGGGCTCCAGCTTGGGCTGTGTCCCCTGGAGTCTGTGTATATATTCATCCCCACATGCCTCTGCTTAAAGCAGAGAGTGGCCCTGCACCCGAGATGGACAGCCTCATGGACATGCTGGCCAGTACCCAGGGCCGCCGTATGGATGACCAGCGTGTGACAGTCAGCACCCTGCCTGGCTTCCAGCCCATAGGCCCCAAGGTAGGTGACATTCTGCTGCTGGGGCTGAGCAGAGACCTGTGGGGCTGAGCCCTCTGACTCTGCCTCCCACCCCCGGCCACGAGTAAATGGGGCCTCACTATCCCATCTATCCATGACTTGCCCCCTAGGGATGAGTGCCTGGTAAGAGTGCAACCTTGGGTCCCTGCCAGTCACAGGATCCTGACCCATCTAATACCCCGCTTTGGGTTGTAGGACAAACGCCCACCCTTTCTTAGGCAGGGCTGAGAGGGGCTCAAGGTCAGGCTGGGGGCATGTTAATGTCAGAGCCGCTGCTGGAAGTCATGGCTCTTGCCTCCCTGTCTCAGGGTTTCATGGAAGACAGAATGAAGGAAGACACTTCCAAGGAAGAGGGCACATTAGTTTATACACAGGACACACGCATCCATGCACTTGTGTGTGTATGACACACATATGCATGCGTAGCCTGGATTCTGATCAAGGCCCCAAGTACCACCCTAAATGTTGAATAACTATGGTACACAGAAGCTGGGGGATGGTAGGAGGCCAACAGCAGGAGGTGGGACACCTGCACCCTCCCCCAATGTTTGGGTCACCTCCAGCTGGCACTGCCCTTGGTCCCTCCCTCTGGCTGACCCCTCTTCATCCACAGGACGGAGTGCAGAAACGAGCTGGGACGCTCAGCCCACAACCCCTCCTCACCCCTCAAGACCCGACTGCTCTCAGCTTCCGTCGGAACAGCAGCCCCCAACCCCAGACACAAGCCCCCTGAGGGCCCGAACCATCCTGGGCCCTCCTTGGCCCCTGAAAGCAGACAATAAAACACTTCCACAAGAAATAAGAAACTGTGTGTATGTTATTTCCTGGGTGAAGGGGCTAGGACTCAGGAGCTCTGCTGGGCAGCACGAAGGAGCTTCTCCTCCCGCTGCTTCCGTATCCTCTCTTTGAATTCTTCTAGCTCCCGGCGCTGGGGGTGGAGAAGGAGGATGGAACAGGAAGGGAGGAGGACACACACCTCAGGGGCCTGGACCCCCTTCCCACCACCCTGTCCCTTACTCCCCCAGGACACAGCTTCAGAGTTCAGCGCCTACACTGGAGACCCCGTGCCAATTACAGCGAAGGCCCGAGTGGGGCCAGCTTCAAGTTTCAGGAAGAGGGCAATAAGGAAACCATATGCCCCTCCGCTCTCGGTTCTCTCCTCACGACTGAGAGCAAAGTTTTCATTCAAACTCATCATGGCCACGGGGATCCAGGCACCTCCATCCCTTTAGGGGGAAGAAGAGTAGGATACTTACTTGGTCCTCCTTCTCAGGTGGCCACAGCTCCCTCTGTGGGAACAAAATAACCGCTGGAAGCATGAGCCAGGAGCCTCCAGACACACCCCCTTCCCTTTATGGCAGGGCTGGCTGGTGGAAAGGGGACACTGGTCCCCAGCAGCTGGGTGCTCCAATCTCTCCCCCACCCCCTGGAAAGAACCCATGAATACTCTCCCTGTGCCCACCTTGCGCTGTATGACATAGTCCTCAAACCACTCGGCCTGATTGGCAATCCAGAACATAGCGACAGGGAAGGTGAGGTAGAGTGTCATCTAGGAGGGGCGGGGGATAAATGGGCAGAGCCAGGGATTAAAACCCCTTCCACGATAGGCGTAGGTTGCTCAGAGCCTGGAGGACCATCCTCCCGCAGTGCCAGGAGTGCCTCCTCAGGGCCCCCCAAGAACCGCACAACTCCCACCAGCCCGGTAATAATAATAATTCAAGAGGCCTCAAGTCTCCTCCAAATCTGGGAAACTCCCTCTCGCACACACACGCGCGCACACACACACACACGCGTGCACACGCGCACACACACGCACACACCCTGACTCAGGGTACAAATCCTCGTACTAATATCAAAAGCCTCCTCGTGAAACCTCATTCCCCACCCGCTCGTCAGATCCCTGGAGCACCCCCAAGCCCAGGAGGCCTCATTATTTGGAGTCTATTCCCCTAAACGTAGGGGTCTCCCTATCAGAAACACACAACCACACGGAGCCCCTGAGCTTCCCCAGATCTCCCCCAGGGTCCGGAGCCTCCTTCTCGGAGCCCCCGTCCCCGGACCACTCCTCTCCGAGGCCCTCCCTCGCAACAGCCCTCCCCTAACCCAGCGCCCCGCCGCTGGGGCTTCCAACCCGGAATATCCCTCTCCAAACACAGACGCCTTCTCCCCCCGACATGGCCCTCTCTCTTGGAGTCCCCCTCTCAGCGCCTCCTCCCCAGATCCCAGAGGAGCCCAAACGCCGCCCGGCTCCGAAGCTCACTGACCCGAAACACCTCCAGCTTCACCCCCATCTCGCTTCTCCTAGGCTACAAAGCCGCTTCCGCCCAAAGTCGACCCTCCAGCAAAACGGCAGCTCATTGGACGTTCGCGGGCTCCGCTGCTGAAGCTGATAGGTAGAGGGGCTTCGTGATGACGTCATCTTCGGGGGCCTCGTCTGTGCTTCCGGTCCCTGGCCCCTTCTAAGCGAAAGTCAACAAACGCGGTCCGCGGGTTGGAAAGGGCTCAACCAATAGGAAACAAGTCTGGCCCTGGGGGGGCGGGCCTTCAGGGGGAGGCGTCATGATAGCGCGACTCCTGCCCGTGCCTGGAGTCCCCGGAAAATGGTGGTGATGGCGCGTCTTTCCCGGCCCGAGCGGCCGGACCTAGTTTTCGTGAGTCCGCGGCGGGGCTGGGGGTGGCCGGTGTGGGGGCACCGACCTTGGATGCTTCCCGGGTTCGGGGCTTGGCCGCCTGGGGTGTCTGGACCAAAACTGTGTCCACCCGAGGGCGGGACGTGCGGACCAGGCTGGCCAGGAGCAAAGTTCTGGTGCCGGAGTCCAGGTGGTCCGAGTGAAGAGCTGCTGTCGAGGTTAAGGGCCAGGAGGCCCGGGCCTCGGGCGGGATGGGACTCGCGGGGAGAGGGGAGGATCGCCAGGCTAAATCTCGTAGAGGTCTGCGTCTGAAGTAAAGGCTAGTGACCCAAAGCCAGGGCTCTGGTTTCCGTGGTAAAGTCTTTGAATGTTTTGAGTAACAGCCTAGGTCTGGTACCGAGCGTTATCGTTTCTGGAGTACAGGGCTCGGTGTGTGGATTAGGAGAGCTCCGGAGTCGGATGTGGAGCTGCGGTCCACGGTCGGGCGATCGCCGGTGGGATCTTGAAGAGTCCGAGACTTGGTGTCTTGGCATCTGCAGCACAGGCATATATGTCCTTGGATTTCGTTTCACAGATATTGCAGGGTTGTTTTTTTTTCTTTTTGTTTTTTCTTTCTTTCTTTCTTTCTTTCTTTCTTTTTCTTTCTTTCTTTCTTTCTTGACAAATTGGAGATTTTGGGCAGCCCTGCATCAAGCAAGTGTGTTGGCACCTTTTACCAACAGCATTTGCTCAGTTCATGTCTCTGTGGCACGTTTTGGTAATTCTCACAGTATTTCAAACTTTTCTGTTACTTTGGGTTTGGGGGCACCAGGAGCCACGCCCATATAAAAGGGGAAGTTAATAAATGTTGTGGACTGTATTCAGGACTGCTTCCTGGGTTATTGCCCACCTCTGTCCTTGGGCCTCCCTTCTCCCCCAGACATAACAATATTGCAGTTAGACCAATTAGTACCCTTACAGTGGCCTCTAAGTGGTCAAGTGAAGGGAAGAGTCACACGTCTCTCACTTTATTTTTTTTTTAAGATTTTATTTATTTATTCATGAGAGACACACACACACAGAGAGAGAGAGAGAGAGAGAGAGAGAGGCAGAGACACGGAGGAAGAAGCAGGCTCCATGCAGGGAGCCCGACGCGGGACTCGATCCCAGGACTCCAGGATCACGCCCTGGGCTGAAGGAGGTGCTAAACCGCTGAGCCACCCAGGCTGCCCAGGTCTCACTTTATTTTTTTAAATTTTTTAAAATAAATTAATTTTTTATTGGTGTTCAATTTACCAACATACAGAATAACACCCAGTGCTCATCCCGTCAAGTGCCCCCCTCAGTGCCCGTCACCCATTCACCCCCACCCCCCGCCCTCCTCCCCTTCCACCACCCCTAGTTCGTTTCCCAGAGTTAGGAGTCTTTATGTTCTGTCTCCCTTTCTGATATTTCCCACACATTTCTTCTCCCTTCCCTTATATTCCCTTTCACTATTATTTATATTCCCCAAATGAATGAGAACATACACTGTTTGTCCTTCTCCGATTGACTTTTACTTCACTCAGCATAATACCCTCCAGTTCCACAGGTCTCACTTTAAATCACAAGCTAGGGCAGCGCGGGTGGCTCAGTGGTTTAACGCCACCTTTGCCCAGGGTGTTATCCTGGAGACCCAGGATCATCGAGTCCCACATCGGGCTCCCTGCATGGGGCCTGCTTCTCCCTCTGCCTGTGTCTCTGCCTCTCTCCCTGTGTGTCTCTCGTAAATAAATAAATAAAATCTTTAAAAATAAAAAATAGGGCACCCCCGGTGGCGCAGCAGTTTAGCGCCGCCTGCAGCCTGGGTCTGATCCTGGAGACCCAGGATCGAGTCCCGCTCAGGCTCCCTGCATGGAGCCCGCTTCTCCCTCTGCCTGTGTCTCTGCCTCTCAGTCTCTCTCTCTCTCTGAATAAATAAATTTAAAAAAATACTTATTAAAAAAAATATAAAAAATAAATCTGTCATCTTTCCGTAATCAATCAGTCAATCAATCAATCACAAGCTAGAAATGATTAAGCTTAATGAAGGCATGTTGCAAGCTGCGATAGGCCGAAAGCTAGGCCTCTTGCACCAAACAGCCAAGTGGTGAATGCAAAGGAAAAGCTCTTGAAGAAAATTAGAAGTGCTACTTCAGTGAAGATATGAATGATAAAAATGCGAAACAAACAGCCTTATTGCTGTTATAAGAGAAAGTTTTAGTGGTCTGGGTAGGAGATCAAACCAGCCACAACATCCCTGTAAGCCAGAGTCTAACTCAGAGCAAGTTGGTAACTCGTTGGTTCTACAAAGCCTGAGAGAGGTGAGGAAGCTGCAGGAGATGAGTTTGAAGCAAACAAAGGCTAGTTCATGAGGTTTAAGGAGAGAAGCCACCTTTATAACAAAAGCGTAAAGTGCAACTGCAAGTGCTGATGTAGAATCTGTAGCAAGCTGATTGAAGATTTAGTTAAGATAATTAATGCAGGGCAGCCTGGGTGGCTCAGTGGTTTAGCGCTGCCTTCAGCCCAGGGCATGATCTGGAGACCCAGGATGGAGTCCCACATCAGGCTCCCTGCATGGAGCCTGCTTCTCCCTCTGCCTGTGTCTCCCTCTCTCGCTGTGTCTCTCATGAATAAATAAATAAAATCTTTAAAAAAATAATTAATGAAGGTGATTACACAAAACAGACTTTAAAAACATTTTTTTAAAAATTATTTCTCACAACCTTGAGATCAAGAATCAAACGCCTAGGGATCCCTGGGTGGCGCAGCGGTTTGGCGCCTGCCTTTGGCCCAGGGCGCGATCCTGGAGACCCGGGATCGAATCCCACGTCGGGCTCCCGGGGCATGGAGCCTGCTTCTCCCTCTGCCTATGTCTCTCTGCCTCTCTCTCTCTCTCTGTGACTATCATAAATAAAAAAATAAATAAATAAAATAAAATTAAATTAAAAAAAAAATCAAACGCCTAACCGACCCTGCCACCCAGGCACCCCAAACAGACTTTTAATATAAGTGGAAAAGCCTTCTCTTGGAAGAAGATACCATCTAGGATGTTCATAGCCAGAGAGAAGTGAGTGCCTCGCTTCGGCACTTCAAAGTACAGGCTGACTGTATTGTCAGAGGCGAATGCAGCTGGTGACTTTAAGTTGAAGCCAGTGCTCATTTACCATTCTAAAAATCCCAGGGCCCTTAAGAATTACACTAAATCTGCTTTGTGCTGTATAAGTGGAACAACAAAGCTTGGAGGATGGCCCATCTGCTTACAACACTGTTTACTAGATATTTTGAGTCCAGTGTTGAGACCTGCTCAGGAAAAAAGGTTCCTTTCAAAATATGACTGTTTGTTGACAACGCACCTGGTCACCAGCAAGCTCTGGCAGAGATGTACAATGAGATTAATGTTGTTTTCCTGTCTTCTGACATAACATCCATTCTGCAGTCCACGGGCCAAAGAGTAATTTCAGTTTTCAAGTCTTATTATTTAATAAATACATCTTATAAGGTTATAGCAGCCAGCCATAGGTAGCGATTACTCCGATCTGGGAAAAGCAAATTGAAAATCTCCTGGGGGGATCCCTGGGTGGTGCAGCGGTTTGGCGCCTGCCTTTGGCCCAGGGCGCGATCCTGGAGACCCGGGATCGAATCCCACATCGGGCTCCCGGTGCATGGAGCCTGCTTCTCCCTCTGCCTATGTCTCTGCCTCTCTCTCTCTCTCTCTCTGTGACTATCATAAATTAAAAAAAAAAAAAAAAAAAAATCTCCTGGGAAGGATTCACCATTTAAGATACCATTAAGAACATTCTGATTCCTGAGAAGAGGTAAAAATATCAACATTAACATGGTTTTGGAAGAAATTGATCCCAACCCTCATGGCTGACTTCGAGGGGTTCCAGAGTTCATTGGAGGAAGTAACCACAGACGTGGTGAAGACAGCAAGAGAACCAGAATTAGAAGTGTAACCTACTCAGTCGGTTAAGCGTCTGCTTTCAGCTCAGGTCATGATCCCAGGGTCCTGGGATTGAGCCCCACTTCAGGCTCCCTGCTCAGCAGAGAGCCTGCTTCTCTCTCTCTCTCTCTCTCTCTCTCTCTCTCAAATAAATAAAATTCTTTAAAAAAAATTTTTTTTAAAGAACTGGAGCCTGAAGATGGGACTGTATTGCTATAATCTCATGATAAAATTGGAATGGAGGAGGAGTTGCTTCTTATGGATAAGGAAAGAAAGGGGTTTCTTGAGATGGAATCTACCAGTGAAGATGCCGTGAAGATTATTGAAATGAAACAAAGCTTTTAAAATACTACGTAAATTTATTTGACTAAGTGGCAGCAGGGTTTGAGAGGATTGATTCCAGTTTGGAAAGAAGTCCTACTGTGGGTAAAATGCTATCAAACCGAACCACATGACTTCAGAGAAGTCACTCATGAAGGGAAGATTCCATTGAAGTGGCAAATTTCATTTTGTCTTTTTTTTTTTTTTTTAAATTGCTCCAGCCACCCCATCCCCAAGCAGCCACTATTCCGATCAGTCAGCAGCCATCACCATGGAGGCAAGATCCTTCACCAGCAAAAAGATTACAATGCATTGAAAGCTCAGGTGGTGGTTAGCATTTTTTAGCAATAAAATATTTTTTTCATCGAGGTATGTCAGTTTTTTAGATATGATGCCACTGCACACTTAATAGACTACAGTATAGTGTGAATGTAACTTTTACATGCGCTAGGAAAGGAAAAAATTCATTTGACTTGTTGTATTGTGATACTTTATTGTGGTGGTCTGGAACCGAACCTGCGGTATCCGTGAGGTATGACTGTTGAAGTCTGGCCTCTTCACCAGGTTTTTGGTGTTTAGTATTGGTGAGGCTTGGTGTTGGTCCATGCCTTTCCCGAGATAAAGGTTTAGCTTCTGTTGACCCTGAAAATAAAACTGCTAGTAATTTTACCAGCAAAGCGGGCTTATTCAGGAGCAGCAGAGGAATTTTAAATCGGGATATGCAAGCTTTGGTAAAACCAGAGGCAAGTCTGGAGAACGAAGGAGAGGAATGTCACTTGACAGAAAAAGGAGTGAGCTAGCAAGGGCTCCTTTGAAGGAAAGTCTATGAGAAGAAGGTGATAGTTCAGGCAGTTTCTCATTGGCTTGGCTGTTGGCAGGCGAGGAGATAATCTTCCTGCTGGGGTAGAAAAGTAAGCTGCTTTCTGTTGGGGATGCAAAGTACCTGTCGTCCTTTGGGGTCTGCAGTTGACAGATGATAGAGCATGAGTGTTCCCACTTTGGGGCTTCCTGATTGCATTTCAAATGAGGTTTCTTTACTCATTTGTTAAGTTCTGGGACAGAGTTGAACTACGCTCTGGCTAGTGGGAGCCTAAGATGCCAAAGGCCTGGTGTTCAGGAAGAGGCATGTTGTGCGGAGTTACAGCTTGGGGTCCAGGTCCCAGCAAGGCCTGGCATTGGACCAGGGAGTCGAAGGAATCTGGTGATTTGGACTAGAGACTGGATGGCTTGATTTGGTGTCTGGGTGACAATTTCAAGTCTGGCCTAGAACCTTGATTGAGGAATCTGATGATCTGGGTCAGATCGTGGGCAGTAGAATTCTAAGGAGTAAAATCCAAGCCTGAGTCCTAGTATCTGGGTGTCTGTTGACCTGGCTCTGATGAACAGTGGGACCTGGACCTGGGACCATGCTCTGAGGGCAGGTCTCTGTTCTCCTCATTCCCTGGCTCCTGCAGGAAGAAGAGGACCTCCCCTATGAGGAGGAAATCATGCGGAACCAGTTCTCCGTCAAGTGCTGGCTTCGCTACATTGAGTTCAAGCAAGGTGCCCCGAAGCCCAGGCTCAATCAGCTGTATGAGCGGGCACTAAAGCTGCTGCCCTGCAGGTGGGAACCATTCCAGCTACCCCACCCACCCCAGCCCTCACCCCGGCTTATTCTGTCCTAACAGAACTGGCCAGGAGGTCTCAGGTGATTGCTGTTGTTCTGGCACTAAGCATCTGTCCCCTGACGGGTCAGCACACTTTCCCTGATGTCCCAGCCCTCCCCTGCCCATTGCTGAGACTTATCATCCTTCCCCAGGCCTCTTCTCCCAACAGTTGCTTTGTGGGGCAGGGCAAAGCATTCTAGGGGGCTGTAAAGCTGACCAGTCTTTGTCTGCCCCCTCCTGCATTCCCCAGCTACAAACTCTGGTACCGGTACCTAAAGGCACGTCGGGCACAGGTGAAGCATCGCTGTGTGACTGACCCCGCCTATGAAGATGTCAACAACTGCCATGAGAGGGCCTTTGTGTTCATGCATAAGGTGGGGAGGGCAGAGGCTGGGGGTGAGTGGGAGGTGCCCCCCCCCCCCCGTGGAAATGGACGAAGTTGGGGGATTGGAGTCTTGCTGCTGTTACATATTTGCGGTTGAGCTTGACTTAGTCCTGGGGTTGTGGGGGATTCTGGGTCTTGCTGCATTCTTGGCCATAGGACATCCAGTGTCTTTGTGGCTGGGCCATGGTGCCAGCAGCTCACAGCATGCCTCTCCCCCACACCTCCAGATGCCACGTCTGTGGCTAGACTATTGCCAATTCCTGATGGACCAGGGCCGCGTCACACACACCCGCCGTACGTTTGACCGTGCCCTCCGGGCGCTGCCCATTACACAGCACTCTCGCATCTGGCCCCTGTACCTGCGCTTCCTCCGCTCACATCCACTGCCTGAGACGGCTGTGCGGGGCTATCGGCGCTTTCTCAAAGTAAGCTTATGGGGGGCAAGGTGGGGCTGCAGATGGGCTGCTTCCTTGCGTCAAGAGGTCCCCAGAACTGGCTTGACAGACACTAGCCCCTGGCAGGATGTTACCTGACAGAAAGTGGGGAAAAGGCTTCCTGAGACAGGCTTTTGTCTGTGATTTGTTTATTCTCCACACAATTTGCTAGCATCTGCCGCAAGCCCAGTATTGAGACAGGTAGTGGGACAATGCGACAGAGACCATCTCTGCCCACATGAAGCTTTTGGTCTAACTGGACAGACAGGTGCCCCTGAGCTGACCACCTAAACCAGTAAAACTGCTACCACAGGAGGGTAGGTAATGTGAGACGAATGGCTGTGGGAGTATTTCCAGGTGGAAACAAGGTGCAGGTGATGTGCAGCTTTCTTAAACTTGTAGCAACTGTCATAACATTTTGAAACTCTTAACACAGTGCTCTCCGGCTGGGGGACTTGTGGTAAAAGCAGGGCCTGGAATGTACATTGTCGTCTAAGCCAGACCAGTCAGGGCTGGGCTTGGACCATTGGGGCCCAGACTGGATTGCTGGGGCCTAGGCTGGACCTGCAGGGCTGAAACCAGACCAGTGGGACCCAGGCTGGACAGGTGTGGCTAAGGCTGGGTTGGCCAGGCTCGATCTTGATCAGGACAGTGCGGGAGTGGCTGCCTTAGAGCTGCCGAGTGGGAGGGGGTGTAGTGGTATGGCTCCTCGGCCCCCCTGACTGCTAATGGGGCTGGTTACTGCGCAGCTCAGCCCTGAGAGTGCAGAGGAGTACATCGAGTACCTCAAATCCAGTGACCGGCTGGACGAAGCTGCGCAGCGCCTGGCCACCGTGGTGAATGATGAGCGTTTTGTGTCCAAGGCCGGCAAGTCCAACTACCAGGTGGGCCCGTGGGGAGGTGGGGGTGGGGCGGGAAGGCTTGCCCGCGAGGGCACAAGGCTAAGACCTGTCCTCCTGGCTCTGCAGCTGTGGCACGAGCTCTGTGACCTCATCTCCCAGAACCCAGACAAGGTGCAGTCACTCAACGTGGATGCCATCATCCGCGGAGGCCTCACTCGCTTCACTGACCAGCTAGGCAAGCTCTGGTGCTCGCTGGCTGACTACTACATCCGCAGTGGCCACTTCGAGAAGGTGTGCAGGCACGGGAGCCGATGAGGGGAGGGGGGTGGTCCCTCCAGTGCAGGGCATTCCGGGGGCACGTGTTGACAAGTGTGGGAGCAGACAACACATGCAGACGTGCTGTTGGTGCACACAGGTGCATGCCCTGCACACGTCTGCCTGCCTTCCTGAAGGTGAAGAGATGTGGTCCGGCCCTGCTGGCAAGCATGCCCACCTCAGGTTGGCCAGACCGGAGTTCTTCCTGGCTGTGTGGCCTTGGACCCGCTAAGCCTGGGTGTCCTCACTTGCAAAATGAGAGTAACAGTTCCCCTCACCTTAGAGGAATGTGATGCCGTGCAGGTGCTTGACACGAGGGCCACTCCTGAATTGTTAGTGTTACTGTCAGTGTCCGTGTTAGCTTGCTGGTCATCGGGCAATGTAATGGCAAGCCCGGGGGTCGAGGAGTGCTTGGGGCTCCAAGAGGTCCCCAGAGGGGCTGGCTGGGGCTGCTGGAGCCTTGGGGAAGTGGGAGCAGAAGGGAATAGAGCTGGAGTAGAGAGGGGGCTGGTGAAGGCCAAGGAGGGCCTGGCTGTGCCTGCTGAGGGGATCTGCCAGCCAGTGTGACGGGACAGAGGCAGGACCAGCTATGCATTTTGTACCCTGGAGCCACCACAGGCTGAGGCTCGTGGCCAGAGACCAGCCAGGAGACTGCTAGAGCCAGTGGCCAGATGGGGAGCAGTGGGGCATGACCAGCCAGGGATGGGTGGAAAGATGGGGCCCAGGCTTAGGCGGGGAGTGACTAGGAGAATATGAGCTTCAAAAGTGGCGTCTGGCAGGCAGGAGGGGTGCTCCACAGCACCTGTGGAGTCCTCCATGGCTGAGCTGAGGTTAGGGTCCCTGCAGGGTGCACCTGTAGGTGCTTGGGGTTGGTCACCTCATGAGTCTTAACTGGGTGTCAGGCACCTTGCATTTCCCTTGAGCCTCATTCACTCTCTGCAAGGGACTGTCACTGTCAGTTTACTGGGGAGGAGCTGGGGTCCCAGATCACTGCAGCGGGGCCAGGGCAGGGAATGGCTCCAGTCATGGCTCTGCTGAGTGTCACTGATCAGAGCGTGATGGAGCTGGGTGACCCCAGGTCTGGACTGCTGCCGGGGTGGTGCTGTTAGGTTCCCTGTGTTTCGGCAGGTGGGCATGTGTGCCTCCTCCTGCCAGCACGTTTCTTTCACTCTTCCTGTGCCCACAGGCTCGAGATGTGTATGAGGAGGCCATCCGGACCGTGATGACCGTGCGGGACTTCACCCAGGTGTTCGACAGCTATGCCCAGTTTGAGGAGAGCATGATTGCAGCCAAGATGGAGACAGCCTCAGAACTGGGGCGTGAGGAGGAAGGTGAGCTGCCAGGGCAGTCCTGGGCTGGTGAGGAGAGAAGACCAGGCAGGCTGGCAGGGTACAGAGGGTCCTGAGTGGCTGGGGCAGGGGAGAGGCATGTCTCCAGGTCACTTGGGGGCCAGCAGGGAGGAAGGCCGGCCGAGTGGCCAGTGCCGGTGGAACCTCAGTGAGTAACTAGGACTGGGGGTACACCTCTGGCCTCAGGTGTCCAGTGGGGTGATTCTGCAAAGGCCAGAGCACTCAGTGGGGGTTAGAGAGGGCGGAGGGGCAGAGGTGGCTGTGTGCCAAGGCCCTCACTTCTGCTCCCCGGCCCCCGTCTCGGAGCCCAGATGATGTGGACCTGGAGCTGCGCCTGGCCCGCTTCGAGCAGCTCATTGGCCGGCGGCCCCTGCTCCTCAACAGCGTCTTGCTGCGCCAGAACCCGCACCACGTACACGAGTGGCACAAGCGTGTGGCCCTGCACCAGGGGCGCCCCCGGGAGGTGTGTGATGGCCCCACCCCTTCAGCCGTGCAACCCTCCCCCCTCCATCTGTCAGGGCCCCGGTTGCCCAGCCTGACTCTGTTCCTCCCACCCAGATCATCAACACATACACAGAGGCTGTGCAGACGGTGGACCCTTTCAAGGCTACAGGCAAGCCCCACACACTGTGGGTCGCATTTGCCAAGTTTTATGAAGACAATGGGCAGCTGGACGATGTAAGTGCTGTGCCATTTGTGCATTTGTGTGCGTGTGTGTGTGTGTGTGTCTGTTCGAGAGCACAGATGCGTCCTTGGCCAGAGGAGGGGCAGGCAGGCAGGGTCTTAGCCTGCCCTCTCTCCACTCGGTAGGCCCGCATCATCCTGGAGAAGGCCACCAAGGTGAGCTTCAAACAGGTGGATGACCTGGCCAGCGTGTGGTGTGAGTGTGGCGAGCTGGAGCTCCGGCACGAAAACTACGATCAGGCCTTGCGGTTGCTGCGGGTAAACACAGCCCGGGTTTGGGGCAGGGTGGGGGGTGTGTGTGCACTGTGCTGTGTGGCTGGCCAGGCCCGGGAGTCCCTGAGCGCTCTCCCTCCGCTGCCGACTCCCCACAGAAGGCCACTGCACTGCCCGCCCGACGAGCCGAGTACTTCGATGGCTCGGAGCCTGTGCAAAACCGTGTGTACAAGTCACTGAAGGTGTGGTCGATGCTCGCCGACCTGGAGGAGAGCCTAGGCACCTTCCAGGTGAGCTGCATGGCCAAGGGCCTATGGCAGGGGGTAGGATGGGGCTGCAGACTCTGCCCAGGACATACTCCGACCCACCCCTGCCCCACAGTCCACCAAGGCTGTATACGACCGCATCCTGGACCTACGCATCGCCACACCCCAGATCGTCATCAACTATGCCATGTTCCTGGAGGAGCATAAGTACTTCGAGGAGAGCTTCAAGGTGAGGGGGGCTGATCCTGAGATCCCAGACAGCAGAGTCTCGTGTTTAGTGCCGCAGTCGCTGTGTTAGTGTGCTCTGGGTACCCTGAAGAAGTGTCACAGATCAGGGAGCCTCAACAATGTAGACACGTTGTCTTAGTCCTGGAGATTGGAAGTAGATCATGGGGTTGGCGGGGCTGGTTTTTCCTGAGGCACCTCTTCTTGGTGTGCCGATGGCCGTCTTCTCCCCTTGTCTTCCCACCGTCATCCTCGCGCGCGCGTGTGTGTGTTACTCTCCTCATAATGACTCCAGTCGTTGGGTTAGGGTCCATTGTAATGAGCTCACTTTCATTTCCTTTTTATTCTATTTTTTATAGAGGAGTTTATTTATTTGAGAGAGTGCACATAGGCAGGGCAGGCAGAGGGAGAAGCAGGTTCCCCACTGAGCAGAGAGCCCAAAGGGGGCTCCATCCCAGGACCCTGGGATCATGACCTCTGAGCCAAAGGCAGATGCTTGACAGACTGAACCACCCAGGGCCTCCACCTTCATTTCCTTTTTGAAGACCTCATCTCTACGTACAATTCCATTCTGAGGTCCTGAGGTTATGGCTTCAATGGCGTAGAAGCCTGAGTCTAGCTTCTGTGTGTATGGGGGAGGGGGGGCTGGTGTGGGTATGTGCAGGCTGCCCCTGCTCTGCCACTCAGGCTGTGGGTTGCAGGTCTGTGCACATGCACATGTTGTGAGGCCCTCGCTGCTTGGGCAGCTTTGGTGACGTGTGATACGGATACAGATGGCGAGGTTGTACGCAGCATACACACGTGCCACCTCTTGCCTGAGTAATGCAGGCCGTGCCTCTTGGCCCTGGCATGTGAGCCTCCTCACAGGGCTCTGGGCTCCAGTATCTGCAGAGCTGAGGGTCCCCTCTCCTCCACCCCTCCCCAACTCCGGACTCCCACCTCTTTTGCCCATAACATCACCTCCTGGTGTTGGTAAGTCCTCGTCCTGCCCTGTCACCGGGAGCCTAAGGGAGGCATATAGACGCTTTTGACTGTGCTGTGATTATAGGGAAGGGTGAGTAGGAAAGAGGCCACCTTGGTCAGCTCAGGAGAGAAGTGGGCAAGCTCCTGGCACTCTGAGCACCAGGTGTTCTTGCTGTGCATCCCCACACACAACTCCCTCTCTCGGGGCAGGCGTATGAGCGTGGCATCTCATTGTTCAAGTGGCCCAACGTGTCTGACATCTGGAGCACCTACCTGACCAAATTCATCGCCCGCTATGGGGGCCGCAAGCTGGAGCGAGCACGGGACCTCTTTGAACAGGCGCTGGACGGCTGCCCTCCCAAATACGCAAAGAGTAAGACGGGCAGGGCGGGTGAGGGGAGGGACGTTTGGGGCCAGGCACCAGCCTCTGACCCGCTCTCCTCCCATCACAGCATTGTACCTGCTGTACGCACAGCTGGAGGAGGAGTGGGGCTTGGCCCGGCACGCCATGGCCGTGTATGAGCGTGCCACCAGGGCCGTGGAGCCCGCGCAGCAGTATGACATGTTCAACATCTACATCAAGCGTGCAGCTGAGATCTATGGAGTTACCCACACCCGCGGCATCTACCAGAAGGCCATCGAGGTGCCCTGTGGGGGCAGATGGGGGTGGCTAGAGGATCGGAGCGTGCCTGTGCAAGGGAACTCAGACGGGGCGTACTGGAGTCCCTGAGTGTGGAGGCCCCACTGACGCCCACCTCCTCTACCCCGCCCCCATGCAGGTGCTGTCAGACGAGCATGCCCGGGAGATGTGCTTGCGGTTCGCAGACATGGAGTGCAGGCTTGGCGAGATTGACCGTGCGCGTGCCATCTACAGCTTCTGCTCCCAGATCTGCGACCCCAGGGTAGGGGAAGCACCTGGTGAGTGGGCAGTGGGAGGCTGCACAGGCCAGCCAGCTCATGCACAGGCTCCCTCACACTCCACAGACCACTGGCGCTTTCTGGCAAACGTGGAAGGACTTCGAGGTCCGGCACGGCAACGAGGACACCATCCGGGAGATGCTGCGGATCCGCCGCAGCGTGCAGGCCACATACAACACTCAGGTCAATTTCATGGCCTCCCAGATGCTGAAGGTGTCAGGCAGCGCCACGGGCACCGGTGAGCAGCTGCAGGCTACCCCTCACCCCGGCCAGGCCTTAACGGTAGGCCTGGCCTCTGCCCTCTGCCCAGCCTGACCTTCCGGTCTGGGAGCATTGGGGTCCACCTCTGTCTCCCCCACTGGAGACTGGGAACTCCTCGAGGGCTGGGTCCTCACACAGGTTGGGGCACTCAGAGCAAGGTGGGCCCAGGGGCTGTAGGGAGGGTAGGACCCACTTATGGTGTCTGACCCGCATGTTCCCCACCCCAGTGTCGGACCTGGCCCCCGGGCAGAGTGGCATGGATGACATGAAGCTTCTGGAACAACGGGCAGAGCAGCTGGCAGCTGAAGCTGAGCGGGATCAGCCCTCACGGGCCCAGAGCAAGATCCTGTTTGTGAGGTAAGGGGGCACAGCAGGAGCCTAGGAGAGGGAGTGAGGTGGCACTTCAAGAGGGGAGGTGCCAGGAAGGCCGAGCAGTGGGACCCCCCTCCGTTATCCCTGACCTGCCCCCCACAGGAGCGATGCCTCCCGGGAGGAGCTGGCTGAGCTGGCGCAGCAAGCCAACCCCGAGGAGATTGAGCTGGGCGAGGATGAGGATGAGGATGAGATGGACCTGGAGCCCAACGGTAAGGGACCAGCTGGACAGGCAGGGTGGTTCGGAGGTGGCCGGGGCAGGACCTCCTCCTGGAGTGACCGTGTCCTCCCCCCTCCCCCAGAGGTGCGGCTGGAGCAGCAGAGTGTGCCGGCCGCCGTGTTCGGGAGCCTGAAAGAGGACTGACGTGACCCCTGATGGCCCTTGTGCCCTACCCCCCCATCCTCCAATACAGCCTGTATTTGTATGTCACCGTCTGAGCCTTCTTCCTGCTGTCCAGGTGCCTGTAGGGACTGTGTGCTCTGTAGTGCTCTGGCCTTGGGCCCAGTCCCCGTTCCCTGCACCCCCCCACCCCAGCCCCAGATTGGCTGGCGCAGGAGGTGGGACTGTTGGGCTCCAGGCCAGGACACATGCCCCACCCTCACCCCGCAGAGCCAGTTCTGGACTCAGAGGCCAGTCTCTGCCACCTGAGGCCTCTTGGTTGGCCTGGCCCCCGACTGCCCAGTCTTGCCAGCCCTTCCCCACAGAAGCAGGTGGATACACTCAGCCTCTGCTCTCCAGACTGTTTCTTCCTGAGCCAGGGTGCTGACCTCCTTCCAAGGGAAGGCAGGTCAGCGAGCTTAGCAAGGTACTCCTCATCCTGGACAGCAGCCAGGAGCTAGACCTCAGCCCTGGGCCAGGGCGTGGTCGTTAGGCCTAAGCTCTGGGAAGCCATTAGCGGGCTCTAAACTATTAAGGGATTTTAAGCATCATGGGATGTAATCAGATTTGTGCCCTGAGCAGGCCATGTGGGCTGTGAGGGATTGGCTTGTGGTGGGAAGGGGAGGGAGAGGGGCAGGTCGTTGGCCTAGACTGGGGGAATGGGGGTGGGGGGTCATGGGGGTGGAGAGAAGCTTGAGACCAAAGAGGCCATTAGGTATGAGGTGGGGTAGGGGAAGCTGATTCTGTGCCTGAGCCACAGGGAGACCAGGAGCTCAGGGCGGAGCTCCTCGATCTGAGCCGTCCACGGCTATGCCAAGGATGGGCCCAGACCCTTGGATGTAGAGCTCGTAGGAGGGAAACGTGGGAATCCCCTAGCGGTGGTAACCAAGCCTAGAAACGGAGGCAGGCAGTGGAAGGAGAGAAGGTCGAGCTTAGCACTTGGCCACAGTAAAATACCACGAGGCCAGTAACATCCACACTCGGGAGGAAAGTGGAGTGAGGGGCGGGTGGTGAGGCCACGGAGGGAGGTCAGAGGTGGCCAAGGAGCCTTGGCAGGCACCGCATCAGGGCCACCAAGAAAGGAAAACCCAGGTAGAGATGTCACTGGGCGCCCCAGCCAGCCTTGGGGAGATGCCAACACGTAAGCTCTTTCTAAATTATTTTATTCAAGAAGGTGGGGAGGACAGACAGGAGACTGAGCTGAGCCCTGAGTCCCTGAACCTCCCAGCTCAGCCCCCACAGCAGGACAGGACAGAAGTTAGGGGGTAGGGACTCCAGCCCTACCCAGACAAAGTTGGGGACAGACGAGACCCAGGAATACCAACTGATTGTCCTCCAGGCTGTCCTCCAGGAGGGCGACGGCTGGGGCCCGCCCTGTGTACCTCTGGGATGAGGCTACTTGGGGGTGCTGCTGCCCTTCTTGGGAGTAGTGGGCTTCTTGCTCTGCCAGAGGTGGCCCTGGATGGTGAAGGCGTCTACACTCATGGACATGGTCTTGGCAGGGATCTGGGTAAAGCGCTTGCGATCTGAGTTGTACTTGTAGATGCCCTCAACCATGGCGGGCGTGACCGTACGGGGGCCGTAGCCTGCCAGCCGCGTCAGCTCCTCTGTCTCCCCGGACAGTGTATACAGGGCTCGGAACTGGCAGCTCGAGTCGCGGAAGAGGATCAGGAAGTGGTTGGCCTTGCTCTTCTCAATTTCCTGGTTGGGCGGTGGAAGCGGTTGGCCAGCCGGCAGGGAGCCCCTGCCCCGCCCACCCGCTGGCCCCCCAGCCCGGGGCGCAGGCTCACCTCAAGGATGCGGTTCTTCTGCGGTTCGTTCACCTTGCCCGCCAAGCAGCAGTGAGACAGGGCGTTGTGGATGATGAACTTGTTGGACTTGGCGCTGGGCTCCTTGTACAGCCGCGGACCTAGAGGGCAGGGCGGTCAGCGGGGCCCGCGGGGCCCACGGGGCACAGGCCGGCCTGGGGCTCGCCAGCTCCGGCCCCGCTTACCTGTGTACTCAGGCACCGATGCCGGGGACGAGGCGTTGCTGCCGTTCTCCCAGTCGCGCTCACGGCTGCCAGGCAGGCGGCTGGGGGACATGAGGCCAGACGGGGACGGAGCCCTGTGGGGGGACAGGGGAGGACAGGGAGGCGGTCACTGGCAGGGGAAGCCTCCCCAGAGGCAGAGGGACCAGGGAGAGGTGGGCCCAGGACCCTGCAGAGTGGGAGACGTGCACGTCCATGTATATACTCTGGCCGTAAGACACCTGGTCCCGCTCGGGCACACAGGCGTGTTCCTGAGGCCTGGCCGCAGCCCCCCTTGCACACATGCACTGGACTGTGCCCTCCTCCCTTCAGTGGAAGGCACACATGGACCGAGAGGGCACCCACCTGCCGGCGCGAAACTCACCGAGACGTGGGCCTCTTCACGCCAAGGTTATGGGGGGCCTCGTTGGCCACAGTCGATAGTGACAGGGTGGACTGAGAGTAGACTTTGCTGAGCCGGGAGCCTGGGAGAAGAGGGCACGGGGTCATCCCTACCCTCCACTGGGCTGGGGGGGTGGGTAGGGGTATGCTCCCCCACAGGCTGTGGAGGGAACGTGGGGTCAGTCCCGCACGAGAGCCTCACCCTGTACACTCCAATTGAGATGGATCTCCCCCGACCTGCGGGGGAGAGGGCTGTGCCCAGCCGGCTGTGGGGAAGCCTCCCCCCTCCCCCCCACCCCAGGAGGCTCTCGTTCCTGAACAGCCCTGAGAGGGCCTCACATTCCTTAAGCCCTAGAGAGGACTCTGGGCCGGTTCTGTCCAGCACACCGTACCCCGCTGTAGCCCCCATATCCTTTTGGAAGTCCACCAGGCATGGGCCATCCCCCCAAGGCCCCCATCACCCCCATGTCCTCATGGGGGGTCTCAATAAGCCCTGGACAAGGGGTGTGTGGCAGGCACCATCCCTGACGCCCCAGCCCTACAGGGTCCTTACCCAGCAGGCCACGGGCAGGGCTTCGTGCCAGGGCCGAGTCATCACAGCAACCAGAGCGTGGCCGGGGGGCCCTCCGCCCGCCCCGGCCCGGCCCCCCGGTCCCCGCAGCCCGCGGCCGCAGCACTTTGTCAAGGTCATCCATCAGCTTCAGTTGGGCCCTGCGTTCATACTCAAGCCGAGTGAAGTCCCCCCGCCTGGGGCCCACCTCTTCCTCCACTGGGGCCCTGGCAGCAGGGGCTGGGGTTGCTGAGGGGGCCACGGGAGCTGGGGGGGCCGGGGGGCCTGAGGTCACCTCCTCCTGGGCCAGCCTGCAGGTCAAGAGTTAATCAAGCAGTCAGGTGGGTCACGGGTTCACTGGTGGCAGGGGTCCCAGGCAGCACCCAGCCTCACCGAGCAGCCTCTTCCCTCCGCTGCTCCTTCTCGGCCTCCTGCCACTGTTTCCGCCGCCGAGCCTCCTCTGCCCGCCGCTGCTGCCGCTCCAGCAGGCTGGCCCGCTTTTGGGCCATCTCGTCCTCGGGCTTGTCTTCATCCTGAGGACAGGCACCGAGTCCAGCGGCTGTCCCTCCCCTAGTACTTCTGTCGACCCCGCCTGCCACTCACCCCTCCTTTCACTTTTGTAACTGGTCCGAAGGCGCTTAGTCGGTTCCTGCTTTGTGCACAGCCCTATGCTGGGTGCCTGGGCAGACTGGGTGCTGTTCACACCAAGCGCTGAATTAACCCAGGGAGGAAGGCCGCCTAACCGAGCAGAAGTAGCTGCCTGCTGCAGCACGGGGAGGGACCTGTCCTCACCTGGGGGCACTAAGCCAGGCTTCTCGGAGGAGGCAGCAGGCAGCCCGGGAGAATGACTCGGGCTTCACTGGGGAGGGTTGGGAGGGGAAGAGGATATTCCAGGCTGAGGGGACAGCAAGTGCAAGAGCCCTGAGGCTAGAACAAGCCTTGCGGGCCTGGAACAGCAGGGGCCAGGGTGACTGGGGAGTGGAGCTGGGAAGGGGACAGGGCAGGTGGGACAGGTGAGCAGAGCCCAGAGCCAGGAGAGGGACTGTGTTCCACAGTCTGGAACAAGGGGGACTACAGAAAAGTTTAAGTGTGTGTGTGTGTGTGTGTGTGTGTGTGTGTGAGAGTGATGTCTGGCTCCTCAGTTGAAAATGGCCAGGCAGGGGATCCCGGGGGGCTCAGCGATTTAGCGCCACCTTTGGCCCAGGGCGTGATCCTAGAGTCCCAGGATCGAGTCCTGCGTCCGGCTCCTGGCATGGAGCCTGCTTCTCTCTCTGCCTGTCTCTGCCTCTTTCTCTATCATGAATAAATAAACTCTTAAAAAAAAAAAAGAAAGAAAGAAAACGGCCAGGCATGGAGGGGTGGGGTGGATAGTAGATGCCAGTCAGGACATGACTGCCAGCGTCCAGGCGACACCACTGGCCCGGGCTGGGGGTGCTATGCGGGGTGTAGGATGGGGAACTGGCAGGGCCGCGGTGGAGATCGTGTGAAGGAGAGAACACGAGGGAGGAGGTGCCACGGCAGACCCCGGCCCTGTCTGTCCACCCACTCCTGCCCCATCTGTCACCCACCTGTGTACCTCTACCCACCACCCACCCATCGATCCATCTGCCCACCCCCACCCGGCTATCGCCCTCCTGATTATCCACCAGCGACCCCACTCCCCCAGGCCCTTCCCCACCCACTCCGGGGCCTCTCACCTTGTAGAAGAAGCCCAGCCCAGCCCGGGGCTCTCCCTCTGAAGATGCCTCTTCCTCTAAGGAGTCCTCAGCACCGGGGGGACTCCCGTCTCCCTCGTCCTCGGCTGTGGGCTCTTCCAGGCTGCCCAGGGGGATCTCGATGAGGCCGGGCCGGGCCACAGGCTCCTCCGGAGGTGACCCCTCCGCCAGGAGGATAGAGGAGCGTGTCTGCACGGGCACCTGGCTCGGCGAGAACTTGCGCAGGTGGGGGAGGCTGTCTACATCGTGGGGAGGCGTGAGCACCCTGGTCAGGGGCGCCAGCCGCAGCTCCGCCGGCCGTGCGTGTTTCGGGCTTCGGGGCGTCGGGCTGGGGCCGGGCCCGGGGCTGCGCCGGGCAGCTGGGGCTCGCCGAGCGGGGCTGGGAGAGGCGGCTTTGGGACCCGCCGTGGGACCAGGGATGACCCAGGCAGCGGGCGGCGGGGCAGGGCCCGGGGGCTTCGGGCGGGGCCAGGAGCCGCTGCTGCTGGTCCGTGAGCCTCTGCATGTCCCGCTGCAGGGAGCTCAGCGCAGCGCTTAGCTTGCTGACCGCCCGGTTATAGTCCCCCAGCCCCTCAGGGGGCACCGGGCCCAGTTCGGGTGAGAAAGTCACTGCCTTGGGCCGTGGGGACGGCTCACCCTGGCCCTCACCCGCCGGCCGCTCCCCACCGGGGACCAGGCCCGGCTCCGCCTCTGCGTCCCCTCCGGCCTCCCGTGGCTGCACCTGCAGGAAAGCGCTCTTGCCCAGTCGCTGGCGGTGCTTGGCGAAGATGGCCTCGATCCGTCGCTTCTGAGCCTCGATGGCCCGCCGTTTCTCCTCCAGCCGGGCTCCCAGCTCGCTCATCTCTGAGCTCAGGGCCTCCGGTGCTGTGGGGGTGGCCGCCGGGGACCCTGCCTCGGCCTCAGCCTTCACCAGCTGCTTCTTGCGTTCTGCAAAGCTGGTCATCTTCACTTCGGAGTTGCCGGCCGCGGGGGACGAGGCTGCTGCCTTCGGGGAGCCCTCGGATAGGGCCAGCGGTTTCGACAGCTCCCCGGCCGGGCAGGGAGATGGTTTCAAGGGGCCCTCGGGGTGGGGCACGTAGGTGGGTACTTTGGTGGGCCCATCGGGCAGTGGCTTCGAGGCGCCCTCGAGTGGGTAGGAGGAAGCCAGCGGCAGTTTGGAGGAGCCCTCAGGGGAGTGGAGGTAGAAGCTGCCGTCGGCAGCCCCATCTGGGAGCAGCCGGGGCTCGGCACTGTGGATGATCTGCAGGGCCTCCTCGATGGTAGGCAGGTCGCCAGGCTCCGGGGGTGGCTGGACGGGGGTCCGGGCTGGCACAGGGCGCGGGGGGCCCAAGCTGTCTGAGCTGACGGAGCGGAGCAGGACGGGGTCTCCCATGACGACATCCACATCGCTGTCCAGGCCAAAGGGGGTGCTGAACGACACTGCCTGGGAGAGCGGACGGCTGGGCGGCAGGAGGGAGGGGTCAGCCCCTGGGACGAGCCCCAGCCCCACCCCTGCCCAGCCTGCTCCACCGGCCAGGCCCTGGACATGCGCTCACCTGAGCTGACGGTTCCAGGCCTTGCCGAGGGCCTCCATGTGGGACATGGACGGGGAGGACTTCAGGGACCCTGGGGAGGGGTGGCAAGTGGTCACTCAGTGGCCACTATGGAGTCACTGGGGTCCCTGAGTGGGGTCTGTCAGGGGTGTCACTGATGGGGCATTATGTGGACAGACAGCTGGGGGTCACTGTGGGGGTCAACAAGTGTCACCGTGGGGCCATTGAGGTGCCAGAGGGAGACCCAGTGGAGGGATCAGGAGGAGACATGATGTCTGCTGAGGCCGTGTCTGGGTAGGGGTCTCTCCAGGGACAAGCCGTACCCCTGCCCTCACCTGTGGATCCACGGAGTGGGGACTGGGGGCCGCCGGGTGACAGGAGTGGGTGGCGGAAGTTGAAGACAGGAGAACTGCCAAGAGACGCGCGTCAGCAGAGGGACCCCCCAGCCCCGCCGCCCGCACCTGCTCACCTCTCCCAGGAGTGAGAACAGAGCCTCCCCTAGCCCGGCCGCAGAGCCCAGCGGGACGAAGGGCCCATCACGGCCACCGAGACTCACCCAACAGGGAAACTGTACCTGCAGCCACTGCTGTTCTGAGCGGGAGAGGCCTCCGTGGCCCGGGGGGAGGCCGCTGCAGCAGAGAGAGCACGTGAGCGAGGGCCCGGCCTCCCTACCCCGCCCCGCACCCAGGGGCCAGGCCTCACCATGACCGTCTGGCAGGTCCTTGGCCTGTACAAAATCAGGTTTCAGCACCTCAAAGCACATGAACATCTCGGCGAGCAGCACCACCAGGTTGATCTGGAGGCAGAAGGCAGGGTCAGCCGCTGGGAGCCGTGGCCCGGGACGCTGGCCTCAGCCCACGAGGCCTCAGGACGGCCTTACCTTGAGGGGCGGTGGGACATAAAGCAGGTCCTCCAGGGACAGGGGGCAGCCGCGAGGAAGGCGGGAGGCACAAAAATCCTGCACCAGCTGGAGGTTGTACAGGCTGTCCGCCACAGACATGGGGTCCTTGAGGCACACCTCTGTGGGGACAAGAGACCTGGGTCCCCAGCTCTACGGGAAGGAGGACGGGGCCCCGGGGAAGCGAGGGCCTCCTACAGGCCGGGCCTCATGCTAGGTGCCTTCCACAATACCGGTACTAGGACAAGCTGCTCCTTCAGGTCTTTGCATCTGTTCCCAACTACCTGGAGAATTAGTCCCCCCCAGGAACTCAAATCTGAAAGCTCTTCCTGACCACCCAGCCCCCACTGGAGCACTTAACATCCAGAATGTTCTGGATTCACTTAGTGTCTTTCCCTCCCAACTAGGATGTGAGCTGCCTGAGGTCAGGAGCAGTCTATACTGTTCTCACTGGACCTCCAGCACCTAAAACAGGATCTGGAGTTCTATAAACTTGTAGCAGGAATGAATTATATGAAGTACAGAGAAGTTTAGACACTTGTGTAAGGTCACACAGCTACTTGCAGGTGGGGGGCAGGGGGAGAAATGTTCACACCCCGGCCTTCCAGTTCTGGAAAATGCACTCACAATTCTTGCACCACTCTGGGGCGGATGCCTGGGTGCCAAGCTCCCAAGGACAAGTGTGGCCCACGCGCACCCACTCACCCTCGAGTCGCAAGAGCTGGGGACAATAGCAGTGGATTGTGGCAGCCAGCGCGGCCCCACTTGCCAGATCCTGGAGGGTGGTCACGGTTGGAAAGCAGGGGGCGCGTCGGGCCACAGCTCGGTCCTTGCGGTATCGGATCTGTGGGCAGGAGCCAAGTTAGGCCAGAGGTCAGGCTGGCCCCGGGTGAGCAGTCATGCAGGCTGGGTGGGGGGGCCTGGGGTATCCGCCATGAGGGGGCGTGAAGCTGGGGGTCCCAGAGCCAGAGTGGGGCCAGCCTGGAGCGGGGGAAGGGCAGCAGCAAGAGGCAAAGGAAGTGTCTGCGAGCAGCCAGGCCAGCAGCGAGGGCTGGGGCAGGACTCCTGGGACCCCGGGGCGGGGGATACATTACCATGGGGGGTTTGCTCCCCGACTCCTTCAAACAGAAGGCAATTGCGTGCTGGGGGGGAGAGGAGCGGCCGTCAGCGGGGCGGGAGGCGTGCTGACTTGCTGGGCCCCCAAGCACACCTCCAGGGGAGGGGGAGATAGCCCTGACCCTGTCATGAGCCCTGGCCATCCAGCTCTGACTGCGCTCTGGCCGGCTTTGGGGACCCCAGCTCCTCCCAGCCTGGAGGGACCCCACAGAGCAGCCTCCCATGCAGGGGATCTCCCCCCCCACACCTCACAAAAGACCCAGGCCCCAGCTCGGGGAGGGGATGCAGAGGAAGCAGGTAGGCAGAAGGAGAGGAGCCCCCAACCCAGGCCCAAGAGTGGAAGGAAGGAGGCCCCAGAGTGAGCAAAGGCGGGGACCCTCTCCAGCCCAAGGCCTCCCCCTTGTAGGGGTCACTTTCCCCTCGTGCTTCGGGGATGGACAGCCCCTCCCACCACTGTCACCACCATAGCTGGGATTTGTCCTTAGGGAACCTGGGGTCTTAGGAAGGTACTTCCACCTTCTTCTGGGTTGGAGGGTCTTCCTGTTGGCTAAGGGGGTCTTCTCCACGTGCCCTGCCCACCGGGGTGAGGATCCACGCATCCGATGGGTTAGAGCCCTCCCTTCAGGAGTGTTAGCAGCTCAGCTTCCAGCTCAGCCGAGATGGACGAGCCGGGGAGCTCTGCCCTCCTGATAACTCACTGCCAGAAAGGTAACTGGGGGGTGGGGGGTCTGCCCTGTGAGTTAATAGCAGATTCGGCTCTTCCCTCAGACTACAGAGGGGTTCTCTCTGTCCCCCAGGGCGGGGGTCCCTCGTCTTCTGCTCACAGCTGGGAAGAAGTAGGAGAGGGAGCGGACAGGCAGGCAGAACGGACACACAGAGAGACACAGCGACGAGCAAGGCAGGCAGACGGGGCGGAGACACAGCCCCACTTACAGGAACCAGCTTCCAGTACCAGCGTGTGGGGCACTGATGCCAGAGAGGCAGAGGGGGGAGCAGCAGGAGAGGCGGGGGGAGAGGGCAGAGAGAAAGAGTCACCTCCAGCCCCCCCAGTGCAGGAATGGCCTCCTCCACGGCACCCCTTCCCTGCCCACCCAGCCCTCCAACTGTCCTCGCGTCCGGCCATCCGGCCATCGCCCTAGCCTCACCGAGGGCTGTGCTGGGGCCACCCCATCTGCAGGGGCCACGGGAGAGGCTCTCTGGGCAGCTTCCTGCTCAGTCTTCTCCTGCAGCCGCCGGATGGTCTGGGGAGCAGGGTGGGGTCAGTGCGCAGGTCACCGGGCCGTCCTGGCCCCCAGCCCGTGCCAGCCTAACCCCACCTACCGTGTCCACCCAGAAAAGGAGCTTGTGCTCCAAGCTGGCCAGGGCCAAAGGACCGGGCAGTGTCTTTGTCCACTCGAAGGCGAAGGCAACCATGAGGGCGTCAATGACAGCCAGGTGGGCTCCCTGTGGGGGTAAGGGCTGAAGGGTGAGGCCAGGGCGAGGGATGGGGGCTCCCCGGGCCTCTGAGGGAGGAGAGGAAGAACCTCAAGGTATGGGGGTTCAGGGCGCCTGAAGTAGGAGGGGCTTGGGATGGGCCACGGTTAGTGGGTGGGGCTTCAGGGAAGGAGCCAGGATAAGGTGCTGGAAGAACCACTTCTGGCGGGCCATTAGAGCATGTCAAGGGCCCAGGATAGTGCCAGGGGAGAAGCCAGGCCGGGTGGGCGGAGCCTTCGGGGGGGAGCCAGACCTGGTGGGCGGGACCTCTGGGAGGAGCCAGGCCGGGTGGGCGGGGCCTCTGGGGAGGAGCCGGGCCTGGAGGGGAGACACTGGGGAGGAGATGGGCCTGTGGGTGGGACCTCTGGGGAGGAGCCAGGCCTGTGGGTGGGACCTCTGGGGAGGAGCCAAGCTGTGGGTGGAGCCTCTGGGGGAGGAGCCAGGCCTGTGGGTGGAGCCTCTGGGGAGGAGCCAAGCCCGTGGGTGGGGCCTCTGGGGAGGAGCCAGGCCTGTGGGCGGGGCCTCTGGGGAGGAGCCAGGCCTGTGGGTGGAGCCTCTGGGGAGGAGCCAGGCCTGTGGGCGGGGCCCCTGGGAGGAGCCAAGCCCGTGGGCGGGACCTCTGGGGAGGAGCCAGGCCTGTGGGCGGGGCATCTGGGGGAGGAGCCAGGTCCGTGGGTGGAGCCTCTGGGGGAGGAGCCAGGCCCGTGGGCGGGGCCTCTGGGGAGGAGCCAGGCCCGTGGGCGGGGCCTCTGGGGAGGAGCCAGGCCTGGCGAGCGGGGCGGGGGCGGGGCCTACCATGAGGATAGGCTGGTGCCTCAGGTCGGCCTCCTGCACCGGGCGCTCCGGCAGCGCGGGCACTGTGCCCCTCCTCGCCAGCAGGGCCAGCAGCGCAGAGGGGCTGGGGGGGGGCTCGAGCTGCGGCAGCGCCTGGCGCCAGGCCCGGCAGTAGAGCTCGGCCGAGAGCAGCAGCCGCGTCACGGGGGGCTTCACGTGCTCCTGCGCGTACTGGTCGGTGTAGAAGGGCTCCCACAGCTCCGAGGGCACATGCTCTGTGGGGCGAGGGGGTGATGGCGGGTCAGGGCCCACGCACCCGTGGGGAGGTCGGCGCCGGGACGGAGGCTAGGGGGCCTGGGCGGAGGCCCGCAGGTGTGCAGGTGTGCAGCAGTTCGCCAGAGGAAGAGGCTGGGGTGGAGGGGCCTGCACCAGCAGAGGCCAAGAGGTGGGAGAGCACAGCGCCTCGGGGGGAGGGCGGCTCCGGGACCGGAGAGGAGGCAGCGTGGGGGCCACCTGCGCAGCGGCTTGCCGGGAGGTGGGTGGGCTTGCAGACCCTCGGGCGGTAACAATGACGAGATCACATAATCGATCTCCCCGGGCGCCCCACAAGCCTGGGAAGCAGCAGCCAGGGCACAACCAGGAACTCCAGAAACAGGCACAGAAAAGGAAAGTAACCTGCCTAAGGCCACACAGCTGGGCCACGCCGACACTGGGATTCAAAGCCAGGCCTTTAGCAGACTCTACGCCCTCTCTCAGCTTGGAGGCTGGGGTGGGGTGGGGTGAGCTGTGGGGTGGAAGGCTGGCTGGCAGGGGACGGAAGGGGGAGGTAGCAAGGCTGCAGACATTCTGGGGGAAGAGGGGGTGACTGGTCTCCACCTGGTGACTGAAGGGTGGAGGCAGGGGAGGCGTCCGGGCCCGTCAGGTGTGACTGGAAAGAGGGCTAAGGTGGGGGTTCAGGAGGGGCAGCAGGTGAGGCAGCACAGGCTGACTGTGAGGGCCTGGGCCTTAGGAGAGAGGTGAGAGCACCTTGCAGAGGCGGCCACAGAACCCCTGAAAACACTGAATGAGACAGGCAGGGCAGGAGGAGGTCCGAGGAAGCCCCATGCAGAGGGAAGGGTGGGGGGGAGCCCCCAAGCAGGATCCAAGGGTGGGGAGGAGAAAGACCAGAATAAGCCACCAGGAAGATTCTCTGGGGAGGTCTGGGAGGAGGTGATTGAGGCCAGCACCGGAAGCCTGCCCTCGTGGGGGTCTTCCAGGGAGGCCCCGACTCTTAATTCCAATCCGAACAGTTTTGTCTTTTGGGGTTCTGTGTGTCTGAAAGAACGGGAGGCAGGATTCTGCTGCTTAAAAATGTTTGCACCTGACCTACCAGACCCTCCCCAGGTGCCTGTCGTCACAGCCCTGCTCCCCAGAGACGCCCCGCCCTTACCTACAAGGACCCAGGCATCTTCCCCTTCAGTCCCTCCCTGCCCCGACTCCTCCGCCTCCTAAAATCACACTTGACCTCCCCACTTCATGCTCCACTCCTGTGGAGAGTTGTGCCCACTCTTGCCCCCTCAGGGCAGCTCCTTGAAAGAAGAGAATTCTCCAGGCTTCCTTCCTTCCACCTGACCCCCATCCCAACCTCCCTGATCCGGGCTCCTGCCCTCCCAGCTCCCAGCCTCCCCAAGGCCAGCAGCGGCCCTCCAACGCACAGTTGTGGGCCGTATCTTGCCTGGGCGCTCTGCCCAGCACCTCCTTATTCCGGAAACCTTCCTCCCCCAGCATCTCCCAGCTTTTTCTCTGTCCCACCACTCAAGCCAGGCCTCCTCCCCACGTGCCCGGTCAATGCCAGGCTGCTGACAGCTCGGTCAGGGCAGCCCTGTAAGTGGATATGTACTCCCCACCCCATGATGGCTTCCATGGCCATCTGACCACTGCCACCTGCTGCAGCCCAGGCCTTGTGTCCCACTGCCCTCTGGGCATCTCCCGTGATGCTCAGTACCTTGCTCAGTACCTTGTTCCTTCCCTCTGTGAGAGAAATTGCAGGGAGAAATCACCATCTCTCCTCCTGTCCACCTCCCCCAACACCTAAAGTCCTTGGGTTTCAACCTCCTGGCATCTCCCCAGCCCCAGCTCATTTCCTGCACCCACAGGCAAAATTAAACAAATTTCTTTCCTGCAGGACATGTCAGGACCTTCAAGATGAAAAAAACGTGAGCCAGGCCTACCAATAGCTAATGCTCATCAAGCACTTCCTCTCTACCTGTGTGTGTGCCTACACCTGGCACTACTGGCATTGCAGCTGGATACTTCTTTGTGTTCAGCAGGGGGTGGGGTAGGCTGTCCAGGGCCTTGTAAGATGAGCAGCAGAGTCGCTGGTCTCTACTCACTATATGCCAGGAGCACCCTCCTCTAAGTAGTGACAATGAAAAATGTCTCCAGACACTATCAAAGGTCTAAGAGGCAAACCACCCCACCCCACCCCACCCCCGCTTGAGAGCCACCGCTCTCTACTAAAAATGTTTATTAGGCATCTATCATAGTGTAGTGCCGTCTGACAAATACAGTTTGGCCCACATACGTCGTTTTATTAAACTTTGTAGTAGCCCCATTAGAAAAGTAGAAACGAGGAACCCTAGGAACATATTTAACCCAATACATATCTGATACTATCATTTCAACATGTAATTAATATAAAAGCCTTATGGATGAGATATTTCACTTTTTTTTTTTTTATATCAAGTCTTCAGATATCAGGCCACGGTGTAGTTCACTTACATTTACAACACATCACAACGAAGACCAGCCACATGTGGCTGTGGCCACCACCCTGGACCACCCAGCTCTACAACACAGCTAGCATGTACTTATACCACGGCCGCCTTGCATGCATTTGCTCGAGTAACCCTTAGGACGCTTGCTCTTAGCCCCATGGTCCCAATGAGAAAACCAAGGCCCAGAGAGCTGAGATAACTTGCCCAGGATCACACAGCTAATAAACGGCCCAGCTGACATGAACCCAGTCTGCCCAGAGGTCACACTGATGCTCTGGCATGAGGGACTTTGGTGCGGTGTTTCCCAAACTTGCATAGAGATGGCACCCTTTGTTACCTCTGAGTTAGAGTCCCCGAGCCCACCTGCCTGCATTCCCACAGCCTCCTCGCGCCTGTGCCTCCGGGCCACCAGAACTGCCTTCCCTCTGGGCAACTGCATATCTGATCTCATTTTGTCAAGTCCTCAAACATGTTCCATGGCTCCCCAGCACCCTCAGATTCCCCCCTCCACACACACACACACACACACACACACACACACACACACACAGAGCTTGAGAGGCCCTCCTCTGTCCCACCAGCCTCTCTCATCTCCCACCTCCCTCAGCCACCACCCACCACGGGGACCTGCACAGTCTTCTCTGAGAACTCCCCGCTGGTCCAAACCCCCAGGCCTTTCTGCACGCGGGTCTCCTCCCTCTGGCGAACTCCTAAAAGCATCCCTCAAGGTTCAAACCCTCCCTCCTCGGGGAGACTTCCTTTCTCCTTCCCTCCCAGGCAGAGCTCAGGGACTTCCTCCTCCTGCCCCTAACAGACTCCTCTACAACACAGACCTTATCACCCTAAGCAGCAATGATCCGGTTTCATGTCCCATCCCCCTCTCTCCCAACTCCACCCCCATCCTCTGTCCTGAGCACCCAGCACCAGCCTGGCACCCAACGGGCATGGGTAAAAAGTCCCAGAGTTCATGAATCAAGCAGATCTCTGTTGCCTACTTCCCTCTCTGGGCCTGGTGTTCCCACCTTCCTCAGCCGCTCCCTCTGTCTAGGGAAGGAAGGTCGGAGGAGGACTGCACTTGACCCTCAGGGAGGATCTTGGACAGTGCAGGGAGCTGGCTCAGTGAGAACAGAACTGGGTGAGTCAGGGCATCCCGGTCCCAAGAGACCTTCACTTTCCTTTCTGTGAAATGGGACAGTAATTTCTGCTCCACGGTAATCTTAATATTCTTAATAAAAATGCCACTACTGGGGCACCTGGGTGGCTTAGTTGGTTAAGTATCTGCCTTCAGCTCAGGTCATAATTCTGGGGCCCTGGGACCAAGCCCCGCATTGGGCTCCCTGCTCAATGGGGAGTCTGCTTCTCTCTCTCCCTCTGCCCCTCCCTGCTGCTCATCCTTTCTCTCTCTCTCATTCTATCTCAAATAAATAAATAAATAAAATATATTTTTAAATACCGCTACTGATCACGGCAGCAGTGACAGCGAGCAGCCGTTTAGAATGCACTGTCTGCCAGACACAACGGGAAGAAATCTGAGGTCTGCCTCCAGCAGCTCTGTGAAGGGGGTACTGGGATCCCAATCACCCAAGCCCTGCCCTGGCACTTAGTGGGTGCCCCCAGTCATTTGCAAAATGGGTAAGTTCCCCCCTCTTTTACAGAGGGGGAAACAGAAGCTTTATAGAGAACTGGGCTAATTCGTCCATAACCTGGTGGAGCCGGGACTCAAAGCCAGTTCTGATTCCCAAAGTCAAGCCTTCTAGGGCCACGTAACCCGGGCCGTGAGAGGCTGGGGCAGACCTGGGTCTCTCCCTGCCAGCCTCCTTTCTTCCTCAAGCAGATCCTCGGGGAAAGGCAGGCCTCAGAGTGGGCCCTGCACGGGAGGGTGCTGGGAGAAAGACACAGGCTTGGGCGGACCCAGGAGATGGGCAGCTGTCCCCGAGCCCCACACCCAGAACAGGTTGATCTGGGAAGGCCACTGAAGGGGGGATGGGCTGTGCCCAGCTGGTGCCAAGACCAGTGGACAGGCCGGGGGGAGAGCAAGGCGTCCCCCCAGGACTCCGGGAAGGCCCGGACCTTAATTAACCCTGGCTGCCCGGTCACAGGCCCTGGCTCGCAGCTCTGGCCTGAGTGGCCGGCCGGCCCTAGGGCCCTGGTTTGGCGCACTCAGGCCCTGGCACCCCGGGGACCCACCCGCAGCGTTGTCCCTGGGGGGCCTGACTTCCTCCCCCATGTGGGCCTCGGCCAGCCGAGTGGAGGCTCTGCCCCAGCGCGAGAAGGCCCCCCACCTGGGCCCCCACCCCCGCCGACCTCGGACACGCCGATTCCCTTCTCCTGGGCAAAATGGGGGTAATAAGTCACAGCTGCCAGCCGCTGCCCGGGGCCCTGGAGGCGCGAGAAGGGGCTCCCGCAGCTGCCCCCGCCGCCCGCAGCGCAGGGAGGGCGGCCGCGGGGCGTGGGTCCCGGCGGCGGCGCGGGGGGCACGGTCCTCGCGGGGGCGGGATGCGCGTGTGCAAGGGGGGCCCGGCGCGCAGGCCCGCCCGGGAGACCCCGCCCCGCTCACCTGGGCTCCCGGACGCCGGGGTCCCGGCGCCGATCGGGGCCGCCGGCCCCACCCCCACCGCGCTCCCGCAGCCGGGCGGGCAAAGTCCGCCGCCGGGGCCGAGCAGGAAGCCCGGAGGCCCGGCGCGGCGGGGCCGGAGCCCGGGGCCCCCCGGCGGCCGGCGCTATTGTTCCCACGGCCCCGGCCTCCGCCGCCCCGCCCCCCGCACCTGCCGCCCCCGGCCCCGTACCTGCGCCCCCGAACGCGGCCCGCAGCACCCACGCCAGGCTGGCCGCCGCCTTGGCCCGCGAGAAATCGTACTGGTCCAGCGACTTGATCTCGGGCACCAGGAAGGTCCTCCGCAGCGGCCCGGGCCCGGGGGGCGCCGCCTCCACCATGGCGGCGCCGGGGCTGCGGGCGCCCGCTCCGCGCTCGCTCGGGCTGGGCTGGGCTGCGCCGCGCTCGCACCCGGACCGGGCCCGCCGCCGCCGCCGCCGCCGCCGCCGCCGCCGCCGCCGAGCCAGGTGCGGCCGCTCGCGCTCGCGACGCAGCGTCGGCCCCGCCCCGGGGCGGAGCCCAGGTGCGCCCCGCCCCCGGCCCAGACCCCGACCGGGTCCCCGGGCCCCGCCTGGCCCCGCCGCGGGGTGGGGCGGCCCGGGCTGCGGTGGCGGCGCGCGGCTGCGGAGGGGCGCGGGGGCGCGCGTGCGCCGGGGCGGGCAGGGACCCTCCGCTTGCGGGGGGGGGGCGGGGCGGTGCTGGCCCGAGTGTGTCCCCTCACGTGTGCGCGTGAGCATCCATGCGGGCCCGTCCTCCGCGGCCCAGAGGCAGCGGGTGCTCTCGGCCAGCGGGTGCGTGGGGGCGCCTGTGTCCCGCCGCGTCTCGGCGCCTACAAGAGGGTGTGTCCTCACCGGCCTGTGCGTCTCTGAGCGGATTCGAATGGCGAACCAGTGTACTCCAGGGTGTGTGTGTGTGTCCCCGTCGTGCATGCGTGTTGTGTCCACAAGAATCTGGATTGTGGGGGTGTCTGCGTCCAGAGGATATAGGAGTGGTGCGTGTGCGTGTGTGGTTGGGGTTTGCCGGTGGATTTGCGAGACCACGAGATTTGAGTGTTTGTGAGCATCGAGATGTTCCTGTGTTTTGTGTGAGGCTCCGATCAGTGCCCGTGAAGGAGCCTAGGGAAGAAATTGAGGGCACGTGTATCCATGCGGGAGTGTCACTACCTGTATCTATGATAATGTGGCTGAATGGGGAGAAATGAGGACACTTGCAAACGTCTGAGCCCCCTCTGTGGGTATTTGTTTAATATTTGGTTGTGTGTTCCGTTGTGGTGTGGTGTCCGGAGATCTGCCATGCGCCTCTGACCCGTGTGTAATCGAGAATACACACGTGTTTGGGTCTGTGTTGTCTTTGCAGGCCTGTATGTCTGTGTGTGTGTGTGTGTGTGTGTGTGTGTGTGGTCGGGTGTGACTGCATGTGCATGACAAGCACACATATGTGTTTGGGTTTGTATGTTATCTCTTGACATGTACAACTTTTTGAGCGTGTGTACGTGAAGCTGCTCTTTACATCTGTGTGACTTTGGGGATATTTGCATGGATCTGTGTGTGAGCACGAGGGTGATAAGGGGCACGTGTGTATCTGTTTCCTGAATGTAAATTGAGTATCTGAACTTAGCTCCATCTGTGAATGCATTTGTGGGTGTGCCTGATGGTGAATCTATGACTGTGTGTGGGTTCACATGTGTAAGCAGTTGTGTTTTGAATGGCTCTATGGGTGTGTAAAGGCATTTGTGTGCACCTAGGTGCATTTGTGTGTCACGTCTAAGTGAGACCAAATGCGTGAATTCCACGTGAGGGGATGTAAGTGTGAGTTTCTGCCTTTAGAACTACAGAGGGAGGTTCATTCAAAGCACACACCCCGCACACGCACAGAACAATCCGTGTTTTCTCGACTGTAAGAAATTCTGTGAGATGGGGCGTCTGGGTGGCTCAGCACTTGAGTGTCGGCCTTTGGCACAGGGTCCTGAGATCGAGTCCAGCATCAGGCCCCCTGCAGGGAGCCTGCTTCTCCCTCGGCCTATGTCTGCCTCTCTCTGTGTCTCTGATGAATAAATAAATAAAATCTTTGAAAAAGTTCTATGATATGAGAAAGCACTACAGCAAGTCAGTTCCCTGAGACAGCCCCCCTCCCAGATGGTGATCCCTGAGCCCACACTTCATAGAAATTCCTGGGTCCCCTTAATATACGTTGCTTGTTCGAGGCGTGGGTCTCATGGTCCCGAGCGTGTGACTGGAGAGGGGGTGGGTGTGCCTGAGGGAGGGGAGCTGGGGCGTCGGCCCTCCTGTCTGGATGTGCCCATGCAGGAGGTGGGTGTGGGCGCACAAAGGGGCCAGTGTGTCTGTTTGAACACACACATTGACGTGTGCGAAGCACGTGCCTCAGCTCCTGTCCCAATCCCCCCGAAAGACCTGAACGCGTCCTTTCCCCCGACACTGGGCCTTGGTTTCTCCATCTGTGGCACTGTTGGGGGGTCTGGGGCTCCTGGCCTGGGGAGGCACCCTGGCAAGGAAGGGCGTGCTGTCATGGGCTGCCACTCCTGTGAGCGTGGCGTGTCCTGCCAGGTCACACGCGTGTTTGCTTTTCTGGGAAGGTTCTCATGACCTCCGTGGACCCCAAGGACAAACACGAACTGGCCCGCACTCCTGGGGGATGCTCTGTAAACACACAAGCAGAGGCTTCCGGCCCCCCTGGGAGGGGACCCGCAGGCCCCCACCTGTCCTGGGCTGGAAGGCCTGGGGGCGTCCACTGGTGTCTGCAGGAGCTGGGCACAGTGCCCTTGGCCCAGGTGCCAGGGGCCTCCTCAGGCCCAGCCCCCACACTGGGCCAACTGGAACTCCTGGCTGGGCCAGACCGCCCCACCCACACACAGCCGGCTGGAACCGAGGTCCCACCTGCCCCGGAGGGCCTGTTCCGGGGGCCCAGGCAGCACCAGACACACTGGCTCCCCTGTATGCAGGAGGTGGCCCCCTCCCTGCAGCCCCCCTCCGGCCCTCCCCTAGTCCTGGGCTGCCGCCTCCTCCCTCACCTGGGGCTTCCTTTGGTTCTCACACCTCCTAGCTCATCAGACAGGCTCTGGTTTATTAAGCCAGGGGTGGGGATGACTTGGAGAGTTCACAGGTCGAGAATCAGGACTAGGTTTTGGGGAGGTGTAGGAAGCCCCCCAAAGTCATCTGCAAAATTCTGCACATTTGTGCCCTTTGGGGGTCATACCAACAGGTAACAACTTTTGAGAGTCTTTTAATGGCCAGCACAGTCTCATTTCATCCTCACCGTGTCCCGAGTATCATGAGCGTATCACCCATTTTACAGACAGAAATGCTGAGGCTCAGAGCCCCAAAGTGACACGGCAAGGAGAATGGAAGGAGGATTTGAGCCAAGGCCCCTGGATCCACCCACTGACCCACTATGCTGCCCTTCCATGCTGAGGCTACCTGCTGTCTCTAACCATTCATGACCCTCGAATGGGGTTGGATGAGGCCAGTAGTTGGCCTGAGATCAGAGGATGGTTGGGATTCCGTCTCTGTACCTCTAACCCACACTGAGCTATATAGTATGGGGGTTCAAGTGTGGCCACTGGTTTTCTTTTATTTTTTCCTTTCTTTTTTTTTTTTCTTTTCATTTTAAGCATGTATTTATTTGAGAGAAAGAGAAGGAGAGGGAGAAGCAGACTCCCCGCTGAGCAGGGAGCCCAGTGCGGGGCTCGATCCCGGACCCCGGGATCATGACCTGAGCCGAAGGCAGACGCTTAACCAACTGAGCCACCCAGGCGCCCCTGGCCACTGTTTTTGTTCTCCCCACCCACACAGTGTCTCACGGTGGCCTCTCTGAAGTTTGGCCTCGGTAGAAGGAAATTATTATCAGATCCCACCACATCCAGGGTTCTCAGGACACTTTTCTGAAACACAATTAAAAACAAAACAAAACAAAACAAACAGGGGCACTTGGATAGCTCAGTGGTTGAGCTTCTGCCTTTGGCTCAGGTCATGATCCCGGGGCCCTGGGATCGAGTCCCCCATCAAGCTCCCTGCAGGGAGCCTGCTTCTCTCTCTACCTATGTCTCTGCCTCTCTGTGTGTCTTTCATGTATAAATAAATAGAATCTTAAAAAAATATATTGTGCATGCCAAGGCCTATCCCCATCCTCATGACACTTGCCTTTATTTTTTTAAGATTTTTTAAAAAAATTAGTCCCCACACCCAACATGGGACTTGAACTCTCAAGCTCAAGCTCAAGAGTCACACGCTCCACCAACTGAGCCAGCCAGGCGCCCTGATGCTTACGTTTAGAAGGAGATGTTAACACGTCAAGCAGATTATTTCAGCAGGGAACAAAATATTGGGAAGATAAGAAAACAAAGCAAGAGCGCCGCTAGAGACAGCTGGGGTGGGGGCTGCTTCAGCCTGGGAGGAGGAGGCTTCTCTGAGGCTGGGAGATAGGCAGAGATAGGAAGGATGAAAAGGAAGAGTTGAAGGAAAAGCATTACAGGCAGAGAGAGCTGCAAGGGTCCCAGGGCAGGTGCAAGCCCCACGTGCTCAGGGGATGGTCACTGCAGCCGAGAGTGCAGAGGAAGCTGCTAGACGGTCTTGAAGTGCTTTTCAGATTCTCTCCAGTGAAGAACCACTTTTTCCCCCCAAATCCATAAAATGCAATAAAAATTAATTTCTTTTTTCTTTTTCTTTTTTTTTTATTTATTTATGATAGTCACAGAGAGAGAGGCAGAGACACAGGCAGAGGGAGAAGCAGGCTCCATGCACCGGGAGCCTGATGTGGGACTCGATTCCGGGTCTCCAGGATCGCGCCCTGGGCCAAAGGCAGGCGCCAAACCGCTGCGCCACCCAGGGATCCCCTAAAAATTAATTTCTAAGGGGTGCCTGGGTGGCTCAGTCAGTTAAGCGTCTGCCTTCAGCTCAGATCATGATCTCAGGGTCCTGGGATCGAGCCCCATGTTGTTCAGTGGGGAGTCTGTTTCTCCCTCTGTCCTCTGCACCTGCCCCCCCCACACCTTACACGTGCTCTATGTCTCTCAAATAAATAAATATAATCTTTAAAAAATTAATTTCTAGGAGGGATGCCTGGGTGGCTCAGTGGGTGAGCATCTGCCTTGGGCTCAGGTCGTGATCCCTGGGTCCTGGGATCAAGTCCCCATCGGGCTCCCCTCAAGGAGCCTGCTTCTCCCTCTGCCTATGTCTCTGCCTTTCTCTCTGAGTCTCTCATGAATAAATAAATAAAATATTTAAAAAAATAATTTCTAGGAAAATAAAATTGAAAAAGACATGCATGATGCTAGAAGCAAGGAACATCTGACAATGATGGGGCGTGTCAAAGGCCATAGGGGCCTGGCTGAAAGAGCCCACCCAGTGGCCAAAACTGGAGCAAGTTGAGGATCAAAATTAAAGTCATATGGGATTATGGAGCACTTGGGTGGCTCAGTGGTTGAGCATCTGACTTTGTCTCGGGTTGTCTCCTGGGGTCCTCGAATCGAGTCCCACACTGGGCTCCCTGTGGGGAGCCTTCTTCTCCCTCTGCCTAGTCTCTGCCTCTCTCTGTGTGTCTCTCATGAATAAATAAATAAAATATTTTTTTAAAAAGTCATACAGAGGCAGCCCAGGTGGCTCAGCGGTTTAGCACCACCTTCAGCCCAGGGCGTGATCCTGGAGACCAGGGATCAAGTGCCGCTTCAGGCTCCCTACATGGAGCCTGCTTCTCCCTCTGCCTGTGTCTCTCTGTCTCTCTCTGTCTCTCTGTCTCTCATGAATAAATAAATAAAATCTTTAAAAAAATAATAAAAATAAAAAATAAAAAGTCATACAGAATTATAACCCCAAGAATAAAGATCCATGAGTTCATCCTGATATAAACAAATGATCAAATACATTCATGGTTGAAGGACAAGAGAGCTTGATGTGCAGAAGGATTCCAAGCCATTTATGTAGACGCTGCATTCTCTGGGAGGTGGAGCATACAGTGTGACTTCCTTCCAGGAAGTAGAGTGTGGAAAGAGGGTGACAAAGAGTAGCTTCATGGTGGAGTAAGCTGACAAACCCACAGTGTCACCTGGCTCGTGATCAAGACCACCATCAACAGTCATAATTAGGTGGAGAGTCCATAATGTCATGATACATTGCGAGGAGAATGGCACTTTGCCTCTGTGATCTTCCTTCCCCAAACTCATAACCCTAGCCTAACCGCGAGGAAGAGGTGGGCAAAATTCCAACAGAGAGGTGGGTGCCCTCCGGTAGGCCTGACCAATACTCCTCAAAACCGTCCCGGTCATCCAGGACAGGGAAAGCTCAAGAAACCACCCCAGCCAAGAAGCGCCTACAATGATGTGACAACTAAATGTCATGTGGAGGGGCATCTGGGTGGCTCAGTGGTTGAGTCTCTGCCTCTGGTTCAGGTCGTGATCCCAGGGTCCTGGGTCCCTCTGCCTGTGTCTCTGCCTCTTTCTGTGTGTCCCTCATGAATAAATAAAATATAAATAAATAAATAAATAAATAAGGGATCCTGAACCACAAAAAGGACATAAGGGTAAAGCATGTACTTTAGTTAATACTAATGTATCAAAATGGGTTCGTTGATTGTAACAAATGTCTTATACTAGCGTGAGATGTTCCCAACAGGGGAAACTCTGTGAGTGTGTGTGTGTGTGTGTGCGTGTGTGTGTGTGTTGGCAGACGAAATATATAGAAACAGCTATTTGCTCAATTTTTCTCTAAGCTTAAAATTGTTCTAAAAGTTGATTTTTAAAAAGGATTAAGGGGATCCCTGGATGGCTCAGTGATTTAGCGCCTGCCTTCACCTAGGGCATGATCCTGGCGTCCTGGGATCAAGTCTCATATTGGGCTCCGTGCATGGAGCCTGCTTCTCTCTCTGCCTCCCTCTCTCTCTGTCTTTCATGAATAAATAAATAAAATATTTAAAAATAAATAAATAAAAATAAAAAATGGATTAAAAAATTTTAAATACAGGCTATACATGAGCCCAATGGTCATAAAATTACTATGTCCAGTGACCGTAAAGCTTCTCTACACTTACAGCTTTCTCTACCCACTCATCTGGATACGTGATTAGCAGCCTGGGCCCAGCGCTGGTCTCTGAAGGGCTTTGAACAGTTCTAGATAAGGATTCTTCATCTTCAGCTCTATTGACATTTGACGACAGATGGTTCTTGGAGGCAGGAGCTGTCCTGTGCATGGTAGGGCGCTTCGCAGCATCCCTGACCTCGACGCACTAGATGCCAGTAGCAAACCGCCTCCCCCCAAGTGTGATAATTAACAATGTCTCCGGACATTGCCCAACATCCCCCAGCAGGCCAAACCGCTTTCCCCTCGAAGACCATGCACATAGGCCGGCTGCAAAGTCCTATCTGGAAATGTGGGCCAGAAAGCCCAGTGCATGTTTGTGAGTCTCAGGGCTGTGTTGAGGAGCCTGACGTTTCCAAAACAACTCTACTGGCGTAAGGGGATGTACGGAAGCTTCACCCAGGAGGCCGATCCCTGGATGTGGCTTTGGGGCTGGAGAGAACGGAAAGATTCAGAATGTGTTTGGGAAAGAGAATTGACAGCACCTGCTGATCACGGGGTCAGGAGGCAAAGAGAAGAAGGGAGGAGTTTTGGAAGATGCACAGATTACTGCTACCTTTCGCAACTGGGTAGATGGTGGTGTCATGTGCCGAGATGGGAACGTGAGATGAGGGGCCAGGTTGAGCGAGGGAGGGGAGGGTGATGAGTTTCGTCTTGGACAGGTTGAGTTTCAGGTCCCGTAGGGCCGTGAAGGAGAGAGAGGAGAAGTCCATGATCTTGTACACACGGTGATGAGAAGCCCCATGTGTCCATTCAAATGTAGAGCAGGCCCTGAGGGGCAAGGGCAGAAGCCAACCAGAGCTCCCCCTTCTCTCTCCACTTCTCCCTCCATCCCGTCACCTACAATCACGTTGCTGCGCTTCTGGCATCGGCCCCCTGGGAATCGCTCATCGTGACGTGTGCAAGATCGTGAACCTCCACTCTCCTTCATGGCCCATCTCCTCTCTCACACAAAAATACGACGGGACGTGGGAGCCTCCACGATGTCCTTCAGTAGGTGAATGGATCCACAAACTGTGGTCTATCAGACACTAGAGTAACACAAAGCTCTTAAGGATGACCTTTAGAGGATGTCTGGGTGGCTCAGTGGTTGAGTGTCTGCCTTCGGCTCAGGTCGTGATCCCGGGGTCCTGGGATCGAGTCCCACATCAGGTCCCCCCGCAGGGAGCCTGCTTCTCCCCCTGCCTGTGAATCTGCATCTCTCTCTCTGTGTCTCTCATGAATAAATACAATCTTTAAAAAATGTATTTTTAAAGAATGAACTTTCCAACCATGGAAAGACGCAGAAGAATCTTAAATGCTTATTACTAAGTAGAAGAAGCTTATCTGAGAAGGCTACAGATGGTAAGATCCTCATTCTAGGACCTCTTGGAAAAGGTGAAACCATGGAGACAGTAAAGGGATCAGCAATTGCCAGGGCTTAGTGGGGGCGGGAGGGATGAATCGGTGGAGCACAGTTTCAGGGCAGTGAAACTACTCAGTATGAGACTATAATTATGATTCCACGTCACTACACATTTGTCAAAACCCACAGGATGTAGGGCACCAAGAGTGAACCCAGATACAAACTATGGACTCTGAGTGATGATGATGTGTCAATATGGGTTCATCGATTGTAACACATGTCTCCCTCTGGGGGGATGTTGATAGTGGGGGAGGCTGTGATTTTGTGATGGCAGGGGGTATATGGGAACTCTATATTTTCTGCCCAACTTTGCCATGAACCTGAAAATATGTTTTAAAATAGTCTATAATAGGGACACCTGGGGGGCTCAGTGGTTGAGCGCCTGCCTTTTGCCCAGGGCGTGATCCTGGAGACCCAGGAGCGGGTCTCGCATTGGACTCTCTGCATGAAGCCTGCTTCTCCCTCTGCCTGTGTTTCTGCCTCTCTCTCTCTCTCTCTCTCTCTCTCTTTCTCATGGATAAATAAAATCTTTTTAAAAAATTAAAAAATAAAATAGTCTATAATAAACACCTCCTCCCATGGGACACATGAATAAATACTAAACAAATATCCACAAATGCATGCTTGGACATTACAAACAAACCAAATGATCCCCACACAATTGAACACAAATATCTGTGCACGTACACACACACACGCAATTCACGCACATAGTGTGTGCTGACGCAGGTCAAGGGAAAGAGATTAACTCAAGGACACCTTCTGTCCTTTGCATGTCCTTGTTGGGAAGAAATTTTCTCTCTGTTTCATCTCTGTTTCCCTCCCTCTGGTAGGACAAGGTCTTTAGGCAAACAGATGTGAGGCAGTGATTTTGCAGATATAAAACCTGAAGACCCATGTGATTGTAGGGGATTAAGGTTGGAAGGAGACGTGGAGAGGGGAGGGGGATATAGCTGCCCTTTCTGACATTGGTGGAGCCTGCGGGGACTCAACACAGATAAAGATTCCGTATCATCCTCTAAGCTCATTGCTGTGCCCACTGGCCCTTGCCAACCCTGAGAGCACAGCTGAAGGACACACTTGAAAAAAGCAAAGCACATATAAATTTTAGGTCCTGTGAGGCTGCAGTTTGCCGAGACCCCATGGCTCAGGAGTCCCTCAAGAGTCATGGCCAAGGCCTGGGATGCCCATGTAGAAGTCAGAAATTGGAGCCCCATAGAAAATGAGACACAGGCTGAGGATGCAGCCTGGACAGGAAAACCAAAGAGGTCAAGGGTTTCTAGAAGGTGGGAGTGCTCCCCAGTGTTTGGGGCTGGCCTGGAGGGTCTGTGAGATAAGGACGGAGCATTCACAGGAGACATCCCAGGAACATAGCGTTCAATAGTGACCTTGAGGAATGCAGTTTCAAGGGTGCCTGTGGGAGGTACAAGGGAGGGACTCAAAGAAGGGAGATGAGAGGGAGTGGAAACTTCGCCTAAAATCTCTCCTCTGAAATCTCTCTGCATCTCCAACCACCTTCTGTGACTTTCTTCTGCTGTTCTCTGAAACTATTCTTCTTGACGACCCCATCCTCCCACCTCCTGGAGTCTTCCTTTTGTGACCCTTGTTCACATCCTATCTTTCCCTCAAACTCCTTCCCTGCTGTGGAATTGTAGGATGCTGGAGACGAAAGGAACTGTAAACATTGACTAGTCCAAACCTTCCCCAAAACGAACACAAGCCCCCTCTACCGCATCTGTCTCCCCTTGTCCAACCTTTGATTCTCTAAATGAGAAGGGCACTCAGTGCTGAGAGAAGCAGCCTCTTCCATCTCTGCCAGCCCCAGATCTATTCTTTTTGCAGAATCATAGATGCATGCAGTAGGTACTCAGTTCATGTGTGTGCAGTCTGTTTCACAGACTCCCCTCCCCTCATTTCTCAATTTTTCTATCAAATTATGTATCCTAGACATGAAGATAATTGCCAAGGTGTGGGATAGCTTGTAGATTACAGGTGTTCATTTCAAATACATGGATTAATAGAGCATCTGCCGTGTGCTAGGAGCCGGGGATTCAAGCAGAATAGACAGACACAGTCTCTGTCCTCATGGAGCTTATATTCTAGTGGGAATATGGACACTGGACAGCAAAAGACAGAATTATTTAATGACAGTTGTGGCAAGTGCTCTGGGAGAATTATTTAATGACAGTTGTGGCAAGTGCTCTGGAGGTAGGAGGAATTGTAGACAGGTAGACCGTGCAATAAGGTGGTCTGAATGAATGCTCGATACTCTTGTTATACTTGTATGAATAAAACTAGTCTCACAAAATCACCAAACAAGTAATATGAACAAATCTGTTCCTTAGGGGCAGAAATTTCCCACAAGGAGGTAGCGTGCATGGCAGATTGTTGAAGTAATGGCTCCCAATTTGTTCACCTCTGCCTGTCTCCACCCACTTGGGGGATGCCCTCCCACACTGAGTCAGAGCTTAGCCCTGTGACTTATTTTGGCCAATGGGACAGTAGGAAATGTGACAGAAGTAGAGGCTTGAAAAGCATTTGCACAGCGGAATAAAAGAGAGGAGATCCCTATAGGTCCTTCAGACATTAAAAGGATAATGAGGGAATTCTATAAACAACTTTATGTCGGTAAATCTGAGAACTCACGTGGCACAGACAAATCCCTTGAAATGCAAAACTACAAAAGCTTACTTAAGAAAAAATGGACAACCTAAATAGTCCTCTATTTAAAAATGGAATTTGTGGGCAGCCCGGGTGGCTCAGCGTTTAGCACAGCCTTCAGCCCTGGATTGAGTCCCACATCCGGCTCCCTGCATGGAGTCTGCTTCTCCCTTTGTCTATGCCTCTCTCTCTCTCTCTCTCTCTGTGTGTGTGTGTGTGTGTGTGTGTGTCTCATGAATGAATAAATAAAATTTTTTAAAATACATAAATAAATAAATAAATAAATAAATAAATAAATAAATAAATAAATAAAAATGGAATTTATGATGAAAAACCTTCCCACAAAGACAACTCCATTCCCGGATGGCTTCACTGGTGAATCTTACAAAAATATAAGAAAGAAATAATACTGATTCTACACAAATTCTTCCAGAAAATAGGAGGGTGCACCTCCCAAATCATTCTATAAGGGTTGTAGTATCCTGATACCATAACCAGATAAGGACATTACAAGAAAACAAAACCACAGATCAATATCTTTCATGAATATGGACACAAGCAATCCTTAACAAAATATTAATAGAGTCCAGCAATTTATAAAAAGGAAGATATATTGTGATCACATGGTGGTTTGAGGAATTCAAGGTTGATTCAGCATTTGAAAATCAATCAATCTCTTCATCATACCAAGATGTTAGAAAGGAAAAATCAGATAAGAATCATCATCTTACTAGATTTAGAAAACTCATTCAACAAAAATTAACACAGATTCATGATATTGAAAAAGAAACTCTTAGCAAAGTAGGAATAAAATATTTGTTCTACATACTAAAAAGCATCTATGAAAACTTGCAGCTAAAACAATATACTTCATTGTGAATGGTGGGAAGTTTTACCCCAAGGGTGAAAACAAGGCAAAAGGTGTCTGCTCTCACTGCCTCTATTCAACATTGTGTTGGAAGTCACGGCCAGTGTAATAAGGCAAGAAAAGATACAAAAAAGCACAGAGATTGGAAAGAGAAGTTAAACATGATAATGGACGTGAATGAAAAGAAGGAGAACAGCAAAATACAATCATCTACTTAGGAAAATCATAAAGAATGGACAAGAAGGCTACTAGACCTATTGTGAGTTTAGCAAAGTTGGAGGATATGGGGTCAGTATATAAAAATGAACTCTGTCTCTACATACTAACAGTAGAGTATTGGCAAATGGAAATGTGAAAAATCAATATTATTTTCAATATCATCAAAAACATGAATTACAGAGGCACCTGGGTGGCTCAGCAGTTGAACGTCTGCCTTCGGCTCAGGTCGTGATCCCGGGGTCCTGGGATCGAGTCCCACATCGGGCTCCCTGCATGGAGCCTGCTTCTCCCTCTGCCTATGTCTTTGCCTCTGTGTGTGTGTCTCTCATGAATAAATAAATAAAATTTTAAAAAACAAGAATTACTTAGAGATAAATCTAACAAGATGTGTGTAAGACCTGAGTACATGGAAAACTAGAAAATGCTATTCAGGGAAATAAAAGAAAGCCAAAATAAACACAGAAATACACTATGTTCATAGATTAGAAGATCCAATATTGATAATATGTCATTTCTCCTTAAAATGATCCATAGATTTGATTCAATCCCTATTGAAGTTCCAGGAGGTTTTATTCATTAAGGTTGATGTGCTGATTCTAAAATTATAGGGGCAGCCCGGATGGCTCAGTGGTTTAGCACCGCCTTCGGTCCAGGGCCTGATCCTGGAGACCCTGGATCGAGTCCCACGTCGGGCTCCCTGCATGGAGCCTGCTTCTCCCTCTGCCTGTGTCTCTGCCTCTCTCTCTCTCCTCTCTGTGTATTCTAATGAATAAACAAATAATATTAAAAAAATAAAATTATAGAAATGTGAAGGACCTAGAATAGCCTAAGTATTTTGAAAAATTGGGGTGCCTGGGTGGGCACTCCCCAGTAATAATAATAATAATAATAATAATGAATGAAATTGTAGGACTTAAGCTAACTTGATCTCAAGAGGTAAAGTTACAGTAAACAAAACAATATCATGTTGGTATAAGGATAAACATATATATTAGTGGAATAGAGAGCCCATAAATGTAGACCTACACATACATGATCAGTTGGTCTTGGTAAAGCTGTCAAGGGAATTTGACGAGAAAAGGAGAGTCTTTCTGACAAATGGGTTGGAAGAATTATGCATCTATATGCAAAAATAAATAAACCTTGATCCTTATCTCATATAGAAAAAGTAACTCAGAATAGATTACAGACCTAAACCTAGAATTAAAACTATAAAACTTGTTTTTCTAAAAGATTTTATTTATTAATGAGAGACACACAGAGAGAGAGACAGAGACACAGGCAGAGGGAGAAGCAGGCTCCATGCAGGGAGCCCGACGTGGGACTCAAACCCAGAACTCCAGGATCACGCCCTGGGCTGAAGGCAGTGCTAAACAGCTGAGCCATCCTGGCCGGCCCCAAAACTATAAAACTTCTAAATGAGGGGCACCTGAGTGGCTCAGTGGTTGAGCTCTGCCTTTATCTCAGGTCATGATCCCGGGGTCCTGGGGTGGAGTTCAGTGTCGGGCTCCCTGTGAGGAGCCTATGTCCCTTCTGCCTATGAATAAATAAATAAAATCTTTCAACAAAAATAAAATAAAATAAAACTCCTAAATGAGAACATGCACCCTTGGTTTAGGCCAGTCTTTCTTAGGTGGGACACAAAAGAACCCCAGATCATTCAAAAAATGACAAATTGAACTTAATTAAAATGTAGAACTTTCAGGCTTTCAACGATACTGTTAGGAAAATGAAAATACAAGCCACAGACTGGGAGGAAACATTCTCAAATCACATATCTGATAAAAGACTTGTATCCAACAATATATTTAAAACTCTCACAACTGAATATAACAAACAACTTGCTTTTTCCCCCCATGGGTAAAAGATTAAACAAACACTTTACCAAAGAAGTTAGACAGATAGCAAATAAGTATGTTCAGTATCATTCATGATCAGAGAAATTCAAATTAAAACTATAATGAGAGGCACTCCCACTAGAAGAGCAAAAGTAAATAATTAAAATTAAAAATCACAGATAAGATATGATGATACCAAAAGCTGGCAGGTATGTGGAGCAATTAGGATGCTCACGTGCTGCTGAAATGGTGTGGCTGCTTTTGACAAGAGTTTGGCAGCTTCTTATAAACTTAATAAATACACGCATTGTATACGCTACAACTGTTTCACTTTCCCACAGAAATGTGAGGGCAGGGACTGTGTTTTTGTATTTCTCATCACTGTTGCTACAGATTCCAACACGGTGCTCGTACATAGTTGGTGTAAACATCTGTTGGATGAACAAGGAAAAGCCTGTTTGACTCTTTGATTAAAAGAGTGTGATGCATTTTCTGGTCCGCAGACCCTCTTTACCTAAGTCCTAGAAAGCACTTAAGGGATTCAGTTTGGGAAATGCTGATCTAAGTCTATTCTGAGTGACAATCCCCAACTGGTCACAGAGAGACAGGGCCTCTCTCAGAATCCATGACCCGTGAGGGGACCCTGGGCAGTGGAGACTTCCTTCCTGGAGTTCAAACAGATTGCCCAGCTCACCTACTGCACTTGTCAGTACACATTAGAAAGGGCCAGCCAGTTCAACCTTCTTTTTATTATTATTATTTTTTATTTTTATATTTTCCGTTCAACCTTCTTTATGTATGGTTTGGACAACTGGTTGACCATTTGGGGGAATAATGGGTTCAAACTCTACCGCACATCATAGAACAAAATAAATTCCAGATTGATGGAAGAATTAAGAGTAAAAAGATAAAGCCATAAAATAAATTGATATAAAAATGTTTGCCACACAAATGACAATGGGCATAATATCTTTAATATATAGGGAACACCTAAAGCAGGGGTGGGCAAAGTATGGCTCACTGCTTGTTTTTATCTGGCCTGCGAGCTAAGAATGGTTTTGACATTTTAAAATTATTTTTAAAAAGATTTTATTTATTGATTCATGAGAGACACAGAGAGAGGCAGAGACATAGGCAGAGGGAGAGGCAGGCTCCCCACCGGGAGCCTAATGTGGGACACCATCCCAGGACCCCAGGACCATGACTTGAGCCAAGGCAGCCCCACATTGCACTGGGCTCCTTGCTCAGCAGGGAGCCTGCTTCTCCCTCTCCTTCTACCGCTCCCCGCTGCTTATGCTCTCTCTCTGTCAAATAAGTAAATAAAAGCTTTTTAAAAAATAAATAATAATTTCATGTGTCCATCAATAAAGCTCTACTGGAGCACAGCTATGCCCACCGATTTACATGATGTCTGATTGCTTTTGAGTGATGATGGCAGGGCTGGATAGTCATGACACAGACTGAATGGTCTGTAAAGCCAATAATATTTAACTAACTCATCCTTTCTAGAAAAAGTTAAGGAGGCACCTGGCTGACTCGGTTGATAGAGCATGTGACTCTTGATCTCGGGGTTATAGGTTTGAGCACCACATTGGGTGTAGAGATCACTTTAAAATAAAATCTTAGGGAGGCCTGGCTGGCCCAGCGGTTAAGCATCTGCCTTCACCTTAGGGTGTGATCCCACAATCCGGGACCGAGTCCCACATCAGGCTCCCTGCATGGAGCCTGCTTCTCCCTCTGCCTCTCTCTCTGTCTCTCTCTGTCTCTCTGTCTCTCATGAATAAATAAATAAAATCTTTAAATAAATAAAATGTTAAAAAAAGAAAAAAGTTAAGAACACATTGATGTTAGACAGGCCATGAACTCAGAGTCTCAAACCATTCTACAGAGTTTCAGCTCTGGGTGCCTTACTTAAAAAGTCAGACCACTGACCAAGTCAGTTCATCATCCTGTGCCTCAATTTACTTACAAAGAGCAAAATAGAATTGTTGCACACAGTAAATTAAGACATTAAATGGAAAAAAATGTTACATTGTAACACTTAGGATAGAACCTGACACATGGGGACACCTGGGTGGCTCAGCAGTTAAGCATCTGCCTTTGGCTCAGAGGGCGATCCCAGAGTCCCAAGATCGAGTCTTGCATGGGGCTCCCTGCATGGAGCCTGCCTCTTCCCCTGCCTCTCTCTATGTCTCCCATGAATAAATAAATAAAATAAAAAAAAAAGTGGCACATAGTATCACTCTGTGGATGTGAGCCATTCTGTTTCCAATTGCATTCACAGACATTTTAAAACTGCAATCCTGCCTTGTATTTTCAAGTGTTCTAGGAAGCAAGACTTTGCATCCATTCCCAGGGGTGTGTATCACTTTTTCTGGGGCAACTTATCAAAATGTATCAAGAACTATAACAAAACCAATATTTTTAATCAAGTATTTCTACATCTGAGATTCTTTTTCTTTTTCTTTTTTTTTAAAGATTGTATTTATTTATTCATGAGAGACACAGAGAGAGAGAGAGGCAGAGACCAGGCAGAGGGAGAAGCAGGCTCCATGCAGGGAACCTGATGTGGGACTCAATCCCTGGTCTCCAGGATCAGGCCCTGGGCTGAAGGTGGCGCTAAACCACTGAGCCACCCGGGCTGCCCCTGAGATGATTTTTCTAAAAACACAAGCAGAAGGGCCCCTGGGTGGCTCATTCGGTTCAGCGCCTGCTTTTGGCTCGGGTCATGATCCCAGCGTCCTGGGATTGAGCCCTGCATTGGGCTCCCTGCTCAGTGGGGAACCTGCTTCTCACCCACCCCGCCCATTCTCTCTCTCTCTCTCTCTCTCTCTCTCTCTCAACTAAGTAAATAAATAAAATCTTAAAAAAAAAAAAAAAAGAACACAAGCCGAGAAACAATAAATATGTGCTGTTCATTCATTTCTTCACCAATGAATTGGAAGTAGCATAAGGAGTTCATCCCAGGGGCACAGAGATTAGCATACAAGGATATGCATTCCAATTTCCTGTATAACAGTGAAAAGTTGCAAACTGCCCAGCAGGAAAGGAAGGACAGGTTAAATAATTATGCAGCCACAGGGGCAAGGGAGAGGGAGAGGTATGTCATGCTTTAAAAGAATATCTAACAAGATATTTTGCTGGGGCTTTAGAAATCATCAAAATAATACAGCCTCATTGTAAAAGGCTCAAATAACAGACAAGTAAAAAATCCAGAAATTTCCCCCTGAAACTCTCATCCTGTCTCTTCTTCCTAAGAGGGACCCACTGTCAATAGTCTGGAAGAAACTTCCAGGGTGTCTGGTACAGACTTGTGTGTATCTTCGTGTTCTCTAACATAGTGTTAGAGTTCTCTAACTCATACTGTGCTCCGTGTCATGTGACTTTTCTTTTTCCCCTTCCCATGGAGCAAGGTAGGGAGAGATTTTTTCCATGTCCGTGAATATAGGTCTGTCTCATTCTTTCTTTTTTTTTTTTTTAAAGATTTTATTTATTTATTCATGCGAATCACAGAGAGGAGAGAGAGGCAGAGACACAGGCAGAGGGAGAAGCAGGCTCCATGCAGGGAGCCCGACGTGGGACTCGATCTCCGGTCTCCAGGATCAGGCCCTGGACCGAAGGCGGCGCAAAACCGCTGAGCCACCCGGGCTGCCCCTTCTCATTCTTCCTAATGGCTGCAGAGCGTTCCCAGAGCTTGCCATGCCCCCGTCTGTCTAACTGTGCCTTCATTGTCAGTCATGGAGACTGTTTGCCATATTTCACTTTTACAAGCGATGGCATCACTGCAAGCCAGGCTGTGCCGAGCACATGCATTTAAGGGCTGTCGTGGGATGGAGAGTGGTTGGGTCAAAGGTCAGGTCAAAGGTTAAATATTTTGTTCCACCGTGGCCAAATCCCTTCCAAAACAGTTTCAACAGTTTACGCTTCCCCTGCCCAACGGTGTGGCGGTGCTCATAACCCATCCTGGGCTCCGTGAGACTTGATGGTTTTGATATTTTTAACATTTGCCAAATGAAAGAATGAGAATTAAAATCTGTCCCATTCCCGGTGAGACCGAGCATGTTGTTGCTTATCTATTCATTTGCTGTTTATGTGTCTCGCCTGTTGACACGATCTGGGGGCCAACCTGGACTCCATAGGGAAGCACATCGATGTAAGGTTAGGAGTATGGGCTCTGAGACCAAGCTGCTCTCATTCAGGCTCTGCTGTGTGATCTTGGGCGAGTCACTTAACCTCTCTGTGTCTCTGGTTCTCATTTGTAAAATGGAGATAATGAAGGTATCTACCTCATAGGATTGAGGATTAAATTACTTTGTACATAGAAAGCACCTGGAATAGTGCCCAGGGCGGGCGCAGTAAGCACTCAACAAACATTAGTGATTACCTGCACTTCTCCTATACTGTATATTGCAAATATTTCCTTTAGGGCGGTTGCTTTGGTTGGTCCTTTCTCTTTGCTCACGATGACATGTTTTCGCGTCATCAAATCTAGCCACCTTTTCTTTCACAGCTCTGAGTTTCAGTAAAAGCGAAACCGAGTCCTTTAAACTGATCATAGAGTAACAAACTGGGAAAAGAGAAGAAAATATTAGCAGTGTTTGCGTCTAGGGAGGGGAATGCAGATCACTTCTCCTTATTTTTTCTTTCTATATTCTGTATGTTCTGAATGTCCTAAAGGCCCATACAACGTGAATATTTATATTTCCAAAAGAACATACATTACTTTTATTTTATTTATTTATTTTTAAAGATTTTATTTATTTATTCATGAGAGAGAGAGGCAGAGACACAGGCAGAAGGAGAAGCAGGCCCCATGCAGGGAGCCCGACGTGGGACTTGATCCTGGGACTCCAGGATCACGTCCTCGGCCAAAGGCAGATGCTTAACTGCTGAGCCACCCAGGGATCCCCATTACTTTTATTTTTATGCTTTATTTATTTATTTATTTATTTATTTATTTATTTATTTATTTATTTATTTATTTATTTATTTATTTATTTTAAACACTCCAGTGAGGGCAGCCTGGATGGCTCAGCAGTTTAGCTCCGCCTTCAGCCCAGGGCCTGATCCTGGAGACCGGGGAATCTAGTCCCACGTCGGGCTCCCTGCTTGGAGCCTGCTTCTCCCTCTACCTGTGTCTCTGCCTCTCTCTCTCTCTCTCATGAATAAATAATCTTTAAAAAATAAAAAAAATAAACACACCAGTGACCGTTTTATAATGAGAAAAAGCATCCCCTCCCCAGTACACGTTGTTTACCATCAAGGACAAGAAAAAAAAAAAAAAAAGCAAGGAGTTAACCAACTGCTGCTCCCCACTCAAAATTGCCTCAGTCCGCAGAAGAAATCTCCACCCCTGAAATCTTCACGCCGGGGCCAGACACCCCAATATCACTGCAAGATCGCCCCCTGGTGGCAGAGAAATAAGAAGCCGTTGCAGGAAAGTGTGTGTGCACGCGTGTGTCCTCTTGCAAGAAGCTCTGTTTCATTTTATTTTAATCACAAAGCAACCCTTTGAATCAAGGACTAAAATTACGTAAAAGACCCAGGCGAGAAAAGGGTGTTACGTGGCTGGCCAGAGGCAGACTCTCCCCCAACTCTGAGAAAAATCCATGTCCCTGTTTTTAGTCATCCTTATTCTTCCGCTCCCAGGGGTTCCCACTCGGGTCTGTGGGTCTAATGCACATACGATGCCATTCACTCTTGGAAAAGGTACAATTCGGTGGGCTTTAGTGTATTCACAGAGTTGTGCAACCATCACCACTATGGATTTGAAAACATTTCCATCACAGGAGGTGGAGAAAAGGGAATCCTTGTGCAGTTTGGCTGGAATGTAAATTGGTGCAGCCACTATAGGAAACATGGTGGTTCCCCAAAAAATTAAAAATAGGAGCACCTGGATGGCTCAGTCGGCTAAGCGTCTGCCTTCGGCTGAGGTCATGATCCCAGGGTCCTGAGATCGAGCCCTGCATTGGGCTTCCTGCTCCGTGCGGGGAATCTGCTTGTCCCTCTGCCCCTGCTCATGCTCTCTCTTTCTTTCTCTCAAATAAATAAATAAAATCTTTTTAAACATTAAAAATAAAACTACCATAAGACCCAGTAGTTCCACTTCTAGGTATATTCCCAAAGAACAGGAAATCACTATCTCAAGGAGATATCTGCACCCCCATGTTCACTGCAGCATTATTCACAATATCCAAGATATGGAAACAATCCAAGTGCCCATTGGTGGATGAATGGATAAAGAAGAGGTAGTGTATACATATACCGGAATATTATTTGGGGGGCAGCCCGATGGTGCAGCGGTTTAGCGCCGCCTGCAGCCTGGGGTGTGATCCTGGAGACCCGGGATCGATTCCCGCATCGGGCTCCCTGCATGGAGCCTGCTTCTCCCTCTGCCTGTGTCTCTGCCTCTCTCTCTCTCTCTGTGTGACTATCATAAAATAAACATAAAAACAAATTAAAAAAATAAAAAACTATATTTTTAAAGATTTTATTTATTCATAGAGACGGGGGGGGGGGTGTGCAGAGACACAGGCAGAGGGAGAAGCAGGCTCCATGCACCGGGAGCCCGATGTGGGATTCGATCCCGGGTCTCCAGGATCACGCCCTGGGCCAAAGGCAGGCGCCAAACCGCTGCGCCACCCAGGGATCCCAAAATCTTTAAAAAAATATTATTTGGCCTTTCAAAAGAAAGATATTGTGTCTTTTGCGACAACATGGATAAAACCGCAGGGCATTATTTTAAGGGAAGTAAGTCAGAGAAAGACGAACCGTAAGGCATCACTTACATATGGAATCTGGGGGGAAAGTTGACTATTCATAGAAACAGAGAATAGAAAAGTGGTTGCCAAGGGCTGGGGGACGGAGAAACAGGGATAGGTTGTTATGAGGGCACAAACGTTCAGTTATAAGATGAATAAGGTCTGGGGATCTGAGGATAACACTGTATCATATAATTGAAATTTGCTAAGAGTAGGACTTACACCTACTCACCAAAAAAGAAAAAAAAGAGAGAGAGAGAGTAAATATGTGAGGTGAGAGACATGCTACTTAACTCAACATGGGATCCTTTCACTATATATATATATATATCAAGTCATCACATCAACACATTCTTTCCTTTGACATAATGATTTCAAGTTCCATCCACATTGTATTGTGTGGCAGTACTGCACTTCTTTTTTGTGGCCAAATAATATTCCATTGCATGGGTATAATAGTTTGTTCACTCATTCATCAGTGATGGGGTATTTTTTTTTAAAGATTTATTTATTTATTTATGATAGACATAGAGAGAGAGAGAGAGGCAGAGACACAGGAGGAGGGAGAAGCAGGCTCCATGCCGGGAGCCCGACGTGGGACTCGATCCCGGGACTCCAGGATCGTGCCCTGGGCCAAAGGCAGGCGCCAAACCGCTGAGCCACCCAGGGATCCCCAGTGATGGGGTATTTGATTGACTATTATGAGTAATGCTGCTATGAACTTCTGTGTGCAAGATTTTGGTGGACATCTGTTTCCATTTGGTGTCAGTGGGGAGAGATACCCAGGGGACCATTCTATATAGGAGAGATCCTTTAACTAACTTTCCAGATGTTCCGGGGTCTGACTTGGTTGGTGCTTCCCTATCTGATCTCTGTGTGGTTGTTTTCAGAGACCCCGCCAGAAACATGAAAAGCAAACCCTCCTGTAAGCCTGGCTCCATCAGCCTCCTCTGATCTCACTCCTCTCGGTCAGCTGCTGTGATTGCAGGGCCCCTGATCCAGAACCCAGGCCTTCACCGAAACCCTAAGATTTCTTAGGATTTACCTGAGTCTTAAAACTCTAGAACCAGGGAGAAGTAGCCCGGAAAGCCCAAGAAGCTCCAGCGGAGGCCTAACTAATTCTGTTAAATGATGGATGACGTTCGTCAAATATCTCCAATGCTGTCTTTTGGGCAAGGACGTAGGGCTGCTCTTTCCTGCCCTCTCGCGGTTGAGTAGGGCCATGTGACTTGCCCTGGCCAATAAGCAGTGAGCAAAAACGTGTCATTTCTGGGCCAGAGTATTTAATTGCCACGCGGGGGCCCCCCAGGGATTTCTTTTCTCTGCTACAGTGATCTGAGACATTCCAGATAGTGGCTGCTTCATCACCTGGGGTGGGGAGTGAGGCACGTGGGGAGGAATCCCTAGACAATCTATGATAGATACAACTTGAGAGCAAAAAATTAATTTTGTATAGTTTTAGGCTCCCAAGACTTTGGAGTCATTTGTTACAGCAGCATAATATGATTTATCCTGACCGATACACCAGCCCATCCACATCTTGGCACCTGGGTCCAGCCAAGGGCTTTATATTAGTTTGACAGGGCTTCCATAACAAAGGACCACAGACAAGGTGGCTTAAACAACAGAATTTTATTGCCTCGCAGTTCTGGAGGTTAGAAGTCAGGGATCAGGGGATCCCTGGGTGGCGCAGCGGTTTAGCGCCTGCCTTTGGCCCAGGGCACGGTCCTGGAGACCCGGGATCGAATCCCACGTCAGGCTCCCAGTGCATGAAGCCTGCTTCTCCCTCTGCCTGTGTCTCTGCCTCTCTCTCTCTCTCTGTGCGACTATCATAAATAAATAAAAATAAAAAAAAAAAGAAGTCAGGGATCAAGGTATGAACAGGGTTGATTCCTCTGGGTGTTGTGAGGGAGAATCTGTTCCGTGCCTGGTTCCCAGCTTCTGGTGGCCTTAGGCATTCCTGGGCCTTGTAAGTAATGTTCTCCAGGTGTCTTCACATCGTCTACCCTCTGCGTATCTTAGTGTCTGAATTACCCACCTTATGGAAGGACATCAGTCATAATAGATTGATTCTGACTTAATTACCCCCTTTAGAAATCTTACCTTCAAAGAGAGTCACATTCTGTGGTGCTGGGGGTAGGACTTCAACATATAAATTTGGAAGGGGGGGCACAATCTAGCCCATAACAGGCTCCATTCCAGTTTCAAGGTGTCAGGGGTCCCATCCTGCCCAGAATCAATGAGAGGAGGCAGGAAAGGTTGATGCCAGTATAGTTGGTGAGCCTTGGGGGACCCTAGAGGTAGGCTCTAGTGATCAGAGGGCTCCTTCTAAGTCCATGGGACACTTCTTTCCTGAGGGTTGAGGGCTGGACCCAGGACTTCAGCCTGTAATGGAAATTTCAGCAAGTCCACCCCTGGGGTAATAGTGCTGGGTAGTGAGGATGCTTATGAATATGCATCTTGGCTCCATCTCTTAACACTGTGTAACTTAACCCCCCCCCCATGAGGCTTGGTTTTCTCTTCTATAAAACGGGATGATAGGGGTAGCCCCGGTGGCACAGCGATTTAGCGCCACCTGCAGCCCAGGGCATGATCCTGGAGACCCTGGATTGAGTCCCACGTCGGGCTCTCTGCATGGGGCCTGCTTCTCCCTCTGCTTGTGTCTCTGCCTCTCTCTCTCTCTGTCTCTATGAGTAAATAAATAAAATCTTTAAAAAAAAATGGGATGATAATACTATGTCCTCCATAGGGCTGTGAGAATTCTGAGAGAACATACACTCATCAAGACAAGGCCTGATACATAGCAATTTCTCCATAAATTCGTTGTTATTGGGCAGCCCTGGTGGTGCAGCGGTTTAGTGCCACTTGCAGCCCAGGGTGTGATCTTGGAGACCCGGGATCGAGTCCCCCGTCGGGCTCCCTGCATGGAGCCTGCTTCTCCCTCTGCCTGTGTCTCTGCCTCTCTCTCTATGAAAAAAATAAGTCTTTTTTATAAAATCGTTGTTATTGTCATTGCTGATGATGGTGTCCATCTGTGCTTAAAGGGAAGGGGAAACTATGTGATTTCCGGGTGGGGTTCCAAGATTCCTAGAGAGGAGACATCTCAAGCATCTTTGATTTATCTTCAGAGTTTGAGTTCATTCAGCAAACAAGCATTTACTGAGCAGCTACTATGAGCCAAGAGCTCTTCTATGCAAGGTTTCTCCAGTGATGAAACTTATATTCAAGCGCGTCTCCTAGATAAATATAAATAACTAAATGAGCAAGTAAAACAACTCTGAATAGAGACCATGATTTAAAAGCAAGGAAACAGGGACGCCTGGGTGGCTCAGGAGGTGAGCGTCTGTCTGCCTTTGGCTCAAGGCAGGAACCTGGTGTCCCGGCATCGAGTCCCAAGTCGGGCTTCCTGCATGGAGCCTGCTTCTTCCTCTGCCTGTGTCTCTGTCTCCGTCTCTGTCTCTGTCTCTGTCTCTCTCTCTCTCAAATGAATAAATAAAATCTTTTTAAAAAATAAAAATAAAAGCAAGGAAACAGGGCAGGTGGGGGTGGGGATGCTACTTTAGACCGTAGCTTCAGGCAGCCTGAAGAGCTGATATTTGAGAATAGATTTATTCAGCTACACAAACAGTAAAGGGCAAAGGGCTTCAAGGCAGGAATCTGTGGAGAGTTTGAGGGGAAAATCTGGTGTATTTGGAACAGCGTGAGTGAGGGTGGAGGGGAAGGCCTTCCACTAGTGTGGAGATGGCCACAAGGGGAAAGCTGAGACTGAATTTTCAACCTAATGTGTCCCCTCAAAACCTAGAGACCTCTTGGGGGGCGGACTAGGAGGGGAAGGCGGTGCGGGGGCCTTGGCAGTACCTGGGACAGCTCTCTCGCTGTCCATGGTGCTGACACCCTGAGACCCTGTTCCCACAAGGGAGAAGCCATCATTCAACAATGGGGTATGAGAGAGGAAGTTCCCTACCCTGGAGGTGCTGGTGTTCCACATATGAATAGTCAGGACGTCAAAAATGAGTAATAAGAGGTGCCTGGGCGGTGCAGTCGGTTAAGCGTCCTACTCTTGATTTGGGCTCGGGTCCTGATCCCAGGGTGGTGGAATCAAGCCCCACATTGGGCTCTGCACTCAGTGGGGAGTCTGCTTGAGATTCTCTCTCTCCCTCTCCCTCTGCGCCTCATGCTCGTGCTCTTTAATAAATAATGAATTCTATTTTTTATTTTATTATTTTTAAAATATTTTATTTATTTATTCACAAGAGACACACAGAGGCAGAGACATAAGCAGAGAGAGAAGCAGGCTCCTCATAGGGAGCCCCATGCGGGACTCAATCCTGGATCCTGGGGTCACATCCTGAGCCGAAGCAGCTTCTGGGAGGTAATTAGGTCATGAGGGTGGGGTCCTCATGAGCAGGATTAGCGAGTGCCCTTAAGAGAAACCCCAGAGACATCTCTCACCCTCTCTCTGCCAAGTGAGAGTACAAGAAGTCAGCACTCTGCAATGCAGGAAAGGCCTTCCTCACCACCCAGCCGTGTTGGCACCTTCGTCTCAGATTTCCAGCTTGCAGAAGGGCGAGAAATAAATTTCTGCTTGTTTACAAGCCTCCCGGTCTTGGTCCTTTTTATAGCTGCCTGAACTAAGATACCCAGGACCTCAGAATGTGAATATATTTGGAGACGGCAACTTCATGGAGGCAATTAAGTGAAAATGAGGTCATTAGGGTGGGCCCTGATCCAATATGACCGGCGTCCTTATAAAATGAGATTAGAACACAAAGAGAGAGAGAGAAAAAGAAGGCCACGTGAGGACATGGGGAGAGGATGGCCATCTGCAAGCCAAGGAGAGAGGCTTTAAAAGGGACCAACCCTGCCAACACCTTGATCTTTGACTTCTAAGACTCCAGAATTGAGAAATAAAGGTCTGGTGCTGAAGCCCTGCAGCTGTGATACTTCGTTCTGGCAGCCACAGCCAAGCAGTACACCTGAGGACCAGGGTGGGGGCGGGGGTGGGGGTGGGGAGCTCCAGCCCATCTCCAGCCTGATCTGAGTCCCCCTTGAAGACTAGTGCTCTCCTAGTCCACAGAGTCGCAGTTGGGCCACTCGTCCCACCCCAGTCGGTTCTGGGGTGGTTCAAGTCAAGGAGGGGAGCTTCAGGTAAGTGTCTAGAGACTGAACATTCATGAGCCCAGGGCTGTTCTCGTCCAGCACGGCCTCTCTGGGCAATGTCATCCATCCCCGTGGCATCAATCTCCACCACTGTCCTGGTGCCTCCAGAGGTTCCCAGTACAGATCTCTTAAGTTTCCCTCCTGAACATCCAGAGACCCTGCTGTCTCCCCTCCAATGGCCCCTGGAGCTGGAGCTCCTCAGATTGAACATGGTCAACACAGAGCCCAGCATCATCCCCCACTCCCATTCCTTTCCCTACATTCCATCTCGGTAAAGATGCCCTCCCTGGCCACCTGTGTCAACCAAGGTGTCCTCGTTCTCCTTGGCATCTCTTGCCCCATGCCCTGTGTCGCACATCAATCTCTGGGTTCCGACAAATTTTCTTGTAAATGTCTCTCGGGCACTGTCCTCTCCTTATCACCCCTTGTCCGCTGCCCCAACCTAGACCTCCCCATCTCTCCGAGGTCCCCTGTAATCTGCCCCCTCCTGGAAACATGGATCGGACTATGCTCCACTCAAAATCCTTCCAAGGCTGCTGCGTTGCTGGTGGTGTAGCCATGGCGAAGAAGAATGATAGTTCCTCAAAAAGTGATTAGGGTAGCCTATGACCCAGCAATTCCACGTCTGGGCCTGCACCCAGAGGAAGTGAAAGCAGGGACTCATCACTGGATACATAACATCTGTGTCTACAGCAGCCACCACTCAAAATGCCCCAAAGGCAGAAGTAACCCAAGTGTCCGCTGACAGATAAATGGATAAACACAACATGGTGCATCGGTACCGTGGAATACCATTTAGTCTTAAAAAGGAAGGACATTCTGCCACCAGCCACAACATGGATGAATACTTAGTGAACTAAGCCAGTCACAAAGGGTCAAATACTGTAGGGCTCCACTTCTATGGGAAGCCACTCCATAGAGACAGGAAGTAGGTGGTGGGAGCCCGGTGCTGGGGGATGAGATGGGGAGTCAATGGTTAATTTGGGCAGTTTCGGTTTCAGGTGAGAAAGTTCTGGAGATGTATGGTGGGGATGGCAACACAACAATGTGTGTGTGTGTGTTTAGTGCCTGTGAGCTTTCTGCAGAACAGCACGTGATAAAGGCAGGGACTGGGAGCCCCAGGAGGCCTGCAACACATAGTAGGGGCAGTGGCCAGGAGCCGGGCCCAGGCTAGAGTCCTAATGTCCAGGTTGGTCATGTACTACCTGCACCTCCCTCCCCAGGTGAAGCCAGGGAGGCTCAGAGAGTTTCAGTAACAAGCCTGAGGTGACCAGGAAGAGGCAAGGCTGGATTTTTCACACCAGGCAGTTTGGCTCCACAGTCTAGAGACACCGAGACCTTGGGGACGGGTCTCAGCCCACTGTAGGGAGAATGAGCACTGCACTGATTCTGTGTGACCTCAGCTACATACACGGTAAAGCCAATGCCTTGGAACTTCTGAAAGTCCTTAAGCTCTGTGCATCCGTGTGCGTGTGTGTGTGCACACGTGCCTATGCATGCACACGGGGTGCCCTAGGAACCAGGCTCTGTAGTGCACACAGTAGGGACATAGAGGATACACAAAGCTCTAGCATACAGTAGGATCAGCTAAGCACAGAGGCTGTGGGAACTTAGGCAAATGAGGGGGTGCCAGGGTGGGCCCCCAAGAACATCTGCAAACCGCCCCCCCCCCCAGGGGTACACATGGCATTTAGAGGTCCTGTAGGACTACAGGGGAATTGTACTCACAGTGGGGGAAGCTAGTCGGGCCTGACACTGGGCCCAGTCATGTGGGTACATGGACAAGCTCAAGGCTGTTTTCGGCGCCAGCTCCAGCCATCCTAGTCATGGAAGGTGGGGCAAGGTGCCCCCCCCACCCCGAGCCCAAAGATGACATGAGGCCACTTCCAAGAGAGGAAGGTTTATTGGGAGTGACTGGTCATGGTATCAGTGCAGTGCTGCCCCTCCCCTTGGGGGCAGGGCAGTCCAGTGTGTGGGCCCTGGGGGCTTGGGTTTAAGGGGGACCCAGGAGGGTCGCAGGAATAGCAGCAGGCAGAGGAGTGAGCCACCCTCACAGGGCTCAGCCCCGGCCCAGCCCCAGGGGGACCCCTCTCGAGGTCCTCAGGCATCCGCAGCCGTGGTGGGAGGCTCCAGGGGCACACAACGCCGGTGCCGGAGAACTGACTTCTCCTCCTCCTGCAGGGACCGGAGTGCCACACATAGCAGCCAGCACGGGACACTGGTACATGTGCCTGCATTGGCCACGTAACCCTACCCGGTGGAGGGCCCGGGCCACCCACTCTCACCATCTCAGAGGCAGTGCTGGGGCTCGCGCCCTCGGGAGACCCCCCTTCATCCCGTGAGCAGTCAGGGCCCGCGTCCTCCTCATACTCCGTCAGGCAGTCCGACTCCTCCCCTGCAACCAGGCAGCAGTGCGAAGTGAGGGGGTGCAAGCCGGCCTGGCCCCTCCAGCCATCCCCCACGCATCCCAGGCCCAGCTCCCCCACCCCCAAAGTGCCCTGGCGCCTCACCATCGGCACAGCCATCAGAAACGTAGCTGGTTGTAGGGGGCTCGATCCGAGACACAATCTCCGCCAAGTCGGTGAAGCCAGAGCTGGGGAAGGCCAACACCTGTGGAGTGACCAAGTGAGGGACTCAGCGCGGCGGGGGGGGGGGTCGTCTGTGGGGCCCTGGAGTGTCAGGGGCTGTGGTGTCTTGGGGGAGCTCTCTGATCTGAGGGGCTCAGCTAAATCCAAGGAGGTCTGGAGCCATGTGAGTTCTGGGGTGGGGGAGTCTGTTGCTACGCGTGGCCCCGCTGGGGCAGGTCGCAGGCTTACGTCTGCACGGCGGCTCTCGTTAAGGTCAGCAGACCTCCGGTCCGTGAGCATCTTTTCAATGATGTCGCCCCGGCTCCAGCCCCCGAACACCGCCTTCCCGTACTGGTAGCCCACATCCTGCAGGAAGCGACGAGGCTGGAGCCGTGCCTGCAAACCCCACTCCCCTGGCGTTTTCCCTGCCTCACCTCCTCTGCTCATCTCCAGTCTGTTGACCCTACGTTGGCCCCTCAAAAGCCTGACGCTCTGGGGGAGCTGCAATCGAGACTCAACCTATTTCAGAGGCGGCAGCGTGTGGCACACCTGTCCCCGTCTTCCTCATCCTGTGCCCCTGCCAGACATGACCCACCAATCGCTCTACGACCTTTTGCACTCAGCCCCACGCAGTGTGCCAAGTACAACGGCACAAGACGATGGCATGTAAGCGCATTTCAAGGTCTACGGATACGCATCACGTCTGCAGACGTCACCATCCACCAAGCTCATGACAGACACCGCTCGCTAATCCATCACGACACACTTCCCCGGTGGGCCCGGGGCTCTGGGCAGCAGCTCCTGACCAATTTCAGCTGGCGTGGGCTAAGCCGTGCTGTTCGGGTCAGTGGCATGTGACATATATACACACACGGCTGCACACCCCGCCCGTGCTTGTGGCAAACAGGACTAAGTGACCAACGGCTCTCGGTCCCGTCAATGCAGAAAGGGTGTTGAAAAATCTCTCCTGTGCTTCAGGCAGTGCAGCGGGCAGCTACTGGGGAGCTAGCACTAACACGGCACATGCACAGCCACCTGCCCCTGCCGCACTCACTGCAGACATCACAAATCAATTACCATTGCGCTGCTCACGGATCCCACTTGGGAAGGGAGCCCTACAATCCTTCCCCTCGTGTCGCTCTGGGCTTTAAGTAGTAAGTAAAGCTCTGGCAGCCCACCACACCGGCACCATGCCACTCCCACCCGCTCACATAGATCTGATCGAACTTCCCGAAGTCCATGGTCTTGAAGCAGTCGATGGGCGGGCGCAGGTACTCGCAGTAGGAGCTGGACTTAACCACCTCCAGCTGCCGCACGCAGGACACGTAGGCCAGGCGAGACTGGATCTCGGCCATGTCTGGAACCTTGATCTTGTCTGCCCAGGGGTTCAGCCGCTTCCACAGCAGCCACCAGCCAGACAGGCTGTCCCCATAGGTGCTGAGGTCTGTCTCATCCTGGCTTCCCACGTCGATGGCGATGACGGTCTTGGCACCCATGCTGCGGGCAATGTCCGCTGTGGGGTCGGGGGGGGGTCAGCAGGCAGCGCCCCCACCCCAGGGCCCAGGGCAGGGAAGTTCAACCCAGTCCCACAAACACCATCATGCAAATGGTCACACAAAAAAAATCCATGCAAACAACATGCCGGTATCAAAGGGCACGGACATGGATGCCCATGACGCTGAGAAGGTGGGGCCGGGCCGTGGAGCTTGTAAGTCTGCGGGACCGGAGCCAGTAGGACAGAGGGGATGGAGGCAAAGGGACAAAGTTGCTGGGAAAAAAGACACCAGGTTAAACACATGAGAGGGGGACAGAGAGGCAGAGAGACATAGAGTCGTAAGGCCACCAGGACACAGAGACACAGCAAGATAGAGCCAGAGAGGCAGGGGGTCCAAGGCGCAAGGAAACAGGGAGAAGTGTGGAAGTCAAGCCGCAGGAGAGAAGCACAAAGAAGCAGACACAGCAACAGGGAAAGAGGGATCAAAGAGAGAAATCAAAGATACGGAACAAGAGAGAGCCTAGGGAGGAAATCGGGGCTGAGACGGGGACAGGGGGCAATGACCAAGAACGAGGGGGTTCAGGGAACCAGGATAGAGGAGTGAAGGATAGGTGATGGCCTACTAAGGAGGGTGATGTGTCTGTGGGTCCATGTCTGCACGTCCGTGTGTCCCACTGAGGGTCCCTGAGTGGGTCTGGGGGGAGGGGGACAGGGTCCTGCAGCCAAGACCCTGAGAGATATCTGAGTCTCCACCAGACTTTGCACAAGTCCCTCATGAGCTTATTGGTGTGTCGAGGAACATGTGTCCACATCTGATCCCCAGATGTGCATGCATCTGTGAGTGTGTGTGTGTGACTGCACACTTCTTGTCTCTATCTCTATACGCACACCCGGGCGTGCGTTCCTTCCAGTCCCCGTGCGTCTACATCAGCACTTGCAAGTTCCCAGTGCCAGTCCGCCTGTACACCTGTCTACACACACCCACATGTGTGTGGCTGTTAGTGCGTGTACCTGCACAGAGCATGTATGGCAGGAGTCTGCCAACTTTTTCTGTAAGGGGCCAGAGAGAAAATAACTTTGGCTTGACAGCTATGTGGCCCCTTTCACAACTATTCAACTTTGCTGCTGTGAGCACAAAGGCAGCCACAAGACAAGGCATAAGTGCCTGGCTGTGGCCACGAGCCAATAAAACTTTCTTTACAAAATCAGGCCCGGGGCTGGATTTGCTGCCGTTGGCTGATCCCCGGCCCGGCCTCCAGGGCCGAGTGTTTGGGTAGCTTGCACATACATCAACTTGTGCACACTCACTTGTGGGCATATGGAATCATCTAAACACCCAGCCCCTGCTCATCTCTACGTGTGAGGTCAGCAAACCCGAAAGCTCACCTCTAGTGCACAGGTGCCTGCCAGACTGGTGTGCATGGACACATGCCCTATTTCGTGCACACATGTGTCTAGCCACGTGCAGGTGTATGACTATGCTACCTGCAGCGTGAGCACGTGTGTGGCTGGGGTGAACCCATACAGGTGCCCCACGGTCTCCGTATGCTCCTTTGCGCGTGTGCATGCGTGTCTGCATGTGTTCATTCACACTTACCACAACACAGGGATGCACTCAACTCCATACACGTTCATCTGTGGGCACTCCCACGTACCTGCTGGTGCCCGAGTGTGCGCATGTGGCCTCCCGTGCACCTGTCTGCATGTGCGTCTGCACGTGGGCCCATCTGCTTACGAGTTCACCTGTGCGTCTTTACGCACAGTGGGGACCAGGGGAGCGGGCAGCCACTTGCCTGGCAGGTTGTTGATGTAGCCGCCGTCCATGAGGAGGTGCCCGTCCTTCGGGTCGCACAGCGGGGGCAGGTAGCCCGAGAGCGTCATGCTGGCGCGTACGTACCGCCACAGGGAGCCTGCCCGGCAGGACACACAGACACAGACACGCACAGACACGCTCAGACATGCTGGAGGCCCGGCCAGCCCGGTGGGCTCGCTGACCTGGCACGTTGTTGACATAGCACCCGTCCACCAGCAGGTGCCCGTCCTTGGGGTCGCAGAGTGGGGGCAGGTAGGGGCAGTAGGAAGCACTGGCCCGGACGTAGCGCCACACGCAGCCTGCAGGGACGGTGTGAGGGGGTGAGGCGCCTGACTAGTGTGCCGGCCCCCCACCCCTGAGGAGAGACATACCTGGGGCCTCTGGGGCATTAGTGGGTGATGGTTAGTGCTCGGCAATCAGGCCAGGGTGGACGGTCACTCATGTTAACAATGTCCCAGCCGCTCAGCTGCCCTCCCTGCACCCTCCCCACACAGCCACAGAGGTTGTCGTGGGGCCAGCTGGGGGCACCCACCATCTTTGTGGACACGCATGGCTGAGGCGGTGATGTCCGTGGTCACATTGAAATACGGCAGCCACAGGTCCTGTGGGGACAGGGACCACGGTGGGAGGGGAGTAGGGATTCCTGTGGGGGGCAGGTGGGGCAGAGCAGGCCAGGGAGGAGGGCCCACCTCGATCTGCTTGTCCTGGAAGACTCGATGGATGCTGCGGTTGAAGGCCGAGCCGGTGAACATGGAGGTGACAGGGTACGTGAGGTCCAGCACAGGCTCCATCACCGAAGTCATGCTCTAGGGGCAAGGAGGCCAGCTGGGATCAAACAGGAGTGACTCGGTGTCACTAACCTGGAGGTCACAAGGGATAAGCAAGGTCCTGGAGCTACTGCCATCGGGACCCAGGTGGGGTTCACAGATTAAGTCAGGAAAAGGCAGAGAAAGCCCAGGGGCCCCTCCAGGATGGGGTTCCAGGGTGCTCCTGCAGTAGGTGGGCCTCTCCCACCCATGCACACCTTGGCCCACTCCCGGGCCCGCTGCTTGGTACGACTGGCGCTTCGCTCCTCTGCGTACAAGGCCCCGATGAAGGAGCCGATGGATGTGCCACCCACCAGGTCGACAGGGACGCCTGCCTCCTCCAATGCCTTCAGCACCCCGATATGTGAGCAGCCCCTGCAAGGGAAAGGAAACTCAGGGACCCACCCAAGACCTCTGCCACACTGCCCCTCTCCCTCCTTTCCCCTCCGCCTCCCATCTCCCCCCACCCAGGCAAGGAACAAGTGCCAGCCCCACCCAGGGAATAAGCTCTACCCCTAGGCACTCAGGCCCCCTGACCCCGCCCCTCAGGGTGACCCCCACGGAGCAAGCCCCGCCCCTCTCACCTGGCCCCGCCCCCACCCAGCACCAGGGCGATGGTGTTGCCTGTGAGCACCCGTGCCAAGCGGGAGAAGTCGCTGTGCCGGTCCGCGCGCCTCGAGAAAACCTTCTCGTAGAGCTCGTGCTTGGATGCGGGGTGCGGGGGACATGTACAGAGAGGCATGAGGATGAGGGTGCAGGAGGCAGTGTCTGGACCAGCACAGCTCTGCCCCCACAGGCTTCCCGCCCCAGAGAGGTCCCAGAGGCCCTCAGAGGCCCCCTCCTCCCAGCGCTGCACTCACCAGCTTGGCAGGGCTGCGGCGAGAGAAGAGGCGGCGTGGACAGCGCAAATGCAAGTGCCCTGAGCACCAGCTGCGCATGTTGAGCCACTCCACAGTGCGCGTAGGGCCTGGGCCCTCCTCACGGTGTAGCAGCACCAGCTGCTTGAGGGCACGCACTGCTGTATTCTCCAGCATTTGCTCCAGCTGCAGGCGAACAGAGGGTGGAAGTCACTCAACTTTGGTCATTTCCTCCCCACGCCCACAGTGAAGGTGCACGGGGTGCAGGCACCCAAGGGCAAGGGATCAGGTCCCGGGGGTGAGGTCACTGTGCAGTCTCCCCACCTGGCCGAGCGTGGGCTCCTGGTCGCCCAGGCCCACAATGAGGATGCAGTCGGCCTGGCGTAAGCAGCGGACTGTCCAGGGCGTCAGCGACGCGTCAGTCTGGTAGAGCACTATGCGGTGCGCATCCTCCTGCTGGGCAAGCCACCCTGAGAGCCGGAACTCCTGGATGCTGGGTTAGGGGTAGGGATGCGTCATCCTGGGGGCTGCTCAGGGGTCACACACCTCCCAGAAACCATGTAGCTCCGCTACTGGGAGGAGGGGAACTTAAGACACCAGGCCCCCACAACATGTCCATGCCCCCAGGGGTGACCCAACCCATGTTCTTCCACTGAGTGGATGGACGGGGCACGTGCTCCTTGGTTCACAGCCCAGAACTCAACCAGATCTGAAGAGATTCTAGGCTTCAAGTCTAGCCCCCACTCCTACAACTCCGACCACATACCTATCCAGAGCAGAGGCCCCCAGGCGGGCCCGGATGATGTCACTGTTGAGGAGGAGCGTGGGACCTGGGGATGGGTGGGGATGGGTGGGGATGGAGAGTTAGGAACCCAGGTCAAGAGAACAGGGGTGCCTGTCTCGCAATCCACCCCCATCCCCACTGACCCACCCGCTCACCACTGTCCCACCCACATAGGCCCTGTCCCACACAGACCAATGGCCTGTTCTCACCACACCCCTTCCCCCAACTAACCAATTGCTTGCAGAGCATGCTGCAGCTCCAGAGTGAAGGCCACCATGGGCACCTCAGCACACACTGGCAGGACGGCCACTGTTGCCAGGTTGCTGGCTGGGTTGGTAAGCTCCGAGTGAGGGGGAACGCCTAGTCCTGAGCCTGCAGAGATCCCAAAGAAGGAGTGTGTGATCCTGAGTCTGGAGCAGTAGACCTGTCTCCTCCTCCCCAGAAACCCTTGCCCTTCATCACCTGACTTTGGTTTAATGAAGAGATTATGGACCCAAGGCCTCACTGTCCCATCTTGGTAAGACCTAGTCAGCTGACCTTCAGTTTGGAGCCTAATCTCAACAAGAATCCATCACGTAACTCTATGACCGCTCCACTCTGCACAGATGGATTCGTGCCCCTACCCTATCTGCCCTTGGTGCTTCTGTCCACTGAAGGGACATGAACACAAAACGGGACAGAAACAAATGTATTTTTCACCCATTTACTGCTTCCCAGCCTTCCCACTAGCATCCTAGACCAAGCCCTTACTCCCTTCTCTTGCCTGGACCTCTCGCTGCCTCCTCCCCTCCAGCTGCTTCCTGTAACAGTCTCAATAAAGTCCTGAGCTCCCAGCCCCATCCCCCTCTTTTTCACCCATGCTCACTTTCCTCCTTGCAGTGCTTCAAAACCACCAAACCCTGTGCGCAGGGCCTTCGTCTTTCTCATAAATGCCAGACCCTATCTCATTTGTCAAGTCTCAATTCACTGTCCCCAAAAAAACCTCCCTCCCTCCCACAGTCACACTCCATCAAGACCTTCTTATGTTTTCTTCACTGTATGTATCAGCTTGTGACCTCACAGTTTTTCTTTGTATTTTTAAAATACTTGGCATGCTGACCTGTAAACCCTTCTAGGAGTCTTGTCTGCCTCTCCCCACTCCACGCTCATCACAGAACCTAATACATATTAAGTGTTCCCTGGAAAACTTATCTGAATCCCATCAACAGAGAGGTACTCAGGGGTCATAAATCTTAATGTTTCTGCCCCAAAGGCTGCCCCACAATTCTGACAAGGGTGGACCAATGGCTTGATGGAAATAAATGGGCATTTGTACACATGGATCAAGACTGAGGGAAAAAAAATCTGTCAGGCAAAACCCTGAGCATGGGAGGTGGTCCTTAGCCAAGGCTCACCACTGCCCTCCACCATCCAGATGTCAAAGCTGAAGGGAGTAAGAAGGGCAGGTGTAGAGGTCGGGCTGGTCCAGGGTCGGCTCACCTTTACATAGAATCTCAGGCCCGTATTTCCAGGCACCTAGAATCTGACTCCATTCCCGATGTACCCTAACTCAGCAAACCACACCTTCCAGCTGGCCAGTAGCTTCAGAAGCCACTTCCCAATGTGGTCCCTGCCCCCCCCCCCGCCCGCCCCGGGCTCTACCCCACGGACTTCATTTCCCAGCATATTCTTTTTTTTTTTTTTTTTCCCCAGCATATTCTTCTAAGGACTACCTCTCCCAGTGTGCTCAGGATGTAGACTCCATCCTGCCCTGCAGGCCCGGACACCCAGACACAAGCTCGTGCCTAAAGACTCTGCCCTCAGCACGACAGATACTTCCATGAGAAGCATGGCCTGGATCTTGGGCTGTTTCCTCACATGCCCAGGACCCCAGATCCATCCCCCACCCATGCCAGCAGGCACCGGAAATCAGATCTCACTCCTCCTTCAAGCCTGCCCAGAGTGTGGTTTATCCTCCGGACCCCATTTCCCAGCATGCCCAGAGCTTAGGGCTCCCTTTCCCAGAGTGTCCCAGGCGTCAGACTACATCCCCCAGCATGCCCAAGGCCAGCTGGCTCTCACCTGGGAAGGGTCCTTGCAGCTGCTGCAAATTCCCCAAAATTTTCTGGCTTAGCAGGTGGATGAGGCGAGTCACGACCTGAGGCGTGGGAGGCCGGCATTCCAGTGAGGCGAGAGGGGCAACTGTGCAAGTCCTACTTTTCTCTCCTCCTACCAGGGTGCCAGGGTCCCCATCATGTGGGCCCCATCCCCAAGAGCCCTGCTCTCATTCGGGGGTTTCACTGCCTCCCTGGGGTTCTATCCACCCCCAACCCCCCCACCCCTGTCTGTCTCCATGTCTTCACTACTCTGTACTAGGCCCTGCCCCCTCAGGCCCCGTTCCCCCCATCCGCCCCCAACCCTGCCCCAGCTTCCAGCCTCACCTGTGGGTATCGACGTTTGATGTGGCCCAGAGTGCCCTCCGGGAGTTTGGCCAGCTCCGTGTCCCGCACCGCGTGCACCGTTGTGGCACGTGGCTGCCGTGTCAGCGCCTCCACCTGGGGGGCCATGTGTGTGCATGACCAGGGCTGCTTGAGCCGGGAGGCCGGATAGAAAAGGGGGAGCCGACCACAGGTGCAGACAAGAGGTGCCACTGCCCTACCGCAACAGACTCCCCATACAGGTGGAGATCAAACCCCACTAATCATTAGGGCTTCGGGGAAAGGTTGAGAGCAGGGATCCATGCTCAGCAGGAGGAAGATTGTCTTCTCATCCAATAGAATTCTGGTGATGGAGTCCAATTAAGACTCACCACCCCAAGAATTTGCCCCCTCCTCTTGCCCTCAGAAAGGAGCTGAGCAAGTGGACTGGGCTAGGCCAAAGGTTGGGAGCTGCCATCACCAACCCAGCAGATTACCAGGGATGATGTGTTTGCTGGGAGTAGTGAGGGGAACCGTACTGGGAGTAATCAGAGGACAGTGGGTGGGGTGGCACTCACCACGCCAATGAGGTCCCCACGGCCGTACTCGCCCACCAGCTCCTTCTTGCCGCTGCCGCGCTGGATGACACTGCGCAGCCGCCCATTGAGCACAATGTAGGTGCAGTCGGAACGGTCGCCCTGCCTGGGGTGCGGAGAGGGTAAGACAGGGTTGGGACTAGGCCTTCCTGAGGCGAGGTCTGCGCTGCAAGAAGGGGCAGGGCTGTACCTGTACAAAGCGCGGCCCGCTTCCACCGCCGTCCAGTCGATGGCAAAGTCCATCTGGCGCACAAAGGGTGACATCCTGGCGGCCACGGTGTGCGCAGCACTCAGCACCACACTAGGCTGTGCACGCATGATCCTGTAGGAGAAAGTCAGGGGTGCATGGGCTGGGGGTGCCCTGGGACATTCCTTAGGAAGTGGAGAGGGTGGGTGATGGCCTGGTGGTGGGATCAGAAGGGCTCAAGCTGCCCTGGAAAAGCGCTGGGCATCCAGAGGGATGACCTCTACCACAGCAGAATGGAATCAAGTGGGGACCCTCCAAGTGCCACTCCCACCCCAACACTGGGTGGAGGTGCCCAGCCATACTCATAGAAGTCGGACTTAGAAATCCTCAGGAAGGTGCAATCACGCTGGGCTCTCAGTGTGAAGATGAGGGGCTCGCCCGTGAGCACTGCCAGCTGCCCCACCAGCTCCCCAGGTTGTGCCACGAACAAGCATACATCCTCTGCCTTGTCGATCATGCGCTGGTAGACATGCAAGCAGCCCCACAGCACAAAGTGCAGGCTCACATCCTGTGGGGCAGAGGCAGAGATGGGCACAGGGGCAGTAATCTCAGCCCCAACTCAGTTCAGTGCACCCAGAGGAATGGCTAAGGAAGGAAACGTTGAAGGAGGGAGTAAAGGCTTCAGATAGCTCTGGGCTGCGCAGCATATATATCTAATTCCCATTCAGCGCCCAGGGCAATTGGTACTAATGGGTCACCAAAATCTAAGCCCAGACTAAGGTCCGTAAACTCTTTTTTTAAAGAAAAAAAATTATTTCTAAGTAACCTCTATGCCCAACATGATGCTCAAACTCACGACCCTGAAATCAAGAGTCACATGCTCTATGAAGCCCATAAATTCTTTTCAGCATAGCCAGCAAGAGGGTGCAGGAACCTCTTTGCTTATGCTGGCAACTAGTTAGCCCATTAAGAATAAAGCTGGACCCTTACCTAACACCATACCAAAATGGAGCAAAGACATGGATGTAAGAGCTAAAACTCTAAAATTCTTTGAAGAAAAGATAGCAGTCAATCTTTGTGTCTTTGAATTTGGCCACAAATTCTTGGATATGACACCAAAAGTATAGGCAACAATGATAAAAAAAAAAAAAAAAAAAGGATAAATTGGACTCAATCAAAGTTAAAACTTTTTTTTTGAGTTTCAAAGAACACTATCAAGAAAGTGAAAGGACAACCCAGAGACTGGGAGGAAATACTTGCAAATCACGTATCTGCTAAGGGTCCTGTATCTAGAATAAAGAATTCTTACAACTCAGAAACAAAAAAACAGATAACGCAATTTAAAAATGGGCAACGGCTCTGAACAAACACTTCTCCAAAGAAGATAAAGGTCCGATAAACACATGAAAAGATGCTCAAAATCAGGGGCACTTGGGTGGCTCAGTCAGTCAGTTTAGCATCTGCCTTCGGCTCAGGTCATGATCCCGGGATCTTGGGATCTGGCCCTGCATGGAGCTCCCTGCTCAGTGGGGAGCCTTCTCCTCCCTCTCCCTCTGCCCCTCCTCCCTGCGCATGCTTTCTCTCTCTCTCTCAAATAAACGAAATTGAAAATTTAAAAAAAAGATGCTCTAAATCATCAATCACTAAGGAAATTCAAATCCAAACCATGAGATGCTCCTGTATACACGAGGATGACTAACATTAAAACATGTTAGAGAGGATACAGAGAAACCAAAATCCTCATACGCTGCTGGTGAGAATGTAAAATAGTGCAGCTGCTTTGGAAAACAGTCCAGCAAAAATTAGAAGCAGTCCACCAACAGTTAGAAGTAGAATTGCCCAGACCCAGCAATGTGACTCCTAGATATAAACCCAAAAGAAAATGGAAACCTACACCCCCACAGAAATTTGTACCGAAATCTTCAGGGCAGCATTATGCACAATAGCCAAGAAGTGGAAATCACTCAAGTGTCCATCAAGGGATGATCAGATAAACAAAATGTGGGAGACCTACATAATCGATTATTTCGTCATAAAGGAGTTACAGTGACACAGCGCAGTATGGATGAACCTTGAAAGCATGATCCTAAGTTAAAAAAAGTCTTAGAAGGGCCCTCAGACACAGAGGGCCACGTCATGGATGATTCCATTTATACGAAATGTCCCAAATGGGCAAATCTATACAGACATAAGATGAGGAGTTGCTTATACCCAGAGTCAGCATTAGGAGGTAGGAGGGTGATAGCTAAAGGATATGAGCTTTCTTTTCAAGGTGATGAAAGTTTGTTTTTTTTTTTTTTTTTTTCATTTATTTGAGAGAGAGACCACACTTGAGCACACGCACAAGTCAGAGGCAGAGGCAGAAGAAGCAGCAGACTCCCCACTGAGCAGGGAGCCCAACTCAGGGCTCGATCCCAGGACTCCGGGATCATGACCTGAGCTGAAGGCAGACACTTAACCGACTGAGCCACCCATGCGTCCTGAAAGTATTCTTTCAATTCAAAACTGATAGTCGTGATGGTTGCAAACTCAACGAATGTACCAAATACCACTAAAAAAAAAAACAAAAAAAAAAACACTGAATATTATATGTAAGTTACATATGAATATATACAAACATAAAAAATACAAATAAATATAAATATATAAACACACACACACACACACATTTTTTGCTCCCAGTTTCCTTGTTCCACTCTATCCCTGGTAACTTCCTTTTGTTTCCTAGAGATCAAATATCCTGTTCCTGCCACAGGATATTTGCACAAGCTTTCCCTCTACCTAGAAAGCTCTTTTCTCCCCCTTACACCTAATTAATTCCTCTTCATCCTTCCTCCTTAGCTGGAGGCCACTTCTTCAGAGGTGCTACCCTGCCTAAGCCAGATTTTGTAAAGCCAAGAACATCTTTTTACATGTAAGCATGAAGCACATATGAGTTTACAAGAATAGTGTAATCCTTTGAGTTGGTCAGAACTGTGGGCCTCCCAAGGGCAGGGACCTTGCTGGTGTCTCCTGCCTCTGCAGCCCCAGGAGATGCACATGCGTGCTGGAACCTTCTAAGACAGAAGTTCCAGACTCGGTTCAGAATATGAGTGGAAGTTACTAATATTAAGCTGCTACTTGTCATCAGATTGGGAATCATATGTCTCTTCACCTGTGGGACTTGTCCGAGCCTTGAATAACAAACGGTGTTCACTAAAAGATTCCACTAAGGGACTAAATACCCGAAGTTTTCCAAATCTGTTTGAGCACAGATCCTTTGTGATACAGATGTTCCATGAAGCACACTTTGGGAAATGTCTGTAAAGCAGAGTTTCTCAACCTTGGCACTATTAACATTTGGAACTAGATAATTCTGCTGTGAGGGGCTGTCCTGTGCATTCCTGCACCTCTGGCTTTACCCACTTAGATGCCAGTAGCACCCTCCCAAGTCGATAAAAAAAGGTCTGGGGTGTAGGTCGGGGGTAAAACTGGCTCCAACTGAAAAATTACTGGTGTGAAATTCTGGAGGCAGGCAGAGCACATTAATGTCCCTAACAAAGATCTGAACCCCGCCCCTGCCCCCCACCCCCCAGAAGACTTGAGTGGCTGCAGACCACTGTGGAACCTTCTAGCCAGTCTAGTCTGTTAACAAGCCAGTCTGGGCTGAGTTGAGCCCAACAGAGTCACCCAGATAAGGAGGGGCCGGGCACTCCATGACAAGATCCACGGTTTGACTACACTTCCTCTGCCCCTGCTATCACAATCAGCTGGCAAAAGCCTCACCCAACTTCCTCTATAGGCAGGAGCCCATTCCTGCAATGAGCAGCTCGAGGTGACAGCTCAAGCAACAGATCAAGTGATATAACGGTATCCCAGGCAGCTAGCAGGTGGGCTGCCCCCAATTCCACACCACCCCCCACCAAGCCCAGGCCCTCCCCTGGACCTGTCACCTCTGAAAACCTTAGCTAGTCAGAACCACTCTTAATCCTCGTGACAACTCTAGCAGAGTTACTGTTATTATCCTATCCCGTGGATGAGGAAGCTGAGAACTTTCTCAATGATTTGCCTAAGTCACAGAAGAAGTCAGGGGGGAGTGTGACTGCAACTCTGGCCCGGTTGCAATCAGATTTGCAATCAGCCTCTGCAAACAGTCCAGAGCCCTCCTCCTCCATAATTCTGGCCTGTGAAATCATGACTAGGTCTCAGTTTCCCGACGTGGACAATTGAGGGATTCGTAGGATACAATTTCCTACACTTCCTGGCTGCTGCCACGGAGCACTGAAATCCAGCTCCCAGGGGCTGCTTCACAGCCTCCAGGTCCAGGTTCGGATCCATACACACCTATCGCACACCCATCCCAGCAGGGGCCCAGGAGAAGCAGATACAACGTCAGAGTATACCGAAGAATTGAAAGGCCAGAAAACAGAAGTTACAGGAAAGGCCAGGGCAAGTAAGAGACATCTAGGGGTTGTGGTCTTCAGGTAAAAGGTTCAAGGATTAGAGAAGAAAAGTCAATAGGTCCAGAGGACGTAGGGATCAGAATCATAGCATTTAGGGTCAGGGACGGAAATCACACGTTGAGAGATGTACACATAGGGTCAAAGAGCAAGGACCAGAGGTCAGAATAAGGTCTTGGGTCAGACTCATATTAGAGACCAGGGCTCGGCCTCACCTGGTCCCCCTGGCGGGCGATGATGGTGCCAGCTTTGGCATGATGTAGCAAGACCCGGCTGTTCAGGAGGGATGGGTCCTGAAGAGAAAGGAGGGTTGAGATGGGCCCATCTAGGCCTCCTTGCCCTCCTCTCCACGTCCCCCAGGACCCCATGGCCACCCACCTCAATCCGCATCAGTTTTGCCAGCTCCCGCTTTGCTGCCTCGAAGATGCTGCTTGTCTGGCGTCCCTGGTAGGGCCCGAAGGGGCAACCACCGGTGGCCAACTCGTCCTCGCAGTAGCTGTGCTCACAGGCACCTGCTGGCTGCTCCCGGAGCTCCTGAGTGGGGGTCTGCATGGGGCAGGGCCTGTGACCTCTGTGCTCCTACCTGACCTTCTTTCGGGGATGCCACCATGGGCCAGGACAGGGTGCTGGGATGGCACTAGGGAGGGGGTGCGGAGAGGGCAAGGCTTTACCCGAGCAGGAGCTGCCTGGGGCCCCCCTGAAGCCTCTTCCTGCAGGGACACGGAGATCCGGCCACGCTCATACGCCATGTCGAAGTCTGAGCGGGGGCCACCTTGCAAGCCTGCAGTGGGCAGGAGTATTTTGTAATATATGATAAAAATGAGACAGATCCCAGTTGACTTATTTGGCTTACATCTGTGCAGACATGACTACTCTATCACTGCACTCTCCCTCAGAATCCTTCTTAACCACAGCTGAGAAGACACCATCTCAACAATTACCAAAAAAAATCACAAGAATACCATCAGTATTCCCACTTCACAGATGGGAAAAATCAAGGTTGGTACACCTACATTCAACCCAAAAGCCTGATTGTCTCCCCCACCTCCCACCTGGCACCCCAAACCTGAGATGTCCACGGGCATGGAGATGCAGCGACTCAGCAGGGGGGCAGAGGGAGCCTCCAGAGATGTGGGCTTCACCGGGTCCCCTGGGAGAGACACGTGTACAGGCTCCTGCCCCTTAGAGCCACCAGGCCTAAAGCTAGGATTACAGGGTAGGGAACTGAGTGGGGTTTAGAGAGGGCTCAGCCCACAGTGTCTGAGGCTGCAGGACCGGGAAAGCGATTCTGATGGTTCCCGGGGCCAAGGCCAGGGCTCTCTGGGGGACTGGATCAGAGTCAGAGCTGGGTACCTAGCTAACGGGTCCCTGGGAAATGGCCAAGGTCATCTATGATACCTGCAGGTCCAGGCAATGGGGCCCCGGTGGGGTCAGGCGGCCGGCCAGGAGTCTCCCGAGGCTCCTCAGCAGCTGAGGCACTGACCACCCGCTTGGAACCACGCACAGGGCTGGTGCGGGAGGGAAGGCCAGGGCTGGGGAAGAGGCGCAGGGGCTGGATCTCCTGGTGGCAGAGAGTACCCTTGTGGTATGTGCTGGGAGGCCTGTGTCACAGCCCCAGCCTCCTGCCCTGAGTTCCCTGTGCAACTCACGTGGCTAAACAGCTCGTTGGTTAGACCCAGGTAGTTGTGAAGTGCCAGAAAGGTGACCCGCTGCAGCCTCACCATGATGATCTGTGGGGGTGTGGCCAGAGGGGTCAGGGCCAGGGAGAAAAGGAGGGGAGATACTGGGTGACCAAATCCAGATGACAAGAAGCGGGAGAAAATTAGGTCTAGGCGTCAAGGGGATGGGGTGTAGGGAAAGTCAAGGTTGGAAGCAGTAAGGGGCTGGCCAGGTAAGAGGCCAGTAAGAGGCCAGTAAGAGGCAGGGAAAAACCCACAGTCAGGTGGCAAAAGCCTGGGGAGAAGGGGTGGAGGCAGCTCAAGGGAGGGGACAGCACACTCCCCCCCCAAGACCCGGCTGCTCAGGCCTGATAAGCACAGCTCGAGCCCCTCCTGGCCGCTGAGCTCCAGCCCACAGGTGCCCGGGCTGGGGGGATGGGTCGGGGCAGGTGGAGGGAGGCCGGAAACATGCTGACCTGTACGACCCGCACCAAGCTCTCGGGGTACTTGGTGAACACGGCGGAGAAGGCCTCCACTGGCAGCCGCAGCACTGTGGAGTCGCGGGCTGCCCGGGCAGACACCGTCCGCTGGGGGTGCTGGTGGCCCTGGAGGGGGATGGGGCAGGAAACGGGGGGAATCAAGATGAGGGCCTCCCTCGCTGCTCCCCCAGCCCACCCCAGTACCCATGCCTTGAGAGACCACTGGCAGCGTCAGAGGGAACTAAGGGGGGATCGGAGCCCCCACAGGCAACTATCTGCAAACCAGCCCCACTGACTGTGTCCTCATACCCAGCTTCTTCGTCCCCTAAGACTGATCACTCACGGTGATGACATCCAGGATGCTCAGAAGGCTATTGACACTGTCCCCAGGGACCACCTCCTTCACCACACACTCCTTCCCATCCTGAAACACAGAAGATAGGGGTGCTGACCAGAGCTGTCCCCACCCTGCCAACTGCCATTCCACCCCCTGAGCATGCCACCAGCTCTCAACCTCACCAACCAGTGATCACTGACACCTTGATCCCTAAACCCACCAAATCTTGGACCAGCATCCATTTTCTGGCCATCACTAACCATAACTGCTGACTGTGTAGACCAACCCGACACCCCTGGGCATTCATTTCCAACTCTTGCCTGCATGTCTCAAAAAAATCCACAAACCCTGCTGACCAACAGCAATGCCTATCCCGATAGCCACCGCCCATCCCCACTGCCCATCTCCCTGTGGCGGCCCGTGGTTGGTCCACTCACAGGCCCTGGCAGACAGAGCTCCAGCAGCCCATCCTGCACCACATAGATACTGGCATCTGGCTGGCCTGGCCGGAAGACATAGTCACCCTGGCTGAGCCGCTGGAAGACCATGTGTCGGCAGAGCTCCAAGAAGAGCGGTTTCTCAAAGTGGCCCAGCACCCTGTTGGGTGGGAGAAAGATGAGGAGAATGCAGGAGGTCAGGTGAGCCCCCAGCTCTGCAGTCCTCCTCCCCACCTGCACCCCAACACTGACCGGACATTCTTGAGCATGTAGAGCACCTCGGAGGGCAGGTGGGAGTTAGCCAGGTCACCCTCCGTCAGGTCAGCCTCCAGCACCGCAGGTGGGGGCTCCTTCCGCTGCAGCGTTGGTGCCTCCTTCTGGATACGCAGGATCCTGGTGGGAAGAGAGGGGTGCAGGGAACAGGTAGGGAGAGGGCTCAGGCAGACATGAGGCTCCCACATAACCTTTCCTCAAAATCACAAAAAATGGGGGTCGGCAGACTCTGGCCCACTAACTAAACCAGACATACTACCTTCTTCCTTAAAAAAGCACATAGCCACGGTCGTTTGTTTACGTGCTACCCGTGGCTGCTCTCACTCAACCACAAAGCTGAATGATAATAACACAACTGTAACAGCTACAAAACCTAACACGTTTACCGATCTCTTACAACAAAATTTGCTTTGATGTAGCCTCTGAGGTAAAACCCCGAAATCGCCCCTTTGCTAACCATAAATTCCTGAGACACACCCTGTAGTGAAGCGGACCTTTGACATAAAACATGGGCGGACCCCAGAAATAGCTCCTCCATTCATCGTGGGACCCCTGACACCTTCCTTCCTAACACAGACCAGACCCGGAGACAGTCTCCCTACTGCAAGCAGAGCTCTGGGGTAGCTTCCGTCATATGAGGAGACCCCATCAGCTCCTCTGATCTTTGTAAAGCTCCCTGAGCTAGCCTTTACTTCTAGATCTCAGAGAACCCTGAGATGACCCCTTGGAGGATCACAGAGATTCCTGAAATAGCTCTCTCTCTGTATGTGGGGAGTACAGATACAGCTCTTCTAATAATCACAGACCCGAAAGAGCTCTCCCCTGCAGGTCACAGGTATTTACTGAGAGAGCCCGTCCCCTGGTCACAAGCCCCCTGAGATAGACTCTCTGGTATGAGCAGACCCCTGAATTAAACTCCATGATGTCAAGAAATCCAGACGTAGCTCCCCTTCTCATCAGAAAGACCTTGGGCTAACCCTTGCCCAGATCACAGAAAGCTGAGCTAACCCCCCGAAGGTCAGGACATCAGTGTAGCGTAAACACACGCTGAGATAACCCCCATGACATACAGATGTGAGGGGCAGACTAGACCCTCAACTGATCACGGAGAGCCTAGAGCCAGCCCTTCTACTGAAGTCATAAAAAGCCACGCTAATGACACATCTGCTGATCGAGGACAGCCCTGGGATGACACCTTAGTGGAACAATCCTTAGTGTGAAGACACCCTTGAGACAGACCTTCAGGTATATTCCATGATGTCAGGAGACCGACCTCACAGCCCGCTTCCAACTTAGAAAGATCCCTGGGAGAGCCTTTCTCAGAGGCTCTGAGATGGCCCTTTGCTGATGGCATGGAGCCCTGAGGAGTCCTTCCTATGCTTCTTAGAGCAGGAAGATTCTTGAAATAACTCCTGGGGAACAGAAACGCCTAAGAGAGCCTCCTTAGTGTAGAAGAACTTCAGGGTGGGTGACCTAGAGAGACGCTTTCTGATGTAGAGAGATGGCTGACATGACCCCTAGAAGACAAAAGCTAGAGATGGCCCCTCCGGTACATCATGGAAACACCTGAGTTAATCCCAGTGGATCACCACCTGTGTCGGGAGACACTCGAACCAGCCTACGGGGAGAACCCAGACGGAGACCCCTAAACGAAGTATCTGAGGACTGACTGGAGAGAGCTGACTCACAGACACCCCTGTGCTAGGGGAACATCCCCCGAGGTGCATCGCCTCGGGGCACAGAGACGCCAGAGCCAGCCTGTCCGGTGTGGGAGAGCTCTGAGATAGCCCCTCTGATGTGGGAAGACTCCCAAAAACAGTCGGAGCGGTTCAAAGAACCCTTAGATACACCCTTTGGTGGGGGCTGATTACTCAAATGGTCCCTGAGATAGCCCCCAGTGCCAGGTTCACCCAGTACAGCCTTACTTCTTGGCAATGTTGAGCATCTTAAGTTTCTTCTTCATGCGGGGCCGGGAAGTGGTGGAGACAGACGCGTCCACCAGGGAGGAAGTGGACTGTGATACCTAGGAGGATTGAGGATGGGGGACGGGTGAACTGCCAGTTCAGACCGAGGGGAGAAGGGGCCAGAACCAGAGGCCCCCTCGTCAAGGAGGGCGGGCTCGCTGAGATGCGGAGAAAGGAAAGGCCAGACCTCTGTGCTCGGCGGGGACCCCGGGGTCCACACTCACCTTCCGCATAATCTTCCGACCGTAGAAGAGCACTTTGTCCCTCTTCCGGAATCGGTAGCGGGGCCCCTCCGGGGCTGGCGTTTCTGGGGGTAAGCGGAGAGAGCAGCACTCAGCTGTGCGCGGACTCCACGCGGCCAGGGAGGACACGGCGCGCAGGCTCCCGTAAGTCCCATCCCCGCTGCCCGCGCCGCAGCCTCCCCGCAGGGCCCTCCGGGTCCTCACTCGGCACTCGCAGCCTCCGCACCAGCAGGAGGATGAGCACGGCCGTGACCAGCACCGCGACTCCGGCCCCAATCATCACGCCCAGCACCTGCGGGACGAAGGGCACTGGCTGCGCATCGCATACCCGGCCTGCCGAGCCCTCCCCGGAGGCCGGAGCGCCCCCGTCCCCATCCCATTCGGCCAAGTCCTCCGCCCCCGAGGAGGTCACGGTCGGCCCGTGCCTCGACGTCCCCATCTGCAGAATGGGCCGCCGCTGCTCCCTCCCCGGGGGCGCGACTCTTCCCGGCGGCTCCGCGGCCCGCGGTGCACGCCGGGAAGCGTAGTTCCGTCTATACAGCTCTCGCGGGACCGCAATGATGAGCGCTAAGCATTTCGGGAATTGTAGTCCCCGCAGCGCTACACATCCCAACCTTTACCATTCCCGTTTGCAGTGGAGCCTCCATCAGTTGCTTCCGACTGGGCGGTAGGTCCGGTGCAGCCCGGAGTCCTGGGGAATAAGCAGCAGGAGGAACCGGTGCACGTCGTCGCTCTGGGCCCGTCTCTCCCCTGCCCCGAGTCCGAGTCCTGCCCCTTACCACGAGCCTTGCCCAACCCTTCGTACTCGCCGCGGGGATGGCTTCTCTGGCCGGGGACGGCTGGTGGGGCGCTGCGGAGCAGAGGGGGTGGTGCAGGTTGACCTCGAGTCCCTTGGCTCCCGGCCTGACTCCCTTCACCCACACGCCGGGCCGACCAGACGCCCCACGGATACAGCCCCACCCTGGGGCCAAAGGGCAGCCGTCCGGACGCCCACAGTCAGCACCTTCCCACCGGTCCCCGACGCGCCCGGCTTCCTCCCGCAAGTGGCCCCCTCCTAGCCTCAGCCCTGCAGGATTGTTCAATCCTGACCCAGCAGACCCGAGGACCCCACCCCAGGGAAACTGGGGCCTTCAAGCCATGGAGGTCGCCTGGCTTCTGACCCAAACCTGCCCTTGGGGAGACCCACGGGCCGAGGCGCTCGGGAGTGCTGCGGGAAGCTCCCACACAGGGGGGCCCGGGGGCGTTGCAGAGGTCTCGGAAGAACCCCGGGACGCTCGGAGTGGGGCGGCCTCGCAAGGTGTTACTGGCTGACGCTAGACTTACCGTCACGCATGAGTAAAGTTACGGGGTCTCTGACAGTATGGAGCATCACTGGGACTCTGGGAACGAACGATGCTGGCGCCATTACTGGGGACGTAACTAGGGACGCTGGAATTACTGGGGTCTCTGTAAAGTTACCGGGAGACCTCAGGAATACAGGACTATTACTGGGAAAACTAGGAGCTGGGCGGGCACGCCCCTGGGGTCGTTTGAGCTACAGAACCGGCTTAGGGATGGATGCTGGAATATTACCGGGACTTCTTGGAAGACTGAGGATGTTCTGGCGCCGCTAGTGTACTAACGGAAATTTGGGGGAGTCCCTAAGTCCTGGAGCTATTACCTGGAAAACTCCTGGAAGACTAGACCCCGTCCACCCTAGCGCGCACCTGGCTACCGGCGCGGAAACACCTGCCGGGAACTGGGGGGATGGGAGCATCAGAGTCGGGGGCTACCGGCCATCGGAGGAGGAGATCTTGGGAAAGCCGACGACTCGCTAACGATCCCCCGAAGGGACACCTCCGCGAGGGAGACTAAAACCCGGACTCACCCAGGGGCCAGCAACCAGGGTCCGCTCTGCGCCAACACCGGTAGCTTTCCGCCCAGCGCCCCAGGCGCGGCCCCTTTAAATTATTCACCGCAGGGCGCGCCGCAGCCCCGCCCCCACCATGTGTGCAAGGTCTCGCGCAGCCCGCCACGCTGTTTCGCGACGCCTTAAAGGGACCGAAACCCGCGGGGCAAGGAACGCCCCTCCCTCTAGAAATGAGATCAAGTTTATTTCCCCGTTTATTTAACGCCCACCCCACCCACGTCCCACCCGCGTCCCACCCGCGTCCGACCCGACGGGCCCAGGTCCTCAGGGCGCGGCGGGGAACCGGTCCTTAAAAGCAAACCCTAAAAATAAATAAGCGTGAGTCTCGGCAGTCGCAGGGCTAACGTCCAGCAGCAGTGGCGGGGCCGGCTCAATTCACCAGCAGCGAATGCTCCTCCGAGGCGTCCCTGCAGGAGACGCGGTGTCAGCCGGCCAGGCGGGGCGAAGGCAGCAGTCCCCTGGGGCGCGCGCCCTGCCCCCAGCCCCCAGCCCCCAGCCCCCGGCCCGCCCCGCCGTCCCCAGCTCGAACCTGCCGCAGCAGCAGAGGAGGCTGCAGGCCGAGCCGCTCCCGCGGCGGAACTTGCCGGAGGTGGGGCTGTCCTGGCACTGCGCGATGTAGGCCTGGAGCTCGCTCTCCTCTGCGCCAGCGCCGCCGGGGTGCTGGGGAGAAATGCAGGTCGGCCCCTTTGAGGCCGGCCCTCCCCACTGCCTCCTCTTCCTCGTCTGCCAGCCCTGGAGATCTCCTCCCTGTGACTGGGCCACAACCGAACTCCCCACCCCACCGAGCCTTTACACTCGAGGTCTCCTCCACCTGTCATTCCTCAGAGTTTGCTTCACCGGGAGACATCCCCTGACCCCTGAATATGTGCACAACCCGTATCTCCGTCAGCTGGTGCCCTCTGTGGCTGCTCCAGCACCCAGAACCATACCTGACACACGCTGGGTGCCTGGATGGACACATCTACCGAGTGGTGGCACACAGTGGGAGCATGTCTGGGCTTGAATCTCCAAGGCTGATACACCATGTGTGACGTTTGGGTGCTAGAGCAAGACCCATGCAGGCTTCTTGGGCCCAAGTGACAGGAATATCTGTGGGACGACTATATCCACACTTGGGGGGGGGGGGCACCCATCTGCATCCCCAGCCACAGCTCCGGCTTTCAGCAGAGCCTTCACCCTCCTCCCAACCTGGTAGAGAAGCCATCATCTTGTCCCCTAGTCCTTTCGGGCTACTGGGCCTTTGTTTTGGCTCTTCCTTCACCCTGGTGCTCTCTCATCTTGTTGATCCAGAAGTTTCTGAGACGATAGAAAGGTCCGCTATCTGTGCTGTCCAATCTGGTAGTCACTAGCCATTAAGATTTTGGGCACTTAATGGGTGAATGGTGTGAGTGAGGAACTGAATATGGAATTGTATTTCACTTCAATTAAAGTCAAAATTGAAATAATCATGTGGCTAGGACTAATATTAGCACATCGTAGAAACTTTCCTGGACTTACCCCCAATACCAGTCTAAAAAGCAGGGGATCCCTCTGTAACCTTCATCCCTCTCGCCAGCTGGTCGTCACACTTCTCTTCCTGTATCACCCACTTTGCCTAGTGGTCTGGGATAGTCTGTATACACCACCTTTCCTAGATACCCAGCGCAGGGCTTGACTTAAGAGTAGGCCCTCAGACGCATCTGCTAAAAGATCTACTTGCCATCCTCACATTCTACTCCAACCCCTCTCCCTCCATCCCATGCAGTCTGCAGGACCCCCCACCATTTCCCGGACCCCAAGAGCTCCCACCCAGGCCACCCTCCAGGACAGAAGGGTTAGGAGCAGGACTTCTGGAATCACACAGTCCTAGGTTGAGCCTGGCTCCAACACTTAGTAGCGGACCTCAGGCAAGTCACTAAAACTCTACAGCCTGGTTTCCCCGTTGGTCAAAGCAGACATAGGAACCTTACCTGGCCAGAGCCCCCACCTTGATAAAACTGAGAATGTGGCAGCTGTGATCAGCACCTCCAACCCCACCCCTCTTCTGGCTTCTCAGTCTCCTACCTTTTCTCCCCGAGGCCCTCCCTCTTCACCCTGCCTCACGCCCCCTGAGACCCTGCTGAGGCCAACTCCAAGGGACCTGCAGCCCCAGATTCAAGGCCGTTATGTGCGTGCTGGCCCCACATGGAGACAGGCTGGGGGAGGGCAGGCGGGCTGGCGCTGACCTTGATGGTGTCATAGGCTCCAGTGATGAGCGCGATGAAGAGGCTCAGCACCATGTAGATGAAGAGGCTGATGAAGGAGTAGAGGTAGAGCTGAGAGAAGAGCCAGACGAGGCTGCTACGGCCCTGCTGTGCCTGCATTGCGGCGAACGTCACGAACATGTCGTCCCCGTTGATGAGTGAGAACAGGCATTCCGATACCATGGACAGCGAGCGAAACTGCCAGCAGGGCAGTGGGATGGTGGGGTCAGAAGGAGCCATGGGCATAACTGGGGGCTGGGGACAGGGTGGGGTCACTGGGGGGTCAGAGGGAACAATGGACAGAACTTCTGCAGACCTCCTGGTAAGGCACCAGAGGTCAAGGTGGGTCATTCAGTGTCCCCAGATCAGCAATCGATAGACCAGGGGTCAGAGTGTTTAGAAGTGGGTTTCAAGAGGGGAGACAGGAACCCCTCGACTGAGTCACAAGCACCATGCCCCAGACAGCCCCTACCTTCACATGGTATGGGCCCAATACGATCCAGCCACAGAAGCAATAGCCCAAGTAGATGACAGCCACACAGCAGCAGAAACGCATGACGCTGGGCAGTGCCACCCGCAGTGTGGCAATGAGGATCTGTGGCAGGTAGATAGGGCAGGGGGCCACAATGAGGGTGTGGCCACAACCTAGGTCGGCCTTGCAATGGGGAGACGACAGGGGGTGAAGCAGGCAAGGCCTGGCTGTAGTTACACCAGAGTGGCCACAAAAGCTGGAGATAGTTTAGAAGGGGCGGGGTGGGGCTGAGGGGGGCCTGAGAACATCCCATGGCTGGACTCAGCTGTGGGGATATGAAGGTGCCGGCTCCCGTGGCTCTGGGTGGGGTGCAGCGACAGGTATGTCTGGAGTGGGCGGGTATGGGGAAGAAGACGGGAATGGCCGTCTATGGAGGCTGGTGACTGCTGGAAGTATACGAATTTATCTGGGGGAAGGAAGTGAGAATTGGGGAGCTTATGGCCACCACCCGGAAGGTCCAGCCTGCACATATGACGCTTACATTGTACTTATGGAAGAAGGTCAGATAGCGGATGACGCCGACCCAGACGAGCAACGTGGAAGTGCCCAAGAGGATGCTGCAGACGTCGTAGCTTGCCAGGTTCTAAGGGGGAAGCAGTGTCAACCCCATCTGGCCTGGCTCTTCCCGGAGGCATGTGGCCCCAGGCAGGCATGGGGTGGGGGTGGGGGGCGGGCAGTATAAGGGACCAGGGCCTGGAAGGAGACATCACGCCTGGGGCAGGCCCTACCTTGGCTTCGATACCAATCTTCATGATGGTGCCCGAGATGGTGAGCACATCGCTGGTGACCAGCAGGATGTACCAGCCGTTGACAAATTCCAGCCGCTCCCAGAGGCTGATGACCCGTCCCCGCTGCCGCCACATGAACCCAACGAACTCCTGCAGGAGGCAGGTGGGGTGAGGGTCTGCCCAGACAAGTGACCCTCTCTCCCTCAGCCCTTATGGCCCCAGAGCTGGGAGAGGCTGGCTTGCAGCTCTCACATTCTGCAGCAGAAAGCCACGGAGCAGCGAGCGGGCACACAGCAGGAAAGAGAAGGCGCAGATGAGGATCACGACTACATCGAACAGGAGCCGGAAGCTGTTGTCTCCTGGCGGGGGAGAGGACCTGGGTAGGCCTGGGAGTGGCCTGGGGCCTGGGGAGATGAGGGATGGGGATGGGGCTGGGCCAGGCCGCGGGGGCCGCAGACCTGGTTGTGGCTACCCACCCAGTGGGCTTTAGGGGTTACCTGGGTGAGTCACGAACTGGGTCCATGCCAGTCTGGGGCTTGGGGGATCCCTGGGCAGGTCGGGGCCCCTGCTAGCACCGGTCTGGGGGGTGGGGGCTCACCGTGCCTGAAGACACTGGGGTGCTTACACTCCTGGATGTGAGCCTGGGTCTCCAGGCTGATGGGGATACGCCCGCTGTGCGCCTTATTGTCAAAAGTGATCTGCAGGGGTATGCAGGGCAGGAGGAACCAGATTACTCTTGGCAGATTACACCCTGGCAGACCTAGGCTCCCAGACCCACATGATGGCTGGTCTGGCCCCATCTCCCTTTTTTTTTTTTTTTTAAGATTTTATTTATTTATTCACGAGAGACAGAGAGAGGCAGAAACATAGGCAGAGAGAGAAGCAGGCTCCATGCAGGAAGCCCGATGTGGGACTCGATCCCTGAACCCGGGATCACACCCTGAGCCAAAGGCAGATGCTCAACCACTGAGCCACCCAGGCATCACCCCCCATCTCCCTTAATTAGCCCCAAGCTGCCCTAGGCCAAGTGTCCCCAACCCCAGCCTCAGGAGCCCTGTGGGCAACTCCTATCACTGGCAGGCCTGCCACCCTTGTCCTGGACGCTGGGCTTACCAGGACACTGAAAGTGTAGCAGTCTGGAATTTCATTGTTGATCAGGCTCTGGAGATTGATGGTCTTCAGCTGGAAGTGGATGGTGACGTTGATCAGCCTGGGAGGGAGGCTTCAGTGAGGGAGAGGGACTCCAAGGTCCCTCCTGCCGCCCCACCACCGCCAGCGCTCCTGCCCCATGCGGACTCTGCAGCTTGCTGAGGAAGTGCTCACACAGGCATCAGCACAGCCTTCCTCTCCGCCTGTGGGGGGCGGCCAAGGATGCCTGGCATCCTGCGTCCCCCCCCACCCTTGGCCCAGCCCTGGAGACCCCCTCCCTCAGGCAGTACTTGTGGAATTTGAGCGTGAGGTTCTTGTAACTGGCGCTGCCGTCCGAGAGGGAGAGATCATCACTGGGGGGCACAAGGGGTCTCTCAGGGGGGTCCACCCGGATGCAGTCTGAGGACAGGGAGTCAGGGAAGGGACACTGGGGGCGGGAGAGGCACAGGCAGGTCTCCCCAGAGGCCCCAACAGCCCCCTTCCCTCCTCCACTTCCCACTACAAACTGAACATTCGTCCTTCCCCACCGTCACCCCTACACAGGGCCCAGTTTGTCTTACTCCCTGCACAGGCCCTAGGGCCTGGCACTCAGTAGCCCCCAAATATTTGGTGAATGATATTAAAACACAACTCTTGCATTTTTCTGCAAACCAAGCCTTCTATCAAGGACCCTGCAAGCATTAAATTATTAATGAGCAGGACAACCCTATCTTCTAGATGAACGGGAAGCAGAACTGGGATTGTAACTCCAGCAGCGGCGCTACCAACAGCTATACCCTGGCGCGCCTACTCACCAGTGACAACCATGGGATCAATGTCAAAGGTGTCGTTGGCTGGGTCCACGTGGCCTCGGTGGTAGTACTGCTGGCAGAGGGCCAGGGCTGAGCCATTAGCCCAGGGGCCACCCCCGCCCCGCACGTAGGCATAGCGGCCTAGCGACACATCAGGGAGCATGAGGTACTGTGGGCAGAGAGGAGGAGGTCTATCAGCCCTGCCCACTCTCCCCCGCCTGCCTGCCTGCCTGCCCCCGCCTGCCCCCGGCTGCCCGCACCTGGTCCACAGCATGGAAGATGGCCTGATAGAGCTGCTCCCGTGTGTAGGCTGCGAAGGTGTCATCCGCCCCATCCGAGTAGCCCAGCAGGAAGAGGTGCCGGAAGGCAATGGTGTTCTCCTCCCGGAATGTCACTGCCAGCTGGTTGCTGAGCCCGAACAGGATGAGCTGGGGGGGGGGGGGAGTGGGGGTTGACAATGATGGGATGGGGCTCCCCTCAGGGCACGAGGAATGCCCACCATAAAATCCCAGTGAGCAGCACACAGCAGGCGCTCGATTATCTCACGGTGACAGAGGCCAATGTTCTTTAGATGCTTACCAGGTGCCAGGTTCTGTGCTAAACCCAAGCCTACAGGGCAAGCAGCAATGTTGAGCCCTTTTACCAGGAGGAAATCAGAAGTGTGGTAACAGACCCTAAATCACAGCACCAGACTAGAAGCTCCTTAGGGCAGGGGCTGGGTCAGATTCATCTCGGGGTCCGCAAAGCCCACGACAGGGCAACTGTGAGCCACTGGGTCAGTTCTCTTTGAGAGTCAACATGGCATCAGCCTGTTGGGGTTGAAGTGCCAGCTCCCCATGCTTGGTTGCTGTGTGACTTTGGACAAAACCTTTAAGCTTTCTCGAGCCTCAGCTGCCTCATCTATAAAACAGTACCAATAGCAGTTGCCAGGATCTCAAACGGCATCTGTGAGGTTACAAGGAGCTGTTCCCACACAGATTTTAGAGGGTTTCCTGATTGATTACGGCCACTGTCACTGTCCTGATGCTGCTGTGGGTTCAGGACTGAGTTCTGACTCCAGGACTTTCTCTTTCAGGAACAGAAGCGACCACAGATGGTGCTCTGCTGGGCCCCTGTGGGACTCACCTGCACCTGTGACCACCAAGATCTTCACTACTTGCAGCATCAGCTTGAAGGGCTTGCGGCCTTTGGCCCGAAATTTGTCACAGGGACTCATGAAGAAGTATTTGAGCCGACGGCGGAGGTCTTCCTCTTCCGGGGGGGGCGGGGAAGCCCCAGCCCGGGTGCCATACCCAGGACTGGGGGTTAAGAGGCGCTCAGTCTCTGCGGGAATGGGGAAGAACCGTTGGGACCAGACCCAGGCAAGCCCACCTGCCCACAGGGTGAAAGAGTTCCCAAGCACCAGCCAAAGAACTCTGAGAGATCTGAGAAAACCCAGAAAATCTGCAACACTGTACGGGTAAATGCAGCAGTACTGCTCAGAGATTACAAATTCAGATTTGGGGCTCCAAAGGGCCTGAGCTGATTCCTGACCCTGCTGCTCACTGGCTTGGCCAGGGCAGTCAGCCTCTGAGCCTCAGCCTTCTCATCTGCAGAATGGGGGACAAAGCCTCTCACCCGGAGGCCGGGGATTTGATGCCTACAAGGCATTAATCGCAGGAGCTGGCTTGTAATAGGAATGTCAGGAACATCCCATCTTTGTTCCAGATGTGGATTTGTGGGAAGAGAATGAATTCCTTCCACTGGCTTCTCACAGGGCACTCAAGGCTCCAGGGCTCATTCCAACTCACTCCAGCCTCCAGGCATGAGCATGGAGCTCAGCTACATTCCAGGTTTTTTCTGGTCAAACAGACAAAGGACTTTTCCATTTCTCATGACCTGGCCCATCCAGTTGACGCTCACAAGCCACAGGCCCAAGGGAACGGAGATTGACAGGAACAGTAACAATGACAGACTCGCTTGCTGAAGACTCACTGCATGCATGCCAATGGCTGTTATTATGGCACTGCCTGTATGTCAGTTCATAGCATCTTCGTTAAAGGCATCAGCTTCTAGAACTCTCCCAGTGCTAGGACCGAATCCCAGACCTGCCACTTCCCAGTTGGGGGATCCTGGACATCCTTCAAAGCCTCCATCTTCTCTTTTGAAAAGTGGAAATAGAGGCACCTGGGTGGCTCATTCGGTGAAGCGTCTGCCTTTGTCTCAGATCGTGATCCCAGGGTCCCAGAATCAAGCCCCACATCCTGCTCTCTGCTCAGCGAGGAGTCTGCTTCTCCCTCTCCCTCTGCCTGCCACTCGCCCCACTTGTGTACTCTCGCTCACATAAACAAACAAATAAAATCTTGGAGAAGTGGAAATTTAAAAAGTCTACACTGAGGGGAACAACTGGCTGACTCAGTGGGAAGAGCATGCAACTCTCAACCTCAAGCCCTATGTTGGGTGTAAAGATTACTTAAAAATAAAAAATAAAAATAAATAAATATCTACCCGGAGATAGATCGAAACTCTGAAAAGTGTTCTCTGGATGAAGTGAAACAAAACAGATAAAAGCCTCAGCTCAGCCCACAAGTCTCAGTGATTGTTCAGCAAACAGGGGCTATTCTGAGCACTGCTTTTTCTCTGCACTCCTGATCAACCTAAGAGAAAGGTCCAAGGTTTCAAACTGCTGGGGTCACAGCCGGTCACAGCAGCCCAGGACCATCCCTGACACACCCCCACCACCCCCACGGGGAGAACCCTGCTTCTTTCCAGGGCTTGGCTGGCCGCCTGCCTGACACAGCCGCCGGGATGAATGGGGAGCACCGTCAGAACCTGTCCTGCAGGGTGGCCAGCTCCTGGCAGGTCCCTGTGGAGCTTGGATGCTGCTGTGGTTGTTTACAAGATAGTTGGATGCGAAGCCAGAGGGCGGGCCCGCCTCCCTAGCTGGGGTCAGAGTTATCCTACCAGCAGGGACAGCTTTCAGGCATCTCCAGCTAGCTCAAGAAGGGAAGACCAACACAAAGGCTCCCCCCTGAGAAGCAGAGAGTGGAGGCTGGGCATTCACCGCCTGAGTTCAAGCAAGCTGAGCTTCCACGGCTCTGGACTTAGGAGATGGAGTCAGGCGCCCGGGTTCAAGCAGGGTCCCCCCACCCCGCCGCCCGTCTGAGTTTAGAGGAGCAGAGCATTGCCTCAAGAAGTGGGGAAGGGAATCCTGGGAGTTTCACGTGAGGGCTGGAGACGCTGGTGCCCGTTCTGGGTTCTGGCAAAGCTGAGCAATCGGAACTACGCTCCGGACGGACGCAGACCCGCCCGGGCCCCTCCGCGGGCCCCCCCGCTGCCTGAGCCTCGGAACTCCGAGCAGAGCCTGGGTCCGGGGAGAGCACAGCAGCCCCGCACTCCAGGGCCGAGGAGCTGGCGCCGCCCCCGCCGCGCAGGTTCCAGGAGCCACCTGTCCCGATCGCCACCACCGCGGAGCTGAGAGGCCAGCACCGGAGGGGAGGCAAGGGAGCCCGGAGCCCCGCCGCCCGCGCTCGGGGTCCCGCGGGGCCGCGCGCGCGCCCTCACCTGAGCCGCGCCGGCCCACGGGGGCCGCCATGCCGCGGCGGGGAGCGCCGGACGCCGGCGGGCGCGGCGGGGCAGCCAGGGTCCGAGCGCCCGCCGCTGCCGCTGCTGCGGCCTCGCTCCCTCGCGGTGCCGCTTCAAACCCTGTCGCGTCAGCTGACTCGCGCCGCGGTCACGTGGCCGGAGCGGGCGCCCCCACCCCCTGGAAGCACGTGACCGGATCCCGTCCCACCCCCTGAGCCACGGCAGGCCCCCGCGGCCGCAGCGCGCATGCGTACCTCAGCTGGCTCCTGGCGGGCGGCGGGCGGCGGGCGGCGGGCGGCCTTGAGGTCCTAACGCCGACCGGCCGCGGTGTGCTGGGGGATGGGCTGGCTGTGAGAGGGCCACCGTGGGTCCGGCTTGGGCCTGGCTCCCTGTCATGCCCGCGTCCCGTGCCGAGTTCCTGAGCTCCACGTTCCGTGCTTGACCTCTTGCCCTCCGCAGAGTCCGGCGATGACCGTGCGTCCCGTCTCATGGCTACCTCCCCATCCTCCCAGAAACCCCGCGGTTACTCTCAGCCCTTTGGGCTTCTGCTCCTCTCATCTGAACTGCCAGCGAATCCCACTTCCTTTCCTAAGTATGTCCCAAATAGGATCACTTATCCGCACTCGTATGGCCCTCAGCCCAGAGTCCCCCCAGATTCCTGGCCTGCACCGCTGCAGCAACCTCCTCCCTGGCCTGAGGCTCCCACTCCTGACCCCCTCCCGTTACACCCTCCAGGCAGCAGCCAGAAGCATTTTCCAAGAGTAATTCATATCAGTCCTCTGCCCCAGCCTGCCGATGTCTTCCCGATGTCTTCCCGTTGCTCTGGGATGACAAGCAAAGTCCCACCTCAGCCTAGCAGGGCCCTCTGTTCTGGCCCCCATCTGGTCTAGCTTATAGCTCAACGGCCTCAGGGCCTTTGCACTCTTGCTTTGAAGGATGCTGGTTAAGAGCCCAGGCTCTAGTGGACGCCTGAGTGGCTTAGCAGTTCAGAGTCTGCCTTTGACTCAGGGCGTGATCCTGGAGGCCCCGAGATCGAGTCTAGCATTGGGCTCTCTGCATGGCGCCTGCTTCTCCTCCCTCTTCCTATGTCTCTGCCTCTGTCACTCATGAATAAATAAATAAAATCTTAAAAAAAAGAAAAAAGGAAAAAAGAACCCAGGCTCTGAGGTCCAGTTTGGACTAAATCTAGGCCCTGCCAACTGCCACTTCTACATCTTCCAAAGAGTCCCTTAAACTCCATGTGCCTGTTTACTCATTTGCAAAATGGGGATACTTAGTCATAGTTACCTGCCTCATGGAGGTGTTGAATTAAATGAGAAAACACCAGAGCCTAAAATGCAAAAGCACTGCACAAGGCTGGCAAACAGTACTGACAATTAAAGTAGTGCTGTTGGGATTATGGAATCCTTTCTCGGGAAAGCGGTCCCCTCACGTAAATCAGAAGTCTTGATCTAAGATGCCTGGGTGGCTCAGCGGTTGTTTGCCTTTGGCTCAGGGCATGATCCTGGGGTCCTGGGATTGAGTCCTGCATCAGGCTCCCTCTGGGGGAACCTGTGGGGAGCCTGCTTCTCCCTCTGCCTATGTCTCTGCCTCTGTGTCTCTTATTAATAAATAAAATAAATAAAATCTTAAAAAGAAAAAAAAGTCTTGATCCTTTTGTGGATCATGAGCGTGATAACTGAGTATTCATGCTGTTGTGTGAGATGCGTCTCTTCCAAACCTTGCTATGTCCTCAGCACATTACCTGTCTGAATGGGGGGGGGGGGGGGGAGGATCCAAGTCTTGTTATGCTTCTCTTATATGAACTATACCTTGTAACTGCTTCTGAAACGTTCCTGAATTTGGCATCTGTGAGTTCTGTGAAGGCGATGCTTATCTTGCTCCCGGCTGGGACCCCAGCAATCAACAGATTTTTGTTGAACACATCAATGAGCAACTTCTTCTGTCCAGCACTGTGCCTATAACCTGGGCTGAGAGGAGCAAAGCTATGGGAGCAGATGGGGTAGGTCTGCCTGCAGGGTCTCCTATCAGCCTCCATTATCAGCCTACTAGACTGTCGACATGCCAGAAATTTCACCACTTGTTGGAAAGCCAAAGGGAAGAGATCCTGCTCAGACCACCTGCAGGGAAAGACTGTCCTAGACTACGCTGGCCAGGCCTGGGGGATCTGAGAGGTGGCTGCTGGGAGGGATCTGTGTGAGAGCTTGTGGAAGCCTGGAGGATTGAGGGGGGAGCCAGGAGATCGGGGTTCCAGCTATGGCAGGCACAGGCCACACCCTCCCATCTCCTGAGGAAGGGGCCATGCATCAGGGGAAAAAGAGAAACAGGCAAACCACACGACACAGAGCCAGGAGGCAGTGGGAGGATTTTACTAAACTGCATGACACACAACTTCCCCAGGCCCCCGTGAGTGTCGGCATTCACTTCAGCCATCCGGCCCCAGCAGTGCCCCTCGCTCCTGCACCCACTCGGGACTCTCGCCAGTAGGGAGCACTGGGCTGGCAGTGTCATGGGCGGGAGAGCAGGGCTCAGGATGAGACTCGGGGTTGGGGTTGGGGCTGGGCACTGGATCCTGCTCAGGTCCGGCCACAAGGTCAGGATTGGTGCTGTGACCAGGCTTAGGGTCAGAAGACTTAATAGACTCAGGGGTGGGGGTGGATTCAGAGCCGGAGACAGCCCTGGGGCTGGGATTAGGGAGGGAGCCCAGCACCGAGCCAGGGTCAGAGCCAAGGCCAGAGCTGGGGCCAGGGCTGAGGCCCAGGCCAGAGCCGAGAACGGACACGGCCTCAGGACCCAGGAGGGAGACCTGCCCTGGCCTCAACATGGAGGCAGGGCTGAGGTCTAGGCCTGCAGCAGCAGCCGCAGCGGCGGCGGCAGCGGCGGCTGCCGCTGCGCCCTCGTGCACCCGCTTGTGCTTGGTGAGGCTGGAGGCTTGGCCAAAGGCCTTGCCGCAGAGCTGGCAGCGGTAGGGGCGCTCCCCGGAATGCACGTGCAGGTGCTGCAGCAGCGCCGAGCTCTGCCCGAAGGCCTTGGAGCAGTGGGGGCAGGCGTACGGCCGCTCGCCCGTGTGGATGCGCAGGTGGTGCTGCAAGTTGGAGCTCTGGCCGAAGGCCTTGCCGCAGTGGGGACAGCGGTACGGGCGCTCGGCCGTGTGCGTGCGCTGGTGCTGCAGCAGCGCCGAGCTCTGGCCGAAGGCCTTGCCGCACTGCGGGCACGGGTAGGGCCGCTCGCCCGTGTGCGTGCGCAGGTGCTTCAGCAGCGCCGAGCCCTGCCCGAAGCCCTTGGCGCACACGGGGCACTTGTGGGGCCGCGGGCCGCCGTGCGTGCGCAGGTGCTGCGCCAGCAGCGAGCCGTGACCGAAGGCCTTGCCGCACACCGGGCAGTGGTGCGGCTTCTCGCCGCTGTGGCTGCTGCGGTGCTTGAGCAGCGTGGAGCGCCAGCCGAACGCTTTGCCGCAGGCGGCGCACTGGTAGGGCCGCGCGCCCGTGTGGATGCCGCGGTGCTGGGCCAGCGTGGCGCCGTGGCTGAACGACTTGCCGCAGTCGGGGCAGCGGTAGGGCTTCTCGCCGCTGTGGGTGCGGCGGTGCTGGCTCAGCCCCGAGCTGCGGCGGAAGGCTCGCCCGCAGTCGGGGCAGGAGAAGGGCCGCGGAGGGCTGGCAGGGGCCGGGAGCACCGCGGGGCTGGGGGTCAGGACCTCGGGAGTGGCAGTGAGGCCGGACGAGAGGGGGTCCAGGTCTGGGGATTCGGTGGGGCTGAGGGGCTCGTTGTTAGGGTCAAGAACCAGGGGGACAGGGCCGATGACGTCTGGATCGAGGTCGAAACTTGAAGACATGGGGTCGAGATCTTGGGGATCCGAGTCTCGAGTGGCTGAGATGGAGCTCGGAGCTTCCGCATCGGGGTCAGCGTCAGGGTCCAGATCTTCAGAGACAGGTTCCAGATCTTCATAGCTGGGGTCCACGTCTTCAGAGACAGTGTTGAGGTCTTCTGGGTCAGGCTCTGGGTCTTCACAAACTGGGTCCAGCTCTTCAGGGTTGGGGCCCAGGTCCTCTGAGTCGGAGTCGAGCTCTTCATAAGTGGGCCTCGGGCCCTTGTGGCCTGGGTTCCTGACCAGGACCGAGCGCCGCATCCCTGGTGTGGAGGTGCTGGCTGCTTCTGGGGCAGGATCTGCAGGGTGAGGACAGAGGGTGGGTGGAGGCAGGTTCTGGAAGACAGGGGGCCTCTTTCAGGGTCTGGGCAGGGAAGTGAGAGGGGGCCGTGCCATGCCCCAGAACCCATTCCGGGATCCTTCTCTTGTCTCAGATTGCGGGGAGACTTGTGGTGCACTCCAGCCAGGACAGGGAGAAGAGGGACCCTGGTGGGACACGGAGGGAGGATGGGGGGAACCTTCCCTTCTCAGCACACCTGGATGGAAGTCAGGGGACCCAGCACTAGAGGTCTCCAGGACCCAGCTCCAGGGCTCTGCCCCTCTCTCCATCTTGGGCTCCTCCTCCTCTGGTGCGAAGCTTGGGTCCTGTGGAGGAGACAGAGTCCAGGGTTCCTACCCCCTTGACTGGTGATCCCTCAGGGGGAAGAGGGTGAGTGCCTCGGTCCTAAGTACATGACCTAAATTCCATTCCCATAGTTGGGGGTGACATATCTGGGAGTTCCTAGTACCAAGGGCAACCTCTGGCTTGTCTTGTGGAGAGGAAGCATCCTGACCTCTGAAGTTGGTATCTGGGGGATGAGTGGGGGGCAAACAACACCTGGTAATTCCCTTGCATCACTGGGGGAGGGCAGGTGCACCTCTAGCCTGTTTGCTGGTGAAGAGGCCACGTAAATGCCAGACCTCACATTTCAGGGCTAGGAGTAACTGTTAAAACACTTGTGTATCCAAATGTCAGTTCTTAAAGCTAGAGGGATTGAGGGAATATGGTGGGACACATTGTGGCACAGGGAGGCCCATAGACCCCATAGCCAGGGGAGTAGGGACAGGTGTTATACCTGTTTGCTCACCTGCATAGCAGATCCTGAATTCTAACTCCTGGGGGAGGGAGAGGGCAAAATAATACTTGGGGCCCCTCTTAGGTTACTGGGGGGCTCCTGGGTCATCTCCTAGGAAAGGGAGATTCCTGATCCCAAGGCTGAGGTATGGGGACGGGTGTCAGCATACTTTAGTTCCCTCCTAGAGAAAAGATCCAGAATTCCAGCCTCATGCCTGGATGTTGGAAGCCGGGTGGACAAACAATAGCTGGGAGCCCTTCTGGGGAGCAAAAGGAGCTCAGGATTACCTGATGGGGAGGTGATGCCTCGAGCTATCCACCCCAAGGCTGGGGCTGGGGAGCAAACAGATCTGTCCGAGGGGGGAGGGACATCTCCAACCACAACCCCACAGCTGGAAGTGGCTAAGCAAATGGAGAGGGTGGAGTTCTTAGATCACCTCCTGGACCCAGACACCACATTTGGAGGGTGAGGGGGAACAACGCCTGGGTCCCTTCCTGGGTTCCTGGGGGCCAGGGACGCCTTTAGATTGTCTTCTGAGAAGTGGCTTTGCAAATTCCCACCTCTTAGCTGAAGACGGGAGGGAACGGAGTTCCTGGGGGTGGGGGGTAGGTGGACCCCTGGATCACCTCCTGGGAAAGGGCTTCCAGAACTCTGGGCCCCAAGACTGGAGAGTGAGGGGAACAATACCCGGGCTCCAGGGGGCCAGAGGGAACCCCTGGATCCCCCTCCTGAGGAAGGGCCTCCTGAACTCCCGACCTCAGGCTGGAGGGTGGGGACAACAATACTTCGGGGGTCTCCCAGGGTTCCTGGGATGGAGGGGTCTGGATCGCCTCCAGGGGAGGGGGCGTCCTGAGCTCCCGCCCCCCCAGCTGAGGGGTGCCCCCCACCCCCCGCAACACCTCCCGATTTCAGGCGCCCAGCGCGGGCTGGGCCCTCCCCCCGGGGACGCGGCGGCGTTAAGGGCGCGCTAGGCCCGCGGGCCGCGGGGGCCCCCTCGCCCTCCCCTCCCGCCCGCGACCCCGCTCTCCCGGGCCGGGCGGGCGGCGCGCGGGCGGGGGTGGCGTGGGGGGAGCGGCGGACAGAGGTCGCCCCGGGCCGCGCCCCGCGCCCGCCCCCGCCGCCGCCCCGGCCCCGGCCCCCGCCCGCCCGGCCCGCTCGCGGGGACACTCACCCGGCGCCCCTCGCCCCTGCCCGGCCCGCCGCGCCCCCGGGGCCCGCAGGAAGCCCCCCGCCCGCCAGCCCCGCCGGCGGCCCCCTCGGCCCAGCGGCCCCGCCAGGCGCTCCCGGGGAGCGAGAGGGGCCGGCCGAGGGCCGCAGCGGGAGCTGCTGGGACTTGTAGTTCGCCCGCGCCCGCCGCGGCCGTCGCCATCGCTGCCCCCGCCCCCCGGCCCGGCCTTTGTCCCGGCCCGGCCGCCCCGCTCGCCGCGCCTTTGTCTGCGCCCGGGCGCCCGGCCCGCCGCGCCTCGCCTCGCCCTCCCGCTCGGGCCCCCGCCGCCCGCCGCCCCGGCCCGCTGCCCCTGCGGCCCTCCCCGCCTCGGCCTCTCGGCCTCAGTTGCTGTCACTTTTCCCGCCTCTGCCCCTGCCCCTGCCCCTGCGTCTGCGCCTCTGTCCCTGCCTCGGGCTCCAATCTTTGTTCGGGAAGCACCAGACCTTCTGCGTCGCTGGCCGTGCACATCAGCAAAGCCGCGGCTCCGAGAAGCCCTGCAGTTTGCAAAGTTGTTAATCTTTGCTCAGCCCTCGGCTCCCTGTAAGACGCCCCAAGGAAAAGGGTTGGGAGCAGTGTCCCTGAGTGTTCTCCTCCTCCTCCTACCGGGCTGGTGGGTCACTCACTGCTGTCACTGGTGGGCTGCCTGTGTCTGCTGCCCACCGGGGTGACGATCTCTGGAGAGGCCTAGGCCACACGGCTGGGCAGGACTCTGGGCAGACTTTACCTGGAGACCCAGATCCCCGCAAAGAGGGAGCGAACACCAGCCCCGGCAGCTGGCAGCTGGGCCCTGATGTTCTTCACTGAGCATAAACACTGGTCACAGAGTATAAACAATGATCACACAAGGCCGCTCTGTGACCACGTCTGAACCAAGCGAGAGACAAGGACACTCTGCAACCACAGAAACGAATACACGCCCTCGTCTCCCGGACTAACACAACCGCTACTGCTTCTTACCAATGACAGCTCCACGTCCATCCTCCCACTTCTGAGATAAAAATCATCCAAATAGGGAAGCCTGGGTGGCTCAGCAGTTGAGCACCTGCCTTCGGCTCAGGTCGTGATCCTGAAGTCCCGGGATCAAGTCCCACATCAGGCGCCCTGCATGGAGCCTGCTTCTCCCTCTGCCTATGTATGTCTCTGCCTCCCTCTCTGTCTCTGATGAATAAATAAATAAAAATATTTTTTAAACAATCATCCAAATACCCAGTCACCAGTCTGCTCCCTGCTTCCCAATAGCACCAACCAAGAATTGCTTCTTCTCTTTGCAATTCTCTTTAAAACTACCCAGCACATGCCTGAATCAATCCTATGTGGTGCCCACCTGTCCTCCAACAGCCTCTTATGGAGGCACCCATGCTTCCTGGCCTATGATCTTCCCTGCTGGACCAAGCTAAAAAACTTTTTTTTTTTTTTTTTTTTTTTTACTTACAGGTATATTTCTTATGGTCTTTGGTGAATTCTGACACCACCTACCCTTGAATACAGCCTCAAGCAAATTAGGCCTCCAGGTCTCTTCCCTTTTCTTTCCTGAACCTTCTAGATCTGTACCGAACTCAAGGTCTGAAACTGGCTTTCCACCTTTCTGTGGAAAAGCCCACGGCAGATCTGAGAGATCTGAAACTGAAATTGGATTATGTCACTGGTTCCTCATCTTACCAACTCCTGGAAGATTCCATAATAAATAATACTTGTAATGACAGCTGTTTTTTTCTGTCTGCTATCTTTTTTTTTTAAGATTTATTTATTATTTTAGAAGGTGGGGAGGGCAGAGACAGAGAGACTCTCAAGTGGACTCCCCACTGAGCACAGAGCCCTACTCAGGGCTCAATGTGGGGTTCCATCTCATGACCCTGAGATCATGACCTGGGCTGAAATAAAGGGTCAGATGCTTCATCGACTGAGCCACCCAGGCACCCCTGTCTGCTAAGTAGCTCTATCAGCACCTTGCTTTCCCTCTGTGGATTCTTCTCTACTACTCCAATCTAACACAGCCCCCCAGTATCACTCAATCACTAATTTACCACTCAGAGAATCCCATCTCCTGGCCACAACCATTAGGTTGGAGTATATGACATTGGAGGGTCTCATTCTTCCTCCGGGATTAGAAACTGTAGATAGGACCTCATCCTACCCGCAGTTCCCCCCGCCACAGATGTCAGGAAGAACAGTCTACAGATTGAAGCCAATCTATACCAGGATGTACAGGTGAGAGTTGAAGAGAAAGTTCTGTCTATATTGGCTGAGCTCCTGGATATAGCCATACCTGAAGCCAGAAGCCCTCATTCTTTCCAATACCATGAGCCAACAAATTTCCTGGGCATTGAGCTGGTTTTAGTGGGTATCTGTTCCTTGAATCCATGATAGTCTTGACTAATTTAGAATTAGTACCTGGAAAGGGAAGGATATTGAGGGAACTACCTAAAATGTGGAATTGGTGGAGCAAAGGTGAGGTAGAGGGACGGGGCCACCGCAGACAAGATATTCACTATAAACTGAATGGGACTCCCCTAGATTTATTGCCGTGCATACAATCTGCCCTGAGAAGAGAAACAAGAAATTCCTGTTATGTGGAAGAAAAATAAGCTGATTGAAATCTTGCCTATTTGGGAGTGCCTGGGTGGCTCGGTTGGTTAAAGTTAAGCATCCACTCTTGGTTTCAGCTCAGGTCATGATCTCAGGGTCCTGAGATTGAACCCTACTTCAGGCTCCATGCTCTGCTTATCTCTCTCCCTCTGCTCCTCCCCCCTCCCTCTCTCTCTCCTCTCTCCCTAGAATAAATAAAATCCTTAAAAAAAAAAATCTTGCTTATTTTATTTTGGGACTCTAGTCACATGTCTCTTGAGAAAACTATTTGAGAAAAATATCAGGGTGTTGAAATATGTGGGTGCCTTCACAAAGCCTCCAGCAGGGTCTCCTTAGATGCCGCCAGCTGCCTCTATACACTTCTTGCAGCAGAGACTAGCATCCCCTTGATTTTGTGAGACTGCCAGAGTTGAATTCTCGGCCCCAAGGTAGAGGAGGAAATTCCACGTAATAACGTAATAACGTGGAAGATAAGACTGGGATTATCGGAGAACCAGGGGCCACTCGATGCCTCAGGCTATTTTGCAACACTGAGCACTCCCTGTCTATAAGCCTGCAATTACCCTCCTTTGGGAAGTGCCTATTAGCTATCTTTCCACCCTCCGCGTTGTAACCTGGGGCAATATAGATGCTAAGGGGAGAGGCAGACGCTGGTCTGTTGCTAGGAGACAGGGTCCGGCAAGGTTGGGCTCCAGGCTCAAACGTCGTGGTAGGGCTTGGGGAACCAAGTCACCCAGGGGTGGGCCTGTGAGCTGGGCCATCCAATCATAGCATTCTATCCGCCTGGGCACAGTGATTGGCTCGGGGCTGGGCATGTGACTCAAATGTCCTTTAAATTCCAACAAGAGGGGATCCCTGGGTGGCGCAGCGGTTTGGCGCCTGCCTTTGGCCCAGGGCGCGATCCTGGAGACTCCGGGCTGGAGACTCAGGATCGAATCCCACGTCGGGCTCCCGGTGCATGGGGCCTGCTTCTCCCTCTGCCTGTGTCTCTGCCTCTCTCTGTCTCTCTCTGTGACTATCATAAATAAATAAAAATAAATAAAAATAAATAAATAAATAAATTCCAACAAGAGGGGATGCCTTGGTGGCTCAGTGGTTGACCCTCTGCCTTCCGCTCAGATTATGATCCCAGGGTCCTGAGATCAAGTCCCACGCTGGGCTCCCCGCAGGGAGCCTCTTTCTCCCTCTGCCTCTCTCTGTGTGTCTCTCATGAATAAATAAAATCTTTAACAAAAAAAAATTCCAAAAGAGTCGTTGAGGGCAAGACCTCTCCTCTTTCTTTAAGGCTTTAATCTAGAGGGTTGCTAGCATCCTCTTTTGCTACCATTTAGAGGGATAATAGGATTGCGAGGTGACGGGGAGCTTATGGATTTTCCTATTTCTAAATTGTAAAAAACAAATTCATCCAAATAAATTTGAAGGTCTAATTGGCTTTATTAAATGATTCATGAGGGATGCTCGGGTGGTTCAGTTGGTTAAGCAGCTGCCTTCAGCTCAGGTCATGATCCCAGGGTCCTGGGATCAATAAAGTCCCACTTTCAGCTTCCTGCTCAGCTGGCAGCCTGCTTCTCCCCCCTCTCTGCTCTCCCTCCACCACCACCCCTTGTTCTCTAATAAAATCTTTTAAAAAATTATTTATTTATTCATGTGAGACACAGAGAGAAGGGGGCAGAGACACAGGCAGAGGGAGAAGCAGGCTCCTTGCAGGGAGCCCGACGTGGGACTCGATCCCAGGACCCTGGGATCACGACCCAAGCCGAAGGCAGATGTTCAACCACTGAGCCACCAAGGCGTCCCTCTAGTAAAATCTTAAAAAGATTCATGAATTGGGCAGCATCGCTTCTAACACATAGAGGGACACTCCAAGGAGTTGTACAATGTGGAAGGTTTTTATAGAAGGAGGTTAGGGAAAGAAAGTTGTAAGCCAAAGGATTGTTACAGTCACTTGCCCTTAGGGGAAGGCAGGGGGGATTTTATTAAATCGATTGCCTCACCTTTTGTCCCTGGTGAAGGTCCATGCTACAGATTATCTTGTGCTTATCAAAAAATTCCCGATTGGTAATTAAGACTTAACATTTCTGGGGCAGCCCCAGTGACCCAGCAGCTTAGTGCCACCTTCAGCCTGGGGTGTGATCCTGGAGACTCGAGATCGAGTCCCACGTCAGGGCTCTTGCATGGAGCCTGCTTCTCCCTCTGTCTGTGTCTCTGCCTCTCTCTTTCTCTCATGAATAAATAAAATCTTAAAAAAAAAAAAAAAAGACATTTCTGGGGGCGGTTGAAACTGCGATAAGGTTAGGTATTAACCCCTGGTTTGGTGACTTAGCCTGGCCCAGGTTACACCATTTTGGGCTTGTGGTTTCCTTTCCAACAAAGTCAATAAAATTCCTTTCTACTTGAGCTAGACCAAACTGGGTTTCTGTCACTTGCAACAAAAATGACTAAGATGTTAAAAAAAATATGGGTACTGCAGCCATCTTCACGCTGCAGCCAAATGCTAGGCTCTGTTCTAAGAATGGTATGTGCATATTATATTTAAATCTTGTACCTATTTTATGAAGAACTATGGCCAACCCACTTGACACACGAGGAAAGTGAGGAGTACAACATGACATCATTGCTGAGGGACAGAAAGACAGCGAAGTGGCAGGTCTGAATTCTGCTGCTCCGTGATGCACTATTTTTCTTTTCTTTTTTTTTTAATTTTTAAAAAATTTATGATAGTCACAGAGAGAGAGAGAGAGAGGCAGAGACATAGACAGAGGGAGAAGCAGGCTCCATGCACCAGGAGCCCGATGTGGGATTCGATCCCGGGTCTCCAGGATCGCGCCCTGGGCCAAAGGCAGGCACCAAACCGCTGCACCACCCAGGGATCCCCTCTTTTTTTTTTTTAATAATAATAAATTTATTTTTTATTGGTGTTCAATTTGCCAACATACAGAATAACACCCAGTGCTCATCCCGTTAAGTGCCCCCCTCAGTGCTGCACTATTTTTCTTTAAAAATTAATCCGTTCTCCCATGTTCAATCCTACCTACTTTATCTTATTTTATAAACCTTTTGGGGTTTGTAGTTGATGAGAAATGCTTTTTTGGCGTGGGGAAGGGTGAATGGAATATACAGAGGGAGAAACATAAATCCATAAAACACGTACCCCAAATCATGATGAAGCATCTTTCTACACTGAAAATATTTCTAGTAAAGCTCCCGTTCTTTCCTAGCTACCCATCCCGGGGTTAGTCAGTTCCATTGTTAGAAAATGCTTCAATTTGTATGGAAATCTGCCTCCTTGTAACTCTTACCCATTATCTTTCGTCTGGTGTCTAGGTTGCCAAGAACCAGGCAGGAGCACAAACAATCGTGCAACCAGAGCTACATGGAAATGAACACCGATGTAAGCTTTCTGAGCTTCCTGGCAGGCAAGGCATGAAGGAAAAACCCTTTTTTAAAAAAAGATTTTATTTATTCATGAGAGACAGAGAGAGAGAGGCAGAGACACAGACAGAGGGAGAGGCAGGCTCCTTGAGGGGAGCCCAATGTAGGACTCGATCCTGGGTCCCCAGGATCACACCCTGGACCAAAGGCGGCACTAAACCGCTCAGCCACTCGGGCTGCCCAGAAAAACCTTTTTGTTAGTAGTCATCTGGTCAACAGACCAGCTTCATCAGGAGAGCCTGATTTTGTCCTGGGGATAATTGCAGGATGGGTTTATTGCTGTAGTTCTCAACCAGGGCCACTGTTTTCTCGGCACCACCACCCCCATCACCCTTACCCAGGGGACAGTTGGCAATGCCTGGAGATATTTTTGGTTGTCACCGTTGGCTGGGCTAAAAGGAGAATGCTACTGGCCTGTAGTGGGTAGAGGTCAGGGATGATGCTAAACATCCTACAACACACATAAGGGCCTCTGACAATAAAGATTGATCCCATCGAAAATGTCAATAGTACGGGGTTGAGAAATCCTGGTTCATCATGAGGCAGTTCAGAAGTGTGTCATGTACATCTTTAGCGGAAGCAAACACGAGGGTCCTCTGTGGCTAGAAGATACTTGCATAGATACTATGAGTGCACCCAAAGGGCCATCTTACTGTGGGACCCAAAGCTGGACTCCTGTTCTGTGGAGATGACAACCCGGCTCTACAGAATTGCTGCCCATGGGGAAAGTACTCCTGGCCAGGCTTGAGCTTGGCTCTTAGTGGCTCATTGGATTGGAGGTCTTGGTCTTTGAAGGTCTGTCTACAGGGTCAGGGAGCCATGTTCATTCCCCGAAACCAGATTCTCTACAGCCTACAGAAGCAGACCCTGGGCATGGCCACCAAGGCTCATTTTATCCCAGACAGACCCAATCTCACCACACCCCAGACCTTCAACGGGGGGGGGGGGGGGGGGGGGGGGGGCTGTCCAAGGTACCGTGGTAGGATTGTCAAACCTTGTCCCTGATGGGCTTCAGGGCTCCACCCCCTCTTCCTCCTTTCCAACCTTTTCTTTCTTTTCTTTCTTTCTTTCTTTCTTTCTTTCTTTCTTTCTTTCTTTCTTTCTTTCTTTCTTTCTTTCTTTCTTTCTTCTTTCTTTCAGATTTTATTTATTTATTCATGAGAGAGAGGGGGTGGGTGGGTAGAGACAAGCAGAGGGGGAAGCAGGCTCCATGCAAGGAGCCCAAGGTGGGACTCGATCCTGGGACCTCAGGACCACGCCCTGGACCAAAGGCAGGTGCTAAACTGCTGAGCCACCCAGGGATTTCCCCCCCCTTTTTTTTTTTTTTTTTTTAAAAGCAGCCCCCATCTCATTCTAGCTGCTCTCTCCCACACGTTTATTTTAATTTACAGCACTTTTTTTTTTTTATTCTTAATTTTTATTTATCCATGAGAGACAGAGAGAGAGGGAGGCAGAGGGAGAAGCAGGCTCCATGCAGAGAGCCTGACGTGGGACTCAATCCCGGGGCCCCAGGATCACGCCCTGGGCTGAAGACGGCGCTAAACCGCTGAGCCATCCGGGCTGCCCTCCCCCCTTTTTTAAGATTCTATTTACCCACTCATGAAAGACAGAGAGAGAGAGAGGCAGAGACACAGGCAGAGAGAGAAGCAGGCTCCATGAAGGGATCCCAATGTGGGACTCGATCCCAGAACCCTGGGACCACGCCCTGGGTGGAAGGCAGACGCCCAACCGCTGAGCCACCCAGGCAGGCATCCCTTTTCCAACCTTTTCATTTCATCCCTGGCTGGACATCTACTCCCTTGAACTTGATCATATCTGATGGCTTTTATTGATTCGTCCCTGGACCCAGCTCTGACCTGGAGACCGGTTACCCACCCAGCAAGTAAACCGCTGACCTTCCGATCTTCACCCACAATGGTGGAGAGATTTCTGGGTCACTCTCAGCTTCTCCACCCCTTCAGTCTCCCTCCTCTGAGCCCTCCCCTGACTCTCTCAACGATAGAAAGCTCCTTCCCATACCCTCATCTTCCTCTTTCCTCCGTACCTTCATGTTCAGAAGGGAAGTGCTCTTCCTCCTTGACCCCCAGCCACACACACCAAGTGTGTACATTTCTCATTTATAACATTCATTTCCACCTTACAGATGAGGCTCAGGGGGGTTAAGTGACTTGCCCGAGACTACTGTCCAGGACAGAGGAGTTAAGATTTGGACTCTGTCCATTCAGCCTGTGTTCTCAGCCCTTCACCACATTGCCCTGTTCAACATTCCACTCCCTCCACACCATTCATACTTGTTGGTGCACCTGAACACCTCACACTGGGTCCAATCACCAGGCCTTTGCACAAGCTGGGATGGCCTCCTCGCCCAGAGTGGGGCGATCTTCTGGGTCCACAGAAGTGTCCGTTCAGGGTGGTTTGATGGAATCACTCTCTCCTGCACAGCTCCCATCCCACCAAGCATCCTCTTTCATGGCTGACTGATGGGGAGGGGTGGGATGTTGTCAAAGCAGTGTTTATTGCTGACTAGGGCATGGGTAGGTAGGGGTCTGGGGGGCCCGAGGGTCTATGTTCCCAGCCCCACAGCCCCAGGGGCGAGGGGAGCCCAGAGGCACATGGCTTTCCTGAAGATTGACCAATCTCAACACTGCTGGGCCCTGGAACTTGGAGACAAACTCATCCTCGTATTGGGTTGAGAAGAAGCGCTGTCCACCCAGCGGGGGCTCAATGTGGCCATACTTGCACTGTGAAGTCAGGGCGGGCAGCCTGGCAAGATAGCCTGGAGCTTGGCTGGCCTACCTGGGCCCACCCCATATGACCCTTACATCGTCCCCCCCCATAGGATCCTGGGAGCACAAGGCTGATGATTGGGTTCTGAGGAGGTGGGCTGTTTGGAGCCTAGTTTGGGCTGACCCAGGAGCTGGATGAGAAGCTGGAGAGAAACCCGGGGCCCCCCCACAGGACCTCAGGACCGCGGTGACCCTAGGCAACGGGGAGCTAACCCTCAGCTGGGGGTATAATAACTGTGGCTGGTGATACGAAGATGTCCTTGAGCTGACCCTGACCCTGACATTAAGATGACCCTGTACCCGGGGTCACCCTCGAGAGACCCTGAGCGGACTTGACACTAAGTCTGGGCCTGAGGAGATGGTATTATCATCCATAAAGCTGCACTGATGTGGGGGGGTCACCGGGTCAGGGAGATACCCGTCCCCTGCCCTCACCCGCTGTAGCATGTCCTCAGTCACGGAGGCCGGAGCTGTTCTGTGAGGCTTCAGCATCTTCTGGTTCGTGGTTAAAAAATCTGTTTCTGGAGATTTGGGTGGGGGTAGTCGAGCTGAGGGGCTGAGGGTGGAGAGGCTTGGCCCCTGGGCGGGAACGCGCGAGATCAGGGATGGGGTAGGACTTGGCGAAGCCAGAGGCGGCGCTGAAGTTGGCGGGGAGGATGGAGAAGGAGGCGGGGAGGATGGGGAAGGAGGCCGGGGCGGGGGCGGGGCAAGCACCGGCTGGAGGGCGGGGCCAGGGCCAGGGGGCGGGGCCAGAGTCTGACGGAAAAGCGGGGCTTAGAGTCGGGACTGGGCCGGGGGTGATGCCTCGGTGGAGGTGGGGCATAGGGGCGAATCAAGTCCTCGAAGGGGCGGGTCGTCCAGGGGCAGAGTTGCGATCGCGACCCACCCACCGCGCGGGATCTCGCTCCTCAGGAGGCGGAGCCAGGGCCGGGCAGTGGGCGGGGCGAAGCCGGCCGGGGCGGGGCTAGAGCTGCGTCGGGAAGGGAGCCTCCCCCCCCGCCCCGCCCCCCGCAACCCGCGCACTGTAGGTGCCCTGGGGCAGGCTGCTCTGCAGTAAGTGGAGACTGGGCGCCTTCTGCGACTTCTGTGCCTTCTCGGGGGGGCAATAGTCCGAGCCCATGGAGGTCTGGAGGAACTGCCCGAGCAGCGAGGAGTCCCCCAGGCACACGTGGCTCTTCAGTTTATCGTGAGGCACGTGGCGGCCGGGTGGCTTGGTCACCGGCAGCTGTAGGACCGCGTGGCATGTGGGGAGCTCCCGGGGTCTCCCAAAACCCGGGGGAGAGAAGAGGCCAGCGCCCTGCGGCCTTGGATAGCTCACACCCTCTCTGGGGCCCACATCGCTGGCGCTGGGAGCAGGCTATGTATCTCATTTTGCAGACAGAGCCACTGAGGCTCCGAGTGGTTGAGTGACTTAACCCTAGACCGGGAGATAGATCCAGGAGATCCCCCCACCCACACACACACGTGTCAAGCTCAGTCTCACCTCAAGGCCTTTGCACTTGCTATTGGTACTGCCCTGGAAACCCTTTTACCTGGTGAGCCTGAGCCTGGGCCTGGGGGGTGGGGGGTGTCTCCCTCCCCCTTCCTGCTGACCTGGCCATGGAAGGAGTGCATGGAGGTGGTGAGGCTGCCCGGACCAGGGCACCAGTTTCCTTCCAGAATGTGCGATGCTGGAGTCTGGTCATGGTGAAGAACAAAACGCTCTGCCAGTGGCAGAGCGGGTGCTGAGCAGACCTGGGAGGCCACTGTGGGGAAGGGGGCAGGGGGAGGGTGGTGGGACGGGCAGTAGGCTCACCTGGCTCTCGGGCATAGAAGTGTTCAGCCTTGGTGGTCCTGTCACGGAACAGGCCATCTCCAGGACGAATATTCACATGGTGGATGTGGGCTGTGGCCTGAGCCTTGTCATACCTGCAGATAAGAGGGGATGGGATTCATCTGATCTGGGCCCTTGCAACTCGGAGGAAATGGGAGAGGGGCAGACTTCCCAAAGGCCAAGCCATGGGGTGCTAATGGTGGGTGACCTGATACAGTAGAGAGCCTTGCTGGTAGGGGATGGAGGTCTCAGAGGTAGAGTACTGGCCCTAGAGCCTTGGGCAGCACACTCCACATGTCAGAGAGCCCTTTGCCCTGTCCTGGTAGAAGGCCACCATCCCTTTTTACCTGTCTGGGGGCAGATCCTGAGGCCTGTAGGCTTGTTTCTGCTCTGAACACATGGGCCCATAGCCAATCTTGAAGTCTCCCAGTTCCACGCTGGAAGAGGCCTGGGGGCGGATAGAGGTGGAAAGGGCAACACCAGCCAGCCCCTCCTGCTGCCCTCCCCAGCAGTACCAGCCCCGCCTCGATTTACCCTCTTACACATCAAGGCAGGTGGGCTCGGCAGAGCCTGGAAGTGTCTCTGGTAGGAGGTCCCATTGTCCTGTCTCCTGTGGTCCCACCTGAGGGGGTTCAGGCCCCCTGAGGAGGAACAAGAGTGAGCAGAAAAGGACACTGAGCCTCTGCAGCCTCAGGCCCACTGGGATGCAACTCCCTGCCTGGAAAGGGGAGCTGGGCCGCCCTGACTAGCCTCGCCTGAGGGCTGTGTGGAAAACACCAAAAATAGGGGCTCCTGGGTGGCTCAATGGGTTAAGCATCTGCCTTTGGCTTAGATCATGATCCCAGGGATCTGGGATCAAGCCCCACATGAGGCGCCTGCTCCTCGGGGAGGTGGCTTCTCCCTCTCCCTTGGCCCTCCACCCCACTCATGTGTATGCATCTTCTTTCAAATAAATAAAGAAAATCTTTAAAAAAAAATAAAAAAGGAAACACCAAAAATAATACAAAGAATGATACAAGAATAGCTACCAAGTATTGAAATAGGAATCTAGGGTAAGCGCTTCAAGCCTCATCTGCAGGGTTCATCTTATTCTCCCCACTTTACAGCCTCAGAGAAGCCAAATGACTTGCCAGAAGTCACGAAAATTCAAAACCAGAACCGAGTCAAACCCAGATCTGACAATCCCTGAGTCCAGCTTGGAGGGACTTTGGACTAGTGATGTCCACCAGCAGTCCCTTAGAGTCACAGAATTGGAAAATCCAAGTGGCAGCTACTCTTTTTTTTTTTTTTTTTTTTTTTGAGTGCTCACCCTATGCCAGGTGCATCATGCACTCTGGGCTCTTTTGGCTTCACCAGCTCCTATGAAGTGGGGTGCTATTGTTGCACCCATTTTGCAGATGAGGAAAATCCAGGCTTGGAGAGGTCGACTTGCTCAGAGTCTCGTATCTACTAGGGTGGCAGGGCTGGGGTGGGGGTGACTTAGATTTGTCTGATTCCAAACCACCATTCATGGCTTCTGCCCATGGCACAGGCCCTTGAGAAAAATTCAGGAGCTTATGCCATTCGATGGATATAGAAACCAAGGCTCAGGGAGGTTCCAGGTTTTCTTGGGCTCCGTACTATTGACATTTGGGGCTGGATAATCCTGGACTAGGGGGAGCTGTCCTGTGCACGGTAGGACGTTTAGCAGCATCCTCGGCCTCCATTCACTCCCTGCTAGTGGCACCCCTTGACAACCAAAGCGATCTCCAGGGGCACCTGGGTGGCTCAGTGGTTGAGCATCTGCCTTTGACTCAGGCTGTGATTCCGGGGTCCCGGGTTAGTGCCGGGGCATACCGCTCCCCACAGGGAGCCCGCTTCTCCCTCTGCCTGTGTCTCTGCCTCTCTCATGAATAAACAAATAAAATCTTAAGAGAAAAACAATCTCCAGATCTAGCCACGCGTCCCCTGGGGGAGGGCGCGGAGTCCACGCCCCCCACCCCCCCACCACTGGGCTGGCACATCGCGCCGGCGCCCGGGGCGCGCTCACCGAGGTGGCAGCAGGGCGCGCGGGGCTGCCGGCACGGGGCGCGGAGCGCGTAGAAGTCCTGGTAGGTGGTGGGCGGGATGCGCAGCTTGGCCGGGTCGCCGGGCGCCACCGAGTCGCGGTCGAAGATGAGACGCGCGCCGTGGATCTGCTCGCGGGCGCGCGCCGGCGCCTCGGGCCAACCGAAGTCGGCGCGCACGGTGGAGGCGCCGGTGCGGACGCGCGCGGACGCGTGCACGCGCAGGCCGCTGCCCTGCAGGGCGGGGGCGCGCTCCCGCGTCTCGGGGCGCGTGCACGGCGGCGGGGGCGCGAACGCGCGGTGCGTCTCGGACCGGAGCTCGGCGCCCCGCGAGCGCGCGTCCTGGGGCAAGAGGGACCCTCGCGGCGGCTGCTGGCACCGCGGCGCGCCGGGGACGCCCGCGTGGGCCGGGAAGTCCCGATGCGACGTGGACTGCATGGCGCCCGCGTGCAGCCGCGGGTCGGGCCCCAGTGCAAAGTGCGAGGCCTTGAGGAAGGCCCGCCGGGACAGCGGGCAGGGCAGCGGGGCGACCGCGGCCATCGCGGGACAGGGCGCCACCTGCGAGGGGCGGAGGTCCGGGAGTGAGCCAGGGCCCGGCCGCCCGAGGACAATGCTGCCTTTGACTCTTGCAGTGTGCCAGGCGCGGGGCACTCGGCGGAGGGCCGGGGACGCCGTACAGAGCAGGCGCAGCCCCGTGCCTGCCCCCGCCCCGGGAAAGGCAGGCGTAGCATCATTCATTTGACGCTTACTGTGTGCCCCCTGGAAGGGGGGACCGTCAGATAACAAAACGGACCGAGATCCGTGCCCTTGCGGGGTTCATAATGGGGCGTGGAGGTAACAGACAACACTGAATGAGTGCACACCCATACGTTGCAGAGTTAGGAGAAAGGGCTAAGTGCTGCGGGTAAAAGCATCACACAGGGTAGGAGGATGGGGGGTGAGGGTGGGAGGGTTGCCGGTTTAAATGGGATAGTGTCACTGAGATGAGGAGCAAAGAGCTGTGAAAGGGGGGAGAGGAGCTTCTGGGTGCCTGAGGGAACAGCATCCCAGGCAGAAGGAACAGCAGGTGCAAAGGCCCCTCTGGAGGCCACTACAAAATGAGCATCAGGAAGGGCTGGGACATGGGACACCCGGGTGGCTCAGTGGTTGAGCGTCTGTCTTTGGCTCAGGGCATGATCCCGGGGTCCTGGGGTCGAGACCCCCACCGGGCTCCCTGCAGGGAGCCTGCTTCTCCCTCTGCCTGTGTCTCTGCCCCTCTCTGTGTGTCTCTCACGAACAAATAAAATCTTAAAAAAAAAAAAAAAGGGCCGAGAGAATTAACCATTGTTTTTTAGTTTGTCTGCTACAGGAGCCCCCTCTCCTCACCCTCACTTAGGGGTCAAGGCCATGGCTCTCCCCTCTATGTCTGCTCAGTCCTGGCCACTGTCCCATCTCTGCCACACACTTCCTCATGGGCCCTCCTGCCCTCTGCAGTTGCTCTCCTGGATCTCTTCCAGTCCTCAAACTCTCTGAGGCTGAGACACCTCTCACTGCACTTCGCTCATCTCCAGCTCCCGGCTGCCAGCAGCCCGCGTAGCTGACTGGGCCTTTCTTGCCTTTCGTCAGAGCAGAGGAGTCTCTCCTCCCAGCGCCTCAGAGACCAGCCCCTAGGGTGCCACCAGCATCCCAGGAGCTGGCCAGCCCTGCCCGGACCCCATCAGCTCACAACTAGCTCATGTTGACCTCTTTAGAAAACAGGCATCAAGCATTTTAACAACACCACAGTTTTTCAGCACCTGTGTTTGCTTTTTTGATCATTTTGGCACCTAAAATAGTTGAGCAGGGGTAGCCCGGGTGGCTCAGCGGTTTAGCGTCGCCTTCAGCCCAGGGCCTCACCCTGGAGACCCGGGATCAAGTCCCACATCAGGCTCACATCAGGCTCCCTGCATGGAGCCTGCTTCTCCCTCTGCCTGTGTCTCTGCCTCTCTCTCTCTCTCTGTGTGTCTCTCATAAATAAAATCTTAAAAAAAATAAAATAGTTGAGCATTGAGAAGTCCTCAAATAGTTTATGGAGAATCTGACAACTGAAGTTACTAGCTAGGTCACCTTGGAATAAGTGATTGGGCTCCTGTGAACTTCAGCTTCCATAGCAGGGATGAGCACATGCTACTTACCTCAAGGGGTGGCATGGGGACTTATGAGTCCTAGAAAATGTGCTTGGCCTCCGGCCTGACCCTGAGATTCCTTCTGTCCCCAGTCTCCCAGAGGATGCTCACATGTTCCTTCCAAGGCTGCGTCCCGCTGTGGTCCAGAACTGCCCATTGTGACCAAAGAGCTGTCCTCAGATGGTGCTGTCACAATGGTCCCCCAGCAATCCTGAGGGTGGCTGGGAGGAAGATCTGGAGGGAGGCCAGGGGATCCTGCCTCCTGAGAGCTCAGGAGAGCTTGGCAAGTGACTAGACTTCCCCGAGCCTCAGTTTTGTCATCTAGAAAATGGGGTTGAGAATGGCAACCACTTCAGAAAGCAGCATTGAGGGGCAGCCGGGTGGCTCAGGGGTTTAGCGCCGCCTTCAGTCCAGGGCCTGATCCTCGAGTCTTGGGATCAAGTACCGGGATCCAGTCCCAGGATCGAGTCCCACGTCGGCTCCCTGCATGGAGCCTGCTTCTCCCTCTGCCTGTGTCTCTGCCTCTCTCTCTGTGTCTCTCATGAATAAATAAATAGAATTAAAAAAAAAAAAAAGCAGGGGATCCCTGGGTGGCGCAGTGGTTTAGCGCCTGCCTTTGGCCCAGGGCGCGATCCTGGAGACCCGGGATCGAATCCCACATCGGGCTCCCGGTGCATGGAGCTTGCTTCTCCCTCTGCCTGTGTCTCTGCCTCTCTCTCTCTCTCTCTGTGTGTGACTATCATAAAAAAAAAAAAAAAAAAAAAAGCAGCAGTGAGGATTTGAAGCCACAGGCTGCTGGTATTCATTATTATCATTTTCCAAAGTTTTCCTGCTTGTCTGCTCCCTCACATTTCCCACACAGGACTAGCCAGTGTCTTTGGTCTTTGGGGGGTCACTACAATTATTAATGTCATTCTAAGGCTCACAGATCTCCAAGGTACCTTTTTTTTTTTTTTTTTTTAGAGTTTATTTATTTACTAATGAGAGGCACAGAGAGAGACAGAGACACTGGCAGAGGGAGAAGCAGGCTTCCTGCAGGGGGCCTGATATGGAACTCGATCCCAGGACCCCGGGATCACGACCTGAGCTGAAGGCAGCTGCTCAACCACTGAGCCACCCAGGTGCCACGAGGATCTTCATTTTTATCAGAAAGTCTCAGGAATGAAGTAAGAATGAAGCTGCCATTGGTAAAAAGAACAGCAGTCAGACTATCCAGGAAAACTGAATGTCCAGTTGCTGCTGTGGTTTGGACAGTGCTCATGTTTTGCCCGCATTCAGACGTGATTACGGGGCGAGCTTGTTTTGTCTTGTTCCACTGCGGTCACGGAGCGGCCTTGACCACCGCTGGCATTCTGCAAAATTATTTATGTCCAACAGGAGAACACCAGGGCTTAGCTGGGACTGCCAGGCCAGCTCCTAGCAACAACAGGGCCAGCTGGGAACACCAGGCTAGCTCCTGTCTCTCTCTCAAAGGTCAAGTTCAACCCTAACCAGATGGCGGAGGACACTGTGAGGGCTGGGCAGGGCTTGCAAGACTCACTGCTGCGTGCTCGGTGCCTGGCACAGGACCTGGCCCTCAGTGGTCACGCAGAAAGGGGCTGTGCTGTTAACCAAGCTGTCAGGGGCAGCGTGGGCTCAAAAGAAGGGATCTAGCCACTCCTGTGGCAGCAGCAGGCTCTCCAGCCCAAGACCCGCCTTCCCTCTGCAGGCCTTGGGCTCGGCTTGGACTTTTTTCTGCTGCAGGAACAGTGTCCCTAGTTAGGGGGTGGGGGCACACAGACACCTGTGCCCAAGTCTTAAGCAAGGAGGACTGTGGTCAGACGTGGGGGTTAAAGAGTCTCTTGAGATGTTGTCGGGAAGGCAGACCCGGGGCAGGCAGAGTTTGGGGTCCCGGACTTGGAGAGAGGAAGCGGGCTGCCTATGGAAAGGGCTGTGGGCCAGGAGGTAGTGGATAGATTCGACATTTTGGTGCACGGGGAGACAAAGAGGTGAGCATGATGTCCAGGTCTGTGACTGGGTGGCTCAGTGACTGGCGGGGCTGCCCTGAGATGGGAACACGGGAGAAAAAGATGTTCGAGGATGATGCTTAAGTCCATTGGGACATGCTGAGGATGGGGATGGGGTTGGTGGGATTTGCAAGGAAAGTGTCCAGGGGGCAGGTAGGTTAGGAGTCAGGTCACGATTTTTTTTTTTTTTTATATTTTCACTTTCTTTTTTTTTTTTAATTTTTATTTATTTATGATAGTCAGAGAGAGAGAGAGAGAGAGAGAGAGAGAGAGAGGCAGAGACACAGGCAGAGGGAGAAGCAGGCTCCATGCACCGGGAGCCCGACGTGGGATTCGATCCCGGGTCTCCAGGATCGCGCCCTGGGCCAAAGGCAGGCGCTAAACCGCTGCGCCACCCAGGGATCTCCAGGTCACGATTTAAAGAGGCATGAGGGAGAGGCCAGTGGCGAGGGGCCCAGGGAAGTCAGAGGAGTGGATGGTTTCTCAGGATAGTGCGGATGGAGTGTGAGCACAGAGCTTTGGGTGAGGAGCTGAGCCCTGCCGGCTACGGCACTGATTGAGAACTTGAGAACTTGTCTTGTGCCAGGCTGTGGGAACATAGCTGTGACCAAGACATATCAAAGTCCTCACATTCTGATGAGAGACAACTAGGCAACTAGATAAAGAAGCAATATAGTTAATGTTAGATAATATTCCAAGCTAAGGAAAAATAAGGCAGCAGGAAATGTGGGAAGTGCCCAGGAGGGTGTGATGGGGCAGTCCCATGAGAAGATGATGTTCCAGTAAACAGGAGGAAGAGGTGAGGGAGGGAGCCATATGGGAATCTGGAGGGAGAGATTCTAGGCAGAGGGCACAGCCAATGCAAAGGCCCTGGGGGAAGGAGTGTACTATAACTTTAAGGACCAGGAGGAAGGCAGTGTGGTTGGAAAGAAGGGAGTGAGACACTAAGAGTCATACAAGTTGAAATAAAGGGGAAATATTTTCCAAAAGGCAAGCAGTCAACATCATTAGTCATGAGGGAAATAAAAAGCAAGGCAATAGGAGATATCCACCCAGCAGGATGGCCATAATAGTAACGAAGCAAAATAAAAGTGTTGGCAAGAGGGGCACCTGGGTGGCTCGGTCGGTTGAGCATCTGCTTTCAGCTCAGGTCATGATTCTGGGGTCCTGGGATCAAGCCCTGTGTCAGATTCTCTGCTCAGCAGGGGGAGCCTGCTGCTCCCTCTCCACCTGCTGCTCCCCCTTGCTCCCTCTCTCTCTCTCAAATAAATAAATAAATGAAAAACTTAAAAAAAAGTGTCAAGAATGTGGAGAATGTTGAGCATTGCTGGTGGGAATGTAAAGTGGTGCAGCCAATGTGGAAAACAGTCTGGTAGTTCCTCAAAAAATCAAACACACAGCCACTGTATGACTCAGTCATTCCACTCCTGGGTGTTTACCCAAAGGAACTGAAGTTGAAGGAAGATACACAGACCCATGTTCATAGCAGCATCATTCAGTCTCCAAAGTGTGGAAACGGCCCAAGGATCCATCAATGGCTGAATGGATAAACGAGATGCGGTAGGTCCATACAAGGGAATATTATGCAGCTGCAAAAAGAATGAAGTATTGATATAAGCTGCAATGTGGATGAATGTCAGAAACATGATGCTAGGGGCACCCAGGTGGCTCAGTGGTTGAGCATCTGCCTTTGACTCAGGTCGTGATCCTGGGGTCCTGGGATCAAGTCCTGCATCAGCTCCCCACAGGGAGCCTGGTTCTCCTTCTGCCTGTGTCTCTGCCAGTCTCTCTGTGTATCTCTCATGAATAAATAAATAAAATCTTAAAAAAAAAAAAAAGAAAAAGAAATGATGCTAAGCGAAAGAAGCCAGACACAAATGGTCACATATTGCAGTATCCCAGTTATATGAAATATCCAGAATAGGTAAACCCACAGAGACAAAGCAGATGGGGGTGGGGTAGGAAGGACTAGATTTACTGCTTGCCAGAGTTACAGGGTCTTCTCCAAGGACGATGAAAATGTTTTGAAGCTAGCAAGGGCTGATGTTCTTACCTGCAGGTGTCCTAAATGTCATTGCACTGTACATCTTAGAAAGGTGCCTCATACGTGAATTTTACGATTTGGAAGGAAAAAAAAAAAGGGAAAGGGTCATGTTAACTTCTTGAAAAATCTCACTTGCGGGGATCCCTGGGTGGTGCAGCGGTTTGGCGCCTGCCTTTGGCCCAGGGCGCGATCCTGGAGACCCGGGATTGAATCCCACATCGGGCTCCTGGTGCATGGAGCCTGCTTCTCCCTCTGCCTATGTCTCTGCCTCTCTCTCTCTCTGTGACTATCATAGATTTAAAAAAAAAAAAAAAAAATCTCACTTGACCTTTTAAACATTTTATTTATTTATTTGACAGAGAGCGCACCACTCACGGGCAGGGGGAAGCAGGAGTGGGAGAAGCAGACTTCCGGCTGAGCTGGGAGCAGGATGCCAGGCTCCATCGCAGGACCCCGGGATCATGACCTGAGCTGCAGGCAGGCGCTTAAAACCCACTGAGCCACCAGGCACCCGGCATCTGACTTTCGGATGAGATCATACATGCCTGTTGCACAAAGTTATACGAGATGCTGGTTGTTAACTACACTTACTGTAATCGTTGCACGGTATCTGTGAGTCAGACTTTTGTGCTATGCACCTGAAATCCATACAGGACGTACACATCAATTATCTCGCAATAAATCGGGGGCGGGGGGAGCTACAAACTGGTACAAAGGGACACCTGGGTGGCTCAGTGGTTGGGCGCCTGCCTTCGCTTGGGTCGTGGTCCCGGGGTCCTGGGATCGAGTCCTGCTTCTCCCTCTGCCTCGGTGTCTCATGAATGCATGAAAAAACAAAAACCTGGTACAAAGGTGAACAACTTAATATCCCTCTTCCCAGCCGCGCAGTTAGCTACCCTCTCCGGCGCAGCCCCAGTTACCGGGCTCTCGCCTATTCTAGAACGAGTCTAGGAGTTGCCTTAATTTTCCAAAAAGGCCTTGTACATGCTCACTAGAGCCGAGCAGACAGGTTGCTTGGTGCTTCCGCCCGGCCATTACTTTTGTGGGTGGACGGTTAACGCTGAAAAGGCGACCGGTGGCGGGGCCGAGGGCTGTCCGGGTGCCCAGGCCCGGGGAGCGCACACGCGGCTGCCACCCCGCTGCGAGCCGCCGCTGCGGGGACAAAGGGTCGCGACCGCGCCTGCGCACAGCTTTCCGGGGGGCGTGGCCTCGCCCCTCGCCCCGCCCCCCGGCGCTGCGCGCTGACGTCACGGCGGAGTTGCCATGGCGGCGCTGAGCGGCCTGGCGTCGGCGCTGGAGTCGTACAGGGGCCGGGACCGCCTGGTGAGGCTGGGGCGGAGCGCGGCCGGAGGTCCCCGCGCGGGGCCTGAGCTCGGAGCCGGGACGCGGCGGCCAGACAGGGCGGGTCGCCCAGGATCACCCCGCGCAGAGGCGCGCTCCCGGCTGGGCTCCGACCCTGTCCCCGAGCGGTGGACATAGGCTGTTTCTGGTCACCCTCCGGGGCTGGGTGTTGTCGATACCAACCGGATCCGCACGTTTGGACATTCGGGATCCGACCCGCCCACTGAAGACGGGCACGGGGCTGTCCCAGTCGGTGTGGCAGGGCTCCCCCATGGCTGCACATTGAGGTGGCGACCGGATCCCCCGTGACTGGGCACTTAGGTTGTTACAGTGCACCCTGGCTGGACGTTTACAGGCCGCCCGGATCGTGTCTGAACATTTAGGATCTGACCAGGCCGCTGTAGTGGGTCCCCGGGTTGTCCCTAGCGATCTTATACGGGGGGTCTAGGATTTTGTAGGCCCTTCCCGTTATGGCTGGAAGGCCCTTGAAGGCGGACTCTCAGCTTGTTCCTACATAAGCTGCTGTTTTCTAGGTTGGCATTTAGGTCGTGCCAGGAAATGTACCAGTGGTGGGCACTTAGGCTCCAGTCACCTCCCTTATGATTGGGCACTCTGGTGGTTTTTTTTTTTTTATAATCAGTTTTTTTTTTTAAGATTTTATTTATTTATTTATTCATGAAAGACACACACACAGAGAGGCAGAGACACAGGCAGAGGGAGAAGCAGGCTCCATGCAGGGAGCCTGATGTGGGATTCGATCCCGGGACTCCAGGATCACGCCCTGGGCCAAAGGCAGGCGCTAAACCGCTGAGCCACCCAGGGATCCCCCCCCCCCCTTTTTTTTAAAGATTTTATTTATTTATTCATGAGAGACACACACACAGAGAGGCAGAGACACAGGCAGAGGGAGAAGCAGGCTTCCTGCAGGGAGCCCAATGCAAGACTCAATCCCAGGACCCCGGGATTGAGACCTAAGCCAAAGGCAGACGGTCAACCACTGAGCCACTGGGGCATCCCTGGGCATTCAGGTTTTAATAAATTCCCAAGCTGTACATTTAAATTGCAGAGTTTCGCTATTACAGAGGGACCGAAAAGAAATTATAAGTTTATTCCCAAGCTGTACATTTAAATTGCAGAGTTTTGCTATTACAGAGGGACCGAAAAGAAATTATAAGTGAAAATCATATGTAAAACAACAGGAAGAAGCGATTTCTGGAAAGCAGATGAACTAAGGATGTGAGGGCGGTGAAGGTGACCCAGTTCCCAATGCCCCAAATCACCCGCTGGGTGGGTTCCTTCTCACTGAAGTAATTCAAGCAGGTTACCTTTTTTGCCCACTGGGCTGAGGCCTCATCACTTCTCCATTCCCCAGGCCAGCTACAGGCTTTGGTCCAGCTGCGTAGGTGCAAATATACACGTCCACCTCGTCCTCCTGCCTGCTGGGAAAAGGAGGACCCAGGAGGTGGGACATGGTTTCATTTTCTTGCCTCCAGCACATCTGTCTCCAAAGGCTGTGCCCCTCAGGGACAAAGGCCAGCACTCCTTTGGAGTCCCCACAGGGACTTTTGGACAATGAGGTCATGTTTCTCCATGTGTCCCACCTGCAAGTATCTCTTAAACTTTCAGATTTTGTTTTTTAAATTTATATATATTTTAATATTTTATTTATTCATGAGAGACACACAGAGAGAGGCAGAGACACAGGCAGAGGGAGAAGCAGGCTCCCTGCAGGGAACCCGATGTGGGACTCGATCCGGGGACCCTGGGATCATGACCTGAACCAAAGGCAGACGGTCAACTGCCGAGCCATCCAGGCGCCACTAAGCTTTCAGCGTTTATTGGAAGTTTGTTGATCTAGCCTGCACACCCCGTACCGCACTTGACCCCCAGGGGACCCATGAGCACGTGGGGGCCGACCCGGCACAGCCCAGGAGCTGGGCCCTGCTGACTGCCTCTGGTCTCCCGCAGATCCGAACGCTGGGCTACTGCTGCCAGCTGGTTGGTGGGGTCCTGGTGGAACATTGTCCAGCCCGGTCAGAAGTGGGGATGCGCCTGCTCACACTGTCCTCCCAGCTCAGCCACTGCAGGACTGTCCTGCGACTCTTTGACGACGTGGCCATGTTTATCTACACGAAGCAGTATGGCCTGGGGCCAGAGGTAATGGGGTACGGGGGGGCCGTAGAGAGGGCGGCGCAGGCTCGGGGCAACCAGCCTTTAACGGAGATGTCTAAAGGCAACTGTGTGGACAGATTTATTATTATTATTATTATTCTTTTTTAAGATTGGTTACTTATTTATTTATTTATTTATTTATTTATTTATTTATTTATGATAGAGGCAGAGACACAGGCAGGGGGAGAAGCAGGCTCCATGCAGGGAGCCCAATATGGGACTCGATCCAGGAACTCCAGGATCGCGCCCTGGGCCAAAGGCAGGCGCTAAATCCCTGAGCCACCCAGGGATCCCCCAGATTTATTATTTTTAAGAATTTTGCTTGCTTTTTGTGAGATGATCCGATGTGCTCCTTTGAATTTAAATGAACAATTAGCTGATGCGTTCACGCCTTCCAAGGACTGTATAATTAAAAAGTCTCCCTCCTTTCTGATCCCCTCACCCCGTTGTCCTCTCCAGAGGCAGCTACTCTTCTCAGCTTTCTGGGATCCCTTCACGCGCTCTACACGCACAGACAATCCCACGGTTCACATAAGTAGCTTTGTGCCACGGTCACTGTCCGGCTACTTGCTTTTTTCCTCCTGACCAAGCCCCGCTTGGAGGTCGCTCCATGTTAGTGCAAACCGAGCTCCTTCCTTCTTTGCGGCCACACAGTATAGATACTCTGCTCCATAGCTGGATGCGGCTTTATTTAGCTGATCCCCGCCAGCGGACGTGTAGATGCTGCTGTTCCGACAGCGCTGCAGCATTCCACAGGAATGCCAGTGGGTCTAGGGCCGTGCTCCTCCCCAGGGGCAGTCCTCCTCCCCGCCAGGGCCATTTCCCCAGGGGCTGGGCTCACAAGCTGCCCTGGGCCAGCCTGGCCAAGTGATGCCCCTCCCTCGGCTGCCCTGCGTGTCTCCCGATCCCTTCTATGAGCCACTCAGGTTCAAATGCACCCACCTCTCTTCCACTCCGGAGCCCATGGCCCAGTCACCTCAATCTCAAGTGCTTTCTGGACCTTCCTCCTGGTTTTGTGTGTGTGTGTGTGTGTGTGTGTGTGTTTAAGATTTTATTTATTCACGAGAGACACAGAAAGAGGCAGAGACACAGGCAGAGGGAGAAGCAGGCTCCTCTCAGGGAACCTGACTCGGGACTCGATCCCAGGACCCCGGGATCATGACCTGAGCCAAAGGCAGACAGACGCTCAACCAGTGAGCCAGCCAGGTGTCTCCTTCCTCCTGTTTTAACGCCCATCTCCTGCCCTCTTTGTTTAGGGCACTCTTCCTGTGTGTCTCCCAGAGGACCCCTCCCCGAACCAACATCTCTGGGTCCCTAGACAAGAGGCGGGGATCCTCTGCACTTTGTCTATCCCTTAGCCCGAACAAGAACTCCTTTTGTTGGGTCCAGTGTTTATGAGTCTGTGAGCATCTCCTCCTCCCCAGTAGGGCCTCGGCCTTGCTGCTTGTCTGGAGACATGGGTGGAATGAGGAAATGTGGGGGCGGGGGGTGGTGCTGCTGCGGGGAGGGCCCTGTTTTCATGGACAGTGAAATATGCCACCGCACCAGAAGGTCCCAGGCAGGATGGGGGAGCTGGCATGGGGTTCAGAGCCCAGAGGGAGGCAGCATCACAGCTGGCTCGTAGGAAGGAAGGGGCCTCAGGAAGGGGTTCCTGGGAAGATGAAGAGGAGGGGGAGGGGAATGGCAGGCAGCGAGGATGAGGAGGCTGAAGGCAGGGAAGTGAAGGGGGACACCCCCAGCTTGGAGGCCTCGAGGGAGTGGGGTCCTGAGGGCAGGGCACAGGAATGCAGCCTGGGCACCAGGCTCCTGCAGTCTCACCTGGCCCTGTCCCGCTGGATACAGGTGGTGGCTCAGAACTCAGCTTGGCTTTTGCTATTCGCAGGCCTGAGGCCTGTCCCCGTAGGAGGGGGCAGGTGGCAGGCTCCCCCAAGCACCTCAGTGTGGGGGCCGGTGCCTGTGTGCGGAGACGGCGACCCCTCTCTGGTTTGGGAGGTGCCCACTTCCTGGGAGCCCTGCCCTGTGGGGTCAGGGTGCTCTGCACGAGTCCTGAGCCAGGGAGCCTGGCCTGGAGACCCGAGCGCAGGACATGAAGGCCCTGATGCCGGGCCACCTGAGGGGTCCTACCTGGGAATCAGCTGGGGCCGGGGCGGACTCGGGACCTAGTGAGCCAGAGCCCCTTGGGGGGGTTGGGGGGCCTGCCGGGCGGGATGTTGCCCCGTGATGGCCATCTGGCTCGGTCTGGGTCCTGCAGGAGGAGGACAGCTTTGTCCGCTGCGTCTCCGTCCTGGGCAACGTGGCCGACCAGCTCTACTACCCCTGTGAGCACATCGCCTGGGCTGCTGATGCCAACATCCTCTGTGTGGACTCCGCCCGGTGGTGGACGCTGAGCACAGCCTTCTGGGGCCTGTCCCTGCTGCTGGGCATTGCCAGGTAAGTGGCCTGAACGCCTGCCAGGCCCAGGGGTCACTAAGACCTGGGCAGAGGGGCCGACAGGCTGGAGGCAGGTGGGTCTTTTCTTCTTCCCTTAGCCTCCTCTTGGGGCCACCCCCCACCCCCACGCGGCTGCTGTGACAGGTTCCCACACCCCCGGTGGCTTTAAACAGCTCCCACTGACTGGCTCACAGTTCCAGGGGTTGAAGTCCAGTGTGGAGTCAAAATCCAGGGGAGGGCTGTGCTGCTTTGGGAGCTCTAGGGGGGAACCTATTCCTGCCCTTTACTGCCTCTAGGCTTATATATATATTTTTAAGATTTTTATTTATTCATGAGACATAGAGACAGACAGAGAGAGAGAGAGAGAGAGAGAGAGAGAGAGAGAGGCAGAGACACAGGCAGAGGGAGAAGCAGGCTCCATGCAGGAAGCCCAACGTGGGACTCAACGCTGGGTCTCCAGGATCACGCCCTGAGCCCAAGGCAGACGCTCAACTGCTGAGCCACCCAGGGGACAGTTTCTAGAACTTTCAAATAATGCTTTCTTCCTGAACGTTTTCCTCTCTGTAAAATTTGCTGAGTGGGTGTGCTCGGAGTTCCCTGCCCAGAAAGCACAGGCCTCTCAGATCCCTGGAGGGAGGGAGCGGTGCCCAAGTTCACCGCCACTTGTCTCCAGGCCAGACACTGGTGTTTGGCAGCCCTGGTTTTCCCCAGCTACACTTGCCCTAATCACATTCTTATGGTTGATGGTCTGGGAGATGAACACACCCCAGAGTGGAAGATACAGACCACCTACAGTCCATCCCAGAGAACCCCGCTCTCCATACTCTGGTGATTGTTTCCAGCCTTCAGGCTCCTTGGTCTACGCGCCCCTCCTGGCCCCAGCCTTCCCCATGAGCTCGGGGACACCGGGCTGGCTCACGGCCTCTCCTCAGAGGGCTGGGGACCTCTGGCCCCATGGCACTTCCCGTTCTGTTTTAGAACAGCCTTGGTTTCATTTCTTTTTTCTTTTAAGATTTTATTTATTTATTCATGAGAGATGCAGAGAGAGAGAGGCAGAGACACAGGCAGAGGGAGAGGCAGGCTCCATGCAGGGAGCCCGACGTGGGACTCGATCCTGGGACTCCAGGATCACGCCCTGGGCTGAAGGCGGCGCTAAACCACTGAGCCACCAGGGGTGCCCTCATTTCTTTTTCTAAAGATTTTTTATTTTTAAGTAATCTTTACACCCAACGTGAGGCTCAAACTCACAACCCCGAGATCGAGATCGAGAGTTGTACACTCTACTGACTGAGCCGGCCAGGCGCCATGGTTCCATTAATTTTTTAAAATAAACTTTTTTTTAAAGATAATTTATTTATTTATTCATAGACACACACACACACACACACACACAGAGACAGAGAGAGAGAGAGAGAGAGAGAGAGAGAGAGAGAGAGGCAGAGACACAGGCAGAGGGAGAAGCAGGCGCAATGCAGGGAGCCTGACGTGGGACTCGATCCAGGATCTACCAGGATCACGCCCTAGGCTGCAGGCGGCGCTAAACTGCTGCGCCACCAGGGCTGCCCAAATAAACTGTTTTTAGAGTTTTCGGTTCACAGCACAACTGAACTGGAAGTAGAGTCTCTATAGCTTCCCACCCACCCCACGGCCCCTCCACTACCAGAATCCCCAGCAGTTGATGAACCTGCATCAATAAGTCAAGCACCCCAAGTCTGTGGATTGCTTTAGGATTCGTCTCCGTGTTGCATATCCTGTGGGCTTGGACAGAGGTCTAATGAGACAGATCCTCTGTCATGGTCTCACGGGGTAGTGGCAGTGCCACCAAACCGTCTGTGCTCTGCCTATTGCATTCATTTTTTAGAGCATGTGCTTTCCCTCATTTCTCTTTTTGGTGTGAGCAACTGGGGGGGTCCCGACCAGGTGTGTGTAAGACCCCAAGGCGCCTGAGAATCACCAGGGAGGTTGCCGAGATGCAGATGCCCAGGAGCCTAGAGGTGTGGATCCTGCTAGTCTGGGGACCCGGGGCCCAGGAATTGGCGTTTTGCCCCTGCCTGCCAGGAGGCTCTGAAGCAGATCTGCTTACCTCACTGCAGGTGCTGACTTGTGGCCCAGACTCTGGGGACAGGTCACCTGGGCAGGTACACATGCCTGGCTCCGATGTCAGGAGCACTGGATGCTTGGGGTACTGGGATGGAGCCTGGCTCGTCTGGCCCCCTGATTGGCGGGGAGCCTGCTTCTCCCTCTCCTTCTGCCCCCCCCCCCCCCCCCCCCCCCCGCCATGTGGACGTGCACGCCTGCGCAGGTTCTTTCAAATAAGTAAAATCTTTAAAAAAGCAGCACTGGATGCTTCCAGATATCGTGTGGACAGTCCAGGCAGGTCAGGGTGCAAAGTAGGAGTCCCCAGGAGCTTCTGAGGCACAGCCAGGGCTGGAGCTCTGGGAGGCGCGGGACTGTTGGAGCCACCCAGTGAGCTCAGCAAACTTTACAGGGAAACTGTGGCCCTGGTGGTGGGCGCCAGTGTCCCCTCAGGCTGGCCATGGGGCGCTCACCCCCACGCCCCCTCCCTGCTTTTCTTGCCTGTTGCAGGTCCCTGTGGCTGGTTCTGACGCTGAGACGGAGGCTGAGGAGCCCCGTGGTGGCCTTCACCAGGTAGGACCTCGGGGTAGCGCCCGGCAGAAAGGCTGGCTTCCTCGGACACGCTGGGGACGGTGTGGGTGTCCCTAGCCAGGGAGGGGCTTTGAGGCCTCACCAGTTATCAGCCTTGCCCCCTGGGGGCCACCAATGCTAGGTCACAGGGCCTTACTGCAGCTCCAGGGGCTGGCACAGATGGGGAAACTGAGGCCCTGTTGGCAGGAAGTGGCTGAGCCCACATGGCTGGGCCCCCAGCAGGGAGGATGATCAGGGTGGTTTCTTGAGGACTATGGTCACTGTCACTGTTTCATCCTGGGAGGGGATGTGGGACAAAGCCGTGCCCACCGGCCAGCCACCCCCCCAGCTCCCTGCCTGTTTCCAGGGGCTGGGGTGTGGGTTCGAGACTTCCCATGCCAGTCTGCACCCTGCTCTGCTCACACCCTGGGTTCCCTCTGGGGGGTGTGACAGGGACTCTGTCCCCGTGGCAGGGTCAGGGACGGCGGCCTCAGCCTCACCATTTCTCATTCATTGTGCTGTCGCCTCTTCCTGCCCGTTTGGGTGGCTGCCGTGTCCCCAGCCGTCTTCTCTTTGCTTCCACAGCCGGCTGCCCCGAAGCAAGCGGAGGGCCATGGAGGCCCAGGTCCGGTCAGAGGTGCTGGCTGTCCTGAGCAACCTGGCCGATCTGGCCAACGCCGTGCACTGGCTGCCTCGGGGCGTCCTGTGGGCCGGCCGCTTCCCCCCGTGGCTCGTGGGCCTCCTGGGCACCGTGTCCTCCCTCCTCAGCGTGTACCAGGCGGTCCAGGCCGGCGGCGGGGAGGCCGCCACCACCCCCTGACGCGGCCCGGGTGGGGTGTGGGTGCGGCCGGAGCCCCGCGAGAGGGCCCCTTCCCACCAAGCAGCGGCCACTCGGGTGGGGGGCTGGGTCTGGAGCGGAGGGAAATCAGTGCCGGGTGTGGGGACACGTAACCCAGAGAACGCTCGGGGCAGCCCTGGGCGCCAGGCCCGGGGTGGGTCCCCTGGGTGCTGAGGGCCAGGCCTTCCCAACTCGGTTGGGGCTCGGAGCGGGGCTTCTCTCAGGGCCAGAGTAGGGGTCCCCAGGCCTCAGGTGCGGAGAAGGTGCTGCGGGCCTCAGCAGCACCCCACCTACCCGCGTCTGCCTCAGGCGACCCCGAGCCAGGACGGCGTGCGCCAGGCGGGCCTTAGGCAAGTTGAATTGGTGACCGATTAAACAGGGTGCTGGTGCCAGACCAGGCGTGGGCGCGTACTTCTAAACTCACCGGCCCCCACCCGCTCTCCCCCTCGGCGGCGCCCCTGTGCCCTTTGATGGGGGTGCAGGTGGGGCCTGGGGGTGTGGTGGGCTGCCTGGAGACCGCACCTCCCCAGCCGGCCTTCTGGAACGTGCCGGGCCCAGTGGGTCCTCTGAGTCCCAGCACAGGCCGCTGGCCCGGGCAGGCTTCGGCCCGTCCCTCTGGGGCACATGGGGCCATGGGTGTACCTCCCACCGGGCTGCGCCTGTGTCTGGTCCTCTCGGGCGGCTGAAGCAGCTCCCGCTGGGCCACAGCGTGGAGCCAGGGCCAGCCTGAGGGTTCCAAGGGTTCCAAGGGTTCCAAGGTGGGGCCTGGCCACGAGGGCTCCCGGCTCCCACCTCACGGGGATCACGGCAGGAGGGGGTGGATTGGTTTTCCAGGCTGACACGTGTGTGGCCTCTGGTGGGTGTCGGCCGATGGTTGTCAGCCCACGCCTGCCCCTCGACGTGTCCTTGGACCCTCCACCTGAGTCCCAGCCAGAAAGCGGAGGGATCCCTTCCGTCCCGCAAGCACCGAGAGAGCCAACAAAAAACGGCAGTTTGCAGCGCCCAAGGCTCACGCGACACCCACTAGGTCTTGTTTTACGAGGAAGGGATGCGTGGGAAGAGCTGGGATGGGGGTCCACTCAGGGTTAGCACGGGACGTGTTAGACCCCTCACTTGCCCTGGCTGGGTCAGTCTCTCTGCTGCCCTCTTAAAAGGGGGGGATGTGCTTGCCCTGGCCCTTCGCAGAGGCCCCCTTCCCAGCACTCGGGACACCGGGAGATCAGGGTGGGGGTCGCAGCAGCACCTGCTTACCTGCCTGGAGACTCAGTGAGTTAATGCTTGTGAGGAGTGTGTTTGGGGGGGAAGCCACTTGAACACCTGCATAGGTAACAGGTCAGGTCACAGGCCCCCGTCCCTGTGGGCTTGGGCAGAGGCAGATGCCAGGGCTCAGCTTGTGTGGGGACACACCACTGGGCGGTGGAGAAGCCCCAGCCACAGTGTGGCCACACCCCTGCCCTGTGCCCTTCCCTGGGAGCTGGGCCTGAAAGGGCTCCCCCAGGCCCCAGGGAGCACAGGCTGCAGCATACTCGGCTCTTTGGGGAGCAGGGAGAGCCTCCAGGGTGGGGAGGACTTAGTAGCACGCCCACACCTCCGCCTCGTGTGGAGGGCTGCTGCTTCTGGGGTCCACGGCCACCCTGGCGTCACCACTGCCTCCGACTTCGAGTGTCTGGATGCAGTCACCGTCTGGAGCTTCCTGAGGGAACCACAGCAGGCTCATGGGCCGGGCTCCTGGCAGATCCGCTCACTCACGACAGGCCTGGGGTGCTTGTCTCGGCTGGCGCCCAGCAAGAACAGGGGCACCATGTGGTCCCCACCCCAGCTGTGGGGCCGGGACAGGTGATGGGCTCCCTGCCTGGCTACGATGAGGGGAGTGTGTGGGGCCCCGGGCACAGGGTCCAGGCCTCCCCAAGGTCCTCGTGCAGCAGAGGCTAAGGGGTGCCTCGCCCCGTGAGCCGAGCCACGGGGAGTCTCCACCGTATCCCACCCTTACAGCAGCTGAGGTTTGGGTAGATGATCCTAAAACAAAACCCCGGACCCCTAAGTGAACACTCCCATCGGCTCATCTTCGACATTTTTATTGCTGGAATCAGATCTTAAGTTCTAAGGCGGTTCTGAAAGACGCCGCGGCAAGGAAATGCTGCAATCATCGTAAAAATAATTGTCGGGTGGACTAAGATTATGGTCACAATTAAAGACGTGCACAGGTTCCACAGAAGTAGGATTATCTGCTCAACCACCAACCAAATATAATTGGGCTCTACTCAGGAGTGACCTCGCACGGGCGAGAGATGGGTCGACACGGCCGCGCTGCGGGGCCCCGAGTGGGACGCCCCCATTCCTGCCACATGGCCGAGCAGAAATTCCTCGGACTCGCAATCGTCTGGGGAATCGTGGCGTCTCGGAGGGTCAGACTGGAGCCCGCAGACAGGGGCGCGTGGCGGTGAAATCACCAGGCACGAGGGCCCAGGAATGTTCTCTTCACAATAGGACAGGAACTTAATGTCCACTTTGCTAAAGTGCTCGGATACGTGCCGGTACAAAAAACACTGATTCTAGACATGGCACAGATGAGCTCTGACGCATCATAGGACTGAGGGGGGACACCTCTCCTGGCTCCCCGAGGATGCGTGGATGCCGCAGCCCCCAGGACAGAGCGGAGGGCAGGGGAGGGGAGGGGCCGGGCTTGGGAAGCTTCCGAACTGCTTTCAGTTCCTTGTGGCCGATGCCCCCGCCCTGGCCCTGGTCAGCGAGGGCCCCCAGTCCTCCCACGGACGGGACGCTTTGGGATGGACCGGGCTCTGGGCTCAGCGGGGGAGCCTGGGGTGCAAAGGCTGGAGTATCCCCACTCCCCCGCCCCGCCCCAAGCTGGACTGCCTCCAGAGCTGAGGCGTGGATCTGACCCCTCGGCCGGCTCTAGACACCTGACACAGTCCCCAACACCCAGAGCTGTGCGGCTGCACCGGCGGCCCCTGGCCCTCCAGGGGACGCTGACAGTAAGCTAGCGTCGCTCACTGGACACGAGGCACCCACAGCCATCTGTCCATCGGAGGTCTCCAGGCCATCTGTGACCCCTCGGGCACCTCGCTCTTATCAGCCACAACGTGGTGGCTCCACTGCTCTGCTCCTCGTCCCAGCACCAGACCATCCGTGAGGGACACCTGCCCTGGGGACCTCCGCCCTGCAGCCCCAGGAAAACCAGCCCATCTCATGGGGGCTGAGGACCCTCTGCCTCAGGGTGGGACCCTCAGGTGCGTGCTGGCCCTGGCTAACGCTCTCGAACCCCACAGAATCATGCCAACGTGGTGAGGTGCCTTTGGAAAGCACCAAGTTTGGCAACAGCAGGTTTTACAAACCTCTGTCACAATAAAATGGGTTAGGGTCCGTCCCTTCCAGAACCCACAGAACCTGTCTACTGTGCCACTGGCCGTCCTCTTCATACGCCCCGCCCCATGGCCTCGTGTTCCCAGGCGGGTCGTGTGCCACCGCTTCTCTGAGCTCATGCCGTGGCCCTGAGGTTCAGGCGGACACAGGTGAGTCTGCTTTGGAAGCGGATTCTGCTGACACCACCCAGCCCCTTCTGGGGCCCTAATGACCTGCTCCTCAGACTGGGGTCTGGCTGGTCATCAGGCCACTTGCGGAGACACCACTGTCTGTCACTACCTTGGAAAACGGATGGAGTCCATCTCTCCCTACCCACACGGGTGCTACGACCAGACACAGCTCCTTGGGTTAGCTCTGGTTCAACCTTCCATTAAAAACTTTTGTTTTTGTGTTAAAAAAAAAAAAGAGGCTTAGAAAGTTACCCAGGCACCACTGCTAATCCTACAGAAAGAGCCTCGAGACGACGGGCCAGCCCTGGCCCTGGCCTTGGCCCCAGCCAGGCGGTCGGTGGTGGCGGTTTGCTCGGGAAGAGAGGGACGACTGGGCTGTGCCCAGAGAGTAGGACAGGGAGGGGTCTGTCCTTTGAGCCACACCCCTCTAGAAGAAGATGACGTCTTCCTTGCTGCTTTCTTCCTTGCTGAGCGGGGTGGTGGGCAGTGGCAAGGGGGAGGGGGGCACAGCTGGCCCCCCCCAGGCTTGAGGGAGCAGCCCTCGGCGGGGACGTCGGGCGGGGCTGGGCAGCAGGGGTCTGGAAGAGAGAGAGAGTGTGGTTGTCAGCAGCCGCCGGGCACCACAGGGGCCCTGCTGCCCGGGGGGCTGCGCTCACCTGGGGGGGCCACGCTGCTGTGGCTGCTGAGCAGGACGGGGCTCAGTGAGCGGCGGTTCCGAGACGCGTTCTCGTCCTTGCCCATGAGCTTGCTGAGAAGCAGCTGCTGCTTCAGGTCAAACGAGGCTGAGGGAGGGAGGGCCCGGCCTGGGGTGGCTGCTCTTGTTCGGGGTGCATGAGCAGCTCCCACTTTGGCCAGGGGCCTCCCCCCGCCACCCCTTGACACTTCCCACAAGCACCCATGCCAGGGGACACACCCACTCAGATGTGATGCCCCAGAGACGATGACACCAGACCAGAGCCTCCCCCGCCCGCCCCCCCGCCCCTGATCCTCGAGTCCTGGCGGTCCTGGGACACAAGCCCAGCTCCTCAGGGAACATTCCAGGGCTGGCTCCCCTCACCCAAAGCCCGCATCCTGGCAGCATGTGAGGAAGCCCTCTCACCGCAGGGTGCTCTACGCAAGGGCCTCAGTGTCCCCTCTGTGGACCGAGGACATGGTAGAGACCTGGGTGCTAGAATCGGCACGGGGGGCGAGGTCAATGGGGAGCGTTACTGGTTGCCTCGGCTGTCCCTAAGGGATCCAGGCTGTTCTTTCTGGACTGCCAAGATGTTCCCTCGCCCCCAATCCCCGTTTGGGAGCCAAGGAAGGAACAAGACCTGGAATCTGACTTTTTAATTTTCCTTCTTGCATGAGAGCCGTCCACATGGGGAGAGGCCTGGCCTCTGTCACGGAGTCCAGCGTCCCCAGCCGTGCCTCCCAGTTTCCTCCTGTCACCCCTTCCAGAGGGTGGCCCTGCGGTCCCATTTTGGTTTCCTCACAGAAAGCCGCTTTGGTTTCACAAACTGCCCATGAGGCCCAGTGAGTCCAGGGCCGTAGGGACTGGCTGGCGGACACCTGAGGCTCCCCACCTCGGGCAGGGTGCTCACCTGAGCTGTCTGAGCGCTGGGAGCCCCTGCTCTTGCCGCCCTTGTCCTTGCCGCCCTTGGTGGACGCCGCCAGCTTGGTGGGGATCTGCTGCTGCACGGCCGCCTGCCTCTGGATCTGGTTGGTGGTGCTGAGCAGCTGGATGGGCACGTCGCTCTTGGCTGGCCGGCTCTCTGTCGGGGCGCTGTCCCGGCGGGCCACCTCGGGGCGCTCCGTGAACTCGGGGCCCGAGCCGGACAGCAGCACACTCACCCGGGGTCCTGGCACCTTGGCGAGGGTGGTGGGCCCTTCCAGCCCTTCCCCGTTGAAGCTGGGAGTGTGGCTTGGGGGTTGGGCCTGGAAGAGCAACAGGTGACACATCCCTTGAAGTCACTGTCCTCCAATCTGCACGGTGCCCAGCACCACCCCCCCACTACCTCGCCCCCCTCCTCTCTCTGGGGACTCGCGCGACCTAACCTCTTGGCTGGGAGGTTCTGTTTGGGGGTAGAGCGGAGCTGGGCCCACGCAGTTGCCACTGACCACGGACATGCACACCACAGTCACACTTGGGCATGTGCACGTCACGTACACCAGCACGGGCCCAGCCCACGCGCCATGCAGCCACACGTGCGTACTCGCCCCCATGGTGGGCGTTGGGTCCAGGCCTCACCTCTGCCAGTGAGTCGGGTGGCAGGGCCCCGGGCACCGTGTTCTGCTTCTTGAGGCGCCGCTGCTGCTCCAGCTGCTCCCGCTCGCGCTCCACGGCGCGCTGGGCCTCCCGCAGCCGCTCCAGGTCGTGCTGGTAGGCCCGGCGCTGCTGCTCCAGCTTCTCGCGCTCCTGGCTCAGCTGCTCCTGCAGCTGCAGTGACTCATTCTCGCGCCGCTGTAGCCGGGCCGCGGCCAGGTCCAGCTCCTGCTGCTGGCGCTCCCGCTCCCGCTCCCAGCGCTGCTGCTCCAGCCGCAGGCGGCCCTGCTGCTTCTGCACGCCGGCCAGCTCCTCCCGCTGCTTCTCGAAGTTGCGCTGACGCTCCTGCTCCAGCAGCATGTTCCCGCGCGTGGACTGCAGCCGGAGCTGCTTCTCACGCTCCTGGATGGAGGCCCTCTGCATCTCCACGTAGCTGTCCTGCTGGGCGATGACTGCCTGCAAGTGGAGAGGGTGGGGCAGGGGCCTATTTTAGGACGAGGCTTGCCCTTCCCCAGATCTCAACCTCAAGTGAGAAAAGGAGGGTATGGTCGCAGGCTCCCGTACCTGGAGGCTGAGGAGCAGCTGGGACAGGGTCTGGATCCGCTGGACGAGCTGTGGAGAGGGATAGAGATGCTGGCTCCTGGCGCACAACAGTGTGGGGTGTGCATACCGGCCCCTGGGGAGATGCACAAGCCCCGAGCCTACCTCCAACTCCAGGACAGCAGGCAGATGGGGGCCGCACTCCGCACCCGGCACCGGGCCCTGTATAGAAAACAGCGTCAAACACAAAGAGCTAAGGACCTGCTTATTATCAACAAGACACCCCCTCTGGCCACGAAGTCCTGCCTGGTCGTTTGACTTGGATGACTCTTGCTGTATGGAAAACAAGGGTACCGGGAAGCCTTCCAGGAGGTGGGAAGGCAGTTGTTCTGGGCTCACCGTGGGGAGGCTGGGAGGTCAGACCACAGCTCTCAGGGGGCGAAGCTTGTGCGCAGGCTCAGGGGAGACAATGGGCAGCAGGAGTGGGCCTCACACTCACAGCCCCTAGCCCGACCTCTGCTCTGGCCCTAGCGCCTAGTAAGGGTGGGCCCCCAGAGTGGAACTGGAGGCAGCCACCAGGCGCTTCAGCATCGTGGGCGTGAGGACACACGTGCAGGCTCCGTGCTCACGGTCCCCAAAGCGCCCCTTGACTGCTGATGCAGCCACAGCTACTGCCCAGGTCTGGCCCCTGCCTCACCTCCCTCCTGGGCACCACGTACCATTCCCAGGGACCGTGGGAGGGAACGTGGAGGTTCACCCGCCCACGTGTGCATCTGGGCTGAGATGCTTTCATGGCACAGTGGAACAGCACTTGTCGCTATGCATCTGGAGACGGCAAAACTAGACAGCCCCAAACCAAGGCTGTTCACATTTGCTAATGCTTTTATAAAAGGGGCCAGGCTGACTCTGTGCTTGGCTAAGGAATATCCCAAGGAAGCAACGTACTGCAGGTGGGGCCTCCTCAGAGGCCCCCAAGGTGTTGCTGGGCTTCAAGTCTGGGCTGCTCACTGGGCCTTGCCAGTCTCGGGGGCCGTGGTCGCTGCTGCAGGTCTTCTTCAAACTGCCATCTGAAAAGCCCAATCAGGCATGTGAGGATGCTGCACATCCCACCGGGGTCCGGACCAGGCCCCCCGAACCCGCCTGCTCCCCTGGGACCTGCGCCACAATGGTGGCATCTGAGACACAGAGACCAGCAGGAGACAGAGGGGCTGGTCTGTGTGATGCCGTCAGAGCGTGACTGACAGTACCCTGAAGGTCCAGAACCTGACTAGAGAGTTAATACTTGTTGAGGGGAAGCAGTAGCAGAGATGCCCAGCAGCAAAGCCTTCGCTCTGCAAAGGGAGTGTTCCAAGAAACTGCACAACCTCTTGCTGCTGCTCATCTTCTGGAGGGGCCCCGAGAAGCCCCAGGTAGATTATGGCACCACTCACTCTTGCTGGGGCTGCTCACTGAGTCATAGCCCCCAAAGGTCTCTGCCCTGCGGGGCAGGCCTGAGGAACCTCCGGCGTCTTCCGCCTGGCCATTGGCGCTGCCCAGCTGCCTGCAGATCAGGGTCTGGATGTCCTCGACTGTGGAAGGAGATGGGAGGAACTGAGTTACCCCATGGAGCCAGGGCATGGGTGTCAGGTGTGGGAGGTATGAGGCCCTAGGCCTGAGAAGCCTATAGGGCGCTGGTCATGGTCTTCTAATTACCTGACATATGACTTCAGCCCCCTGACCTGTGCATTCCCTATTTCAGGTCCTGCAACCAGGACATGCCAACTGTGTCTGCAGGAGAGGCTGGCCGGTGGGGCAGCAGGAGGGAGGGGCTAGGGATGCGTGGGGCCTAGTGAAGAACTCAGGTGTGTGCTTGTGTGTCGACAGTCGTGCAGACAGTCGGCCGGAGGCTATGGGAGAGTGGCCTTTGAGGGCAGGACAGGTCACACAAAGTGTGTTTGGAGGTGGGGAGAATATTTCAAGCCAAGGCGCAGGATACGAGAAGGCCCTCAGGGGGGCTGAGAACAATAGCCACTTAAGAAATGTGAGGAAGAAGGTCAGTGTGGCTGGAGGAAAGGAGACAGCAGGAGCAGAGTCCATAAGGAGCCCCTCTGATCTGTGTTCCCTGACGCTGAAAGAAAGGTCTGGAGGGCAGCAGCTGTCTCTCTTGTTTGCCACTGAGAGTGGTGCCAACAGTCCTGCTGGACCCAATGAGTACCGGCTGCCTGGCCGCCTGGCCTGACACCCACTGGGCCTCACGTGGGGCTGGCTCAGCAGCTGTGTGGGGGCCACTAGGGGCTCCCAGGGGCTCCATGAAGCAGGCAGGCAGGCCGTGGACTCATCGGCGCCCTCCTGTGGCTGCTGTGCTCAGGAGCCTCTTTCAGCTGGGTATGGGCAGCCCTCTGAAATGACCCCCAAATGTGGATGTGTGCTTGTTTCTGGGGATGTCACCAGGGAACCACTTCAGAAAGGAGAACCTCCTGAGTGTGGGGAACCTGTCTTGGTTGACTTCAGATCCCAGGGGATGCCTCACATGTAGGGAACTCCCTGGAGAAGGTGCTGTAAGTCGGTGGCGGGGGCTGGTGGTGTCTAAAGACCTTCTGGCAATAGCTGATGCCAGGGGGTGGGGTGTCAGTGCTGCTCCTGGAAGCATGCCTGCCCAATCAGCCAGGAGCACGTCCCAGACAAGGTGGCAAGTTGGCCACACCAGGTCTTATATTGTCCTGGAACAGCCCCCCACCTACCAGGACCCCCGTGGCCAGCGCCCAGTGAGGGCCCCCAGGTGTGGCTCCTTACTCTCACTCATGGCTGATTTGAGGATCTGTTCTCCTTGCATGGTCTCAGAGGGGTCCCCTCCTCGGAAGAGGAGTCGTGACTGTGCAACGTCTTCCAGCCCGCTCATCTCTGCCATCTCCAGGTAGATCTGCTGCTTCTCGCCAAGGCTCTGTGCAATCTGCTGGTCTTTCACATTCAATCGCTCTGCAAAGTGATGGGAGGCAAGGGTTGGCTCCCACCCGCAGCCCACCCTTAGTCCGACATCCTGTAGGGCAGGTGTGGGCATGGCCCTGTCTTCTGATGGTTCGCCCCGATTATAAAAACCAAACACCACGGGGTATGTTCCAAGGATCAGAACAGGCCAATTTATTAGTTTGGGCCAAAGCGAGAATCTTTTAAGACTTCATCATCATCTTATCCTTCATGCATTTGGGCCAAACCTCTACAAATCTCTGGTTTTATGCTTTTTTGTCGTTACTGCTGCTGCAACAGCAACTTTCTCGCTGTTGGATGCCCATGTATACACATCACATTCGGCTGGATTACTGGGCGCCCTCACAGGTTCCAATAGTTTTCTAGTTGATTCTATCAGATTTTCTAGGCAAATAATCATGTCACATGCAAAACACAATTCAGTCCCTTCCCTTCCAATCATGACCTTACTTCTGTTTCTCTCCTCATCACCCTGGAGGAACGCACGGGGTGCAGGTGATCATTGTGGGAGGGGGTGGCCCGGCTCGGCTCCTGATTTTAGTGAGCATCCCTAATGGTCTGGTGTGAAGGAGGAGATCAGCTTTTGATCCAAGATGGGAAAGGCTATCTCCATAAAGAAAGATTCTATTTCTAATGCAGTAAGGATCTTGTCAGGAATGAGCGAGGGAGAGATACTGTGGGGGACTGTGGCATCCAAGGAGACGTGTCTACACAGGGCATGTGTTTTAGTACCACCCGGCAGAAAGAGTCTGAATGAACATTGCTTTGGCACTGTGCTTCCAGGGTCAGTGGGATGTCAATCCTCCTCGCCTTTCTTTTGGATGTTTCTATTACTGAATGAATAACTTCAAACATACACCTCTCCCCACAAAGAGAAATAAAACTTCTACTACCTAGTTTTATGTAACTTACTGCCTAAATGCTACCTAATTTAAAAATAAATGACTGAGGTATAGTGAGGGGGACGAGGGAGGCTGACTGAGACCAGAGTACCAGGGATTGTTCTTGGCAATGACCTCACTGAAATCTCACAGGAATCTGTTAGAACCGAGGAGGAGAGTGGATAAACACATGTGGTGCATCTTACAATGGAACTGTTTCCAGCCTTAAAAAGGAAGGAAACTGACACACACTGCAACGTGGCTGAACCCTGAAACCTTGAAACATCATGCACAGCGAAGTCAGACACAAAAGGAGAAATATCGCAAGACTCCCATATATACAAGATCCCTAGAATAGGCAAATTCATAGCAACAGTAGAACAGAGGTTACCAGGGGCTGAGGGAGGAAGGACCAGGCAGGGACAGCTAATGAGGGTGCAGATGCATTCTGGAGGGATGAAAATGGTCTAAAATTGTGGTGATGGTTGCCCCAATCTCATGACAGATACTAAAAGCCACCGCATGGTACTCTTTTAATAGATGAACTGCAGAGTGTCTGAATTCTATCTCAATAAGGTAGTTAAAAAAAAAAAAAAATTAAAACAGGGAGGAGGAAGCTGAGGTGCCCAGCTACAAAGCCAGGGCTGGTCTGGGTCTGCCAGGCTCTAGAAGGAGGCTGTGGGGTCCTGTGCTATTCTGCGTCCCCTTGGGGTTTTTATGTATGTGACCTGGGATGCCCACAGTGAGCTCTTTCTTGAACAGGGACCCAGGGAGGGGCAGGGTGTGGGGCAGAGCCAGAGTGTCTGGAGATGGCTCAGGGGCCCTGAGGGCCACCCCCTCCAGAAGATCACTAGCTCATGACAAAGCCTCACTGCCAGGGCCCCCAGCAAAACACCTGGTGGCTTGGGTGGGGATCTGCTCTGTGGTCAATCCCAATGGGGCAGGACAGAGATGCTTGCTGGTGGTCCCAGGGCCTGTTGCACAAGGAGGGTGCCATGCACTGTTCTCACCATATGCAGGACATGTGGTGGGCATGGAGGTCCAGGCGGACTCCCTTTACCTTGGAAGTCCCTCAGTCTCAGGGCGCGAGCCTCCAGCCCCTTCTTCTCCTCTTCGGCCTCGCTGAAGGGCCCTTCCTCCTCGTCCGGACAACTGTGGGGAGAGGGGGCAGATGGGCAATAATGCTTCTCCGGCAGGCTGGCCTCTGTGACGGGCGCTGACAGCTCTGTCTGCAGAACCAGCTGCTGAGAGCGTCTCGTCCTAGGGGTGACAGCTTGTTAATGGTGCAGGAGAAAAGAGGGAGAAGAGCAAGGCAGCCATCGGCATCTATCCTGTCTCCAAGCGCCCACAGGCTTACATGCCTGGCCACGATGTAGGGGAGGAGACTGAGGACGGCTCATTTCCTAGGGTACCTGCAGAACTGAAACAGTACTGAGGGAGCTCTGGGCAGGCTGCGGCTTCAGGAAGCCAGCAGGCATAAAGAGAGGGAGTAGCAGGCTGGCTGGGCATGAGGCCTGGACCACTTTCCCCCGTCAGGTGGACCAGACGCCAGGCATCATGCAGAACCAGGGGTTGGGGCCCGTAGAGGGTGCCCTGGCCTGAGGAGGAAAGACAGGATACCACAACCTGCTCCAACCGGGGCATTGGGCCCCTGTGTCAGGTGTCACTTTCTGTACCCCCCACCTGAGACCTCCAGCACTTTCTCAGGTACTTCAAGGTCACAGCTGATTCTGCCAACTGTCAAAGCTAAGGGCATGATGGCTGGCAGGGAAGGGAGTGCACATACGGGCTCTTCTCACCTCTCAACGGCCCTTCTGATGTGGGCCATCCAAGTGTTCCTCTCCTCTTTGGAGCTGGTGTAGATCTCGTACATCTCCGGGCCTTGCAGGGAGGCGCTGATCAGAAACATGGCTTTCTCCTCGTTGGCCACTTCCCTCACGATGAGCTTTTGTAACGAGATGACCGGGCGCTTCGAGTCCTGTGTGGTGGGGAGGACACCTTTCACCCCGCTGCATCTGAGCAGCTGGGGAACCGAGAACCTGAGGGGAAGGAGGTGGGGGGTAGGGGCACGTCCGTGTCCTACTTGTTTTCATATAATTCAGAGCAGAGATATTTGCCACCTGGCGGGGGAAAAGACACTTTTGTGGTGATATCCTCATATACTTTTAATAGGATTGCTTACCATGATTAAAAACTAGTTTTATAATCAGTAATGCGTGCCACTGTACTAAACTCGGAAGATCTAGGGTAGGTAGTATATAATCACAGATAAATCTTCCTCCTGACTGTGCCCCAAACAGCCAGAGCCAAGCAGTATTCCCACTCTGCTGTGATCCTACGAGAGATGATGCTCCGACAGCCCAGTAACACGGACGCTAAGTGCCTGTGATGCGCTCACTGTGTCCTTATGTTAAAGCCCTAACCCTCCTGGCACCTCAAAATGTGATTACTTAAAGATGGGGCCTTTACAGAGGTGATTAAGGTAAAATGAAGTCATCAGGGCGTAAGGGCGATCCAGGATGACTGATATCCGACTCCAGAGGGGAGACAGGACGTAGAGTCAGCTGGAGTCCCTGAGAGAGGAAGAGCCGCAGAAACATGAAGGCAAAGACAGGACAGGATGTTTGCACGAGCCCCTGAAGCCAGCCTCCCCAGGCATCCAGACAGGAAAATTCTGTTCCTGCCTTGTCTGGAACCTTCTGGCCCCTGGGAGGACCTGGGATGGTGGGTTAAGACACAGATGTGCTTTTCCAGCCACTTTGGTCTCTAATGCCTTGCCCCTCTTGCTGTGGAGGTGCCCCCCCACCCCCAGTCGCCCCTCCACTTGGCCGCCTTCTGTGAGGGTAGCTTTACAATCAGCCCCTAAGGTCTCTACGGTGGGCGGGACCCTTCGTCTGCAGAGACAGGATACATACCACAGAGGCAAAGACATATTTCTGATCCTTTTCTTGTAGCAGCAAAAGCACATCGGTCAACAGGACGGCAAGAACATCTAATGAGAAAGCACAGAAGGAAACGTCTCATGGGGTGGCGGGGCCACACGGGACCTGCCAGGCGGACATGGACGCGTCCTGGAAAGGCTTCAGCCCTGGGGGGTGCAGTCCTGGTCACTCAGCCCACCCCCTCGATGCTCCTGCGGGCGCCTGAGGGTTTCTGTCTACCTCACTACTTTCTATCACTGCCTGTGTTTCAACATTTAGCACAAATCAAAGGATGGAGTCTCGTCTTGCAGGTTCCTGCGCTGCTGCCGGGCCATGGTACCTGCAGGTCTGGTCTTTGAGATTCTGTTGCTGATTTTTCAAACGACAATTGCCCCCCTGTTCTTCTGGTTCTCAGGTCAGCTGGGGCCTGAGCCACCAGCTGCGAGCCTCGTCCCTGCAGGAGCTCTCACAGCAGAGCTTTGGCACACAAGTGCAAACCCTAAACTGAACGTCCTACCGGAGCACCTGCATCTGGGCAAGCGTAAGCCTCGCCCCTCTCTCCAGAGTGGCCTCTGCCGCCAGCACCCAGAACAGATAGCCTCTCCCTACGTAGTTCCCTCGTTGGCCTGCTGGCTCCCTCTGAGGCATCCTGTACCTTTCCCTAATTGTTATTTGTTTCCTTATTTTCTCCCTTTCTGCCCACTGACTGAAACCCCCCTGAGGGGAGGGGTCTCCCACCACCCACCTCGGTGTCCAGCACACAGGAGGCGCTAAATCGTCTGCTGGGATGCTTGCCTGTGCAAAGTACGGACAAACATATATATGGTCACTGGCCATCTCAAGTGCTCCCCTAAAGATCTTTATTTATTTATTTTAAAGATTTTATTTATTTATTCATGAGAGACACACAGAGAGAGGCAGAGACACAGGCAGAGAAGCAGGCTCCTCACAGGGATCCTGATGTGGGACTCGATCCCTAAACTGGGATCATAACCTGAGCCAAAGGCAGATGCTCAACCACTGAGCCACCCAGGCGTCCCTCCCTTAAAGATCTTTAAAGATGCTGATGTCAACGGCCAGGTCAAGATGTTTCTAGAAGTTCATGAAATGAGCCAGGAAGCTTAGGGTTGAGTCCCGAGTGCTCTCTGGTCTGGAAGTAGACCGTGGATTTTGGAGGTGGGCCTCAAAGGGCCTCCTGAGCAGTGAGTGGGGTGCTTGGGGACACAGAGGCCAGCAGTCTGAGTGGTGTGTCTACCACACTGGGGCCCTTCAGTGGCTGCTTGTTTAGAATTCTGGGGCCTCTGACAAACCTAGGATGTCCTGATACCTCAGGTTTCTTCAAGGGCTCAGGGTGCTCTCTGGATCTAGCGGCCCTCCTGGTGGGTACCTCAAAGCCCTGAGGACAGGGGTGCTGGTACGACTACCTCAATCTCATCCTTACCACACCCCTGGCTGCCTGTCTCATTCTGACTCGGTGCACAACCCCCTTGGGCCCCGGAGCAGCCAGGTTGCTGTGGCTGTGTCAGCTGGTGCCCCCCCACCCCCGCCCCAGTCCAGAATGGTGCCACTAATCCGAGAGGGCTTACATGCCTGGCCACGATGTAGGGGAGGAGTCTGAGGACTCCCCTGCAGAGGCTAGGGACAGGGCTTTACCTTTCAAGCGTCCCGATGTGGTCTTCCAGCACAGCGTGCCCTCCAGGTGAAGCTGCCGCTGCAGCATGTCCTCCTTACGGAAGGTCAGTCCGTTCTTGAGCTTGCTGGAGGACTTCAAGTCCATCTTCCCCGCGATCTCCCGGAGGCGCTGGCCTTTCTCACACTCGCTGACCTTGGCATCCACTTGGGAGATGATGTCCTTGATGAGGTTCAGGGCCTGGGTGAGGTCTCTGTAGTCCTCTGTGCCAGCTGTCACACACAGCAGAGTTAGTGCCTTTGCCCCCTTTCACAGACACAGCAGACGTTGGACACACGCTCTGGGGTCTATGAGGTCTGTGCCCTGAAGCCACTGCTCAGAGGACCCTTCAAGAATCACCTTCCACCTTGGATCTCCTGAGATGTAAATGCTTCTCCAAACTAAGGGCAGCAGCTGGGCCTTTGGTTTTTGCCAAGATGGAGATTCCACTGGATGCAGAAGCTAAGGTGCAATTGAAGTGACACACATGGCCCCGCATAGCCCTGGGGCCATTCCTTGGTAAACAGACTAGGCCTGCCAGCTCTCCATAAAAGACTCCCTCCTCCTCCTGCCATTACCAAGAGCTGGCTCCTCTCAACTCAAGAGTGTGGCTTCCACACAGGAGAATTTGCTCATTCTCCTAGGGCCCAAATCTCCTGGAGCTGGGGGAGGGGTGGGCAGGTGTGGTCAGGCCCTGGCCTCTGAGAACTCTAGGCTGGGCTGGGCTGGGCTGCCCTCTTTCCTCTGCCCCCAACCCCCCAGGTTCCAGACATGAAGGCCATCACTGTACTTGTCTGGATCAACATTCATTTACTCTCTAGATAATGACCCAGGGCCTGTTTCGGCTCAGCCTGGGTCAGGGGCTGCAGGGTAAAGTGGGCAAATAAGACCTGGCACCCCATCTTTCTTGGTCAGAAACCCCAGCACTCAGCACAGTGGTTCAGCATGAGGGGAGCTCAGTTAATGACTGCTGAGCTGCGATGAATCCAGACAAGCAGGGATGGAGCATAGAGGGGTGCTTATCCAATCCACTGCTAAAATGGGGCCGAAACACAGAGATCGCCCCTCAAAGCAGCAATGGGCAAAGGCAGGGAGGAGAGCTACTTTACCTTCTGTGTTCTGAATGATGCGCTCCACCAGCACGGGGTATTTGGTTATGCGCTGAGTGACCAGAAGGATACACTCCTGCACACCAAGCCGCCTCACGATGGAAAAGTTGCCAATTTTCTATGAAATGGGAAACAAAATGCCCCTGTTGGCATTCCCATCTCGTGCCAAATTGGCTGGGGCTTCTTCCTTTTTCAGCTCACCAGGACCTCTTCTCTTTGCTATTTCACTGAACACTTGAAAGTAGGCTCGCCTGCTGTATACAGAAAGGCCACAGAAAAAGGCAGCCTCCCCTCTTGTAAAGAAGGGCCCCCCATAAAACCTGTTAAGAAGAAACCAGAACTGGGACGCCTGGGTGGCTCAGTGGTTGAGCACCTCCCTTCAGCCCAGGGCATGATCCTGGAGTCCCAGGATCGGGTCCTGCATTGGACTCCCTGCAGGGAGCCTGCTTCTCCCTCTGCCTGTGTCTCTGCCTCTCTCTGTGTCTCAAGAATACATAAATAAAATCTTAAAAAAAAAGAAAAAGAAACCAGAACCAGCCAGGGGGCGGTAGGGAATCACCCGGCAAGCTGTATGCAGTGGGCTCATGCACACACCCATGCGCGCCCCCATATCCGCACATGAAGGCTCTCACTGATGGCTGTCAGAACCCTCTGGAACTACATCAGGCCTCTGCCTCTGGGCCAGCCCCCTGCTGGCCCCTGCTGCACACCTCTGGCTGAGAACCCAAGAAGCAGTCATCCGAAGCCGTTTCCCGCCAGGGTGGAGAACGGTTTCTGGTGCCTCCAGAACATTCCACACAGTCTGCTTCTCTGCCCCCTCTGTACTCATGCACTCCAGGAATGCCAGCAATTGTGAGAGCCACTTCTGAGCAGGCCCAGAAGGTGCTGTGGGGTTTGTGAGCTTCCAGGGCCCACCCCCCAAACTGACCCTTTCTCTTTTATGTCTGTCCACTCCAACTATAATGGAGCAGAATTTAAAAACCTGTCATTCTTGACTCCAGACCATTAGCTATCGGCTATCACTTCAAAATAAAGTCCCCAGGGACCAGGACGCCTGGATGGCTCAGTGGTGGACCGTCTGCCTTTAGCTTAGGGCGTGATCCCGGGGTCCTGGGATTGAGTCCCACATCAGGCTCCCTGCAGGGAGCCTGCTTCTCCCTCTGCCTATGTCTCTGCCTCTGTGTGTCTTTCATGGATAAATAAGATCTTACCAAAAAAATAATAATAAAGTCCTTGGGGACCAAGCGAGCAGAAGGTGACAGAGCTGCTGCAGGATGCGCACTGACAGCTAAGTGGCCTTCACCTTGGTGCGTTTTCAAGGATGCAGGAGGTGAGGCCTTGCCCAACTTGACTCAGGCCGGATGCTGCGTTGTTAGTTCTGGGCTTTGAGCACCTGCACACCCTTAGGCAGGCGTGGGTCATTTCCCAGGCCTCCCAGGACAAGTGGAGACCAGAGAGGAAAGGAGGCAAGGGAGGGACAGAGGTCTGGAGTAAGTTATGCCTGCATCAGCTGGAACATCTGAAGGCAGAGGGGTGGCTCTGGAGGGGCAGATCCTAGGGCAGGGCAGCCCCTTGAAATGACACCTGTGTGTCCCCTTGGTAGTCTCAGGAATGATGGTCAGCAGGTTCTGCACTAGGGCCTGCTGGTATGGCCGAGGACAAAGCCCTAGGTGTGCTTCGCTTTATTTGACATCTGGACTTCACTGACAGGTTCTGAACCAGTTTGTAGGTAGTAAGGTAATAAAAACTTGAAACTCATTGACTTCTAACAGGTACCTTAGCATCTTAAGCTCTCCCAGAGTCTATAGTCCTGAAGGAAACAATCTATAGCAAAGAAGATCCATTTTTTAATTAAGAAAAAAAAAAAATCCCCTTCCCCCTTTTTTTACCTTGATCAAGCTTTGAAATTTCTTGTTTTGCTGCAGCAGCAACTTGTAATGATTAACCGCCTCATTGTGGCCACTACAAAAGACACCATATTTTTCTTTCATTCTGTCCCCATTTTCGCCAGAGAACTGCAAAAAGACAATGGAGACATTACCAGAAGGGAGCAGGAAAACCTCCTGGGAGCGCTCTTGTCTGGCTCAGTGGACTCTACTAAATTACGTCTCGAATTCACTTGTACCCCACTTTCTTGTCTAACACATACTCAAGCAGGGGAATGCTTCAGTATGGGGGTGAGAAGGGGTGTCTCATCACAAGGTACCATAAGGCAATAACGGGCTTTACAATGTCACAGTGCCGTAAAACCTCTGAAATCCAAGAAGGAGGAATACATTTATGCCAGAGAACGTGAGAAACATTTTAAAAGCAAAAGGGGTCTTCTTCTAATGAACTCTAGTTAGAGGCCTCAGGATGCCTAGAGCACTCTGCGGCCAGACAAGGAGGTACACGTCCCCTCTGTCCACCTTGGCCTGGGCTCAGAGGTCAACTCAGAACTCAATTTGGGGTTGGCACCCTTTACCACAGAACTGCCTCTAACAGCCCAAAACATGGAGGTCAAAACCAGAAAAACACAAAACAAAAAAAACCCAGCCGGGTGACCAAAGAAAAGCCCAGAATGCATCAGTGGACGGACGCTGTCTACACAAGTGCGTTTGGCACTTAGGCCTCTCTGTCTCCAGCAGCCGCGTGCACACCTGTAAAGGCCCAGGACCACTGTCTTCTGCAGGCTCTCAATAAACAGAGGCCGCGTTCTTTGGACTGCTGGCTGGAACAGAGATGAGGCAGGGGCTCATCCAGGCCCTGTGCCTGTCCTGGTGTGCCCACCTGCTGCACCAGGAGGTCCCCGATTTTCTGGATGACGTAGTTGCGGTCGCTGCCCTCCTCCAGGGACTCCTGGCGTCGCTCCTTCAGCCGAGAGAGGAAGTGGCTGTGTATGTCGAGCAGCTCGTCCACACATGGGAAGAGGCGGCTGATGGCCTTGCTGCTGAACTGCAACTCCTCCTGCAGGGCCCTGGAGTAGACCTTCAGCATGATCTTGAGTGTCCGTACGTGGTGCGCCTCCGTCTGCACCAGCTCTGCAGGGACATGGACAAAAGGACTTAACCACTCTAGGCCGGGCACCCTGGCTTTGCTCCTCCCACATCCCACAATGGCACTCGTGTGAACCACCTGCCTCCAGGTGCCTGGCTGCCTTCTCCCAGGTCTCCACTGAGGCCCTTCCCCTGGAGGTCTCACTGCCCAGCAGGGTGTGTGTGTGGGTGGGGGGGGCCAGTGTGGGGGACTCCCATCCCGCCCCCCACCCAGTGCTGCAGTGTAAGGAAGCAGCCCTTGCTGGAGTGACATCAAGAAAGAGAGGACTCAGGCTGTGTGCTGGGGCCTCCGATTCATAGGAGGATTTCAGGACCGAAGACGTTTCAAGGCTGCGTTAAGCAGGAAGACTGTTCTGATGTCAGTTAAGTGCTGATTTTGGCTCAGATTGTGATCATGGGGCCCTGGGATCGAGCCTCATGTCAGGCTCCCTGCTCAACGAGGAGTCTGCTTCTCCCTCTCCACACTCATGCTCTGTCTCTCTCAAATAAATAAATAAAATCTAAAAAAAAAATAAATAAATAAATAAAGAAGAATGTTCTGGTGAACGCCATTCCTTGGGATGTGAAACTCACACACCTGGATATGCCAGTGACCAGACCTACACCATAACCCAAGAAAAAGCAGAGTTTAAGTGAAGAATTTAATTCTCTGGTAAAAGGCAGAGAAATACCAGGTTTCGTGTTGGGAGTTTATCTGTTGTTCAAATCAAGGCCTGGAAGTTGTTAGAGACCAAACAAAGGTCAACAGAGCCGGCCCACGGCTGCCAGCCATGGGGGCTGGATGCAGTCTGTGTTTACCCAGAGGGTGAGACAATGTGGCAAAGGGCTTCCTGGATGGAAACATCCAGACCAGTCTTCTCTGTCCCTCCCTACAGGATCTCTGCCTGTGGTCTGGAGCCCTGAGGTGAAGCATTTACAGGACTCTCCTCCTGCCCACACCCCAAGCTACATTGGCCTGGGCAGAAAGGTGAGGGTGTGGAGTGTGGAGGGACATGGGGGGCCAGTGGACACCACTGTCACCAACCAACTGCACATGGCAGAAAGCCAAGACACACCTATGCCAGAACCTCCTCATGGAACACCAGTAAGGGACACAGAATACCTCCTTGGGCGACACAACACTTGAGTCTTGGGGATGATTCCCATGGAGGGAGAATCATGAGAACAAGTCAGGCTTTAGGGAGAGAAAGGTCTCAGATTCTAGTGCGGGTGTCTGGGGCCTTCATCATCCTGCTTATAGGGAGGGTCCAGAGGCCTAGGGGGGACCTACATGGGGCATCCAACATGACACCTGGCCTTGGGATGGGGTTCTGTTCAAAAGCAATGGCCACAGCCAGGTTCCCCAACAACCAGCAGGAAGGGGTGTCCACCCTGGAGCCAGTGCAATGTCACATACCTCCCAAACCTCCAGTCACAGCCACCCCAGCCTGTCTGTGGTCACCAGGGATGGTGGGGATGGGCCCGGGGAGGTCTTGTCTCTCAAGAGTTACCAGCAGGGTCAGGATGAGTAGGGACTGGGCATTTGGCCACTTTCATCCTCAGGGATGGTTCTCACAAAGCCCTCCCGGGTGACCTTTTCCCTGACTAGGAAGGCAGGGCTGCCCTGGGAGAGCAGGTGGTGTGGGCCACAGTGTCCCAGAGGGGAGGACTCCTAGGTGTCAGCCATCAAAACAAGGGAGGAAAAGAAGTTAAGTGGAAGGTCAGTGTGACAGCGCAGAACTTCTTACCATAGAGCACATCCTGCCTCTTGACCACCTCTCTCTTTTGTTTCTTTGCGTACGCTGCATCCACGGAAAGGCTCCAGGACTCGGCCTCAAACTCACGGGCGTCTGACTCGATCTCACTCCTTAGTGAGGCTGTGCAGGGGTCTGAGGGAAGAGTAAGAGGCTGCTGCTTGGGGGCCAGGACCTTGTTGGCTCTGGGCTGCCCCCCCAGCCTGCGTCCCATGGACACACTGATATGGATCCCAGCCCTTCCCAATGCAGGTGGACATGGCATGACGTCCGTGAAAGAATCAAGATTGTACCTTCTACAAAAATGGGCTCGGCATTCGAAGATGTAAGTGAGAGAGAGTCATCGGCTGCCTGCTTAAATTTTAAAAACACAGAGTCGGCTTCATCCATTTCTCCTGTGACTGGTCTAAACAAAAATCATAAAAACAATTATTCTAAAAAATGGAATTAAACACACACATATTCTAAAACATGGAGTTAAACACACGTGCGCGCGTGCACACATGAAGGCAAATCTATCTGAGAACTTTCTGGATTTCAATATAAACTCTGTCACAGATCATCTATAAAAATTAGGAGATGAGGGCAGCCCGGGTGGCTTAATGGTTTAGTGCTGCCTTCAGCCCAGGGTGATCCTGGAGACCTAGGATCGAGTCCCATGTCAGGCTCCCTGCATGGAACCTGCTTCTCCCTCTCTCTGCCTGTGTCTCTGCCTCTCTCTCTCCCTCTGTGTCTCTCATAAATAAATAAATAAATAAATAAATAAATAAATAAATAAATAAATAAAATCTAAAAAAAAATAGGAGATGATCTATTCATATCACATCAAGACTTCCTGCAGCATAATGAACTTCAGTCCAAAGACCAGGTGCATTCTAAGGGGGGTGTTAAATGCTTTTCTTCCTTTAATGGCCACCAAAGCCCCCGGGGCCCCTGGAATTCTTTCTAGCAAGAGTTAGGTGGACATAGCCACACTCCGTCGAGGGTGGAAGGGGTACCCCTTCTTAGCGGACAAAGATAATCAGCTCCGTTCCCCACCAACCCATAGGAGTATCACCACAATGACATTTGTTAGCATTGGGTTTTCTACCTGAATCCTGCCGTGCAAAGGATTAAGAGAACAACCTCCGAGTCCTCAGAGGACAGAGGTTAAGCCATAAATAATGGATGCTACCTCCATGGCCACCTCAGCGGGACTTCTAGCATCATCTCGAGCACGCACAGGAACCCTGTCCAAGGGCCCTTCGAGAACACGAAACAAACTGGCTCCGAATGGCCATGTACACTCAGAACACATGGGGTTTCCATCAAGAAGAAGACTGAATCTCCAAAGCAAGTGTTAATAGGAATTTCACCGCGTGGCTAGGGGGGCCAACGTGCAGATCCACACGGACCCGAGGGTCTCCTTTCGGGGAGCCCGTCCACGGGGGTCCCTCCAGGTGGAACGCCGCATCCTGGTGCCCTGCCTCCCTCCCTCCCTTCACTGGCACCTGGCACAGGGACGGGACCCCCACTTACCCAAGCTGTGTCCCCGTTCCCGCCGGGCTGGGTGCTGGCTGTGGCCCCCCCTTCTGTGAGACCGTCATGCCGACATTCCTGGACAGGGCGGAGCTGCCATCGGACACGAGGGTGGCCCTCGGGTGCTCCTTCAGGGACGCTGCGACAGAGGCAAACACAGAGTTGGTGCTGAGAAAGTGGGCAGGGTAGCGCAGGTGGCCCGGCCGGAAGCCCCGATCCGACTGCGGCCGCAGCACGGAGAGAATCTTGGAGGTCAGCAGCTCGTTATCTAGAAAGACATTCTCGCTCCATTTCCGAGGAAAAGAGCTGTAGAAAGACAGCTCGGGGCGGCCGTGGAGCGCGCTGTCTCTGTCACTGCTTTTGGAATGCGTGTTCCCCATGTTCACGGTCGGGGCTCCGAGACCCAGCGCCGTGCGAGGCCGGGCTGTGCCGTTTTTATACCTCCATGTGATCCTTCTAGAAATGTAAAGCTGCGTCTTCTCCTCCTGTATTGGCTGAGACAGCGGGTCTAGAGGGCAGGAAATTGGTCCCCACTGTGACCATTTAGTTGGAAATCGCACAGTATCTTCTCCTTTGGTAAAATAACGGCAAAAAAAATCCCGACACCCCTCCCACCTTGGCAGGGGGTAAAAAAGCAGAGAGTAGTTTAGATTCACTGTAAATAATCTAAGATCACTAAATAGGGAGCTGTGCGCTTGGTGCGGCTCGTGCCGACATCACACACATGCGTGACTTTTTTTTTAATATATAGATTTTTTTTTTCTTTATTAGGGAGAGAAGGAGAGAGAGCAAGAGAGGGGCAGAGGGAGAGGGAGAAGCAGACTCCCCACTGAGCACGGAGCCTGATGTGGGGCTGGATCCCGGGACCCCAAGACCACGACCTGCGCTGAAGGCAGATGTCTAACCAACTGAGCCACTGAGGCGGCCCCACGTGGCTATAATGAACCTGAGGTCAGATATCAGGATGACTCTGGGACCTAGAGACCCCACGACATGGTGTGAAGCCATGCAAGCCCCTGATCATAAGCACCCTAACAAAATTTGAGCCCCACAGTAAATAAGAGGTGCTGATCCTTCCTTTTCCTTTTCTTCCTTCCTTCTTTCCTTCCTTCCTTCTTCTTTCTTTCTTTCTTCTTTCTTTCTTTCTTTCTTTCTTTCTTTCTTTCTTTCTTTCTTTCTTTCTTTCTTTCTTTCTTTCAGATTTTATTTATTTATTCATGAGACACACACACAGAGAGAGAGGTAGAGACACAGACAGAGGGAGAAGCAGGCTCCATGAAGGGAGCCGGATGTGGGACTTGATCCTGGGACTCCAGGATCACGTCCCGGGCCGAAGGCAGGCACCCAACTGCTGAGCCACCCAGGTGTCCCCCGATCCTTTCTTACACAAGGATTGTAAACCAGCCTAGCACACAATGGGGGCTCCAATGGGTTCTTGACACTCCTGTGCTCATTAAGGTAAGAACCGGGATAGCCTGTACTCTCTGATCACCTTTCCCACTGACAGGAAAGATGGAACTCAGAAGAATCAAACTATCACCCTCTCCAATTTGACAAATCGAGTCTGGCTGAGATGGGCTCCTGGGCTCATCCATTCTTGGGGTCAAAAGCGCTATGCCAGGCAAGGATTTCAGCGTTAGGAAGAAATCTGTCCACTAGCCTTTCCCCCCTGGCTCCTGGGTCCCTAACGCACCCACCCATGGGTTTCTATCACACAGGTAAAGTAGTGGCACACAGACCATGACCCCTGGGGTGAGTTAGTGACCAGCAGTAGAGGAAAATGTACTTATCTCAAGGGCTTTTCTGAAGAGTGGGATTCAATATTCTGAGAGTATGAATTTAGGTGGAAATTCAGGTGGTGCCTGGGTGGCTCAGTAGGTTAAGTATCTGCCTTCAGCTCTGGTCTTGATCCCAGGGTCCTGGTAACAAGCCCTGAATTGGGCTCCCTGCTCAGTGGGGAGTCTGCTTCTCCCTCTCCCTCTGTTTGCTCTCTCAAATAAATAAATAAAATCTTAAAAAAAATTTTTTTTGAAGATTTTATTTATCTGTTCATGAGAGAGAGAGAGAGAGAGAGAGAGAGAGAGAGAGAGATAAAGATGACACAAGCAGAGTTTGGAAAAGCAGGCTCCATGCAGGGAGCCTGATGTGGGACTTGATCCTGGGACTCCAGGACCACACCCTGGGCTGAAGGCAGGTGTTAAACCTCTAAGCCACCCAGGGATCCCCTAAAAAAAATTTAAGTGGGAAATTCAGGGTGATCGCAAATGTGCAGGTGGGTATGTGTCAGAAAGGAAATTTCTGGTCAAGGAGTAATGAACAAAGCTTATCAACTGAGACTTAACCACTAAGCAGTGTGACACCATATGCCACACAGAGCACATATCCACAGCCATTCATTAGCATGGCTCCATGTGATGTGGCGATGGTGATACCTGGTCAGTGACTTCAAAGGTCCTGGCATCAGTAAGTGGCTAACAATTACTATGATCACAGAGACAAAGGTGATGAGGGTATCATTCAGAGATGAACACCCATTCATAAAGGTGAAAGTCATAAGTTGAGGCTTCCATGGTCCAGGGTAGGCATTTCCTGGCATTTCTACACCAATTTAAACCCCACCTAGGCAATTATGACCTGAATGTACAAATATGAAACAACCTCTAAAATGAATCCTTTACCTGGCTGACAGACTGTTTCCTATGACCCAAGATCTTGCCTGAAGTCCGACGGGTTCTGCTTTAATCACACAGTCCACAGGAGAAAATGCCACCATCAACATCCCTTGGGAATCACCATTCCCAAAGAATTTTAATAAATGATAGGGCACACTAAATCTATGGTGTCTTAAATCTTCCCTTGATCCTTGAGAAGATACTTTGAGGTACTCATGTCTAAGGGTCATGATTAAGGGACACCAGGTGCCACTGCACTCGAAGGGGGGCACAAGGGACAGAATTTCAGCAGAAAGAATGAATGATAGCAGCAGTTTAGCGCCGCCTTCAGCCCAGAGAGTGATCCTAGAGACCGGGGATCGAGTCCCATGTTGGGCTCCCTGCATGGAGCCCGCTTCTCCCTCTGCCTGTGTCTCTGCCTCTCTCTGTCTCTCATGAATAAATAAAATCTTAAAAAAAAAAAAGAAAGAATGAATGAATGATAAGCTGGCTCCCCTCTAATATATGCCGTAATTTACTTATTCTGATCATTGTGTGTTCCCCCAGTAGAATGGAGGACAATGCCTGCCATGAAATAGGGCAAGAAATCATTGTTTTATGGCATCTTATTCAGCTATACAAAAGAAGGAAATCCTGACGCCTGCTACCACGTGGACAAACCTTGAGGATATTGTGCTAAGCAAAATAACCCAGACACAAAAGGACAAATACTGTATATATCCACTTAGATGAGGTCCCTCCCCCTAGGAGTCCCATCCACAGGGACAGAGAGTAGATGGTGGGAACCAAGGACCAGGGAGCAGGTGGGGAGTGTCAGAGTTTTCTGGGACAGTCTCCATCTGGGGAGATGGAAAGTTCTAGAGACAAATGGTGGGGATGGTGGTACACCGATGTGAATACACCTAATGCCACTGGACTGTACTCTGAAAAAAAGAAAACATTGTTTCTTTGGGAATAGTTCTGCATCTGGACTCTGGTGTTGGCTACTCAGATTTATATATACTGAGGATAGCATTTCATAGAACCAGGGGCGCCGGGGTGGCTTAGTCGGTTAAGCATCTGACCTCAGCTCAGGTCATGATCTCAGGGTCCTGGGATCGAGCTCCGCCTTGGGCTCACTGCTCTTCAGAGAGTCTGCTTGTCCCTCTGCCCTTCCCCCAGCTCGTGTGCTTCCTCTCTCTCAAATAAATAAAAATCTTAAGAAAAAATTAATTAATTAATTAATTATTCATGAGAGACACAGAGAGAGAGAGAGAGACACAGAGGAGAAGCAGGCTCCATGCAGGAAGCCCGATGTGGGACTCCATCCCGGGACTCCAGGATTACACCCTGGGCCGAAGGCAGGTGCCAAACCGCTGAGCCACCCAGGCATCCCCAGAAAATTTTTTTAATAGAACTATATACTCCCTTCCCCCCACTAGAGAATGCAATGTAACAACTGGCAAAACCCAAACAGTGTCTGTCCCTGAGTTAACAATATTCTACCAATGTCAGTGTCCTAGCTTTGACTGGGGATTACCATTGGTTATTGGTTAGTTTATTATCACTGAGAAATGCTCCACCAAGGGTATCTGGGACCCTCTGTGCTATTTTTGCAACTTCTTGTGAATCTTAAATGATGTCAAAACAAAATGTTGCAACTGATTCTCATTATTCACTGTACCAATGGTTTTTTTTTTTTTTAATTTTAAATATTTTATTTATTCATTCATTCTCCCTCTGTGGAGCCCAATGCAGAACTCGATCCCAGGACCCCGGGATCACGACCTGAGCCAAAGGCAGATGCTCAACCATTGAGCCACTCAATGTCACTGTACCGATGTTCTATAAAGTTGCAGTGGGTACTGAAGAAGTGGTACTGAATCACTGCTCACAGGGGAGATGCAAAGTTGGGCTCCTGGGAGTGCCTGTCTACACTTCCATCAACCCATCAATACGTAACCATGTTTTATGCGTGTTTCTCTTGAAAGACACCTTATTTAATATATACTATTGATTTATTACTGCTGAGCTCACGGTCACTAGGACTACAATTCATGCCTGAATGGAGCCTATCTAACACATGGATTTTCTCCATCCGAGGCATCACAGCCTTCTTGCACTTAGTAAAGCCAGACAGTACTTCAGCACAATGCTTGGAGGCCACGGGAAGCAGCCAGATCAGCAACAGAGAGCATAAAAATAAAAGAGCATGGCATTAACCACACTGCAAAAAGGACACTTGTTTACAGTGCAAGTTGGAAGGCAGGGGGTCACCTTGTTCTGTCTCAGCCTGCAACACGCATGTTAGGTGACTCATATTTTTCACTGTACATGCCTGCACACAACTGTGAAGGCCCTACAGGCATGGCTTTGGGGGTTACAAATAAATTTTAGCGAGTAGGTGAGCCTGCAAATACGGAATCTGTGAGTAAGGGAAAACTGCCGGCATACAAGAAAGTTGTCGGACGAGAAATTATTGTGATATTTTAGAACACCCTTGTTTGCTCAAATGCATATGGTATTTCTTTGGAACACTGATACTCTTTGTATTTCTTTATGACTTATATTACACACCTATGCCTAAAAAGTATCCGAGTTGGGGGGGGACTTATTACAGGAAAACATAATGCTGTACATTGGCAGCAATATGGCCCAACTGGGATAAATCACTTTTCCCCTGGAGGGTCTAACTACCACTGCCCCTCTCAAACTATTTGAGACTTTTATTTTTATTTTTAAAGATTTAATTTATTTATTCATGAGAGAAAAAGAGAGAGAGGCAGACACAGGCAGAGGGAGAAGCAGGCTCCCTGTGGGGAGCCCAATGCGGGGCTTGATCCCAGGACCCCAGGATCACACCCTGAACTGAAGGCAGATGCTCAAACACTGAGCCACCCAGGTACCCCACTACTTGAGACTTTTAAATGGGTTGGACAATCACTAATTGAATCTTTCTGTATTATGTGCAGCCACGGAAATAACTGCCCGATCGGGACACAAGCTGGTGACTCTGCCACAGACCAGCCGTTTTCAACCATGTCTTCTTAGTCTGTATTTTTGATGATCTGACATATGGCCCTTCTTAGGGCCAGTGGATTCCTAGAGCTAGTCCACGACTCGCTTGCAAGAGCACTCTTTGTTTTTTTTAAATTTTATTTACTTATTTATTTGAGAGCAAGAGCAAGAGCAGGGGTAGGGGCAGAAGGAGAAGCAGACTCCCTGCAGAGCAGGGAGCCCAACATGGGACTTGATCCCAGGACTTTGGGATCATGACCTGAGCCAAAGGCAGACACTTAACCGAATGAACCACTGAGGCACCCTGCAAGAACACTTTTCATACACAAACCCACCAATCCAGAGCCCACACTCTGAACCCCTCCTCTGTGGGGCTCTCGCATTCAGGACCACTGTCCTGCCCTGATCACCCCAGGGGCAGGCACCAGACCACTAGAGACCACCCCTAAGACCCAGAGCCTGCTGAAATTTTTCAAACTGGTCAGTCCTAAGCCTGTTTACTCTGCCCTATCCATTCCTCCTCATAGAAACCACAGTAAAGGGGATCCCCGGGTGGCTCAGCGGTTTGGTGCTTGCCTTTGGCCCAGGGCGCGATCCTGGGTCCTAGGATCGAGTCCCTCATCGGGCTCCCGGCATGGAGCCTGCTTCTCCCTCCTCCCGTTTCTCTGCCCCTCCCCCTCTATCATGAATAAATAAATAAATCTTTTAAAAAAAAAAAGTAAAGGTTCTTGCCCACGCTTTCCCTTCATGCCCTCTGGCTCCTGACTGACCCTGGGGCAGCTCCCTGTGGCCCTCTGTGACTGTAAGGGGTGAGGTAGGGGGACTGTCAGTACAAACTTTTCTCCTGGCAGTCATTTCCATACCTGCATGGCTTACCATACCGGCTAGAACAAATCCTGGAGACCCTCAAACATCCCTTGGCAGCAGTTTTCTTACATCTAGACACATGGAAATTATGGGATTGCTGGTAGAAATGCACAGTGGTGTAGCACTTTGAAAAACTGGTGGTTCTTCAAACAACTAAACACAGAGCTTACCCTACACTCCAGTCATTCCATTTCTGGGTATATGCCCAAGTGAAGCGATAAGGTATAGCCACACAAATATTTGTCATAAATGTTCATAGTAGCATCATTCACAACAGCCCAAAGTGGAAATGACTCCAGTGTCCATCAACTGATGGAGGGATAAACACAACGTGGTCCATTCATACAGTGGAATATTATTCAGCAGTAAAAGGAATGGAGCACTGATTCATGATAGAATGTGGATGGATCTGGAAAATACACCGAGTGAAGGAGGTCAGACACAAAAGATCATATGTTGTAGGAGTCCGTCTCCAGGAAATATGCAGAACCAGCAAATGCACAGAGATAGAAGGTAGATAGATTAACAGTTGTGTAGGACTTGGGGGAGAATGAAGGGTGACTGCTAATGGGTATAAGGTTTCTCTTGGGGGTTCTAATGTTGATCGTGGGGACTGCAGCTCTACCAAAAGCCAATGAATTGTACACTTAAATGTGGGAATCATATGGTATATGAGTTGCATCTCTGTAAAGCTATCAAACAAACCAATAAGCTCCTTGAGATAGAGCCATTTTTCTGCAGAACACAGCGTGAGTTTGTCCTTCTGCCCTGGGCTCTGAGAGAGACAGGAACATGCATCCATCCTGTTATCAGGCTTGCCGAGACCAGACAGCCGTGGCGGGACAGATGGGCAGTGGTGGGGTGCTGGGATCCGGGCCACGGCGTGGAGCTCGGCACACGGCTGCCTAGCACTGTCTGCGTGGCCATGAAAGCTGCTTCAGAGCCTAATTAGCACTGTCTGCACACTGCTGCGAGGGGCCATCGATTGGCGTGCACCGGGCCTGCTGCAGAGACTGTATGCCACAGAGCCATTTCTACAAGGGGACCCAGGCAAGGGGTAGGGACAAAAATAAGAAGCAAGCAGAGAAAAATGGAAAAAGTTCTTTGCCCAGAGGGAAAAAACACAGGCTGTTCTCAGCAACACAGACAGCAGCGTGTTCTCCTGATTATTCTTTAAAACCTGTTTTGTCAGGGCACCTGGGTGGCTCAGTGGTGGAGTGTCTGCCTTTAGCTTGGGTCATGATTCTGCGGTCCTGGGATCGAGTACCCCATTGGGCTCCCTACAGGGAGCCTGCTTCTCCCTCTGCCCCTATGTCTCTGCCTCTCTCTGTCTCTGTCTCTGTCTCTCATGAATGAATGAATGAATAAATAAATAAATAAATAAATCTTAAAAAAAAAAAACAAAACACTTTATTGTCAGGGCACCTGGGTAGCTCAGTCGGTTAAGCATCAGACCCTTGATTTTTTTTTTAAATTTATTTATGATAGTCACAGAGAGAGAGAGAGAGAGAGAGGCAGAGACACAGGCGGAGGGAGAAGCAGGCTCCATGCACCGGGAGCCCGATGTGGGATTCGATCCCGGGTCTCCAGGATCGCGCCCTGGGCCAAAGGCAGGCGCCAAACCGCTGTGCCACCCAGGGATCCCCAGACCCTTGATTTTGGCTCAGGTCATGATCTCCAGGTTGCGGGATCAAGTCCCGTGTAGGGCTCCATGCTCAGGATGGAATCCACTTGGGATTCTTCTCTCTCTCTCTCTCTCTCTCTCTCTCTCTCTCCCTCTGCCCCTCACACACACCTGGGGCGCTCTCTCTGAACATCAATCAATCAATCTTATGCACCTGGGGCGCTCTCTCTAAACTTATTTATTTATTTATTTATGAATGATAGTCACAGAGAGAGAGGCAGAGACATAGGCAGAGGGAGAAGCAGGCTCCATGCACTGGGAGCCCGATGTGGGACTCGATCCCGGGTCTCCAGGATCACTCCCTGGGGCAAAGGCAGGCGCCAAACCGCTGCGCCACGCAGGGATCACCTAAACATCAATCTTAAACAAACAAAAAAACTCACACACTATATTGTTAAAAAAAGCTAACCATCACCAGAGCTTTCAGAGTCATGATCACAGATCACCATGACAAATGAATAATGAAAAAGCTTAAGGTAGTGTGAGAATTATCAACATGTGAGAGACACAGAGGGAGGAAAAATGGGTTGGACAGACTTGTTTGATGCAGGCTTGCCACAACTCTTCAATTTGTTAAAAAACGCTGTATCAGCAAAGTGCAATACAACGAGGTATTCCCATACTTGACATGAACATTGGACCCCACACTGTGAAGTTCAGGTGCAGAGGGGCTAACTTCCAGGATAGTTTTACTCCCAGCAGGACCCTGGCCTCTCGTAGGTCCTGCAGGCCACACACTTTTCCCTGATACATAAGCACAACCCATTAGTTCTGGTAGGAAGCCTAAGGGCTCACAAGGAAAGTTCATTAACAAGACTTCATAGTTACAAACCCCCTGAAAGTCATTTATCGAGGAAGCCCAATGTGATACACCCAGCGACCACCTTAATTGGTTTTCAATTGTCCTTTACAATCTAGAAGCATGCTTATTTCTAAAAATAGCGACTTTCTGGCAAGATTTTATATTCTCAGTGGCAGATTCCTCCAGCTGCTCGATGGGGAAGCAACTGGGAACATCTTTTGAAGGCAGCTGGGCCCTGGCACAGAAGTCTCCTCCCAATTTTCTGCAAAGGGCCACACAAAGGGGCCAGCCAAGTGGCAGCTTTAGGCAGGAACGGCCTTCCCCAGCTGCGCAGCAGTTTCAAAAGCTTGGCTTCAAAATAATTGCTACTTTTCTCATATTTACTGAGGTCCTGTGTCCCTGTCCCTGCCCCCATTCTTTGTCTCAGTGAAGACTTTCCTTTCAGGCTGAGATTGCCACCTGTCTCTGGAGAGTTCTAGCAAGCACGCGCTTCAGGCGAGTGTTCGAGAGACAATTAAGAAAATCTGAGACAAAATGAAGTCTTCAGTTCACAGTTCCTGGCTTTTCAGCCACCTGAGAATAGACTAAATCGATGCCAAGACAACTCATCGATTTCTCTGCCCTGCTTCATTTTGGCGTTACACAAGCCAAGATGGTAAAAAGAAGAATAAAACCACAGAAGACAAAGAAACAAAACACAACAAAAAAACCTTAACCCTGTGCCTCAGGGGACAAGGGCAGCAGGGTGTGTGTGTGGGGGTGGGGGGGGAAGAAGCATCTTGGGGCTTAGAAGTTAAGTGTGAGCTATAAAGAATTCTCTTCCTAAACCTATTACCCAATAAAAATCATTCACAAGCCTTCTATTACCAAATTACGTCAAACCTAGCAAACGCCATTAAAAAAAAAAGTGCTTATCTTCTTGACTATATGTGTAGAAAACTTAAAAATCACAAAAAAGCATAAAAGTAGAAATAATCCATAATGCTGCCATCCACAGTTAATTAATTGCTCCTGGTAAAAATGGTCTCGTAAATGGAGAAATAATGTTTAATAGTGAGTGATCCTAAGATCTGGGTTCAAAAAAATCCCTTCCATACAGCAAAAAAGAATCATGTTAACAGCATTTATGTATTTTTTGCACGAATACCAGGCAGGGTGGTGAGGGACACGTGAGTTATGCTGTCGAGTGATACACCTGTCAATTATGACACTGCAAAATATTCTGTATTACTATTCTATGGATAGTTCTGGAAGTTAAAAATAGAAAAGACAGGGCACCTGGTGGCTCAACAGTTGAGCGTCTGCCTTCAGCTCAGGGCATGATCCCGGAGTCCTGGGATCGGAGTCCTGGGATCGAGTCCCCCATTGGGCTCCCGGCAGGGAGCCTGCTTCTCCCTCTGCCTGTGTCTCTGCCTCTCTCTGTGTGTCTCTCATGAATAAATAAATAAAATCTTAAAAAAAAAAAAATAGAAAGGACAAGAACGCCTACATGTCTAAGAATAAAAATGAACCGCAACCTGAACTCTCACTTTTCTCAAACATGAGCTTAAAGTGGACCAGACTGAAATGAAACATGTAACATTAAAAAATGTTTCACAGAAAAAAAAAAATGTTTCACAGGCAATAAAGGATACAATCTTCAGGAACTGGGGCTTGGTTCATGAAGAGTTCTTTGGTAAGACACTGAAAGTCTGATCCACAAAGGACCAAAAAAAAAAAAAAAGCCCCACAACTCTGAATTGACTTCATCATAATTGGAAACTTTTGCTCCTTATGAGGACGGTGGGGGGGGGGGTATCTGCAAGCCGCCTATGTGACAAAGGATTAGCATGTAGAATATGTAACAAGTTCTCAAAGCTCTATCGTAAAAACACAACCCATTTAGAAAATTAGCAAAAGAGATGAAGATGCATTTCCCACAAAGAAAATATACAGATGGTCAAAAAAGGCGCATGAGAAGGCACTGTGCTCATGAACCACGAGAGAAATGCAAATAAAACCACCTCGAGACGGCACTACCAGAAGGGCGAAGACAAGAAAGAGTGACAGCTCTAAAACCGGCGGGGGTGTGGAGAAGCCAGGTCACTCACACGCTGCCATCGGGAATAGAAAATTAGTGCCACCAGCCTGGAACACAGTGGGGCAATTTGTAGAGAAAACACAGTAACTGCACCCCTGGGTATTTATTTCAGAGGAACACAAAGCATATGGCCAGACACACAAACACCTGTATGTGTGACCGTCTGTGGCAGCTTTATTCAGGAGGAGCCCCAAACCGGAAACAACAACCCAGATGTCCTGAGGGGCCAATGGCCAGGCGGACTGTGGTCTGTGCAGACCACGGAATCCTGCTCGGCCACAAAAGCAACCCCCCCTTTTAAAAATATTTTATTTATTTATTCATGAGAGACACACAGAGAGAGGCAGAGACACAGGCAGAGGGAGAAGCAGGCTCCTTGCAAGGATCCTGATGCGGGACTCGATCCCAGGATCCTGGGATCACGCCCTGAGCCAAAGGCAAGACACTCAACCACTGAGCCACCCAGATGGACCTCCTGGGTGCCATCCGAGAGAAAAAAAGCCAAACTCAAAAGGACGCTGTACTATTTCATTTCTATCACACCCTTGAAATGACAGAGTTCCAGAGATGGAAACAGATTAGTGGCTGCTGGGATTAAGAGTGGTGGATCCAAGTGCAGGGGATGATTTTCATGGTGTCGGAACAGGCCCTGGATCTCAGGGACAGTGGTGGTCACGGGAATCTGCACGGGTGATCAAATGTCACAGGACTGGACGCACTCCCTGTCCGATGCAATTTTCTGTTTTGCTGTCCTATATAGTTACTCAGAAGGGAACCACGGGGGAAGCTGGGTGAAGGGTTTGTGTGACTTCTGCAATTTACTGGGAGTCCACAGTGATTTCACAAGGAAAAGTCTGAAACGCACAAAAACGCCACCACCAAAAAAAAATAACCCCAAAACAACACTCACGACCAAGGTCTTGGTCGGCGTGGGCTGAGATAACAAAGGACCACAGACTGGGGGCGCTTAACAACAGATGTTTATTTCTCAGTTTGGGAGGCTGGCAAGTCCAAGATCAAGGCGCTGGTAGCCTCGGTCCTGGGTGAGGGCTCTGTCCTGGGTGAGGGCTCTCTGGCTTGCAGCCAGCCAGCCGAGGTATCCCTGTGTGCTCAAGGAGGAGAGACAGAGCAAGCCCTCTGGCTTTCCTCTTACAAGGGCACTCATCCTGGGGGCCCCACTCTCGTGACCTCATCTAAATCCAATTACCTCCCAAAGGCCTCACCTCCAAATACCATCATACTGTGGGCTAGAGATTCCACACAGGCATTCGGAGAGGGGAGACACAATTCAGCCCCTAAGACCCATCAAATGAATAAAAACCACATTTCCTAAGAATGCATCCACATAAAGAACTCTTGTTGCTTCCTGGATGCTTCAGCACGAATAAGCATCTGCCTCTTCCTTCCTTCCTCTTGACCTCTCAGAGGGAAGACCAAAGGGCATGCATAGCTTCTCAGAAAGGATTACTGGAAGAAGGTGCCCGACACTACACAACCAAGACTCCAGAAAGCAGTTCTGACGGCCAAGGAGGAGGCTCTGGGGACAGTTCTAAGAAGGTAGCCTTCAGAACATTCCGAGAGGGTTACCCTGGAAATGAGACCTGTCTGAGGACCTCACAGCAAATTAACTTCACTTGGGGAGACAAACAGGACTGTGAGGAGTATAAAACTTGATGAGAAAACATGAGAAGGTAAACCTGGTTCTCTGAGCAGCAACCCCTCCAGGGGACCTCCGTGTAGAACAAAACAGGCAAATGTGAGGATCTTGAGGGATGACCCTGGTTGAGTTACCGGTTGGCCCTGGGCTCAGCTCAGTAGGCTCGAAACCTAGGATGTTGGTCTGGGGTATCACGTTCTGTCCCTTCCTGCTGGCGCAGGACACTTGTGTCCCTGGGACCCCTGGGTCTCTAATAACAGGTTGCTCCTTGTGAAGCTGAGGGTCTCTCCTGGAACTAAGGGGACTGAGTACTGTTGGGTTTATTTTCCTTCCTTCCTTCCTTCCTTCCTTCCTTCCTTCCTTCCTTCCTTCCTTCCTTTCTTCCATTGTTACTTTGTATCCTGGTAAAATAAATGTATAGAATAATTAATCTCTTCCACCATTCAAAAGTGTACAATTCAGCAGCATTCAATAAACTCACAATGTGTGTAACCAACACCATCTCTACCCAAAACCTTTTTCATCAGCCCCAACAAAAACTTTGTACCCATTAAACAAAAACAACACCCCCACCCCCACCCCCAGTCCTGGCCTCCACCATTTCTAGTTTCTCTGAGGCTGCTCGAGGTGCCTCACTTAAGTGGAATCACACAGTATTTGTCTTTCTGTGCCTGGTTTATTTCACTTAGCATGATGTTTTCAAGGTTCATCCATGTTTGTTTGTTTGTTTTTTAAAGATTTTATTTATTTATTAATGGGAGACACACACACAGAGAGAGAGAGAGAGGCAGAGACACAGGCAGAGGGAGAAGCAGGCCCCATGCAGGGAGCCTGATGTGGGACCTGATCCCAGGAGGAACCCAGGACCACACCCTGGGCTGAAGGCAGCACTAAACCTCTGAGCCACCAGGGCTGCCCAAGGTTCATCCATGTTATGGACTGAATGTTTGGTGTTTGTGTCTCCCTAAAACTTGCATGTTGGGGCCCTAACCCCCAGAGTGGCTGTCTTTGGAGACAGGGTCTCCGAGGAAGTCATTAAGGTTAAATGAGAACATCAGGTGGGGCCCTGATCTCACAGGATCAGTGTCCTTATATTAGAAGAGACTCCAGAAGGGCACTTGGGTGGCTCAGTCTGTTAAGTGTCTGCTTTTGGCTCAGGTCATGATCTCAGGGTCCTGGATCAAGTCCCACATCAGGCTCCCTGCTCAGCAGGGAGTCTGCTTCTCTCTCAAATAATTAAGACAAAATCTTTAAAAAAGGAGAGAGAAAGAGAGAGACACCAGAGAGCCAGATGCCTTCCTCCTCCTGCCCCATCTTTCTGCATAAAGAAGAGGGCTTTCACCAGAAACCGAATTTGCTGGCATCTTAAATTTGAACTGCTGGCCACCAGGCTTGTGAGAAATAAATTTGTTATTTCCATATCCCCAGCACTTCTGTGGGGAAGGGTCAGAGAAATATGCTTGGCAGGGCAGGCAGGAAGGCAGGAAGGACAGAGAGGGGGACACGGAGCGAACCTTGCCTTCTCAGTGCTGGGCACACAGCAGCCGCTGAACACAAGCTGCACAAATTAAAGTCACCAGGTCAGAAGTTTGACTCAGACATGAAGACAGTTCGGGGTGAGACTGTCAGAGCCCATATGGAGCAACTCTGGGGAGCCAGGGGAGGGGAGGACAGAAGTGACAAAGGTGGCAGGAGGGCAAAGTGATTGTGGTTTGAGAAAGGAGAAAAGAAATTCATCTTAAAAACTCAGGGATAGGGATGCCTGGGTGGCTCAGCGGTTGAGCGGCTGCCTTTGACCCAGGGAACAATCCTGGAGACCCGGGATCGAATCCCACATCGGGCTCCCTGCATGGAGCCTGCTTCTCCCTCTGCCTATGTCTCTGCCTCTCTCTCTCTCTCTCTCGCTCTGTGTGACTATCATAAACAAATAAAATTAAAAAAAAAAAAAACAAAAACAAAACTCAGGGATAGGGACACCTGGGTGGCTCAGCAGTTGACCATCTGCCTTTGACTCAGGGCGTGATCCTGGATCCTCCCTGCATGGATCCTGCTTCTCCCTCTGCCTGTGTCTCTACTTCTCCATCTCTCTGTATCTCTCATGAATGAATGAATGAATAAATGAATGAATGAATAAATAAATAAATAAAATCTTTAAAACAAAAACAAAAACCTCCGGGATAGGAGCACCTGGGTGGCTCAGTGGTTGAGCATCTGTCAATTTGAAGGAGCTCCTTTAAAATGAGGTTTGGAAATAAAGACAGGGAGGTGAGTTAACCTAAAACTAACCTGACAGGCTACAATGAAGAAACTGTCAAGAGACTCAGCAAAGATGGGTGGGTGGGGGGAGGTCCCCAACAGTGGCACAGGTGAGATAATCCAGGCAGTTTGCTGAGTGCCTGCCCCAGGCTCAGTAAATCTGCAGTGTGGTGCATGCAGGGCTGGGTCATCTTAGACCTCATCCACATCAGTGTGATAACAAGAGTCGGGAGGGCCAAACTGCTAGCCAGCCAAGCCTGCCCTGGCATTCATCTCAGGCCGAGGCCAAGTTCAGCGAGTAGATGGTTCACTGTGACACCAGCTGGGATGGCACCTGGAAAGCTGTATTCTGACAAGTACCACGGAGGGTCAGATGCAGGTGGGCCAAACACAGGCCACGGCAGAACACGCCGGGAGGGTTGATAGAACAACCAAGGGATCTCAGCCATATGTGAGAGGAAGAGTGTCAGAATGGGGGACACTGGCCAGAGAAAAGGAACGTAAGGATGGTTCCCCCCCCCCTTTTTTTTTAAAGGATGGTCCTCTTAAGGGCTGGCCTGCTGGCAGGCATGGAAACAGACTCTCCTTCTGAGGCTCACAGCACATGCGGTGAGGTTGGCGCATATGAGGAATTTCTAGTTTTAAGAATTAAAAAGTGGGCGCTTGGGTGGCTCAGTGGTTGGGCATCTGCCCTTGACTCAGGTTGTGATCCTGGGGTCCTGGGATCGAGTCCCACATCAGGCTCCGCATGGGGAGCCTGCTTCTCCTTCTGCCTGTGTCTCTGTCTCTCTCTGTGTCTCTCATGAATAAATAAAATCTAAAATAATAATAATAATAATTAAAAAGCAACCACCCAGTATTTCACAAATCAGAAAGAACTACCACTCATGTTATAGAACATTTTGTTCCATTCTTATTTCTATTAATTCCATTTATGGGGAACTGCTGCTAATAATCAACCATTTATAACTTACAAAAATTTGCATGGTTCGACCTAATGCCAGAGTGAGCTCCAACTGAAGATACAATTTTGCATTCTGCCTTTCTGCTGAAGACTGTGTCATAAGCATTCATTCCACTGTACTGTACAAGAGATTTCAGGAACCTTCGACAATTTCTTTCTTCCAGAAATCTTTTGCAATGGCTGTGAAACTGCTTATTAAACAGGAATGTTCCTCCAATCAGGTGGTTCCAATGGCTTCACAGAGTTATAATAAAGCCAATGGAACTAGAGGGTATGATGCTGAGGGAAATAAGTCAGAGAAAGACAAATACTATATGATCTCACTCCTATGTGGAATTTAAGAAACAAAACAAATGAACAAAAGGAAAGGAAAAATAAAAGAAGATAAAAACAGAGAAGGAGGCAAATCACAAGAGATGGTGAACTCTAGGAAACACAATGAGGCTTGCTGGAGGGGAGCTGGGTGCGGGGATGGGGTGACTGGGTGATGGGCATTAGGAGGGCACGTGATGTAATGAGCACTGGGTGTTACAGGCAACTGATGAATCACTAAATTCTACCCGAGCGGTGCCTAGGTGGCTCAGATGGTTAAGCATCTACCTATGGCTCAGGTCATCATTCCAGGGTTCTGGGATCCAGCCCCACATCAGACTCCCTGCTCAGTGGGGAGCCTGCTTCTCCCCCTCCCTCTGCTGCTCCCCCTGGCTTGTGCTCTCTCGCTCTAACAAATAAATAAAATATTTTAAGAAAATTTAAAAGAAAAATAAATAAATTCTAGCCTGAAACTAATACTACACTATACGGCAACTAACCTGGATTAAACCGGGGGGTGGGGGAGGGGAGGGGATGGTGGCTAGGTTTGCACTCTGCAAGCGGGCTCAAGAGTGCGGCCTCTCAGATCCTTCAGGATGCACTGGACAGGGTTCTTCTGAGCACTCCTGGTACCCTGGGGACAGAAGGCCCTCCCTCAAGGCCCTCCTCCCCCACCAGGGAATGAGGCCTAGAGGCTCACTTCCCAGGAGAGGCCCCTCCCCATGCTCTTCTGGGAATCGCCTTCATCTTCATAGGACCTTCCCTCCATGCGTCAGCTCCTGATGGGTGGCACCCGCAGCACAGCCTTCTGTGGCACCCCAAGGTCCAATGGGTCACTGGCCTTGCCTTCTGTCAACTTCATGGGCCTCACGCCTGTTCCCTGATGGGTCAGCCTAAGCTGCAACCTCCTTGGAGCTGGGGGTTGGGGGGAGCACCCGTGCCCTCCCATCCCACTACCTTGCTGCCCTGTGTCTCACCACATACCAGTTAGTACCCCCACAGCTTTGGCTCTGACTCCCTGTTCTAGTCATGCATCATTTGCACTCTGCACCCCAGCCACACTGACATGCAGCACCAGGAGCCTCCTAGTCATGGGTGCCTTGGCTCGGGCACCCCTTTGCCCGGCAAGCCTTGCGGCCTGGCCAGAGTCCCTCTGGGTTGCCCTTCCTGCTTCCCACCCCCACAGCCTAGGCCTCCCTGCACCCTTCCTTTACCTTCATGCACACTACTGGTTACAGCTTTTATCATACTGCCTCGTGCTTCACCGAACCTTGACCTCTTGGAGGGCAAGGGGCAGGTGTCACTTGACATCTCTGGATGTCAGCACTGCTTTGATCTACGCACTGGGCCAGCCCACTTCCAGCATGGGTACAAAGACCTCATCTCCATCAGGTGGAGAGGTTGGGAAGATACCCAAGGGTGAGGCCTACTATTTCACCTTAGAGGCAACCTGCTGGGATGCCTGGGTGGTTCAATGGTTGAGCACCTGCCTTTGGCTCAGGTCATGATCCTGGGGTTCTAGGATTGAGTACCACATCTGGCTCCCCATAGGAAACTGCTTCTCTCTCTGTGTCTCTCATGAATAAATAAATGAAATCTTAAAAAAAAAAAAAAAAGGCAACCTGCTGCTTTCAGGGCTATTATTTCTGGTGGGATTTTTGAAAAAGCTCCACATTAACAGGCTGTATGGTTACTGGATTCTGCTTGAAGGTGTCGGAAGGACACGGTCAGGAAGTGAGTGACTATTTATCTCCATGGCTCATGCCTTAATGAACTCCTCTGCCCCCAGAGCTTCGTGCACTTCTTCACCCTCAGATATGCTGTCAGCTGATCTAGCTCCTGCCCCTATAGCACTGGCCTCTGGGCCGCATGCTCTGCAGTTGACCTTTCCCAGCCCACTCTTCTCTTTGAGTCTCTGTGGGAGTCTTGCTACCCTGGCTGACTTCACAAGGACAGTCCTCCTCCTTCTGATGCCCAGAGCATCCCCATCCCCAGGAAACGCACAGGTAAGCCTGCCCTTGGCCCCAGCATGTGGGCTTTCCTGACAGGTTTTCATGCTTTGTGTTTGCAGGAAGGCTAGAGCTACATTATTTGCCCTGAGTCAAGGTTAGAGGCCTCGTGGCCTCCAGTTTGTCAAGGGAAAAACAGGGGAGGGGCCACTGGTATTCTCATCTCTAAGCCCCAAGAGCAGGACCTGAGCTCCTCAGCCTCCTCCAGCCTCAGAATTCTGAGTTGCCTTCCTCTGAGATGCAGAAGGCTCTTGAGATCCTTCCAACACTGCAAGGTGACCCATGATAAAAAAAAAAAAAAGTTGTGCTAGCACAGTAAGAAAAACTGTAGGATCCAGGAGCACCTGGGTGGCTCAGTCAGTTAAGCATCTGCTTTCAGCTCAGGTCAGGATCCCGGGGTCCTGGAATCGAGCCCCAAGTCAGGCTCCCTTCTCAACAGGGAGTCTGCTTCTCCTCGCTTGTGTGCTATTTCTGTTTCTCTCTCAAATAAAAGAAAAAACAAACAAAACAAAACACTGCAGGGTCCATGGTGAGAAACCACAAGTCTCCCATGAAATTCACTTGGAGCTGCCTTTCCTTCTGGAATGTCTGAGTCTAGGATGCTCCGCAGTACAACACATACATGTTGCTTACCGGAAATATTAACACAAGACCATAGTCCTGGCAAGGGTGGCCCATTCCGTTCTAGCGCTCCCTGAAGCAGCCTAGCATCATTTCCCTGACAGGTGTAGAAAAACATCACTCTGATTTTGCACAAGAGGGAAAGTGAGGCCGAGATGGGACAGGTAGGCAGAGAACTAAGTCTCAGTACCCAAAAAACCAGAAGTCGGGGAAGTACCTGCTATACTACCGAGGGGATGAATCCTCCTTGTACTCAATAAACCTAACTTCAAAGGGCTTTTTTGGGGGGAGGGGGTGCGCTAGCTTTCTCTATTGATAAATAAGGCATTTCTCCAAAGTAATGTCTAATACCAAGATGGCATTTCTCTAAGTCGTCCTTTTTATTTTATTTTATTTTTTTTTAATTTTTATTTATTTTTGATAGTCACAGAGAGAGAGAGAGGCAGAGACATAGGCAGAGGGAGAAGCAGGCTCCATGCACCGGGAGCCCGACGTGGGATTTGATCCCGGGTCTCCAGGATCGCGCCCTGGGCCAAAGGCAGGCGCTAAACCGCTGCGCCACCCAGGGATCCCAAGTCGTCCTTTTTAAATAAAGATAAGAACTAATGAAGGCTAAATTGCGACAGTGAGTCATCTTAGGGGAAGGGAAAAAAAGCGAACAAAGGAGAACATTCTTGGGCATAAATCCAGTCGGCTGCGTGTTACTGTCCCGAAGTATAGAATGTGGTATGAACTCTTCACCTGCAGAGATTCATTCCTGGCTGATGAGAAACGGTCCTCACCAAACACTGACAAGGGCACATGAGAAAACATCACCTATGCCACTGTTACCTGGACTCGATCCCTCTTAATTAATAGTACAAGCGTGAACATGAATGTAAAAAAAAAAAAATCACAACTAAAATGAATCAATATTCTGTCATTCACAAGGGTCTCTCTGTAGCCCGATCTGTATCTGCAGGGTTTTCACATTCTTTTTCTTTTTTTTTTTTTTAAGGTTTTATTTATTTGAGAGAGTGCGCATGCACGAGCCTGAAGCCCAACGTGGGGTTCGATCCCAGGACCCTGAGATCATGACCTGAGCCGAAAGCAGATGCTTCACCAGCTGAGCCACCCAGGCGCCCTTCACGTTCATTAACCACAATGGACACATACATGTTTCACGTTCTCTCACTGCTCTGCTCTTCGTAAGCTCCGCTTTAATTACTTTTCTGAATTACTTCTCTGTTGTTAGACATTCGACTCACTCTAATTTCAGACAAGAGCTTCAAGGAGACAGCGTTCTGGAGGACAAAGGTCAGATGTTTTACGATGTTAGATTGATATTACCAAACTGCTTTCCCAAAGGACTGCACCACCCAGGACACCCTTGCAGGACAGTAAGGATAAAGACAGAGAATCCAGGAAGGTGACACGACAGAAGGATGGCCTCATTTTAGCTGGGTGGGATCATGGGTGTTCCTTCTCATTTCTCTAGTCTCTAAATTTTCTGCAATGCTTATATGACTTTTATAATTAAAAACAAGAAAGGTGAGCATGAGGAGGAAGCTGGGTGCAGGGCCTATTTGTAGGAACTCTCTGCACAATCTCTTTAGAACTTTTCCATAAATCTAAAATTATTTCAAAATACAAGTTTGAGAAAAAAGCTCAAAGCAGATGGTGATAATTTCTGATGCCACCCCAAATCAGCACTGCGCCGGGTTTTGCATGGCCTGCTCCTGTTAGGTTATGTAAGATCCACGGCTTGGGTTTCTTCCCCAAAGCGTGGGGTTGCAGAATTAGGGGCATTCCAGTACATGACTGTTATCTTCCAAAACAGAGGGGTTCTGAGGTCAGGAAAGAGTGGGGGTCTGAATCTGGACTCTGTCACGGGCTGCTACTACCTCGGCGATCTTGGCTAACTACGTTGTCTCCCTGAGATTGTTTCGTCATCTGTGCGGAACAGCAAATGCGGTCCACCTCATGGGGCTTTGGGGAGGATCCAGTGAGGAAATAAATCTACGCACAGGTGTAGGAACAGGGTAAGAGGCCAACGGGTTGGCTTCCTCATGCCTGCCCCTAATATCCAAGCACCTCATTAAAGAAAGACTGACATTTTCCTGCACACAGACAAGACCGTGGGAGTGGGGTCAATACCAGAATACACAAAATCTTGTGTATTGGGAAGTGGGTAAACTGGGGCTTAGCTCCTCCCATTGAGCCTTGCACTGTCCAGGTGGTCATAGCCTTTGAAAGGGCTAGGTTTCCCCCAAAATAATAATGATAAAAGTTTGCAAGTTTGTTTTAAAAGCATAAAAATACCTTTTCCCACGGGAATAATGGTGTCTGAGTAAGGCAGATCCCCAACCCTGACAAGCCCAGGTGATCAAGAAGGTGACATGTTGACATGTTAGCAAACAAGTAATAGGAGCTGGGAGTGTTCCAGAGGGGAAGATGAGTCATTCTTCCTGGTGGGGGGAGGAGGAAGATTATGGGGTCACCTGCACTGGGTCTTGAAGGATGAGTAGGAGATCTTTAGGAGGAAAGAAGGAAGGGGGAAGGCCATTCCAGGGGAGGGCGGTGAGGGGTCTGGTGGGGATCTGTGTGGGGTGGGCAGGCAGGGGGCATGGGAACGGGGAGGGGAGGAGTGTGGCCAGAGATGAGGATCAAAATGCAGGCTGGTTATCTCGGAAAAAAAGGAAAAACGAAGAAAAAAAAAAAGGCAGGCTGGGCTGGGAGTGTGTGGTATCAGATGCCACTCTAGGGCACTCTGACTTCCTGATGGGGAATCATAGGGGATTTCAAGTGAAGGCCAAGCAGGATGAGACCCATGCTCCGCTCCTAGAGAGAATGGTGATGGCATGGGTGAGCAAGCAGAGGAGGCAGAGGGATGACAGAGGGAGGGAACCAGTTCAGCGGTCTGGGTCTGCATGCCAGTGACGATGTCCTGAATACTGGCAGGGAGTGGCCACAGAAGAATGGGAAGATTGAGACACTGGTTTGGGCCATTGGGTGGTACTCCCAGGGGGTGGGACTGGAGGAAGCCAGGGAGAGGGCACAGTGGCACGAGGAGCACGGGGGTTCTCACCGTGGACCCCGCCAGTCCAAGATGTCACCAGGACGTCAGGACAGAAGTCCCAAAGGCAGCTGAAAATGCAGGGTAACAGTGAAACCTGGGACTATCTACCTGGGGGCAATCCATGTGTAGAAACAGCTGGACTATTCAAGGGAAATAAGATGCGAGTAGTTGAAGACTGTGATTCTGAAGAACAATATTTAGTCCAAATAGGGTTTTGCTATGAGTGGTCTGCTCTTCATCCTGGGTGAACAGGTACATTATTTTTTTTTAAAGATTTTATTTATTTTGGAGGGGGGCGAGGGAGAGAGAGAATCTTAGGTAGACTCCCCCTGCCAGCTCCCCAGCACAGAGCCTGACGTGGGGCTTGATCCCACAACCCTAAGATTATGGCCTGAGCTAAAATCAAGAGTCAGATGCTTGGGGTGTCTGTGTGGCGCAGATGGTCAAGCATCTGCCTTTGGCTCAGATCATGCTCCCAAGGTCCTGGGATCAAGCCTTGCATCAGGCTTCCTGCTCAAGACAGGGGGTCTACTTCTCCTTCTCCCCACTTGTGCGCGCTCTCTCTCTCTCAAATAAATAAAATCTTTAAGAAAAAAAGAGAAGAGATGCTTAACTGACTAAGCCACCCAGGTGCCCCAAACAGGTATATTCTTAAGCAACTCGTATTTAACAGGTCTACCCCAATAACAAGCCTCTCCTCCATCCAGGTGCACAACTCAGGATGAGGCAAATGAGGCAGACAGGAGGCTCTGCGGCCCTCTGCCTGCAGACATTTGCTTAACTAGAGCCGTTTCTAGTCTATTCCAGAGCCGTATATGCCAGCAGTACTCATTACTATATATACATTCCTTAACAACAAAGTGCTACTTCAACTCCTGAACCACGCAATGCAAGAGTCAGTGTTTCTAAAACTTAAAAGCAAGTCATTTAAAAACAAGCAAATGAAAATACTATCTGATGAGAAGACGGTGATCTAACACCACCCCACTAGTCCAAATTAGGGGAAACTGATCATAGAAACCTAGAAATGTTCACTATTCCAAGGTTTTCCTGAAATTCTCATTAAATGGAAATTAGAGTGCAGAGACTGTACTACAGGCCTGGTGTTTATTTTTGTTCTTAAGTAATCTCTACACCCAACACAGGGCCTGAACCTACAACCCTGAGATCAAGAGTCCCATGCTCTATTGACTGAGCCAGTCAGGTGTCCCTCTACAGGTCTGATTTAAAGCAAGAAAGATGACAGGATTTCCTGTCTCCAAGGAAAGCCCAAAGGATACCAAAGGATTGACAAATAAAAGTATGTTTATCTACTTTAAGTTAAAGGACGTATTTTAAGGCTTGTAACTTTAAAAAAAGGGCCCTGCCCAGACTTCCCGTGTGACTCGTTCACACCCGACTCAAACCTACCCTCCAGCTGGCTGGTCTGGAGCCTATGGAAGAGCAGGTGTCGTGGGCAGGTTGTCGTGCACAAGCTGGGGTGGCTCCACAGAACGATGAGTCTAATGAAGAGAGCTTTGGAGGAGGGCGGACAGGAGAAGACTGGCGCATAGGTCTCCAAGGCCAAAAGCAGGCTCTGGTCAAGGGCAAAGGTGTGCTCCCAAGACAGGCTGGGGATGGGCCATTCTCTTTACTGGGGGTGGGGCTCCATGGGCTGCGGTGAAGTTCTGTTGGCAGGGGGAGGACAGGCAGGGACACATGTGGGTTGGAGAGAACACACACCCCTTAGTGTCAACGTGAGGGGAAAGGTGTGCCAGGAAGCCAAATCTGGGAGGTCTCGCAATCACTAGTGCTGGGGAAGACCCCTGGGAAACAAGTATTTGGGGAAATACAAGAGAAGTATGAATCTCCTTGCGACACCCTACGGTCTCCACTTCCTCTCCTTCTCATGCCCTGGAATCCACAGGGTCAGACGGTTGTGCCCTCCTCTCCATGGCTCCATCTCTATCGCTTCAGACAGTGAGCACTCAGGATCTGCGACATTTAGGTCTAGAAAGGCTCCATCAACACTGAATTAGTAAACACTAAGCAGCCTCTGCTTCTAGGGAATTCAGGTTCCACAAGACTCTGGTCATATTTTTTCTGGTCATATTTTCGTCAGCCCATCAATACCTCACCTTGTTTTCCGTGTGTTTTGGTTGGAAGAGACCTTATTCAATACGCACTGCTGCACCATAAACACTGAACAGAGCCAACAGCTCTATAACCCACGTCTGAACGAGGTTTGCCTGATATGTGTATTTTCTTTGCAAGGCCTCATCACAGTCTTCTTGTGCCTAGCGACAGTACACAGCATGTTGCCACAATGCTCAGGGGCCACTTTCGACAGCAAAATAGCCAACAAAAAACACAAAAATGCAAAAAACGTGGCACTAAATACACCCCAAGAAGGACACTTGTTTGATAGAACGAGCTCAAACAAAGACAGTGCAGGCCCATGTGCCTTGGGGATTACAGATAATTGTTAGCCAGTGGTGAATTGAAAAATCTGGAATCCACAAATAATGAGTGAACCATATTTGGGTTCTTAGAGGAAACTCCACACACGTGGGGATCTCTGTTTGTTGTTCGTTGTTGGCACAAGGCCTGGGGCAGGGTGAATGCTCAATAAATATTTGCTGAAGGAAGGGGCAGAGGGAGACCTGGTCTGGGGCAGGTCAGGGGAGAAATGAGGAGAAATGAAGTGGGCAGAAGGGCAGGGTGGAGGGAACACCTCTGTGTGTGAAGGTTCTATCATGGGCCTTTGGGATCCTAGGAGTTTATACTATTATCCTGAAAACTGAAGCCACTGAAAAGTTTATGCATGGGGCGCCTAGGTGGCTCAGTTGGTTAGGTGTCTGCCTTCGGCTTGGGTCATGACCCCACGGTCCTGGGATCAAGTCCTGCCTCAGGCTCCCTGTTCAGCAGGGAGCCTGCTTCTCCCTCTATCCCTCCTCCTGGCTTGTGATCTCATGCTCTCTTTCAAATATAAAATAAAATAAAATAAAATAATAAATAAAATAAATAAAATAAAATAAAATAAAATAAAATAATAAATAAAATAAAATAAAATAAATAAAATAAATAAAATAAAATAAAATAAAATAAAATAAAATAAAATAAAATAAAATAAAATAAAATAAAATAAAATAAAATAAAATAAAAAGAAAGAAAGAAAAAAAAAGTTTACACATGAGGTCTTGGATCACATTTGCCCCCGGAAGCAGTGGCTGCAGTGGGGAGAACCTGAAAGGGGATGCAGGTGGATGCAGGGTGATGGGCAGGGAGGGGGTTGGGATTGGATGCAGGTGACCAGGGAAGGGCAGAGCCAGGGGCCAGGGGAAGGGAGAGGTGGTAAGTTCGATTTGAGTGAAGTTGCCCAAGCTACCTCTGAGGACTCAAGGTGATGGCTGACACGGAGCTCAGGAGAGAGATGTGAACAAGAGCAGGATATCTGCAAAAGACCAGAAGGCAAGGAGTGGGCGAGATTCCGGGGTGAGGGAGACTGCTTTGCAGAGCTCCTGGGATTGAACCGGATGAGACACAGAATTAGCTATCTTTAGGGTCCTGGCTCTGTTGCCAGTTTTCTTGGTACAAGAACAACCTAATTTAATTATATTAGTTTCTTTTGGGGGTGGGTGTGGGTAGGACTGCTGTATCACAAGCACTGGCTCAAACTATTATTATCCTTTTTTTTTTTTTTTTTTTTTAACTATTATCCTTAACTGGAATCTCAGAGTTGCTCCTTTAGGCTGTCATTCCGTCCTAATTCCCCATCCTGTGTTTCTGTAGTTGCTTATTTAGATCGATGGTTCTCAACCAGGGGGGATTCTGCGTCCTGGCCAACATTCGGCATTGTCTGGGAACGTTTTTGACTATTATGATGGCTGGGGTACTCCCAGCATTGAGTGGGTCACCACCAGGGATGCCGCTCAACGTCCCACGAGCACAGGATGGCTCCACCACAGAGAATCATCTGGCCCCAAAGGTCCACGGTGCCGAGGCTGGGATGATTTTTAAGAGGCAGGCACAGGAGCTGAAACATTCTTCAGACTCCTGTTAACCCTGCTGGCTTCAGCCAGTCACTGAGATTTCTGGGTTCTGACTCCATGACACTGTGATGAAGGTCACCCCTCCAGCTGTCAGCTCCAGCTTTGATCATTAAACTTTCTACATCTTTTATCTTTCTAAATTACATAGTAAACTGGCAGTCAGGACAGAGGACAGAGCCCAGGGGCGGTCCCTGTCTATGTTGACCCAGGGACACTAATTAATACCCATAAGGAGCTTTCATCTAACTAGTTATGAGCCTGGCTACAGGATTAGCTCACAATTATCTTAACACCTGTGTGCACTTCTCATCCTGCCCCAAGAATGTCGTGGGGGACCCGATTAAGTGCCTCCCACTTCCACATGTTCCACCTCGTTTCCCTGGTCTGGATAGTTGTCACTAGAAGAGGAATGATGGGATATGGTTTCTTCCTAATGATTCACACTGGCTTTCAGGCTTGTGACTGCTGTTGCCTCCTTAAACACCCCCTCTTCAGTGGCAGGAGTCATCTGGTCTGCGGTTAGGAGGCCACACCAGGCCAATTCTTCTGCTTCCTTCCCAGGCCTGGGACCACCACCACCTCTGGTGATGTACCTCAAGACGTCAAAAGTTGTAGATATATGACACTTGCTTTTCAGTTCTTGCAAGACCCTACAGCGTCAGATGCAACCAGTAGAAAAAAACTCATAAAGAAACTAAAAAACCCAATTCAAAAAGTGGACAAAGGTCTTGAACAGACATTTGCTCCAAAGGAGATACAGAGACAGTCAACAATCACATGAGAAGATGCTCAACGGCACTCATCATCACGGAAATGAAAATCAGAACAACAAGAAGCCACTTCACACCCACTAGGATGGTAGTTTTTTAAACATGGGAAACAGCCTGTGTTGATGAGGATGTGGAGAAACCGGAATCCTCATAGACTGCTGGCAGGAAGGGAAAATGGTGCAGCTGCTGTGGACAAGTTTGGTAGTTTCTCAAAAAGTCAAACAGAATGGTAACAGCCAGCAATCCTGCTTCAGCGTGTATACTCAAAAGAATTAAATGCAGAGACTCGGGGACGCCTGGGTGGCTCAGAGGTTGGGTGCTTGCCTTCGGCTCAGGTTGTGATCCTGGGACCAGGAATCGAGTCCCACATCAGGCTTCCTGCAAGGAGCCTGCTTCTCCCTCTGCCTATGTCTCTGCCTCTCTCTCTCAGTCTGTGTCTCTCATGAATAAAAAAAAAAAAAAAAAAAAAGCAGAGACTCAGATACTTGTACACCTATGTTCAGAGTATTATTATTCACAAAGGCCAAAAGGTGCAAACACCCCAAGTGTCCATCCATCCAGCGGACTATCATTCAGCCTTAAGAAGGAAGGACATCCTGACACCGGCCACGACATGGATGAACCTGGAGGGCCTTATGCTCAGCGAAAGAAGCCAGACTCAAAAGGACAAACACTGTCTGATTCTACTTCTGTGAGGTCCCCAGATGAGGAGTCAGGTGCCAGGGGCTGTTGGAGGAGGGAGTGGGGAGGGGAGTCAACGTTTCATGGGGACAGAGCCTCCGTTAAGGAAAGATAAACAAGTTCTGGAGATGGATGGTGAGGATCGTAGGTAGCATGACAATGTAAGTGTATTTAATGCAGTTGAACTGGACACTGAAAAATGGTTAAGATGCTTTCTGTTTGTTTTTTGAAGGTACAACAGTGCTGCAGGAGACCTGAATTGCAGAGTGGTTGCTACTCAACCCTCGTGGATTTAGATTTTCTCCCAGGAACCTGGTGTTCCCCAAGACAGAAGATAAACACAAAGCACCACTTTTAAAGGGTGGCTCAGTGGTTGAGCATCTGTCTTTGGCCCAGGGTGTGATCCTGGAGTCCCAGGATCGAGTCCCACATCGGGCTCCCTCCATGGAGCCTGCTTCTCCCTCTCTCTGTGTCTCTGCCTCTCTCTATGTCTCTCATGAATAAATAAATAAAGTCTTCAAAAAAAAAATTTAAAAACAGAAATTTATTAAAAAAAAAAAGAACTTGTCTGCTTTTGAACATGAGACTCCTAACTCTGGGAAACGAACAAGGGGTAGTGGAAAGGAAGGTGGGCAGGGGGATGGGGTGACTGGGTGATGGGCACTGAGGGGGGCACTTGACGGCATGAGCACTGGGTGTTATACTATATGCTGGCAAATTGAACTTCAATAAAAAAAATATACCAAAAAAGAGAACTGTCTGCTTTTATTGCTGGCCACTCTAGGTGTGACAGACCTACCAGCTTCATCAAGAGACAAGCTCAGGGATACGGGGAACTCTGCAGGACCCCGCCCTGCCCCTTGAATGGTCTGGAAGGGCCCTGCCTCTGCCTTTTAGGGACCTCAGCAATTAGCGAGGATGGTTAATGAACCTATGAGAACAAAACCCCGTTCCGTTCAGTTCCATCGGGGTGTTTCGACTCCTTCTGATGAACAAGTTTAACCAGTTCACAGGGGCCAGCCAGGTGCAGGCTCTGGAACATTTTACCAAGAGAGAAGTAGTCATAATCACTCCTAAAGGATGACATCGACACCAGTGGAAATGACCTTTCAATGTGGGGTCGATGAGGGGCAAACCTGGTCAGAGGGACCCCCTGGGCTGGAAGGTGACTGCTTAGAAAGAGAAAGTTGGTGTTTCGCCTCATGATTTACAGATCTGAGAAAAGAGCGTGCAGATGCCCTGTGCTGCCCGAGCCTCTCCTGGAGATCACCTGTCCCCCTTTGCTCAACTTTACATTGTTTTTGGTGTCAGTAAGGACAGCACCATCCATGGGTAGTTCAGACCCTGAAAAGCATATGCCATGTGAGTTAAGCATTTCGTGTGACCTGGGTATAAGCCAGGGGGAGGGGGAGAGGGAGAGGGAGACAAGCAGACTCCCCACTGAGCTAGGAGCCTCAGGCACGTCTTGATCCTAGGACCCTGAGATCATGACTTGAGCCAAAACCAAGAGGGGGATGCTTAGCTGACTGAGCTACCAATATGTATTTTTTTAAAAAAAGATTTTATTTATTCATGACAGAGAGAGAGAGAGAGAGAGAGAGAGAGGCAGAGACACAGGCAGAGGGAAAAGCAGGCTCCATGCAGGGAGCCAGACATGGGACTCGATCCCGGGTCTCCAGGATCACACCCTGGGCTGAAGGTGGCGCTAAACTGCTGGGCCACCGGGGCTGCCCCAATATGTATTTTTTAAAAAAACCTTTTATTTGGGAAATAAAGAGCAAATGTTAGCAGAGGTGGCTATAAGGAGGGCAGAGGAAATCAAACACCTGACAGAGTCCAGTGGCTTTCTCTTTCACTAGATAAAAAGCATTCTGTTAAAGGTGGAAGGCAGGGAAGAAAACACATGCACATACAATGCCAGAAAAAACCTGTTTGCTTCCAGTAGCCTGGGGAATTACTCAAGGGCACTGCATTTCTGTAAAAAACCGACAACTGAAATGGTGTCAGGGGTGTTGAGGCTCCATAAGGAGCTCCCAGGGCAAACTCACATCTGAGAGAATCCCCTGTCCCCTTCACCTGTGTCCCTCACCAAATTTACAAAATCGGAGTCACAGCCCTAGAAACAGAATAGTAAAAATCATGAGTCCTCTGCAGTGGTGAGCAAGTTCCAGCCAGAGGGCCAGCCACCTATTGTTGTAAATAAAGTTTTATTGGAACACAGCCACGTCCACTTGTTTCCTGGCTGTCTGGGGCTGCTTTCAGGAGTAGCTGCAACAGGCGCTGTATGGTCTGCAAAGTCTAAAATATTTACTATTGGCCTCTTTGCAGAAAAAGTCTGCTGGTTCCTGGTCTACTTTATTCACTTGGTTCGTTCTGGAAGGGAGGGCCTATTGCAACAACCAAAATGCACCCAGCAGGGCTCATGTGGCACGAGAAGCTCCTGCTTTTAATCCCCGACACACGGAAGGGAATGGAATAAAGGAAGCAGTGAAGTGGATTAACTGTGTGAACTCATTACCGAATTCCAGAGCCCTGAAATAGTCTATGCTGGTAGCAAACAGGTATGAGGTTGCTTTCCGAGTGTCTCAGGATCCCCCACACACTGCTAAGAACGCTGGCTCTAACTATTAATAGAAGTCGGCAACCAGCTCCTGTATCAGGAAAGTTCCAGAACCTTGCAAGGACCTTTACTAGCATTCCTTTTAGTACTGCAAAGGTGTGAGCTTGAATATATTTTAATATATTTCACATCTCAAGGTCAGGAAGAAAGCAATTTCACGTACTTATGTAAGCTAGGTGCAGGGCCAAGCATATGGGCCTATCTTTTCCTACCTAAATTGATAAGACTTTTATATTTGATGAAGGAGGTATCTGAATGCACGGGGGAAAGAATAGATTACATAGGGACAGGGAGACAAGCAAACATTCAACACATCGTAGCATCTGGCACCTGTTTATATTGTATAGCAAATTATATTCACAAGGGAATCAGATTTAGAAGCTTTTCAAGCAAGAAACTAGGCCTTAAGATCTCCTCTGCTTTCCTCTCTTCGCTTACTGGGTTGAGTGAGTCAATGTCTAATGCTTATTTTCACTTTAAATCATCTGAAAATTACAACGTGTTGTAAAAAATCTAAGAAATGAGTACCAATAGCTTGTCAACTTGTTCTCATTTACGAGTCGCTGGAAATAGAAGGTTCCTGTAGTTGGGTGAATATGGTCCCCTCAAAATTAATGTCCACCCAGACCTCGGAATGTGGCCTCTTTTGGAAAGAGGGTCTTTGCAGATACAATTAACTTAAGGATCTCAAGATGACATCATCCTGGATTAAGGGTGAGCCGATGACTGGCACCTTTACAAGGCGAAGAAGATTTAGATGCAGAGAGATACACAGATACACAGACAGACATGCAGAGGCGAAGGCCAAGTGAATATAGAGGCAGAGATGGATGTGATACAGCCGTAAGCCAAGGAACCATGGCCTAGGGTAGCCTTCCAGGATCCTTCCCTAGAGCCTTCAGCAGAGGGTGCGATCTTGCAGACACCTTGATTTCAGACTTTTAGCCTCCGGAACGGTGAGAGAATAAATTTGTTATTTTAAGCTTTAGGTGGTAGTGATTTGTTACAGCAGCTCTAAGAAACTAGTACAGTTGTCAAAAGTCAAAGCTATTAATTGAACTGCTAAATGCTCCATCCTTTGCTAAACTTTTTCCTACACTTGGTGCACTGGGATCCCAAGGCAATGTTCTGACACTGAGGACTGTGACCCCTTAGTGAGTTGGGGAAACAGCTTCCCACAAAATAAAATAGAATGCAAAGTGCCAGAGTCTATCATGAGCAATAAAGAGGAGTATTCTTATTCTTTGGTAAAACTCTGGATCCCATCGTGTATGTGTGTACTACTTTTCATCGTGGTCATGGTCAAAATCAAACACATGGTAGAGTCCCAGAAGCCCCTATCTCTGGGCCCATCTGCAAGGTGAACCTTCTAGACCAACGGAAAGCTAACTCAGTTTGGATCTTCAGGGGGAAGTAGGTTTGTGGTCACCAGAGGCTTGGGAACTGGAAATGGGAAGTGGCTGCTTGTGGCTCCTTGATTTTCCTTTTGGGGTGAGGAATACATGTAAATATATTTAAAACCATCAAATCATATGCTTTAAAGGGGTGAATGTCATGGTATGTGTATTATAATACCCCCATTTAAAAAAAGCAGCAGCTGACTGGCTGATTCTGTGGACAGCAGGGAAACTAAAGGGCCTTCCCCTTTGACAGGGCTTTTGGAACATTCTAGAAGAGGGAGAACCGCCAAAAGGAAGGTTTAAGCTTCCTGCTAATAAGCTGGGTGGAGCTAAGAACACACTCAAAAGCACTAATTTACAAGATGTGACTTCAAGGGGAGCCTGGATGGCTCAGCGGTAGAGCATCTGCCTTTGGCTCAGGGCATGATCCCGGAGTTGCAGGATCGAGTCCCAAATCGGGCTCCTTGAGTGGAGCCTGCTTTCTCCCTCTGCCTGTGTCTCTGCCTCTCTTTCTCTGTCATGAGTAAATAAAGTCTTTTTTTTTTTTTTTTTAAATGTGACTTCTAATTAATCCTCAAACTTCTGGAGCAGCCCATAGTAGTTACACTTCATTTTTCAAAAACTTATTTTTACTTATTGGTACATACATTCTACACTTGTTTAATGAAGTTATATTTTTAAGATTAAAGAAAAAAAAAGCCCCCAAATCAACAACTAAGCTATGTTTTGACTGCTGCAACCCTGATACCTGGGACACAGCAGAGGCCTGGTGTTGAATGAATGAACGAACACACCCAGACCCTGCCCAGCCCTTCACAAGCAATCACGATCCTATGAAATGAGGAATGTTATTATATTCTAATTTGAGAGACAGGAAACTGAGGATCAGGGTATTTAAGTAGCAGCTCTAATACCACAGAAACAGGCCTGAGCTCCCTGCTACCATCTTTCTGCTCACGTGTGTATAGAGAAGGGGCAAGGAGGGTGGCCTGCTGGAGACACACAGAATCCTTAGTGAGGCCTAGAGTGCTAGAAACTTCCAGAGTAAAAGGGAATGCTGGAGGGGGTGGGGGTGGGGGAACAGGTCCCAGGTCAAATGAGGATTGGAGCTTTCAAGCACTGGAGATGGAAAGTGGGTGTGCGCATTCCCTACAGCTGCTGTAACAAATTACCACAAACTGGCTGAAAACAGCACAAGTTATTCTCTGGTGGGGCTGCAGGGCCTAAGGCTGAGATGGGTCCGGAGGGCTGCCACCTTCTGGAGGCTCTAGGGGAGAACATGTTTCCTGGCTTTTCCAGCTTCTAGTGGCACCTGCTGTCCTTGGTTTCCTGCCCCTCCATCTATGCCAGAGGCCATCTACACCCCCATCTATACCTTCTCACCTCTCTCTGACCTCTGCTTCCACCATCACACCTCCTCTGACCCGGACCCTCCTGCCTCCCTCTCATGAGGACTTTCTGGATGTTATTGGTGTCACCTAGATAATCCAGGCTCACCTTCCATCTCCAGATCCTTAATCACACCTGCAAAATTCCATAAATTGCCATAGAAAGCCACCTATTTGCAGTTCTTGGGGGTTAGGATGTGGGCATCTCTGGGGGCCATTGTCCTGCCTACCATACTGGTTATGACGTTTTCACAACACCAGCATGGTGGGAGAGGTGGTGGGCTATAAATCACACAGCAGAGGAAAGACGCAGATGTCCCCCCAGGCTCCCAGGCCACAGCTCCCCATGTAGAACGTGGAGGACAAGGGTGGCTGATTCCCGCTGCGAATGGATAGAAAAGCCCCAGAACTCTAAGGGCTTATAAGAGTCCCACTCCCAAGGCTTCCCCCTCGGGTTACATAAGCACATTAACCAGATTGTGGCTCTACTGTCACATTTATTTTGTTTTCATTTCTGATGGGTCTCGTATCACTCAGCTGCCAGGTTCTCTGCCTCTGCTACCTCCAACCCCTGGCAGGCAGTGACTGCTATCCTGTTCCGCCCCCATCTGGTCCCCAAGCACCACCTCAGGGCCCCTGATGGTCTATGATGGGCTACTTTTACTGATCTTAGACCCTGGAAGCCTTGGGATGGGGTATGTGGTTGGGGGTGAGGGGAAGAGACCCTGATCCGAGGGCAGGGAACACACCTTCCCCCTTTCTAGGGCAAGAGAAACTTGAGAGAGATCCAAACTGCTCATACTGACAGCACCTACATGCTTCAGGGTGCCCGTAATGAGAAAGGAAGAGTTCTAGTAGCCGATGACCTCAGGGCCCGTCCGTCCACAGGGTCACCTATATCATACTCTCTCCCACACTGTCAGCGAAGCCCTGACACACCTCCCTTTGAACAGGTCCAAGTCTCACCTCTTCCCACGCTGTCCCCATTTAGGTCCAGGTCATTTCTCAAAGAACTTCCCTGTCTCCAGCCTCTGCCTTTTCAAACTGGCCTCCACCCACTGATGGCAAGGGCTATAAAGTCCTCCACGGTAACATGCCAGCCCATAAAATGCCCAGCTCGGTGCTCCCTGGCTATACCTGATTAACAGAACCTATTTCTTGACTCTGACCCTTTTTTTTTTTTTTTAAAGATTTTTATTTATTCATGAAAGACATAAAAAGGGAGGGAGAGCCACAGGCAGAGGGAGAGGGAGAGGCAGGCTCCCCGCGGGAGCCCGATGCAGGACTCAATCCCAGAACCCCTGGACCATGACCTGAGCCAAAGATGGACAGGCTCAATCACTGAGCCACCCAGGTGCCCCTTGACTCTGACTTTCACACAAGCTGCTCTCTCTCTCTCAACAGCTGAGTCTTGGCCTAACCACCATGCCTCAGGAGAGTGGGCTTTGCGGCCTGAACCTAGGCTACATCCATGGGGAGATTGTGACCCCACATCTCTGCCTCAACCTTTGTCACAATGGAGGGCACACAGGACTTGGCAACCATCTCTTCCGTGGCAGGGACCCATCTACCATCAGCTTTAGGAAAATAAGAATCTATTAGTGTCAGCAATCTGACCCCGTGCCATTTGTGTTAGAGAGGTGCTCCCTATTTCTTTAGGGTTTTCTTCTCTTTCCCCTTTGGATTTCTAGCTACCTAGTTTCTTCTTTTTTTCTTTTTAAGATTTTATTTACTTACTCATGAGAGACACAGAGAGAGACAGAGACACAGGCAGAGGGAGAAGCAGGCTCCCTGCAGGGAACCCGATGCAGAACTTAATCCTAGGAAACTGGGACCACGACCTTAGCCACTGAGCCACCCAGGTTCCCGCTAGCTACCTAATTTCAACCCACTTCTTGAAATTCTGTCCCATGCCCATAACCACTATGCTTCTAATTCTCAGCCTGTGTCTTGTCTGCCTCTCTCTTATTTAACAGTTTTACGGAGATGGAATTCACATACTTTACACCTCACCCTTTTATGGCATACGATTTCATGGCTTTTAGTGTATTCAGGATTGTGCATCTATCACCACAATTTTAGAACGTTTTCATCACCCCTGAAAGCAACCCTGCACGCTTGGCAGTCACTCTCCATTCCCCTCCTTCGAGCCCTAGGCAACCACTAACCTATTTTTTTTTTGTCTTTATGTATTTGCCTGTTCTGGCTATTTCACCTAAATGGAATCAGAAGATATGTAGCCTTTTGGGACTGGCTTCTTTCACTTAGCACGACGTTTTTCAAGGCTCATCTGTGTTGTTAACACGTTTGAGAATGGCATTACTTTTTATTGCTAATATTGTATAGCTGGATCACATTTTATTTTTCCATTCATCTGATAGACATCTGGATTGTTTTCACTTTTTGGCTACTGTGAGTAACACTCCTGTGAACATCTGTGTACCAATCTCTGTGCAGACCTATATTCATCCCTCTCAGGCATATACCTAGGAGTGGAATTGCTCGATCATATGGTAGCTCTGTTTAACTTTTCGAGGAACTGCCAGACTCGTTTTCCACAGTGGCTGCCCCATCTTACGGCCCTACTAGCAGTATAGAGGAGGGTCTCAGTTTTTTCATCTTCCCATCCCTCTTTAAATTCTTTGATTAGGAGCCTCCAAGTGGACACTGCAGAAGATCACAAGAGCCATCAATCACCACATCCTGGTATTATGAGCACCACAGAGCTGACTCCCTTCCTGCTTCCTATGCCCACAAATGCTGTTTTTTGCTCTCCATTATGTCTGGTCAGTTACTTATCCATTTCAGTTTTTTTTTTTTTTAAAGATGCAGGCTCCATGCAGGGAACTCGATGTGGGACTCGATCCCAAGACACCGGGATCATGGCCTGGGCGGAAGATGGAAGACAGACGCTCAACCGCTGAGCCACCCAGGGGTCCCTCCATTTCAGACTTGTGAGGGGACTAGTAAAGTCATTAACTAACACCACTACTGTGGATGGCTCCTCGATTTATTACTCTTCCTAAAGTCAATTTCGCTCAGCAAATCAGAGCTATCCATAAACAGTACATAAAAATGTCCTTGTGCACGGGAACATGCTGGATTCCAGCTAAGGTCCTTTCCTCCCTCTGCCCCACGCTGCAGTGGAGCCAGGGGGCACCTGCTTAGACCACCTCTTTTTTTTTTTTTTTTTTTTTTTGGGCCTTTCTCAACTCACCTCCTGAAACTCACTCACAAAAATAACCAGATGACAAAATGTTCTGAATTAGACAGTGGTGACAGTTGCACAACTCTGTGAAAGTATTAAAATCCACTGAATGGCACATTTTAAAAGGGTGAATTTTATGGTACTTGAATTATAGCTCAATAAAGTTGCTATACTAAGAGGGGAAAAAAGGAGTGACATTAAGTTTAAAATGTAACCACCCACGATGTGTTAAATGTATATTCTTAGTTGAATCTTTTTTTCTTTTCTTTTTTTTTTTTCCTTTCTTTTCTTTCTTTCTTTTTTTTCTTAGTTGAATCTTTAGAATTTTTTTTCATGGGATCCCTGGGTGGCTCAGCAGTTGAGTGTCTGCTTTCCGCCCAGGGCGTGATCCTGGAGTCCTGGGATCAAGTCCCACATTGAGCTCCCTGCAGGGAGCCTGCTTCTCCCTCTGCCTGTGTCTCCACCTCTCTCTCGCTCTTTCATGAATAAATAAATAAAATCTTAAAAAAAAAAAAAAGAATTTTTTTTTCATGATATGATGTAAATCAATTTTTAAATTTGTATTTGCTACTTAGAACACAACCAACTGCAACTTTATACTCAGTTGAAAACTATCTCAAAACAAAAGGGGAGGAGGAAGCAAGTTGAATCTTACACTCAAGGGCAATTTTAACAACAAAAAATAAGCACCCCAGCAGGGGCCCTTTTACTGAGGACATTATTTTAATCAGTTCACCCCCTCCCCCATCAGTCACATTCCTCCTCCAGAAAATTCCTAAGGGCAGCTCCAGAGCTGCTACAGGAATTATTTTGCACCTGGAGAAAGGGTTTTCAAAACATAGCAGCTCTCCACCACTTTGGGGGTTGGTGGGTAGAATTCAACTAATAAATAACAAAGAAACAAATTGTTTGGACTCTGTAGAGTTTTAAATTACTTAAAGAGTGCTGAGATGAAAAGGTTTTCAAAGTCTTAGAGGGAATTTGAAGAAATGGAAACAGGACCTAGGGTGAAAGAGGAAGAATGAAGGAGACCTTGACACAAGGATCAGAAATATGCTAAACATGTGGTAGGTAAACACCCAGGGAGGCACAGCTGGTGACCACAGCCCTGGTCCCAGGGGCTGGTGACAAGGGTAATGGCCCTGCAGCCAGTGGTAATTGCTACTGTGTGACAAGAATGAAAATTATAACATAGCTTATGCCAGAAACAATGTACTTCCCACTTCAGCTTTCAAAGTGGGGGCATTCTCAAGTCAACTTAGGAAAAAGAGAAAGGAAAAAAAAAGAATCAAAGAATCGCTTTTTCCATTTCTCTAGGCATGCCCCCTAAAAGGAAAATAAGCTATATAATAAACCCAGACAAATGTTTACAAGAATTGAATTTATCTTGGCTTTCTGGCATTATGCTCTTACTCACTTTAGAACCTTTTTCTCTATAGGGCTTGATCCACCGAATAGCAAACTCCTGGTAAAGTGGACGCTCTGACCCAGTCGGAACAAGAAGCGAGATGCTCAAGTTTTCCAGACTCTTTATTATTTGCAGTGTCCACCTGAAAACACAGGCCTGGGGGGCGGGGCGTGGGGGGGGCATGCACATATATAACACAGACTCTATGACATTTATTGAGCATTCACTATATGCCAGGGACTCTGCTATGCACGTTACACATATTACCTCATCGAATCTCTAATCCTTATTCCCATTTTAAAGAGGGGGGTGAGGTGGGGAACCGAAGCTTAGCAAGGCTGCAGGGCTACATGGCGAGTATGTGGTACAACTGAGACCAGCACCCAGATCTGATTTGACTCTCAAACCTGTGTCTTGACAGTTCTCCACACAGCTGCAGGATTAATCATTCACCCAGATACCTGCAAAATCATCCCCAAACCGCCCTTGGCCATGGGGCTGTTCGTCAAGCTGTCCTGAACTCTCTCTCTACTCAACAAGAAGAAAGAGGCGCTTTAAGGCTTTTGGCTGGAGCTCCACTCTCCCCAAAAGAGACGAAGGGGTGGGGGTGGGGGGAAGAGCTGTGCTCTCCATTCACTTCCACGGTAACACTTTTTTTTTTTTTTTTCTTTTTCCGCCCAGGAAAACTTTGTAGACTCTGCACCAGCCATCTCTTCTAACGCTTCCATCTCAACAGAGCAACAGGTAAAAAAAAAAAAAAAAAAAAAAGAAAAAGGACAGGGAGAAAAGAACTACCACAAACCATGCAAGGATCAAGGGCCTCGGATTCCGCCCTGCAGTGAAGGCTGCCCTGCATCATCTAAATTCTTCCGCGGGGAACCGGGGTAAGGAAGATTCGGCTTGGCCGCCCCCTGAAGCTCCCCCGAGCGGAGGGCGTCCACTCCACGGAGCGAGTTCTCTGCAGAGAAGCAGCAGCGCCGCGCGGGTTACGGCTGACGGTTATCACTACGGCCCCGGTCCTGCCCCGGGCGCTCCTCAACCCGGAGCCCGGTGACCTCCCTCTCCGGAGCCGGGGGAGGCTGCACCGCCCTAGGGCAGGAGCTCCGAGAGGGCCGCCGGGCATCGTCCGCACCCCCGCATTCGCCAGCCAGAGCCCCCAAGCACTGAAGGGGCAGCCTGACCGGCAGGACCCGCCCGCCGGCTCCGAGGGGTCCGGGACGGGGGGGCGGGGGCCGGCCCGAGGCTGAGGCAGCCCCGGGGGTCCCGCGCCCGAGGCCGCCCCCCCCGGGGCCCGACGGCGCCTGCCCGAGGCACGAGGCCTCCCTCCCGAGCTCCGTTCTTCACGGGCCCGCCCCGCTGGCCTCACCTCGGCCCGGTCCCCCGCAGGCCGCTCGCCGCCGCCGCTGCTGCCGCCGCCGCCGTTGCAGCCCGGCCTCCGCCGATCCACAGTGGCCCGCAGCCCCGGGGCCGGAAGCGGGAAGCCGCGCGGGCGAGCTGCGCAAGCGCGACCCCGCCCCGAAGGCGGGACAGGGGGCGTGGCCCCGGAAGGGGGCGGGGCTGGCGGGGCTCGCGGGGCTCGCGGGGCTGGCGGGGCTCGCGGGGCTCGCGGGGCTGGCGGGGCTCGCGGGGTTCGCGGGGCTCGCGGGGCTCGCGGGGCCAGGGAGCTGCAGACTTTGCCAGGGGCTGCGCGGGGACCCGGCGGGGAGGGGGGTCTTGTGGGGGACCCCGGGACCGAACCGGGAGGGTCCTCGCGATGGAGATAAGGGCGATCCTCGGGGGCGGATCCGCGGGGCTGGGGGTGGGGGGCGCCTGGGCACGTCTACGGGGATCGAGCCTGGGGTGAGAAGCCTGGGGGCAGGGTGCAAGCCCCTGGGGCAGCGCCCATTACAGGAAGCTAGACACATCTGGGGAAAATGAGCCATAGGCCTCTCAGGGGGTCCCAGACACCCCAACCTGGGTACAGCCGGATGCCCCCCCATGCACACCGGACACCCAGACAGGTGCCATCAGATACTCAAGACATGGGGCCGCCTATCCCCAAATAGGTCAACGCCCCACCTCGTCAGTTACTCCAAAATATCCAGACTCCGAAAAGCGTGCCAAATACCCCAAAGTACCAGACGTTTTCACCCAGGAGCCCTACAGAAGCATGCCAGAGACCCTACTTGCAAACTTAGAGACACTCGGCCAAAACACATGCCAGAAACTCCAAAACAGGTATTCAGCACCTAAAATACATGCCAGCTCCCCCCCCCCACACACACAGGTGTTCTTAGACACCCAAAGACATGCCAGATGCCTCCCCCAGCGCCGCCACCCCGCTCAGGTGCCATCAGACTTCCCAGCCCTGGAGGCTGCTTGTTCCAATCCGGGCCCACCACTGCTGAGGCTGCTGGGCAGAACCCAGGAGAGGAGCCAAGCGCTTCTTTTGCCCGGTTCACGCCGGCCAACCAGGCCGAGATCTTTCCAAGCCAAACTCACTTCAAAACACCCACAGTCTGTGGTTGGGAGCCCTCAGTTCCGAACAGGGTGACAGGGTCCCCACGTGACCTGGCTTCAGTTTAAGTCCATTTTGCCATGGTCAAGAGAGAGAGCAGGACCGGGAAATTGGAAGTTCCAGAAGTGCAAGGACATGCTTCATCAGAGGTCAGAAACCCTGACCCAGGTACTTTTGAGGTCTCAATGGATGTGTAAACATTCACTCTCTGAGTTCCTATGACTTTTGGACTTTATTCCAAAGGCAGTGGAGCCATTGAAAATTTTAAGCAGGAAACGTGGGACGATCCTTATTTCTATAGCTGTCTTGGTTATAGAAACCTTCAGGTTGACACAGATCTCCCCTAAATGTAGAAACCAACTTTCTCAAGGAGCTTGGCAACAAGAAGAGGTATCTCTTGTCTATCTTTTATCTTTCTTACCATTGTACATTTATTATGTCCTTCTCAGGGGTCAAGGACTCTGCTGAGAGCTACAGAGACACAGGGAACGTAAGTCTATGACAGTGTTTCTCAGTCTTGGCACTGTTGACAGCTGGGGCTGAGTAATTGCCTCTTGTTAGGGGCTGTTCTGTGAATCGGAAGATGTTGAACAGCACCCCTGGCCTCTATCCACTTAGGTGCAAGCAGTACCCCAGTCCTGACCACCACAACAGAAATGCCTTCAGATATCACCAACATCCCCTTGGCTGACAGCAACTGGCCTAAGAGACACTCTGACACTGATACAGTCGCCCAATCCACAATCCAAGCTTCCTGGGGGAGGTGGCCCTGGCTTTGTCCTAAAGGGTGAGTAAGAGTCAGGTGGCCAGAGGAGTTCCAGGAACAGCACTGAACGAGCAAAAGCGCAGGTGATGTGTATGGGCAGCCAGGAGACTTCATGGTGGCTGAGTAGTGGAAGGGAAAAGTGACAGGTAGGTGAGGTCAGGCCATGGAAAACCTCAGAGGTCAAGGTCTGGAATGGTGTTCTGTCCGTGGGGCTGGCCTCTGGGAAAGCATCTCAGCTTTACCCTGGGGACCCACCTTCCATAATTACCTGAAGTGTGACTCATTCCCTGCTCTGTTTAACTTACTATAGGGCTGCTTCCTCTAAGGGACGATAGTAACATCTGGCTTTGAATACCTCCAGGGGTAGATAGGCTTGTGGCTATACCTGGGAGTTGTCTGCTCTTAGCCTGTTGGGAGTGAGCCACAGCTGTTCTGACCTCACAGACCTCCTACACAAGTGTGGGATCTGTGGTCAAAGCCCATGGTTGTGGGTCTGCGATTTAGTTGCTAGCTTTCACTCAACAACACATGATGATGAGGAGGAAGAGGATGGACGCTACCATTGCCTGTATATACCAGGCACTATGCTAAGGGCAACCCATATATTTTCTTTTACACAAACCCAAATCTTCTGGGACCTCAAATTCCTGTCCTGAAAAATCAAATGTTGTATCCAGGAGGTGGGGGCTTGATTGCCACCATCCTGAGAGAGGGCTGGATTGAATTACTTGCTTCCAAAGAATAGAGCATGCAAAGGGGGAAATAAATTAATAACCTGGCAGGTATTATCTTAACCAGGGGATGAAGGGTAACATCCTCAGGGACGTGAGATCGATAGCACTTACCCCCTGATCGGATGAGGCAAGAAGTTTCCTGAACCCATAACCTTGTCTGATTATGAGAAAACATCAGACAAATCCAGATTTGGGGGCGGGGTGTTGTCCTAGGCACCTGCTAATATCTCTCGAGGCTGTCAAGGTCATGAACAATAAGGAAAGACTGAGAAACCTCCACGGCCCAGAGAGACCAGGGAGACAGGATGATTAAAGACAACGCGGTATTCTGAATTGGGTCCTGAAACCGAGAGAACCCAAGTGGAACCATGAAACCTGGTGACACCTGAGGAAAATCTGCAGTTTGATTAATGATGCTGCACCACTGTTGATTCCTAAGTTGTGACAAACGTGCTGTGGTCACAGAAGATGCTCCCATGCCGGGAACTTGGGTGAAAGTTAGAAGGGCGCCCTCTCTGCTCTCTCCACTTTGATGTGATTCCAAAATTAAAAGTCGAGGGGAGAAAAGGGGTTACCCACCCTCTCTTGGGGGGGGAGGAGGAAGAGTTAGTCTGTTGTACCAAGATAGTGCCAAGCGTTACATGGGGATTGTCGACTATAGGGGGGTTGTCGGCGTCCCTACCCGCCACCCCCCTGGGTCGTTCAGGGGCCAACTGTACAATTCTGTTCTTCGAACCTCCCAGACTGTGGTATTTCGTGAGGCAGCCCTCGCTGACTAATACACTGCCTGAGGGGTTTTCCAGTGACAAAAGCTGAGACTTGGAGGTATTTTGTGGGCCATGAAATAACGACAGGGTCCCTGCTCTTAGGGGCCTGGTGCTCTCCAGGGAGCTGAGGTCAGCCCCCACCTGGCAAGGACGAAATGGGATGAGGATGCAACAGGCAAAGGAGGCCACGAGAGAGAAGGAGAGGCAATCAAGGAGAGAAAGTGGCTGCCATCCAGAGGGCTGGGCCGGGCCACGGGACTTACCAGAGCTCAGAAAGGGTTTGCCACACAGGGGGCAGCTGGGGTGGCCGAGGAAGGTTCCCTGCGCCAGCTGGTGCCCGTTGATACATTCCTTCCTCTCTCTAGCATCCTGACCCTTGTCCTTTGCAGGCGTTGGGTTCTTCCCCTGTGGGGGGACAGAGGTGAACCTTAGAATGCCTCGTGCATTCGGACCAACCTCGAATCGCAGGACTCCAGGGCCAGGGGCCTACGGAAAGCCAGTGAAGGGAGAGGGAGGTGCCCCGGCCCCCTGACCTTCTCCTTCTGCCTGGTGACCCGACAGCGCAGGGAGCTCAGTCTGCGCTTCACCCTGGTGCTCCTGTCACTCCGCTCAGTCTTGCTGGCACCGTCCTCGCTCCTAAGGGGTGGAAAGATGAACGAGGAGGGGAAGAGGGGCAGCAGGGACCTGTCCTGCAGGTTGCCCCTGGACCCCACCTAGCATTTGTCTCCTCCCCGCGGCCCCTAGTCCCGTTACACTTCTTCTGAGGTCCCAGAACTCTCCCTCCTTCCACCTCTCACTTATTCACTCAACAAACATTTTTGGATGATTGCAAAATTCCAGGAACTGGGGAGCCTGGGTGGACAGAGGGGACTGTGACGTGGTCTCGAGCTTGGGGTCCCTCAGCAGGCCCAGGCTGGAAATCTGGGCTCTGTCTGTTTCTGCCTCTTCCTTCTGATTCATCCCCGACCTCAGCATCTAATCAGCCTAAAAATCTTCAAAGCCTTCTTCAAATCTTCAAAGCCTTCTTCCTTTGGGGTATCCCTAAATCCTGCTCCCCTCTTCCCCCTAACACCCCAGTCCCAGATCACTGTCACGCCTCTCCTGGATCCCTGGTACTCCCTTGATTAATAACTATAGTTGACCCTTGAACAACGTAGGGGTTAGGGGCACCAAGCCCTTACACATGAAAAATCCATATACAACTTCTGAGTCCCCCATACTCATACCCTACTGTTGATCAGAAGCCTTGCTGATATGCCAACGGTCAATGAACACATATTCTGTATGTTATAGGATTAGATTCTGTGTCCTAACCATAAAGTAAGCCAGAGAAAAGAAAGTTCCTTGAAGAAAATCACGAGAGAAAATACATTTACAGACCTATATTCTATTTATTATAAAAAAAATCCATATGTAAGTGGACCTATAGAGTTCAAACCTGTGTTGTTCAAAGATCAGTTGTATCTATTAAGTCAGCGGCGAACAAAGCCAGCCCCTGCAGAATTTATTCACTGGAGGGAGATTGCACACCTCGGGTCTGCAGCCCCTGCCCGCCCCCCAGCCCTGTCTGTGCTCAGCATTATCAGTCACCTAGTGTCACCAAGGTGATCTGGCCTCTGCTGACTCCCCTCACCTTCCCTCTGCCCAGCCCCGCCTGACACCATTCCTTCGGCCTTGCCCCATCTCCAGGAAGGCGCCTCTTTATTTCCCCCATCCTTCTCTCCATGTGTTGGTGAACTCCTACTACTCTTCTGTTGGAAACCAGCTCAAGCTGTCACCTCCTCCAGGAAGTCTTCCTCTGCCCTCCCAGGGTGTATGAAGAGCTTCCCCAGGCCCCACCACCACCCTTGCCCTGGCAGTTCCCTTGAGAGAATGGGGGCTCGGCCTCCTGCCCCCAGCTTAGGGACCCGCACAGAGCCCCACTGGTAAGCATGTGCAGAGACAGTGCAGGCCCCGGCCCAACGCTCCCAGCTGGGGTAGCTCAGCATACTTACTCAGACAGGAACTCAAACCAGGTGAGGTTTGAGTGGCCTCCTGCGGGGCTGACTGACAAGCGAGCTCTCTGCCGAGCCCTGCAGGGTCAGAAGGGGACAGAGACCTGGGTCAGCGGCCCCTCCATCCCCATCCTACCCCATCTCCTGCCTCTCTTGCCCAGCGCTCCCATGTGCCCAGGAGCCACATCCCATGTGCCCAGGAGCCACCATTCCTCCCACCGTGGGTTCTATCCATGGTCACTGTGGCTGGTTTTCCAGCAGAGGGTGGTAACACATCCTGGTCAGACAAAATCAGCAGGTCAGGAAGATTTTCTAGCGAATGGCAGTGTCTTGGGCAAGAGGCACCAATTCCCGTTTGTGCAAAGCTATCTCATGGGCTCGCTCCTCCCCGGTTCGTGTCCCCTGCCCTTTCGCACATTTGTCCCTCCCCCACCTCTCCTGTCCCTATTTCCGCCCCCCCTTCCCGTCTTCTCCGCACCTGTCCCCCCCACCTGTCCACTCCTACTCGGTTCCCTCTACTTGTCCTCCCCAGCTGTCTTCCCACCCCTGCATCCTCACACCTGCCTGCTTCCCACTCACCCGTGGTAATGTCGAAGTTCTTCAAGCACCTGCTGGACAATCAGCCTGGGGCAGGGGGCAGGGGAAGTGTGGATAAAAACAGCTCACAGTTGCCCCGGGGTGTAGACATATCCCCCAAGACGAGCTGTGATTGCCCAACCAGGTCCCGGTCCCAATGCAGACCCTGACCAGGAGACCCAACCCCTCCCCTGATGCTACATCAGAACCTGAGAGGCCTGTGTCTCTCCTCTGGGGAAAGGATGGTGTGGGAGAGAGAAGATGGAGGTCAGGGGGGGATTCGGGAGGGACCCCAGCCTTGACCCCGTGGCTGTCTGCTGGGGTCCCCTCCCCCACCATGAGGCAGACACTCACACATGCTCTGGTTCCACGTGGTCCTTCTCCATGCACTCCAGCACCGGGGGGCGCCAGGCCTGGAAGCAGCCCCCACCCAGGAGGTAAAGGTGAGGGGCCTCTGCACGGGCTCCCTGTGTCCCATCCCTGCAGAACTAGAGACTGTCCAGATGGGGCTCGCCATTCGGGGAGGGGAGGCGCCAGGAGGGCAGTGAGCTTAGAGAGCTCAAGCTTGGAGGAGGTGCTTGGAAGTGAGCCCCTGTGTCCCCAGAGGGCTTCTGATGTGCTAAGCACTTTGCACATGTGCATTCAGTGGACACCCCAAGTAACCCTAAGGAGATATGCTCGTTGTTCCATTCTCTCTCTTTTTCTTTTTTATATTTATTTATTTTAGAGAGAGAGTGTGTGCCAACGAGAGGGAGAGAGAATCTCAAGCCGACTCCCAGCTGAGCGTGGAGCCACCACGAGGCTCCATCTCACGACCCTGAGATCAGGACGTGAGCCAAGACCAAGAGTCGGACGCTTAACCGACTGAGCCGCCCAGGCGCCCCTAATTGCTCCATCCTTATAGAGAAAGCCACAAGGCTCAGAGACTTGCTAGAAGTGCTAGGTTTGGGTTTAGACGTCAGGTCTATCTGACAGCAGAAAGACACAAGCTCTTAGGAGATTCAGAGATAAAGAGGGAGATAAAGAAGAAGCCAGAGGTAGAGACAGAAGAAGAGCCCTAGGGGAGCAAGGAGATGGTGGTGGCACCGCCCACTCTGCCTAGAGGCCCTGGGGGGGAGGGGAGGGGCAGAAGCGGGCTACCTCTCCCCCACCCTGCTACCGCCCCCCCCAAGGAATTCTGCTCAGTCCCTGCACATGGGACCCTCAGCCCCCTCCAGGAGTAGCCCTTTCCCCTCTCAGGCCCATCTGGGGCGCCATCCAGGGAACCCCTCAGCAGAAACCCCCTACCCTTCTTGGTTTGAATGATGGAACCCCCCAGGCTGGGCTACCTTGAGGAGCTGGAGTGGGCACCTCCAAAGCCCGAGAGATTTCCAGGGAGCTGATCTCATCGAAGGACAGGGGGACCGACCGTGACCTCACTCTTTTCTCAGGGCTGTCACATTCCTGCAGGGAATAAGCATCTCGCTAAGCCAGGGAGGCAGCCCGGGCTGCAGGCAGGCTCCCTAGATGGAGGGTCCACAGCCCCAGCCCCCGGGCGCAGGTAGGGCTTCCCTCAGCCACAGGGCATGGGGATGGATCTCCGTAGCCATGGCTGAGGGCTGGAGCCAAACCTTCCCGAGCCATGGGCTGGAGTCCTGGCCAAGAACTACCCCGGCTCTGTACTGGAGCCCCAAAACTCTATGCTCCAGATTTCAGCCCATCAGGGATTTCTCCCCAGGTCGTGGCCCTGGGCAAAGATGCCCCAGCCACAGGCCACAGCCCTGAGGCTGGAATCCCAGACCTGAGACCGGATCTACCCAGCCATGGGTGGGGCTTCCTTCTAGCTGCAGAGATGGGGAGGCCAGCTCCCCTGCCTCCTAGATCATGGCTTGTGCTTGGAATTGAGCATCCCCTACTGTGGACCCCACCCCAACGAAGAACCCTCAGGCCTGAGCTGGAATCTCAGGACTTGACTCCCCAGTCCACCCCATGGCCAACCCCGCTGTGACAGGTCAGTCCCACCAGCTTATGGGTAAGAAGCTCCTTCCCACCTGTCACACTGGCCCCTGGGCTCAGACTTGTGTTATTGTCGGGGTGGCTGCAGGTTGCACCCACCTTGCCTGGGTTCTCTGCTGGGGTCCCAGCCCTGGAGAGACACTCTTTGGTCCAGGCCTGCAGATCCTCTCCCGGCTGGTTCAGAGCAAGGCTGGCCAGTGTCCGAGGGAGATAGGGCCCCTCGTTCACAGCTGAGGCATTGAAGCTGAGCCTGGTGGAAGAAACGAGGAAATCAGGTCTTTAGTGTGTTTCTTCCACCTGGTGGTAGCCCCAGGGGCCTCCTGGGGGAACCTGCCTTGGATCCTTCTGGGGCAGGGAGGAGTGGTCAGAATGCAGAGAGGTGTTCAGTCTCCCTATATCAGAGGGGTGGCCTTGCTGGGAACCTGCAGGGGCATCCATGTCTTTGCGTGGCAGACACGACAATTTTACACAGAATAGATTTCTATTTGCGGTGGCTTGGGAGGGGTTGAGGGAGGCAGGTGGGGGTGGCTAACGCACCCCCTCTGCTGTTTGGGGCTTCTGCTGTGCGTGGAGTCAAGCACACGTCTGTGTTTTAATCACAAGTGCATCTGTGGCTTTGCGCATCTGTGTGTGACCAGTGTGCTTGTCACACATTTGGGCTTTTATGTATGGGTTGGAGCAGGGTGAGTGTACGAGACTGCAGGCATGTACACCCAGTGTGTATGGGCAAGTGCTCGTGTTTGGGGTTGTGTGTGCCTGCAGCGTGAGCACACAGTCTTCATTTTGGGGTTGTGCACGCTTACTTGCTCAGTGAGCGTTTGCCTGTGCCGAGGACTTGCAAGCCCCCACAGGCTCTGTGTATCTCTGGAGGGGGTCCTTTGGGCTGCCTGTGACAGTGCAGACACCCCGGTGTGGCCTGCAGGGGGTGGGGCCCTGTCCCCTCCTGGGAGTGTGTCAGTGGCCGGCTGACCTTTCCCAGCTCTCAGAGCAGCTCCGTGACCTCTCCCAGCTGCGTCTCCGAGGCAGGGTCTGCGGCTCTGCTGAGCTGGAGAGGGTGGATTCTCCTCCAGCCTCTTCGCTGGTGGGGCCACTGTCCCTGGGCCTCTCTGGCTGGCTGTCGGCAAAGGCCCCAAGGCCCAGGTCCTGGAGATACTCGCTGCCCTGCAGGGCTCCCAGATCCAGATCCTCCAAGCTGTCGCAGAACTGGGGAATACCATCCTCCTGCAGGCCGGGGTGGGGGAAGAAGAAGCTGTTGACCCAGGGCAGCAGAGGCCCCAGCCCCAAGTCCTGCCATCCCCCTCCGGTCCAGCCTGGGCTCAGGGCCCTCCTCATGCCAGGTGGGGGTTTGTCCCCTTAGCACTCTAACCTGTCCCTCAAGGCCTCATCTCAAAGAAGGGGCTGGAAGTCCAGGCTTTCTAGCCTTGACTCCACCTCACTAGGTGACTTCCCCTCTGCTAGGCTTAGGAAAGGGACGTAATGACCTCTGCCCTGCCCCCTCCCCCGACTAGTTCAATGTTCAGTCTCTGAGTGCACTTTGTAGAAGTGCTGCATGGAGTGGAGTCACCCTGGATGCTAATGGCAAGAATTCAGGCAGTGTCGGGGCTCCCTGTTCCTGGGCTGCTTGAAACATCTCCTCATGGGGCTCTTGGCTTCCCAAGTCTCCCTCCCTGGCCGGGGCTGGGGTGAGGCAAGTGAGGACCTTGCTTCAGGCACAAAATCAGACTGGGTGCCCTCTCACCAAGAAATCCAGAAGCATCATATGTGGGTGCGCATGTAAGAGTAAAGCAAGGAGATCCACAATGGGTGTGTTGTCAAAATGTTAAATAATGACAGTATCGGGCCCCTGTGCTTGTACCACTCACCTGGCTCATGGCCCTTATTCCTGGCCCTGCTCCCTCCTACCAGAGTCTGGGACACCCCAGCGCATAAGCCAATAGCTTCCCCTCCCCAACAGGTAGATGCCCAGGGAGAACGTGCCTCATGCCACCACCCACCGCGAGGCCGCAGTGTGCCAGGTGCTGGTAGGCACGGAAGGTGCACAGATGTGGACCACCACGCGCCAGGAGCCAGAGCCCCAACATTGCCACCCTGAACCAATTGCGCCTTATCCCTAATGCCACAGCAGCCCCACCAGGGGGCATTGTTATCCCACTTTCCAGATCAGAAGACTGAGGCTCAAGGAGGAAGGAGGACTCCCCCGGATCACACCGCCGACCAATGGCAGAGCGGGACTCAAACAGGTCTGTCTGGATCCAAGCCCCATGCTTGCTTGCTTGCTTGCTTGCTTTTAAAGATTTTATTCATTTTATTTTAAAGATTTTATTCATTCCCTGCAGGGAGCCTGATGCGGGACTCAATCCCAGGACCTTGAGATTATGACCTGAGCTGAAGCCATGAGTTGGATGCTTAAGCAACTGAGCCAACCAGGTGCCCTGAACATGCAACTCTTGATCTTGAGGTCATGAGTTCAAGTCCCATGTTGGGCATAGAGATTACTTTTTAAATGAATAAATCAAAAGATTGGTGATGATGTTAATAAACGTGATTAAAAATAAAAGTCCCCCAGTGACCCTGGGGTGGCTCAGCGGTTGAGCATCTGCCTTGGGCCCAGGGCGTGATCCTGGAGTCCGGGGATCGAGTCCCACGTCTGGCTCCCTGCAGGAAGTCTGCTTCTCCCTCTGCCTGTGTCTCTGCCTCCCTCTCTGTGTCTGTCATGAAAAAATAAATAAAATCTTAAAAAATAAAAAAAGTCCCCCAGGGGCACCTGGGTGACTCAATTGGTTAAGTATCTGAATTCAGCTCAGGTCATGATCTCGGGATCCTGGGATTGAGTCTTGTGTTGGGTTCCCCACTCAGCGTAGAGTCTTCTCCCTCTCCCTCCATCCCTCCCCAACCCTGATGCACACGCTCTCTCTCTTTCTCTAATAAAGAAATTAAATCTTTAAAAAAAAAATCCCTTAGGGTAGGATTTCCAGATAAAATACATGGCCCTCAGTTAAATTTGAATTTCAGTAAACAACATATATTTCTGTAGCATAAGTATATCCCAAAACATTGCACTATTTGACATTCAAATCTAACTAGACATCCTATAATTTTGTTTGCTCAATCTTGCAACCCTAACCCTGGGCCATTTGGCCAGGGAGGGCCAGTCCTCAGCAGGCGAAGGAGAACAGAGAAGCCCCTGCTAATGCTTGGCATCAGGGATTTTCAGAGAAGCTTCCAATTCAAAGTTGAAGGTCCCCAGAAAGGGGAGGAGCTATGCAGGATCTGGCTGTTCCCTCCTGATCTCACCGGCTTGGAGCTCTCCATAGTTTTTACCCCTTCTTCTCTGTCACTGTGCTAAAATAGACACGACATAACATTTGCCATTTGGACCATTTTTGAGTGTGCAGCTCAGCGGCACACACTGGAAACTCCCAACCTGCTGCCTGTCTACGAATTTGCCTATTTGAGGGACCTCGTGTAAGTGGACTCCTACAGTATTTGTCCTTTCGTGTCTGGCTTCTTTCACTTAGCATTAATGTTTTCAAGTTCATCCATAGCCTAGCATGGATCAGAACCGCATTCCTTTTTAAGGCTGAATAACGCTCCCTGGTCCGCAAGGACCGCGTTGTATGGACAATCAGCTAATCCACGTGTTGTTTACCCATTCATCCCACGACGGACACCTTTGGCTGTCGTGGAGCCTGCTGTCAACACTGTGCTATTTGACATTCAAATCTGTGAATTTGTTTTTTTTTTTTAAGATTTATTTATTTATTTATTTATTTATTTATTTATTTATTTATTTATGATAGACATAGATAGAGAAAGAGGCAGATTCACAGGAGGAGAGAGAAGCAGGCTCCATGCAGGGAGCCTGACGTGGGACTCGATCCCGGGACTCCAGGATTGTGCCCTGGGCCAAAGGCAGGCGCTAAACCACTGAGCCACCCAGGGATCCCCCAAATCTTTGAATTTGAATGTGGGCACACAAATAGCTATTCGAGGCCCTGCTTTCAACTCTATTTATTAGAGAGAGAGAGAGAGAGAGAGAACATGAACAGGGAGCCCAACACGGGGCTCGATCTCAGGACCCCGGGGTCATGACCTGAGCCAAAGGCAGATGCTTAACCAACTGAGCCACCCAGGCTCCCCATCCTTGCTTTCAGCTTTTTGGGGTAGATATCCAGAAGTGGAATTGCTGGAGTGGCAGTGTTTCTGGGTTTGACTTCTGGAGCACGCGCTGTACTGTTCTCACGGCCTCCCTTTCTGGAATCTCTCCTTTGCACTCGTTGATCTTTGTCCTTCCCACCTCCCTGGCTGCTCCTTCTCTCCCTCTGCTTCTTCCCTCTGTCCTTTTATACACGTGGGTCCCTCTTCCTCTGTCTCTGTGGGAGAACCCATGTCTCTGGTCCTGCGTGGCTCAGGCTCGCCTGCCCCTCCTGTGACCTGGGCAGCAGCCTCCTGGCAGGTCTCCCCGTTCCCGAAATCACCCCAGTCCCACCCCCGGTGCCTGGACAACCTCTAATGACTCTGTCTCCTCTGCCACTGCCCGAAAGGTTTTCTTGTGTCTCTGGTTTTTATCTTTCTGTAAATATAAACATGTCAGGACAGCCTCTTGGCCTGGACCAGGCCCCCTCTCCCTCTCCTGCATCTGGCCTCCCTCACCGGAGGCAGAAGTGGGAACTTGGCCAGAGCTGGGGGTGGCAGGGGTGGTGGGTGGCTGCGGGCACAGGCTGTCCCAGCTCCCAACAGCAGGTATGGGGTGGGGGGGGCGAGGGAGGCCTCACCCTTTGCTTGGGAGCCTGAATCTATCCTCCATAAATATTGCCTGAGTGAGAAAAGGCGGGAGTCGGCCCAATGAGGGCCTTTCCAGGCATCTGACTAATCAGTGTATGGTGGCCCTGACACCCCAGAGAGGATGCAATAAATCCAGACTCTTGCTGCGTGGATCCTGAGGAGCCTTGGGGGATGGGCTCCCCCGGTCAGACTCAGAGGCGAGCTGTCCCAGGAATGCTCACTCTGCAGAAGGGCTTACTGTGTGCAGATTTTGGTAGTACACGGATAAACTGTTTTTTTTTACAAGTGTGAGTGGTTATTTATTTCATGGTAAATTAGTAAGCCATGGCCTGCCAAAGCAACTTGAAGCACACGGTTTCTCTAGTTCCACCTTATCAGATAAGAAAGGAGATTGGTATCAAACAAAATAGCAAATAAATGACAGGGCAGATGGTTCTTGATTGGCTCAAACGGTAGAAAAACTGTAGTCAAGGTTTGCACCCTCGTATCATTTTTATTAGCTCAGAGTGACTTCGGGCAAGTCCCAAACCCTCTCCAGGTCTCAGTAGTCTCATCTGTAAAGTGGGTGCAGTGCCGCCTTCTTGGAGGATTACTTGCTGTGTGGGTACCATGAGATGATGTGTGCACCTTGCAAGCCCCGGATCAGGGGAAGCAGATCTTACAGTGGTTGTTGTTTTCATATTTTGGGAGTTAGGGCTCTTCCTCTGAGGAAATTGATGGCTGTGTCAGATGCTGTCACACAGTCCATCCCCTGCCCTCCTGGAGCTAGTTGGAGAAGGGTGGTGGTTTAATCCAGCTATTATAATCAAGTATGATAGGATGTTCCGGGAAGCAGGCTGAAGAAGAGCTGGGGGGGTCCAGCTGGGCCTGCTGGGATAGGAATTCTGGATTGGAATTTTACCTAGAAAATCTCCTCTGGAGTCTCCTGGGTGGCTCAGCAGTTGAGCATCTATCTGCCTTCAGTGCAGGTTACGATCCCCGATCCCCGGGTCCTGGGATTGAGTCCCGCATTGGGCTCCCTGCAGGGAGCCTGCTTCTCCCTCTGCCTAAGTCTCTGCCTCTTTCTCTTTGTCTCTCATGAATAAATAAATAAGATCTTTAAACAAAATCTCCTCTATTTTAAAGTGCAAAACTCAGGGTAATCATTGGTGTAAAAAACCTACAAAGTATAACTCAATTAAGAAAAGCTAGACAATCTTTAGACAGCTTCCATAGCCAAAACAACCCCCCCAAAAAACCCTATTTCCAACCACATAAAATTAGGTCCACATGACATGTAAATGGTCTCTTGAACTGGCCAAGTTTCACGCATTGGTCACGTTTCGTGTATTTTAAACAGATCTACATCTTGGGTTGCCTGGCTGGTTCGGTCGGTAGAGCACCTGACTCTTAATCTCAGGGTCGTGAGTTCAAGCACCACATTGGGCATGGAGTCTACTTAAAACATAAAAATAAGGAAAAAGAGAAAGAAAAGACCTACAACTTACCAGTTAGGAGACAGTAGGATTTCAATAAGAAGTCCTACTAAATATAAAGACAAAGAAAGCAAGGAAGAAAGAAACAAACCAGGGGGACTTCCTGGAGGAGGTGACAGCGAATAAAGCCATGTGGAACAAATAGGAGTTGGCTAGGCTGAGGCTGCAGGCAAGGGCATTCCAGGGGACTAAAGAACAGGACATTCAGAAACCTGCAGGCTTGAGAGGTCCTAGTGCCTTCCAACACCTGGCAAGAGTTGCTTAGGGCTGGAGGTGTGGAGGGGGAGATGGGGCCCATCAGCAGGCCTGGTTGGTCAAGTTCACAGGGCTCGAGTGATGGGGAGGAATGTGGGGACCGGGACAGCTCTTTCCATGGCCTCTGGCTCAGGTGACCAAGTAGATGACAATGACAGGGATGCGGGTGGAGGGGCTCATGGGGGAGGGGTAGAGCCCGGCCTTGTGTTCCCCAGGCCCCTGCCTCCCCAGGTGCGCAGCTCCCCCATCCCCACTTCACCTGCCCACTGCCTGCAGCCTTCGGGTTCAGTCCAAAGCCCTGAACGAACCTTGAGCAGACCCTCCTTCCTTAGTGTGGGGGGCGGGGTAAAATGCCACCCAGAGCCCCCTTCCGCGAAGACTTGCCACCCCAGACGCTAGGAGGGCTGTCAGCAGATGGCTGTGGGCCCCTTCCTGGGTAGCCCGCAGGCCACGACTTGTTGATGAGGGGACGTAATGGTTCACCCATCTCAGCCCGTCTTGAGACCACTCTGCAGGGATGCTCCAGCTCGGAGCCTTCCATGGAAGCTTTTTCTTCCCATTTCATCCACCCATCCACGTCCCCACCCCGTCTAACCTTCTTTTCTTTGTCCCATCCATCCATCCATCCATCCATCCATCCCATCAAGTCTTCCTTCTGTCATCCATCCATTCACTTGCCTTCTTCTTATCCCTCCCTCCCTCCTCTTGTTCCAGGGAGGATTCCAGTCTCCTCACCTGTCGAATGGGATCATAACTACCTTGCCAAGTCTTAACGAGAGTTCTCTGAAATAACGCACACAAGGTGCCTGGTAAAGCGCACGTGCTAAACAAAGTGTACTTGCTGCCACTGGGGTCATGTGCTCCTGCCCGTCCCGGCCATCAGACACCTGCCTGCTCGTCCTCCATGGTGGGGAAGTCTGGGTGCTCGGGCCTCCAGGGTCTGCCGCTGCTCTCGGTGGCTGAGGCTGCAGCTCCAGAGTCAAAGGGCTGGACACACGGCTTGGGCTCAGAACCTGTGGAGAAAGGAGGGACAAGGTGGGCAAGGCTGAGGGGCGGGAAGTCTGAGTCCTGCACCTGCTACTGCTTTCCCGGGGCTCAGTTTTCTCTGTAAGATGGGGTGGTTGGAGGAAGATTTTTAAGCCAGCATACCTGCCGTCACCTCCCTGTCCTGAGCCTGTAGTGGACATTTGTATCCAATCGGGGAGGCTCTTTCCTGCTGATCGTTTATCCCTTTAAGATCCCACCCCCAAGGCCCCATTTCCAGCCACTATCTTAGGTTAATCAGAGTGGACTTCTGAGATGATACCAGTTGGTCGCCCCTGCTCTGGCTAAAAAGCCCCATTGAGTAGAGTGGGTCCTTAAGATCAGATGCAAGTGCCCAATGCCCACATTAATAGGGTCTCTAATGGGGGGACTTCAGTCTCCCTCGGCCCCCATATTGTATTTGGAGTTTCAGGGGCTGCTGGGTGCCATGGGGTAGAGGAGAAAACAAGGACTTTAGGGTCAAGCGGACTGTGTCCTTTGCCTGGACCTGCCACTAAGGGTTGTACGCGTCTCTGGGGAAGGCACCTCGAGGCTGTTTCCTCACCTGGGAGATGGGTGTGACAGTGCCTCTCAGAGCTTTGGGGAGGATGAAGAACCCCAGCATGTGTGGTGCTGGGCGACCTTCTTTGCTCTCTAGGTCAGGAGGGTGCTCTGGCTTAATATCAGGTCTTGGACTGAGCCCCCTGGAGTGGGTCCCCTTTTTCTCTCCCCCTGCCCCCTACACTGCAGCTAGAGCGGCCACCCCTGCCTATTCAAATCCCTGCGGAGGCTCCTCGTTGGCTGCAGGAAGGATATTGAGACTCTTGGCCTGGCCACTAATGTCCACCAGGATATTCCTTCTGTGCCGTGTCCTTGCTCCCTCCGGACTTGCTCCCTCCACTCCTGCTCTAAAACTGCCTGCCTGAATACCTCACCGTATTCCTTTCAGAAATCTCTGTCCACCCCAAACCTATGGTGCCTCTCTCGTGTGCATTTCATTGCCTCGACATCTGGACTCCCTTCACTCCTCCATCCCCCTTCCAAAGACATCCCAGGCTCTGCAGAAACCAGGGAGGTGACAGGAGCGTGCCTGGAGGAGAGGCCTGGGGAGGTGGCTAGGGGTGGAGGAGAGAGGATACCACCCAGTGGGGGGATGCATAGAGGGGCTGATCAGACCAGGACGTTCTAAGTAAGAGCAATGATGGCTTCAGGTGGGGCTGAGTTGGGGTGGGGGAGTGGATGTCTGGTGCTTTTGGAAAGTGGGGATTTAGGTAGGTAGCTTGAGTCCCCTCTGGCTGGGTGACCCCATGTCCTGGTTTGTTGGGCACAGTCGTACTTAATGTTGAGCCAGGGTAATTATGAGCAACACCTCCTTGTCCTTCTCTAAAGGGTCTAGCAGAGGGGAAGGCTAAGGATGTCCCTCTATTCCAATGGGGCTGTCTGCACCCACTCACATCCCCTGTTCTCCTGGCTGTGGATCTGCGAACACTGCTCCAAGTTTTGGGACCCTGAAACACACACAATCTGGAGGAGCCTTCTTTTAGGAGAGAATATGAAACTATGAATATGAAACTGTGAATACAGAATTGCCAGGGCCTTGGGCACCCGGGTGGCTAAGCGGTTGAGAATCTGCTTTCAGCTCAGGGCATGATCCCGGGGTCCTGGGATTGAGCCCCATATCGGGCTCCCTGCGAGGAGTCTGCTTCTCCCTCTGCCTGTGTCTCTGCCTCTGTGTGTGTGTGTGTGTCATGAATAAATAAATAAAATCTTAAAAAAAAAAGAATTGCCAGGGGCTCTGAACACGAACATCAGAAAACAGTCAAGGCAGAAATAAACACGCTTTGTGAATAGATGGGTGACAAGGGGGCAAAACCACAAGGACACTGGAAAACTGTGTGGCTGTCCCTTAAAAAAGAAACTCAGAGAGCTATCATGTGACCCAGCCACCCCACAGCTAGGGATAGCCCCTCAGGAAATGAAGACGTATGTCCACCCAAAAGCTAATACGTGACCACTCGCAGCAGCACTTTTTATAATAGAAGGTGGAAATAACTCAGCTATCCACCCCTGGGTGAAGAGATACACAAGATGTGGTGTAGACATATAGGGGAAGAGTATCCAGCCACTGAAAGGAATAAAGTTCTGGGGCGCCTGGGTGTTGGTTCTGAGGGTCTGCCTTCGGCTCAGGGCGTGATCCCAGTCCCAGGATGGAGTCCCGCATCGGGCTCCCCGCAGGGAGCCTGCTTCTCCCTCTGCCTGTGTCTCTGTCTCTCTCTCTGTGTCTCTCATGAATAAATAAATAAAATCTTTAAAAAACATAAAAAGGAATGAAGTTCTGATGCCAACTACAAGGTAGGGATCAACCTTGAAGACATAAGCAAGGCAGTCAGTCAACAAAGAGCACACGTTATCTGGAAGATATGAGTAAAATTTGTAAAAATTTTTGGAAGAGATAAGTCCATAGACACGGAAAGCAGATTTGTGATTGCCTATGGCTGTGGGGGGGACAGGGTGGGGGGTGTAGAGTGATAGCTAGAAGATATGAATTTCTGTTGGGGGGATGAAAATTTTTTTTTAAGATTTTATTCATTTATTCATGAGACACACACACACACACACACACACACACACAGAGAGAGAGAGAAAGAGAGAGGGGTAGGGACACTGGCAGAGGGAGAAGCAGGTGCCACGCAGGGAGCCCGACATGGGACTTGATCCCGGGACTCCAGGATCCCGCCCTGGGCCGAAGGCAGGCGCCAAACCGCTGAGCCACCCAGGGATCCCCAAGATGAAAATGTTCTAAAATTGATTGTGGTGATGGGTGCATAACACTGTGGATGTACTCAAAGTCACAGAACTGTACACCTTAAGTGGGCGATTTGTGTAGTGTGTGAATTCTATCTCAATGAAACTGTTGCCAAAAAAAAATTCTGGGACCCCTTGCAGAATTTTGATTGTGCGGGTGCCTTTGGGCTCCAGCTCTATTTCCTTCAAGGTAGATGAGCCTTTGATGTCCGGGCCTGCCACAGTGTGCGAGAATGTTGTCACTTGTTCCCACCATCCTTGCTTTCCCAGGCGGACCGACGGACTCAGCTCTGCTGTACCTCGTTTAGGTCTTGTATCTCCCGCCTTCCCCACCCTGAAGCCAAGGCAGCCTGTATGACTCAGAGAAATGTCCGAACAAAACAAGCAGGCTGTGAAGGAGAAAAACCAGATGTGGGGGTGCGTCTGGGAGGCTGATGCGAGCCCGAGAGGGGAGGAGGAGCTGGCCCAGGGGTCAGTTCCATCCCTTGACCAAGCACCCCAGGGGCTTCAGGAAAGACCCAGGGGTCAGCCTGCTTCACTGGGCAGGGGGCCCATGGAGGCCTGAGGCCTCAATAGCCTGTACCTTGCATCTGCAAACTCTGTGGGTGTGGGACCCACAGGCTGAAAGTGAAAGGTCAGGAATGAGTCTGCTCTTTCTATGGAAGCTTCTGACCCAAGAACTGGCTGGGCTGGGCTTTGATGATGGACTCAGTTCTCATCCTGGTGTCCCATGCTGAACCCCAATCTTTGTGTGGTCAACTATAAGCCCTGATCCCCAGAGTCATAGACTAAACTTTGAACCAGGTATCATAGACTGAGCCCCATCTTGGTGTCATAGACTCAACATCAGAGATTGAGCCCCATCTTGGTGTCATAGACTGAGCCCCAGTCCCAGTATCAGAGACTTAGCCCCATCTTGGTGTCATAGACTGAACTCCAATCCCAATATCATAGACAAGGCCCCATCCTGGTGTCATGGACTGAGCCCCAATCCTAATCTCATAGGCTCAGTCCTGATCCTGGTGTCATAGAATGAGTTCCCATCCTAGTGCCACAAACTGAACCCTGACACTGCTCATAGACCGAGCTCTGACTCTAATGTTGAACAGTGAACTCTGATTTTGCTGGAAGATTCTCTTCCCTCAGGCTCCAGTCATTGTCTCCAGTGGACACCGATCATTGCTGCCTAGTATTCCCACTTATACCCCAACCTCAAGATGTCAGGACCAAACTCTTTGTTTTCTGTCCTCCTTCTGTGTCCCTGTAGTAATGTGACTGCACTATCTCCCCAGTGACCTGGCCAGAAATGGGGAGGCCAGTTTTACCTCCTCACTACCCCTCAGGACACCAAGCCCTGTCAATTTGTTCTCCCTGACATTTCACCACTCCATCCTCTCTTCTCCTTTCCCCTGCCACTCTGAATTTCAGCTCCCATTATTTCTTTCCCTACACAACCACAATTCTTTTTGGGGTTTTCCCACACAAACTATTGTTAACCATAATTTCACTGTGATTGGTTTACTTGTTCCTTTCTGGACCGAGAGTTCCATGGGTCAAATCTGGCTCAACGCCTGATTTTATAAACAAAGTTTTGTTAGCACAAGTCATGCCCATTTGTATATATATTATCTATGACTGCTTTCATGCTATCACAGCAGAGTTCCCCAATTGCATCAGAGATCCCTGACAAGCTGAAAGTATTTACTCTTTGGCCCTTTATAGAAAAAGCTTGTTGATCCCTGTTCCAGACCATGAGGTCCATGAGGGCAGGTACTGTGTCTGTCCCACTTTTACATCCTCAAGCTCCAAGTGGTAAAATCTTATGTGTATTGATCAGTTCCTATATACCTTGCCTAGTGCTAAGTCTGTCATGTAAGAGGCAGAGGTTGGGATGTGAACCCCGGTGTTTCCAACTCCAAAGCTGGGAGTTTATAACCACCAGGCTAACCTGTGGTTAGCTGATGAATGGGTGGGTGGGTGAATAAATGATTGGATGGATGGATGAGTGGATGGTTGGATGAATGGGTGAATAAACTATTGGATAGATGGATAGATGGGTGGATGGTAGTTAGTGGGCTGGCTGGTTGGATGAATGAATGGATGGATAGTTGGATGAATGAATGTGTAGATGATCGAACAGATAGATGGTTAAATGGGCAGATGGTTATATAAATGGAGATGGATTCTGGATGCATGAATAAATGGGTACTAGCTGGCTGTTTGGTGGATGGATGCATGGATCATTAGATGGGTGAATGGTTAGATGGTAAGATAGATGATGGTTATGTGGTTAGATGGATGGATGGTTAGATGGGTAGATGGATGGATGATTAGATGGATGGATGAATGAGTGGATGGATGCATGCATGCATGTGCACAAATACATGGATGCATGGATGCATGGTTGGCTGGCTGGCTGTTGGGTGAGGTGAATGAATGGATGGATGGTTAGATGGATGGATGGATGGATGCACGCATCTATGCATACATACATGGATAGAGGGATGGATAGATGGATAGTTGAATGGATGGATGATTAGATGGATGACGGTTGGTTAGATGATTGCATGCATGGATGGACGCATGGATGCACGGTTGGATAGTTGGCTAGCTGGCTGGGGGATGGACGAAAGGATGGATGCATGCATGCGCAGATGGATAGTTGGGATAGATAGTGTGGCAGCGTCCAGAGCCAGTGAGGCATTACATTCGGGGGATGCCGTTCCGAGGGGATGAGGGGAGAGAGCTATAGATGGAGGGGGGATAGAACAGAGTCGGAGAAGCCAGGCAAGAAGGAAACCAAGTTAGGACACAGAATGCACTCATTACGCATTCAGTGGGGGAAGCTGCAGTGGCAGGTCCCAACCACCCTTTCCTCAGCCTTGTTTGCTTCCCCAAATCCAACCCCATCATTTTCCCAGAAAGTCCCACTAGATGACCAGATGGCCAGTTACAGAGCTTAAAGGGGCACAGAACCTCCCTCTTCCTTCGGGCCTCCCTAACTCCCCGGGGCTAAATAAAGACTCAGCTCCCCAACACCATGGTTCTCTCTAAGGAGTCTGGATTTAGGTAGGCAGCCTCTTCCACCATCAGCCCCTGCAGCACCAGCCATAAAAGGGTGTAAGAGTCACTGCTGGTTCCCTGAGCTCACTCCCCCACCTGCCAGCCTGTGAATCAGTCTCAATCTGCCTGGGCCGGAAGACGGGGTGGGCAGAGAGGCCAGGAGTGGGTGGAACTTCATGAGGATCTGGGTCACAGACAGGCGTCTTGCTGGGCCATGGGTGATGCACGAGTTCTCTGGTATGGCCATCCACTGGTGGATTGAAACCCCCCCCGCCCCAGGCCCTGCAGCTGCCCACCCTGGCAGCTTTGCTTACTGGCCGGAACACACCACAGAGGTAGCCTTGGAATAGAACTGTCTGCAAATCCTGGCTCCTCCGGCACAGGCTTGCTGTGTGACCTCGAGCAAGTCACTCAACCTCTCTCAACCTCACGACGGTTCAACAACTGGCAGCAGCTGCCATCGTTCTGACGACTCTTTTCCTGCATCCCAACCTCCAGGGCCACCCTCTCTGTCCCCAACCCCAACCTCCAGGCCTCTGATACTCCCATCTCCTTCCTGACCCACGTAGGGTGCCTGGTACACATTAGGCCCTCAAGCAGAGTCTGTGGGCAGAATGAGCTAACGAATCCTCTCATTGGCCTCCCACTTCACCAGCACCCACCCCCACCCTGAACAAGTGCTTGACTCATGCAGGTGGCAGGGGGCTGTTCCGGGTGAGGCAGGGGAGGGTCATGCAAAGATGGGAGGCACAGAGGCACAGGGACATCCAGGAGGCTCCCATCACACTGTCCCCTATGCCCTGTGGCCCTGGCCACTCTCTGGTTATACCCTCAAGGGTAAACTCGCCTTGAGATTTAGGGAGAGGAGTCTTTTTGCCAAAACAATTCACCCACACCTTGGGAGACATAATACAGGGGCCTCTCCAGCCCCCACAGAGGTAAACTGAGGCCCCAGGACCTGGGAAGGGGTTGCCACCAGCCAATGTTGTGTGTGTGTTTGAGGGAGGCATCTACCAGAACCCCTGGGAGTCTCAAACCTCCTCTTTTTTGCTGCCTCCCCGAGCCTCCATCCTGCCGCCTTCCAGGAGCAAACAGCACCAGGAACCCTCGGGAAGGCACCAGGCTGCCCAGAGGGGGAGTTCTGGGGTGGATTCTCTTTCCGCAAAATTATCTCCTGAGACAAGGTCCTGGCTGAGCCCCCGTGGGGGGGGGGAGGTTCCTCTGAAGTGAGAGGGACCCCATAAGCCTATGATGTCCTGGGCGTCCGGGGGAACTAGGGATGATGGAATTTGGGACTGGATCAGCTAAAGTCTGTGCCCCAGGCCAAGAAAAGGCTCCAGGCTGTCAAGGGAGCCCTGCCTGGGGGGACGTGCCTGCTGGCCACTGCCTGCCCCCTTACCTCTCTTGAAGGCCCACCGCCTCAGCCACAGCTTGGAGAGGGCCGGCCAGGAGTGGTTGAGCGCCGAGTTAGCCATGGGGGCCCACGCGTGCGGGAGTGTGGGCGACCAGCAGAGGATGAAGCAGGACTTTGGCTGGGAATCCCTGCCAGGATGGGGCTGCCAGCAAGAGGGGCGGAGACTGCAGCCAGGGGCTGCCAGATGCATCAGCTGATGGGAGGCTGGAGGTAGGGCAGGGGGGCTGGGGTTTTCTGCTGGGGGTGGGGAGCCCGGGGGCTCCAGCCTGGGGGGAGGCCAAGCCCTCAGTACAGCCCACACCACCCTACCCTTCCTCGACCCTTTAGCCTCTCAGCCTGGCTGGACAAGACATTTCCAGGGGGAGCCCAAGACAGCAGTGTGAGTGGTGGGGACGTCGGGGTCTTCAGAAAGCGAGTCTAGACCGGGTCCTGAGGTGAGTCTGCATGTGTCTGAATGAGTGTGTGTGTGTGTGTACCATTGTCTATGATTTTTTTTTCATTGTGATTCTGACACCGTGTTTGCGACTTTGCACACAGGGTGTGTATTTTCATGCCTCTGGGTGTGTGTTCGAGTGCAAATCTTGAGTGTCAACCTGCCTACATGGGGTGGGGGATTTGGAACATCCAGGTGGCTCCCCCCCCCTGGTTTTATTGAGATATAATGAGCACACAGCGCTGTATAAATTTAAGGCACACAGCACGACTTAGCTTACACATACTGTGAAATGACCACCACAACCAGTTTAGTTAACATCCATCACCTCATGTAGATACAGAAAAAAGGAGAAATATCTTTTTTTTCCCCTTGGGATGAGAACTCTTAGGGTCTACTCTCCCAGCAGCTTTTCTAGCAGAGCGCACAGCAGTCACCACACTGTGCTGTGCGGTGCATCGCCAGGACTTATCTCTCCCGGAGCTGGAAGTTTGTCCCTTTTGGTCTCCTTTTCCCAACTCCCCGCGCCCCACCCTCAGCCCCAGGCCCTGCTCCTGGAACCCACAAATCCCATCTCTTTATCCCCGAGCTTGGTGGCTGTTTTTCAGATTCCCTTCTTAAAAGTGAGAGCGCCCAGGATTTGTCTTTCTCTGCCTGACTTAATCTCACTGAGCATAATGCCCTCAAAGTCCATCCCCATTGTCACAAATAACAGGATTTCCGTCCTTTTTATTGCTGAATATTGTTATCTGGGCGTGTTCAGCAAGCACCTGCGAACCTGAGTGTCTGGAGGCCCGCTGGCATCTGTGGGGTTGGAGCGGCAAGGCTCACCTGGGACGGGGGCTATCTGTGTCCCACAGCTGTGCCGGGCTTCTGTGTGTCTGCGCGGTCGTGTGCACGTGAGTTGGGTGTGTGGGGCGGGTGGGGGGCGGGTGTGCAAGCGCGGGTCCGCAGGTGGCCTGGCCAACGCTGCCCCCTGATGGTCCGGCCTCCCTACTGCATCCTCACTCCCTGAGCTGAGAAACTGTGGCTTTGTTCCCTGCTGACCTCCTGCGCTCCCCGAATCCTTTCTGCGACCTCCCAGCCCCAAACCACTGTCGCTGGTGAGACGATCACCAGTGGCCGTCTCCTTCCTTGCGTCCTGGCCCCCACCGCCCCCTCGGAGGAAAAGGCTGTCACTCTTCAGCGACCTTTCCTGAAGGGTTATCTGCACGCCTGCCTTTGCCGACTCGCACCTGCTCCATCCCACAGCCCCTGGAGGCTGATTGCCATCCCCTCCAGCCTTCCCGCTCTCTCTAGGGGCTAAATCCAAGGGACACTTTTCTGCTTCCCTTTGCCGGATGCCTCTGACCCCTTCTTTCTTTTCTTTCTTTTTTTAAGGTTTTATTTATTTATTCATGAGAGACACACGGAGAGAGGCAGAGACACAGGCAGAGGGAGAAGCAGGCTCCGTGCGGGGAGCCCGATGAGGGACTCGATCCCAGGACCCCGGGATCACGACTGAGCCAAAGGCAGATGCTCAACCACTGAGCCACCCAGGCGCCTTGACCCCTTCTTTCTTGAACATCCCTCAACCCCCCACGGTGCCTCCAGCTTCTCCTCCCTGCTCATTCATCAGATTCCCTTCCCGCCTTGGCTCATTTTCCTTTCTCTGTCTGACCTATAAACCCTGTCCTTGGGCATTTCATGCTCTCCCCTGAGCCTCGGCCCTGATGACCTCATCTACACCTCCCTTGGGACTTGAGCTCTCAGGAGTCGGTGACCCACCCCCAAATCTTTCACTAACAGAAAGACACAGAAACACCCAACAGGCTCCAGCACACATGGACAACTGCAGACGTACACACACTAGTCCGACATACCTTCACACCCATGTCCACGTGCACACAGACATATGCACGCACGCACGCACACACACACACAATCATACAGAAATGGCCAGACTCTCTGGGGACCCAGAGAATGGCTCACGGGGATTTAACAACACCGCCCCACTGTGTGCTCCGGGCTGTGATTCGCCCAGGGCCCAGCCCTCGCCTTTCCCTGGACCGGCTACAGGTGCCTATGAACGCCCTGGACCTTTGGGTGGAGGGCAGGTGCCAGTGCTCCTGTGGCCGCTGACACGAGGCTTTGGGACAGGGACGGGCCTCAAGGACAGACAGCATTTCCTGAGCTCCTGTGATGTGCCAGGCACCGCGTTAAGATTCCACGTGCAAGACCCGTGACAACCCTTTTACAGAGGAGCAGCCTGGGCCGGAGGGGTGAAGTCACTTGTCCGTGGGCACACAGAGGCCGGGGGCTCCGTCCTCCACAGCGACAGTATCAAGCACTGGCCCCATGTCCAGCCCTGTGTCCGGCGGGGGTGCTGGGGCCCGAGGGGACATGTGGAGATGTGGCCCAGAACAGACACACGGATGTGTTTGTGGTTGACACTGCTGTGAAAAGCCTGCTTCCTCCAGGAAGCCCTCCCGGAGGGGCTCATCACAGAGGCCAGCAAACTCACAGGTCACCGAGAGTGGGGGCGGCCCTCCCTTGGTTGCACTTGCTTGTCAAGCCTGTTCCTCAGAACCGCAGGTGACAGGGCCAGCAGAGCACCCCAGAGAATCAGCACCCTGAGTGGGGCATTCAGGGCTTTCGCCACATGTCCCTAGCCTAACTCACCAGCTCGGTTCTCCCTGGCGCCCGCTCTCCCCTCCCAGACCAGCCCCTCCCTGCTGCTCCTGGGCCACCAGACCCCATTGGTGCACGACGCCGCCTGCAGGCTGCGTGGCCGGGGCTGGGCGGAAGCAGGCCTGGGTGTGCCCTGCGCAAACCGCAGCCTTCCTCCCCCTTCACCCCACTCCAGACAGGCGGGGCGAAGCTCCCCAAGGTGGGCCTCTGTGGGAGCCAGGGGCTGTCTCCCCCTCCGGGGGGTGGGGTGCTGGAGCTCCACCTAGGCAGCCCGAGAAGAGGGGCCTCCTCTTCCTTGGGTGACCTCAAAAGATTGGGATGGGTCCTCCTCCCGACTGGCTCTCAGACACCAACCTTACGAGGCAGTGTTTGTTTTAAAAGTCAGACACCCCCCAAAAAAATAATAAAAAAAAGTCAGACACCCAAGCCACAGGGAGGGGGCTCAGGGAGGTCGTGGTCCCCCCCCCCACCGCCCCAGGGTGAGGGGGATCCAGTTTACAAAGCCAAGCATGCCTGGTGCCTCTGCCATGGGGAGCACACCCATCCGCCCCTGTCGGGGTCCCCTGTGCAGGCTCTGGCTACCAGGGGCTCCATCTTCCTGTCTTATGGGCTGCACGTGTCGTGGGCCCCCTGGGGTGACCTCTGGGGTACACAGACCTCCGCAGAACAAACACGGAGTCAAACAGCCTTCCTCTCCCACTCAGGAAGCAGACAAGCCGCAAAGTGGAGAGAAACTGTGTGGGGGGTTACTCTGCTGCCCCTCGGGACCCCCCCAGCCCCCGGCCCCACTGCTGCTCTGTCTCTGTTGGTTCATCTGTCCCCCACGCCCCCGTGATGGTCACTCACCAGAGGGAGGCTTGTCTTTGCTGCCGTGGGAACCCCGGCCCGGCTGGCTACCAGCTCCTGCAGCCCCCAAGACCCATGGCTAAGGCTTCCAGGAGGCCCAGGGGGAGCACTGGCCGGTCGGGGCCCCTGGGAACCACAGGGTGACCCAACTCTGCCCCAGCTTCCTCTTCCTCAACTGCCTGCCCGCCTGCTTGGCGCCTCTGTCGACCCTGGCCGTGGGCCGAGGCAAGGGGTCTGGGGACAGCGCAGGTAGGGTTCCAGAAGCAGGGAGCCTCCCCCTACTGCTCAGCCCTGTATGTGCAGGTGTCCTGAGAGGTGGGGTGGGGAGCGGGGCGGGGAGCCTCAGCACCCTCTCCCCCACCCCAGCAGCTTCCTGTGGAACCAACTGCTGATGAGGAACGGGGTGCCAGGGCCTCGTCCGGGTGCACGCGTCCACGGCGATGCACGGGACACATAAGTCAAGTGTATCCGTGGAGACACAGGTGTTCAGATGCCCCAGGAACCCGCACTGGCATGTGCTTGGGTGCACACGGCTACATGGGCACACGGATGCACCTGGGTCCCTATCGTGTTCTGGTAAATGTTTAACAACCACCTCTCTGATCAGAAAAAAAAAAAAAAAAAGTCCTGCTACATTGCATTTGCCGACTGCTGTGGTGTAAATGCTCCCACGGAGCTGACTGCAGTGCCAACCTGATGCCACTGAGCATGGAGTTAGCAGGAGATGCTCAGCCATGGCACCAGCAGGTCACTGGCGTGTATACTCAGGCCAGTGACTCCTGCAGAGACACATGGGTCCCCTGGCATTTGGGTACGTGGACACCTGTGGGTCCAGGTAGACATGGGGGTGTGCAGAGTGGTGCTGCCCACAGAGACCCCTGGGTGCACATGGGGCACGCCTAGGCTCCTTTATACTCAGAGACAGATGGGTGCAGATGCATGCACAGGGGCGTGACCACAGCATTGCAAAGGGGGGCACATGGAACCACACACCTGGTGCCCAGGAGGAGCCCCGATAAGGTACAGCCAGCTCGTCCCGGCTCACAGAGCCCATTGTAACATGATCGCGAATTTTGCGAATTTTGCTGGCTGGGTGTTACCTCCTGCCACCATAAACATTTAACTATGAAACGAAAGTAAAAAAAAAAAAAAAAAAAAAGAAAAAAAAGAATGAAAGTAACAAACACTGAACTCCAGCACCATGTACTTTTTTTTAAAAAACATTTTATTTATTTATTTATTTATGAGAGACAGAGAGAGGTAGAGACCTAGGCAGACAGAGAAGCAGGCTCCCCATAGGGAGCCCTATGCGGGACTTGAACCCAGGACCCCAGGATCACGACCTGAGCTGAAGGCAGACGCTCAACCACTGAGCCACCCCGGCGTCCCTAACACCATGTACTTAGTGCCACTGAACTGTAAATGAACTCAAAAATGGCAAAAGGGGTAAATGTATGTTGAGTATGTTTTCCTGTAATAAAAATAAATTCAACGCTCCCTAATCATTTTGCTTCATTTTCCCCGAACCTGTTTGGGTGGAGGGATACTAGACAGCGGTGAGCACACCCTGCATGCGACACACTCACAGGGACTCGTGGCTCTTACATGTGGGTGCAGCGCTCCACAGAGGCACACGCAAGCACAACAGGTCTGTGGACCCCCAGAAACATGAAACCGCAGGGACAGAGAGGGCTGCACAAGGAGACGCAAACACAGACACATGTGCTCATGGGCACGTGGTCACGCACGGTCACACAGAATGGACATGAAGACATGCGTGTGGCTGTACAATGACTCACACGTACACACGCACACACATGCGTGTACCCAAGGCAGATGCTAGACACCTGCGAGGACACACATGGAGACAGGGACACACGGGGTGCCCTATGATGCCCCCAAAGCCAAAACACACAGACCCAGGGGCTCATCCACACAAACCCTTGCTGACCGAGAAGTCCACACTTGTCCTCAGGGAGGCACACAGGACAGCCCGCAGAAACACCCAGACACAAGACACGCGTGGGACACAGGGCGACAGGAAGCACGCAGATCTGCATGCACAACACCTTCTGTAACCTTTGGTTATTCATTTAATGCGACACACACTTTTTGAGCGCCTACTGTATGCTGGGTCTTTTCGGAAGCGTGGGATTATGGCGAACGAGGCAGACACAACCAGCTCCGGAGTGCTGGAGGCAAACTGTGAACAAGGAAACAGACCCGCCCCGGGATGAATTGCCGTGCAAGGAAGCAAATACGGTGATGTGACCGAGAGTGGGCAGGGTGGTGGCTGCATTAGCCAGGGGGTCGTCAGGGAAGGCCACTGGCACTGAGCCGGGGGGATGCCCAGAAGGAGCCAGGTGTGGAGATGAAGATCCCGGGGAAGGGCATCCGAGGGCAGGAAGGGCAGGGGCCAAAGGCCAGGGGGCTGGGCTGAGCTGGGTGCATCCGGGGAACACCTGCGTGGCCACCGTGGGGCAAGAGAGGGACAGTCACGCGGGTGAACCTGGCAGTGCTCAGACCTGCAGGAGGACCTTAGGGACTGTCAGCAGGATTGATGGGCATCATCGGAGGGGCTCCCGCCGGAATGAAGGGGCAGAGGCAGGGACAAGGTGGCTCAGAGGGTGCAGAGGCCCGGAGACCCACGTGGATGCCGTCACTGGGTGGCCCTGGGAGGGAGGGTGGGTTCTGGTCCCTCTGTGGCTGTCTCTCCCCCACCTCCAATTCTCTCTGCCCCTCTCCTGTCTCTCTGCCTCTTCTTCTGGGCTCCCCTGCCAGAATTTAAATTTTCCCAGGCCTGTCCCCTGCCCTGTCGTCCTGCCCTGCTCTCCCTCCCGTGGTCCAGTCGCTAGAGAATGAGCCCCCTGCCCTTGGTCGGGGCCTCTATCCTCACTGCCTCCTCCCACTGCTGAGCTCCCTGGGGGCCTCCTGGAGCTCCCCGGGCTCTCCTCCCCCTCCAGGACCCTGTCTCACCTCCCGGGAGGTCCCCTCTGCCTGGACCACCCTTTACGGCTTTCCTTGGTGGTAAAATACACGTAATGTAAGATTTACGATTCCAACCATTTCTTTTTTCTTTCTTCTTAATTATATTTTTAAAGAGTTTATTTATTTATTAGAGACAGAGAGAGATAGGCAGAGGGAGAAGCAGGCTCTGTGCAGGGAGCCCGACGTGGGACTTGATCCCGGGTCTCCAGGATCACACCCTGGGCCCAAGGCGGCGCTAAACCGCTGAGCCACCGGGGCCGCCCTCTTTTTTCTTTCTTTGAAAGATTTTATTTAAAAAAAAATAATAAAGATTTTATTTATTTATTTGAGGGAGCGAGACAGAGTGAGAACTGGAGCATGGGGTGGGGAGGGGTGGAGGGAGAGGGAGAAGCTGACTCCCCCACTGAGCAGGGAGGATCCTAGGACCTGGAGATCATGACTTGAGCCTGTGGCAGAGGCTTAACCGACTGAGCCACCCAGGTGGCCCCATTCTAACCATTTCTGCGTGCACGGCTCGGTGGCATTGAGCACGAGACACTGTTGGGTGCAACCATCCCCACCATTCATCTCCATTATATTGCACCATGTGGCTGGACGCATTTTGTTTTATTCAATCATTTGTCAATGGACATTTAGGTTGTTGCCCACCTTTGGCCATTGTGACTGATGATGCTGTGAACATGCGTGTGCAAATATCTTTTGGAATCCTTCATTTGAACCCCATTGGGTATATATACTGCTGCGGAGTTTTAACCCCCTCACCCCCGGAGGAAATGAACCCATCCTGCCCTTAGCTTTCCAATGCGGTACTTCCGACGGTAGCTGCCATCACCGAAGTGGCCACTAGAGGACAGTGCTTCCCCAGGGCTTCTCCGCCCTCCAAGCTAAGACCGCAGGGGGGAACCCTCCCCCCCAAAACCAGGCTGGAAATGCGATGCGGCCCACCTAAGGGTGGGGGTATGGCTTGAGTTAGTGAGGGACACCTGTGTCCGTTAGGTCTCCCTTTCCTTCTCCCACTTTTGATCGAGATGTGGTTGAGTAAAATATTTTCTCTGCTGCAAGAAAAAAAAAAATTCCAGATGGGCTAAAGAGCAAATGTAGGGGCGCCTGGGTGGCTCAGTGGTTGAGCATCTGCCTTTGGCTCAGGGTGTGATCCTGGGTCTCAGAATCGAGTCCTGCATCAGGCTGCTTGCAGGGAGCCTGCTTCTCCCTCTGCCTCTGCCTCTCTCTGTATGTCTCTTGTGAATAAATAAATACAATCTTAAAAAATAAATAAAAAGCAAATATAGAAAATAAAGACCCCAAAGTAATACACATTGTAGAAGGAACTTACAAGGCAATTTCTACACTTGGGGTTGAAAAGCTTTTTTTCTAAAAAAAAAAAAAAAAAAAAGAAAGAAAGAAAGAAAAAAAAGAGAAAAGCTTTTTTTTCTTTCTTTTTCTTTTTTTGAACAGAAGGAGGAAACTCAGAAGATGTGAATGACAAGACAGAAATATCTGATTCTATATAAACTAACACAAATGTAAGGGGAAATGTTATAAACAAAACCAATAAGGAAAGATCAATTAGTTGTCTGTGAAGGGTTAGTACCTCTGTGTAAAAAAGAATTTCTATGCATTGATAAGAAAAAGACGAACAATGTAAATAGAAAACTGAGAAATCACACGAACAGGTATTTCTTGAAACCAAGAGCCAAAGGACATATGAAAATATAGTCCTCAGGAGCCCAGAGAGTGTGAATTTCAGTAACAATGAGGTGTCGCTTCACACCCAAGAGAGTGTCAACGACAACAGAAAAGAATGAGAATGTGTATCTCACTGTCATCTTATTGTAGATGAAATTACACTGGACCTCAGAAAATTTGTGAAATTCTATGTACTTATCTATGATTTCCAATATTTCCTAAGACTGAACTAAAATTTTCAAGCTGTCTTCATAAAACACATAAAAATGTGATAGATAAAAAAACATGAAAAAATGGTAACACTTATTGCTGGCAGGGATGCAGGGAAAAAAGCACTGGTACAAACTGTCACACACAGATATTATTGACCCACAACGGTGTTATATCCAGGTAAACCCATCATAAGTTGAAAATATCATAAGTTAAAGCGCAATCAATATACCTAAACTATCAAAAATCATAGCTTGGCTTAGCCTACCTCTGACTGACATATGCAGAAGACTTACATCAGCTTACACTGGGCCAAATCATCTAACACAAACCTATTTTGTAATCAGATGTTGAATATCTCATGTAATTTATTGAATACTGTACTGATCGGGGATCCCTGGGTGGCGCAGCGGTTTGGCGCCTGCCTTTGGCCCAGGGCGTGATCCTGGAGACCCGGGATCGAATCCCACATCAGGCTCCCGGTGCATGGAACCTGCTTCTCCCTCTGCCTGTGTCTCTGCCTCTCTCTCTCTCTCTGTATGACTATCATAAATAAATAAAAATTAAAAAAATTAAAAAAAATACTGTACTGATCACGAAAACCAGAATAGATGTCAGTGGTTTAAGTTTCTGATCTCATGGCTGACTGGGAGCCACAGCTCACGGCCACCGCCCAGCATCACGACAGGGTCGTACCACATATTGCCAGCCTAGGGAAAGATCAGAATTCAAAATTCAAAGTGCAGTGTCTACTGAATGCATATCACTTTCACACCACCGCAAAGTCAAAAATTTGTAAGTTGAACCATTGTAAGTTGGGGATTGGCTGCATTTAGGAACTCTTCCTCTAAGGTGTGCGAGCATCAACGGTCACAGCCTTAGCAGCCCCTGCTCTCTGGACTCCTATTTCAGAAGTGGAGCTTACACTCTAGGACTTACCATTTCTTACCACATTTCATGAGAGATCCAAGGGAGAAAATATCCAGTAGGGTCTCATTTTCTGAGTATGGGCCTCCCTCTTCTTCCGATGCTTAAAAAGTGAGATATGATTAACATATAGTGAAATTCCATCTCTCGAGAGTCCAGTTCTGTAGGTTTTGGCTAATCCATAGACTCACGTATCCCAAACCATGAAAGATATAGAACGATTCCGTGCCTCCCAAAATTTCCTCATACTCTTTGGTAGGCATCCTCTTTCTCTTCCTTTGGAAATCTCCGAATTCTTCTCTGTCCCTAAAGTTCTGTCTTTTCCAGAATACCATATAGATGAAATCCTACAGTTGTTTGGCCTTTGAGTCTGACTTCTTCCACCCAGCATAACGCATTCGAGATTCATCCATGTTGCCACGTGTGTTCCTTTTTAATCCCTGTGGAGTATTGCATTATAAGGTATCTCACTGTTGGTCCACGGATGGTCACTTAGACCGTATCTGGTTGGTGGTGATCATGAATAACACCACTATGAACACTTGCGTTGAGGTTTCGGTGTGAACACGAGTTTTTATTCCTCTTGGGAAAATACCTAGGAGTGCCATTGCTGGGTCACATGGGGAGTGTACATTCAGCTTTAAGAGAATCATTTCAACTGTCTTCCAAAATGGTGTGGGAAGGAGAAGAAAGATGAAGCAGAGGTTCGAGTCAACCACTAGCTTGTGTACCCCGGAGGCCACAGGAACAGAAATAAGGAGAGTCAGAGGCTGGGGACGAGGGTACAAACCGTGGGATGGCAGGCCTTCTTTCCAGAACTTGATTCAAAGGATCTAGAGTGGGGATCCCTGGGTGGCTCAGCGGTTTAGCATCTGCCTTTGGCCCTGGGCGTGGTCCTGGAGTCCTGGGATCGAGTCCCACGTCGGGCTCCTGCATGGAGCCTGCTTCTCCCTCTGCCTGTGTCTCTGCCCCTCTCTCTCTCTCTCTCTCTCTCTCTCTCTCTCTGTCTCTCATGAATAAATAATCTTAAAAAAAAAAAAAAGGATCTAGATCACATCCGTCGCCATGTGATCGCAATGACCGCGTTGGAGAGACCCACCTCGCTGATACCAAAACAGTTCCTTTTGGTCCTTGCCCTGGACCTGTGACTTTTGGGACTAATATTCTGTTTTCATTTGTGACTGAATATAACACGTGGACAATAAATCATCTCTTCTGTTGTTTTAGCTGAAGGAAGAAAAAAAAAGCATTCCCATCAGCAAGGATTAAGAGCACTCAGCGATGCCCTTTGCTAATTTTAGCCATTCTAGTTGTATAGTGGGGTCTTGGGGCATGAGGGCCCCTTAATAACATCAGAAAACTGGGGTAGCGGCCACTGGGGCTTATAATATCTCTGGCTGGAGAGTGTAGGCAATAGAGTGCCAGAGCTAAGAGGGTGGGGTTCTAGGTCCAACTCCTGATTGTGCCAATCACTTGCTGTGGATCCTGGGTGTGCAAGCAGCTCTGTCTACACTGCAGTTCAGCCCTCTGTTGTGCGTCGGTTCCCAGGACAGAGGCTTTGATGAGATGGTGCAGGTACAGGCTTGGAACAGGGTCTGGCACAGCGCATGCAGCGGCCAGGCCTTCTCAAGGCTTCCTCCCCCGTCCCCTTGCAGCCCTCTGCTAGAATGTTCCTCTGGTCCCCTTCCAACTGCACCACTCTGTGTGTGCATGTGCACGAGTGTGTATGTGCCTGAGCAAAAAGCTGTTAATGCCTTGAATCAGTTTGTATTTTTTTTGAAAATATTTTATTTATTTATTTGAGAGAGAGAGAGAGAGAGAGCCCGATGGGGGCAGTTGGAGAGGAGCATGGGGAGAGGGAGAAGCAGACGCCCCCGCTGAGTGCAGAGCCTGATGCAGGGCTTGATCCCAGGACCTAGAGATCATGACCTGAGCAGAAATCACAAGTCAGACGCCCAACCGACTGAGCCAGCCAGGAGCCCCTGGACCTCTTATTGCTTTTATTTGCTACTGGTGGTAGCCCTGCTTGCAGACCCTTCATGGTGACCCCCAAACCCCTGGCAGCTGGTTTCCTAAGTCCAGGCAGCAACACAAAGTGTGGGGAGGCTAGGCCTCCTCCTCCTGCCCACTCCTTGTTGAGAACCTACCTCTTCCCCTGCTGCTGAACCCCCAGAGAAACCACAGGGGATTTCAGAGGCTCGAACAGGAAAACCGCATCTTAATATAACCCAAGAAACCAACGTTCTCATAACAAGATGCCCACAGAAGCGCACCGCGGTGTCCTTATGTACCTTCAATTGTCAGATGCGTCCTGAAGTGGCTCCCAGGGCTGCTTATGAATCATGGAGGAGGGGTCACCACTCTCTGCCAACTTTCTATATGGCTCATTTCTGTCCTTTAATCTTCACGGCCATCCAGGGAAATGGGTTCCATTGGGCCCATCCTGCAGCCAAAGACCCCGAGGCTCGGCGAGGTGAGCCCCCCGGGGGTGCCATGTGCTGAAACCTTTACAACACCTGCCCAGCTAAAGACATGTTGCGAGGAACAGCCTCTGAGCCCTTGCGTCAGCCCCTGGGGCCGGGGGCCGTCCGTGCACCTGTATTCCTAGCCCTGCCTGTCTCTGCTAGTGATGGGGACTCATGTGGCTGGGGACCTGCATGGCCTCAGTCCACCACTGCACCCCCGGGAGACACGTCAGGGGACACAGCGCCATTCCCCAGCAGTTCCCTTCCCACCCCCACATTCTTTTTTTAAAAAAATTCTTTATTTAAATTCAATTTAGCTAACATATATTGTATTATTAGTTACCGGGGTAGAATTTAGTGATTCATCAGTTGCATACAACACCCAGTGCTCATCACATCACGTGCCCTCCTTAATGCCATCACCCAGTCACCCCATTCCCCCCCCACCTCCCCTCCAGCAGCCCTCAGTCTGTTTCTTAGAGTTAAGAGTCTCTTATGGTTTGCCTCCCTCTCTATTTTCATCTTATCTTATTTTTCCTTCTCTTCCTCTATGTTCATCTGTTCTGTTTCTTTTTTTTTTTTTTTTAAGATTTTATTTATTTATTCATGAGAGACACAGAGAGGCAGAGACACAAGCAGAGGGAGAAGCAGGCTCCCTGCAAGGAACCTGATGCAGGACTCGATCCCAGGACCCTGGGATCACAATCTGAGCCAAAGGCAGATGCTCAACCCCTGAGCCACACAGGCGCCCCCCGTTCTGTATCTTAAATTCCACATATGAGTGAGAGCATGTGGTATTTGTCTTTCTCTGACTGAGTTATTTCACCTCGCATAATACCTTCTAGCTTCATTCATGTCATTGCAAATGGTAAGATTTCATTATCTTTTTTTTTTTTAGATTTCATTCTTTTTGATGGCCGAGTAATATTCCATTCCATGCATATACACCACATCTTCTTTATCCCTTCATCTGTCGATGGACATCTGGGCTCTTTCCATAGTTTGGCTATTGTCACCACTGCATTCTTCATGTGGCTCCTCCAGTTTGGGACTCCAGCCTTCCTGGAAAACACCGAGGCACTGTTGTCCTTCATCAGTCTTGTCACTCTGGGTCCCCGGTCTGGTGGCTTCTTCTTCCAGCCAAAGCTCCACCTGGAGGCTTGTCTGGGGGTGGGGCAGGGGTCATTCTCAGCTGCTGGGTGGGGTACACAGTGTCTGGAGGGAGTTGATGCCCAATGCTGCCTTCTAATGATCTCGGTCATCATCAGAGAAACGTAGTGACCCAACACCAGGGTCGTGCAAGTCTCCTGCTAGGGAGACCCAGGCTTATAACTATTAGACTCTAATTCTACGCTGGGCGCCACCGAGAAGGCTGCTTTTTTAGCCCATGAGTCTTGTCTTGGCTAAGAGAGCAGAGGAGGGGATCACCTATGTCCACCCTCAGTGTGAGCCATGAGGACTACCAGTCAGTGCCTGGTAACCGCCCAACCCCCTCGACTGTGCAACAGGCTGGGATAGCAGTGGGCTGATGCAACCCGCCTCCTTGCACAAGACATCGCGTGCTTATCTGTCTGGGACCAGACCCTGGGCCAGGTGTGGGAGGCCCTTGCAGAGACCAGTTCCCCCCGGGAAACAGACAACCTGGTAAGCACAAAGCGATGTTGCCTGTGGTCTAGGGGAGGCCCAGGTGAACTTGGAGTCCAGGAAGGCTTTTAGGAAGTGATGCTCAGGGCACACCTGAAGGATGGATGAGGCCGGGGGACCCTGTGACCAGCGCAGGGCTGTGGTGGGGACAAAGAATGTCCCCATTTGCCTGCAGCAAAAAGAGCCATGGGGCAGGGGGTGAAATGGCCGGAATAAGGAAGCTGGAGATGGAGGCCAGTGTGTGCTGGGTTCCAAGACACGGGTTTAGGAAGAGCTTTAGGTTTTGTTCCAAAGGCAATGAGGAGCCATGAGAGGCTGTATGTAGGGGGAGATGGCAACAGGGGCTTTGTTTCGGGAAGATCTCTCTGACTGGGGGTGGGGGGTTGTTGGCGGGGGAGTATGAGTACTGGGTGCACTCTTGGAGCCTGGAAGGCTGGTTAGGGGGCAGTGCTGTTACCTGGGGGACAGGGTGGTGGCTTAGCCCAGGCGGGTGGCTCTGAAGGGGATTCAGAAGGCAGAATGAGCTTGATCTTGTGTAGCCGTGGGAGGTAGGGCGTGAGGATGCCTCCTGGCTCTCAGCCTGGCTCCCTGGTCCACAGGCCCTGGAGGAGGCTCCAGGGTCAGGGCTTGGGACGGAGGGCCCTCTCGTCTGCGAATCCATGGGTGTGACCTTTCTGCCTGCTTCCCATCACTTGCCCATTTTCATTTCCTGTGCCTGGGATTTTCCAGCAGCCCCTCTGGTCACCTGGGAGGAAGAGGGCTGGGGAGAACGTCCCCCACCCCAGCAGCTGGCCCACAAGGCAGGCTGCCCCGGGCTGACGCTCTTCCTTTTCCTCTGGGGGAGCCTGTGTCAGGGCGTCTGGGAACCCTGGAGGAAGGGCAGGGTGTCTCAGCCATGGGGGCCTGTCTTCCCATGCCCTCCTGGACCCAGAGGTCAAGGAGTCCCAGGCCCAGGTGGGGGGCTGGGGAGTGCCTGTTTGGGTCATCTGGACACGGGTGCATGTCCTGCCTGCTGGAGGACTCCTGCCTGCGTCTGTGTGTTCCTTCCATTACGCACTTGCCCATTACAGCTGGAGCTCAGGCACCACAAGAGCTGGACTTGAAGCCCCCCGCCCGCCCCCATCTCCCCGCAGCTGACCCTTCACGATGCAGCCTCTGCTCAAACAGCACCTGCCTGGGGAAATCTGCTTCGCCTCTGCTACCCTCCAAACCTCCCCATGTTTTATTTTCTCTTGTATCTGTATTCTCTTGCTGTTCTCTGCAATCATTTCTTGGTTTATACACATTGATCTGTCTCCTGCATTTAACAGATTCTGCCTTTAAATGCCACGTTTTAAAAAAAGATTTTATTTATTTATTTATGAGAGACACACAGAGAGGCAGAGGGAGAAGCAGGCTCCCTGTGGGGGGTAGGGAGCCCCATGCGGGACTCGATCCCAGGATCCCAGGGATCACGCCCTGAACTGAAGGCAAACGCTCAACCACTGAGCCACCCAGGCATCCCTGAAAGCCACTTTCACTGGGGAAAGGGGATTTATATCTATTTCCTTTGCCACTGGGCACACAGTAGGTGCTCAATAAACATTTGTTGAAAGAAGGAGCAAGCCCCTGCCCCCAGGGGGGCTTTCGGGGAGTGAGAGACAAGTAATAGGTTGACAATAGCCACAAGAGTGTCTAACATTTACTCAGTATTTAAGGGATATTTATGGAACGTCTATTGTGCACCAGTGCCATTTTGAACTTTTTGAACTAGGGCTCTGGTAGAGAATGAAGCCGACAGACAACCCGGTTTGGGTGGTGTTTTCAAGTGACAGGGGACAGAGGATAAAACTAAAGACCTGAAGGAGGTAAGGGAGTGAGATGTGGGAATATCAGGGAGAAGAGCAGTTTGGACAGTGGCAACAGCCAGTGCAAAGGTCCTGGGGTAGTACCCTGCCTGGTGTGATGGAAGAGCAGAGCGGAGGCCCCTGTGGCTGGAGCAGAGTGAGTGAGGGGGACAACGGGAGAAGATGAGGGCAGGGAGGGGATGGGAGCAGGATCTTGTGTGCCTTGGGATGACTTGGGCCTTTACCCTGAAGGAGGTGGGAGCCCCGAAGGGCTGTGGGCAGAGGAAGGCAGGACCTGACTCCCCTCTGGAGGCCACTGCAGGGATGAGGGTGGGAGCATGGGGACCAAGGGCAGGGGACTACACCAGTCCCAGTGGGAGATCATGGGAACTGACCAGGTAAGGCAGTGGGAGGGGGAAGGTGCTCGAATTCTGGGTGCGTTTTGCAGACTGGGCACATGGGGAGATTTGAGATCAGATACAGTGGAAGACTGGACAGACTGTGTGACAAGAGAAAGCCTGTGGGTGAGGACGCTCGGAGGGTTTTGGGCTAGCACCGGGGCGTGCCGGAGAAGGTGGAACTGGGGAACAGGAGGGGCAGGTGCAGCGGGCAAGGTCAGAGGCTGGGTGTCCACCGCGGGGCGGGGAGAGGTGGGAGATGGAGGAGCTGGGGTCCCAGGGAGGGGCCTGGAGGTGCCCCCGGAGGCATCAGCGCCCCGGGAGTCTGGCCTCTTGTCTTTACCTGGGAGGTAAATAGACCTTGTGGGGAACGTGTGGGAAGACGGGGGGGTGGGGGTGCAAACGTGCATGAGCCCCTGAGCTCGAGTGCCCGTGTCTGTGGAAGACTCACTCCGACCCCACTTCTCCTAACTCGCTAGTGGAGTTTGAGCCCCCTTGCCTGCACCTGCCCCGGGCCCCCCTGGGATACCTCTGAATCCTGCTGTCCTCCTAGGCTCTTTCCCCACTTCGGGTCTGTGTTGACTGGTGGCTGGGTTTGAGGTGTTGGCTTCACCTCCGGTCTGGGTGCTCCTGGAGGGAAGGTTGGTCTGGGTTTTATAAGTCCCCCAGCCAGAGCCCCAGAACCAAGCACAGAGCCCCACACATATACAAGTCCTCCACTGACATTTGGGGACATGATTCTGTGTACAGAGCCGGGGACTGGGAAGAGGTGGGAGCAACAGAAGATCCTGGGGCTAGAAGACGTGTGGCCACACTGCGTGTGGGTCTGAACAGAGCTCTGAGTGTCACGTGTGTGCTCGCATGTGCGGAGCATGTCTAAGCGTGCATGCCACACGAATCCCTGTGTGGCTGGAAGACGTCTCTGTGTGCCATCCCACAGGGGCGCACCTGTGCACACCTGCATCTGTGTAGGTCTGCCCCATGGACACGTGTGGGTGCCTGAGCACGCCTGTGTGTGTGCCCACATGGGTGTATTGGAGTACATCTGAGTGTGTGATCACGCAGGTGTTCATGGGCACCCAAGCTTGTCCGTGTGTGTGTTTGCATGAATATTGTTTGAATGTATTCTCGCCTGTGTGCCTACTAATGTGCAAACGTGTGCTTAAGCATGTGTGTGCAAGCCCAGAGGAGAGCTTGGCCCACAGAGACTCCGTTTCTCTTCCTCGCCTTGACCTCAGCCCCTCTGGCCTCCCCCCAAGCCAAATGAGCCTTCAAAGAACCAGCATGGAGCGGAGGAAGTTCCTTCTGGCAGCTTCCAGGCCTCTGGGCCGTTCCCAGGGAGGAATCCAGCGCTGTCTGGAGTGGGAACAGTCTTCTTGGAAGGGGCCCCCGGCTCCCAGGGATGGGAGCTGGGACCACGCATGCTGGGACATTAGGGGCTGGATCCACCTCCACGACTCCGCTGCCAAGTTCAGACACAGCTCCGGATGATAAACGTGATCCGTGGGACAGCTGTCCTGTATCGGGTGGCGCATCTGGAAGGTTATGACACCAAATTCTCAGCGCACTCTGAGGGGCAGTATCAATCGGTCCCTGGTCCAGAGCTAGAGAGACCCAGAAGGGCGGGGTGTAACCCAAGCCTGGGTGACTCTAAGCCTCTAGTTCTCAAATGAGGGGGCAATTCCCCCCCCCCCCCCGGGGACGTCTGTCAGTGTCTGAAGATATTTTTGGTTGACGCACCAGCCAGGGGGATGTGCTTCTGCATTCTAGTGCGTGGATGCCAGAGGTGCTACTAAACATCCTATAAAGCACAGGATGCTCCCCCACCCCATGGCAAAGAAGGATACAACCCCAAATGCCGGATGATAGTGCTGAGGCTGAGAAACATTTTTTTTTTTTTGGAAAATATTTTATTTATTTATTCATGAGAGACACACACAGAGAGAGGCAGAGACACAGGCAGAGGGAGAAGCAGGCTCTCTTCAGGGAGCCTGATGCGGGACTTGATCTGAGGACCCTGGGATCACACCCTGAGCTGAAGGCAGATGCTCAACCACTGAGCCACTCAAGTGCCCCTTAATTTATAAACTTTTGATTCCTAAAGTGTTGAGTTTTTCACACATCTCCTGGCATTGTGTTTTTTGTGTTTTCATATTGATTTTTAAGATTTCTTGTGGAAAAAATATCCTTTGGCAAATGCATTTCAAACATTCTTTCCTAGCTTTTCTTTTCTCCTTTAACTTAAAATTTTTTTTTAAAAAAAGCTTTATTTATGTGTCATCTCTACGCCCCATGGGGGCTTGAACTCACAATCCCGAGATCAAGACCTGAGCTGAGATTAAGAGTTGGATGCTGAACTGACCGAGCCACCCAGGTGCCCCTCTTTTAACTTTTTAAAAGTGGTTTTTAGCCCCCAGAAGTTTAAATTTTTAAAAATCTAGTCAAATATTTCAGTCTTTTCCTTTATTATTTATACTCTTGGTAAATATATCTTGTATTTTCTTCCAGTGTGACTGCAGTGTTTTTAGGTTTCACATTTTTGTCCATCTGGAATTTATTTGGTTGCGAGAGTTGATGTGCAGGCATGTCAGACTTAATTTTGTTTTTTTCAAATGATGACTCAGTTGTCCCAGGTCCACTTATTAGATGAGTAGCTGTTTGCTTTCTGATGTGAAGTTCCTCATTTATAAATACCAAATAATTATCTATCTTTGGGTCTGTGTAAAGATTTTCTGTTCTTTTTTTTTTTTTTAATTTATGATAGTCACACACACACACACACACACAGAGGCAGAGACACAGGCAGAGGGAGAAGAGGCTCCATGCAGGGAGTCCGATGTGGGATTTGATCCCGGGTCTCCAGGATCGTGCCCCGGGCCAAAGGCAGGCGCCAAACCGCTGTGCCACCCAGGGATCCCATTTTCTGTTCTTTTCTATAGATCTTTTTCATTATCTGTCCCACAGTGACATCTTCATAATATTCTTCCCAACCAGGAATATGTGTGTTTAGTATTTTTATACCCCTGAAAAATTTAATGATTTTGTTCCTGTGAACCCTTATACCATTATTATGAAATAAATTCATAGATTTTTGATATTTGGGGTGAATGTTATTAAACGAGTCATTTCCCCATTATGTTTCCTGGTAATCACAGGTCTGTTCATATTTATGTATTTATTTTGTATCCTGTTGCCTTCCTGAATTCTTATTAACTGTAATAGTTTTTTTGGCTAGATTTCCTAGGGGTAAGTAAGGTTATTTCCTGTAGAGAAACATTATTTGATTTCCTTTTCTCTTAATGCTTTTTTCCCCATATTTTTTTCTTGTTATCCTGATGGTTAGGACATCCGAATACTAAGTAACAACGACAACAGTTATTCTAATAATGGCAACATATTCTTTCCGCCAATTGTGACAAGTAAGCTGGTGTTTCCCTGTTAAGGGTGATACAGTCATTGAGATAAAAACAATTTCTTATTAGGAAAGTATTCCCCCCCATATTTAACAATTAATAGCAAGAGCTATCATCTAGTAGGTTCTTTTTTTTTTTTTTTTTTTTATCTAGTAGGTTCTTAATATTTGACTTTGCTAAGCATTTTACAGGGATTGTTTCATTTAATTCCTGAAAACAGCCCTCAGAGGTAAGGTGTGATTGTAACACAGGAAGAAACTTGGGGTCAGAGAGCTCAAGGACAATCAGCCAAGGGAGGAATCAGGGTCTGAAAGCAGGTAATAGAACTTCTGAGCCTGTGTGTCTCGCTGTATCTACGCCGACCATAAAATCCTCCTTTCGTTGCTAACTGGCTACTAATTTTTATATCAGGGCTGGATCAAGAGTTTATCAAAATACCTTTCTGAAAAAAAAAATCAAAAACAAAAACAAAACAAAACGAAAACCCAAAATACCTTTCTGACTTTGGAGATGAACATGCACTGTGTGTTCCTTCGCTTCCCGAGTGGATTTCATTTAAAAGACCTCAGTGCTCAGCAGAGTGCTGGCAGACGGGGAAAAATAAGTCCTGAAGCACCTGCCAGTGTCTGTGGTGTAAATACTCCTGCCATGGATGATTTCGAGCTACCACCGTGGTATCGCGGAGTGGGGGGTTAGGAGGAGATGCTCTGTGTTTGGGCCAACATTGATTTGTGCTTGCATTCCTGGGAGTGAGTAACCTCTACGGTCATTGCAAATTATTAATTAATTAATTTAAAAAGATTTTATTTATTTATTCATGAGAGACAGAGAGAGAGAGAGAGAGAGAGAGAGAAGCAGAGACACAGGCAGAGGGAGAAGCAGGCTCCATGCAGGGAACCCGATGCGGGACTCGATCCCGGGTCTCCAGGATCACACAGGTGCTAAACCACTAAGCCACCGGGGCTGCCCCATATTATTAATTTAACACACACAAACATGCACACGAAAAAATTAACACACGCACACACGTGTGGTAGATGGCATATACTGTGTGGCTGCTGAACACAACTAGTGGGGTGTGCAGGAGGACCCTTAATCAAGCACATTAATATTTTAGCAGCAAAAATGCATGATGCAGTCACTATAAAGAGGCTCCCATCACTTTGGGTCAAGTTGGCTACCAACCTAGCCAGAAGTTCAGAACTTTTTTTTGGTTTCAGAATTATGGATGACTCTGTGAACTTGGGTTTTATTTGATACTTTTGCTCTCTCTCTTTATATATATTTTTTCAGTGAGCTTGATCTTAACATTTTTTTTTCTAGGTTGTCGGGTTTTGTTTCAGGGTTGGGCTGTTTATAGAATGACTGAGAAGTTTTCCACCTATTTGGGAAATCTTTACCCATTTCTCGAACTTTTGAAGGTGGAGCAATGGGATGACTTTCTGGGATTGACCTTTTTTGGAGAGGTTATTTTTGATAATACCTTTAGTCTATTCATTTATGTTTGTTGACTCATTTAGGTGTTCTACTCCTTTCTTTTTTTTTAAGGTTTTATTTTTATTTTTTAAAAAGATTTTATTTATCTATTCATGCGACACACACACACACACACACACACACAGCATAAGTAGGGAGGAGGGTCAGAGGGAAAAGAAGTGGACTCTTTGCTGAGCCAGGACCCTAATGTGGGACTCGATCCCAGGACCTAGGATCATGACCTGAGCCGAAGGCAGATGCTTAACTAACTGAGCCACGCAGGCTCCCCCCAGAAAGCCCCTTTTTATCTAGTTTTAGAAAATTGCATTTGTTTTCTTTCTGTTTCTTAAACTGGTTAGAGATGTGGCTCTTCAGTTTCCAAATTCCTTTTGTGTGTTTTTTGTGTTCTAATTGATTAAGATTGTTGAAATTCATTACAAATTCCTTTCTCAGCTTTGGCTATTCCTACTCTTGAGTTGAATGCTTCAGCAGTTTATTTATTTCTACAGTAGCTCAGTAGAGAGAGGTGTTCATTTTATGCAATGTAGGAGGGAGGAGAGTCAGGGGAAGTAAACTGTGTGTTTCTAGCTAGAGAAGTTTTTTTTCCAGTTGAGACATGAGCCACGGAGGGCTGAACAACCCGCCGCGTGCTAGAAATGATTACTGGCATGGTGCAGTCGGATGAGCAAATGAGTGGCATTTATAATAATATATTTATCTAGTGTATTTATAAATTATATAATTTAATATATAATATATTAATACATTTGTGGGATTATTTGATTCGTTTGTGAGCTCCATGGAGGATTACGGATACCACTATGTCTGTGTGTTTTTTTTTATTTTTTTATTTTTTTGTCTGTGTGTTTTTTAAAGATTTTATTTATTTATTCCTGAGAGACACATAGAGAGAGGCAGAGACACAGGCAGAGGGAGAAGCAGGCTGTCTTCGGGGAGCCTGATGTGGGACTCGATCCCAGGACCCTAGGATCACGACCTGAGCCGAAGGCAGATGCGCAACTGCTGAGCCACCCAGGCGCCCAGAGACCACTGTTTCTGGGGGCCAATTGCAGGACCCAGCCCAAAATGGGGGGCTTCATAAATATTTATTGAGCAAATAAGGATTTCCCACAGTGGCCTGCAGCCTGCCAAGCCTTATTCCGGGCATTGGGGACACAGTAGTAAACAGAGCCTTTCTGATGGGTGGTGCTGGAAGATTTCATTTGGCTGCAACGTAGGGAGCCAGAGAGTGTGTGGTGGGAGGTCAGCAGGGGCAGCCTGAGGACTTTGCCAGTGGCTGAGCCCTGGACACCCCGCGGACTGTGTTGCATTGAAGAGGAAAAGCCTCAGGGCTGCAGGGCTGCGAACAGACTCTAGGGGGCATGATTGGAACCTGGGCAGTCAGGGAGGAGGTACAGTTGGGAGGCGAAGGGTGTGTGTGCAGAGTCTGGGGGGTACCAGCCAGCTGCGTGTGCAATACAACTACTTTGGATTGAAAGGGGCCACATTCCCTTTATTTTCAGTGGCTTCGTTGAGGCATAAGTGACCAGGTCCAATATTTTCGTTGTAAGCATCTTTGCTGCAAAGATCTTTGCCACTTGACTAATTGACCTTAAGGCAGTTTTGCCCTGGAAGTTAAAATCAAAAATAAATAAATAAATAAATGAGGGACATAAAAAGGACATAACGAAACATGAAAAACAAAGAACAAAATTAAAAAGGCTTTATTGTGAAATGGGAAATATTTGAATACATTCTACATGTATAGTGTAGACTCATGGCAATGCTGTGCAAATATCCGATTTTTATTTTGTGGATGGTACCGAAGGACCTGTCTTTGAGGTCTTCCATTCGTAGTATTGTACATGTATGCGTTGTTGATTCTTCTCGTTTCGTATCCCACTTTTTTTTTTCCACTAAAATTTCATCCTTCATTAAGAAAGGTATTGTGTGGGGGGTGCCCGGGTGGCTCATTCTGTTAACGTCTACCTTTGGCTCAGGTCATGATCTCAGGGTCCTAGAATCGAGCCCCATGTAGGGCTCCCTGTTTGGTGGGGAGTCTGCTTCTCCCTCTTTCTCTGTCCCTCCCCCCTTCTCCTGCTCTCCCTTTCTCTCTCAAATAAATACATAAAATCTTAAAAAAAAAAAAAAAAAAGATATCCGGGGAAACCTGGCTGGCTTAGTTGGTAAAGCATTTGACTCTTGATCTCAGGATCTGGAGTTCAAGCCAGGTGTTGGATGTAGAGATTACCAAAAAAAAAAAAAAAAAAAAAAAAAAAAAAAAAGTTGTGGGGGAAAATGCCTGAATTGCTTAATCTGTTAAGAGACAGACTCTTGGGATGCCTGGGTGGCTCAGCAGTTAAGCATCTGCCTTCGGCTCTGTCCATGATCCTGGAGTCCCTGGATGAGTCCCACATCGAGTTCCCTGCGGGGAGCCTGCTTCTCCCTCTGCCTGTGTCTCTGCCTCTCTCTGTGTGTCTCTCATGAATAAATAAAATCTTAAAAAAAGATCTTTAATCTTTAAATAAATCTTTAAATAAAAAAGAATCTTTTAATCATTTTATTTAAATTTATTTTAATTAAATTTTATTTAAAAATTAAAAATTTAAATTTACATTATTTTATTTAAATTTATTTTGATTAAAAATCTTTTAATAAATAAAATAATAATCTTTACATAAATAAAAAGATCTTTAATCTTTAAATAAAATCTTAAAAAAAAAAAGGGAGACGGACTCTTGATCTCAGGTCAGGAGCTCAGGGTTGCTAAAGATGCCAGACCCTCCTCTTGCCCCTCCCCAAAGAAATATATCCCTTTCCCAAGTGTAGTCCGTGTATTTGTAACTGAGCTTTGTATGGCATCCTGTAGCCTTCTGCACTGTTGTTTGTTTTTGACACATGTCTCAGGTCCATTGTTCCAAAGTTCTATGGGACACATGGGCTCAAAACTCTGCGCCACTGTATAGACCATTATGAGGGCTAAGATTTATTCAACATGAAAATAGGAGTGGTGTGTCAATGGAGAAAGGGAAAAAAAAAACCGTTAACCAGTTTGATGAAGCCAAATTGCCAAACCAAACTGCCAACCAACTTTTTCTTTTTTTTTTTTAACCTTTTATGGTAAAATTGCCTTGTGGCCAATTAGTGATGTGGCCGAAGCGTTTGTGGTGATGATGTCTACAGGATTTCTACAGATGTTTATGGCAAAAGTACTTAGGACCCAAACCGATACACAATAAGTTGCATGTATTTAAGGCAAAAAAGGCTGATGAGTTCTGACCTATTTGTATACCTGTAAAACCATCATCACAATTAAGATCATGAATGTATGGTCGACCCTCTAAATTTCCGACTGTCCCTACATAATCATTCCCTTCTGTCTCACCCCTGACCCCAGGTCACCAATAAAAAACACTGGTGTGTTTTCTGCCTGTGTAGACGAATGTACACTTTCTAGCATTTCATGGAAGTGGAAGCAACCCTATGTGCTCTTCCTCTTTCTTTCTTTCTTTCTTTCTTTCTTTCTTTCTTTCTTTCTTTCTTTCTTTCTTTCTTTCTTTCCTTCTCTCTTTCTTCTTTCCGCCTGGGCATGAGATCTCACCTGGCATAATGATTTTGAGATTTGTCCACATTGTTCTGTGTGTCCGTAGTTTGCCCTGTCTCATTACTGAATCACATCCCGCAGCTGGATACCATAACTTCCTTATTCACTCCCCTGAGAATGGACACTGGCTTTGCTTCCGCTTGCTGCCAACTACAGAGGGAGCTATGAATGTTCACGCACAAATATGCGTGTGGATCTGTGCATTCACCTCTTCTGGGTAAATACTCGGGAGTGCAAGCCGCCAAACTGCCCCAAGGAGTTTGTATCATTTTACGCCCCCATCGTCAGTGTATGGCATTCTAGTCCCTCCACCCCCTTGCCCGCACTTGGTAGTGTCCTTGGTTTTAATTTTGGGCCCTGGTAGCTGCAGGGTGGCAGCTCACCGTGCATTTAATTTGCATTTCCCTCGACTAATGATGTCAAGCGTCGTGAGTTTCACGTTCTCAGAGCTTCTCCAGACTCATTTTTGCTTCTCTCACCCTCATGCCCTATGCTCTGCACTCACCGTCCTTCCGTTCCCTCTCAGAATGCACTGGAATCATTCCCACCTGATGACCATTACCCCATGGTGTTCTGTTCTTTCTTTTTTTTCTTTAAAGATTTTATTTATTTATTCATGAGAAAAAAAGATTGTATTTATTTATTTATTCATGAGAGATATAGAGAGAGGCAGAGACATAAGCAGAAGGAGAAGCAGGCTCTCCACGAGGAGCCTGATGCGGGACTTGATCCCAGGACCCTGGGATCATGACCTGAGCCAAGGCAGATGCTCAGCCACTGAGCCGCCCAGGGGTCCCTTGCCACAATATTTCTTAAGATATTACGCTCTGGTGTTATTTACAGGTGATTTTTTAAGTACAAAAAATACAGTAAAAATACAAAATGAACCACCATGCTCTCATTAAAGAGTATTGAAGGTCTGTGAACAGGAGATATTTAAGAAGAGACCCGAATGATCAGAAGAGGCTGGCCTTGGAGGAACTGCAGAAGAGAACACCATGGGGCAGCCCGGGGGGCTCAGCGGTTTAGCGCGCCTTCAGCCCAGGGCATGATCCTGGAGACCTGGGATTGAGTCCCACGTCGGGCTCCCTGCATGGAGTCTGCTTCTCCTGTGTCTCTGCCTTTCGAGAGAGAGAGAGAGAGAGAGAGAGAGAGAGAGGCAGAGACACAGGCAGAGGGAGAAGCAGGCTCCACGCAGGGAGCCCGATGTGGGACTTGATCCCAGGTCTTCAGGAACACAACCTGGGCCAAAGCCGGCGCTAAACCACTGAGCCCCCCGGGCTGCCCTAAAAAATATTTTGTGGCAAAAAATAGAACATAAAATTTACCATCTTAACTGTTTGTAAGTGTGCAGTTCAGCAGCATTAAATATGTTCACTTTTTTTTTTGTGCAATCCATCTCCGGAAGCTTTTAATCTTGCAAGACTGAAAGTCTAACCCCATTAGAGTTTTTCTATTTGTGAAAAATAGACTTAGAGAAAACTGACTAGTTACTTCTAATTCCATTACTTTATGTTAATCTCTGTCCAGCATCTGTCACCCAGCACAATCTGAAAATTACTTATTTATTTTTGTGGTTATGGTCTGTCTTCCTCACTAAAACATGAATTCGTAAGGGCAAGGACTATGTCTTCATCACTTCTTTTTTTTTTTAGATTTTGTTTCTTCATGAGAGACACACAGAGAAAGGCAGAGACACAGACAGAGAAGCAGGCTCCTCACAGGGAGCCCGATGCAGGACTCGATCCCAAGACCCCAGGATCACAACCTGAGCCAAAAGCAGATGCTCAAGCGCTGAGCCACCCAGGCATCCTTGTCTTCATCACTTCTGTGCTCAGTACATTTTTTTTTTCTAAAAGGTTAACTAACGTGTAACATCATTTTGCTCGGAACAGAGGATGGTGAGGTTGGATTTCATTTTAAAAGCTGTGTATTGCTCGTAGGAATTTAAAATACTGCAGACACCGTGGAAAACAATATGGCAGTTTCTCAAAAAATTAAAAATAGAAATGCCATACGATCTAGCAATTCCACTTATGGGTACATACACAAAAAAATTGAAAGCAGGGGCTTGAAGAGATAGTTGCACACCCATGTTCATAGGGAGCATTATTCACAATAGGCGAAGGTGGAAGCAACTCAAATACCTATTGATGGGGACGCCTGGGTGGCTCAGTTGGTTAAGGGTCAGCCTTCAGGTCAGGATCTCGGGGTCCTTGGATCGAGCCTCGTATCAGGCTCCCCCCTGCCTGCTGCTCCCCCAGCTTGGGCTCTCTCTCTCTGACAAATAAATAAATAAAATCTTAAAAATTTTTTTAAATAAAAAAAGTCTATTGATGTGCACGGAGAAACCAAATGTGGTGTATCCATATAATGGAATATTATTCAGCAAAAATGGAAAGACATTTCGTTACCTGCTACAACATGGCTGAAACTTGAAGATCTTTTTTTTTTTTTTTTTTTTTGAAACTTGAAGATCTAATTCCTGGTGAAACAAAAGGACAGCAACTAAAATAAATAAATAAATAAATAAAAGGACAGCGACTGTAGGATTCTATATGTATATGGAATCATGTCTATGATTCCTACAGTCATCAAATTCATAGGGACAGGAAGTAGATGGTGGGAGCCAGGGGCTGGGGGAGGGGGATGGAGAGTTAATGTTTCATGGGGGCAGAGTTTCAGTTTAGGAAGATGAACACGGTCTGGAGATGGATGCTGGTGATGGTTGCACAACAGCGTGAATGTACCAAATGCCACTGAGCCGGACACCTCAAAAAATGGTTAAAATGGTACATTTTTGTGATGTGGGCTTCTTTGCCACAATTAAATTGTTTTTCACAATTAAACAGTGTTCAGGGATCCCTGGGTGGCGCAGCGGTTTGGCGCCTGCCTTTGGCCCGGGGCGCGATCCTGGAGACCCGGGATCGAATCCCACGTCGGGCTCCCGGTGCATGGAGCCTGCTTCTCCCTCTGCCTGTGTCTCTGCCTCTCTCTCTCTCTCACTGTGTGCCTATCATAAATAAATAAAAATTAAAAAAAAAATAAACAGTGTTCAATTGTTTAAACTGGAAAAAAAAAGTAGTACATATTGTAAAATAATAAATAAATAAATAAATAAATAAACCCAAACCCAACAACCCCAAAATAGAGAATGCGGAATTCCCCGTGGTGATTCCAACGGCAGTGATTACCATTTGTCTACGGTCCCAGGATGCTGTAAACACCCAGACGCACCTGTACCTATATTTTCTTAGGTTCTCTGTCTATACTCAAATAAATAAGTAATACCCATATATTTTGCCAACATGGAATTGTACTATGCATAATTTTCTGCACTTTTTTTTTTCTGTAATAATAGGTCATGTGCATCCTCCACGTCGTTATCTGAAAAACAGGACTTGGCATGCTGCTTTTAAGGGTGGTATTATATTCTGTGGCAGGACTTGGCAAACTTTCTTCAAGGGCCAGAGAGCAAATATTTAGGCTTTGCAGAGCCAAATGGTCTCTGTTGCAACCACTCGCTTCTGCTTTCGGCCCCGCAAAAGTAGTCACAGGCCAAACAGAAACAAATGGGCGTGGCTCTGTGCCAATAAAACTTTATTTGCAAAAGCCGACCCTTGGCCTACAGCGTGAAGGTTCTTTAGTATTTATTTACTTAGTCCCCTGCAATGGATCCTTGGGTTTCCCCCCTCTCCCCCTTCAAGGATTGTTGCAGCAAACGTGTGCAGGCATCCCAGGGATGGCAGAGGCATGGGGCGGAAGGGGCCGTCTCTGAATCATCGTTCATCAACCCAAGAGAACCCATTTTACAGATGTGGAAACTGAGGTCCAGAGATAGTAACGAAAGTGGACAAGACAGGGCCAGAATGTTGCAGTTTACTCTAAGTGACGATCCTAACCAGCTCAATTCCTCACCCCGTATTGTTTTATGCCCCCCCCTCCCGCCGCCGAGTGCCATTGAGCACCTTCACATTTCTCAGCCAAGGAGAGACAAGGGTTTTTCCATCTAGGGCCGGGTGGGCCGGGAGTGGGAACCTACTCAGAATAAAGCCGGTTTATTAGCTACTGCCTGTTTCGGACCTGCCCGATGGTCATCAGCAGATGTGACTTCCACTGCCCTTTGGGTTCTCCTGGGCTGGAAACGAGCACTGAGGTCTCAGGCCCATTCCTTGGATCAGGGGCCAGGCCACAGAGGAGAACTGTAAGGCTGGGGCTGAGTTCTAGAAGTTTTGTTGGCTGTCGATAGTCTGATGGTGATGGTGGGAGATAATTATTTTATGTCTAGGGCGGTTTACGATGTTCCATTTTTTTCAATGCAATTTATAGAAGGTTCCATATTCTTTTCCGTAGACGGTCTTGAGAAATAATCCTGGGCTGGTGTTTCCTGAACATTTGCTATGTGCCGGGGTCTGTGTTAGTGCATAGCCTGCCTTGTCTCACTTAATCCTCATTAAATAAATAACCCACAGACCTAGGGGCCAGATCTGAAGTTCTCACGCTGGGCGATGAGGCCCTTTGGTGTGTGAGCATCACCCCTCACCCATCCGACCTTCGCCTCTCACTCTGCTTCAGCCGCATCATCACCTCCTGCTGTTCCTCCAACAAGCCAGCACCACCCTGCCCCAGTGCCTTTGCACAGGTTCCTTCTTCCTAGAATGCCCTTCCTCCGGATACCCACACGATTCCCTCCCTCCCTCCTTTCCCATCTCTGCTCAGATGTTGCCACTTCAGAGAGGCGCTCTGGATCTTCCTCTTTAAGGTTTCACTCTCCAAACCGCCCCCCAGCCATGTCTCTATGCCTGTTTTATTTTTCTCCGTGGCGTACATCCCAGCCTGATGGACTCTGTATACGTCAGTTACTCATTTTGCTTCTTGTGTGTTGCCCTCTGCTGCCGCACGAGAAAAGGACGTTTTCTGCTTCCTTCCGCTGCTGTGTCCACCTCTGGATCCCCAGTCTTGGCACACAGGTGGCGCTCAATAATATTTGCAGAGTGAATGTACCAGGTAAGTGCCGTTTTAAAGAGAAGGTTGTTGCAAAACGGGGTCCAGAGAAGTGAAGGGACCTGAGATCACGCTGAGCTAAGTGGCCCAGTGGACTCGGACATGGACTTGCTGGTGCCCACTCAGGCTCCTGTCCCGGCTCTGGGGGCTCATCCCCCACTCACGCTTTCTTACCGAGAGCTCACGGCTGTGGCCTTCAGTCTGCCTTTGGCTCTGGAGTGGCTCTCGCGGAGCTGAGCCAGAAGTGCCCGGAAGCCTCCCTGCCTCCTTACCTCCTTACCTGTCACCGCCCATAGCTAATCAACTGACTGGTGCAGAGAAGCGCAAAGCTCAACTGCTTCCCACGGAGACAGAACAGACTCTGAGACACAATTTAGACTCCGGAGCTCCCCACAGGGTGGGAGCGTCTCTTTAATAAACCCTTGCATCCAAATCCTTGGCTTGGGGTCTGCTTCTGGGAGAAGCCACCCCATGGAATCCCTGAATCCCCAGAGCCCAGTTAGTGCAGGCATGCAGCAGGTGCTTCATGAATGCTGGGCAAAGCCAGCTTCTCACTCCACACACCCTCCCCGGGTCTGCTCATCCTCTGCCGTGGTGTAGGGATGACTCTGTCTCCTGTCTCACCCTGGGCTCTAATATCTAGCTGGATGACTCCCTCTGGGCATCCCCCCACCCCACTCAGCATATCTCCAAACTGGACTCAACATCTTCCATCACCTGACATGCTGCAGATGCATGGGCAGAAACATGGAAAGAATCGGAATTCTGACTGCTGAATTGAAGAGCCCCCGGAGCCACCCAACACCAAAACTCCTCCTTCCAAGACATAATATGTCCCCTTAGGGTTTTTCTTTTTAATGAAATATAATTGTGTAAATTTGAGGTGTACAACATGTTGATTTGATACATTTATGTAATGCAATATGATTACCACCGGTAGCGTCATGTTACCTAATTATAATTTCTTTTTTTGTGGTGAGAACAATTAAGATCTAATCTCTAAGCAGCCTTGAAGTTTATAACACGTATTGTTGACTATCATCACTATGTTGTGGATGAGATCGCCAGAACTTATTTATCTCCTAGCTGCAGGTTTGTACCCTTAAACATCATCTCCCCAGCTCCCCCCGCCCCCGGCCCCTGGTAATCACCATTCTGTTCTGTTTTTATGAGTTTAGCCTTTGTAGATTCTTTATAAGTGAGATCATACAGTACTCATTTCTTAAGATTTAAGCCACTTCTTTTTTTTTTTTAAATATTTTATTTATTTATTCATGAGACACACACACACACAGAGGCAGAGACACAGGCAGAGGGAGAAGCAGGCTCCCTGTGGGGAGCCTGATGCGGGATTCGATCCCAGGACCCCGGCATCCCGACCTGAGCCAAAGGCAGATCAGATGCCCAACCACCGAGCCACGCAGGCGCCCCAAGTGAGATCATACAGTACTCATTTCTTCAGATTTAAGCCGCTTCTGGATGGGGTTTCTAACACTTGCAGCTTGATAGTATCTGAGCTGACGCCTCTGCTCCCAGCTTACAAACTCCGTGGATGTGCTGATGAGTGGGCTGCCCAGCCGCATTACCTGGGACAGAGGTGAGAGCATCAGGCGTTGTAGGAACAGAAGGGAGCTCACTCACTGAGCTGCGAGCCCGGGGCTGGTCGGGGAAATCTTCTCCCAAGAGGTTATCAGTAAACAGGCAAAGGAGAGTTAGTTGGGCTGAAAGAGAGAACTTTTTTTTTTTTTTTTTTTGAGAGAGAGAACTTTGTATAGGCAGGAGAAACAGCACGTGCAAAGGCTCTGAGGCTGGAAAACCTTTGTTCTGTTCACCTCTGCAAAGAGTCGGGAATGGCCAGAGCACAGGATGCCTGTGCTGTGCGGAGAGGCGAAAATAAGATTCCCAGCTGGCCAGGAGCCTTGCCGGTTGTGCTAAAGTAGATTTAGATTTTAGCTGAGGGCGCTGGAGAGCCACAGGAGGTTTCCAGCTGGGGAGTGCTGGGGTCCGAGCCCCTGTGGAGGAGGCCAGAACCTCGATTTACTCATCTGCGGAATGGGAATAATAATATTACCCGCCACATACGGACCTTGGCGGGAATATATATGGTAATGCATGCTCAGGGGTTGATTCAATGCATAGCACGTGAGGAAGCCTCCAGTAATTTCAGAATGAGCGGATAGCAGGGGAAGAGGAGAGGAAGGAGGCCCAGGGCATGGTGGTGAAGGATGCCTGCATTCAGAACCCAGGCTTCGCACTCGCTCCCTTGCCAGCTGTGTGAACATCACCGCCGTGCCTCAGTTTCCCCGTCTGTAGGAGAGGAACAACAGTAGGATCCCCACAGCACGCTGTTCATGAGGATTCAAGGCTCTGGCCCCGTGAACGCCCCCTCAGCGTTATTCACTCCACGAGCATGTGTGTCAGGGAGTCTTACCTCCTCCTCGGCTCCCGCCGCGCTCTTATTTACTTGGTAATTTTTTCTTCACTTGAATCCCTTAAGTTTATTTCTAGCTTCATAGTGTAGTAAAATGTGAACATTTATCACCGAAACCACTGTAGCTGTATGGCCGTGCGGCGTTAAGCGCACTCACGTGGTTGCGCAGCCACCCCCCACCATCCGTTTCCAGAACTTTCCATCTCCCCAAACTGAACCTCTGTCCCCAGGAAGCGCTGACCCCTGCCCACCCCTGGCTCCCACCACCTCCTCTCTGTCTCTGTGCACAGGACTCCTCTGGGGGCCTCCTGGGAGGGGGGTCGTGCAAGAGGGGTCCTTCTGGGTCTGGCCTGTTCCCCTGCACACAGAGTCCTGCAGGTTCTCCCTGTTGGTAGCAGGTGTCAGAATGTCCTTTTTCAAGGTTGATTGATATTCCATCGTGCGGATGGGCCACATTCGGCTCATCTGTGTATCTATCGACAGACGTTTGACACTGCTATGAAGGTGGGTGTGCAGGTATCTCCTTGAGGCCCTGGCTTCAAGGCTTCTGAGTATCTGCCCGGAACCGAGATTGTTGCATTCATCGTGTGTTACACAAGGTTTCACTTTTCGAGCAACTGCCAAGATGTTTTCCACGGTGGCTACACCATTTTACCTGAGAGTCCACTCTTGGCCCATGGCGCGTTCTCCGCCCACAGCCAGCTGGATCTCAGACCAGGAATCATCCATCCCCTCATCCATAAAAGCTTCTCACTCACCTACTGGGCTCTGGGGTTAGTGGGGCTCAGCACAGAGACACCCACCTTCCTGTGGCTTATGGTTGAGAGGAGGGAGCCAGGCAACACGTGATGAAAATATACAACCCACGGTGTCCTCAGATGGTGATGACTACAGGGGAGAGAGATAGAGGGTGACAGAAATCACTGGGGGTGAGGGTGTGATGCAGATTTTAAAATAGGGTGGTCAGGGGCACCCGGGTGGCTCAGTGGTTGAGCGTCTGCCTTTGGCTCAGGTTGTGATCCCGGGGTCCTGGGGTTGAGTCCTGCCGCGGGCTCCCCGCAGGGAACCTGCTTCTCCCTTTACCTATGTCTCTGCCTCTCTCTGTGTGTGTCTCATGAATAAATAAATAAAATATTTTTTTAAAAAATAGGGTGGCCAGGGATCCCTGAGTGGTTCAGCGGTTTAGTGCCTGCCTTCAGCCCAGGGCGTGATCCTGGAGTCCTGGGATCGAGGCCCATGTCAGGCTCCCTGCATGGAGCCTGCTTCTCCCTCTGCCCGTGTCTCTGCTTCTCTCTCTCTCATGAATAAATAAATAAAATCTTAAAAAAAAAAGGGTGGCCAGAGAAATCCTTGCTGAGATTAACATTTAAGCAGAGATCAGAAGGGAGGGAGGGAGGGAGCCCTGTGGGTATCTGTGGGAAGAGTGTTCTAGGCAGAGGACACAGCCCTGTGCAAAGGCCCTGGGGCAGCACAGAGTTCGGTGTGTTGGAGGAACAGGGAGGAGGCTGTGTGGTTGCTGCGAGTGAGCGAGGGAGAGACAGGGAGGAGGGTGAGGCAGGGAGGAGACAGGGTGAAGGTCCTGCAGGGTCTTGTGGGCTGAGGGAGGACTCAGACACCTCTGCTCCCCAAAGTGGGAGCCTTGGAAGGCCTTCGGCCAGAGGTCAGGACCTAACTTGGGTGCTCACGGGCGCCCTCTGGTGGCTCCTTCAGGGAGGACAACCCTGGGATTTAAGAGCCCACCCCCGGGGGCGGGGAGCATGGGGCTGGGGGTGGGGTCGGGTGTCTGTACTGGACCCCCCCCCCGCCCCCAGCGATGATGATAATGACTTGAACTAGGTTGGAGACCGCAGAGTTGATGAGAAGCGTTTAGATTCTAGATGGATGTTGCAGGTGGCAGCAGGAGCAACGTCTGAAGGACTGGCGGGGGTGACAAGGTGGCCCTAATGACTATTTGGGCCCGTGCAATGGGAAAGGAGGAGCCTCCACGGGCCCAGACGGGAAGGATGATGCGGGACCAGAGCACAGTGGGCAGAATGGCTTCGTTCCTCCTGCGGCTGGCTTCCCATCACACTCGGGGTTCCGTCCAACCCTCCCTCTCTGACTCAGCAGGCTGAGACCACTCCCCCATCCCCTCATCTATGGGGGTGGGGAGGTGGTGTGTGTGTGTGTGTGTGTGTGTGTGTGTGTGTGACCCTCCCTCCCAGTCTCCTCTTTGAGCCTTGCAAGCAAAGCCCACGTGTTTCCTCCCCTCCACCTTGGACGCCTGTGCACCTGTTCCTTGCTGGGCACGCCCCCACTCCCAACCCCCACCCCTTTCCGTGTGGCTATTTGCTTCCATTCTCAGAGACCTTCTTTGTAAGTAGAGATGGTGGCAGAGTTACTGTCATCAAAGATTGTATGCTTGGCTGGGGGGGGGGGGGGGGGGGGATTGATGTCTTCTATTTCCAAACTCGAGGTGGCAGCAGGAACGTAAAAGTGGCATACAAGAGTATGCCACACTTGCCTTCCCCTTCAGGTGCGTGGTCACACTGCAGGAAGGTCTCGAGTGGTGTGGCGCAGGGCTCATCATCGACTCTCCGGCAGGTAGTTGTTGTTGTTGTTGTTGTTTTTTTTTTAAAGATTTATTTATTTATTCTTGAGAGACACAGACACAGGCAGAGGGAGAAGCAGGCTCCATGCAGGGAGCCCGACATGGGACTCGAACCCAGGACTCCAGGATCCCGCCCTGAGCTGAAGGCAGCTGTTAAACCACTGAGCCACCCAGGGATCCCCAGTCTTTTTATTCTTATCAGATCCTGCTGTTTTATTTTGTTCACAGCACTCACTGCGATCTGCCCTTATCTTCCTTATTGCCCCAGGTTTATTGCCGGCTTTCTAGACTGTCACCTGTACAAACAAGGGCAGAGATCTTGTTTGTTTTACTTGAAGTCACATCCGCAACGTGGAAAGCAGAATAATGGCACCTCCAGAGATGTTTACTTCCCAATCCCTGGAACCCACGAACATGCCAGGTTGCGTGATCAGCTGACCCGGAGAGGGGGAGATGGGGAGATGATCCTGGATTATCTGCGGGATCCCACTGTAGTCACGAGCATCCTTAAATGTGGAGGAAAGAGGCAGGAGAGAGGAAGCCAGAGGGTTGGCAGCGTGCAAAGGCCTTGGCCTGACATTGGCGGCTTTGAACGTGGAGGAATGATCTAGGAGCCGAGGCGCCTAGAACCTGGGAAAGGCAAAGGAACGGCTTTTCTCCTAGAACCTCCAGAAGGAAGAAGAACCTGTGGACACCTTGATTTTTTTTGCTTAGCCGGACAGTTTTGGACTTGCGGCCTCCAGAAGAACTGTGAGATAATAAATGTGTTGTCTTGAGCTACCCAGTTTGTCGTGATTTGTTGCAGTAGCAATAGGAGACGGACACACTCAGCTTGGCACCTAGTAAGTGCTCAATTAATTTAAAAAATTTTTTAAGAGAGAGAGATAGAAAGTGAGTGGGGTGGGGAGGAGCAGAGAGAGAGAAAGCATCTTAAACAGACCCCATGCCCAGCACAGAGCCTGACGTGGGGCTCCATCCCACGACCTGAGCCCAAACGTAAGAACCGGACACATGACCCATCGGGCCACCCAGGCACCCCTCGATTAGTATTTGTTAAACAAATGATTGGCAGGTGACTTCAGGACTCAGAACTGGAGATGGTACAGTAAACCTTAAGTTAACTGGGCTGCTGGGCAGCCAGGAGTAGGGTGGGGATCATGGAGTCACTGGGGGTCACCTATGGGTCAGGTCAACCCTCAGCACTGGGTGTGAGGGGGTGTGGAGTTCAAGGGCAAAGCTGGCAAATGCCCTCCATGGGAACAGTTTACAAACACAAAAGGGGTTTCTTGATCACCCCCTACCCCCCAAACTGCTGTTTTCTCTGCATCCCAGTGATGCTGGCTGGCTAAGGTGTCCAAAGTGTTCTATTTCTTCTTTTTTAATATTTATTTATTTATTTATTTATTTATTTATTTATTTATTTATTTATTTATTTTATTCATGAGACACACACACGCACACACACACACACACACACACAGAGGCAGAGACACAGGCAGAGGGAGAAGCAGGCTCCATGCAGGGAGCCCGACGTGGGACTCGATCCCAGGACTCTAGGATCACACCCTGAGCCCAAGGCAGACACTCAACTGCTGAGCCACCCAGGCATCCCTCTTCTTCATTTTTCCATCATCTTAAGAGTCTAAAATAATTTTATCATAAAAACTTTTTAGCATAGTGTCAAGTTTACAGAAAAATTGAGCGGGAAATAGAAGAAATACTTTTACCCCCATTTTCCCCTCTCCTCTCAATTTTCCAAATTATGAACATCTTGCATTAGGTGCATTTGTCACACGGATGAGCCAACTTGATGCATTATTATTAACAAAAGTCCATAGTTTACATAAGGTTTACTCCTGATGTTGTACCTTCCTTGTTTTTTATTTTTTTATCTTATTTTTTTAAATTTTTTTTATTATTTATTTATGATAGTCATACAGAGAGAGAGAGGCAGAGACAAGGCAGAGATAAAGGCAGAGGGAGAAGCAGGCTCCATGCACCGGGAGCCCGACGTGGGATTCGATCCCGGGTCTCCAGGATCGCGCCCTGGGCCAAAGGCAGGCGCCAAACCGCTGCGCCACCCAGGGATCCCTTTATCTTATTTTTTAAGAAGATTTTATGTAGTTGGGATCACACAGCATGTAGACTTTGTAGAGTGGGGTTTTTTTTTTCCACTCAGCAATATGTATTTAAGGTCCCTCCTTTTAGGTGGGTATTTTTTTCTTTTGTTGTTGTTGTTGCTTAAAAATATCGTGGTAAAATATAAACCTTGCCATTTTGACCATTTTTAAACGTACAATTCAATGGCATTCAATACATCACAATATTTGTGCAACAAGCATCACCGCTACCCATTTCCAGAGTTTTTTTCCTCCAGCTTTCTTGATTATAATTGACAAGTAAAATTGTCTATATTTAAAGTATACAATGTGATGACATACGTATACTTTGTGAAATGATTTCCACAACTCGGTTAACTAACGGCCATCATCTCACATAGTTATGTTTTTTGTTTGTTTGTTTGGTTTTGTTCTGTTTTTTGGTTGTAAGGACGCTTATATGATACTCTCTTAGCAGATTCTCAGAGCGCTTTTTTTTTTTTTTTAAATCATCCCAAACCAAAACTCTATGTAGTTCAACAACCACTCATTATCCCCCTTCTGCCTCCAGCCCCTGGTAACTTCTAATAGACTTTGTGTCCGTGAATTTGAAGACCTTGGATACTTTGTACAAGTGGAATCACACACAATTTGTCCTTTTGTGCCTGGCTTATTTCATTCAGCATAATATCTTTGGGATTCACCCCTGTTGTAGCAGTTGCCAGAACGTCATTCCCTTTTAAGGCTGAATAATACTACACGTATGGATGGACCACGCTGTGTTCTTATCCCTTCATCCATCAACAGACATTGGGTTGTTTCCATCTTTTTTTTTTTTAAAGATTTTATTTATTTATTCATGACACACACACACAGAGAGAGAGAGAGAGAGAGGCAGAGACACAGGCAGAGGGAGAAGCAGGCTCCGTGCGGGATGCCCGACGTGGGACTTGATCCCGAGACTCCAGGATCACGCCCTGGACCAAAGGCAGGCGCTAAACCGCTGAGCCACCCAGGGATCCCCATACTTCCATCTTTTGGCTTCTGTGAACAATGCTGTTGTGTACATTGGTTAAAACCATCTGAGGTCCTGCCTTTAATTCTTTTGGGGGTGTATATCTTAGAGTGGGGTTACCGGATCACACAGTAATCTTCGTGTCTTATTGCACCCTATATTTAAACTGGTGAATTTACTAGGTGGACAATGGCATCTACCTGTTATTTTCACTCATGTTTCTTTGGTTAGAAGTAAAACCGAACCTTTGGCACCTTGGCAGTTTTATTTTCTCTTGGAAACAGTCCCTTGATACCATTTGCTTGTTATCTGGAAGGTGGAACCCTTATCAACTTCAAAACACCCTTTATATGTATAGGGTCCATATATAGATATGGACCTCTTTGGTATCTTGCTTGTGGAATATATTTCCCCATTCCGTTGCTTATATTTTCATTTAGGTCATTTCTTTTTGGATATGCAGACATTTTTATTTTCATGAAGTGAAATCCTGATGTTGTTATTATCCGGTTTTTGGTGATATTATGCTTAGCAAGTGCTTTCTCTTGGAAGATTGATACACGCCTAATTCTATACTCATTTAGTTTGTTCTGACAGGCTAGAACAATCTTAAGTTTAGCAAATTTTTAAAGTTTTTTAAAAATTTTATTTATTTATGATAGTCACACACACACACACACACACACACACACAGAGGCAGAGACACAGGCAGAGGGAGAAGCAGGCTCCATGCACCAGGAGCCCGACGTGGGATTCGATCCGGGGTCTCCAGGATCGCGCCCTGGGCCAAAGGCAGGTGCCAAACCGTTGCGCCACGCAAGGATCCCTTTTTTTTCTAAAGTGTTTTTTTTTTAATTTTTAAAGTTTAGCAAATTTTTAATGTGGCAAATTCGACTTAAAGTCTTTTTTATACATTAAAATTTTTTATTTTAATTTTTATCATTTTTTATACATTTTTAAAAAGATATTATTTATCGGGACGCCTAGGTGGCTCAGTGGTTGGAGTGTCTGCCTTCGGCTCAGGGTGTGATCCTGGAGTCCCGAGATCGAGTCCCACTTCGGGCTCCCTGCATAGAGCCTGCTTCTCCCTCTGCTTGTGTCTCTGCCTCTGTGTGTGTCTCTCATGAATAAATAAATAAAATCTTTAAAAAAAAATTATTTATTTATTTGAGAGAGAGAAAGAGAGCACCAGCAGGGGGAGAGGCAAGCAGAGGGAGAAACAGGCTCCCCACTGAGCAAGGAACTCAAATGTGGGGCTTGATCCCAGGACTCCAAGGATCGTGACCCAAGCCAAAAGCAGAGGCTTAACCGATTGAGCCATCCAGGCTCCCCTAAACTCTTTTTTAGATCTAGCTTTTATTTCTTTGTTATTAAAAAATATATTTATTTGAGAGAGAGTGCACATGAGCAGGGGTGTGGGGAGAGACAGAGGGAGAGGGAGAGAGACTCCTTAAGTGGACTCACGGATGAGCACAGAGCCCCATGAGGGTGTCTATCCCAGGGCAGAGTTCAAGAGTCGGATGCTCAACTGACTGAACCACCTGGTGCCCCTAGATCTAGCTTTTATTTAAAAAAATTTTTTTAAAGATTTTATTTATTCATGAGAGACACAAACATAGGCAGAGAAGGAAGAAACATAGGCAGAGAAGGAAGCAGGCTCCCTGCGGGGAGCCTGATGTGGGGGACTCGATCCCAGGACCCCAGGATCACGCCTTGAGCCAAAGGCAGATGCTCAACCACTGAGCTACCCAGGCACCCCTAGATCTAGTTTTAAATACACTCATTAAAGACCGTATAGATTTCCTTCTGAAATTACCACATAATTATCTCAGCCCCCTTTATTGAATGATGGTATTGGAGAAAATTTTTCTCTTTCCAACTGATTGGGAGGCACCTTTAAGATAAATTATTTAAAAATGGGGAATCTTTCCAGGGTAGTCCTTCTGAAATATTGATCCAACTGCCTGCCTATACTTGTGCCTCTTTGAATTCATTTTAGCTTTTTAATATTTTAACATCGGAAAATGTTATTGTCGTCCAGATTACCGTTTGTTTCCAGATTTTCTTCCCAGTGCTGATTTAATTAGTTTTTAGATCAGTGGTTCCCAGCAAGGAGTTTGCCGCCCAGGGCAGACTTGGCAATGTTTGGAGACAATTTTGGTTGTCACACCTGGGACGTGACATAGAGACCAGGGATGCTGCTAAACATCCGACAGTGCGTGCGACAGCCCCCACGGCAAAGAATTATCTGGCTCTATGTGTCCATCCTTCCAAGTTTGAGAAACCCTCCCTTAGATGAACTTCATCAGAATAATTTTCATATATTCTTTCATATATTTCATATATTCTTTTCATATATATTCTTTCATATATTCTTTTAGATATAAATTTTGATATTGAATTGGATTTATATAGATATATATGTATTTTTTTTTTTTTTTGCAGAGGGAATGCCCTTATACAGTGTTCTGTTTTTATGTTTTACTTTATATTGCCCCCTAAAGTACTATGTTTTGTTTTGTTTTTTTAATGGGTCAGAGGCAGTTAATTTTTTTCCTCTGTGTTTATTTTCTTTCCTGTTGTAGATAGGGTGATGCTGTTTTTTAAAAAAATGTCTCTGTCTTATGCTGAGTTTTGAAAAGGGAATTAACGTACACGGTTTAAACAATCCAAACAAGTAGAAAAAGGTTAACCAGTTTCCTGTGTATTCTTTGAGAGAAGTTTCATGAATCTAGAAATGTCAGGAATAGGCATATGTTAATTTATTTTGCGGTATCTCATCTTCTCTTTCAAAACACAAAAGGTCGCATTTCCCTTACACTATTCCTCACTTAACCTTTTTGTGTAAAAATAGTATATATCTTGCAGATTTCCTCATCTTAGTACACGTAGATTGAACTCATCCTTTTGGGGGATCCCTGCCTTTGGCCCAGGGCGCGATCCTGGAGACCCGGGATCGAATCCCACATCGGGCTCCCCATGCATGGAGCCTGCTTCTCCCTCTGCCAATGTCTCTGCCTCTCTCTCTCTGTGACTATCATAAATAAATAAAAATTAAAAAAAAATTTTGAACTCATCCTTTTGCTAAAAGGTTATGGTGTCCCACTGACTGTTTTCCCATTCTTTATTTATGTTAGAATAATTTTCTGCTAATTATAACTTTTGAGGTATTGTGTTTCTCCCCGAAGTCAGGTAACTCACCCTCAGCCAGTAGGAAATAGTCCTGTACATTGCAGCAATGAAAAGAAATGCTTTTGAGAAATAAAAATATTTTGTGTCTTTTTCTTGGGAGCAGCCCTGGAGGGGAGGCAAGTAGACAGGAGAGGCAAACATCTTAGTTGTTATATTTGCAGAAGAGTTGACAGTGCTCCCTAAAAAAACATATATATATATATATAAAATACATAAAAATATAAAAATATATATTTATATATAAATATAAATATATATAAATATATATTTATTTATGTATATACAATATATAAATATAAAAAATATAAAAATATATATATTTTGGTCTACTCAGGTACAAATAATTTCCCACAGAAGCTTTTTCCATCTTCTAAGCATTTTCTTCATTCAATCCAGTTCCTATCTAAATTCTCTGAAACTGAACAAAGCCACAGTCTTGACAACAGTTGCACAGTAGCCTCAGAAGCCAGGAGAGCCCCTTACTCAGAAATACTCGGAGCGGGGGTTGTAGGTCTGCTACACTGCAGACTTCAGAGAGTGTGGGTTCAAGAGTAGGTTCAAGATGGGAGCCTGGGGGCAGGTTTGACCATTCAAAACCCAATGGATAATGGAATATCATTCAGCCATAAAAAGGAATGAAGAGCTGGCTAATCCATGCTACAATATGGATGCAACTTGAAAGCATTTTACTAAGTAGTGAAAGTAGCCAGTCACAAAAGGTCACATGTTATATGATTCCATTTATATGGAATGTCCAGAATAGGCAAATCCCCAGAGGCAGGAAATAGATTAGTGGTTGCCAGGGGCTGATGGGAGGGGAAAGGAGAAGTGGTTGCTTAATGGGTATGGGGTTTCTATTTGGGGCAAGGAAAAAAAATTGGAACTGATATGGTGGTTGCACAATATTATGAATACACTAAACATTCCTGAATTGTACACACTTTAAAATGGTTAAAATGGTAAGTTCTGGGTTATGTGCATTTTGCCACAATTAAAAAAAAATCAAAACAGTAACTGAGTGTTTTTGAATATGGGTCAGAAATGGAGGTGGTTTTTTTTAAAAAAAATTTTATTTGTTTATTCATGAGAGACGCACAGAGAGAGAGGCAGAGACACAGGCAGAGGGAGAAGCAGGCTCCCTGCGCAGAGTGTGATGTGGGACTCGATCCCAGGACCCCGGGATCACGAACTGAGCCAAAGGCAGACACTCAACCATTGAGCCACCCAGGTGCCCCAGAAATGGAGGTTTTTAAGAATAACAGCTCCATGGAAGTGGAAAACATACCCTCAAAGGGAGCAGGACCGACAGACATCAAGTTACTCAAGTGTGTCTGTTCTCTCTTTTCCTTTTCTATTTAGATAAAAAAAAAAAAAAGAGAGAGACATAATTGACATATAATATTTTGTAAATTTAAGTTGTGCAGTGGGTGAGTTTGATGCATTTCTATATTGCAATATTAATACAGCAGCGTTAGCCAACGTCTTTATCATGTCGCATATTTATTTATTTTCGGTAAGAATGGTTAAGATTTAGTTTCTTAGCAACTTTGTAGTTTATAACACAGCATTGTTGACTATGATCACTCTGTCGTACATTAGAGCTCCAGAGCTTATTTATCTACTTGTGGTAATTTATATCCTTAACTGGCTTCCCTCAATTCCTCCTTCCCCAGCCCCTTGTAACTACCATTCTACTCTCTATTTTCATGATTGTTTTAAGGTGATTGTCTTTTTTTTTCTTTTCTTCTCTTTTCTTTTTCAGATTTATCTATTTGAGAGAGAGAGAGAATGAGACTGTGGGGATGAGGGGGAGAGGGAGAAGGAGAGAGAGTCTTAGATAGACTCTGTGCTGAGTGCAGAGCCTGATGGTGGGGTTGGGACGTGGGGGCTCCATCGTAGGACCCCGAGATCACAGCCCCAGCTGAAGCCAAGAGTCAGATGTTCAACCGACCGTGCCACCCAGGTGCCCCCAAAATGATCTTTTTTTTTTAAAGGAAGGATTTTTTTTTAAAAAAAGATTTTATTTATTTATTCATGAGAGGCACACAGAGAGAGAGAGAGAGAGAGGCAGAGTGAGAAGCAGGTTCCATGCAGGGACCCGACATGGGACTCGATCCCGGGTCTCCGGGATCATGCCCTGGGCTGAAGGCGACGCCAAACCCACTGGGCCACCGGGGCTGCCCCGATCGTTTTCTTTTCTTTTTTTTTTTTTTTCCGATCGTTTTCTTATACCAATATCACACACTGCCTTTATGGCCTCAAAACTTAAAAAAAAAAAAAAAAGGAAAAAAATAAAACCCATGAAAAAATATAAAAGAAGATTGCAAGTCACTGTAACTTGTAAGGGCAAACCCTGTGTGAATGGTTTAAGAGATGAAAAAGAAAAGAGAGAGAAAGAACGAGAAAAATTTGAAATATTCGAATTGATTAGGTATTTTGAGGAGGAATGTATAGGTTCTCATTCCTCCTCTTGGAATGAAAGTTGTTTAGGTTGATTCTAGGTTTTGTTATAGTGAATATCCTGTGAACATATATTTTTTTTATACTTATGGGAGTATTCTTGTGCAGCATATAAATTCCTGGAAATGGGATGAAAGGCGGAAAGGGTCAGTGAAATTTACTTGTTGAAAGTCATTGCCAAATCACCTCCCATTGATTGATCTGATTTGTATCAGTGATTATGAGAGTGTCTACTTTCTCACAGATGTTCATATCATGTTGCCGTTTTTCTGATTATTGGCAAATTCGGTGAAAATGAAGTGGGCATATCTCTAACTATGAAGAAAGCTAAACATCCTCATATATTTAAATACCTTCTGTATTCTTTTTTTTTCTTTTCAGCAGTCTGTTTCTGTGTCACATACTTGCTGCCTATTCATGTCCTCTACCAGGTAAATTTTGGCAAACAAAAGTTTGGGGTTTTATCTCAGTACTATGTTTTGTATATTTTGTAATATAGCATAATGCATGTCCTTTATCTGTCATTTACTCTTTTTTCACTTAAATTTTTTTCTCACTTTTATAAATCAGATTTGACTGTATGTATGATTTTTTTTTTTGCTATTCTTATAACTTAGTTTTTACATAGCCAAATTTTTGTTATTTTTGGATTTTTAGATTTGGGACTTGTGCCTTGCTTAAAGAGATATTCTCTGCTTTGAAGTTATGAGATAGTATTTCCCCACTGTAGAGTCTTATGGTTTCATTCTTGAATGGCTTTGCAGTTCATCAAATACATTTGTAGTATCGCAGTAGAGGCTCATGTGCCTTCTCTCCTCGGATCTATTAAAACAATTTTGGGGGCACCTGGGTGGCTCAGTGGTTGAGCATCTGCCTTTGGCTCAAGTTGTGATCTCAGGGTCCCGGCATTGAGTCCTGCATCAGGCTCCCTCTGCCTATGTCTCTGCCTCTCTCTCTGTGTCTCTCATGAATAAATAAATAACTGGAAATCTTTTAAAGATTTTATTTATTTATTCATGAGAGACACACACAGAGGCAGAGATACAGGCAGAAGGAGAAGCAGGCTCCATGCAGGGAGCCCGACACGGGACTCGATCCCAGGTTTCCAGGATCACGCCCTGGGTTGACGGCAGGTGCTAAACTGCTGAGCTACCCAGGGATCCCAAATAAATAAAATCTTAAAAAAAAACAAACCCCACAATAATCTTGATGGCTAGACTTCCTAGCATTGAACCATCTTTGCACTCCTGGGCTGAGTTCCGCTTGATCCTGCTGTTGGTGGTGGGGTGTGTGTGTGTGTGTGTGTGTGTGTGTGTGTTTTAATTTGCCTGGTTCTGTTAGTAAATTCTCCATGCTGGGTTTTTGCACTATTATTCACAAATGAACTCAGTCTGTACTTTCTTATTTTCCCTCCTGACTCTAAATGTAATGTATTAAAGCGGGTTTCCATGACAACATAGGAGTCTGGATTTACATTTGGTTTCCTGCTTCAATGAAATGGAAAACAGCTAGATTGAGGAGATTTCCCGCCAGAAGGACCCGTTAAGAGAAAACCCCCAGCAGGTTGATGGGGACGTCTCCCCAAGCCCTCTTTGATGGGCAGCAGAAGTGTTCATTGCCTCTATTCATGAACTATGAACCAACCTTTCTTTCTCTTTAGATCATGCATTCAGAGTACAATGTGTTTAAATGTCAAACCGAAGCCGATCTAACAAAAACAAAGTGAAATAAAAAGCCCCAAATACCTTTTTTTTAGTAGGTTCCACGCCCAATGTGGGGCTCAAACTGACAACCCTGGGGATCAGTGTCGGATGCTCTACCCACTAAGCTAGTCAGGAGCCCTACCCCAAATAGTTTTTCAAAATTTAAAACTTTTGATTTTGATATGCTGTTGGACTCCATGCAAAGCTGCATGAATAGTACAGTGAACCCCTATGTCCACACTCTTCACCAGATTTACAAATTTATTAAAAAAGTATTTTATTTATTTATTCATTAGAGACACAGAGCGAGAGGTAGAGACATAGGCAGGAGGAGAAGCAGGTTCCCTGCGGGGAGCTCGACGCAGGACTGGATTCCAGGACCCCGGGATCATGACCTGAGCCCAAGGCAGATGCTCAACCACTGAGCCATGCAGGTGCCCCCAGATTTACAAATTTTATCAAACTTGATCACATCTACTTTGTTCTTTCTCTCTCTCTCTCTCTCTCTTTTTTTTCCAAAATTATTTGAAAGCCGGTTGCAGACATTCTGCCCTTTATCCCTCCATATTTCATTCAGTATGTAGTTCCTAAAACCAAAGACGTCCTCTCACACCATCTCTGCACGACGATCAAATTACTATTGATTCAATACTAATTCAATACTATAGTAATATAATTGATGGACCTTTTAAGTCTTCCCCAATTGTCCCGAAATGTCTTACACGGCAAAAGGAAATCCAGAAGCAGCTTTGATCACTTAATTTAAGGTGATGTCCGCCAGCTTTCTCCTCTAGGAAGCTACTGTTTTTCCTTTCCTTTATTATGAACAAGTATCTTGCAGGAGATACTTGGAGACCGTGGAAATATTTGCTTCTTAAAAGTCCAACCGTTAGTTTTGGCTTGCACAGAGGGTTCTCGCCCGAATCAATTAGCCAGAGATTGCCAAGTGGTGGTGTCTCTGCTTCTGTTCCAATGATTTTAATAAAAGGCAGGGGTTGACTTTCAATTTTTAGATGGCTGTTTTTTTTGGAGGGCTTGGAGGGTTTTGCGAAAGAAACAGTGAGTGGTTTCAGGAAGTGGTGGTGTCTTCATTTTCAGGTCACAACTGAAATGATCAGTCGAAATGATTCTTTCGACTTAGGTCCAGCACGCAAGTCCTTGTCCTGAAGGATTTCCAGAGGACAGCGTGTTTCCTTCCGCGTGGTTTTCAGCACACGCCTCCTGCCTGGGAAGGTGGTGATTTTGGGGGCTCCCACGGGTCAGAGGGAAGCCCACAGCTCTGGACGGGTTTGCACAAGAAGGAAGGGGAACAACATTTATTGAACCTACAATTCTTGATACTCCGGGACTGCAGCTACTCTGTGTTCTCTCTGGATCTATGTTTGCCCCATCGCAGATATTATTGGAAAGAAAATCAAATTATGTCAGCCCTTTTGTGTACACCTTCTAGTAGCTTCCCATTGCTTTTAGGATGAAGGTGTTTTGGGAGAGGGCTTAACATGATCTATCCAAGGCTCTTCCCCCTTCTAATTCTGCCTTTGAGTCCACCTTCGCTTGCTTGGCCTCCCTCTGCGCTCCAGCTCCAGTGCCTGGGTCAGTTGGGGGAACACCTGCCTGTCCACCTCTGGGCCCCTGCTCATGCTGGGCTCCCAACCTGTAACACTTCCCCCCTGTCTTCCTTGGCTGACTCCTCCTCATCTCCAGATTTCAGCTTCAACTCACCTCCTTGGGAGGATCCTTTCCCTACCCCCCACCCCCACCCCACATTAGGCCCCAGGATTGTTTAATCAACCATCCCCTCTCTCGCCAGACTGTGAGGTCTACAGGGAAACCGAGTGTGTTTATTTTGCTCACTGTAAATCCTCATTACTTATTATTGCATGTTGGTTCTTCCATTCAACAAATATTTATTAAGCAACAGATATATCAGGCGCTGGGTGTAAAATAGTGAAGAAGATTGACACAATTTCTGCTTCATGGAGTGGGGAGACCATACACAAAAAACCCAAAGAATTTCAGGACCTACTAGAGTGATGTAAATAACAGGGACCAGAACAAAGGGATGGGGGGGGGGGGTGAGGCGGCGTTTGCAAAGTGTGATCAGGGAAGGCTCACTGGGGCACCGAGGGGCAGCCAGCCACTGGAGGGACAGGCAGAGGGAACAGCCAGAGTGAAAGCCAGGAGGCAGGATTAGGTTTGGTGCCTTAGAGGAACAGTGGGCTCAGCTCCTGGCTAACTAATATTTGCTTAATGGACCAGGGGAAGGATGAGCGCCCTCTGCCTAGAATTGTGCCGGGCGCTTTCTTTTGCTTTATTGCTCTTGCACCTCGTCAAATCGGACCTGCAGGGATTGTTGCAGGCATTATAGAGCCGAGGCCAGCCCAGCCAGGGAGTAAAGTCCCACGTCCAAGGCCACACAGGAAGTGAGGGGAGGGGGAGCCAGATTCCACTCGGTGCTGGCTTTCTCTACCTAAGGCTCCTTCCCCCAGCTCAGGAGGGTGGGTTGGCTGCTGTCGTGCCCTATTCGTGAATGCCACTTGCGGGACATTCAGACACACACAGGGACTGTGGGTCTGTGTATTGAAAACGGGGTGTGTCCACCTGCGCTGGAGCCCGGCTCTGTGGGGCCTGGTTCGCTCTTCTGCGAGGTTCTGCGCATCGCCCCAGGTGTCTCTTCTCCGACTTGCACCCCAGGCCGCGCCCGAGGCCCCCCCCCCCTCGCCCCTGCCACGGAGCACACGGAGCGCCCTGGGCGCGCGTGCACGTGGCCGTCCCCAGGGCCCGGGCGCGGGGCGGGGGCGCCCTCGCGTCTAGCCCGAGACGCGCTGGCAGGACTGGGACGAGGGTGACGCGAGTGCAGCGTTTACGGGAGAACCAGAAACCCCGGGGACCAAGATAAACAGCGTTTTAATGAAATCTCAAAAAAAAAAAAAAAAAAAAAAATCAAACCGAACCTCCCAAAGTCCACAAGGGAAGCGAAATAGCAAAAAAATGTCGCGGAAGGGATCGGTGCGGACGGGTCGGCGTCGGGGGCGCCCCCGAGGCCTGAGACGCCGGGGGGCGGGGGCCGGGGGCGCCTCCCGCGCGGGGGCCCCGGCGAGCGCGGCGGGCGGGGCGGCGCCTCCCCGCGGCCGTCCTGGCTCCCCCTCCCGGGCCCCTCCCGGGCCGCTCCCGGGCGCCGAGTCCCTTCCGAGTCCCGATCCGCGCCGCCTTTTCCCGCGACCCGCGCGGGGCCCAGCTGACGGGCCGCGTTGTTTACGGGCCGAGCAGCCCTCGCTCCCGCCGCCCGCCCGCCCGCCGCTCGCCAGCCCAGGTGCCCGCCCGCCCGTCCGCGCGTCTGTCCGTCCGCGCGTCCGTCTGTCTCGGCGTTCGCAGACCGCGGCCCAGCGCGCTCGGGGCGGAGAGCCGGGCGGCCGGGGCGCAGCGAGGGGCTCCGGGCCCTGAGATCGCGGGACGGGCCCGGGCCGCAGGGGTCCGGGCCGGGGCCGCCGCCGCCGCCGCCGCCGCCGCCGCCGCCGCCGCGGGATCTGCAGCGGCCGAGGCCCCGCGCCCCTCGCGGGCCGACTGGGGGCCCTCCCGGGCGGGGCCGCGGGCGCGGAGACGGGGGCGCGCGCCCCGGCGCCGCGGAGCATGACCCCCGCGGGCCGGCGCCGCGCGCTCTGAGCCGCCGGGACCCCGCGCTCCCGCAGCCATGGGCGCCCGGGCCGGGCGGGGGGCGGCCGCCGCGCCGCTGCTGCTGGCGGTGGCCGCGCTGCTGCTGGGTGCCGCGGGCCACCTGTACCCCGGAGAGGGTGAGTCGGGGCCCCGGAGGGGCGGCGGGCGGCGCCGTGGGGGGGCGCCCACCGGGGACCCCGCGCCCTGCCCGGCGCGGGTGGGGGCGCGGGCGGCGGCGGCGGGAAGCCGCTGACCTTGGCCTTTGCCCGCCTGGGCTCGCGGTTGTGCGCCCCGCGAGCGGGGCCCGGGCCGAGGAACCTTGCCCCAGTGCCCGCCCCCCGCGGCGCCGCTCCCGCCGCGCCTCGCACCCGTGCCTGGCCCCCTCCAGGCCCCCTCCAGGCCCCCTCCAGGCCCCCTCCAGGCCCCCTCCAGGCCCCGCTCGCCCGGAGACGCGGGGGGTGCCCGCTGGGCCGGGGCCGGGCGACCTGGGAGCACCGCATGCCGCGGGCGCACGGGGCCCCCTGGGTCTCCGCTGACGGGCGCCCCGGCTGGCGCTGCGGAATCCCGCCCCTCCGCTTGGACCTAGGCCGGTGGCGACCCGGACTTCAGATCCATGTTTACACTTTTGGGTTCTGTTTCCAGATGTCCGGAGGCAAACTCTAGCGCCTTGGCAACGGGGCCTTTGTTGTAGCAGAAGGGGGCGGGCGGGGGGGGGGGGGGGAGGTTGTCTTTATTATGATTATTATAGTTAGGGTCACCAAATGCCCCGGGCACATCTCTCTGGACCTTCACAGTGGCCTCCGGAGGTCCATACGGGTTACCCATTTCATAGAGGAGTAAATTGAGGCTGAGGGAGGAGACGGTTCGATTTGCCCTAAAGTCAGGGCCAGAGGGAGGACTCTAACCTCTCTGTGTGGTGCCCTGGGGAGGCTCTGGACTGCTGCTGCATGTCCCATGTCTCCCCATAACCCCCACACCCCCCCTCCAGCTCTGCCTTTCACAAGGGCTCTTTTACCTGCCAGTCCAGGGAGGTCTCTAACCTCAGGAGAGCCTCTCACGCCCCCCAGCCCCATGGACTTCCCTCCCCAGCCTCCCTGCGCTGGCAGCAGATGGAGGCAAACCCCAACTCCAGCATCGGCCTTGGGCTTGGGAGCCGTCCTTCCTGGTTGTGGGGCAAGAAATGAAGAACCTTTAAGAGAACATGGCTGGAGTTCCCCACTGGTGTCTGAGGCCCCGCTTTAAAAATATCTGTTGGGTTACTTTTTCAGAATTGTCCATAAAAGGAAATCAGTCATGGTGAGGAAGGGGTCGGGGAGGGAAGGAAAGCAGCTCCTGAGCTCCCTGATGGGGAATGAGGTCCCTGGCAAAGCACGCACAGGCGCTGGCGTTGACAATCCAGGTCTGCGGAGCTCCTCTCTCAGTGTACACCACGGTTCCGAGGCCCAAGTGCTTGGTATACAGCGGGCGCTCAATAAAGGTGGCAGTCGGCTTGGGTTCTTGTTAAGAAACTCCAGACAAATGTTAGGACTAGTCTAGGATTCGTGTATGTAAGTATGTGCGTGCGTCTGCACACGAGCATGTGTGTGTGTGTGTGCGGTTCCCTGCTCTTCTGTTCCTTGCAGCTTTGGTAATTTATTGTGGACTTGTGCCTGGGCTTCCAGGGCCCAGGAGGTGGATTTACCGCTTCTTTACACGTTTACAGTTTCCACAGGGGCAGAGGCATATGCTTTTGTCCACTGCGACGTTTCCAGAGCCTAGAACAGTGCCTGGCACATGGAAGGTGTTTGGTTAAAATATTTGTTCTTGGTTCAGCTCATATTCTTCGTGTTCTCACCAGTACTCCAAGCTATGGCTTTTTTATTCCTCGGATAATACCCAACTTAGACATAGTCATAAGAGCAAGCTCTTGGCGGGGGCTTTTCCATGTGCTCCGAGTATATAATCTTAGTTAATCCCCACCATGGCCCTGTGGGGTGGGGTTTATTATCCTTTTTCGCAGGTGAGGCAGTTTGACTAGGCGGCAGGGCTGGGATGAGGACCCCACTTGGCCTGGCTGCAGAGCACTGGTTTCTTCATAAAGGGTTGCTCTCTTGGGTTTGAGCTTCCCTCCCCCCGACCTGTGGTAATGGTTAACAAAATCCTATTGAATAAATGAGATGTGATGCCCCTCAGAGGTTCGAAACCTCGAGAAACTTTACAGATCATTAATCTCTAATGTCAACCTGTAGGGCGTTTTGGTTGCGGTGGTGGCGGTGTGATGGTTAAGAAGTGAAGGACTTTCTTAGGGGGGGATGTCCTATGGGATGTGCTACTTTGGCCCGCTCTCCCGTGGAGTCCCTACTGCTCTGCTGAAATGGGCAGTGCCTTCCCCCTCTGTCTCTCCTCGGACTGGCTGGCAGTGGCCTGAGATTACTTGGGGGCATTGCAAAGTTAAAGGATGAAGGCAATGTGGGATTAATTAAGAGAAAAACCTGCGGGGCTTCGGGGGGAGTCCAGCGAGTTGGCTAATTAAGGTGAGAGAGACTCGCTTCCAGAGCGCCCTGGTTTCTCGGGCACTCCTCATTTCTCAAGGGTGGCCTCGGATGTCTCTCTTGTGTGTCCTCTTGCGTGCTTTGGGGGCCCTCGGAGCAGGACTTTTGCCTACTTCCTAACCTCCCTGAGGTTATTCTTAACTTTTGCTTCCCTCCTGGAGCCCTGCCCGCCATCCTTGTCCCACTCACTCATGGAGGTCGTTGGGGTGGGGCTCCCTGGGGTCCCCACTGCAGCCCACTCCGTCAGTGACTCAACCTGGATAGAGTAGATCCTCTCAACTTCATCGCTCTTAATATTTGGGTTGAGACAGTTCCCGGTTGTGGGGGGGCTGGCTGTCCTGGGTATTGTGAGGAGCGGAGCCGCATCCCTGGCTTCTCCACCCACAAAATGCCAGGAGCACGTCCCTCCCTCCAGTCATGACAATCAAGAGTGTCTCTGGGCATTGCCAGCCGCCCCAGTTGAGAACAGCCACATTCAGGAAGGTAACTTTTTCTTCGTCTAGGACACTTACCCACCTGGGTCCCTGCTCTCTCTGTTCCAGGATCAATACCCCGCCCCTCGACCCCCGGCCCACCACCCGCCTCCAGCCTCCCCCTGCCAAGCCTCCCCCGGTGGGCTCTAACCACCCTCCCTCTCACCTCTGGCCCACTGTGCTGCCCGCAGCATCTGGCTAATGTCTCCATCGCTTTGCTTTGCGATGGCTCTTGTGAGGGTAATCCCTCACCTCCCAAGTGCATCTCCTGTCGCCTCCCCCAGCTGACCTCTCGGGGCCTGCCACTGTCCACTCCCTCCCCTCGGGGAGGGCAGGAAGGCGTGGTTTCCTGCAGAGTTTTCACCTGCACCTGGCTCTCTCTCCATCCTCTCTGCTCCCTTCCCTGGGCTCAGATGTTAGCTCTCGCTTCCTAGAGGGCCAATCCCTACTGCCATCCACTCTCAGCCCAGTTGTGAATTTACGTAGTCAAACTCCTTCATCTAGAACAGGGGCTATCAAACTGTGGCCCACAGGCCAACTCCCGCCTGCCCACGCCTGGTTTTGTGAATAAAGTTTTATTGGCATCATCTTAACAGTTGCTTTTGTGCCCTAATGGCCGAGTTGAGTAGTTGCAATTGCATGGCCCATAGAAATGTGTGTACCTTGGTCCTTCTCGGGGAGAGTTTTCGGACTCCTGATTTATGACAGACTCCCTGGGGATCATGGTGACATGCCTAATTGCTTGCGTGGCCCCTGGTACGACATGAGTGCATCATGAATGCTTGGGGATGCTGTGGCGTGTTCCCCTTTACAGAGACACGTATGCTCCCTGAACATATGGGTTCCAACGGGGAGAAAATACCATGATGTCCCCTCCTTAGCTGTGTCTGTGGTATCAAGATTTATTTATTTGCACAGTCATCTTGGCGTTGAATGAGGATCCCTCGCTGTCGGCTTTGTGTCTAGAACTCAAAAGAAAGTGGTGTCTGCTGTGCGATTTTCTTTCAAGACCCCTGGTATTACTTTCTATTTAGAGCACACACATTAGGGGTGCCTGGGTGGTTCAGTCCATTAAGCTTCTGCCCTCGGTTCAGGTCATGATCCCATGGTCCTGGGATTGAGCTCCGCGTCTGCTCTGCAGGGAGCCTGCTTCTCCCTCTCCCTCTGCCTGCCACTCTGCCTGCCTGTGCTCTCTCCCTATTTAAATAAAATCCTAAAAAAGAATACATCCGTTAGGGGTGCCTGGGTGGCTCAGTCAGTTGAGGGTCAGACTCTTGATTTGGGCATCATCTCAGGGTCGTGAGATCGAGCCTCGGTGCGGGCTCCCTGCTCAGCGGGTGGTCTGCTTGAGATTCTTTCCTTCTCCCCCTGCCCCCTTTCTCGCTGCATATGCATATCTGCGCTCTCTCTCTCTCTAAAATAAATAAATCTTCTAAAAAAAAAAGAGAATACGTATGTTGGTTTATGTTTTGCAACGGGACCCTATTTATGGGTTTTTAATTAAAATAACAAGTAATGCATGCTCATTGCAAAAAAATTTACAAAAACCTGGAGAGGGAAAAACCAAAGTCCCCCTGCAACACTTTGTCCCTAAAATCATGCCATTTCTCTCCTGGGAAGTGACTGTGCTTTTGTTTGCATCTTAAAAAATTGCCTGTGTGTGTGTGTGCGCACAGTTATGTGAATTTTAACCATCTTTTTAAAAAAATTTTATTTATTCATGAGAGACACACACAGAGAGGCAGAGACACAGGCAGAGGGAGAAGCAGGCTCCCTGCGGGGAGCCGGATGTGGGACTCGATCCTGGGTCTCCAGGATCACCCCCTGGGCTGAAGGCGGTGCTAAACCGCTGAGCCACCCAGGCTGCCCGAATTTTAACCCTTGGATAGAGTTGTGTGACTGCCCCCACACTGGGATACAGAACAGTCCCATCACCCAAATTCCCTCTGGACACCCCTTTATGGTCACGCTCTCTCCATCCCTAATCCCGGCAACACTGATCTGTTCTCCATTGTTACTGTTTTCTCTGTAGACTTTAAAACACATCTTACAACTGAATTAATATTTTTAAGAAAGATTTTATTTATTGGAGAGAGAGAGCACGAACATGAGTGGGGGAGAGGCAGAGGCAGAGAGAGAGAGAGAGGGAGAAGCAGACTGTCCACTGAGCGCAGAGCCTGCCGGGGGACTGAGTCCCAGGACCCCAGGATCATGACCTGAGCCGAAGGCAGACGCTTGACTGACTGAGCCACCCAGGCATCCCAACATTCGGCATTTTTAATTTAAGCACTCATAAGCTCCTCGTTGTTCACGGATTCCTTATTTGTGAACTCACCTAGTCGCTAAAATGAATTTGTAACTCTAAAATCAATACTCAGTGCACTTTTGTGGTTGTTCCTGGACATGCGTGGAGCATCAAATTATTAGACTCGCCGCATCGGCCCGTTCCCAGCTGAGGTCACACGTGGTCGTGCTGCTTGCTTCAGCTCTGGTGTGCCGGACTCACACAAGCCTCTCCTTGGGCGATGCATATAGCGCCACATTTCCAGCATTTTTGTACGTTTTGTTGGTGATTTTGCTGTTTTGAGAGGGCCTCGCCCATGGTGTTTTGGACGTGCTGTGTAGTATAAGCGCAAGAATAAATGCAGGCAGGCTGTGATGTGCCTTATGGAGAAAACACGGGGCTAGATAAGCTTGGCTCAGGCCAGGAGCTGTCGCGCCTAGTGCTGTTGGCTGTGATTCAAAGTTAATGAATCAACACTGTCTATTAAATAAGGTGTATTTGAACAGAAACGCGCATAAGGCAAGGTTATGGATTAATTGATTGACAAAAACATTGTGGCCAGAGGCTTGTAGGAACCTAACCCCGTCTTCCCCAGGGACGGTGGCGCAGAATTTGCCGATTCCACGTTCCAGGGGACCCCAGAGACAGAACTGCTGAAACTGAGAATGGGCTGTAGGGTGGTTTCCTGTCGTTGTGCTTTAAAATTTGTGAATTTGGGTTTGCCAGTGCCCATGTAGAATCTCGTGGAACACACATGCCCCTTTGGTCCTGTTTTGATCTGTGCAAAAATTCCTTGGTTTATATCTTGGAAAGTTCAGGAGATGGCACCAGACTCCCTGGCCTTCATCTCGAGGAGGGGTTCCCCCGTGTTCTGTTGACCCTGGTGTCAGGGAGTGCTCCAGTGGCTTTTGGGGTTTTATTTTTAAAAATTGTTATTTTTATTGTATTTTTGGAGATTTTATATACCCATTCGTGAGAGACACACAGAGAGAGGCAGAGACACGGGGACAGGGAGAAGCAGGCTCTCTGCGGAGAGTCCAACTGGGGACTCGATCCCAGGACCCCGGGATCACGCCCCGAGCCAAAGGCAGATGCTCAACCGCTGAGCCACCCAGGCGTCCCATAGAAAAGAGAGTTTGTTTCCAGCACAGCAAGATTTGCCAGATGCAGCCTGGATGTGAGTTCCAGTTGGAGTTCAGGGCAGACTCATGAGGATTAAAATTGGATTTCGCAAAAAAAAAAAAAAATAAAATAAAATTGGATTTCGCATCTGGGTTTTTCTTCCAATTCCCTACGGGTTGGGTGTCACATCAGGGCTGTATGGTAGCCTCTGTTTCGTGTTCAGGAATAGCAGCCCGTTAGCAGGAGTTTCTTGCTTCTCTCTCATGCCTTTGCGGGAATGTGGAAAACATAGGTACTTTTCAAAAACTGTGTTTGCTAACAGTGTGCAAAAAAGGTAGCGCTCGGACACAAAGGGGTAAAGAGAGTAGAGCTCCCGCTGTGTTCCTGCAGCCTCTCTGGGATTTCTTGTTGCCAGTCTGTTTTCAAAGATGTTACCCTGTTTTCCTCCCAGATCAGAAAGGGGGTGAGCTCTGAGGTGCTCCTTCCTAATTACATGTGGTTACATTGTATCGCAGCCACCTGCTACTTTTTGTTGTTGCCCCAGACCCACATCTGTTCCCCGCGCCCCAAAGCCCTCAGGGACTCCGCATGCCCCCCACTGTGCCTGCTGTCCACAGCACCCCACACTGGTCCTGTCTCAGTCTCTCTGTGTTTATTAGTGACTGGCCCCTCCTCTCCCATCCCCTTCCCTCCTCCACTGTTCCGGGTATCCCAGGTACCAAGTCCCAGCGATGGTAGTTCCTTGGTGTCTCCCTCCTTGCACCCTCTCCTGGGATAGGCCCCCTTACTTCTCAGCTAGAGTTCACGGTTCAGAACGTCCTTCCCTTTCCTGCTTCATCCTCCACCCCCCTCCTTCCCTTTCAGTACAGACCGGGGGTGGGGGGGGGTCAGTATCCATGTGGGTCCCTGTAGACACTGGTCTGCCCATCAGAGACGCGTTCTAGAGAAGCCTTGACTACGTGGGTACCTCTACAGATGGTGCTCTAATGTAGGTTGGAGAAGGGCTTGCTTGCTACGGGTTTGTCTAGAGCAGGAAGCCGAGTCCTGTAGCCCCCACCCCTGCCAGTTCATACTCGAAGTCCTAACTCCCCGATGGGACTGTATTTGGAGCTCTTGGGAGGTCGCAAGAGTAGAGCTCTAATTTGACAGGATTGGTGCCTCCTGAGGACAGGAGGAGAGGGATCTCTTTCCTCTTGCCTGTGCCTACCAGAAAAGACCATGTGAGGAGAGCGAGGAGGCAGTGTCTGCAGGCTAGGAAGACAGCTCTCCCCACAAACTCACCTTGATCTTGGACTCCCAGCCTCCAGAACCCTGAGAAATAAATTTCTGTTGCTTGGGGCACCTGGGTGGCTCAGCGGCTGAGCATCTACCTTGGGCTCAGGTCGGGATCCCGGGGTCCTGAGATCGAGTCCCACATCGGGCTCTCCGCAGGGAGCCTGCTTCTCCCTCTGCCTGTGTCTCTGCCTCTCTCTCGGTGTCTCTCATGAATAAATAAATAAATAAAATCTTAAAAAAAAATTTCTGTTGCTTAAGCTGCAGGATCTGTGGTAGTTTCTTATGGCTGACCTAGCTAAGATGAGAACTGACATCAGAACTGGCTCTGAGGCACAGCCGGAGGGCCCTGGGCAGATAAAATGGGTGAGGGTCCAGCTTTCTTTGAAATTGTTGGGGTGGCCCACCATGCTTAGGGGGTTCTTTTTTTTAAATTTTTTTTTAAATTTATGATAGAGAGAGAGAGAGAGAGAGAGAGAGAGAGAGAGAGAGAGAGAGAGAGGCAGAGACACAGAGGGAGAAGCAGGCTCCATGCACCGGGAGCCCGACATGGGATTTGATCCCGGGTCTCCAGGATCGCACCCTGGGCCAAAGGCAGGCACCAAACCGCTGCGCCACCCAGGATCCCCTTCTTTTTTTTTTTTTTTTTAAATTTCATTTATTTATTCATGAGAGACAGGGAGAGAGAGGGGGGCAGAGACACAGGCAGAGGGAGAAGCAGGCTCCCTGTGGGGAACCTGAGGCAGGAGTCGATTTCAGGACCCCCGGGTCACGACCTGAGCCCAAGGCAGATGCTCAAGCCCTGAGCCACCCAGGTGCCTCAGCTTATGGGGTTCTCTCTAACAACAGTCAATAGCCCCAAAGAAGGTGTCTGATGGTGTTGATCCTGGAGTGAAGTGCTCCAGAAGAATGGGGATGGGGGCCCCTCCCCACCCGGGCTGGAGAGGTGGGCCAGGATGGGTAGCTGGTATGTCGATCCGAGGCCTCAGCAGAAACCAGCCCCGCTGACACCTTGAGTTTAGGCCCCTAGACTCCAAGACTGAGAAACTAACGTGTGGTGTGTAAGCCCCGCAGTCTGCGGTTCTGTGTTCCGGCAGCCCGAGCAGGCTGATGGACTGGGTTCAGGTCCCAGCTCTGTCTCACCTTTGCTGTGTGGCCTTGGGGAGGACACGGCCCTTTCTGAGCCTCCGGCGCTTTCCTCTTCTAGAAAAATCTGTCTGGGCAACACGTGCACAGGTGTTCCACCTGTGTTCCAGCCTTGTGCACCCTCCCCGCTCGGGGCACTTACCACCCCTCTGTGTCCAGCAATTTCCGGTGGAGCCCGACTCACATGCTGTGGCTGATGCGGCCTAGTGCGGCTACCTTCTGAAAGCCTGTTTTCCAGAGCTTATCTTCCCTGTCTGAGGAATTCACGGATCGCCTCGGGCCTTTTGATGCCTTGTGGACATCACAGTCAGGCATCTGCCTTCTCCCGAGGACAGAGAACCTGTAGGAGCTTCAGTTACATCTTTCCCGGAGTTTTCTCTGACTTCCACATCAGCGCCTTGTAGGCTCTTGGTTTAAGAGATCCCCTTGGTGTATCCTCCAAGACTCTGAGAAGTTTCTAGAAGGATGATGGTCTGCATGGCGAATGTCCCATCAAGGCCATCTTTCCCTCTCGTCCTCTGCTCACAGTTTTCTTCTCCATCATCCACGTGTGATGGTCCATTGTTGCTTCCTGCATCCTCTGTTCCCAAGTATCTGAGGGACCCCCGTCTCCTCCTCCGTCCAGCTGGGCTCAAGGACCACCTCCCTCAGGTCTCCTCTCTGGGGGCTGCTGCTTCTCTCACTGGTATTTTGACCAGGAACTTGCTGGAAAAGACTGTAGTGCTTTAGTCTCCCCCGACCCTGGTCCACCCATAAACCTTCCCGAGTCGCATGTGTGGACCCATTTGCAGCAGACTTCCAGAACAGGACTCTCTGGTCCAGGGGCATCTGTGTTTATACAATTGCCCTGAGCCTTGGTGGTTTCATCCCTCACCCTTCAGCCCCACGTTGTCAGGATAGGCCCCCCCAGGGCCTAAGGTGAAGCCTCTTAGATCTTGTCTGAGCTGGCTTCTCTCTGATACTTATTTGGCTCCCTATTACTTCTGTTTCCATTGCCTTCTGTGCACCTGCTTTCCCACCTCATGGGGCAAGGAACACTGAAGCCCAGAGAGGTTAAATCACACAGCTGCCAATCTGCAAAGCTGAGATTTGCACCTGGGGCCATCAGGCTGTCAGCTCATTGCTTTAGTGCACTCTGATGGCAGCTCGTGGCAGTAATTTCAGTGTCTCTATGAGCTGTAAGCCTCCAGCCTTATCCATCTTAATAGTCCCCGTGCCCAGCGTGATGCCCGGTGTGCCGGGATGGCCAGCCAACATTGGGATGAATGAATAACAAGGTTATTTCCATATTTGCTGACTTGCTGGTCCTGGACCCTGCATTTGAATCCTGGTCTCTTGATTCTACTGGCCACCTGCTCCAGCTCCCCCATTTCTCTTTGTCTGAGGAAGTCCATTTTAAGAGCCAGTCTTCCGGGCGGGCAGAGAATCTTCAGGATGTCTGATACCGCGGTGTGCCCGAATTCTCATTTCTGAAGGTAATAAATCTAGGAATTGGTTCTGTGAGCCTGGGGCAGAGAACTAACACGTGCACACGGCCAGGTTCCAGTTCTCCTCTGTTCTTCATAGCCTTTTTATCACGTGCTGCCATCGTTCCCAGTGAGGAAACTGAGGCAGAGATTGAGGAGGTGGCTCAGGATTACACAGCTGGCAGGTGCTGGGGTAGGAAGCCAGATCTGGTGGGTTTCTAGCATGGCCCAGAACTCGTATGGGTGGTGGCCGGACACCTAACCCAAGGCTCGTTGGCGTAGGACTCCTGAATTTCGGGGTGCTAAGACTGGCAGGAATGCAGAGATGAGTGTGTGGCCCCAGGATAGATCACCAGGGAGCATTTGAAGAATGTGGGGACTAAGGACCGAGTGCATTCACGATTGGACATGGAATGTGTAAAACTCTCAGCATTGGAAAGCACTTAGAACCGTCTAGATACTTCTTTTCCCGCCCCTCTGCACGTCTTGCCTGCTTTCATGGTAGAGAGACAACCAGGGAGAAGGGACACTTTCCAAGATGGCCTTCGTGTTACGTCTTCTCTTCTGGAAAATCCTCAGATTTCTCAGGCCCGGCAGGAAGTTCTAGACCAGTGTTGTCCAAAAGAACGTGTCGCTCTCAGGGAGATGGTGGCCATTGTCTACGCGAGGCTCTTGAGGCTGTGGCCAGGGTGCCTGAATCTTTACTTTTATTTTCCTTTAGTTCATTTAAATATTTAAAAAAAGTCAATATTTGATTCTGTTGTTGGAAAACCCTTTAGTACATTTGGAACAAGTTGGGGAAATGCGCCTACGTTCTCAATGATCGTTGTAGGAAATCTATATATACGGGTCTAGTGTTTCTGCTGCAGATTTAGCATCTGAGTTGAGACATACTGCATGGCATTTTGAAAGCTTACTGTGAAAAAAAAAATCCTATAGAGTACCTCACTAATAATTATTTTTAAATTTATTTAAAAAATTTTAATTATTTATTCATGAGAAATGCAGAGAGAGAGAGAGAGACAGAGACAGAGACACAGGCAGAGGGAGAAGCAGGCTCCATGCAGGGAGCCCGATGTGGGACTTGATCCCAGGACTCCAGGACCACGCTCTGGGCTGAAGGCGGTGCTAAACCGCTGAGCCACCCAGGGATCCCTCATTAATAATTTTTTAATGTTGGAGTGACATTCTTGGATGCATTGCATTAATTAAAATATACTTAATTTCATCTGTCTCTTTTTAAAAGATTTTATTTATTTGTTCTTGAGAGACAGAGAGAGGCAGAGACACAGGCAGAGGGAGAAGCAGGCTCCCTGTAGGGAGCTTGATGTAGGACTCGATCCCAGGACCCCAGGACAACCTGAGCCGAAGGCAGATGCTCAACCTCTGAGCCACCCAGACGTCCCCAGAACCGAATAATTCTTTTTTTTTTTTTTTAAAGATTTTATTTATTTATTCATAGAGAGGCAGAGACACAGGCAGAGGGAGAAGCAGGCTCCATGCAGGGAGCCCGACGTGGGACTCGATCCTGAGTCTCCAGGATCACACCCCGGGCTGCAGGCGGCGCTAAACCGCTGCGCCACCGGGGCTGCCCCCGAATAATTCTTAATGCACCGTTTGTGTAGATGTTAGTCCTAGTAACCACCTCCTCCAGGAAGCCCTCCTTCCCTGGTCCAGACCAAATCAAATAGCTCGTTTCTATGACCTCTTCTGGCCCGTGAAGCTCTCCCTAAAGGCTTCCTCTTGGTTATATTTTAAGTTGACTTAGGCTGTTGATAGCGACTAACTAGTCCGAGAGATCTAGGAATCCGGATCTGTCCTATTCCCGATGGCACTTCCATACCTGGAACAATGTTGGGCACAGAGCCGATCCTCCTCAGATATTTGCTGAGGGAGTGGACAGGGGGAAACGATCTTTAACAGGCTTTCTCTGTGTTGTCACTGCATGAAAACTGTTTCACTGTTTCCTGATTTATGTCACATGCACCCGCTTCTTCCTTAGGCGTGTTTTTGAAAGAACAAAGATGGTAAAACTGGAACATAGCTACAGCATAGACTCGGCAGGTAATCGCAGGGCTGCGAAGCTAGTGCCACCGCTGAAAGCTCAGCGTGTGTGAGTCGCAATTTGCTTGTCACACAAATGGGTGTGAAAATGCACCTCCTCTGGGGATTATTTTTAGAATTCAGGGAGCCGGAGAGGAGGCCAGCTACTTTACATAGTAAGTGCTCAGAAAACACAGTAGCCCCCCCTTATCCACAGGACCCCCCCCGCTGCCTGTGGATGTGTGAAACCACGATAGTACTGAGCCCCACATATGCTTTATTTATTTTCTATACACACATACCTACGTTATGTGACTAACGGGCGTGTAGCACACCCAGCGTGGATGGGTCGGACAAAGGGATGATTCACACACCGGGCGAAACAGGATGGCGTGAGATTTCATCACGCTACTCAGAATGGTGGGCAATTCAAAAACTGATGAATTGTTTATTTCAGGGATTTTTCCATTTAATATTTTCTGACCGCAGTCAACCGCGGGTAACGGACCCTGGGGATCACAGGGGACTACTGTATTGGCTGTCGCTGGCTCCCCTGCACGCCCTGCTCCCTGTTGTCCTTATCTCCCAGCGTATAGAGGGGGTGATCAGCCACGTGTACCACTCATCAAGAACCTGAACCCCCCCGCCCCCCGAGGTATTAAAAGCCAGCAGAAGGCCCTACATTTTATTTCTGGCACCATTTCTAACATCCTCGGGATATCTTCTGTCCCAACAGTAAATTGCTCTATTGTTTGGACTAATAGGGACACACACAGCTTTAATGAGTTGAGTTAGATTCATGGGAGATTTTTAAAAAAGCAACTCTTTATTGTTCCCTACTATTGCAGTCGTTTAATTTTTTATAACGACTTTATGGAGCTGTGATTCAATCCCATACAATTCACCTCTTTACAGTTTACGATTCGCTTGGCTCTTTCTACATTTGCTGAGCTGTGCAGCCATCGCCCCAGCCAATGTTGGCACATTTTCATCCCTCCAAAGAGAAACCCCGTCTTCGTTAGCTGTCCCTCCTGAATCCCTCCTCTCCAGCCCCTGGGAACCACGAATCTACTTCTGTCTCTGTAGAGTTGCCTGTTCTGGATGTTTGATGTAAATGGAATCATGGTGCATATGGTCTTTTGGGACTGGGTTTGTTCACTGAGCATCATGCTTCCAGACTCCATCCAGGTCACACATATCAGAACTTCGTTCCCTCTTGGGGTTGAGCCATCTTGCATTGTATGGTGATGCCACAGCTTGTTTATCCATTCATTGGTTGATGGACATTGGGCTGTTTCTCCTTTTTGCCTATTAGTGGATACTGCGCCAGTGGCCATTTGTATACAGGCAGGCACACATCGTTTTATTGCACTCCACTTGATCGTGCTTCGCAGATACTGTGATTTTTTACAAGTTGAAGGTGTGGGGATCCCTGGTGGTGCAGTGGTTTAGCGCCTGCCTTTGGCCTAGGGCGCGATCCTGGAGACCCGGGATCGAATCCCACGTCAGGCTCCCGGTGCATGGAGCCTGCTTCTCCCTCTGCCTGTGTCTCTGCCTCTCTCTCTCTCTCTCTCTCTCTCTGTGACTATCATAAATAAAAAAAAAACAACAAAAAAAAAAAACCCAAGCAAGTTGAAGGTGTGAGGCAAGACTTTGTCAAGCAAGTCTCTCCGTGTCATTTTTCCAAAGCATTTGCTCACTTTGTGTCTCTGTGTTACGTTTGGTAATTCTCATAATATTTCAGACTTTTTTAAAATTCTGTTTGGTGATCAGAGATCAGTGATGATGACTCACTGAAAGCTCAGATGATCATTAGCATTTTTTTTTTTTTAGCAATACACCATTTTTTTAATGAAGGGGAGTACTTTTTTTTTAGTGATAATGCTATTGCATGCTTACTAAACTTTTTTTACATAGTATACTGTGAATAAAACTTTTTTTTCCTTAGTGAGAGGATGGGGAGGGAGGGGCAGAGGGAGAGGGAGAGAGAGAGAATCTTAAGCAGGCTCTACAGCCAGCACAAGCGTAGAGCACAAGCCCCTGATGAGGGGCTTGATCTTACGACCCTGAGATCATGATCCGAATCGAAATCAAGAGTCGGATGCTTAACCAACTGAGTCACCCACGTGCCCTGAATGTAACTTTTATATGCACTGGGAAGCCAATAAATTCATTTGATGCATTTTATGGAGATATTTGCTTTACTGCGGTAGCCTTGAACCGAACCCACACTATCTTCGAGGTATGCCGGTACAAGTTTCTGTGTGGTTGTGTTTTCATTTCTCTTGAGTATTTACCCAAGAGTGGAATTGCTGGGTCATGTGGTAACTCTTTGCTTAATGGTTTGAAGAATCACCAGACTGTTTTCCATGGCAGCTGCATCATTTTATATTCTTACTGGTAATGTAGGAGGGTTCCAGTTGCTCTACATCCTTGACAACACTTGTTATTGTCCATCTCTGATTTTAGCCACCCTAGTGGGAGTGAAGTGGTATCTCATTGTGGCTTGGATTTGCATTTCCCTGGTGTCCAATACTTAAATGAACTTTCATATCTGGTTTTGCCATGGCCTGGGGAGGATGGCAGGCAGGTGTTTTTTGCTCCTGGACCAATTTTAATGTGTGTATAAAACATAGTATGGGGTTCAGACCTGAAAAGCCCAGAACTGTGGCCAAACCTAAGCCATATGTTGCCAAATAAAAGACAGGGCACCTGGCTAAATTTGAATTTCATATAAACAACAGTTTCTAAGGATAAGTATGTTCCAAACATTGCATGGGATATAGTTATACTAAAGAAATACTTGTTGCGGGGATCCCTGGGTGGCTCAGTGGTTTGGCGCCTGCCTTTGGCCCAGGGCATAATCCTGGAGACCTGGGATCCAGTCCCAGGTCGGGCTCCCTGCATGGAGCCTGCTTCTCCCTCTGCCTATGTCTCTGCCTCTCTCTCTCTGTGTCTCTCATGAATAAAAAAAACAAAAAAAACAAAAAAAACCAACAACTCTTAAAAAAAAAAAAAAAGAAATACTTGTTGCTTATCTGAAATTTAAACTTAACTGGGCATCCTGAATTTTTATTTGCCAGATCTGGCACTGCTCCCTGCCACTGGGTGGGTGGGGACAGGGCTTGTGGGAGGTGTCAGTGGCGCCGTACCCACGCTGACCCCTGTATATGGGTGCTGCGAATGTGACCTCAGCTGGGAGCCTTACATGGGGCTTGGGTGGCATGAGTGTGTGGGGCTGCAACCTGTGTCCTTGTCACCAACTTCCTGGTGAGTAGATGAGAGCGTGTGTGTGTATGTATGTGTGTGTGTTTGTGTGTGTGTTTTGCCTTGATTTAGCCTAATCTACATAGAATGTGACTAAGAGGCATTACAGCTATATTCCCCCGATTGTTTGCTTTGCTGTTTTTTTAATAGCTTTTTTAAAAAAAGATTTTATTCATTTATTTGAGAGAGAGCGAGAGATAGAGAGAGAGAGCGCACGAGCAGGGGGAAGGGCAGAGGGAGAAGCAGACTCCCCGCTGAGCAGGGAGCCCTACAACAACGTGGGACTGGATCCCGGACTCCAGGATCACGTTCTGGGCTGAAGGCAGGTACGAAACTGCTCAGCCACCAGGGCTCCTCCAGTCAGGATAGATTTTTAAGAGGATTTTCTATTCTTTAGAATCATCTATTTGCCTTAAAGATATTGGGGGACAGGTTAGTGTCTCTGAATACAATAAATAGAGGTTGTGTATTGAGCTTTATATTCCAGGTGCTGAGGGAGGGTGGGGTGTGTGTGCGTGTGTGTGTGTCTGTATGTTGGCAAGGAGAAGTGGCCTCAGGAGTTTGACTATAATGAATGTTAACTCAAGTTTAAGGGGCACAAGGAGAAGGGAAAGCTTCCAGTAGGTATATGGGTGAAAGGAAATCAGAGAAGGGTGTCTGGAGGAGGTGGCATTTGAGTTGGATCTTTTTTTTTTTTTTTTTTAAGATTTTATTTATTTATTCCTGAGAGACAGAGGCAGAGACACAGGCAGAGGGAGAAGCAGGCTCCCTGCAGGGAACCTGATGTGGGACCCAATCCCAGGACCCCAGGATTATGACTTGAGCCGAAGGCAGATGCTCAACCGCTGAGCCACCCAGGGGCCCCTGATGGGATCTTGAAGGATGATGGGCTGGGAGCTAAGGCATAAAGGGCTTTGAGAGCCAACAGAGCTAGGGCCACCCTGTCCAATACGGTAGCCACCGGTGACATGTGTCTAGTTCCACTTAAATTAACTAAAGTGAAGTTAAATATTCAGTTCCTCAGTCTTATGGGCCACATTTGAAATGCCTGAGAGCCACAAATGGCTGGTGGCCTCTATAGTGGACAACACAGATACAGAACATTTGCGTCGGTGCTGAAAGTTCTGTTGGGCAGCATTGGGCCAGGGCAAGGGTCACCACCCGTTTTTGTAAATAAAGTTTTATTGGGACACACCCACACCCACTCATTCACATACTGTCTCTGGCTGCTTTTGAGCCCCAGTGGCAGAGTGGAGTAGTTTCTGCACGGACCGTGTGACCCCCAAAGCTGAACGTATTTACTATCTCAGCTGGGGAAGTAAAGGCATAGAGCCCCGAGATGATTGTGATACATTTGGGAGACATAAACAACAGCAAGAAAGCTGGCATTAATTGAGCACCTACTGTGTGCTGGGCACTGCTCGAATGCCTGTGTTACCCCGCTCACTGCTTCTCATAGGTCATGCTCCGGGGGAGGACACGGAGCCTTGGAGTTGTGCGAGTTGTGGGCAGCCTGTTCAGTTGGTGCAGGGGAGTGAGGGGGGGGGGATCCCCGAGGGCTGGGAGGCAGACGTGCAGGGTGACGGGGAGCCAGAGAAGGTGCTGGAGTCTGGGAAGGACTGTCTTTGGGAGATGGGCATGTAGGGTGTTTGTGCAGGGGAGAGTAGACGCCCTGCGAAGCCCTTGCCACACCCAGGTGACAGGGAACGAGGCTGTGACCCTGTGCCTGGGAGGAGGGCAGGTTGGGAAGGAGAGTCCTTGAGGGAGGAGAATTGACAAAACAAATTCAACTCCCCTTGCCCCATTTTGACACGGGCAGCTTTATCCTCATAAAATCATCTCCTTTTTTTTAAAAAAAATTTTATTTATTTATTCATGAGAGATGGAGAGAGGCGGAGAAGCAGGCTCCCCGTGGGGAGCCCGATGTGGAACTTGATGCCAGGACCCGGGGATCATGACCTGAGTCAGAGGTGGACACTCAACCACTGAGCCACCCAGGCACCCCTCTCTTTGCTTTCTTAATAGTGTGTGTGTTTAAAGATTTTATTTATTTATTTAAAAGATTTTATTTACTTATTCATGAGAGACACAGACAGAGGCAGAGACACAGGCAGAGGGAGAAGCAGGCTCCCTGCGGGGAGCCCGACGTGGGACTTGATCCCAGGACCCCGGGATCATGACCTCAGCTAACCACTGAGCCCCCCAGGGCCCATAAAATCATCTCCTGAAGTTCTCCAAAGTTGACTGGCCGGGGTCGGCTCCCCTGCCCCTTCTACACCTGCTGTGTCACTCAATCCCACGTAGTCCTAGTGTCTCCACCACGTCATATTCGACGGGGTGGCTCTAAGGCCGCTAACGGTACCGCCAAAGGACTTACGTGCTTTGCCTTCTGCAAGGGGGGACAGACCCTCTAGAGAAAGCCACGCATCGGGGCTCGCTATGATGTTTGTGGGGCCCCGGTGTGGAATGGGAACATGGGGCCCCTTGCTCAAAAATGATTAAGGATTTCAAGATAGATGGAAGAGCCCTGAGCCCCAGGCAGGGCCCTTCTGAGTGGGTCTCGCGACTCAGGTTGCACACCTGCGAAGCTGGCCCTGCCACTACTTCTTCTAACCCATCCGTGGCATGTTTGCTCACCTGTCTTGCTTTCTGCTTGTTTTTCCTTCCAGTGTGTCCTGGCATGGATATCCGGAACAACCTAACGAGGCTGCATGAGCTGGCCAACTGCTCGGTCATTGAAGGACATTTGCAGATACTGTTAATGTTCAAAACGAGGCCCGAGGATTTCCGAGACCTCAGTTTCCCCAAACTCATCATGATCACTGATTACTTGCTGCTCTTCCGGGTCTATGGGCTGGAGAGCCTGAAGGACCTGTTCCCCAACCTCACGGTCATCCGGGGCTCGCGCCTCTTCTTCAACTACGCACTGGTCATCTTCGAGATGGTCCACCTGAAGGAGCTTGGCCTCTACAGCTTGATGAACATCACCCGGGGCTCCGTCCGCATCGAGAAGAACAATGAGCTCTGCTACCTGGCCACCATCGACTGGTCCCGCATCCTGGATTCTGTGGAGGATAATTATATTGTGCTGAACAAAGACGACAACGAGGAGTGTGGGGACATCTGTCCAGGCACTGCCAAGGGCAAGACCAACTGCCCTGCCACTGTCATCAATGGACAGTTTGTCGAGCGGTGTTGGACACACAGCCACTGCCAGAAAGGTACGCGGGGGGTGCAGGGCTCTGAGTCGCCTCTCATGCCTTGTTGGTTAGAGAGAAGCTGGAGGCCTTCGTGGGGCCAGGGAGTGGCACCCTTTTTCTGCGGGGGTGGGGTGGGTGGAGGGGCCTCTGATATAAAGCACTTCTGACTTTGCAGGCTGCGTGGTCTCCCATTACGACTCCTCAGCGCCGCCCTTGTGGCAGGAAAGTGGTCTGCGTGGCACATAGACACGTGGGCATGGCTACATTTCAATAAAACTTTATTTACAAGCCAAGCTGGGGGCCAGGTTTTGCCAACTCCTGGGCCGGGCAGTGGAATGTTCCTCTTGCTTGAGAAGGCGGGTAGAGGTGGATGCGTGCGGACTTCGTTGTGGGGGGGAAAGAAAAAGTTTATTTCTTCTCTGATTATGGAAGTAAGATCGCTCAGGGTAGATGTCTGGGAAAAGAAGTGGGTCAAGGAAGGAAGCACAGCCACGGTCCTTACTCTACCATTAGTGGGGCTACTTCCTTCTAGTGGGTCTCTCGTGTCTTTATTTATTTACTTACCTCTCCCCGTCTTTGGACAGTGAGGTGATTTCCAGTTCTTCTCAAGAGAAGGATGAACATTTTGGGATCAGAGCTTTATCGAGCAGTTGTTTCTTTAGGCCTTGCTTCTCCAGAAGTGAAATTTCTGGGCCAGAGGCTCTGGATGCCAGTTGCCAAATGACTTTGCGGAAATGTCGTGTTGACGGGCGCTCCTCCTAGCATTGGCCGACAGGGAACACCTTGGCCGGCTCTGAGTGTTGTTTGAAACCTCTTTCATAATTTATTGGAGGGAGGGGCCGAGGTGTTGTCATTGTTTGTATTTGCATTTCTTTGATTGCTATTGGGGTTGAGCCTTTTAAAACATGTTTATCATTTGGGTTTTCTCTTCCTGTTCATATGCTTTGTCCAGTTATCTTTTAGTAGGTTAGTGGTTTTCGAAATCCTAGTCAATGCGTGGTTTTCATAGATGAAAGCCATTGACCCTCTGCCAATTGTATTTTCAGACATTTTTGTTCAGTGGTGAAAACGCTCTGGATGTCAGTTGCCAGAGAAGCTTCAAATGTTTATGGAGTCCGGAGCTGGATCTCTGCGTGCCTCTCATGTTACTTTATGTTTAGAAAGTCCTTTTCCATCTGTAAAATGAATGTTTTTTTTTCTTTTTTCCAAATTTCCTATTTTAATTTTAATTATCATTAAGAAAAAATTCATCTGGGATTTTGGGATCTATGTGCATGATTCAGAAGGATGCCCCTTTCCCACAAAATAACTTGCTGGGGTCTCACTGCTTTTTATTGCAGAAATTTATTGCTTTGTCTTTGATTTGGGGTCTCTTTCTGGATGCCCATAAATATGTTCCCTGCACCAAGGCTGCTCCTGTTCTAATCACTGTACTTTTATAATGTTTTCATAACCAGGGAGACATGTTCCAAACACACACCCGTTACTTTTTTATTGTTTTGACTCTTTCATACATCATGAAATTCCCTGGGAAGAGTTAGTGAACATGAGATCGAGGTGGCAGAAAGTGAGTGGGGGGGGGGGGGGGCTTAACGGTTGTATCACTAAAGATACAAGGGAAGGGACAAAGGAGGGTCTTTTCCCCTGAGCCCAAAGCTATTGGGAAGCCACACAAGGTGAGTCCTGAGTACAATCCACAGAATTGTCAGTGAGAAGCCATCTGAGCCTTGGGGAGGAGCCCCTCTGAGGCCCAGGTGTTGGGCTGTGGGGTAACAGAAGGTGAGAGTGAAAGCCACACCTCTTCTGAAAGGTTGGGCGGGGAAGGGAAAGAGAGCCTCGTTGTTTGAGGATGGAGGAGGGTACGATGATTATTATATTGTGGAGCAATCTTGGAGACGTTGGCAGGTCAGGGACAGAGAGAGTCGAAATCACAAAGTTGGGGCAAAGTCTCAGCAGAAGTCGAGTGACTACTTGTGGGTTTGGAATTTTGTAGAACAGGCAAGCTTCTGACGCGTGGGTGGGCAGCAGGTACGGGTGGATGAACTGGGAGCCATGGATTTGGGGGGGGGGTTGGCATTCACGATGGTGAGGGGAGAAGGGGATGTTCAGGATCTATGTCACAGGGGCACACGGCTGCAAGGGGAGCACTGTTATCCTCATGTTAGAGACCAGAGGGGTTCCTTAACTTCCCTAAGGCCACACAGCTAATAAAAGACAGCTGGGGTTCGGGCCAGGGCCGAGACACAAAAAAGGCAAGGGTTGGGGGAGGGGGAAGGTTGTCCCCTCGGTTTAGAAATGGCTGAGCCACTTGTAGTTGGGGCACCAGGGAAATAGGGAACATGCTTTTATTATTCCAATGCTGAGGTCTCCAAATTTAGGTCTCTTGTTTGAAATGCTCCGGGCTCTTGTGTCTTGAGATATAATTTAAGACATTCCTCTGTGGATTTATTTCTGTACACATTTTCGTCAAAATATCCAGAATGGTATTATCTGCAGAAATGTCCCTGATGTGAGCAGTTTTGTTTTTTGTTTTTTTTGTTTTTTGTTTTTTTTCTTTTCCTAATCTCTTGCTTTTGAGAATAGCCTTGTTTTTTTATGCACTGGGGGTTTTGTCATGGGGGAGGGTGTGGCTCTGCACATATTGCTGTGACCACCTGCTGAGGTACGTGGCTCCTGGCATCTGGCCTTGCTGTCAGCTGCTCCGGGTGCGTGATCAGAGCTGAGGACCCCTCGGCGAAGCATCGTCCTCTCCTAGTAACAGATGTTGAAATGATTGTTCTTGGAACCCGTGCCCCTGGCCTTTTCTTTTTCCCCTTAATTCCTTTTATTGCGGTAAAATGCACATAATATAAAATTCACCATTTTAAGTTTTCTTCTTCTTCTTTTTTAAAGATTTGCGATTTTTATTTCTTATGATTTTTTTTTTTAAAGTAAGCTCTCTACCCAATGCGGGCCTCAAACTCACAAACCCGAGATCAATTGTCACGCGCATGCACTATCATCTCAGCCAGCCGGGTGTGGGCCCATCCTAAATATTTTTAGGTGCACAATTTAGTGGCATTAAATATACTCACACTGTCGTGCAACCATCCCCACCATCCATCTCCAGACGTTCTCATCTCCCCACACGGAGACTCTGTCCCCATGAAACACTGACTTTCCACTCCCTCCCCTCCCCTGGCTCCCACCGTCTACTTCCTGTCTGTATGGATGGGACTCCTCTCGGGACTCAAAGAAGTGGAATCCTATAGTGCCTGGACTCCTGCCATTGGCTTATTTCACTGAGTATGTCTTCCAGGTTCATCCACGTTGTGTGTGTGCCTTGAACTTCATTTTTCAGGCTCAGTGATCTTCCATTGTGTGGTTGGACCACATTTATTTATCATCATCCATGGATGGGCACTTGGGTTGCTTCCACATTTTAGCTACTGTGAGTAAGGTTGCTGCAAACATGGGTGTGTGTCTCTGGCTTTTTATTATTTATTTATTTTGATAGTTATTTATTCATGAGGGACACACAGAGAGAGGCAGAGACACAGGCAGAGGGAGAAGCAGGCTCCCTTCGAAGAGCCCGATGTGGGACTTGATCCCAGGACCCTGAGATCACGACCTGAGCCGAAGGCAGATGATTAACCACTGAACCACCCAGGTGCCCCCATCTCTGGCTTTTTAAATGCTTATGCTTCCTTGCTGCCCTGGCTTTTGAAGGCTTATCTAATGTCTGGTGAGACTCGAACACAAAACAGACCAAAATGAGCCTTTTGAGGATGCTCCCCCCTCTCAGGCGACAGCCCCATGGCCAGTGAAAAACTATCCATCAACTCGTTTAGTTCTCTAGATCCCCCTCAAATGCTTCCCGGAACGTCGAGAGCCGTTGTCTTTTTCTTGCATGATTGTCAGGCTCTGGAGGCTTTTAGGGTCGGGGCCAGTGCTTGGGATGACGGTGTCGGATTCTTCTCTGGACCCGGTTTATGCATTCTCCACAGTGTCCCTTCTTCATCCTGTTCTCGATGATGCTTTAAGCAGAGAAAGCAAAGCAAAGCAAGGCTAAAGGAAGGCCAAGGTAATGAAAGGGAAAAAAAAATCATCGTGATGTGGGGTTTGAAGTGCTTCTTCTCCATCACCCTGCCCGCGGGTTTGGGACGCAGATTCCAGGGGAGGCCAAGTGCGACAGGCCTTGGATGGGCAGGGTGGAGATGCAGGACTCGACCCCAGCAGCCTGGGACCACCACCTGAGCCGAAGGCGGATGCCTAACCACCTGCGCCGCCCAGGCTCCCCTGGTGGCTAATATTGCCCTGGACTATGTGACAAGGCACACTTGCCGGGAGGGTTCTAGGCGAGGGCTCTCTGTGGGTGGGAGCATGGGTCGAAGCCCCACATTTGCCTTTGGGCCTTAGAATATCTCCCTTCCCCCAAATCACTGTGTCATTAAGACCCCGAAGGTTGGCCTCGCCGACCCTTTTCCAGAACTGCCTGGAGACCTGTTTTGCTCCTCACTGGTCATGAGCCAGGTCAAGCCTCTGTTTCCTGATCCAAAAGATGGGGACAATTACGGGACCTGCTTGTCGAGTTGTGGTTTGGGAGTAGGTGAGGTGGTACAGGGGGTGCATTGAACCCAGCACCTGGCACTCTGCGAGTGTTCTAGAAGCTTCCTGGGGGGCGCCATGGGTCCTCTATCCTTCTGAGCAGACCAGCCTCTGGGTGAATACTTGCCAGGGGTTGGCTCCAGTTCTGACTTGGGGCTTAGGGCAAGCAGAGGAGAGCGCCCTGTACGACCTGCCCACAAGGGGTGTTGGACCAACAGCCCAAGGGGAAGACCCCTCTGCCCACCTGGTGTCTTCACATGCTCCAGACCTCCAGCTCTGGGCTGTTGGGGGCATCAGAAGCCACAGAGCTTGCTTGACCAGCTGCCCTAGCCAAACCTACTGGCATTTTTTTTTCTGGGAGGCCACCCCAGCTGCTTGCTGCCAGTCAGAGGAGTGGGTGAGGCCGGGGCATGCAGGGTGCCAGGAAACTGGCCACGATGCCACATATGACATGGGCGGGAGTGGAGGAGCAGGCGGTGGAGGGAGGCAGGTCTCTCCTCCCCGGGTTTGATACATCTTTGTTTCAGGTTCTCTGAACACTGGGGTGTCCTATTTAGATTAAATATAGAATATTTAATTCTGCCTTTGACTTTTTTAAAAAAATTATTTATTTATTCATGAGAGACACAGAGAGAGAGGCAGAGACACAGGCAGAGGGAGAAGCAGGTTCCCTGCGGGGAGCCCAATGTAGGACTCGATCCCAGGACCCCGGGATCACGCCCTGAGCCAAAGGGAGATGCTCAACCACTGAACCACACAGGTGCCCTTGCCTTTGACATTTTAATAATCAGAATCTTCTTGGTCACAAACGACTTATTTTGTGGCAGGCACTGCTCTAAGTGCTTTGCTTGTAACACTGCGTTGAGTCCTCCTCTAATTGCTTCTCACAGACGAGGCCACGGAGGCCCCCAGAGGATAAGCTACTTGCCCCCGATCTTGTGGCTAGTGAACAGTCCAGATGGGATTCCAACTGGAAACCCAGGTGTTCAAGCTCAGAGTTTGAGCTCTTCACCATGAGGCTCTCCGGCACCCAAGGTGGAGATTTGGGGAAGTACAGAAGACAAAGGAATAGAGGGGAGGGGGAAATCCCCTATAATTTTCGCTGCCAACATTCTGGCTGCTCCTCCCTCCCTCCCTCCCTCCCTCCCTTCCCTCCTTCCTTCCTTCCCTCCCTCCCTCCCTCCCTCCCTCTTTCCTTCCCTTCCTCCCTCTTTCCTTCCTTCCTTCCCTCCCTCTTCCTTCCTTCCTTCCTTCCTTCCTTCTTTCCTTCCTTCCTTCCTTCCTTCCTTCCTTCCTTCCTTCCTTCCTTCCTTCCTTCCTTCCTTCCTTCCTTCCTTCAAAATTTATTTGTGAGAGACCCAGGGAGAGGGAGAAGCAGGCTCCCTGCAGGGTCCAAGGACCCTGGGGTTAGGCCCTGAGCCTAAGGCATATGCTCAACCACTGAGCCACCCAGGTGCCCCTGGCTGCCTTTTCTTATAGCTCTTTTCATCCTGCCTTAAGTTAGCTGCCTCCTCCCTCAGGCTAAGATTTCTTGAAGACAGCGAGGTGGCTCTCCTTGTTGTGTCCCAGCACCCGTCATATAGATAAGCAATGGTATCTTTGACCGCTCAGTCCCAGCTGATATTTATTGAGCACCTGCTAAGTGGTAGGCGTTCCACTAGCGCTGCCTCATGGAATCCTCACCACAGCCAGCCTGCGAGAGGATGGGATTCCCATTTTACAGAAGGGGACACTGAGGCTAGAGCAGTAAGTAAGAGACTTACTCCTGGAGACTTTGCTGGGGAATGGTTTGACCTCAGCCTTGTCTGGTGTCCTTGCCTGGAGGTCAGCAAACTGATCCGTGGGCCACATCTGAGCCATCAGTGATTTATGTGTGGCCCATGAGCTAAGAACGCTTTTTATATTTTACAAAGTTGTGTGTGGGTGTATGTGTGTGTGGAAATCTAAAGGATAATATTTTACGAAGGGTGAAAAATGCTGTGAAATTCACATTTCAGTGTCCCAAAATACAGGTTCATTGGAACGTGGCCAGGCTCGCTCGTGTATTCATTTACATAATGCCTGTGGCTACTTTAGTGCCGTGAATATTTGCAACGGAGACTGTATGGCTCTTTACAGAAAAAATTGTGCCCACCTTTGTTCTTGGCTACATACCTTATAAAGATGGGGGTAGAGGCTGTTGTCGTTGGAAATTGGGAGCATCCTTGCATCCGGCCAACACGGTATTCCTGCCCCTTGCTGGCACTGAGGGGAGGGGACTGTGAGGCATGGGGTGCCGTCCTCACCTTACTTTACATCAGGAGTTCTTGTTTTGGTTGGGGAGTCAAAAGGCAGGAGTGAGTTACCCACTCAAAGCAGCCCCACTGGCAGGAGACGTCACAAGGCAGGCAGGCCACCCAGCCCCCTTTCCTGTTCCCCTCCAAGTGAGTCATTGGATTGGTGGTTCTAGACACGTCTGGAGCCAGAGCACCTGGAAATGACGATGTTCTCTAGATAATATCGTTGCAGAATATTGATAAATTAAATTCCTTTGTGGCTGTGTCACTGTAGTCTCTGCAGAAAACAGGAAAGTCTAACTTGTGCACATGGGTATTGAATAATAATAATAATAATGATGATGATGATGATGATAAAATATGGTGGATTGTGTAGCATAATGGACTATTTGAATTTTTCATCCATATTCCTTTTTGTTTTGTCGACAGTCTTTTAAAAAATCTAGGAGAGGATTAAAAGCACCGAACTGGAAAAAAAAAAAAATCCAGGGTCATTGTAATTTCCTTATCATGGAGATGACTGGAATTTTTAAAATGAACTTTTGGCTTTGGGGATGACTGGATTTTATATAGCAGGAAGGAGCAAGTGCTCCCGGTCCTCCCCGGGGTTGATGACAAGTCGCCACTGGCATTTGTGGAAGGTTGGAGTGGTTTGGTTCCACTGGCAAATGATGCTTAGAAAGAGGGTAAGAAGGAAGGGTGTTGGGCACCTGGGTGGCTTCGTGTGGTTGAGCGTCTGCTTTTGGCTCAGGTCGTGGTCCTGGGGTCCTGGGATTGAGTCCCATATTGGGCTCCCCATAGGGATCCTGCTTCTCCCTCTGTGTCTCTCATGAATAAATAAATAAAATCTTAAAAAAAAAAAAAAGGAGGAAGGGTGTTCCAGATGGGTTGGATGGCAATGACAAAAAACATAGATGCCTTTTGTGGGCAAGATTAAGGAGGCTGCCTCATCCCATGCTCTGGATGCCAGATGTTTTCCTGTGGCTCAAGGGAGAGGTCTTGAAGGTTACGTTGGGGCTGTGTTCAGGATGGCCTGTTTCACTGATAGTGAGTAAATAGCTGTGCCAAACCAGGCATGTTGCTGGGACCTCAGAGTCCTTGCTGAGTTGGGGAAGAAGTCAAGGATGTCACTATAAAGTTATAAGCTAGGTAGGCAGAAAGTGTTTTGGGAGGCTGGAGCATGCACTGAAGGAAGGTAGACCAGTTGACCGCATTGAAATCTTTAGTAGTGAAGATTCAGATGAAGTTTGAATGAGTGCCCGGCTTCCTGGAGGGGGCTTAGGGGAGTCCAAAGAACTATTTTTTCGCATAGAGAAGTAAATTGGCCCAATCTTTTTTTTTTTTTTTTTTTTAAGATTTTATCTATTTATTCATGAGAAACACACACAGAGAGAGGCAGAGACACAGGCAGAGAGAGAGAGAGAGGGAGAACCAGGCTCCATGCAGGGAGCCCGACGTGGGACTCGATCCCGGGTCTCCAGGATCAGGCCCTGGGCTGAAGGCCGTGCGAAACCGCTGAGCCACCTGGGCTGCCCTGGCCCAATCTTTTGGAAGAAGGTGGTGTAGAGTTAAATACATAATTATGGAAAGGTGGCCGTCTGGTAACTTGGTAACTGGTCTGACAAGTTTTTCTTTTATTCCCTCCTCCTTGACGAAATTCATTGACCAGTTATTTCCCACCGTGTCACCAGACCCTTTGTCAGGATTAAAATCTGTTCTTTGTGACTGAACACCTGAAATGTCCCCAGGGAGTTCCCGGGGACCTCAGGTCATATGGGGCTCAGAAGCCAGCACCATGCAGTTGTCCTTCTTCTATCCACACATCTGTCCCTGATAGAACATTCCCTTTCCCAGTGAAGAGTTTCAAAATTGTATCCCCTCTCTCCTCTTCTGCCCCCCATTCTTCCTCTCTCTCTTCTCTCTCAGGCTTGGAGGGTGTCTGTGCTAACTCAGGCTCAGAGATAAATACTGTTAAATAGGATACAAAAAAATTACTTTCCTCTGGGGCCCCATTGTTTGTCATGTGTGGGGCCATATGAGTGGCAGCCATTGGGCTAATTTCCTTCAGTTCTGGGTTTGGGACGTGACCCAAGATCTCCCAAGCCAGCCTTAAGCCCCAGACACGGGACAGAGAGGCATGGGATGAAGCATGGATCAAATGGCGCTGGGGGGGCATCTGGTAGATAAAAGCCCACAGTCGTCAAGTGCCTGGAGGGTTTGGGGTAGAGGGTCCTTTGAGCTTTTTATTAGAGAAGTTTCTTTGCTTCTTCTTCTTCTTCTTTTTTTTTTTTTTTTTGTCTCATCAGGTTGGGTCTTGGGGTCTTGAATGACCTCCCCAGGCTTGCTGGCTGCTGTCTAGAGAGGGAGGCTCCTTGATGAGCTTTTTCTAGAGAGTTTCCAAGTTCTTGCCTATAAGAAACTGTTCTGCTTGGAAGATGTGATAAGGACCAGGTTTCAAGTACTCACACCAAGTCACACTGGCACAGAGTGTGCACAGCCCCAGTGTTGCTTCTTGACCACCTGCAACGCTTGTCCCTGGGCAAATGGATTCCTGCCATAGCTACCTTATTAGTGGTGTGGAGGTTAAAGGTTTTCACCTTTGCAAAAAAACTGCTGGCTCTCACAGCAGGAGATATGGAAAAGCAAGACAGGCTTGATCCGAAGCATTCAAGATTTCTCTTCTTTAAAGAACAATTTTTTTTTATTATGGTAAAATGCACGTAAGATTTACAGTTAGTGACATTTGGTACATTCGCGGTGCTGTGTGACCATCGCCACTTTATACTTTTCATCATTGGACAAAGGAGCTGTGTCTGTTAACAGTCTGTTTTTCAATCTGTTAGAAAGAATTACTAAACGATCCATCAGTTCCACTTCTAGATGTATCCCCCCATCCCTTCCCCAGCCCCCACTAATCTGCTTTGTATCCCTGTGGGCTCACCTATTCTGGATGTTTCAGTATGAATGGGATCATGTGCTATGTGGCTTTTTAATGTCTTCTTCTTCTTTTCTTTTTTCTTTTTTTTTTTTTTTTTTAAGATTTTATTTATTTATTCATGAGAGACAGAGAGAGAGGCAGAGACATAGGCAGAGGGAGAAGCAGGCTCCCCGTGGGGAACCCGATATGGGACTCGATCCCTGGACTGGGATCATGCCCTGAGCCAAAAGCAGATGCTCAACCCCTGTGCCACCCCGGTGTCCCTATGTCTTACTTCTTTCACTAGGAGTAAGCTAGTGGTTTTGTGGTTCACCCACATTGTAGCATATATCAGGACCCCATTCCTTTTCTTGCTGAATAATATTCCATTGCCTGGATATACCAGTCTTGTGTCTCCATCTACCAACAGATGAACATTTGAGGTGTTTCCACCTTTTGGCTCTTGTGAGTGGTTTTGCTACAAACATTCATTTGTGTACAAGCTTTTGTTTGAATACTTATTTTCAATTCTCCTGGGGGGTATATATCTAGGAGTGGAATCACTGGGTCATTTAGTAATTCTGTCTAACAGATTGAATCAAGATTTATTTATTTCCTTTTTAAAAAATATTTTATTTATTTATTCATGAGAGACAGAGAGAGAGAGAGAGGCAGAGACACAGGTAGAGGGAGAAGCAGGCTCCATGCAGGAAGCCTGATGTGGGTCTCGATCCCAGGACTCCAGGATCACATCCTGGGCCAAAGGCAGGCACTAAACCACTGAGCTACCCAGGGATTCCCATCCCCCTTTTTAAAAATAATTATCAAAGAAGACACAGATTCAGAAAACCACATAAAGTGAATGTATGGCCTAATGGCTGCTCCTTCCCTTTGGGCAAGGCTGTGGCTCTTTGATAATTTGTATATATTTTTAAAGTCTGAAAATTATTTTCTGTAGTAAAATGGTATTCATTGGTCTCTCTGTTTTTAATGTATAATAAACAAGGGACAGACTGAACTTAGTGATGAAACTTTGTGTTCTTTATGAAGGCAACTTTCACTAAGAAAATTATTTTTATAAGTGAGCGAGGTATGAAGGTTATTTGCAAAGGACTTTTACAAGGGCAAGGGGAAAAAAAGCCCCAAGAAGTTGATCTTAGGGCTCGTGGTTCTATGGAAGACAGAGTGGATAAGACCTTGAAACACATGCCAGAGGGAAGACAACAGATAAATCTGAGAAAGGAGAGATGTTCCAAATGGGGATGAATTGGGTTTTTAAAAGATTTTATTTATTCATGAGAGACACAGAGAGAGGCAGAAACATAGGCAGAGGGAGAAGCAGGTTCCCTGCAGGGAGCCCAATGTGGGACTCCATCCTGGGACCCCAGTATCATGATCTGAGCTGAAGGGAGACATAACTGCTGAGCCACCTGGGTGTTCCCCAAATGGGGATGAACTTGATGAAGAAAAAAAGTTGAATTGTCTTAAAGATGCCCAGGTGGGGGCACCTGGGTGGCTCAGTCAGTTTAGTGTCTGGCTCTTGATTTTGGCTCCGGTCATGATCTCAGGGTTGTGGGATGGAGCCTGCTTAAGACTCTCTCTCCCGGGGTGCTTGGGTGGCTCAGTGAGTTAAGCGTCTGCCTTTGGCTCAGGTCGTGATCTCAGGGTCCTGGGATCGAGCTCTGCATTGGGCTCCCTGCTCAGCGGGGAGTCTACTTGTCCCTCTGTCCCCCACCCTTGCTGCTAATGTGCTCTTTCTTTCTCAAATAAAGAAATGAAATCTTAAAAAAAACCCAAAAAACATTCAACTCTTGGTTTTTGCTCAGGTCGTGATCTCAGGGTTCTGGGATGGAGCCGCACGTCAGGCTCCATGCTCTGCACGGAGCCTGCTTAAGATTCTTTCTCCCTCTCCCTCTCCTGTTCATGTTCTCTCTCTCTCAAATAAATAAATAAATCTTTCAAAAAAAATTCTCTTTCTTTCTCTGTCCCCCCCTGTGCTCCTGCCTGCACTCTCTCTCTCTTTCTCTAAAAAAAAAAAAAAAAAAAAAAAAGCCCATGTGGTTTAGAGGAGGGTATAATTCTTCACAGACTTTTTTTTTTTTTTCCACAGTTTTGAAAGAATGCCTTTGAAAGACAGCCACAAGTCCAGTGCACTGCTTGACTTGATTTGGGGACTTCTGGCCATGGGGAGTTCACAAGTCTTTCACGTTGAGGGCGGCAAATAGCAACATGGGCATCTGCAGGATGAGAAATAGGAGCTGGGGACACGAGAGAGGGAAGGGCACAGTGGCACACTGGCCGGCCTTGAGGTCTTGGGAGGAGGGAGGCAGGGAGCTAAGGTGGACCCAGATCATAAAAGTTACAAATTCTGAATCGCAGGGGCACCTGGGTGGCTCAGTGGTTGAGCGCCTGCCTTTGGCTCAGGTCATGATCCTGGGGTCCTGGGATCGAGTCCCGTGTCCAGGTCCCCACAGGGAACCTGCTTCTCCCTCTGCCTACGTCTCTGCCTCTCTCCGTGTCTCTCATGAATGAATAAAATCTTTTTAAAAAATTCTGAATTACAGAAGCCAGAGAATGACAATGACCCCGCCTTGACCCACAGTGTGAATATTGCCTGCACAGAGACAAGACACGTTGCTGTTTTTCCCGACTTAGCGAAGGAGAGCTCGAGAAGGCTTTAGCCAGCCAGGCATGCTCAGTGGGGATCAGCTCTTAGGGATCTGTTCTTGCTGAATGCGTAAGTGCACGACGGCATGGCAGGCTGTTTTATTTTAGAGGACAGAGTATTTCTAGAAGGCTTTCCTAGGTTTGGGGGTAACCCCGCTTGCCTCACACTGTTCTCCTCTGAATGTCTTATAATTGCTGCTTCCCCTGGATGGGTGGGTGGGCTTCAGCAGGGGTAAGGCTGCTGAGGGTCCCACCTCTGGTGGCAGAGGAGAACCAACGTAGTGAATTCCAGAGCTGGGCTCTCCCTAAGGTAGCCCTGCTGGTCACATGGCACAAAGCTTAACTGAATTAAAATGAGATGAAATGAAACATTTATTCCTCGGTTACACTCACCATGTTCAGCCACTGCAGATGTAGAGCATTTCCATCATTCCAGAATGTTCTGTTGGCCAGCGTTGTTCTAGAGCATTCCCATCATTCCAGGATGTTCTCTTGGCCAGCATTGTTCTAGAGCATTCTCAT